>NC_053039.3:416891936-418229125 GCF_002575655.3 Aegilops tauschii subsp. strangulata
ATTAAGTACAGTGCATGTTGCTAAACAAGAATTGAAAAACGAAAAAGGCATGTTAACTTCAATATCCTTAATAGCAACCAAATATCGTAATTCATAGTGGTATTGTTGAAACTGTTATCGATGAAATTGAACTACACAGCAAATAGTTGCACATATAGAGCATACATTCTGAAGAACTGAAATAAACAAGTCATAAGGACATGTCTAGGCGATCCTTAAAAAGTTAAAAGACTAAAACCCTTAGTGGATATATATATATACTCCAGCAATTTTTGGCCTTTTCTAGTCGATCCCCTAAATTTAACGTTGTAAACTTCAATTTGATCAAGTTCAAAGCATGTTCAACCGAAAGTAGCATGCATTCAAACATAAACATAGATAGGTTTGCATAACCGAATATAAAACATAAATTTAAAGTAAGCTAAACTACTTTTGGTCGAAATAGTGGTCGAGCCAATCCATCCTCATCATGTACGGTGTGCCGCGAGCCAGGTCCGGGCCAGTACCGTCGTCGGGGTCGTTGCGGAAGGCACTCCTCCACTCGTCGATGTCGATCTCCTCGTCCTCGAGGCCCACCTAGACGCCCTCCGCGCCGCCGTCGCCGCCGCCTTCGACCTCGTCGTCAGAGGAGAGCGCGATAACCTCGCCGCCCTCCGCGCCGCCGTCCTCGCCGCCTTCAACCTGGTCATCGGAGGAGAGCGCGATAACCTCGCCGCCCTTCGCGCCGGCAAAGATCGCCCGCTCCGCCTCCACGAGCTCCGGGTGCTGCCGGCGGAGCTCTTGCATGTAGGCGTCGGCGGCGGCCTCGGCCTCGAGATGCTCCCATGCCTCGCGGTCCTCCCGCGCCATAGCCGAGCTCACTACCCCTGGCTCCGGCGGAACGACGTGGACCGGACATGTGCCGAAGGGGAAATTGAGCCTAGCCGCCGCGCCGTGGTAGCAGACCTTCCAGCAGTCGTACTCCATGGCCGCGAGCTCGGCCGTGTGGAAGCTATGGAGCCACCGGCGGGTGTGGGTCTCTCGATCTGTAATCTCGGCGACCCACGTCCCCCACCGCCGCTGCCGGACCCAGAGGTAGGACTTCGTCGGCTGCCGGGTCCGGGGGAGGAGGGGGAAGTCCTCGAACCGGCGCAGGGGTGTGGCGGCGGGCGGATCGGGGACTGGCAACGGCAGATCGGGCCTGTGGAGGACGACGGGGACACCTCGGCGGCCACCTTGCCGGCGTCGGCGAAAAGGCTACGATAAACCTCTTCTTAGCCATTGGCTACTCGAGCTCCTCATCACACAGGCAGAGGTTGAGGATGGAGGCGCCGGCGATGGCGGCGACCTACTAATGCTTTCGAGGGTTGTGTGTGTTTGTGTGAGCGGAGGTTGTGTTTGAGGAAATCCTTCGGCAACTGAAAACTTTACTAGGCTGGAGTAACAAGGCGGGGCTATTGAAAATTTGGATAAAGGGCGAGCAGATATTTTTGAGATTGCGAGGGATGCAAAGGCGGGAGTAAAATGCCGGGGCTACTGAAAATTTGAATCAAGGGACTGAAGCAGAGCGGGAGTAACAACCATCGCACACGGTCCGCACATACTAATCGTGTGCTATCAAACATTAAAACCTTCCAGGCGGTAGATATTTTTGAGATCGCGAGGGATGTAGAGGCGGGAGTTTTGGGGGACCGAGCTAGTGTGCTTGACACGCCTGCTCTATACTGTAGCCGACGCACCTTCTCGCGTAAGCCATAGGCGTACTATAGACCGACGCTGCTCCAAGATATTTTGTACTATAGCTCACACGGTTGGTGAGAATAAACTGCGTGGGATATACTTGATTTGAATTACAGAATGGGGTCACAGCGGCAATGGACGGTGTTTGAATTGCTAGACCTTTTATCTGTAGTGAACATGCAAATGTATGTGTGTCGTAAAAGAATTGGAATTATTCAGGGTTCGTTTGGACATTTCATACATTAAACTGGTTTTCTAGTCATTTCAGGTGCACAATTCAAAATTAAACTACATGCACATGCTCCGGTGCATACAAATTGGTTGAAAAATCAAATATGTGTCCTTCATTGCATGCTTACGTCCCATGGAAGAAATGGGAATGGATTTTTCGGGGTTCGTTTGGCCTTTTTTATACATTAACTGGGTTTTCTAGTCATTTTGTGTGCATAATTCAAATTTGAACTACAAGCACATGCTCCAATGCACTCAAGTTGGTTGAAAAATCAGATGTGTGTCCTTGGGAATGAATTTCAAACATGAGGGCACTGTTGATTGCCGGCAAAACGTTGAGATACCTGGTTTTTAAATTCTAGTAAATCCAAAACTCGTCTGAACCACTAGTAGGAAAAGGGGCTTTTACCCCGGTTCATAAGGGCCTTTAGTCTCGGTTCTGGAACCGGGACTAAAGGGTCGTTACTAATGCCCTAGCCCTTTAGTCCCGGTTCTTACACGAACCGGGACTAAAGGCCGTCCACGTGGCCGGTGCGGGGAGCCCATGCAGGAGGGCCTTTGGTCCCGGTTGGTGCCACCAACCGGGACCAATAGGCAGGGCCTTTTGTCCCGGTTGGTGTCACCAACCAGGACCAATAGGCATCCACGCGTTAGCAGCTGGCAGGAGCTGAGGTTTTTGTTTTTTTTAAAGGGGGTGGTTTAGGGGTTTTGGGGGGTTAATTTAGGTGTTTCATATATTGTGTTAGCTAGCTAATTAATAGAGAGAAGTGTCCTCTCTTATCTCCGTGCTTGGTCGACGCTACGTACTATATACGTATGGAGAGGAGTAGACACGCTAGCTAGTAATCAAATGAAGGAAACAGAAGATCGTCATGAACATATGCATACAGAGAGAAGTGATATCGACCACCTCTCCTTCTCCGAGATATTGGTCGAACAACAAGTTCTCGTATATCTATCCGACACTACCGGCTACATATATACAATAATTATCTCTTACAATACAATCTCCTAATTAAATTGTAGGAACACAGGGTCCACCTAGTATTCTCCGTTTTCAGCGATCACGTGGTCAAGGAAGAATGCCGCCAATTCCTCTTGAATTCCTCGCATACGATCTGGTGCTAGGAGTTCATCCCGCTTCCGAAACATCTAATTTGAAGAAGGGGGTCAATACATATATATATGAATAAATGAAACTCAACACAAATGATGGTAATAAAATAAAATTGTGAATATTATTGCTTACGCACTTCATATTGTTCTTCAGTGTAGCCCCGCTCACAGGTCGTGTAGCGGATGGACTCGCAAACATAGTATCCACAGTAATTATTCCCGGGTTCCTGCCACAACCACTTTACAAGAAATAGAGGTCAATCAAACTGATAAGCAAGCATGCTAAATGGTATTGATGAAACTAGCGCTTGAATCACTAGGAGATGCGCGGAACATGCTACTATAGTACTTACTTTCGGGTGATTAAATTGCAGCTTCTTCGGCAGTCCCGGAGCTTTTGAGGTGAATTTTCTCCAAACCCTGCCAGACAAAGAAAACAATTACTTGATATCAGGAAATGAACAAAGTTGCTGATATGGTGGATAATGATCGATTTAACTTACTTCTCGAGCATTTGAGTCATGTTCGCATAGTCCTGGGGATCTTTTCGTCTCGAGTCTAAGACGGTTACTACTCCCTGGTCAAGCTTAATCTCTAGGAGAATATAGTGGAAGCTGCGCACGCATGCATAAGTCATCAATTACATTACCATAACCTGGACTAATAAGGGAAACCGAATATGCACAAGACAGTAACACTCACTTGAAGTTGTAAGGAAAGAGTATTATATCTTTGTTTTGATTTAATACCAACGATTGTAGCAAGTTGGCCTCGGCTTCTTTGGGATGTTTTTCAACCGTATATGCATCTATGAGATTTGTGTTAATGAACCCAATATCACCGATTTGTCTTTTCTTCAATTCGGCGATCTTCAATCTGCATAATATAGTGAGGATAAGTATAAATACATGCAATGAAAGAGCTGACCTATATAGAGAGACTTAATGACAGAAGTAGTACTACTTACAGACAGTAGCAAGTGATCGTTGTTTTATCGAGGGCCTTTTGATTGTAAAACTGGAAGAAATCCTCAAATGGAACATTCAGCAGATCAATTCCAACGAGGTCATGCTCCGGTTTAACTCTCAGCGTCAAAGTATCCATCCCATCAGACTCTCTGCAGGTTTTCATGTACCAATCATGTAGTCTTCGCATCATCGTGCTTAGAGATCTTTCATCTTTGACGAGAGGCTTCCTTTAATGGTATTTGTGTTTGTCCACCTCCATGATTTCATAATGTACATCGTCGGGCAGGTAATCTCCAAGATTGCTATAACCGGGCACCATACTCGGATCATTAGCGACGATGTCTTTTGACACCTTGAGCAGGGGGCACGATTGGTTGGCTTGTTCACCGAGCTGGGCAATTTTTTTCCCAGCTCGTCGTTCTTTTAACCTTTTATCACTGATAGTACTTCCCGACGGCTCCGCTTCGGAATATGTCTTTGCAAGAATGCGCTCATAGTAGCCTCTCGGCGGAGACTTTGGTGGTTTTGTCAGGGCAGCCAGAGTGCGCTTTGCTTTCACCGGATCTACCTTCTCCTCCGGAGGTGGATGTTTCTTTGCTTTCACCCCTTCAAAGAAGTTCTTCACTTCGGCTCGCACGATCTTCGCGTTCTCCTCCTCGGTCCTCTCGTATGGTAAATTCTCTGGAGTCTTCAGAGAAGGACCGAATCTGTATTGCCTCCCGCCTCTGGCAGCTGTACTGCTAGACGCCGGCAGAGCAGACGGAGCGGCTGCGGCTGTCTTCTTTCCTTGCTTACGAGGCGGAGGAGAAGGACTACGACGCGCCGGAGCAGCCGCAGCGGCGGCGGGTCTCTTCCGCCCTTGCTGACGAGGCGGAGAAGGAGGAGGCTGGCTGCTCTGGCGCGCCGGCGCTGGCGGAGAAGGAGGCGGAGTGCCGCCACGCGCCGGAGAAGGAGGCTGAGTGCCCTCATCACTCGCCGGAGGAGGAGGCGGAGTGCCCTTACTCGCCGGAGCCGTCCAGTTCGGAAGCTTGATGAGCTCCTTCCGCCATAGGCATGGAGTCTTCAGAGCAGAACCTAGCCGAGTCTCTCCTTCACCGGTAGGGTGGTCAAGCTGGAGCTCCTCAAATCCCTCCGTTATTTCATCCACCGTCACCCTAGCATATCCTTCTGGAATCGGCCGACAGTGGTAGGTTGCGCCGGGTTCAGGAGGTAAAACAGAGCCAACAGTCGCCTTGACTTTGAAGTTCTACCATTCCGCCATAAGGTGGCAATGTTGAGACTCCGTGATAGCATCCACGGGGTAGCTAGCAGGAGCCGCATGCTCCAGCTGAAGCAGCTCGGTGGAAGCCAGGCTGCTTCTCCGCTGAGATGGCGGTGTAGCTTCGGGGGCAGTGTTGGCATCTCGATTGCCGTCTCGTTCCTCTAGTGCTTGAACCCTTTCGTGCAGCTTCTGAATTTGGATCTGCTCCACTTTTTTCCTCCTCTCCTGGCTTTTGTAACCGCCCGCGTCCGGAAAACCAGCCTTCCACGGAACGGAGCCTGGCGTGCCTCGTGTCCGTCCAGGGTGCTCAGTATTCCCGAGGGCCATTGTGAGCTCGTCGTTCTCTCTGTCTGGAACGAACGTCCCTTCCTGCGCTCTATCGATATATTGCTGAATCTTCTTGACTGGTATTCTCAAAAGCTCGTTCGTCCAAACGCACCTCCCTGATACAGGGTCCAAGGTTCCGCCAGCCCCGAAGAACCAAGTCCGGCAACGGTCTGTCCAGTTCATTGTCTGTGGTTCGATCCCTTTTTCAAGCTGATCATTCTCAGCCTTGGCCCACTTAGGTCGGGCTTTGAGGTAGCCACCTGACCCCGTGTGATGGTGAAGCTTCTTCTTCGAAGCATTCTTCTTGTTTGTCGCTGACATCTTCTTACTCTTTTCCGATGTCTTCTGGGCCACAAATGCGGGCCAGTGATCTCTGATCTTCTCATACCGGCCGATGAATTCTGGTGTCTCTTCTTTGTCAACAAACGTTTTCAGCTCATTCTTCCACCTCCTGAATAGGTCTACCATCTTCTTAAGAGCATGAGACTTGATTAATTGCTCTATAACTGGCTTCTCCGGATCCTCCTCTGGCGGTAGGGTGAAATTTGCCTTCAGCTCAGTCCAAAGATCATCCTTCTGCATATCATTGACATAAGACACCTCAGGGTCTTCCTTCTTAGGCTTATACCATTGGTGGATGCTGATCGGGATCTTGTCCCTAACTAGAACCCCGCACTGAGCAGCAAATGCATCCTTTGTCCGGAGGGGTTCAATCGGTTGGCCGTCGCGCGCGATTGCTGTGATCTCAAACCTTTCATCCGAGCGCAACTTTCTCTTCGGGCCTCGTCTCTTTACCGAAGTTGTGCTTGATCCGGAGGGCTAGAAAAAAGAAGAAAGACGAGTGTTAATTAATATGTGTACATACCAAAACAATGAATGCATCAATTAGCTAGTCAGCACAGGCTTAACTAATATATTTACCTGGCCGGACTCTGTTCGGTCACCGGAGCCGTCACCACGGGCTCCTTCTTGCACCAGCATTGGGTCACCGGAGCCATCATAATCATGTCTTTCCTCCTCCACTCTTCGATTACCGTAGCCTGCTTCTTCACCCTGTTCTTCCAGACCATCATTGTCGTTAAGATACGACAAGATATCACCTCCGGCTAAGATTATGTCCCCCAACACCTCTTCTGCTTGCTCATCTCGTCCGTGCTCCATTGTTTCTGCAAATATTACAACATGGCAATTATTACACAAACATGACAGCAGGTGGATATATTAGTGCAAACATAGACCTAGCTTATTCCGGGTTTGGGGTGGCCTAGGCAAAGCTTCAAGGGTAGGGGCGCGGCGGGAGGGGGTAGGAGACCGACATCTTTTTTTCTAGGGTTTGGGTGTCCTCGAGAGTTTTGGTCGAGCGAGAGGGCCGGGGGGTGCTCCCGTGGTATAAGTTATCACGGTCGAGAGGGGGTATAAATATCGACCGTCCATCATGTCGAAGTTATCTGGGAGGGAGTTATATATATCGACAACGACGACATACATACATGGGAAAATAATGTTATTGGGGAGGGGGTATATCGACCCCCCACGTGTTGAAGTTATCGGGAGGGGGTTATATCGACAACGACGACATACGTACATGGGAAAATAATATTATCGGCGGGGAGGGGGTATATCGACCCCCCCTCGTGTTGAAGTTATCGGGAGAGGGGTATATCGACGACGACAGACCCAATAAAACATAAGAAAACGAAACAAGAAATAAAAAGAGGAGAAGAAGAAAAGGAATAGAGGAGAAGATCGAAGAAAAAAAAAGAGGAGAAGAAGAAAGGAATAGAGGAGAGAAGAAGAAAAAATAGAATTGTTTCTATTTTTTCTTCTTCTCTTCTATTCCTTTCTTCTTCTCCTCTTCTTTTTCTTCCTTTTTCCTCTTCTTATTTATTTCTCCTCTTCTTCTTCTCCTTTCTTCCTCTTCTTATTTTCTTTTTTCCTATCCTTCTTTTTCTTCTTCTTCCTTTTCTTCCTAGCTAGATATATAAAACTTTTCAAAAATGTAACTTTTGCATATATATAAAACTTTTTCTTCTTCTTCCTTCTTTTCCTAAATATATAAAACTTTTCTAAAAATGAAACTAACCTAAAATGGACTAAATCAGAGAACATATATAGATAAAACTTTTCTAAAAATCTATGTTTTGCATACATGAACATATATATACACAGAGAACATACATACATATATACATTTTTATAAAAATGCAAAAAACAAAAAATCTGAAAAGAGGACATATAATCAGATATACACACATATATATACTCACACATATACATATAATCTGGAAAAAAACATCATATATATGTGAAAAAAATAGGGAGGCAAGGGGCGGCGCCGGCCTGACCAAAGGAGAGGTGCGGCGTGGTCGGGGCAGGGGCAGAAGGCAAGGCGCGCGTCGGGGTAGAGGGTGGCGATGGCGGCGTGGTCGGGGCAGGGGCGACGGCGGCGTGGTCGAACAGGGCGGGGTGAGGCAGAGGCACGGCGAGGGCCCGCGGCGTGGTCGGGGCGGGCCGACGGCGGCGTGGTCGGGGCAGGGGCGGCGACGGCGTCGACGGTGCGAGCTCAGGCAGCCTGGCGGCAACGGCGTCGACAGGGCGAGCTCGGGCAGCCTGGCGGCGTCGTCGGGGGGCAACAGCAGAGATGAATCTGAAAAACGCCTAGTGTTTTCTTATATACTCAGAGCATTGGTCCCGGTTCGTGGCACCAACCGGGCGCAAAGGGCGGGAAGCGGCGGCCTTTGGTCCCGGTTGGTGGCACCAACCGGGGCTAAAGGGGGGGCATTGGTCCCGGTTGGTGCCACCAACCGGGACCAAAGGCCTCTTGCTGCCCGCGTCGCGGCCAAAAGTTTAGTCCCACCTCGCTAGTTGAGAGGGGCTCGGAGTGGTTTATAAGCTAAAGTTTATTTTATTTTATTTTATTAAGGTTTACGAGCTGTGGGAGGGACGAGGGGTGGCGACGTGCTGTGGGACACGATGCAGGGGCCAAGGAGGGAATTTAGGGTTAAGTTTTTATACGGGAACGGTTAGAGGGGCTTTAGCGGGCTTTCACCGGGCTTGTGGGGTTTTACCAGGTCATCGATGAGAGTTTCCAAAAATGTCATTAGAAATCCGTCATGGATTAACAGGTTTCTTGTAGTGATATGTTGAGCACAATGAGTGGTAAACCTCCGGCCTCCCACTCGCACGCAGCCGCCGCCACCCTCCCGCTCGCTCGCCGCCGCCGTCGTCACCAGTGCCGGCCATGGCGCCGTCGCTGCCGTCGTGCCCCTGAAGACCTATTCATCTTGCCTGAAGGTGATCCTGTGTCAGATCCTGCACGATACCTCATCACTACAACACGTCGGCGGCGGTGTATGAGGCGTCCATGGCCCTGGTGGCGCCTTCAAGGGAGGACGCATGATCTTCAAGGGAGGACAGGCCAGCAGATTCATCCACTTGGTAGCGTCTTTGTTCATCCAGGTTTGACGATTCATCTTTTCATTATCTAGTCTCTCAGGGATGTCAAACGTACCCTCAACAACTAACGTCAGCATTTATTTTGTTCTGTAGTGAACACCCTCGATGAATGCATGTCTGTTGCCGTGGCTAGAGAAAATTCTACATATCCACATCCTGATAACCAACAAGATAAGTAGCAGCTTTGATATGGAGGTATTTTCCTTCACTGCGTGCTTTTTCTTTGTGCCCTTTACTGTATTCTAGTAGCATTTGCTAAATTGCATTGAGAGAATAGGACGACACAACAAGCTAGGGCTTCAAGAAAACCAACCAAATTCCTTTTTTTTGGGATCAACCAACCAAATTGCTGTAATAGCACGATCCGCAAGACCTAGAAGGGATCTACACATGACATCGGTGGCTTCTCCTCCGCCTGCTATTTGCCGCTATGACACTGTTGACAGATCCGAGTTCCACCTGCTAGGCTCGAATGGTAGATGTTACAGGCAACTGTATGTGAATCCCACTCCAAGGAATCGCCCTTCTCTATCCCAGATATGGCGGTTATGGAGTTGATGGCTCGTGTTTTTTTTTTCTCTTTTGCTTTATTTGTTTTGTTTTGTTTCTACTTACAACAAAAAACTTATTTATTTTATTTCTAATTACTTATGTATTTTACTTTATTTATTTTATTTTTATTTATTTTATTAAGGTTTGTTTATTTTATAAATATAAAAAATGAACATAGATGCGCTTATAGAGAAAACTAAACCTAAATTCACAGTAAATTTCAATTTACTGTGAATTTAGGTGAAATTCCCTGTATAAGGGCATCTATTTTCACTTTAAGAGAAGCTCAACAAGGCATAGAGGAACGGGCTTATAAACTGGTGTGAGCGCCCTTCGGTTCGCGAGGTGGGACTAAACACTGGCCGCAACTAGGACCAGCCCTTTAGTCCCGGTTTGTGGTATGAACCGGGACTAAAGGGTGGTGGGCCAGGAGCGTGGCCCATTGGTCCCGGTTTGTCCCACCAACCGGGACCAAAGGGTCCGGACGAACCGGGACCAATGCCCCCACGAGGCCCGGCAGGCCCCTGGCCGCACGAACCGGGACCAATGCTCACATTAGTCCCGGTTCGTGACTGAACCGGGACTAATGTGAATATTGCCCTGTGACCAAAGCCCAGTTTTCTACTAGTGAAATTCATGAAACTTGGCATGCTATCATGGAGCGGCATCAACAAGCCGTGTTAAAAAATTCGTCCCATTTGGGGCAGGTTTGGGTATAAGCTTCTCACAAACCAGAGCATCTCACAACAAGCATGATGGTTTCAATAGGGAACGTACCACCTTTGGGGACGATATGATATCCATTGCCTCTTATTGCTTTAAAAAAATTTCTAGTGTCAACATAGAACAACAGGAGTGTTGTGTTCAATCTTGGAATTTTTCGGGGTTCGTTTGGCCTTTTTTATACATTAACTGGGTTTTCTAGGAATTTTATGTGCATAATTCAAATTTGAACTACAAGCACATGCTCTAGTGCACCAAAGTTGGTTGAACAATCACATGTGTGTCCTTGGGTGAACTTCTAGGTCCCATGCAAGAGATGGGAATGAAATTCAAACACGAGGGCACCGTTGATTGCCGGGAAAACATTGAGATGCCTCGTTTTAAAATTCTGGTAAATCCAAAACTCGTCTGAAATTCATGAAACTTGGCATGTATTCATGGAGCGGCATCAACATGCCGTGGTAAAAATTTTGTCTCGTTTGGGGCAGGTTTGGGTATATGCTTCTCACAAACCAGAGCTTCTCACAACAAGCATCATGGTTTCGGTAGGGAACGTCCCACCTTTGGGGACGAAACGATATCCACTGCCTCTTATTGCTTCCAAATTTTTTCTCGTGTCAACATAGAACAACAGGAGTGTTGTGTCAATTTTTGTGATTTTTTGGGGTTCTTTTGGACATTTTTATGCATTAACTAAGTTTTCAATGCATTTATGTGCATAATTCAAATTTGAACTACATGCACATGCTCCAGTGCATATAAATTGGTTGAAAAATCAAATCTGTGTCCTTGGGTGCATGCTTAGGTCCCATGCAAGAAATGAGAATGAATTTCAAACACCAGGGCACCGTTGATTGCCGGCAAAACATTGAGATGCCTGGTTTTTAAATTCTAGTAAATCCAAAACTCTTCTGAAATTCATGAAACTTGGCATGCTATCATGGAATGGCACTCGACATGATGTGGTATTTTTCATGTCCATTTTGAGAGAAGGCGCACTCGAATAATGACAGCCAACGAAGGCACTTTGAAAAAAAAGCTACCACTTTAATATCTCAAACGTTTGTATATTTCAAAACATGTGCGTTCTGTTAACCATTCACGTGACGCCATGTGTCTTGGTTTTAATGGCTGTAGGAGGTTCCGTGCGGATAGCTGCTTGACCTTGATTGAATGGGAGGCGTGCGAGCGCAGTCCGGTGCACAGGCTGACCGAGAGGCGTGCTAGCTGTCCTCCAATGCGCAGGCTCACCGGGAAGCGTGTGAGCTTTACGCTGCGCAGGCTCACTTGGAAGCGAACCCTTTGACTTCCATGGCCGCCCGCCTTCCTCTCCATTAATGGCGCCCGAGCCGCTGTTTAATGCGGGCGGCCTTACAGTTCGCGTACCATGGGGCCTCATGGACATGGCCCAGAACGAGTTGGCCGCGGCGGTTGCTGCCCCTGCTCCCGTCCCAGCTCCCATCCCCGCGCCCGCGCCAGCGAGCATCCCCATAGCATTGATGGGCCGGTCGCCCAGCACTATCGCAGAGCTGGAAGCAGCGGGCGTTAGCAAGGTCTCCACGGACCAGCGCGAGCTCGTGTACATGCCAGCGCCAGCGCCCTTGCCCGTGCGCGCTCCTCCACGCACCGTGACACCGGCCCCCGTGCGTTTGGCTACACCCGCCGCGCCCGTGCGCGCCCTCCACCCACCGCGCCGCCGGTCCCCGTGCGTTTGGCTGCACCCGCCGCTCCCGTGCCCGAGCGCCACCCCCCCCCCCCCGCAGCGGCATGGGACGCTGCCGTCGACCGCTACCTCTTGTCGTCCACCCGTGCGACGACATGATGTTTGATTTACAAGTGAAGAACATTTTGTGCTGCCTTGAAGACTTCAACAACGGTGTCCCGGAGGATGACAACGACAACGACGGCGCGGCACGCCGCCTCCGCCGCCGCCGGAAAATATTTTTTTGGGGGTTTAATAATGTATCTAGAATTCTCGATCATATGAATATAAATTCGCAGTGTGACTGAATAAAAGATAAGGTTTGAACGAACTTGCGTTTTTCTCTCTTAATGTACAGACTTATCAAACGATTTTCTTTAAAAAAAACGTCAACGGCTTTTACATATAAAATACTCATCGCAAACGTTTTAGTTAGAACACCCATATACAAACCGACACCTTCCCCAGGAAGCCAAGGGAAAATGTGTCGAGCAGGATTTCTGCATCCCTTCAACGCAAACGGTTGTTTTGCATGACCCGTGTGCAACCACGTACAAACAATTGGGTAAGATTTGCATATCTGTCATTTTGGGTATGTTGCCATTTCTTAAACTGGAAAGATTGACATTTGTTTATCTAGTAACATTGCCATTTATCAACCTTGTAACACTGCGATTTTTCAAAATATGCAGCTACAAATCACTAGCACTATCTAATTTTTGCAACTAAAATCACTAGCACAGTTCATATGGACACCACTAGCAGGCGTGAGTTGATGGACGCATATGCAAATGTACCATTGATTACATACAACAAGTCATCAAGCCACAACGACAGCGAGGATACACGTTGGATTATAGATCATTTCCAACAAAACATTCTAGTAAAGTTTTTAGCACACAAAAAATAACAAAGCGATGAAATGAACTTCAGCTCAACCACTCGTTGGCATTGGAAACGCTTGCTTTGAACCATAAGTGATTCTCTGGGAATGGCCAGCTACTGTCAATCTCGAGACCAACGCAGGACTGCTCATCGAGGCTGAAGCGGCCTATGTCAGGACCCATATTGGTACAGTAGGGAAGCATAGTAATGTGTGAGGTATAGATACAGTTGCTTCTCATAAATTGTAGTAACGTTGTGTCAATAGCGGCTGGATCGCCTTCCACTATCATTGGATAGTTTTGTCCAAGGAAGAGCGAGTTTCCTCCAAGACTTTCAATACTGAACCAGGGAGAAGGTGTTGGCGCTAGTACACTAGTATCCATCCCGAATACCCTGCAATGGATGTTTGAATAGGTCCGGAGAGTGCGACCATGCGAGACAACACCTGCTTCCTTAGTAACATCAGCAGTGCCTTGTATACGGACAAGAAGAGGTGATCCATCGGAATAAGTTTCCTGGCGCCACTGAGTATATGGGTCCTGCTCGTCCTCATGCTCGTGATCATCAGCATCGTCATCTCCCCCTTGGTTATAAAATTTTTCAAGTATAGGTGGTGGAATGTTCACAGGACCTTGGAAACACAAGAAGGTTAATTAGTAAAGGGAGACTAGCTAACCCGCATGCATGTGGATGAAACAATTATAATTACGGTGGAAGACAAATGTACCGAAAGCATCAGGATTCCATGCAAAAAACAGTGCCACGAGTGGTGGCAGCAAACACAAGACCATCGTATTGAATTGCATCACAGTACTCCTCCGTGTACAGAAATTGATTTTTAAGCAATATCCATGGAGGCATGGAAGTAAGGACGGCAACAAGCTTGTCGAAGATAGCAACAACTTCATAGTTCGTGTAATCCCAAGAGCGGTTGGGAACTCGACAAATTGATATCTTCCGTAGATGACAGTCAGCATGATCGTATTTGAACTCACGTAGAATACCGGTGTACTCAACCTCTGGGCAGTCGTCTGATATTTTTGGAAGTGGAACCCGGTGACGAGTTTACAAATTCACAAGTTCCCACTCGTAGTTGTACCCAATATAAACAACCCAATCTCCATTTGCGCCTGCCCAAGCCTTTCCCTCAAGCGATGGCATCTTAACATCATGCGTATCATTATCAAGCAGCATCAACTTACACAAGGCGAGGCTTCCCTCATCCCTGCGCCAGTCAGCAGAGTCACGACGAAGAAGATAGGGGAGATCAAACCGCTCATGGACCCTTGGTTTCCTTGTAATGATGTTATTAGTTGAGTCGAGAATGGTCTTCAACGAACCTGCCATGCTAGCCGAGGTGATGACGTCGCATCGATCAATGAGTTCCTCCATCGCGTCATCATTCAGATAGGGGCAAGAATAATGGGGTCGTTTCTCGCTTGTTCCCTCCATGGAGAAGATGATCAAACAATGGCATAAGGAAGGGTGAAGGCAAATGGAGGAGGGAGGAAGAGCTAGCGCACGACAGTAGTTCCAAATCGAGAGGGAAAGGCGAAGAGTCGGTGGACGGTTGCCACGGTACAAGAAGAGGCGCCCAGGGAGCGAACGGTTGCCACAGAGGTCACACACTAACGACAAAGGCCGAGTGAACCGCATGCAATCCCATCGCACAACACACACATCTTGTTAAGTTGAACCATTTCTGTTCTCTTGTGTCAACGCAAACAGTTCATCCGAGTGAACCGCATGCCGTATATCGCACACACCTGGATCTGGCTGACCGTTTCTTTTGTGTCACCTAATCACAAATAGTTCATCCGAGTGAACCGTATGCTGTATATCGCACACACCTTTATCTGGCTACCCGTTTCTTTTGTGTTTCCTAATCACAAACAGTTCATCCAAGTGAACCGTATGTTGTGTATCGCACACGCCTTCATCTGGCTGCCTGTTTCTTTTGCTCCTCCACACCGCAAATAGTTAATTGAACTGAACCGTATGCCCTTCATCGCACACGCAACTAAAATCTGAACCGTGTTTGATGCATCCTCCATCACAAACGTTTTCACCTTTTTGGCGGTTTTCATACACCACCGTTTGCGATTATCGCATCGCACACAGTTTCTCGAAGGGTCTCTGATCGTAGTGTCGCGTTAGCAGCATCCTGTAGTAGTGCTTGTTTCCAATAAATATACTAAAGATGAAGAAGCTCTTCAAGATGCCACTTGACAATCTTTCTGAAATTGAATTCTGGCCTAGATAGGGGTCTTTGCTCTTCCAAATTATCAAAGGCTAGGATAACTGGATTACAAGCATTAATCGGATGTTTTAATCTGGATAAACCTGTATGCCATTTTTTAAGATCTATCCTTTGCCTTTTGAATTTTTTAGTGAGAATGGCAGCAGAATTTGTCCTTTTTGCGGGGGCAGACCAAGAAAGCTGAACACACTCCATAAACCCAGGCGCTTGTCCACCCAGTAATTTTCAAAATGAAAAATCCTTGCTTTGGGTATGGAGGTGGAAATGTAGAACACACATGGCACATGATCAGAGCTAGTCTTAGCTAGAGGGTACACCATTGTATTATGGTATTCCCCTGTCCATGTTGGTGTGGTAAAAAACCAATCAAGCTGCTCCATTAGAGGTGCTTCCTGCATATTTGACCATGTCTATGATCTTCCCTTTAAAGGCAACTCAATAAGACCCAAGTGGCCAATAATTTCATTAAAAATGAACATATCATTGATATCACCTCCTAGCATATTTCTATTATCCACAAATCTGATAAAATTAAAATCTCCTAAAAATAACCAGAGATCATCTTGTGGGATTTGAATGTGATATAACCAGTGCAGAAAAGAATCTCTAAGTTCCCCCTGACAAGGTCCATAAACATTAACCAAAGTCCATGTTTGGTTATTATGGCTTGAGGTGAAATTTATGATGATGCCAAAACTTTGGATTTCAACCATGGTACCAGTTAAAGCAGAGGAACACCATAACACAATAATTCCTCCTGAAGCACCCACAAAAGGAGAGTATGCAAAGTTATCAAATCTTTTGGGGCGAAATTTTCTGATAGATCTCTGATCAAAGAAACCACACTTTGTTTCCTATAAGCAAACAACAGAACATTGGCTTTCCTCAATTTTGGCTATCATAGCCCTTTGTTTCCTCAACAGAACATTAGCCCTCTGTATAATTTTAGAATTCAGTCCTCTGACATTCCAGCAGAGTACTTTCCAGTCCTTACTAACAGATGCACATATTATAAAATATTGAAAGATAAGGAGCCAAACACAGTATCACATAATAATACTGGAACAGAACATAACTAGAACAATACAAAAGATAGTTCAGATCATCCACAGAGCACGCTGAGCACTCATACAAGTCTGGTAGGACACAAAATAAACCTAGAAGAAAAATTAATGATAGGACAAAGGGCCTGCCTCCTTGAACTATAGCAACATAGGAACATAGTAAAAAAAACTATAGCAACATAGTTCACTTATCATTGGGCACATCATTGTGTTGAGTCTTCTTGGGCTCAGCCATAAGCAGCTCCACAGTTAATTTCTCAGGTGGGATGCCCAAGGAAGCGCCAAGATTCTACATAACATTGATAGGAATGGGTGCTGGGCCATCTTCTGACACCTTGGGACTGGGCTGTTGATCATTTGCTTCCTGGATCTTGGGCTTCTTCGCACGTGCATGTTTTGGCGGCCGAGGCTTAACTGGAATTGCAGAAGTGGGCTTGTAACCCTGGAGTTTTGCAGCGCTGCGAGTCATTCTTCTGTCAGAGAAGTCAGCTCGTGGAGCCACCAGAGCTTTAGGCTTTTAAGCTCTCTTCTTTGCAGTAGCAGAAACACTCACAAAAGGGAGTGTAACTTGCACATTATCAACAGAAGAAGATTTCTTGGGAAGGTTGCTTGGTTCATCTCCAAAAGTCAACTTGCGTGTGATGCTGACTCTGCAACTGAACAGGGGGCTAAGAAAAGTGCATTTCTTCAGGAAAAGCTTGCAGCCAAGGTCTCTTCATTGAAAAACTATCAACCATAATTGGCATCTCTCTGGGCAGGTTTGGAGTCAGAAAAGTAGGCAACAACGACTCAAAAGTTCTCTGCCAGATCATCTTAGGTGGTAAAACTGGGCCATACACAATCCTAGCAGCTCCAATAAATAGAGGTGGCTGTAGAGGTGGCTGGTAAGGAACAATGGCAAGATTGTTGTTGTGTTCAGGCACTGCAGGGTCCTCCAGTAGCTGGTTCTCATCCATATGGCCATCAAAAACAGTGTCATTCTAAAGACTCTCAACAAAATTCTCTGCAGCAGGTAAATTTTGTGGTTGTACTGGGCCAACTGGGTCATCCACAGCAACTGCCCCCTCAAGATTCTGAATAATTGGGCCAACAGGACCATCTCCCACCTGTACTGGCTCAGGCACATGAGCATGATCCACTAGAGGCTCATCAACCACAAACTGGTTGTCTTGCTGGGACGAGCTGTTGGAGCCCATTGAAGGATTTAAAATCATGGAAGCTTGATCTTGATGTACTTGTGGCTGCTCATTAGCAGGCTCCTCAACTAGTGCATCCCAAGGCTGACCCCATCCATCCTGTTGCTCATCCTGGTGTTCCTATGGCTGATCATGGTGCCAAGGCTGTGGAATATCATTCCAGCCAAGTGCAGGGTAGGGTGGCACAGCCCAGAAGTTCTCATTGGGCTGAAGCTGACCAGACATTGGGTGAGGATTACCATCTATGGGCATCACATCTTGATCTTGAGGTAATAGTTCAGCAAAAGCATCATTTAGGATGTGGCAAGAAGCGGTCCATGAAACAACAACACCTCCAACATTGGCAAACTTACGAAAAACAACATCTCTTGGCACAAGCAGATTATCAAGGAAGGAAGCATAAACCAAAGAATGGACCAAACGATGATCCTCATGATTCCAATAGTGAAATTACCCGAAAGTACCGTCAACCTCAGTAAGGAGCTCTTCATTCCGGTAATCAAGGGGGACACCAATAAACATGAGCCAACCAGTTCTATGCCCCTATAGCGCTCGAAAACCCTCCCCATCATCATGGTTCATATATCTAATAAAAATATCTTCTCCATGCTGATGTAAACCAAGAGGCCAGGGCGCATGATTAACCAAAGCACTGCGAATAACTGGGTCTTGCATCTGATACAGCCCAACACCCTGGAACCAAGTCTGAGAGGATAAAACTGGTAGCTATAGTTCATCGGTTATGAAATCTCTGACCTTCTGGCGGAGGAGAGGCACATCCTCCGGCTGTGGGATGGGCTCAATAATCCCCACCATGTAGGACTCATGGCGACGGGGAGGGGAGCGGGCCGTGGTGTAGAACATGCGCGGCAGCCGCTGCGGACAAGCATCCACAATGTCATGACCCGCCGGCAAGTAACGTCGTGGATCGAGCTCGTAGTTCGTCATGGGCGGTGGCGGTGGAGGCGGTGCACAGCTATTGGGTGGTGTGGGGCTTGATGATGGAGGTGTGGAATAACTAGGCTGCAGAGTAGGGGAAGCAGGGTTTTTGGTAGGGGATCTTTGCATTGTTTGGGAGCACGAAGGGTCCGGGGTATGCTTGAAGGCGCGGGACTCGAGGTTGGTAGTTGGGCTGCTACGTTTGGGAACCCAAACCTTTAAATTAGGAGGCGACCGTGTGAAACCTTTTTTAACGTGACCGAGCCGGAAACAACGACGATAATGGACTTTGTTCATCCACCGTTCCAAGGTATGTCCCATACCCAAACAACATGGACAGTCCCAAACTTGTGCAGCAATTTCTTCCACAACTTCATCTAAACCTTGCAAATCACAAACAATTTCCAAACGTGACTTGCTTAGCGATTGAACCGGACTGACCGAGGTACCAGGGCCCAATAATGTACTAGGAGGGGTAGAGCATAGCCTAGCATCGTCAGATTCATCATCCGAGAGAACTAAAGGGTTTTGCATATAGCCCACAGTAGGAAACGTGACGGAGACAATATCAGGTGAAAAAATTATCCTACGGTTATTATCAGAAACCATATCCCGAGAGAGACGGGCAGCTGGCGAAACAGATCCAAACTGTAATCCCTACACCGTCTCCGGTGAGGAGGCCACCAGCGGCGAGCTATCAACTTGTGAAACATGCTCTTGGGATGAGGAACTGCCATTTGAAACTATCAATTCTTGAGGATCCAGAGTATAAACCGCATCTTGCTGAACTATAGTGATATCCTCAGCAGAAGCATTGTAACGATATCCTTTGCATGCATCATAATTAAGAAATGTAGCAAAACGTAAACTCTTGTGATGATGATCACCATCCTTGGAACGCAAAGAAGATTTTGCAGGGGCATGCAGCATTGCGGCTAGACCTAGACGTGCCCTACGCTTAGACGGGCTAACTAGGATCCATTCATCATTGCATTCACTTTGCCAAGATCTAAACTCCTTATTCCAATCAGGCCCTCCATGACCAGAGATGAAAATGACACTTGAATTGGGGCAGACATGATTGCGTTGATGCAAGATGAAAAAGCCAACCTCTTTCCATGAGACATGAAAAGAGAAAACAAGATCACGTAAACATGATACCTTCAATGAAGAACAATATCCACCAATCGCCGCCTCAAGAGCTAGGGCAACATTCTCCTCACACAAGCGGAAATTATGCCTTGCAAAAGAAACCACCATGATGAAATGACCAGAGCCATCAGTGGCATGCAACGTGCGCCTCATGGATCTCTAGATCTCTTGCGAGAGACCCATCCCATGAGAGAAGTCAAAACCAAGAGCAATGGAAGCCTGAACCGCCATGGAGATGAGACCCCGAGGGGGTAAACATCGGAGAGAATGGTTGGATTGGATGGTGACTTCCATGGTTGGGGGTCGAGATGACCGGAGGGTGGAGCCTAGGGTTACGGTGGGGTGGGTGGGGTGGAGCTCTCCATCGCTATCAAGCATCCATGTTAATCCATTACCATAGCATTAGTTGTTATGCTGGGATTTAGGAGATAAGCAATTAGGCACTTCATATGCCCTTGCCATTGCATTTGATGCAACGGTTTGAGTTCTCCACGGTGATACGTGGAAGTAAAAGTTGAGAAGCTTATTACTCGTGGTTGTTTGGGCACCCTAGAGCTTCTTCCTCTTGGGTGCTTTGGTTCCCTAGACGTTTGGTGCATTCGGAGCTCAATCATTGTGGTGTAAAGCTCCGGGCAAGCGTCGGGGTCTCCAATTAGGTTGTGAAGATCACCCCGAGCAATTTGTACGGGCTCTGATGACCGCCCCAAGGGTTGCCAAAGTGCACTGGTTCTGCTGGCTGCCCCAAGGGTTGCCATTTATATGCATTTGGTGACCGCCCTCGCGGGTCCCTTTTTGGCATCACGACATCTTGCATTGTGCGAGGGTGTGAGGAGATTACGGTGGCCCTAGTGGCTTCTTGGGAACATTGTGCCTCCACACTGCTCCAAATGGAGATTAGCATCCGCAACGGTGTGAGCTTCAGGATACATCGCCATCTCTGCATGCCTCGGTTATCTCTTATACTCATGCACTTTACTTTGTGATAGCCATACTATTTCATGTTATATATCTTGCTATCACATAGTTGTTTATCTTGCTTAGCATAAGTTGTTGGTGCACATAGGTGAGCCTAGTTGTTTTAGTTTTGTGTTTGACAAATTAAACACTAGTTTTATTCCGCATTTGCTCTAGCCTAAGCCTTTACCTACTAGATAGTTTTATGATTTTAGGTTACATCCCTTTTGATCAACCACTAATCAGTTTATTAAATAAGACCATTGTATGGTGCATCCCGATGAAAAGTGATACCCCTTTTCAAGGATAATGACATTTATTGGCTTTCTCTTTAACAGTATGACTGGTCCACTATTTGTGAATGATCCATTTCCAAAAACGACATCGGTAGTTGAGTACTATCACATTATTCCATACAAGGAAGTTTTCCCTATACTCCTCCACAGGTAACATAAGATTTGTTGTGATTTTATTATGCACGAAAGTAGGACAATAACTTTTTGCGATCATGGTAAATACGACACTTCACGTGTTTCAGGAAATGGTCTTCTGATTCTTCACTAAACAAGAAGCCACGTCAATGTGGAAAAGGTTCATTGCACTCCATAATAGATGAAAATGTGGAAGAGCAAGATGAGAATAGAACGTCCAAGATGCGAAAACAAATTACAAAAGTGTCAACTCCAAAGCAAAGCAAACAAGCAGTTGGTGCGAGCAAGCATAAGAAAAACAGCAAAAGAAAATCTAAAGCCTGCATGGCTGCAGCTGATGTCTGTGCAGAGGGTCTAGATAGTGATATCCCCACAATAAAACATGTTATTGAGGTGGAACCTCCAAAACCCGTGAGTAAGTCAAGAAATACAGAAGCTTCCGCCAGGGTGTGAACTTCGGGATACATCGTCATCTCTATGTGCCTCGGTTTTCTCTTACCCGGGCCCTTTACTTATGTACTTTACTTTGTGATAGCCATAGTATTTGATGTTATATATCTTGCTATCACATATTTGTTTATCTTGTTTACCATAAGTTGCTAGTGCACATAGGTCAGCCTAGTTGTTTTCGTTTTGTGCTTGACAAGTTAAACACTTGTTTTATTCCGCATTTGCTCTAGCCTAAGCCTTTACCTACTAGATAGTTTTATGATTTTAGGTTACATCCCTTTTGATCAACCACTAATCAGTTTATTAAATAAGACCATTGTATGGTACATCCCAATGAAAAGTGATACCCTTTTTCAAGGATAATGACATTTTTCGAATTCTCTTTAACAGTATGATTGGTCCGCTATTTGTGAATGATCCATTTCCAAAAACGACGTCGGTAGTTGAGTACTATCACATTCTTCCATACAATGAAGTTTTCTTTATACTCCTCCACAGGTAACATAAGATTGGTTGTGATTTTTTTATGCGCGAAAGTAGGACAATAACTTTTTGGGATCATGGTAAATATGACACTTCACGTGTTTTAGGAAATGGTCTTCTGATTCTTCACTAAACGAGCGACCACGTCAACATGGAAAAGGTTCATTGCACTCTGTAATAGATGAAAATGTGGAAGAGCAAGATGGGAATAGAACGCCCAAGCTGCGAAAACAAATTACAAAAGTGTCAACTCCAAAGCAAAGCAAACAAGCAGTTGGTGCCAGCAAGCATAAGAAAAATAGCAAAAGAAAATCTAAACCTGCATGGCTGTAGCTGATGTCTGTGTAGAGGGTCTAGATAGTGAGATCCCCACAATAAAACATGTTATTGAGGTGGAACCTCCAAAACCCGTGAGTAATTCAAGAAATCCAGAAGCTTCCGCAAGGGTGTGAACTTCGGGATACATCGTCATCTCTATGTGCCTCGGTTATCTCTTACCCGGGCCCTTTACTTATGCACATTAATTTGTGATAGCCATAGTCTTTGATGTTATATATCTTGCTATCACATAGTTGTTTATCGTGCTTAGCATAAGTTGTTGGTGCACATAGGTGACCCTAGTTGTTTTAGTTTTGTGCTTGACAAGTTAAACACTTGTTTTATTCCGCATTTGCTCTACCCTAAGCCTTTACCTACTAGATAGTTTTATGATTTTAGGTTACATCCCTTTTGATCAACCACTAATCAGTTTATTAAAGAAGACCATTGTATGGTACATCCCGATGAAAAGTGATACCCCTTTTCAAGGATAATGACATTTTTTGGCTTTCTCTTTAACAGTATGACTGGTCCACTACTTGTGAATGATCCAGTTCCAAAAATGACATCGGTAGTTGAGTACTATCACATTCTTCCATACAATGAAGTTTTCCCTATACTCCTCCACAGGTAACATAAGAATTCTTGTGATTGTTTTATGCGCGAAAGTAGGACAATAACTATTTGGGATCATGGTAAATATGACACTTCAAGTGTTTCAGGAAATGGTCTTCTGATTCTTCACTAAACGAGCAACCACGTCAACATGGAAAAGGTTCGTTGCACTCCGTAATAGATGAAAATGTGGAAGAGCAAGATGAGAATAGAACGTCCAATCTGCGAAAACAAATTACAAAAGTGTCAACTCCAAAGCAAAGCAAACAAGCAGTTGGTGCCAGCAAGCATAAGAAAAACAGCAAAATAAAATCTAACGCCTGCATGGCTACAGCTGATGTCTGTGCAGAGGGTATAGATAGTGAGATCCCCACAATAAAACATGTTATTGTGGTGGAACCTCCAAAACCCGTGAGTAAGTCAAGAAATACAGAAGCTTCCGCAAGTGTGTGAACTTCGGGATACATCGTCATCTCTATGTGCCTCGGTTATCTCTGACCCCGGCCCTTTACTTATGCACTTTACATTGTGATAGCCGTAGTGTTTGATGTTATATATCTTGCTATCACATAGTTGTTTATCTTGCTTACCATAAGTTGTTGGTGCACATAGGTGAGCCTAGTTGTTTTAGTTTTGTGCTTGACAAGTTAAACACTAGTTTTATTCTGCATTTTCTCTAGCCTAAGCCTTTACCTACTAGATAGTTTTATGATTTTAGGATACATCCCTTTTGATCAACCACTAAGCAGTTTATTAAATAAGACCATTGTATGGTACATCCCGATGAAAATTGATACCCTTTTTCAAGGGTAATGACTTTTTTTGGCTTTCTCTGTAATAGTATGATTGGTCCGCTATTTGTGAATGATCCATTTCCAAAAACGACGTCGGTAGTTGAGTACTATCATATTCTTCCATACAATGAAGTTTTCTTTCTACTCCTCCACGGGTAACATAAGATTTGTTGTGATTTTTTATGCGCGAAAGTAGGACAATAACTTTTTGGGATCATAGTAAATATGACACTTCACGTGTTTCAGGAAATGGTCTTCTGATTCTTCACTAAACGAGCAACCACGTCAACATGGAAAAGGTTCATTGCACTCCGTAATAGATGAAAATGTGGAAGAGAAAGATGAGAATAGAACGTCCAAGCTACGAAATCAAATTACAAAAGTGTCAACTCCAAAGCAAAACAAACAACCAGTTGGTGCCAGCAAGCATACGAAAAACAATGAAAGAAAATCTAAAGCCTGCATGGCGGCAGCTGATGTCTGTGCAGAGGGTCTAGATGGTGAGATCCCCGTAATAAAACATGTTATTGAGGTGGAATCTCCAAAACCTGTGAGTAATTCAAGAAATACAGAAGCTTCCGCAAGGGTGTGAACTTCGGGATACATCGTCATCTCTACGTGCCTCGGTTATCTCTTACCCGGGCCCTTTACTTATGCACTTTACTTTGTGATAGCCATAGTTTTTGATGTTATATATCTTGCTATCACATAGTTGTTTATCTTGCTTACCATAAGTTGTTGGTGCACATAGGTGAGCCTACTTGTTTTAGTTTTGTGCTTGACAAATTAAACACTAGTTTTATTCCGCATTTGCTCTAGCCTAAGCCTTTACCTACTAGATAGTTTTATGATTTTAGATTACATCCCTTTTGATCAACCACTAATCAGTTTATTAAATAAGGCCATTGTATGGTACATCCCGATGAAAAGTGATACCCTTTTCCAAGGATAATGACATTTTTTGGTTTTCTCTTTAACAGTATGACTGGTCCGCTATTTGTGAACGCTCCATTTCCAAAAACGACATCGGTAGTTGAGTACTATCACATTCTTCCATACAAGGAAGTTTTCGCTATACTCCTCCACAGGTAACATAAGATTTGTTGTGATTTTTTATGCGCGAAAGTAGGACAATAACTTTTTGGGATCATGGTAAATATGACACTTCACATGTTTCTGAAAATGGTCTTCTGATTCTTCACTAAACGAGCAACCACGTCAACATGGAAAAGGTTCATTGCACTCCGTAATAGATGAAAATGAGGAAGATCAAGATGAGAATAGATCGTCAAAGCTGCGAAAACAAATTACAAAAGTGTCAACTCCAGAGCAAAGCAAACATGCAGTTGGTGCCAGCTAGTATAAGAAAAACAGCAAAAGATAATCTAAAGCCTACATGGCTGCAGCTGATGTCTGTGCAGAGGGTCTAGATAGTGAGATCGCCGCAATAAAACATGTTATTGAGGTGGAACCTCAAAAACCCATGAGTAAGTCAACAAATACAGAAGCTTCCGCAAGGGTGTGAACTTCGGGATACATCGTCCTCTCTATGTGCCTCGGTGATCTCCTACCCGGGCCCTTTACTTATGCACTTTACTTTGTGATAGCCATAGTGTTTGATGTTATATATCTTGCTATCACATAGTTGTTTATCTTGCTTACCATAAGTTGTTGGTGCACATAGGTGAGCCTAGTTGTTTTAGTTTTGTGCTTGACAAGTTAAACACTAGTTTTATTCCGCATTTGCTCTAGCCTAAGCCATTACCTACTAGATAGTTTTATGATTTTAGGTTACATCCCTTTTGATCAACCACTAATATATAAGTTTATTAAATAAGACCATTGTATGGTACATCTCGATGATAAGTTATATCCTTTTTCAAGGATAATGACATGTTTTGGCTTTCTCTTTAACAGTATGATTGGTCCGCTATTTGTGAATGATCCATTTCCAAAAACAACATCGGTAGTTGACTACTATTACCTTCTTCCCTACAAGGAAGTTTTTCCTATACTTCTCCACAGGTAACATAAGATTTGTTGTAATTTTTTTATGCGCGAAAGTAGGACAATAATTTTTGGGATCATGGTAAATATGACACTTCACATGTTTCAGGAAATGGTCTTCTGATTCTTCACTAAATGAGCAACCACGTCAACATGGAAAAGATTCATTGCACTCCGTAATAGATGAAAATGTGGAAGAGCAAGATAAGAATAGAACGTCCAAGCTGCGAAAAAAATTACAAAAGTGTCAACTCCAAAGCAAAGCAAACAAGCAGTTGGTGCCAGCAAGCATAAGAAAAACAGCAAACCAAAATCTAAAGCATGCATGGCTGCAGCTGATGTCTGTGCAGAGGGTCTAGATACTAAGATCCCCACAATAAAACATGTTATTGAGGTGGAACCTCCAAAACCCGTGAGTAATTCAAGAAATACAGAAGCTTCCGCAAGGGTGTGAACTTCGGGATACATCATCATCTCTATGTGCATCGGTTATCTCTTACCCGGGCCCTTTACTTATGCACTTTAATTTGTGATAGACATAGTGTTTGATCTTATATATCTTGCTATCACATAGTTGTTTATCGTGCTTAGGATAAGTTATTGGTGCACATAGGTGAGCCAAGTTGTTTTAGTTTTGTCCTTGACAAGTTAAACACTAGTTTTATTCCGCATTTTCTCTAGCCTAAGCCTTTACCTACTAGATAGTTTTATGATTTTAGGTTACATCCCTTTTGATCAACCACTAATCAGTTTATTAAATAAGACCATTGTATGGTACATCCCGATGAAAAGTGATACCCTTTTTCAAGGATAATGACATTTTTTCGCTTTCTCTTTAAAAGTATGACTGGTCCGCTATTCGTGAATTATCCATTTCCAAAAATGACATCGGTAGTTGAGTACTATCACGTTCTTCCATACAAGGAAGTTTTTCCTATACTTCTCCACAGGTAACATAAGATTTGTTGTGATTTTTTTATGCGCGAAAGTAGGACAATAATTTTTGGGATCATGGTAAATATGACACTTCACATGTTTCAGGAAATGGTCTTCTGATTCTTCACTAAACGAGCAACCACGTCAACATGGAAAAGATTCATTGCACTCTGTAATAGATGAAAATGTGGAAGAGCAAGATGAGAATAGAACGTCCAAGCTGCGAAAAAAATTACCAAAGTGTCAACTCCAAAGCAAAGCAAACAAGCAGTTGGTGCCAGCAAGCATAAGAAAAACAGCAAACCAAAATCTAAAGCATGCATGGCTGCAGCTGATGTCTGTGCAGAGGGTCGAGATACTGAGATCCCCACAGTAAAACATGTTATTGAGGTGGAACCTCCAAAACCCGTGAGTAATTCAGGAAATACAGAAGCTTCCGCAAGGGTGTGAACTTCGGGATACATCATCATCTCTATGTGCCTCGGTTATCTCTTACCCGGGCCCTTTACTTATGCACTTTAATTTCTGATAGCCATAGTGTTTGATGTTATATATCTTGCTATCACATAGTTGTTTATCGTGCTTAGCATAAGTTATTGGTGCACATAGGTGAGCCAAGTTGTTTTAGTTTTGTGCTTGACAAGTTTAACACTAGTTTTATTCCGCATTTTCTCTAGCCTAAGCCTTTACCTACTAGCTAGTTTTATGATTTTAGGTTACATCCCTTTTGATCAACCACTAATCAGTTTATTAAATAAGACCATTGTATGGTACATCCCGATGAAAAGTGATACCCTTTTTCAAGGATAATGACATTTTTGGCTTTCTCTTTAAAAGTACGACTGGTCAGCTATTCGTGAATGATCCATTTCCAAAAACGACATCGGTAGTTGAGTACTATCACGTTCTTCCATACAAGGAAGTTTTCCCTGTACTCCTCCACATGTAACATTAGATTTGTTGTGACTTTTTTATGCGCGAAAGTAGGACAATAATTTTTTGGATCATGGTAAATATGACACTTCACGTGTTTCAGGAAATGGTCTTCTGATTCTTCACTAAACGAGCAACCACGTCAACATGGAAAAGGTTCATTGCACTCCGTAACAGATGAAAATGTGGAAGAGCAAGATGAGAATAGAACGTCCAAGCTGCGAAAACAAATTACAAAAGTGTCAACTCCAAAGCAAAGCAAACAAGCAGTTGGTGCCAGCAAGCATAAGAAAACGAGCAAAAGAAAATCTAAAGCCTGCATGGCTGCAACTGATGTCTGTGCAGAGGGTCTAGATAGTGAGATCCCCACAGTAAAACATGTTATTGAGGTGGAACCTCCAAAACCCGTGAGTAAGTCAAGAAATACAGAAGCTTCCGCAAGGGTGTGAACTCCGGGATACATCGTCATCTCTATGTGCGTTGGTTATCTCTTACCCGGGCCCTTTACTTATGCACTTTACTTTGTGATAGCCATAGTGTTTGATGTTATATATCTTTCTATCACATAGTTGTTTATCTTGCTTACCATAAGTTGTTGGTGCACATAGGTGAGCCTAGTTGTTCTAGTTTTGTGCTTGACAAGTTAAACACTAGTTTTATTCTGCATTTGCTCTAGCCTAAGCCTTTACCTACTAGATAGTTTTATGATTTTAGGTTACATCCCTTTTGATCAACCACTAATCAGTTTATTAAATAAGACCATTGTATGGTACATCCCGATGAAAAGTGATACCCTTTTTCAAGGATAATGACATTTTTTGGCTTTCTCTTTAACAGTATGACTGGTACGTTATTTTTGAATGATCCATTTCCAAAAACGACATCGGGAGTTGAGTACTATCACATTCTTCCATACAAGGAAGTTTTGCCTATACTCCTTGCTACCTCTTGAGCACTGCGTTGGTTTTCCCATGAAGAGGAAAGGGTGATGCAGCAAAGTAGCGTAAGTATTTCCCTCAGTTTTTGACAACCAAGGTATCAATCCAGTAGGAGGCCACGTACGAGTCCCTCGCACCTACAAAAACAAATAAATCCTCACAACCAACGCAATAAAGGGGTTGTCAATCCCTTCACGGTCACTTACGAGAGTGAGATCTGATAGATATGATAAGATACTATTTTTGGTATTTTTATGATAGAGATGCAAAGTAAAGAAAGTAAAATAAAAACGGCGCGAGAAATAGCTTGTTGTCGGGAGATTAATATGATGGAAAATTGACCCGAGGGCCATAGGTTTCACTAGTGGCTTCTCTCAAGAGCATAAGTATTACTGTGGGTGAACAAATTACTTTTGAGCAATTGACAGAATTGAGCATAGTTATGAGAATATCTAGGTATGATCATGTATATAGGCATCATGTCCGAGACAAGTAGACCGACTCCTGCCTGCATCTACTACTATTACTCCACACATCGACCGCTATCCAGCATGCATCTAGAGTATTAAGTTCATAAGAAGAGAGTAATGCTTTAAGCAACATGACATGATGTAGAGGGATAAACTCATGCAATATGATATAAACCCCATCTTGTTATCCTCGATGGCAACAATACGTGCCTTGCTGCCCCTAATGTCACTGGGAAAGGACACCGCAAGATTGAACCCAAAGCTAAGCACTTCTCCCATTGCAAGAAAGATCAATCTAGTAGGCCAAACCAAACAGATAATTCGAAGAGACTTGCAAAGATAACCTATCATACATAAAAGAATTCAGAGAAGATTCAAATATTGTTCATAGATAAACTTGATCATAAACCCACAATTCATCGGTCCCAACAAACACACCGCAAAAGAAGATTACATCGAATAGATCTCCATGAGAGAGGGGGAGAACATTGTATTGAGATCCAAAAAGAGAGAAGAAGCCATCTAGTTAATAACTATGGACCCGAAGGTCTGAGGTAAACTACTCACACATCATCGGAGAGGCTATGGTGTTGATGTAGAAGCCCTCCATGATCGATGCCCCCTCCGGCGGAGCTCCGGAACAGGCCCCAAGATGGGATCTCACGGGTACAGAAGGTTGCGATGGTGGAATTAGGTTTTTGGATCCATATCTGGTAGTTTGGGGGTACGTAGGTATATATAGGAGGAAGGAGTACGTCGGTGGAGCAACAGGGGGCCCACGAGGGTGGAGGGCGCGCCCCCCTACCTCGTGCCCTCATGGTTGATGTCTTGACGTAGGGTCCAAGTCCTCTGGATCACGTTCGTTCCGAAAATCACGTTCCCGAAGGTTTCATTCCGTTTGGACTCTGTTTGATATTCTTTTTCTGTCAAACTCTGAAATAGGCAAAAAACAGCAAGTCTGGGCGGCCTCCGGTTAATAGGTTAGTCCCAAAAATAATATAGAAGTGTATAATAAAGCCCAATAATGTCCAAAACAGAATATAGTATAGCATGGAACAATAAAAAATTATAGATACGTTGGAGACGTATCAAGCATCCCCAAGCTTAATTCCTGCTCGTCCTCGAGTAGGTAAATGATAAAAACAGAATTTTTGATGTGGAATGCTACTTGGCATAATTTCAATGTAATTCTTCTTAATTTTGGTATGAATATTCAGATCCGAAAGATTCAAGACAAAAGTTTAATATTGACATAAAAATAATAATACCTCAAGCATACTAACTAAGCAATTATGTCTTCTCAAAATAACATGGCCAAAGAAAGTTATCCCTACAAAACCATATAGTCTGGCTATGCTCTATCTTCACCACACAAAATATTTAAATCATGCACAACCCCGATGACAAGCCAAGCAACTGTTTCATACTTTTGACGTTCTCAAACTTTTTCAATCTTCACGCAATACATGAGCGTGAGCCATGGACATAGCACTATATGTGGAATAGAATGGTGGTTGTGGACAAGACAAAAAAAGAGAAGATAGTCTCACATCAACTAGGCGTATCAACGGGCTATGGAGATGCCCATCAATATATATCAATGTGAGTGAGTAGGGATTGCCATGCAACGGATGCACTAGAGCTATAAGTATATGAAAGCTCAACAAAAGAAACTAAGTGGGTGTGCATCCAACTCGCTTGCTCACGAAGACCTAGGGCATTTTGAGGAAGCCCATCATTGGAATATACAAGCCAAGTTCTATAATGAAAAATTCCCACTAGTATATGAAAGTGATATCATAGGAGACTCTCTATCATGAAGGTAATGGTGCTACTTTGAAGCACAAGTGTGGTAAAAGGATAGTAACATTGTCCCTTCTCTCTTTTTCTCTAATTTTTTTATTTGGGCCTTTTTTTATGGCCTCTTTTTTTCTTTTTCTTTTTTTTCGTCCGGAGTCTCATCCCGACTTGTGGGGGAATCATAGTCTCCATCATCCTTTCTCACTTGGGACAATGCTCTAAAAAATGATGATTATCACACTTTTATTTACTTACAACTCAACAATTACAACTCAATACTTAGAACAAAATATGACTCTATGTGAATGCCTCCGGCGGTGTACCGGGATATGCAATGAATCAAGAGTGACATGTATGAAAGAATTATGAACGGTGGCTTTGCCACAAATACAACGTCAACGACATGATCATGTGAAGCAATATGACAATGATGGAGCATGTCATAGTAAACGGAACGGTGGTAAGTTGCATGGCAATATATCTCAGAATGGCTATGGAAATGCCATAATAGGTAGGTATGGTGGCTGTTTTGAGGAAGGTATATGGTGGGTGTATGATACCGGCGAAACGTGCGCGGTATTAGAGAGGCTAGCAATGGTGGAAGGAGGAAAAGTGCGTATAATCCATGGACTCAACATTAGTCATAAAGAACTCATATACTTATTGCAAAAATCTACAAGTTATCAAAGCAAAGTATTACGTGCATGCTCCTAGGGGGATAGATTGGTAGGAAAAGACCATCGCTCGTCCTCAACCGCCACTCATAAGGAAGACAATCAATAAATAAATCATGCTCCGACTTCATCACATAACGGTTCACCATATGTCAATGCTACGGGAATCACAAACTTTAACACAAGTATTTCTCAAATTCAAAACTATTCAACTAGCATGACTCTAATATCACCATCTTCATATCTCAAAACAATTATCAAGCATCAAACTTCTCATAGTATTCAACACACTCATAAGAATTTTTCTTTTACTAATCTTGTATGCCTATTATTGTTAAAGCAAACTACCATGCTGTTTTGTAGGACTCTCAAAATAATCTAAGTGAAGCATGAGAGAACAATAGTTTCTATAAAACAAATCCACCACCGTGCTCTAAAAGATATAAGTGAAGCACTAGAGCAAAAGCTATATAACTCAAAAGATATAAGTGAAGCACATAGAGTATTCTAATAATTTCCGAATCATGTGTGTCTCTCTCAAAAGGTGTGTACAGAAAGGATGATTGTGGTAAACTAAAAAGAAAAGACTCAAATAATACAAGACGCTCCAAGCAAAACACATATCATGTGTTGAATAAAAATATCGCCCCAAGTAAAGTTACCGATGGAAGTAGACGAAAGAGGGGATGCCTTCCGGGGCATCCCCAAGCTTTGGCTTTTGGGTATCCTTAGATTATCTCAGGGTGCCATGGGCATTGCCAAGCTTAGGCTCTTGCCACTCCTTGTTCCATAATCCATCAAATCTTTCACCCAAAACTTGAAAACTTCACAACACAAAACTTAACAGAAAATCTCGTGAGCTCCGTTAGCGAAAGAAAACAAAAGACCACTTCAAGGTACTGTAATGAACTCATTATTTATTTATATTAGTTTTAAATCTACTGTATTCCAACTTCTCTGTGGTTTATAAACTATTTTACTAGCCATAGATTCATCAAAATAAGCAAACAACACACGAAAAACAGAATCTGTCAAGAACAGAACTGTCTGTAGTAATATGTAACTAACATAAACTTCTGGAACTCCAAAAATTCAGCCAAAATAGGACGACCTAGAAAATTAGTTTATTGATCAGCGTCAATTGGAATCAATATTTTATCACGTCCTGGTGATTTGTAACAATTATTTTCGTGAACAGAAAGTTTCTGGAATTTTCTGCAAGATCAAATAACTATCATCCAAGAAGATCCTATAGGTTTAACTTGGCACAAACACTAATTAAAACATAAAAACACATCTAACCAGAGGCTAGATCAAAGATTTATTCCTAAACAGAAGCAAAAAGCAAAAAAAACTAAAAATAAAATTGGGTTGCCTCCCAACAAGCGCTATCGTTTAACGCCCCTAGCTAGGCATAATAGCAAGGATAGATCTAGGTATTGCCATCTTTTGTAGGCAATCGATAAGTGGCTCTCATGATAGATTCATATGGTAATTTTATTTTCTTTCTAGGGAAGTGTTCCATGCCTTTCTTTAATGGAAATTGGAATCTAATATTCCCTTCATTCATATCAATAATTGCACCAATCATTCTAAGGAAAGTTCTACCAAGAATAATAGGACATGAAGGATTGCAATCTATATCAAGGACAATAAAATCTATGGGCACATAATTTCTATTCGCAATAATAAGAACATCATTAATTCTTCCCATAGGTTTCTTAATAGTGGAATCCGCAAGGTGCAAGTTTAGAGAGCAATCATCAAAATGACGGAAACCTAACAAATCACACAAAGTCTTTGGAATCGTGGAAACACTAGCGCCCAAATCACACAAAGCATAGCATTCATGATCTTTAATCTTAATTTTAATAGTAGGTTCCCATTCATCATAAAGTTTTCTAGGGATAGAAACTTCCAACTCCAGTTTTTCTTCATAAGATTGCATCAAAGCATCAACGATATGTTTGGTAAATGCTTTATTTTGACTATAAGCATGAGGAGAATTTAGCACGGATTGCAACAAGGAAATACAATCTATCAAAGAGCAATTATCACAATTAAATTCCTTGAAATCCAAAATAGTGGGTTCATTAATATCTAATGTTTTGATCTCTTCAATCCCACTTTTATCAATTTTAGCATCAAGATCTAAAAACTCTGAATTTTTGGAACGCCTTCTAGGTAAAGGTGGATCATATTCAGTCCCATCATTATCAACATTCATATTGCAAAACAAAGATTTAATAGGGGACACATCAATAACTTTTAGATCTTCATCTTTATTTTCAATGTTTTCCGGCTTAGCGGCCATCTTATTAACTAAGGTGGCCTGCTTATCCGAAATTTCAGCTATTAATTTCTCAAGATGAGCAATTTTGTATCTCAAACCATCAAATTCTTTAGACATATCACCGAGCTCTTTATTCATCTAACTCATAATGCTTTTTTGTTCCTTAAGCTCGTTTCTAAAGAAATTGTTATGTTCAAATTGTAAGACCATGAAACTCCTAACGTTGCTTTTGATCTCTTCTAACCTTTTAAGGTGGGGATCACCAAATCTTGGTAGAGTCATCGAGACAAACAAGCAATCCAACACACGAGCAAAAAAGAAGCAAGCGAAATAGAAGCGAACGAAAAAGAGAGGGTGAATAAAACGGCAAAGGTGAAGTGGGGGAGAGGAAAACGAGAGGCAAATGGCAAATAATGTAATGCGGGAGATAAGGGTTTGTGATGGGTACTTGGTATGTTGGCTTTTGCGTAGACTCCCCGGCAACGGCGCCAGAAATCCTTCTTGCTACTTCTTGAGCACTGTGGTGGTTTTCCCTTGAAGAGGAAAGGGTGATGCAGCAAAGTAGCATAAGTATTTCCCTCAGTTTTTCAGAACCAAGGTATCAATCCAGTAGGAGGCCACGCACAAGTCCCTCGCACCTACACAAACAAATAAATCCTCGCAACCAACGCAATAAAGGGGTTGTCAATCCCTTCACGGTCACTTACGAGAGTGAGATCTGATAGATATGATAAGATAATATTTTTGGTATTTTTATGAGAGATGCAAAGTAAAGAAAGTAAAATAAAAACGGCGCCAGAAATAGCTTGTTGTCGGGAGATTAATATGATGGAAAATAGACACGGGGCCATAGGTTTCACTAGTGGCTTTTCTCAAGAGCATAAGTATTACGGTGGGTGAACAAATTACTATTGAGCAATTGACAGAATTGAGCATAGTTATGAGAATATCTAGGTATGATCATGTATATAGGCATCACGTCCGAGACAAGTAGACCGACTCCTGCCTGCATCTACTACTATTACTCCACACATCGACCGCTATCCAGCATGCATCTAGAGTATTAAGTTCATAAGAAGAGAGTAACGCTTTAAGCAAGATGACATGATGTAGAGGGATAAACTCATGCAATATGATATAAACCCCATCTTGTTATCCTCGATGGCAACAATACAATACGTGCCTTGCTACCCCTACTGTCATTGGGAAAGAACACCGCAAGATTGAACCCAAAGCTTAGCACTTCTCCCATTGCAAGAAAGATCAATCTAATAGGCCAAACCAAACAGATAATTCGAAGAGACTTGCAAAGATAACCAATCATACATAAAAGAATTCATAGAAGATTCAAATATTGTTTATAGATAAACTTGATCATAAACCCACAATTCATCGGTCTCAACAAACACACCGCAAAAGAAGATTACATCGAATAGATCTCCACGAGAGAGGGGGAGAACATTGTATTGAGATCCAAAAAGAGAGAAGAAACCATCTAGCTAATAACTATGGACCCGAAGGTCTGAGGTAAACTACTCACACATCATTGGAGAGGCTATGGTGTTGATGTAGAAGCCCTCCGTGATCGATGCCCCCTCCGGCGGAGCTCCCGAACAGGCCCTAAGATGGGATCTCATGGGTACAGAAGGTTGCGATGGTGGAATTAGGTTTTTGGCTCTGTATCTGGTAGTTTGGGGGTACGTAGGTATATATAGGAGGAAGGAGTACGTCGGTGGAGCAACAGGGGGCCCACGAGGGTGGAGGGCGCGCCCGGGGGGTAGGTGCGCCCCCCTACCTCGTGCCCTCCTGGTTGATGTCTTGACGTAGGGTCCAAGTCCTCTGGATCACGTTCGTTCCGAAAATCACGTTCTCGAAGGTTTCATTCCGTTTGGACTCTGTTTGACATTCGTTTTCTGTGAAACTCTAAAATAGGCAAAAAAACAACAATTCTGGGCTGGGCCTCCGGTTAATAGGTTAGTCCCAAAAATAATATAAAAGTGTATAATAAAGCCCAATAATGTCCAAACAGAATATAGTCTAGCATGGAACAATCAAAAATTATAGATACGTTGGAGACGTATCACTCCTCCACAGGTAACATAAGATTTGTTGTGATTTTTTTATGCGCGAAAGTAGGACAATAATTTTTGGGATCATCGTAAATATGACACTTCACGTGTTTCAGGAAATGGTCTTCTGATTCTTCACTAAACGAGCAACCACGACAACATGGAAAAGGTTCATTGCACTCCGTAATAGATGAATATGTGGAAGAGCAAGATGAGAATAGAACGTCCAAGTTGCAAAAACAAATTACAAAAGTGTCAACTCCAAAGCAAAGCAAACAAGCAGTTGGTGCCAGCAAGCACAAGAAACATAGCAAAGAAAATCTAAAGCCTGCAAGGCTGCAGCTGATGTCTGTGCAGAGGGTATAGATAGTGAGATCCCCACAATAAAACATGTTATTGAGGTGGAACCTCCAAAACCCGTGAGTAAGTCAAGAAATACAGAAGCTTCTGCAAGGGTGTGAACTTCGGGATACATTGTCATCTCTATGTGCCTCGGTTATGTCTTACCCGGGCCCTTTACTTATGCAGTTTACTTTGTGATAGCCATAGTGTTTGATGTTATATATCTTTCTATCACATAGTTGTTTATCTTGCTTACCATAAGTTGTTGGTGCACATAGGTGAGCCTAGTTGTTTTAGTTTTGTGCTTGACAAGTTAAACACTAGTTTTATTCCGCATTTGCTCTAGCCTAAGCCTTTACCTACTAGATAGTTTTATGATTTTATGTTACATCCCTTTTGATCAACCACTAATCAGTTTATTAAATAAGACCATTGTATGGTACAGCCCGATGAAAAGTGATACCCTTTTTCAAGGATAATGACATTTTTTTGGCTTTCTCTTTAACAGTATGACTGGTCCGCTATTTGTGAATGATCCATTTCCAAAAACGACATCGGTAGTTGAGTACTATCACATTGTTCCATACAAGGATGTTTTCCTATACTCCTCCACAGGTAACATAAGATTTGTTGTGATTTTTTTATGCGTGAAAGTAGGACAATAACTTTTTGGGATCATGGTAAATATGACATTTCTCGTGTTTCAGGAAATGGTCTTCTGATTCTTCACTAAACGAGCAACCACGTCAACATGGAAAAGGTTCATTGCACTCCGTAATAGATGAAAATGTGGAAGAGAAAGATGAGAATAGAACGTCCAAGCTGCGAAAACAATTTACAAAAGTGCCAACTCCTAAGCAAAGCAAACAAGCAGTTGGTGCCAGCAAGCATAAGAAAAACAGCAAAACAAAATCTAAAGCCTGCATGGCTGCAGCTGATGTCTGTGCAGAGGGTCTAGATAGTGAGATCCCGACAATAAAACATGTTATTGAGGGGGAGACTCCAAACCTCGTGAGTAAGTCAAGAAATACACAAGCTTCCGCAAGGGTGTGAACTTCGGGATATATTGTCATCTCTATGTGCCTCGGTTATCTCTTACCCGGGCCCTTGACTTATGCACCTTACTTTGTGATAGCCATAGTGTTTAATGTTATATATCTTTCTATCACATAGTTGTTTATCTTGCTTACCATAAGTTGTTGGTGCACATAGGTGAGCCTAGTTGTTTTAGTTTTGTGCTTGACAAGCTAAACACTAGTTTTATTCCGCATTTGCTCTAGCCTAAGCCTTTACCTACTAGATAGTTTTATGATTTTATGTTACATCCCTTTTGATCAACCACTAATTTGTTTATTAAATAAGAATATTGTATGTACATCCTTATGAAAAGTGATACCCTTTTTCAAGGATAATGACATTTTTTGGCTTTCTCTTTAACAGTATGACTGGTCCGCTATTTGTGAATGATCCATTTCCAAAAACGACATCGGTAGTTGAGTACTATCACATTCTTCCATACAAGGAAGTTTTCCCAATACTCCTCCACAGGTAACATAAGATTTGTTGTGATTTTTTTATGCGCGAAAGTAGGACAATAACTTTTTGGGATCATGGTAAATATGACACTTCATGTGTTTCAGGAAATGGTCTTTTGATTCTTCACTAAATGAGCAACACGCCAACATGGAAAAGGTTCATTGCACTCCGTAATAGATGAAAATGTGGAAGAGCAAGATGAGAATAGAACGTCCAAGCTGCGAAAACAAATTACAAAAGTGTCAACTCCAAAGCAAAGCAAACAAGCAGTTGGTGCCAGCAAGCATAACAAAAACAGCAAAAGAAAATCTAAATCCTGCATGGCTGCAGCTGATGTCTGTGCAGATGGTCTAGATAGTGAGATCCCCACAATAAAACATGTTATTGAGGTGGAACTTCCAAAACCCATGAGTAAGTCAAGAAATACAGAAGCTTCCGCAAGGGTGTGAACTTCGGTATACATCGTCATCTCTATGTGCCTCGGTTATCTCTTACCCGGGCCATTTACTGATGCACTTTACTTTGTGATAGCCATAGTGTTTGATGTTATATATCTTGCCATCACATAGTAGTTTATCTTCCTTACCATAAGTTGTTGGTGCACATAGGTGAGCCTAGTTATTTTAGTTTTGTGCTTGACAAGATAAACACTAGTTTTATTCCGCATTTGCTCTATCCTAAGCCTTTACCTACTAGATTGCTTTATGATTTTAGGTTACATCCCTTTTGATCAACCACTAATCAGTTTATTAAATAAGACCATTGTATGGTACATCCTGATGAAAAGTGATACCTTTTTTCAAGGATAATGACATTTTTTGGATTTCTCTTTAACAGTATGACTGGTCCGCTATTTGTGAATGGTCCATTTCTGAAAACGACATTGGTAGTTCAGTACTATCACATTCTTCCATACAAGGAAGTTTTCCCTATACTCCTCCACAGGTAACATAAGATTTGTTGTGATTTTTTTATGGTAAATATGACACTTCACGTGTTTCAGGAAATGGTCTTCTGATTCTTCACTAAACGAGCAACCACGTCAACATGGAAAAGGTTCATTGCACTCCGTAATAGATGAAAATGTGGAAGAGAAAGATGAGAGTAGAATGTCCAAGCTGCGAAAACGAATTACAAAAGTGTCAACTCAAAAGCGAAGCAAACAAGTTGTTGGTGCCAACAAGCATAAGAAAAACAGCAAAACAAAATCTAAAGCCTCCATGGCTGCAGCTGATGTCTATGCAGAGGGTCTATATAGTGAGATCCCCACAATAAAACATGTTATTGAGGTGGAACCTCCAAAACCCGTGAGTAATTCAAGAAATAAAGAAGCTTCCGCAAGGGTTTGAACTTCGGGATACATCGTCATCTCTATGTGCCTCGGCTATCTCTTACCCAGACCCTTTACTTATGCACTTTACTTTGTGATAGCCATGGTGTTTGATGTTATATATCTTTCTATCACATAGTTGTTTATCTTGCGTACCATAAGTTGTTGGTGCACATAGGTGAGCCTAGTTGTTTTCGTTTTGTGCTTGACAAGTTAAACACTAGTTTTATTCCGCATTTGCTCTAGCCTAAACCTTTACCTACTAGATAGTTTTATGATTCTAGGTTACATACCTTTTTATCAACCACTAATCAGTTTATTAAATAAGACCATTGTATGGTACATCCTGATGAAAAGTGTTACCCTTTTTCAAGGATAATGACATTTTTCTGCTTTCTCTTTAACAGTATGACTGGTCCGCTATTTGTGAATGATCCATTTCAAAAATCGACATCGGTAGTTGAGTACTATCACATTGTTCCATACAAGGAAGTTTTCCCTATACTCCTCCACAGGTAACATAAGATTTGTTGTGATTTTTTTATGCGCGAAAGTAGGACAATAACTTTTTGCGATCATGGTAAATATGACACTTCACGTGTTTCAGGAAATGGTCTTCTGATTCTTCACTAAACAAGCAACCACGTCAACATGGAAAAGCTTCATTGCACTCCGTAATAGATGAAAATGTGGAAGAGCAAGATGAGAATAGAACGTCCAAGCTGCGAAAACAAATGACAAAAGTGTCAACTCCAAAGCAAAGCAAACAAGCAGTTGTTGCCAGCAAGCATAAGAAAAACAGCAAAAGAAAATCTAAAGCCTGCATGGCTGCAGCTGATGTCTGTGAAGAGGGTCTAGATAGTGAGATCCCCACAATAAATTATGTTATTGAGGTGGAACCTCCAAACCCCGTGAGTAAGTCAAGAAGTACACAAGCTTCCGCAAGGGTGTGAACTTCGGGATACATTGTCATCTCTATGTGCTTCGGTTATCTCTTACCCGGGCCCTTTACTTATGCACTTTACTTTGTGATAGCCATAGTGTTTGATGTTATATATCTTGCTATCACATAGTTTTTTATCTTGCTTACCATAAGTTGTTGGTGCACATAGGTGGGCCTAGTTGTTTTAGTTTTGTGCTTGACAAGTTAAACACTAGTTTTATTCCGCATTTGCTCTAGCCTAAGCCTTTACCTACTAGATAGTTTTATGATTCTAGATTAGATCACTTTTGATCAACCACTAATCAGTTTATTAAATAAGACCATTGTATGGTACAGCCCGATGAAAAGTAATACCCTTTTTCAAGGATAATGATATTTTTTGGCTTTCTCCTTAACAGTATGACTGGTCCGCTATTTGTGAATGATCCATTTCCAAAAACGACATCAGTAGTTGAGTACTATCACATTGTTCCATACAAGGAAGTTTTCCCTATACTCCTCCACAGGTAACATAAGATTTGTTGTGATTTTTTTATGCGCGGAAGTAGGACAATAACTTTTTGGGATCATGGTAAATATGACACTTCACGTGTTTCGGGAAGTGGTCTTCTGATTCTTCACTAAACGAGCAACCAGGTCAACATGGAAAAGGTTCATTGCACTCCGTAATAGATGAAAATATGGAAGAGCAAGATGAGAATAGAACGTCCAAGCTGCGAAAACAAATTACAAAAGTGTCAACTCAAAAGCAAAGCAAACAAGCAGTAGGTGCCAGCAAGCATAAGAAAAGCAGCAAAACAAAATCTAAAGCCTCCATGACTGCAGCTGATGTCTGTGCAGAGGGTCTAGATAGTGAGATCCCCACAATAAAACATGTTATTGAGGTGGAACCTCCAAAACCCGTGAGTAAGTCAAGAAATACAGAAGCTTCTGCAAGGGTGTGTACTTCGGGATACATCGTCATCTCTATATGCCTCGGATATCTCTTACCCGGGCCCTTTACTTATGCACATTACTTTGTGATAGCCATAGTGTTTCATGTTATATATCTTGTTATCACCTAGTTGTTTATCTTGCTTAGGATAAGTTGTTGGTGCACATAGGTGAGCCTAGTTGTTTTTAGTTTTGTACTTGACAAATTAAATGCTAGCTGTATTCCGCATTTGTTCAAGCCTAAGCCTCTACCTACTAGATAGTTTTATGATTTTAAGTTACATCTATTTTGGTCAACCACTACTCAGTTTATTAAATAAGACCATTAATTGTGTGGTACATCCTGATGAAAAGTGATACTAACATTTTTCGGCATTATCTTTCACAGTATAACTGGTCCGCTATTTGTGAAGTATCCATTTCCAGAAATGACATCTATAGTTGAGTACTATAAGATTCTTCCTTGTAGTTGAGTACTATCACATTCTTCCATACAAGGAAATTTTGTCTGAAATCCTCCACAGGTTACATAAGATTAGTTGTGATTTTTTATGTGTGAAAGTAGGACAATAACTTTCTAGGATCATGGTAAATATGACACTTCGCGTGTTTCAGGAAATGGTTTTCTGATTCCTCACTAAACGAGCAACCACGTCGACATGGAAAAGGTTCATTGCACTCCATAATTGAAAAAAATGAGGAATAGCAAGATGTCGCGGGACCGGGTGGTCCCTTGCTGGTTCGACGGGGGGACGTCGGGTTGCACGAAGAGCAGATCAGCACACAGCAGCATGGCAGAGAACACACAAGCAATTTACCCAGGTTCTCGCCGCCGCGAGGCATAAGACCCTACTCCTGCTTTGGTGGATTGATGGTGGAATGAGCGTGGTGATGCGTAGTACACTTGCCCGATAGGGTTTGCCTCGGGGCCGTAGCAACTACGCGCATATGGTGGCCTGGGTTCATCAATTTTCCAACCCTTCTTACGAGTGCCATGGGCCTCCTTTTATAGATTAAGGGGTCACCACTGTGGCAAAGTGGTCACTATCCACTGATATGATAGCAAATAGTGTTATCATACCTAACTCTGCAGGCTGACAGGGTGCATTAAATGTGCCGCTTAGTGTCACATCACTGGTTGCCCGGCAAGGCCTGCCAGGCTATCTTGCCAGCTCCGCGCCTGTTCCCTTGACACGTTGCAGGACAGGTGTCATTTGTGGGTTTCTTCTATAGGAAATGGCTGCCATGTGGCGAATGGCTGCCACTTAATCACCTTGCGGCTTGACACCGCACTGATTGACGACGTGAGTCGTGTTTGAGTGGTTGGCAGCGTGGTTCAACCCCCGTGAGCCCCGGCAGGCTCTGTCGGGGAGTCTTGGTTGCTTGCTTCGGGTGGTGGCCTCGCCCCTTGCCGGGCTCGCCTGCCCGGCAAGGGAGGCCCTTCTCCTGCCGATATCTTGTTCCTCTGGTTTGATCTTGGTCCCTCTGAGCTGCATGTTGGTTCTTTAATCCCTGACTTAAGATGGTGCTCCAATCTTGATCTTATGCATGTGCACAGTTGGCAGCAGACCCAGGGTTTGTTGCACCGACAGACCCAGGGTTTCTCCTTGAGTAGCACAGCGTCGTCACGCCGGTGCTGCTCTTGCGCTACTTCATCGTAGGCAAGCACTCGAGGGGACCCGTAGATGAGTTCCGTGGGGATAACAGCTTCTGCCCCATAGACCAGGGAGGAGGTAGTCTGCCGGGTAGCTCGGTTAGGTGTTGTTCTGAGGAACCAAAGAACTACTGGCATCTCCTCGATCCACCACCTGCCGTGCTTGTGCAGCGTATCGAAAGTCCTTGTCTTCAGTCCATGAAGTACTTCAGCGTTCGCCCTCTCAGCTTGTCCATTGCTCCGGGGGTGTGCCACAAAAGCGGATGAGATCTTGCATCCGAGGGCATGAACGTATTGCATGAAGGCGTGACTCGTGAACTAGGTGCTGTTGTCAGTGATGATCCTTGCCGGAACTCCGAAAGACACACAAATTCTTTCAAGAACTTGATAGCTGACTGAGCAGTCACCTCTCTCACGGTAGTCACTTCCGGCCACTTTGTAAACTTGTCGATGGCAACAAACAAGAATTCAAAGCCCCCGATTGCTCAGGGGAAGGGGCCGAGGATATCGAGCCCCCAGACCAAAAATGTCCATGATAGAGGGATTGTCTGAAGGGCTTGGGTACGCCGGTGTGTTCTCTTGGAATGGAACTGGCAGGCTTCACATGTTGTGACGAGCTCAACTGCATCTTGGAGGGCTGTGGGCCAATAGAATCCTTGCCGGAATGCTTTCCCAACTAATGCCCTCGATCCAATGTGTGAGCCGCACATTCCTCTATGAATCTCAGCCAGCAGTTCCTTTCCATCCTGCCGGCAGACACACTTCAATTTCACACCGTTGGACCTCCTTCTGTACAGAGTGTCATCAACAAACTAATACTACTAGCCCTCCGGGCTACTTTCTCAGCTTCATCTTGGTCGTCGGGAAGTTCTCCGGTTTGGAGGAAGTGGACGATGTGCCTTGCCCAAGTTGGAGCCTGTTGCTCGGCAACGAGGACTAGCGGCACCTCCTCTGCTGCGGGAGCACCAGCCTCGTTCGCGGGGTCCATAGGTCCGGCTGGAGGGGGTGGTCCGGCAGGCTGTGAGGAGTTGTTTCCGGAAGGGTCTCTATCAGGGGCGGACGGCTCGACCGGGAGAGGCTTACCGTAGTCCAACTTTCTCCTTTTCCGAGCCATTGTGGTTCGTGATACGGAGGGCTGAGAGAGAAGGAGAACAAAAGTTCCTGGTTCAACAAGAAGCTTCTGCGCATCATACTTTGACAGGTGATCAGCTATGTTGTTTTCCACATGGGGTACATGCTCTATTTGCAACCCATCAAAATGCTCCTCCAATCTCCTCACTTCCTCGACATATGTGTAGGATCGAAAGTATGTCTAGAGGGGGGGTGATTAGACTACTTGACCAAATAAAAATCTAGCCTTTTCCCAATTTTAGTTCGTGGAAGATTTTAGCAACTTAGCACAAGTCAAGCAATCAACCTACACATGCAATTCTAAGAGTATAGCAGCAGAATGTAAAACAATTGCATATGTAGGTAAATGGAGGAGATTGAGGGAGCAAACGAAAATGTTGACACGGAGATTTTTTACCCGTGGTTCCGATAGGTGATGCTATCATACATCCACGTTGATGGAGACTTCAACCCATGAAGGGTAACGGTTGCGCGAGTCCACGGAGGGCTCCACCCACGAAGGGTCCACGAAGAAGCAACCTTGTCTATCCCACCATGGTCGTCGCCCACGAAGGACTTGCCTCACTAGGGTAGATCTTCACGAAGTAAGCGATCTCCTTGCCCTTACAAACTCCTTGGTTCAACAACACAATCTTGACGGAGGCTCCCAAGTAACACCTAGCCAATCTAGGAGACACCACTCTCCAAGAAGTAACAAATGGTGTGTTGATGATGAACTCCTTGCTCTTGTGCTTCAAATGATAGTCTCCCCAACACTCAACTCTCTCTCATAGGATTGGATTTGGTAGAAAGAAGATTTGAGTGGAAAGCAACTTGGGGAAGGCTAGAGATCAAGATTTATGTGGTTGGAATGGAATATCTTGACCTCAACATAAGTGTAGGTGGTTCTCTCCCAGAAAATATGTGCTGGAAGTGTAGGCATGTTCTGATGGCTCTCTCCATGAATGAAGAGTGGGTGGAGGGGTATAAATAGCCTCCACACAAAATTTAACCGTTACACACAAATCACCAAACTCGGTGGGACCAATTCAGAGAACTCAGTCAGACCAATATGGTGACCGTTAGGTGTTTCGGCGGGACCGACATGTCAACTCAGTGGGACCGATATCATTAGGGTTAGGGCATAAAGTAATCTAGGTGAGACCGTTTACCCAAACTAGATGAGACAGATTTTGGTAATAGTCAAACAGACAGTTGGTCAGGCAAACTCGGTGGGACCGATTCGCTTATCTCGGTTGGACCGAAAAGTTACGAAAGGAAACAGAGTGTTTGCATTGCAATCTCGGTGGGACCGATCACTCATTTCGGTTTGACCGAAACGTTACGAAGGGAAACAGAGAGATTACAATCCCATCTCGGTGAGACCGAGATCCCTATCGGTGAGACTGAAAAGACTAGGGTTTCTGGCAATGGCTATGTCAACCGAACTCGGTGGCTCCGGATTGAAAGAATCGGTGGGGCCGAGTTGGATTTTTGGTTTGGGACATATGTGGATATGAGAAAGTAGTGGAGGGTTTTGGAGCATATCACTAAGCATTTTGAGCAAGAACCTCATTAAGCAACACCTCATCCCTTCTTAACAGTATTGGCTTTTCCTATAGACTCAATGTGATCTTGGATTTCTAAAATAGAAAATGTAGAGTCTTGTGCTTTGAGCTTGAGCCAATGTTTTGTCCTTAGCATTTTGAAGGGTCCACTTTCTAATCCATGCCATGCCAATCATTGAGCTTTCCTGAAATATTCATCTTGAAATAGCATTAGCTCAATGAGCTATATGTTGTTAGGAATTACCAAAACCACCCAGGGATAGTTGCACTTTCAATCTCCCCCTTTTTGGTAATTCATGACAACATATAGATCAAAGCTTCGACAAATGCTAAATAGTATTGAAAAACATCATCGCTTTGAGAAGTATGTGAAAAGCAAGAGCTCCCCCTAAATTTGTGCATTATTTAAAATTTGCTTTTGAATGCAAATGCACAATCGATTAGGATCATGGGTTACTCTTCCATGTCACATACATCTTGGTGGAGCGCTCAAAATCATAGAAGTTAAAGCATGCACTCATCACCAAAACAAGTGAATGATCATCTAGGTTATAAAAGATAATATCATCCAACAAGCATTAAGGGTAGCATATGATCAAACACATGATCAAACAAGTATCTCATAAGTAGCTCACACAAGCACACAATAAAGTTTCAAACCAAACCAAATAAGTGCAAAGAGAGATAAAAACCAACACTCTCTCTCTCGAATCCTATGATCTATACATTTTTCTCCCCCTTTGGCAACAAGTTACCAAAAAGTTCAAAAATGCATAGTGCTAAACGACTCTCAGGCTTGATCTTGGTGAGGAGGTGTCGAGAGAGCTCCAAGAATGAAGGCTTCAGATGAAGTAGCTGGAGCTGGTGGAGTAGCTGCTGGAGGTGGAACTAGAGCTGTAGCTGCTGGTGCTGATGATGTAGCTTTGGTGTCTATCACTGGCACTGCACCAGATCTCTGTCCTCTGGGCACTCTAGCAAAAGCATCTGTGGTAGACTTGCCCTTCTTCTCCTCTGCTTCCTCCTGAAGTTGCTCAACTGCAGTTTGGATCTCTGTTACCTTGACATCAAGGTCATAGAATTTCTGCTCAATGATCCTCTCCAGACTCTCCTGGTTCTTGGTCAGGGTGGCCAAGCCCTTCTCAATCCTCAGGGTGGATTGGATCAGGTATCCAAGCTGGTCTTGCTTGCTCTTCAAGAATACCTGAGATGCCTCCTCTGATGTTGGCATCTTTGCAGCCTTCTCTGGCTTAGCCTTCTCTCTCTTTTCATGTGCTTGAGCTGAAGATGGCTCATTCTCATTCATCACAACAGTGTTATCTTCAAATTCATGATAGATGGGCAGGTGCTCCTTATCCAAAATGTACTTGCCTTTGCCCATCTTTGAGTTGATGAGCTCCTGAATGTGTGGGGCATACCCACAACTTCTCTTTTGGCCTGCAGCAGTCCTCTTGATTGTCTCTACAATCAGGCTCATAACTTTGAACTTCTGTGGGACATCAAATATGTGCAGCAAGTTGATGGCATGTCCTCTGATCATCTTGTGATCACCTGACTTGGGTAGCAGTGTGTGCCTTAAGATCCAGTTTATGGTTGGCAGACCAGACAACAGATAGTGAACTGATCCAAACTTATGTGTATCCAAAGCAACATCTGGGATCTCTTTGTAAATGTTGGCCATAGTGTTGTGGTCTTTCTTCTTCTTTGCATAAATGTCCAAGTCATCCTCATGTTCCTCAGGAGCATTGATTAGCTTAGCCCATTCCTCAACTGTAGACTGGTACCTAGTACCCTCAGACATCCATACTATCCTTCCATCTGGATAGAAGTGGGCAGTGGAGTAAAACTGCATGATGAGCTCATCATTCCACTTGGTGAGCTTCTGGGCAACAAAAGTATCAACTACACATGCCTTAAAGCTATCAAGCACGCCAGGGAAGTGATCCTTATTCTCCTTGATGAATTCCTAGTCAACCCATCTCATATCACACACAATGGGCTTCTTGTCAAGCAGAATAGTCTCATAGAAGTCCTGTTGTTCCTTAGTGTGAAACTTGTAGTCCACAGCAGTCCTTCTCTTGATAGCATATGGATCAGACTGTCTCCATAGTCTCAATCCTGCATCCTTCCTGATCTTCATGTTCTCTGCAACTAGGTGTGCATCAGTCTGGTCAGGGATCTTGGGCTTCAGCTTCCTCAAAACAATAGAATCATCTTCTTCTTCTTCAGCTGCTTGAGGCACTGGGGCCTTGTTCTTCTCTTCAGCAGGTATGTTCCTAGTGCTTCTCTTGGGCTTTGGTTTTGGAGCTGGAGCAGCAGCCTTGGGAGCAGCTTTGGGCTTTGATGGAGCAGCCCCTGATTTGATTGCATCTCCCATAAGCTTTTCTGCTTTGGGTGCTGGTGCAGCATCCTCTTCCTCTTCCTCTTCTTCTGAAGGTTCTTGCATCATGGAGGGCTTTCCAATGACTCTGGCCATTGTTTTCTTAACCCTCTCCTTCCTCTTCTTCCCTTTTTCAGCTTCTTCAGCAGTTGGTGTTCTGACTTTTGACATGGGCTGTCTTCTTGCTGGCATCTTTGTTTTCAGACCAGGCTTTGTTGCAGCAGCTGTGCCATACTCTTTCTTAAGCAACTTCTTCTTTGAAGTGGCTTCATCTTCAACTGCCACATAATCTTCATCTTCGGAGTCAGAAGTTTTCTTCTTCCTTGTCCTGGTAGCAGCCTTTGGCAGATTGCTTGGTGTGCTCCTGTTGCCTTCATCATAGCTGCTAGAGGGATCTGAACCCTCACTCATCTGCACCTATTGCTCAGACCTGTTCTGACTATCACTCTGATCAGACATCTCTGCAAATACTCTGAAACCAGACCCTGTGAATAGGTTATAGATGAGGTAGAGTCGATGAGCATCACAAAGTACAGGAGTTTGGCAAAATGGATGACTTAAAAACTTAGTTTTAGTTCTTCACAGAAAGCATTTCGGATCTACCGATTTGTAAACTTGGTGATACCAAAGCAGCTTTTGGAACCTAAACTAGTGAACTCGGTCAGACCGAGTCACAGTTCGGTGGTACCGAGACTGCTTGGGTTTCACAAAGAATCGAACTCGGTCACACCGTTTGCAGTTTTTGGTCAGACCGAAAACGCATGTGCTCTGGCCTATGCCAAAATCGGTGAGACCGATTGAGGGAATCCTGGATTAGGGGGTCCTCGGACAGCCGGACTATATCCTTTGGCCGGACTGTTGGACTATGAAGATACAAGATTGAGGACTTCAAACCGTGTCCGGAAGGGACTCTCCTTGGCGTGGAAGGCAAGCTTGGCAATACGGATATGTAGATCTCCTCCCTTGCAACCGACTCTGTGTAACCCTAGCCCCCTCCGGTGTCTATATAAACCGGAGGGTTTAGTCCATAGGACAACAACAATCATACCATAGGCTAGCTTCTAGGGTTTAGCCTCTACGATCTCGTGGTAGATCAACTCTTGTAATACTCATATCATCAAGATCAATCAAGCAGGAAGTAGGGTATTACCTCCATCAAGAGGGCCCGAACCTGCGTAAACATTGTGTCCCCGCCTCCTGTTACCATCCGCCTTAGATGCACAGTTCGGGACCCCCTACCCGAGATCCGCCGGTTTTGACACCGACATTGGTGCTTTCATTGAGAGTTCCACTGGGCCGTCACCATAAGTCTAGATGGCTCCTTCGATCATCGGCAACGATGCGATCTAGGGTGAGGTTTTCCTCCCCGGACAGATCTTCGTATTTGGCGGCTTCGTACTGCGGGCCAACTCGCTTGGCCATCTGGAGCAGATCGAGGGCTACGCCCCTGGACATCAGGTCAGGTTTGTAAACTTGAACTACACTACCGACATCTGCGGAGACTTGATCTTCGACGGATTCGAACCCATGTCAGGTACACCGCACAATCACGACGAGCATGATTTAGCTCTGCCGTCGGACAGTGTTCGAGAGATCACACCTGCAACCACTCCGGCCCTCAATACGGAACAAATTGCGCCATCTGAGGACGGGTGGATGGACCCCGCCACGGAGGCCGCACACTCAGTGGCGATAGAGCCGAGTACCGACTTCACCTCCTACGAGACCCGTGCTGCCGAACCATTGGATTCGTCCTTGGCCATGGATTCCGAGCTGCCCGCGTCCGTGCCTGTCGAATCTGATTGGGCACCGATCATGGAGTTTACCTCCGCGGATATCTTTTAGCACTCGCCTTTTGGCGACGTACTAAACTCGTTGAAGTCTCTCTCCCTGTCAGGAGACCCTTGGCCGAACTATGTCTGGCTAGAATGGGATGCGGACGACGAAGAAATTCGCGCCCCACCCACCACCCACTTAGTAGCCACTGTCGATGATTTAACCGACATGCTCGACTTCGGCTCCAAAGACATCGACGGTATGGACGACGATGCAGGAGACGAACAAGAACCACCGCCCACAGGGTGCTGGACTGCCACCTCATCGTATGATATATACACGATGGACACCCAAAAAGAAGGCGATGGCGATAAGACAACGAAGGATAATTCCTCCAGGAAGCAATCCAAGCACCGACGTCAGCGGCGCCGCTCTAAGTCCTGCCATAGCAAAAGCAGCGATACTGGCACAAGAGACAATAACGCTCCAGATAGTGCCGAAGAAGACGACAATCCCCTCCAGCCAGACCTCGAGCGGGAGGGTGAACAAGCTAGCCCCCCGGAATAGGCAGCAAACGGAGAATCAGAGGATGACAATTACATGCCTCTCTCCAAAGACAAAGTGAGCCTCGGCGACGAAGAATTTGTCGTGCCTGAGGATCCCGTCGAGCAGGAGCGCTTCAAGCGCCGGCTTATAGCCACAGCAAACAGCCTGAAGAAAAAGCAACAACAGCTTCGAGCTGATCAAGATCTGCTAGCGGACAGATGGACTGAAGTCCTGGCAGCCGAGGAATACGAACTCGAGCGCCCAACCAAGAGTTACCCAAAGCGCAGGTTGCTACCTGAACTCGAGGAGGAAGCATTGAAACCTACATCACCAGCATATAATGCGGCTGATCGGCCACCTCGTGGCCGAGGCAGAGAGGCATATCAGCCCGATGTCCAGCCCGCACCCCGCCGCCATTCAAACAAAAATACCAAGGCCCGGGGCAATACGCGGGACCTGTGAGACGTATTGGAAAAGAAAACAAAACATGCAAGGTCGATCTACGGATCACGGGGTCGGGCCCCAACACGTGACGATGATCGTCACGCCGGATACACTAAAAGCAAATCCGGCCGGGCTGAATACAGCAGACAAGACTCATATGAACTGCGTCGTGATATAGCCCGGCACAGAGGCGCCGCACACCCCCTATGCTTCACTGATGAAGTAATGGATCACGAATTCCCAGAAGGATTTAAACCCGTAAACATTGAATCATATGATGGTACTACAGACCCCGCGGTATGGATAGAAGACTTCTTCCTCCACATTCACATGGCCCGCGAGGATGACCTACATGCCATCAAGTATCTCTCGCTAAAACTCAAAGGGCCGGCTCGGCATTGGCTCAATAGCTTGCCGGAAAACTCCATCGGAAATTGGGAGAGCCTGGCAGATGCATTACTGGGCAATTTCCAGGGCACTTATGTGCGACCGCCGGATGCTGACGATTTAAGTCATATAACTCAGCAGCCAGGGGAATCAGCCAGGAAATTCTGGACCCGGTTCCTAACTAAGAAAAACCAAATTTTCCACTGTCCGGATGCAGAGGCCTTACCGGCATTTAAACATAACATCCGTGACGAATGGCTCGCCCGGCACCTCGGTCAAGAGAAGCCAAAATCCATGGCATCCCTCACGACACTTATGACCCGCTTTTGCGCAGGCGAAGATAGCTGGCTGGCTCGTAGTAACAATATAGCAAGCAAACTTGGCACATCAAAGGCCAGGGATAGCAACGGCGAACCACAATGCAACAAACACAAGCGCCGCAAATATGGTGAAAACGCCAAAGATATGACAGTCAAATCCGGGTTCAGGGGCTCAAAGTCCGGTCAGTGGAAAGGGCCACTCAAATATAACAATTCGGGTCCATCCAGTTTGGACCGCATACTCGATCACCAATGCCAAATTCATGGCACCCCAGGAGCGCCAACCACCCATACCAATAGAGAATGCTTGGTCTTCAAACAACACGGCAGGGCAAGCGCCAAAAACGGAGAAGGGGGGTCCCAAAGCGATGATGGCGACGAAGAGCCCAGATCACCGAACACGGGAGGGCAAAAGAAGTTTCCCCCGCATATTCAATCGGTGAACGTGGTGAACACCACCAAAATTCCCAACTCGGACCGGATATGTACCCTTAGGGAGGCCGACTTAACGGAAACGGTCGTCCCACAATATAAACTAGGGCCGGTCACCTTCAAACGCATGGATCGTCGGGTTAACGCCTATCAGGGCAATCCAACCGCACTAGTCCTCGACCCAATAATCGACGGGTTCCACCTCACACGAGTCCTTATGGACGGAGGAAGCAGTCTAAATCTGCTTTACCAGGACACAGCGCACAAGATGGGCATCGATCATTCGGTGATCAAACCCACTAAAGCCAGTTTCAGAGGCATTATACCAGGCGTGTAAGCCAGCTGTACAGGCTCCACTGCCCTTGAGGTAGTCTTCGGATCACCAGAAAATTACCGTACCAAAGAGTTAATCTTTGAAATCGTCCCTTTCTGCAGTGATTATCAGGCACTGCTCGGACGAACCGCGTTCGCTCGATTCAACGTGGTGCCACATTATGCTTACCGTAAGCTCAAGATGCCCAGTCCACATGGCATCATCACGGTTAATGGCAAGGCCGAACCTTCCCTCGGCGCAAACTAGTACACTACTGCCTTAACAGAGTCGACGTCCAGGCTCCCGGACACCGTCAAGGTATTCCGAACTACTTCGCGGAAGGATAGCCCCGCTCGTCCAGAGCTCAACTAAACACTCCAGCGAAGGCCAGGACAGGCCGAATTCAGTGGCTCAACCACCCTTCGGCACGCAAATATTTCTTACATTTCCTTCGCGGGTTCACCTTTGCGCCGACCAGGATGGGCTATACGGAGGCAGCTTGAACGCATAAGGGGATCCTTAGACATTCCCCGCAATGACCATCCGGCTATACTATGGATCCACACTCAGCTTCTTCCCCCCGGTCTCAGCAGGTTCCGCAATCATATTCCTTTTTTTTATCACATTACTTGTACTCATACGCATAGACGTACTATTCAAATACAACATGTGGATTTATACGACGTTTACCTGCTGCTATTTCTTATTGAAACTCTTTGGTCAAGTGGCATCCGTACACAGCGATATGCCTTAAAACATGCCAAGGGCTTCGTTTTACCCATAACACGGCAGTAAAGTCCGAACACCTTCATGGAAGTTCGGCACCCCAAACTTGTAGCACTATATGCATCAGCTCCGAATCATGTCTTGGGTCAATAGTTGGGTTTGCCTGGCTCCAATGTTTTGGTACCTTACGTTCCGCTATATCGGCTAAGGTAGCACTGGGAGAACTACTGCGATTGTGTCCCGGTTCTTCCGGACGAGCACCTCAGTAGAGAAAGCCGAAAACTTACTGTCATGATACGGCGACAGCTGGTCAGCTGTTCGAGAGGTCGTAAAATCTTTAAGGATTTCTCCCGCATAATGCCATAATCAATGCAGCGTGCGATGGATCGGTTTTTTCTCCGATCAGGTGCTTACAGAGCCCCTAGTACGGTCTTCCGAACACCAGGGGTTGCGCCTACCTTACTAAAGCTCCTATGGCTAAGTGAGAGTGATAAAGCCCTATAGTCCGATTGCCTAGTTTGTTGTGCTGAGCACCTCCTTCGAAGGACCCAAAACTGGGATAAAGAGTGCTCAGGTTTATCCCGAACACCCCTGTACTTCTTACGTGGGGGCAGAAGCCGACGACTGGCCAACTCTCAGGTTCAACATATAAAACGGCCGCACAGGAGGGTAAACTTTTATATAACAGGCAATAAATAAATGACCTTGTTCAAACATTACAAAGGACAACATGATTTGCATTCATGGGAATATAATGTCCTTGGTACATAGCTCTGCTGCAAGGTAGGATCCTTTCCGGACACTCTCATAATATAATTCAGGCTTGCAGTGCTCCTTCCCCTCCAGCGGTCCTTCGGTCATCAGCTTTTCAGCATCCATCTTCCCCCAGTGCACCTTTGCGCGGGCGAAGGCCATTCGCGCACCTTCTATGCAGACCGACCGCTTGATGACGTCAAGTCGAGGGCAAGCGCTTACAAGCCGCTTCACGAGCCCGAAGTAGCTGCTTGGAATCGGCTCGGCAGGCCATAGCCGGATAACCAAATCTTTCATGGCTAGTTCCGCCGCCTTATGCAGCTCGATCAGCTGTTTCAGTTGATCGGTAAAAGGCACCGGATAATTAGGTGCAAAATACTGTGACCAGAAGAGCTTATCTACAGTGTTCCTTTCTTCGGCTTGGTAGAATTGGGCGGCATCTGATATGCTGCGAGGTAGCTCGGCAAATACCCCTGAGAAATCCGGATTGAAAATTAGAAACATAGTTTTCCCCTCAAATACGTGCTTTACATGGAAAAAGCCTTACCCGCTGCGATCTTTCTCGCCTCTTGGATCCCCTGCAGGGCGCTTTGGGTTTCCCCCCGGGCATCGCTCGTGGCCTGATGCGCCTTGGTGAGTTCGGATTCTTTCTCCGTTAAACTCTGCTCCAAGGTCTCGCATTTCCTTACGGCCTCTTGCAGCTCCTGTTCTGCTTTAATAACCCTGGCCTCGTGCTTCTCACGAAGAGCCTGCTCTGTGGCTTCCTTTTTCTCGGCCTCGGCCACAGCCTTCTTAAGGGCCTCGACTTCGGTCACGATCCCTAGCACAAATCATGAAGCTTATTTCATACGGAAAATTCATTCGCAATAAACACGGGCAAGGCTTGTGCATACTTGTTTATCTCTCAACTGCATTCTCAATTGGCCAAGTTCTTCTTTGGCCCGCTCCAGACTTTGATTCGGTCCGGAGATCTCCGCAGTATGAGAGGCAGCAACCGCTACAGACGCCTGCTTATAACAGAAGAGAAATCGATGTCATTCAATGAGTCTTCCTGCGATCATAAATTCGATCCTCTGTCCGATTCTTTCTTTCACCGAACAGTGTATCAGGGGCTACTATCTATACTATGACACTCTTCAAAAACTCATAAAACATACCTCAAAGCCTCTTATAAGGCTGATACAAGCTTTGTTCAGTCCACTCTCAGTTGACTGAATCTTCTCAATCACCGCACCCATAAGGGCACGGTGTTCATCAACGATGGAGGTGCTTTTCAGCGCCACCAACAAAGCATCTGACACCTCTAGTTGGACAGAGGTCGCCGATGGAACAGGCACGCCCCCTCCAGCCGAGGGAGGCTGCCTGCTTGATTCTGGAGCCGTATAGATCTCCGAAATCGCATCCGGCTGGGAGCCGAACTCAGGATGTTCCCCGCCGTCAGCTCCCACGAGAATCTTTTCCCCCATGTGTCCGGCCCCTGAGGTTTGACCTCCAGGCGCCGCCTTCACGGTCTTTTCCTTTCCTCCTTGGCCGGGGTCCTTCTGGGACGAAGCCTCGGTGTTATGCACCTGTTTGGAGGAAGGGGCCTTTGGGGGCGTCCCGCTCTCCATAGCATATGAGCTCAGTGAATCCTCTGATGGGAATTGTTTGGTACGGGACCTCGCCGGACTACAAAAAATATGGCTTAGGTTAAAATACTATGCCATGATGAGTCTGGACGCCTAAAACGTACTCGGATTTTATATACTTATGAGTTCACCAGGGGCTGGGCCTTGGGATCCCATGCCGGGCCGCTGTCGGCGGCGGCCGTGGACTCCTCCGGAAGAGGAGCCTTTCCCCTTTTGGGCAGCTCGGCCTCCAAGTGTACGGAGGTCGTCCTCTTCTTTCTTCCCCCCGCAGGGGATTCATCTTCCTCTTCCTCCTCGTCGTCTTCGGAGGCGGAATGGGCATCAGAGCCTTCGGACATTGTGTCCGAAGTGCCGAGGCGACGAAGGCCGCCCCGGGTCTTTTTGGCCCCCGTTCTCGGCCGCCTTCTTCGTCACCTTGTAAGGCGCCGGGACCAGCATCTTCATCAGAAGTGGGACGGCCAGTTCTTCAGGCAGCGGGGCCGAACAATGGATCTGCTCCGCCTTCTTTGTCCAGCCCTGGGAGAGTTGTATAAAACACGTTAAGCGCTTCCTTTGGGTTGCGCGGATAAAAAGTTTTTATGACTTACCGAACTTGCAAGGCGGGACAGTTGGTACCCGCGGTCCTCGGGGGAGTCCGGCCATGATTTGCTGGACTTGAAAAGCATCTTCCAAATGTCCTTGTGCGAGGAGCCGAAAAGCTCTCGCAAGGTTTGGTGCATGGCCGGATCGAATTCCCATAGATTGCAAGTCTGGTGTTGACAAGGCAGGATCCGGCGAACTAACATCACCAGGACTACATTGACAAGTTCAATGTTCTTATCTCCCATATCTTTAACGCGCGTCTGGAGCACCGACAGTTCGTCGGACGACGACCAGTCCAGGCCTTTCTTGACCCAGGATGTAAGCCGCAGGGGGGCACCGGATCGAAACTCGGGAGAGGCGGCTCATTCCGTGCCGCGTGGCTCAGTGATATAAAACCACTCCTGTTGCCACTCTTTGACATAATCATTAAAGGTTCCCATTGGCCATATGACATTGGGCATCTTGCTCACCATAGCGCCCCCGCACTCGGCGTGCTCGCCGCCCACCACCTTGGGCTTCACATTAAAATTCTTCAGCCATAAACCGAAGTGCGACGAGATGCGGAGAAAAGCCTCGCACACGACAATGAATGTCGAGATGTTGAGGAAGGAATTAGGGGATAGATCGTGAAGATCGATCCCATAGTAATACATGATGCCGCGAACGAACGGGTGGAGGGGAAACCCTAGCCCGCGGACAAAGTGAGGGAGGAATACAACCCTCTCCTGGGGTTCTGGAGTAGGGATGATCTGTCCCGCCGTCGGGAGACGGTGGCTGATTTTCTTGGCCAGGTACTCGGCCTCCCAAAGCTTTTTAATATCCTTCTCTCAGACGGTAGAGGCCATCCATTTGCCTCCCTCTCCGAATCCGGACATCTTCGGAAGGCCTTTTGTGGGCAGAGAAGATGAATGCTTGGGCGCTGGAGGTTGGGCGGAGGGGAATGAATCGGGAAGTAGAAAGCGTGGGTGCGAAAGGGAGTCCTTATCCCCCTAATAAAGGCAGCAGGGATTTTGTGCCTCCCCACTTGCCTGGTAAAACCGCTTATTCTCCAAGCGCCATAATTGATGGCGCGGTTGGGTTACCGACACCCGTGTTGATGAGAATCCCGTGATAAGGGGACACGATCTCTGCTTCGACAAGACGTGCCAAGGAAACCGCCTCGCAATATGTGAAGTGGCTGGTTGTGAAAACGGTTCGAATAATGACCGGGCCGTGGTGTGATGTCATGCTGCAAAATGCGTCAGCAGATTAGATTTGTGGAAATATTATTCTCTCTATGGTGGAATGTGGAATTTGTTTTGCAGAGCCGGACACTATCCTGGTGTTCAAAATCTTCTATGGAGTATTCGGAGGAGGAACCCGCCTTGCAATGCCGAAGACAATCTGGGTGCCGGACTCATCATCATTGAAGCCTGGTTCAGGGGCTACTGAGGGAGTCCTAGATTAGGAGGTCCTCGGACAGCCAGACTATATCGTTTTGCCGGACTGTTGGACTATGAAGATACAAGATTGAAGACTTTGACCCGTGTCCGGATGGGACTCTCCTTGGCGTGGAAGGCAAGCTTGGCAATACGGATATGTAGATCTCCTCCCTTGTAACCGACTCTGTGTAACCCTAGCCCCCTCCGGTTTCTATATAAACCGGAGGGTTTAATCCGTAGGACAACAACAATCATACCATAGGCTAGCTTCTAGGGTTTAGCCTCTACGATCTCGTGGTAGATCAACTCTTGTAATACTCATATCATCAAGATCAATCAAGCAGGAAGTAGGGTATTACCTCCATCGAGAGGGCCCGAACCTGGGTAAACATTGTGTCCCCTGCCTCCTATTACCATCCGCCTTAGACGCACAGTTCGGGACCCCCTGCCCGAGATCCGCCGGTTTTGACACCGACACCGATTTCTACAACTCGGTCGGTCCGAGATGAATTCGGCGGAGACCTAACCCTAAATTTTCAAATCAAAACTAATCTACAGGACGTTTTCACTAGACAGGATGATTTCAATCATGGCAAGAATCATGGAAAAGCAATGTGCTAAGAATCGGAGTTAAGGATTAGCACAAAGTTCAAGTTCGTACCCTAGTTCGGCGACGAACTTGCTACGGCGGCAACGGCGATGGAGATTTCCGTTGACGGCGGCGGAGACCAGCGGCGGGAGGTCGCTGGCGACGAGAGGGCGATCCGGAGAACCAAAGAGGCAGAGCAGGTTATGTGCGAGCGAGATGGTTCAAAAAAATTTCTAAAATTTGGCCCGTCGGTATATATAACCTGACCCTGTCGGTGTGACCGAGTGGAATGACTCGGTGGCACCAAGATGCAAAACTGCAAGCAGTTACTGCAACTCGGTGTGACCGAAAAGTTCTAATCGGTTGCACCGAGATTGAAAACCCTAGATCAACTTAGTGACTCGGTAGGACCGAAAAGGATGAATTGGTCAGACCGAGATGCACAAAGAGGTTTTGGAGGTTTAAGTCTATGATGAATCGGGAACTCCGTGTGCTCCTCACACAGAGTGGTTCGAATCTGACTTGATCAAACTTTGTGATGTAGCATCAATAGAGTTTGAGACGAGGAAAGCATAGATAGCTAGAGGGAGTTCTTAGGCATTCTTGTCCATCCATTTGGCAAAAGAGAAAGAGCCAAACAATCAAAGCAACATATGGATGTCCTCGAATGAGTAAAATATGCAACCAACATGCTCACACAATAAAATGACAAATGAAATATGTGACAAAGCATGCACAAACACTCTATCATATATCAAGCAATTTGGCGATGACTAGGTCATCTATATATGAGTATATTGACTTAGGAGTCAAATGAGAACATTTGATCATAGGTCATACTCATCATTTAATCACAAGTGGGGTTACCACTTTTACATAAAGCATTGTTGTGTTCAGACCATTAGAGTTGCTTTAGCTCAATTGATTAGAGTAAAGCTCCCCCTAGATGTGATATCCCCCTAAGAGGGATGAACTAACCTTGGGTTTTGTCGATGATGACTTCATGTAGGTGTTGAAGATGTAGACGCTCAAAGTTGATGTAGATCATTTGGATCAATCCTTTGGAGTGAGTTGCACTATCAATACCTACACGGGTTAGTCCCACAAGGAACAAACAAGGATATTCATAGACATAGAGTGATGCATACACAAGATGATGTCCATGAAAGCATTGGGCTACCTTGTCCCTTGTCTTACCAACAAGAGGGTTTGTGACTCCTTGAACTAGTGCAAGATATGGAAGTTGTTTGCACTTGTCCTCGCCAAAATGATAAGAGTGAAGTATGTTGGCGGAGTCACCCTCAAGAACTCTTTAGTTCTTCTTCTTCTGGATCCACACCATCTTGATGGGAATCTTTGGAGTTGTAGATGTACTTGATGAAGTAGAACTTGATGTAGTCTTGGGAACCCACTTGACCAAGGCCTTAGGTGCTTCTTCAAATGCATCAATTTCCTCTTGAAGCTTGTCCTTGCCTTTTTGCTTGTGGTCTTGTGGTGGAAGATCATCTTGAGCTTGTGTCCCTTTGAAAGAAGTAGGATCATACTTCTCTTGTTGAGGAACAAACTTCGTCTTGGGGTATTGATCTTCTTCCCACTCAACTCCATTGGCATTAAACTTTCGTTCAAATCCAACACCTTGATACTTCCGGTGTCTTCCTTGCTTGCGTACAATTTCCTCAAATTTCTTACTTCCGGCAAGGCTCTTGTAAACACCTTTCTCTATAATTCCCTTCAATAAGCTATTTTCTTGCTCAATTGTAACTCGGCTAAGAGAATCATTAGTGGAATCAAGAGAACTACTAGAAGCAACAACATTGGATTTAGCATTATTGTTGTTACTACTAGATGAAGCACCTTTCTTGTTCTTGTTGCTAGATTTAACTTGTGGCATGTAAGTAGACAAGAGTAAACGCTTGGCAATGTAAGAAGAACTTTTCTTGCGAAGATCATCATTGATTGCCTTTAAAAACTCATGCTCTTGCTCAAGGTTGAGCTTTTCAAAGCGTAGCTTATCATGAGTCTTTAAAAGTTCTCGATGATTTTCCAAGGTAGTTTCATGAGCTAACTTAAGAGTGTTTAGTTTTTAGTTAGACGCTCAATCTCCTTCTTATCATCGTCATTCGTTTTATCTTGATTAGCATGATTAATTGACGTTTCATCATAGTCTTCATCACTAGAGTTGTCAACAAGTAAATCATCATCACCTAGCAAATCATCTTCATCATTATTGAAATCAACATACTCGGGATGTGTTACCTTTGGACCTTTGGCCATGAAGCATCTTCCAATTCCTTCATTTGGTGAGTCAAATATGTCGTAGGAGTTGGTTGACACAAGTGCTATACCGGCAACACCTTCATCTTGAGTATATTCGGAGTCGGAGTGATAACTTCTTTCGGAGTGATTGTCGGAGTCGGAGCCGGATACCCATTCATCAACATGAGCTTGATGTCTTCTTTTTGTGTAGCTCCTTGATGACTTTTCCTTCCTTTCTGAATCCTTGCTTCTCCGAGAGGGTTTTCATTCATAACGATCATCTCTACTCCTCCTTTCTCTTCGTCCGGGTCTTCCACAATTGTAGCAATTACGCTCACGACTAGAAGATCTTTTGTCATTGTAGGACCTTGACTTGAAACTTCTTTCCTTGCTTCTACTCTTCTAGAACTTGTTGAAGTTCTTTACCATTAGGCTCAATTCTTCATTGAAGGTTTGTTTCTCACTTGATGATGTGGGAGCATCACACGAGGCTTTGTAAGCACCACTTGACTTGTTGTGATGCTCTTCCTTATCCTTGAGTGACATCTCATGAGCAACAATTCTTCCAATGACTTCCGTTGGCTTGAGATCTTTGTAATTGGGCATCATTTGGATCAATGTGCACACGGTATCATATTTTCCATCCAAGGCTCTTAGGATCTTCTTGATGATGAATTTGTCGGTCATCTCTCACTTCCTAAGCCGGCAATCTCATTTGTGATGAGAGCAAGCCTAGAGTACATTTCGGCGACACCTTCACCATCCTTCATTTTGAACTTGTCAAGTTGACTTTGAAGCACATCCAATTTGGATTCCTTGATGGAGTTGGTACCTTCGTGCATATCAATCAAAGTATCCCAAATTTACTTTGCATTCTCAAGACGGCTGATTTTGTTGAATTCTTCGGGGCACAATCCATTGAAGAGAATGTCACAAGCTTGAGCATTGTATTGTAGCATCTTCAACTCTTCCGCGGTAGCTTCACGGTTTGGTTCTCTCCCATCAAAGAATTCACCTTGCAAGCCAATACACACAATAGCCCAAACGGCGGGGTTATGTCCAAGAATATGCATTTTCATCTTATGCTTCCAGCTAGCAAAATTTGTACCATCAAAGTAAGGACCTCTACGGTGGTAATTTCCCTCGCTAGACGCCATACTCTCCTAGGTTGTGAAACCAAGACTATGACCACCAAAAGCTATGGAAATCAAAGCAAATGGAGACCAAAGCTCTGATACCACTTGTAGGATCGAAAGTATGTCTAGAGGGGGGTGATTAGACTACTTGACCAAATAAAAATCTAGCCTTTCCCCAATTTTAGTTCGTGGCAGATTTTAGAAACTTAGCACAAGTCAAGCAATCAACCTACACATGCAATTCTAAGAGTATAGCAGCGGAATGTAAAACAATTGCATATGAAGGTAAATGGAAGAGATTGAGGGAGCAAACGAAAATGTTGACACGGAGATTTTTTACCCATGGTTCCGATAGGTGGTGCTATCATACATCCATGTTGATGGAGACTTCAACCCACGAAGGGTAACGGTTGTGCGAGTCCACGGAGGGCTCCACCCACGAAGGGTCCACGAAGAAGCAACCTTGTATATCCCACCATGGTCGTCGCCCACGAAGGACTTGCCTCACTTGGGTAGATCTTCACGAAGTAGGCGATCTCCTTGCCCTTACAAACTCCTTGGTTCAACTCCACAATCTTGACAGAGGCTCCCAAGTAACACCTAGCCAATCTAGGAGACACCACTCTCCAAGAAGTAATAAATGGTGTGTTGATGATGAACTCCTTGCTCTTGTGCTTCAAATGATAGTCTCCCCAACACTCAACTCTCTCTCATAGGATTGGATTTGGTAGAAAGAAGATTTGAGTGGAATGCAACTTGGGGAAGGATAGAGATCAAGATTTATGTGGTTGGAATGGCATATCTTGACCTCAACACAAGTGTAGGTGGTTCTCTCTCAGAAAATATGTGTTGGAAGTGTAGGCATGTTCTGATGGCTCTCTCCACGAATGAAGAGTGGGTGGAGGGGTATATATAGCCTCCACACAAAATCTAACCGTTACACACAAATCACCAAACTCGATGGGACCAATTCAGAGAACTCGGTCAGACCGATTTGGTTCATAATGTGACCATTAGGTGTTTCAGTGGGACCGACATGTCAACTCGGTAGGACCGATATCATTAGGGTTAGGGCATAACGTAATCTCGGTGAGACCGTTTACACAAACTCGATGAGACCGATTTTGGTAATAGTCAAACAGAGAGTCGGTCAGGCAAACTCAGTGAGACCAATTCGCTCATCTCGGTTGGACCGAAACGTTACAAAAAGGAAACAGAGTGTTTGCATTGCAATCTCGGTGGGACCGATCGCTCATTTAGGTTTGACCGAAACGTTACGAAGGGAAACAGAGAGATTACAATCCCATCTCGGTGAGACCGAGATCCCTATCTGTGAGACCGAAAAGACTAGGGTTTCTGGCAATGGCTATGTCAGCTGAACTCGGTGGCTCCGAATAGAAAGAATCGGTGGAGCCGAGTTGGATATTTGGTTTGGGACATATGTGGATATGAGAAAGTAGTGGAGGGTTTTGGAGCATATCACTAAGCATTTTGAGCAAGAACCTCATTAAGCAACACCTCATCCCTTCTTAATAGTATTGGCTTTTCCTATAGACTCAATGTGATCTTGGATCACTAAAATAGAAAATGTAGAGTCTTGTGCTTTGAGCTTGAGACAATCTTTTGTCCTTAGCATTTTGAAGGGTCCACTTTCTAATCCATGCCATGCCAATCATTGAGCTTTCCTGAAATATCCATCTTGAAATAGCATTAGCTCAATGAGCTATATGTTGTGAGGAATTACCAAAACCACCCAGGGATAGTTGCACTTTCAATATGCTTCCATCAATGGACATTGATAATCCTTGTTAACTTGTCTCACCACAAGCTGTGAATCTCCTCGAATGATGAAGTTCTTAATTCCCAATTCTGCTGCAATCCTGAGCCCGGCAAGGAGCCCTTCATACTCAGCTGTATTGTTGGTGGCTTCTTCCCAGGCAAAGTGAATTTGGATGACGTACTTTAAGTGCTCCCGGGAGGGGGCAACAAGAAGCACGCCAGCCCCTGCACCTTGTAGGGAAAAAGAACCATCAAAATACATAATCCATTCTTGGGGTGATTCCTTGCCGGTGAGAGCTATTTCTAACACTTCCTCATCAGGGGTTGGCGTCCATTCTGCAATAAACTCTGCCAGTGCCGGAGGGTTTCTCGTTCCTCGTGCTGGAGAAGCTGCAGGTTACTGGGCCTACCAGGCTCTTGGTGGCCACCGGTGAAGGCACCGATGAACTCGTGGCACAGATCTGCCCATGACGAAATGGAGTTCTCTGGTAGGTGCATCAGCCAAGACTTCACATTGGACTTGAGGGCCAAAAGGAAGTAGTTGGCGAACACCTTCTCGTCTCTTCCCTCGGCAGCCTGAACAGCGATGGTCTAGATGCTCAGGAACTCTGCCGGGTTTAGCCTCCCGTCATACTTCTTAGGTATCTCTGGCTTGAACGTGCGAACGGACGACCAACGGACTTGCCGCAGCTCCCGTGTAAAGGCAGGGCAGCCAACCTCAAAGGGCAGGCACCCGTCAACACCGAGCGCAGGCTCGTCGACGTTGAGGCTGCCGCACCCGTCGGTCTGGCGGAGGTAGTCGGGGCGCCGATCCTTGACGATGTGCGCGTCTCCCTGCCGCCTATCCTCCGAGGCTCGACGTTGGCCTGGACATGCTCGCGGGTCAGAAGAGGCCATAGAGACGTCGTCGGGGTCTTGATTATGATGCGCCCGCGTCGGCTGCCGTGGTGGGGACTGCTCCATGGGGACGGCCCCCTCCATTCAGCCAGCAGTGCGGGCGGTTGCTGTCGCTTGGGGAGGTTGTGGTGGGCCAGCTCCTCGCGAGCCCCCAGCCTCAGCGAAACCGAGCAGGCTCTGGATGGTGGCACGCCATTCATCCATTTGCTCGGCTTCCCGCGGAAACTTCAATAGTAGCAGAGCTCGCACCATGGCCTCCGTAGCTGTGCTTGGCGTAGATGTTGCTGTCGCCTCTGTAGCTGTGCTAGCAGCGGCGACGGAGTTAGTGCCGCGTCCACGCAGCTGTGGGACGACCACTTGGGCAGCGGGGTCGCGCGGCGATGCTGCTCGAGGGTCAGTGGCTCCGTCAAGCGCAGCAGTCTGGTCGGCTCGTCCCGGAGGAGGCACATGCGCCGTGACCGCCCCCGTAGCAGGGGTGGTCGTAGGACGATGGCTCACCCCGGACCGAGCACCGTTACTGTGGCTGTGCCCACCGGTGGGAGGAAGAGATGCGAGCGGAGTGACCCCCTCGTCTGCACCTTGCGGAGCGTGACCGTCGAGACGCTACCGATGTTGTTCTCCTCTGACATCTCCAGCCTCTATGTCGGCCGCGGGGGGAGCGGTGATGACGCCACCTGCTCCAGTCACGCTCCCAGCAGCATTCGCGTCCTCACTCGCCTCTGCACCCTCAGAGGCACTAGAGGGCGGCGGAGCCTTCAAGGTGGACGGATAGGCCGAAGGGCCGGACTTCTTCTTCTTAGGCGTCATGGTTGATGGCGTCATTGAGGATGAAGATGGCGATGAAGATGATGCGCTGCGCACGCTTTCAGGTTTGCGCAAGCGAACCCCCCTACCTGGCACGCCAAAGATGTCCGGGTGGTCCCTTGCTGGTTTGGGGGGGGGGACGTCGCATTGGACAAAGAGCATATCAGTGCACGGCAGCACGCCAAAGAGCACACAAGCAATTTACCAAGGTTCGGGCCGCCGCGAGGTGTAAGACTCTACTCCTGCTTTGGTGGATTGATGCTGGAATGAGCGTGGTGATTCGTAGTACACTTGCCCGGCAGGGTTTGCCTCAGGCCATAGCGACTACGTGCTTATCGTGTCCTGGGTTCATCAATTTTCCAACCCTTCCTGCGAGTGCCATGGGCATCCTTTTAAAGATTAAGGGGTCACCATAGTGGCAAAGTGGTCATTATCCACTAATATGATAGCAAACAGTGTTATCATACCTAACTCTGCGGGCTGACAGGCTGCATTAAATGCGCCACTTAGTGTCACATCACTAGTTGCCTGGCAAGGCCTGCCGGGCTATCTTGCCAGCTCCGCGCCTGTTCCCTTGGAACGTCGCAGGACGGGTGTCATCTGTGGGTTTCTTCTGCAGGAAATGGCTGCCATGTGGCGAATGGCTGCCACTTAATCACCTTGCGGCTTGACATCGCACTGATTGACGACGTGGCTCAGCCCCCGTGAACCCTGGCAGGCTCTGCCAAGGATTCTTGGTTGCTTGCTTATGGTGGTGGCCTCGCCCCTTGACGGGCTCGCCTGCCCGGCAAGGGAGGCCCTTCTCTTGCCGATATCTTGCTCCTCTGGTTTGATCTTGGTCCCTCTGAGCTGCATGTTGGTTCTTCAAATCTCTTGGTTCTTTAATCCCTGACTTAAGTTGGCGCTCCAATCTTGATCTTGTGCCTGTGCACAGTTGGGCAACAGACCCAGGGTTTGTTGCACCGACACAAGATGATAATAGCACGTCTAGGTTGCGAGAACGAATTACAAAAGTGTCTACTCCAAAGCAAAGAAAACAAGCAGTAGGTGCCAGCAAGCACAAGAAAAGCAGCAAAAGAAAATCTGAAGCCTCCATGGCTGTAGGTGATCTCTGTGCAGAGAGTCTGGATAGTGATATCCCAAAAATAAAACATGTTATAAAGGTGGAACCTCCAAAACCCGTGAGTAAGTCAAGAAATACAAGCTGCAGCCGCAACAGCAAGTGGAGAAACTAATATCCTACAATCTGGTTAGTCATTGTAGCTGTATTTAGATTTTACTAATCACATTATTCCTTATTTGTGTTCTGATATAATCAACTTTAGGTGTTCAAGTGGAGAAGAACAAAACACAGGAGCAATCTAAACATGACAATATGCCCCAAGATGTCCTTCCTAGAGAGGTAAGCCAAATTATAGATCGAAAGTATTGAAAACTACAATACTAGGACGCAAGAGGATCACATGCACCCTCTGAAATGGTAGTAGAAAATAAACCTCAAATATGATGACCTATTAATGATAATCCCCAAGTGCAGGGAATCATCGTAGCAATTCCCAGAGGTGGAAGTGATAAGTACGGAGTGTCGAACCCACAAGGAGCTAAAGGTAAGATAAATATTCTCTCAAGTCCTATCTGCCACTGATACAACTCTACGTACACCGAACGTTTGCTTCCAACTAGAAACGAGAAATAAAACTACGTTGTGGGTATGAAGAGGATAATTTTGCACGATATCGGAGAGCTAAAACATAAAAGTAGGTGTTGTTATCATAAAGTTAGAATATATTACTAAATATTATAAATAGCGAGTGTGGAATAATGATGGGTCGGTGTGCAGAATTATCCTAGGCAATTGTTAACAAGACCGGTCGTCGTCATTGCAATTTCATATGAGGGAGAGGCATAAGCTAACATACTTTCTCTTCTTGGATCATATGCACTTATGATTGGAACTCTAGCAAGCATCGGCAACTACTAAAGATCATTAAGGTAAAACCCAACCATAGCATTAAAGCATCAAGTCCTCTTTATTCCCATACGCAACAACCCCCTTACTCGGGTTTGTGTTTCAGCCACTCACCAACCCACTATAAGCGAATCATGAACGTATTGCAACACCCTACAGCGGGAATCCCTCACGCTTGCGCGACACGGAGGGCACCATAGGACAGCACCAAAATAAAACATACAACTCGTACCAATCTAGATCATCAATCAACCCAAAGACAAAGGATATCTACTCAAAACATCATAGGATGGCAACACATCATTGAATCATAATATGTGGCATAAAGCACCATGTTCAAGTAGGGATTACAGTGGGGTGTGGGAGAGTGGACCGCGTAAAATAGATGAGGATGGTGATGATGATGGTGATATTGATGAAGACGATCACCGCGGCAATGATTCCCCTCCCGATGGCACTCCGGCGCCACCAGGAGAGAGGAGGAGAGGTTCTCCCCCTTGTGCTTCCTCCTCCATGGCCTCCCCCCTAGATGGGGACAGGTTCTCCCTCTGGTCCTTGGCCTGCATGGCGATTATAGCCCCTCCGGGATCCTCCCCCATGGCCTCCGGTGATGATGGCCCTCTCCGGCAGGGTGCCAGAGAGGGCCTAGATTGATATTTCGTGCCTACAGAGGCTTGCGTCGATGGAACTTCCGATCTAGGTTATTTTCTAGAGGTTTCTGTATTTATAGGAATTTTTGGCATAGGTGTCACGTCAGGGGGGGTCTCCAAGTCGTCCACGAGATAGGGGCCCGCGCCCTGGGGGGATGGGCGCGCCCCCCACCCTCGTGGACAGCCCGGGACTCTTCTGTCCCAACTTTTTACTCCAGGGGCTTCTTTTGGTCCATAAAAAATCATCAAAAATTGGCACGTCAATTGGACTTCGTTTGGTATTCCTTTTCTGTAAAACTCAAAAACAAGGAAAAAACAGAAACTGGCACTGGGCTCTAGGTTAATAGGTTAGTCCCAAAAATCATATAAAATAGCATATAAATGCATATAAAACATCTAAGATGGATAATATAATAGCATGAATACTTCATAAATTATAGATACGCTGGAGACGTATCAGTTAACAACAATAAATTGTACGGTTCTATCCTTGTCTATACAAATGTTATCATGATGGTTGTTGCTATTTATTCTATTTGTTTTTGTTCTCATACGCACTCAACTATAAGTAGCATAGATTTAGAGCATTTCTCCTTTTCTACCACATGTCGCCACGTGAATGTTTGGAAAACTATGAGATCGCACACTTCTGTTACGTATTAGGATGAGGGAAAGCCGGCACAATCCATTCCTATAAAATAAGGGATATTATCCCATTTATTTAAGGCTAGTGTATTAGTTATGAAAAAATCATTATTGTTCGGAAAGTATCAATTGGTAGATCCTATTATTAGGAGCCACACCCTAATAAATCATCTCCATACAAAGAGAGGAGCCACACCCACTGTCAATCAATCAAAAGAAGTATGCATCCTTTTCATAAATCGGTTTCAGTTGAGTAGGTGACGAGTAGGCAAACCTTTTTCATGTGATCCATTCACTCTTCCATAACTTGAAGAGCAAATTGTTGTATCAGGCACTGCATGTTGTCACGTGAATAACCATGCGTTGGAATGCCAAAATATGGATTTGTCAGGAAAGTCGGGTTGGATAAACCTACCCAAGACTACTTTTTTCATATTATTAGTTATTGGTCCTCCAAGTATTTAATCTTTGTTCCAAATTTCATTGAAGACAGCACCACTGCGTACAACATTGATGACCAGATAGATGATTCGCTGCGATCAACTCAAAAATACGGGATGAAATTGTATGTTATATGCCCTTTCTCTTATTTCAGAAAAAACGATGCATGTTTTCGATAACTTTCTTCTAGTTGAGAATCTGATATGAACTCTTGTAAGGTGATGATCACCATGACTCTTATATAAGGGTAGAAGATAAAAGAAAAAGATACGCCCTTCGCAGAGGGAAGCAGAGGTTGTCATGCGCTTTTATGGTTGGATGCACAAAATCTTAATGCAAAAGAATGTCACTTTATATTGCCGCTTGTGATAAAGACCTTTATTATGCAGTCTGTCGCTTTTATTTCTTCCCTATCACAAGTTCGTATAAAGCTTATTTTCTTCGCACTAATAGATCATACATATTTAGAGAGCAATTTCTATTGCATGCACCGATGACAACTTACTTGAAGGATCTTACTCAATCCTTAGGTAGGTATGATGGACTCTCATGGCAAAACTGGTTTAAGGGATGTTTGGAAGTACAAGTAGTATTTCTACTTGGTGCAAAGAATTTGGCTAGCATGAGAGGGAAAGGCAAGCTCAACATGTTGGATGATCCAAGACAATATAACGTTTCAGATATAGGAAAACATAACCCATTAAGTTGTCTTCCTTGTCCAACATCAACCTTTTAGCATGTCATATTTTAATGAGTGCTCACAATTACAAAATATGTCCAAGCTAGTATATTTATATGTGGAATCTCTCTTCCTTCAATATTCTTTCATGAATTGTTCAAGTGACCAATACAATGTTTGCTAACCTTCAATAAATTTACCACCTATACTTATTCGGTGTGAAGTCATTACTCCCCATGGTATAAGCATATGAAACATAAATAAATTCAGATTTATGATATTCAATTCATTCAACCATTTACTCATAGGATATATCTGAAGCACGTGAGTAAATGACAAACTACTCAAAAAAGATATAAGTGAAGAACACTGAGTAGTCAAATAATTAACTAGCCATGGGAGGATTCTTTTTCATTCAAGATTTCAGATCCAATGATTTTATTCAAACAGCAAGTAAAATTGAAAATACGCTCCAAGCAAAACACATATCATCTGATGAATAAAAATATAGCTTTGACTAAGGTATACCGATACTTTTGAAGACGAAATAGGGGATGCCTTCCGGGGCATCCCCAAGCTTAGGTGCTTGAGTCTTCCTTGAATATTACCTTGGGATGCCTTGGGAATCCCCAATCTTAGGGTCTTTCCACTCCTTATTCTCCTCATAACGATATCTCACTCAAAGCTTGAAAACTTCAATCACACAAAACTTAAGGGAACTTCATGAGATAGGTTAGTATGATAAAGAGTAAACTGTCACATCCCTAGTTCTGACATGCCTGGTACTAGCATCTTGTGTTGCATCATGTCTAAGTTTTATTTAAACTTGAAATGGGGACTGATAAACCCTAGGAGCAAATGAAATACAACTAGGGTCAAATTAAATCTTTTCCATCTACCCAAAATGGCCTTTAGGAAAGTTCATCAATTTTTGAATGGGTGAAAACTTCTTCCAAAAATGATGCACACATTTCTAGGACATTTCTGGATTTTGGAGTTAATTCATACATATTTGAATTTGGACAATTAAATGCTATATAATATTTTAAATGTCCAAATAATTCTGAACTTAAGTGAGGCTGTTCGAAATATTCCAAACAGAGCCCACAATTATTTTTAGGGTTTTTGAAAATGCCTTAGCATTTTAATTATGTCAAAACAATTCCACAAAAATAGAAAACAGAAACTAAATTGGAAGAGAGAGAGAGGAAATACCTGGCGCTTACCTTCAGCCCAGAGGCCCAGCACTATGCAGCCCAGCAGCAGCCCAGCCCACTACAGCCGCCACCGTCTTCAACATCCTGCCAGTAGGCAGGAGGGCGTGTGCCCGACGCGCGCACGCACGCGCCGGCCACCTCCTGCTTGCCTGCTCGCCCCTGGATTCACCCGAGGGCGCCACGCACCCTCCCTCGACCCTCTGCACCTCCTCCCTCCTTGCAGCTCTCTCCCCTCCCCTCTCTCTCACCCACCGAGCGGAGCTCGTCGCCACCGTCGCCGTTCACCATGGCCACCGCCTCCCCCTCGCCTCACCGACGCGCCTAGAAGCTCCGCCACTTCGTCCTCAACCACCTCGCTGAGCTACACCACACCGGACGCCTCGAAGCGCCGCCCCCGACGCCTTCTTCTTCCTCAGGTCACCGAGATCGCCTCCGCCACCATGCTCGCTCTGGTTCCTCCCCCACCTCGCCGTCTGCTTCACTTCAGCTGCCGTGAGCCACTGACCATCCTCCCCATATCCATTCTCTCTGCCACTCGCCGTAGTCGCCGCACCAAGCACACCGGCACGTGCCGTAGCCTGAGCTCGCCGCCGACGTGGCTCCGGCCAAGCAACGGCCCAGCCGTCCTGTCCACTGACCTCGAGGCATCGCGTAGGGCCCGAAGATGCCTCGCACGCGCCGACTCATCCGCCGTAACCTCGACCGCGATCTCTCCCGAGCTCCGGCAACCACCGAGGTCATCGTCGGCGACAACTCCGGCCACCCCAGGCCCAACCGCCACCACTAATCGATGCGGATGTGCGTCCGCATCATGTAGATGCCCCCACCGGCCGTTTGGCCGCTGGAGACGCTAACCCGAGGCTCGCCGCCGCGGCTAGCCTCGCCGGCGTCAAGTCGCCGGTGGGGTTGACCCCGCTGACCAGGCGTCTGACCTCCCCAGGCCCCTGCTTAATTAGTGTTAGGTTTAGTTAGTGTTAAATTAACTTAGTTAATTAGATGAGCCACTGACAAGTGGGCCCAGGCCCTAATTAACCTAGGTTAGTGCTAACCTAACACTAACTAACTCTGTTAGTTAGTTGTTACACTGACATGTGGACCCCAGAAGTCAGGTTTGACCTGGGCTGGCGCCTTTGACCTGCTGACGTCACCCCGACGTGATGCTGACGCAGTTAACCTTTTTCTGGATTTATTCTTATTCAGGAAATTCCAGAAAATAGCTAGAACTTCTAAAATTCATAGAAATTAATCTGTAACTCAGAATGAAATAAGTTATATATGAAAATTGATGAGAAAAATCCAATCTATCCATCTGTTCCTCGTTTCATGCATGTGAGAGCAACTTAACCTTGTTGTTTAGCTCAAACATGTTAATGCACTTATATGAACCCATAACTTGAGTTTGTATTTGAATCTTTGGTTCAAATAAGCTCAAAACCTTCTGGTTGTAGTTGCATTACCCAACACACTCATATTGCCATGTCATGATCATGCATCATATTGTGCATAGCATTGATTGTGTCTCCTCTCTGTTGCCGGTGGTTGTCCCCTCTTGATAGACGTATTCCGACGATGAGGTCGATGACACCGATGAAGAGTTATACTATCTTCAGAAGTGCCAGGCAAGCAAAACCCCCTTGTTTATTCCGATACAACCCACTCTCTCGCTCCTGCTCTCTTTTACTGCATTAGGACAACAACGATTCATCTGTTACTTGCTACTGTAGTTGAACCCCTTTTCTTCTGCATGACCTGTCATTGCCACAGTAAATAGATGAAACCCACTAGCATGAGGAGTTGTTTGAGCCCTGATGTGCCTACTCATTCATGCTTGTTTGTCATGCCTGCTACTGCTTAGAGTTGAGTCAGGTTTGATTCATCATGAATGAATTGGAATGGTGATGAACATGTCCTACTGTGTGTGAGCTAAGCGTGTGAACACAATTTGGTAAAGGTAGCAGTGAGAGGCCATGTAGGAGTACATGGTGGGTTGTCTCATTGAAACTGTCCTCAGGAACCGAGCTATGTGTTTGTGATCCATGAAACAGCTACTACCATGCATTGGGCCCTGAAATATGACCCCGCTCGACTTCTTAACCACCCTAGTCCTCTGTCCAGGAGTTTCAAGTAGTTTCTGGTGTTTGTAGTATGCTGGAGGCTGTGCGCAGCGCTGACCCGAGTGGTGGGCTGTGATGCGGTAGGCACGTGGTCGGGTATGCCGGGCGCCCGTTTGGTGTCGCGGAACCCTGTACACATCGTTCGGGGCCATATGTGGAAACCTCGGCCGGACTCCCCTGCGGATGGAACCTGGATAGGCGATAAACCGGGACTAGAGACTTGAGTGTTTAGATAGGTCGTGGTCTACACCCACGTCGGCTTTCGCTTGAAGTCTGCCGAGCACATGTCGTGTGCAGACGCTAAGTGGTGGAAACATGTATGAAGAAGTACACCCCTCCAGGGTTAACATCATCTATTTGAATAGTCGTGTCCGCAGTCAAGGACTTCTGGGTAACCTATAACAGTTCATAGACAAGTAAAAGTGGATACTCTAAAATGCGCAAGATAAGCGTGAGTGCTATGGATGGCGTTCTCGTAGGGAGACCGGAGCGAATCCATAGTGGTGTATTGATATGGTGAATATGTGGACTCGTGTGCGCCACCTCAAAAGAGTTAATTGCAGTCGTAGTTCAGGATAGCCACTGAGTCAAAGCTGGCTTGCTGCAGTTAAACTCCACCACCGCCTTTGTTGATACCGACGCATATGTAGTTAGTTCTGATGTAAGTCTTGCTGGGTACATTTGTACTCACGTTTGCTAATTTTATGTTTTGCAGAGAGACGTCAGTCTCCCTAGTAGTTCCGTGTGGACTTCGACGTTTAGCTTGATACCTCAGCTACGATCTTGTGCCCTCGGCAGGATATGGTAGATAGTCAGGCTTCTTAGCCTTTTTCATTTGTAGATGTCTGTACTCAGACATGTTAAGCTTCCGCATGTGCTTTGACTTGTATGCTCTGAATGTTGGGTCATGAGACCCATGTTTGTAATATCTCACTCCTCGGAGCCTAATGAATTAATACTTTTGAGTCATAGAGTTTTGTTGTGATGCCATGTTGTATTTACACATATCGAGCATATTGTGTGTATGATTGAAATGCTTGGTATGTGTGGGATCCGACAACCTAGTTGTTTATCCTTGGTAGCCTCTCTTATGGGGAAATGTAGTCTTCTGCTTCCATGAGCCATAGTTGTCCGCTACAGCCCGATTCGCCGGAGTCCTGCTAGCCCAGCACTACTGCTCCGGAACAATTAACTGGCCGGCATGTGATTCACTTCGTTCATGTGTCTGTCCCTTTGGGGAAATGTCATGCGGTGGCATCCGGAGTCCTGCCTAGCTACAGCCCGGTTCACCGGAGTCCTGTTAGCCCAGTGCTACAGCCCGGACTCGCACGCTGCTGACCGACATGCTCGATGTTGATTCATGTATGCCTGTCCCCGTAAGTTAGGGCCACTTTGGGTTCACGACTAGTCATGTCGGCCCGGGTTCTCTGTCATATGGATGCTAGCGACACTATCATATACGTGAGACAAAAGGTGCAAATGGTCCTCGGCCATGGTAAGGCGACACCCATGGGAATACCGTGCGTGAGGCCACAAAGTGATATGAGGTGTTACCGGCTAGATCGATGTGATTTGGAATCAGGGTCCTGACAGCTTTGGTATTAGAGCCTGACTGCCTGTAGGATTACCAAGCCAAACTGGTCGAAGTCGAGTCTAGAAATGCTTTAGTTATATAAGGGAATTGCTTGTGGAAGGGAACGTAAGGCTCTTTTTACTCCTTTACCTTATGTCCTCTGATCTGAGTCACCCACTTCTTTTCTACGGGGATTAAGAACTAGGCTTCTTATCTTTCTATCGGGATCACTTGTTACTAATCCATAGACTTATAGGATTGATGGATTCAAGTCTCAGTTCAGCTTCTACTACTTCCGTATGTTCATAGCTGGCCTCAGAACCTTGATATTGTGATGTTGAGTGGTCATGCCACTATTTTTACAGGATGTCTCAAATCTTTTTGAGCATTTACAACCGTTATGCTGTCCGAGTCATCCCAGGTTTCTAAATAGTCTGATGCATTTGCAAATTCCTTCCTACCGTTCCGAAGTTCCTTTGTGCCAGATCAACCACACTAATTAGTGTGTTGAGGTACTTTACTGCCTCGGCATTTATGTTGGAGCTATTATTATGACCCTAGGTGTCTAGAGTATCACCTAGTAATCTAGCCATGTTTTGTGTTCCCAGTGTGATCATTCTGGCCATCATTCTCGAAAGCATCCCGTGATGACACTTAGTAGTAGGTATTTTACTCTTGGGTTCTTGACCCAAGATTCACTCTACTTACCTCGTGTTGATAGTGTTGCTCGTACCTTTAGGATATTTGTAACCTTTGTGGTAGTCTTCGAGGTCCGTGGTATATCATTCTTCCAAATACCATGAACCATCCTTGGTAGGAGTTTCTTTGAACCAAAAGATCACAATAAGCGTGCTCCTGACGAGTTCTCCATTCGATAATTGTGACTTGGCCAATCCTACCTTTCTGCATGGGTTATCCGGAAGAAATATGTTGAACTTGTTCGATATACTAACCTATGCATCCACAACTCAGAATAATCATATGTTCCTTTGAGTTGTCTCTCTTTAGTTGTATTCCGACCTTCATCTATCAATTGATAGTCAGGACTAGTTGCGCATTCCTGTTATCGATGCCTATTATCCTTGTGGTCCGTCAAGCCATTCTATTCCGGAATGACTAGGAGAAACAAACTCCAGCACCTCATCCATTTCTTGGACTGGTCAAAGTAGTTGTATTCCGCAGATCGAAATGCCAATCCAGCTTTTGTTCTGTTCTACGTCGGAGTATTACCCCCTTTATGTCGGGATTGCCATCAGAATTGTAGCATCTCTCATGAATTCTTGACGCAGTGATACTTCTTGCCATCATTTTTCATTCCTTGGTCCCGTGTTGTCGCAACCGGAATGCCGACAAGTGAACCATGATGTGTGAAATCAATACTCCTAGCAACCGTGTTGCTTGGTAGTTAATGGACATTAATATCATTCTTAGCGTGTTGGTTATCGAATCACTATTCTAGGATTGATCGTTCTAACTTGTCCTTATTTCTGGTGCACTCCTTGATCTTTGAGTTAGGATTGAATCCCTTGCTCTTCTGATCATGTCATCTTGCCTTGAAAAGCAAGATTGATATCGAGCTTAGAGCATATCGGTGGTTCGTGATTTTCCGGTTATCTTCACGGAAGTATCACCAGGTCGTCCCCTGACCGATATGTTGAGTTCGTGATCAAGTTGGTTTTCCAATAAACCACTCTTTCTCCAAGAATCCGTGTTGGATACCCCTGAGCTAGTTGGTTAAGCCGAACAACAACTTGGAGAGTTGGAAGATAAAAGCTTGTCCGACTTAGTTAATTTTAAGGGATATCCTTTTGAGTGTGTGCTGAAGAAAGATAGTATTTTCATCAATTGACCCTCGTGATCAGTTAATGGACCTATCATCTTATCCAATCTTTGATTTGAGTATGGGCTATCATCAAATCAAGTTAGTACCAACGATATTCGTAATGTTGTCTTACTCGTGGTTGATTCCTCGAACATACACCATTACATCTTTTTGTCTGACCAATACTATCACATTGTTCACATAATGGTGGAAGTCCAGTGATATGGAAATTCCGATGAGTTGCTGTTGAGCCCATCAGCAGCATCTTGTCTCCCCCATGATTCGTGTTAAACATTAAGCTAGTGTTGGAAACTTTGTAAACAATGCCTTCATGTTCCGTTCATGAAGCATATGTTTGGATGAAAGTAGCGACTTCCTCTAAGTTCACGTGCAATCGATGCAAGTTGCCGCCGTGAATTCGAGAAAGCTTGTTTTTGCTTCCTCTGGAATCATCCCAAGTCATTCATGCAGATGTGCGAAGAATCCTGTGGTTTGGAGACTTGCAACCTTCATTCCACATGTATCCCTAGCACACCAAGCCACTGATTGAATTATTCAAGGAGAAGAAGTTCCTTCATAAGAGCATGTCTTATGCAAGGACTTTGATATCCTCGATGATGGTTCCCCACCTGAACTCGATAGTGTTTTATTATAAGACTACTATGTGGTCATTCTTGTCTTGGACAACATGCCCACATTCTAGTTAGTTCTGATGTAAGTCTTGCTGGGTACATTTGTACTCACGTTTGCTTATTTTATGTTTTGCAGAGAGACGTCAGTCTCGCTAGTAGTTCCGTGTGGACTTCGACGTTTAGCTTGATACCTCAGCTACGATCTTGTGCCCTCGGCAGGATTTCGTAGATAGTCAGGCGTCTCAGCCTTTTTCATTTGTACATGTCTGTACTCAGACATGTTAAGGTTCCGCATGTGCTTCGACTTGTATGCTCTGAATGTTGGGTCATGAGACCCATGTTTATAATATCTCGCTCCTCGGAGCCTAATGAATAAATACTTTGAGTCGTAGAGTTTTGTTGTGATGCCATGTTGTATTTACACATATCGAGCATATTGTGTGTATGATTGAAATGCTTGGTATGTGTGGGATCCGACAACCTAGTTGTTTATCCTTGGTAGCCTCTCTTATGGGGAAATGTAGTCTTGTGCTTCCATGAGCCATAGTAGTCCGCTACAGCCCGGTTCACCGGAGTCCTGCTAGCCCAGCACTACTGCTCCGGAACACTTGACTGGCCGGCATGTGATTCACTTCGTTCATGTGTCTGTGCCTTCGGGGAAATGTCACGCGGTGACATCCGGAGTCCTGCCAAGCCTGCTATAGCCTGGTTCACCGGAGTCCTGTTAGCCCAGTGCTACAGCCCGGATTCGCACGCTGCTGACCGACATCCTCGATGTTGATTCATGTATGCCTGTCCTCGTAAGTTAGTGCCACTTTGGGTTCATGACTAGTCATGTCGGCCCGGGTTCTCTGTCATATGGATGCTAGCGACACTATCATATACGTGAGACAAAAGGTGCAAACGGTCCTGGGCCATGGTAAGGCGACACCCGTGGGAATACCGTGCGTGAGGCCGCAAAGTGATATGAGGTGTTACCGGCTAGATCAATGTGATTTGGAATCAGGGTCCTGACAGCTTTGGTATCAGAGCCTGGCTGCCTGTAGGATTACCAAGCCAAACTGGTCGAAGTCGAATCTAGAAATGCTTTAGCTATATAAGGGAATTGCTTGTGGAAGGGAACGTAAGGCTCTTTTTACTCCTTTACCTTATGTCCTATTATCTGAGTCACCCTGTTCTTTCGTACGGGGATTAAGAACTAGGCTTCTCATCTTTCTATCGGGATCATTTGTTACTAATCCATAGACTTATAGGATTGATGGATTCAAGTCTCAGTTCAGTTTCTACTACTTCCGTATGTTCATAGCTAGCCTCAGAACCCCTCTTTTGTGATGTTGAGTGGTCATGCCACTATTTTTGCAGGATGTCTCTAATCTTTTTGAGCATTTACAGCCGTTATGTTGTCCGAGTCATCCCAGGTTTCTAAATAGTCTGATGCATTTGCAAATTCCTTCCTACCGTTCTGAAGTTCCTTTGTGCCAGATCAACCACACTAATTAGTGTGTTGAGGTACTTTACTACCTCGGCATTTATGTTGGAGCTAATATTATGACCCTAGGTGTCTTGAGTATCACCTAGTAATCTAGCCATGTTTTGTGTTCCCAGTGTGATCATTCTGGCCATCATTCTCGAAATCATCCCATGATGCCACTTAGTAGTAGGTATTTTACTCTTGGGTTCTTGACCCAAGATTCACTCTACTTACCTCGTGTTGATAGTATTGCTCGTACCTTTAGGATATTAGTAACCTTTGTGATAGTCTTCGAGGTCCATGGTATATCATTCTTCCAAATACCATGAACCATCCTTGGTAGGAGTTTCTTTGAACCAAAAGATCACAATAAGCGTGCTCCTGACGAGTTCTCCATTCGATAATTGTGACTTGGCCAATCCTACCTTTCTGCATGGGTTATCCGGAAGAAATATGTTGAACTTGTTCGATATACTAACCTATGCATCCACAACTCAGAATAATCGTATGTTCCTTTGAGTTGTCTCTCTTTAGTTGTATTCCGGCCTTCATCTATCAATTGTTAGTCAGGACTAGTTGTGCATTCCTGTTATCGATGCCTATTATCCTTGTGTTCCGTCAAGCCATTCTATTCCGGAATGACTAGGAGAAACAAATTCCAGCATCTCATCCATTTCTTGGACTGGTCAAAGTAGTTGTATTCCGTAGATTGAAATGCCAATCCAGCTTTTGTTCTGTTCTACCTCGGAGTATTAACCCCATTATGTGAGGATTGCCATCAGCATTGTAGCATCTCTCATGAATTGTTGACGCAGTAATACTTCTTGCCATCATTTTTCATTCCTCGGTCCCTTGTTGTCGCAACCGGAATGCCGACAAGTGAACCATAATGTGTGAAATCAATAATCCTAGCAACCGTGTTGCTTGGTAGTTAATGGACACTAATATCATTCTTAGCGTGTTGGTTATCGAATCACTATTCTAGGATTGATCGTTCTACCTTGTCCTTATTTCTGGTGCACTCCTCGATCTTTGAGTTAGGATTGAATCCCTTGCTCTTATGATCATGTCATCTTGCCCTGAAAAGCAAGATTGATCTCGAGCTTAGAGCATATCGGTGGTTCGTGCTTTTCCGGATATCTTCACGGAAGTATCACCAGGTCGTCCCTTGACCGATATGTTGAGTTCGTGATGAAGTTGGTTTTCAATAAACCACGCTTTCTCCAAGAAACCGTGTTGGATACCCCTGAGCTAGTTGGTTAAGCCAAACAACAACTTGGAGAGTTGGAAGATAAAAGCTTGTCCGACTTAGTTCATTTTAAGGGATATCCTTTTGAGTGTGTGCTGAACAAAGATAGTATTTTCATCAATGGACCCTCGTGATCAGTTAATGGACCTATCATCTTATCCAATCTTTGATTTGAGTATGGGCTATCATCAAATCAAGTTAGAACCAACGATATTCGTAATGTTGTCTTACTCGTGGTTGATTCCTCGAGCATACACCATTACATATTTTGGTCTGACCAATACTATCACATTGTTCACATAATGGTGGAAGTCCAGTGATATGGAAATTCCGATGAGTTGCTGTTGAGCCCATCAGCAGCATCTTGTCTCCCCCATGATTCGTGTTAAACATTAAGCTAGTGTTGGAACTTTTTAAACAATGCCTTCATGTTCCGTTCATGAAGCATATGTTTGGATGAAAGTAGTGACTTCCTCTAAGTTCACGTGCAATCGATGCAAGTTGCCGCCGTGAATTCGAGAAAGCTTGTTTTTGCTTCCTCTAGAATCATCCCAAGTCATTCATGCATATGTGCGAAGTATCCTGTGGTTTGGAGACTTGCAACCTTCATTCCACATGTATCCCTAGCACACCAAGCCACTGATTGAATTGTTCAAGGAGAAGAAGTTCCTTCATAAGAGCATGCCTTATGCAAGCACTTTGATATCCTCGATGATGGTTCCCCACCTGAACTCGATGGTGTTTTATTATAAGACTACTATGTGGTCATTCTTGTCTTGGACAACATGCCCACATGTATGTAGCAGAACCAGCTCATATTTTGGAGCTTCCTATCGTAGTTCATTCCCCCGAGAATCTCGCAATGTCATCTCGTCGATTTGTGTTGCAAACTTTCATTTTTCTTTCCAGACCCGATGAGTCTGGATTATCCTGACACCAGCCAGATCTGAATCTCAGGCAGATATGATGGTTGGAACGTTTCTCAAGAACTATAATATTGGTCTCTCTGTAACCCGGTAAAGTGGATGTTGTGGCCAACACACCCAACCGGAAGACTTATTATTGTAGTATCTTTATTGAGAAAGTTGGCCACCTCCCCATAAGGATCTCGTAGAATTTATTCCAATAGTTGTTCCTTATGGATTTTTGTGTTCCCGAAGTTCGAACTTTTACTTGATGTTCTAGATATCTAACCATATCTATGAATGGATTACGCTAGCACATCGAGCAGAACATTAGAAGCGGAGTGCTAAATGTCTCTCGGTCGATCATCCAGATTCTGTTCCCTTAGCCTCAATAAGGGGAAGTCTGAGAAGGTGTTATCTTCGTTTGTATCCACATCATCGATCACTAGTCATCATGGTAGTATGTCGTTTGGAGACTTGCAACCTTCATTCCACTGTTTGAGCCCTGATGTGCCTACTCATTCATGCTTGTTTGTCATGCCTACTACTGCTTAGAGTTGAGTCAGGTCTGATTCATCGGGAATGAATTGGAATGGTGATGAACATGTCGTACCATGTGTGAGCTAAGTGTGTGAACATGATTTGGTAAAGGTAGCGGTGAGAGGCCATGTAGGAGTACATGGTCGGTTGTCTCATTGAAACCGTCCTCAGGAACCGAGCTCTGTGTTTGTGATCCATGAAACAGCTACTACCATGCATTGGGCCCTGAAATATGAAGCCGCTCGACTTCTTAACCACCCTGGTCCTCTGTCCAGGAGTTGCAAGTAGTTTCTGGTGTTTGTAGTATGCTGGAGGCCATGCGCAGCGCTGACCCGAGGGGTGGGCTTTGATGCGGTAGGCACGTGGCCGGGTATGCCGGGCGCCCGTTTGGTGTCGCGGAACCCTGTACACATCGTTCGGGGCCGTATGTGGAAACCTCGGCCGAACTCCCTGCGGATGGAACCTGGACTAGAGACTTGAGTGTTTAGGTAGGTCGTGGTCTACACCCACGTTGGCTTTCGCTTGAAGTCTGCCGAGCACATGTCGTGTGCAGACGCTAAGTGGTGGAAACATGTATGAAGAAGTACACCCCTGTAGGGTTAACATCATCTATTCGAATAGCCGTGTCCGCGGTAAAGGACTTCTGGGTTGCCTATAACAGTTCATAGACAAGTGAAAGTGGATACTCTAAAATGCGCAAGATAAGCGTGAGTGCTATGGATGGCGTTCTCGTAGGGAGACGGGAGTGCATCCGTAGTGGTGTATTGATATGGTGAATATGTGGACTCGTGTGCGCCGCCTCAAAAGAGTTACTTGCATTCGTAGTTCAGGATAGCCACCGAGTCAAAGCTGGCTTGCTGCAGTTAAACTCCACCACCCCCTTTGTTGATACCGATGCATATGTAGTTAGTTCTGATGTAAGTCTTGCTGGGTACATTTGTACTCACGTTTGCTTATTTTATGTTTTGCAGAGAGACGTCAGTCTCGCTAGTAGTTCCGTGTGGACTTCGATGTTTAGCTTCATACCTCAGCTACGATCTTGTGCCCTCGGCAGGATCTGGTAGATAGTCAGGCTTCTCAGCCTTTTTCATTTGTAGATGTCTGTACTCAGACATGTTAAGCTTCCGCATGTGCTTTGACTTGTATGCTCTGAATGTTGGGTCATAAGACCCATGTTTGTAATATCTCGCTCCTCGGAGCCTAATGAATAAATACTTTGAGTCGTAGAGTTTTGTTGTGATGCCATGTTGTATTTACACATATCGAGCATATTGTGTGTATGATTGAAATGTTTGGTATGTCCTTGGATCCGACAACCTAGTTGTTTATCCTTGGTAGCCTCGGAACCGACAACCTAGTTGTTTATCCTTGGTAGCCTCTCTTATGGGGAAATGTAGTCTTGTGCTTCCATGAGCCATAGTAGTCCGCTACAGCCCGGTTCACCGTAGTCCTGCTAGCCCAGCACTACTGCTCCGGAACACTTGACTGGCCGGCATGTGATTCACTTCGTTCCTGTGTCTGTCCCTTCGGGGAAATGTCACGCGGTGACATCCGGAGTCCTACCTAGCCTGCTACAGCCCAGTTCACCGGAGTCCTGTTAGCCCAGTGCTACAGCCCGGATTCGCACGCTGCTGACCGACAAGCTCGATGCTGATTCATGTATGCCTGTCCCCGTAAGTTAGTGCCACTTTGGGTTCATGACTAGTCATGTCGGCCCGGGTTCTCTGTCATATGGATGCTAGCGACACTATCATATACGTGAGCCAAAAGGTGCAAACGGTCCCGGGCCATGGTAAGGCGACACCCGTGGGAATACCGTGCGTGAGGCCGCAAAGTGATAAGAGGTGTTACGGCTAGATCGATGTGATTTGGAATCGGGGTCCTGACATAAACCATTCACTTTGGTACTGTCAAAGACAAGGTTCATAATTGTTCTCACACAATGCCTACTGTACCATACCATTTCTACAATTTATATTGAGAAATATAAGCCATAGAAACTAGAAAACAGAATCTGTTAGAAACAGAACAGTTTGTAATGATCTGAACAGCAACCATACTTCTGCTACTCCAAAATTATGAGATAAATTGGTGGACGTGAGGAATTTTTCTATTAATCTTCTGCAAAAAGAATCAACTCAAAAGCACTCTTCTGTAAAAAATGGTAGCTAATCCCGTGAGCGGAAAGTTTCTGTTTTTTACAGCAAGATCACATTAACTCTCACCCAAGTCTTCCCAAAGGTCTTACTTGGCACTTTATTGAAACAAAAAGCTATAAAACATGATTACTACAGTAGCTTAATCATGTAAACACACAAAAACAGTAAGGGTAAATATTGGGTTGTCTCCCAACAAGCGCTTTTCTTTAATGCCTTTTAGCTAGGCCTGGTGATTTCAATGATGCCCACATAAAAGAAAAGAATTGAAACATAAAGAGAGCATCATGAAGAATATGACTAGCACATTTGAATCTAGCCCACTTCCTATGCCTAGGGATTTTGTGAACACATAATTTATAGGAACAAGAATCAACTAGCATAGGAAGGCAAAACAAGTATAACTTGAAAACTTTAAGCACATAGAGAGGAAACTTGTATTATTGCAACTCCTACAAGCATATATTCCTCCCTCATAATAACTTTCAGTAGCATCATGAATGAATTCAACAATATAACCATCACATAGAGCATTCTTTTCATGATCTACAAGCATGGAAATTTTTCTACTCTCCACATAAGCAATATTCTTCTCATTCGGAATAGTGGGATCACTAATTCCTAAAGTTGACACTCTTCCAAACCCGCTTTATATGATAGTCTTATTCATACTCCAAAATATATAAGTGAAGTTCATGGGGCATTATACAATTAATATAGACTAACCAATATCCAAGCTCAAAATATAAAAGTGAAGCACACGAAGCATTCTATAAAACCGTACTCAAAAGATTTAAGTGAAGCACAAATAGCATTCTATAAGGTCATACTCAAAAGATATAAGTGAAGCACATGAATCATTCTATAAATTGATGAAGTTACATCTCATACTAGCATTGTTCTTAAAGAAAAATAAAAACACAAAGGACACAAATCATGTGAACAAAACAAAAACCGAGGTATACCGATAATTGTTGAAGAAGAAAGATGGGATGCCAACCGGGGCATCCCCAAGCTTAGATGCTTGAGTATCCTTGCAATATTTACTTGGGGTGCCTTGGGCATCCCCAAGCTTGAACTCTTACCTCTCTTTATTCTTCTCACATCGGTAACTCCTCGTTCTTCGAACACTTCATCCACAAAAACTTAACAAAAACTTTGTGAGATCCGTTAGTATACTAAAGCATATCACTACCTTTAGGTACTGTTGCAAACTCATTCCAATTTCATATTATCACTTTATCTACTGTATTCAACTTCACCATGGTTGATACCCCCCGATACTACCCATAGATTCATCAAAATAAGCGATCAACACATAGAAAACAGAATCTGTCAAAAACAGGACAGTCTGTAGTAATCTGGAAGTTTAGTAAATTTCTGTAACTCCAAAAAATTCTAAACAAATATAAAAATTTCTGTAATGTGCAGAAAGTTTCAGACCCATTTGACTTTCTAGTAAAAAATGTAAATTCACGCACTACAGCCAAAGTTTCTGTTTTTGTACTGCACATAGTAAACAAGGAATCTAATCATCCTAAAACCAAAGCTTGGCACATTATTTTTATAATACAATGGATATATACAAGGGGATAATTATTTTCAGAGAAGCTTCCATTAAAAGTTTTACATTGTTTCCATGAGCATGAACACAAGTGTTCAAGGTCGACCCTCACTTCTCCAATGCATAACCTTCCAATCACTTCTCTTACTGAAAAACTTTTTAGGCATGAGAGGCAAGTAAATTTTTTTGTATTTTCATTCTTAAAAAAATTGTATGTTTCACCCACAACTAAACAGAAACAAAAAGATAAAACAAAATCTACTTAGTGAAGAAAGCAAACAAGCGCACACGAGAATATCAACCCCACGTTATTGCTCCCCGGCAACGGTGCTAGAAAAGAGCTTGATAATCCCCAAGTGCAGGGAATCATCGTAGCAATTCCCAAAGGTGGAAGTGATAAGTATGGAGTCTCGAACCCAGAAGGAGCTAAAGGTAAGATCAATATTCTCCCATGTCCTATATGCCACTGATACGACTCTACGTACACCGAACGTTTGCTTCCAACTAGAAGCAAGAAATAAAACTACGTTGTGGGTATGAAGAGGATAACTTTGCATGATATCGGAGAGCTAAAACATAAAAGTAGGTGTTGTTATCATAAAGTTAGAATATATTACTAAATATTATAAATAGCGAGTGTGGAATAATGATGGGTTGGTGTGCGGAATTATCCTAGGCAATCGTTAACAAGACCGGTGGTCGTCATTGCAATTTCATATGAGGGAGAGGCATAAGCTAACATACTTTCTCTTCTTGGATCATATGCACTTATGATTGGAACTCTAGCAAGCATCCGCAACTACTAAAGATCATTAAGGTAAAACCCAACCATAGCATTAAAATATCAAGTCCTCTTTATTCCCATACGCAACAACCCCATTACTCGGGTTCGTGTTTCAGTCACTCACCAACCCACTATAAGAGAATCATGAACGTATTGCAACACCCTACAGCGGGAATCCCTCACGCTTGCGCGTCACGGAGGGCACCATAGGACAGCACCAAAATAAAACATACAACTCGTACCAATCTAGATCATCAATCAACCCAAACACAAAGGATATCTACTCAAAACATCTTAGGATGGCAACACATCATTGGATCATAATATGTGGCATAAAGCACCATGTTCAAGTTGGTATTACAGCGGGGTGCGGGAGAGTGGACCGCGTAAAATAGATGAGGATGGTGATGTTGATGAAGACGATCACCGTGGCGATGATTCCCCTCCCGATGGCACTCCGGCGCCACCGGGAGAGAGGAGGAAAGGTTCTCCCCTTGTGCTTCCTCCTCCATGGCCTCCCCCCTAGATGGGGAGAGGTTCTCCCTCTGGTCCTTGGCCTTCATGGCGAAGATGGCCCCTCCGGGATACACCCCCATGGCCTCCGGTGATGATGGCCCTCTCCGGCAGGGTGCCAGAGAGGGCCTAGATTGATTTCTCATGGCTACAGAGGCTTGCGGCGACGGAACTTCCGATCTAGGTTATATTCTAGAGGTTTCTGTATTTATAGGAATTTTTGGCATAGGTCTCACGTCAGGGGGGTCTCCGAGTCGTCCACGAGATAGGGGCCCACGCCCAGGGGGGTGGGCGTGCCCCCCCACCCTCGTGGACAGCCCCGGACTCTTCTGGCCCCACTCTTTTACTCCAGGGGCTTCTTTTGGTCCAGAAAAAATCATGAAAAATTGGCACGTCAATTGGACTTCGTTTGGTATTCCTTTTCTGTAAAACTCAAAAACAAAGAAAAAACATAAACTGGCATTAGGCTCTAGGTTAATAGGTTAGTCCCAAAAATCATATAAAATAGCATACAAATGCATATAAAACATCTAAGATGGATAATATAATAGCATGAATACTTCATAAATTATAGATACATTGGAGACATATCAGTTAACAACAATAAATTGTACGGTTCTGTCCTTGTCTATACAAATGTTATCATGATAGTTGTTGCTATTTATTCTATTTGTTTTTGTTCTCATACACACTCAACTATAAGTAGCATAGACTTAGAGCATTTCTCCTTTTCTACCACATGTCGCCACGTGAATGTTTGGAAAACTGTGAGATCGCAAACTTCTGTTAGGTATTAGGATGAGGGAAAGCCGGCACAATCCATTCCTATCAAATAAGGGATAATATCCCATTTATTTAAGGCTAGTGTATTAGTTAAGAAAAAATCGTTATTGTTCGGAAAGTATCAATTGGTCGATCATATTATTAGGAGCCACACCCTAATAAATCATCTCCATACAAAGAGAGGAGCCACACACACTGTCAATCAATCAAAAGAAGTATACATCCTTTTCATAAATCAGTTTCAGATGAGTAGGTGATGAATAGGCACAGCTTTTTCATGTGATCCATTCACTCTGCCATAACTTGAAGAGGAAATTGTTGTATCAGGCACTACATGTTGTCATGTGAATAACCATGCGTTGGAATGCCAAAATATGGATTTTTCAGGAAAGTCGGGCTGGATAAACCTACCCAAGACTGCTTTTTTCATATTATTAGTTATTGGTCCTCCAAGTATTTAATCTTTGTTCCAAATTTCATTGAAGACAACACCACTGGGTACAACACTGATGACCAAATAGATGATTCGCTGCGATAAACTCAAAAATACGGGATGAAATTGTATGTTATATGTCCTTTCTCTTATTTCAGGAAAAAACGGTGCATGTTTCCGATAACTTTCTTCTAGTTGAGAATCTGATATGAACTCTCCTATTCTCTCTTTGTTTCAGCTTCGCAAGGAAAGTATACTTCAAGAACGATGTACCCAGTGTGATATGGACATCCAGACACTCTTGAACGGTATTCTACCCTGCCACATATTAAACATGGTTACATTTACAATCACGATGTAGAATTGTCATAGTTTTGTGGTCGACATTGTGGACATTTTTTCTCGGAGCCATACGTTTCCAAAGTTTTGTGTTAAAATCTGTGGTGTATCACACTTTTCATTGTGGACAAATCGTTCTCCGCACTTTGTGACATACAAATCGTCCGTCCGTACAGTGGCCAATTTGGGCAAGAAGTGTTTTTGGATTATTTTTTGAAATGTTTTGGCAAGAAGTCTCTGTTGGATAGTATTTGTCGTCATCTATCCAACAAGCCCGAGTTTGCTCAATTCGGAGCTCATTTGCAGAAGTTTTGGCAGTTCTGGCTTAATTGTATCCTTCTGTTTTGCTTGCACTATTTTCATGCTCACTAGTGGTAGGGACGCCCTGGGTAGCGGTAGAATTGCATGCGCGGTACTTCCGCGGTCAAGTGCCGAGGGTACTGCCGCTTGTGTTCAGGCTTCTGGAGTTGTTTTTGCCTCGTCGGCAGTACGCCGACATTTGGGCACGGCAATACTTCATATTATTTTTTGGAGTAGCCCCGCTGAGAGGTCGCGTTGTAGATGAACTCACAAACGTAGTATCCACATAAATTATTCCCGCCTTCCTGCCCCAAGACCTTTACGAGAAATAGAGTTCAATCAAACTAATAATCAAGCATGAAAAATGGTATTGATGAAACTAGAATAGATGGGAGATGCGCGGAACTAGCTAGTAGTACTTACTTTCAGGTGTGTAAATTGCAGCTCCCTCAGTAGTCCCGAAACTATTCCGGTGAACTCTTTTCAAACCTGTCAGACAAAGAAAATAATTACTTGATATATTAGGAAATGAACAAAGTTGCCGATATGGTGCGATAACGATCGATTGAACTTACTTCTGGAGCATTGCAGTCATGTCCACATAGTCCTGGGGATCTTTTCTTCTCGAGTCTAAGACAGTTACTACTCCCCGGTCAAGCTTAATCTCTAGCAGAATAATGTGGAAGCTGCGCACGCATGCATAACTCATCAATTACATTACTATAACCTTGATTAAGCGAAACCTAATATGCACAAGATAGTAACACTCACCTGAGGTTGTAAGGAAAGTGTATTTTCCCTTTGTTTTGATTTCACGGTAATGATTGTAGCAAGTTGTCCTCAGTATCTTCGACTCTGTTCTGAACCGACCATTCATTTATGGTATTTGGGTTAATGAACCCAATGTCATATATTTGAGCTTTTTTGCATTCGATGATCTTCAATCTGCATAATATAGTGAGGATAATTATATATACATGCAATGAAAGAGATGAGCTATAGAGACTTAATTACAGAAGTAATACTTACAGACAGTAGCAAGTCATGAGTTGTTTGTCGAGGGCGTCTTGATTGTATAACGTGAATAACTCCACAAATTGAACAGGCAACACCTCAGTTCCAACGAGGTCATGATCCTCTTTAATTCCCAACATCGAACTATCCTCCCAGTCACAGAATTGGAGGTATCCATGTACCATTCATGCAATCTTCGCATCATCATTGTTAGAGGTGGATGATCAGGTTTGATGAGAGGCTTCCCGTACTCGTATCTGAAGATGTCCACCTCCATTATTTCAAACTCTACATCATCGCTCAAGTAATCAGCAGGACTGGTACCGGGCACTAGGGCCGGAACATTAGCGGCGATATCACTAGACACCCTGAGCGGGGGGCACGATTGCTTCACCTGTTCACCGAGCCGGGGAATTGTTTTCCCACTTCTTCGTTGTGCTAATCTTGCATCACTGGAAGTACTTCCCCGCTGTTGCGCTTCCTTATATGTCCTTTCAATAATGTGCTCATAGTTGGATTGAAGCGGAGACGGTGGTGGTTGCTTAAGGGCATCTAGAGTGCGTTTCACTTTCACCGGATCTAACGTTTCCTTCGAAGGTGGAGGTTTCCGTGCAAAATGGTCCCTCACTTGGGCAGCAGAGATGTCCGTGTTTTCCTTGTCGGTCCTCTCATATGGTAACTTTTCTGGAGCCTTGAGACATTGACCGTATTTGAATTGCTTCCCGCCTCTGCTTGTACTGCTAGCCGCCGAAGCGGCAGCGTCTCTCTTCCATCGTTGTAGGTGCGGCAGAGTCCGCTGACACACCGGAGGAGGCGGAGTGCTCCGACGCGCCAGAGGAGCCGGAGGAGGAGCCGGAGTGCCCTCACGCGCCGACGGAGGCGGAGTGCTCCGACACGCCAGAGGAGACGGAGGAGGAGCCAGAGTGCCGTCACGCGTCGGAGGAGGCAGAGCAGGAGGCGGAGTGCCCTGTTCACTCATTGGAGGAGGAGGCGGAGTGCCCTGACTCGTAGGAGGAAGAGGAGGAAGAGGCGTCTAGTTTGGAAGCTTGATGTACTCCTTCCTCCATAGATAGGTACTCCTTAAAGCATTCACGGGATGATTCTCCCTTTCACCTATAGGGTAGTCAATCTCCAGCTCCTCAAATCCCTCCATTGTTTCATCCACTGTCAAAACAGCATAGCCATGTCAAATCGGACGGCAGTGAAAAGTTTTGTCAGCTTGAGGAGGTGCAACAGAGCCGACAGCCGCCTTCAAATTTAGGTTCTGCCATTTTGTCATTAGCTCGCAATGTTGAGCCTCTATGATAGTATCCACAGGGTAGCGAGGAGCCGTGAAATCAGGCTGAACGAGCTCCGTGGAAGCCATGCTGCTTCTCCGCTGAGATGGTGGGGTAGCTTCTGGGGCAGCGTCGAAGCAAGGATCTTCGTGCCGCTGAGATGCTTGGCTGATAGCTGCAAGTTCCTCTAGCTTTGTTATTCTTGCATTGAGCTTCTGCATTTCGCTCACTTCCGCTTTCCTCTTTCTCTGTCGGCTTCTGAAACCACCGCTGCCGGGAAACCCAACCACCCACAGAACAGAGCCTGGTGTGCCTCGTGTTCGTCCAGGGTACTCAGGATTCCCGAGGTCCTCTGTCAGCTCATCCTTCTCTCCGTCGGGAATGAATGTCCCTTCCTTCTCTGCCCTGATATATTTCTGAAGCTTCGTGATGGGTACTGCAAGTTGCTCATCTGTCCAACAATACTCCCCTGTTTCTGGGACCAAAGTTCCCCCAACCTCGAAGAACCAAGTCCTTGAACGGTCTGGCCAGTTCAATGCCGCTAGTTGGACCCCTTTAGCAAGAAGGTCTTGCTCAGCTTTGTCCCACAACGGCCGGGCTTTGTAGTAGCAACCTGAGCCCGTGTGATGGAGATACTTCTTCTTTGCAGCATTTTTCTTGTTTCTCTCTGACCTTTTCTTACCCTTATCAGATTTCTAGACAAACTTTGTGTTCAACTCTTGCTTCCAATTCCTGAATAGATCTACCATCTTCTTAAGAGCAAATGCCTTGACCTTTGGCACCATAACTGGCTTATTCGGATCCTCCTCTGGCGGTAGGCTGACATTTGCCATTAGCGAGGTCCAGAGATCATCTTTCTGTCTATCCTGGACATAAGAAACTTCAGGGTCGTCCTTACTCTTATTCCATTGCTGGACGCTGATCAGGACGCTGTCCCTAACAATAGCTCCACACTGACTAACAAATGCGTCCTTGGTCCGCTTGGGTTCAATCGGTGGGCCATCGTCCGCGATTTCTGTGATCGTGAACCTTTCATCCTGGCTCAACCTTTTCTTCGGGCCTCGTCTCCTTACGGAAGTTTGGCTCGATCCGGAGGGCTATGAAAGAAGAAAGAAGCGTTAATATATGTACATACCAAAAAAATTAATGCATCAAGTCAGCACAGGCTTAATTAATATATATATACCTCGCCGGACTTTGCAACAGCTCCCTCGTCCGTTCGGTCAGCAGAGCCGTCATCAGGGTCTTCTTCCTCTGCCATGCGGTCACCGAGCCGTCATGATCTCCTTCCTCCTCCATTGTTGGATTACCGGAGCCGTCATCCTCTCCTTCCTGACCATCGGTGTCATTGAGAAACGATAAGGGTTCACCTCCTTCACAGATTATATCCCCCAACAACTCTTCTTTTTCTAAGTCTCTGTGCATAGTTTCTGCAAATATTACAACATGGAAATATACAAACATGATGGATATATTAGTGGCAAACATAGACCTAGCTAATATCACAACAAGGAATCATATACATATACGAGCAATGGATTAGTTGTGGACCGCCTCTCTTATGCATGTCCGATGTCCCCCCTCATGTCGAAGTTATCGGGCCGGGGTTATACTTTCAGGGTTTGGGTGGACTCGAGAGTTGGTCGGCGAGAGGGGGTTGATCAACGTCCCCCCTCATATCGAAGTTATCGGAGTTTTCTTCTAGGGGTTTGGGTGGCCTCGAGAGTTTATCAAGTAGGGGCGGGAGGGGGTAGGAGATCGACAACGCTCTTTCTTCTAGGGTTTGAGTGGCCTCGAGAGTTGGTCGGGCGAGCGGGCCGGTAGTAAATTTAGTAACTTTGAACTTCGTAAATTTGGGTAGCCTCGAGAGTTGGTCAGGCGAGAGGGGGTTGATCGACGTCGCCCCTCATGTCGAAGTTATCGGGGATACATTTCGAGAGAAAATGCAACACTTGGTATCTTTCGAATATATTAACATTTTAACTTAGTAATTTAATTAGTAACTTCGTAACTCATGTCGAAGTTATCGGGCATACGTTTCGGATACGTTGGAAAGCTCTCAGGGAGCCGATGCCAACATGATGATAGGGGGTGCTCCCGTGGCCTTGTTGGCATCTCTAGAGCCGCTCTAAAATGCTAACGTGCATTGCCCTCCTTTAAACGCAAAATTATCACTACGATGACGAGTGTCTCAAAACGGAGCAAAGGGTCTAAAATCAGTCTATGCACGATAGAAAATCAGAAAAAAAAAATAATACATACAAAACATCTGAAAAATTCTGAAAAAATACATCTATGCTCCCTCATACATACATACATACATACAAAAATACATCTAAAAAATACATATATGATCCCTCACACATTCATACATACATCTAAATTTTTTATGAACATCTAGAAACATCTAAAAACAGCATATAAGAACATCTAAAAACATCTAACAATAGCATATATATTTAAAAAATAAAGGGCGGTGGCGGGACAGGGCAGGGGCGCGGGGGAAGGCGCGGTGCTCACAAGGGGCAGCGTTGGGGCAGGGGCAGGGGGCACCGCGGGCAGCGTTGAGGCAAGCAGGGGCGCGGGGAGCGGCGCCAGTGTCGGGGCAGAGGGCGTCGAGGGCGTCGGCGGCGGCGACGGTGAGGTGGCGCAGCCTGACAGTGTCGACGGCGGCGGCGACGGCGAGGTGGAGCAGCCTGACGGCATCGGGGCAGGGCTCATTGGCGATGGTGACGAGGAGCAGCTGGGGGCGTCGGGGTGGAGAAGAACAAGTGATTTTTGGAGAAACTGCTAAGTGTGGGCTTATATACCCAGAGCATTGGTCCCGGTATGTGGCACCAACCGGGACCAATGCCCCCCTTTAGTCCCGATTCATACCACCAACCGGGACCAAAGGTCACTTTTCATCAGCCCATAGGGCGGGAAGCAGAGACCTTTGGTCCCGGTTGGTGGCACGAACCAGGACCAAAGGGGGGCATTGGTCCCGGTTGGTCCCACGAACCAGGACCAAAGGGGGGCATTGGTCCCGGTTCGTGCCACCAACCGGGACCAAATGCCTTGCCCAGTGGCGTGGTGGGAGTTTAGTCCCACCTCGCTAGTTGAGAGAGAGCCGCACCTGTTTATAAGGCGCGCTGCGCTTGAGCTTTCAAGCTCCTCTCTAAAGCAGGCTTACGGGCCTAAACACTCTGTATCTGGGCCTACTAGGCCTTCTGCTGGCCTGAATCCTGGCCCAACTAGCTCGTTGAGTCTCAAGTCATATTCATGCCGTGGTGGCCCACTAGGCAGCATTTTTTTAATTTTTTTTCAGTTTTTTTGTTTTCCTTTTGCCTTTATTCATTTTCTTTTGTTTCTACTTACACCTAAATACTTACAGTTTTTAGGTGATTCTTTTTTCTTTTAGGTCACAAAAATTATAAACTTTTTGTTAGTGTCATTAGTTTTCACATTTGAATAGTTTAAATCTGAATTCTTTTAAATTTGTGTGAATTACTAGTTTGTGAATAACTTCACTATAAAAATAGACTTTTGAGTGATTCTTTTTCCTGCCATTTAATATTATTGTGTTTTATCATATATTCAAGTTGGTAATTTTTTGGTTTTTTAAATGTCTGTTTTAATCAAAAACAGATTTTGTTATTTTAGTTTGCTATTAAAGTTTCTAACAAAAAAATCTTTATGAAAAATATTTTTGCTATTAATGTTTTGAACAAAAACTACTTTGATAATTTTAGTTGCATAAATTTTATATAATTTTTGTTTCAAAAATACTAGAGGTTTATGAAATCTTTTTACTTGATTCCTTTTGCTATTAGAGCTTTATAAAAGCTTTTTAGTTGATTCTTTTTCTATTGAAGAATATTATAGTTTTGTTTTAGTTCATTCTTTTTGCTATTAGAGTTTCACAAAAGTTTTCTAGTTCATTCTTTTTGCTATTAATTCATTCTTTGAGCAAAATGACCCTGAAATTGAAAATCACTTCAAGTGAACTCTAAAAAGGTTGAAAGTTGGCATGGTATCATCATTTTGCTCACATAGCATGTTCTAAAAAGTTGAGAGGGTTACGGCAAAAACTGGATGCACTTTGTGTACAAAATGGGCAATCTCTTTCGAAGTATCAGGTTTCGGACGAAAACTCATCCGTTACAAAGTGATTTGATTTTTTTGAACTTATTTGAACTCTAGACTTTTTGTGTGTTCAAAATGCACCATTCAAAGCCACATCATCAATTTTCAACCTTTCTGACTTCATTTGGTATTTTTCATGCATTTACTAATTTTTTAGCTAAATTACCCTGAAATTGAAAAGCACTACAAATGAACTCTGAAAAGGTTGAAAGTTGGCATGGTATCATCATTTCACCCACATAGAACGTGCTAAAAATTTGAGAGGGTTACGCCAAAAGCTGGATGCACTTCGTGTACAAAATGGACAATCTCTTTCGGAGTATCAGGGTTTCATACGAAAACTCATCTGTTACGAAAGGCATTTCATTTCTTCACATGTAACTTCAGTGATATTCTAGATCAAAGGAATCATCATAATAGTTGTGGAGAGAAAGTCTTCACTTTTTCATCGCTTGTGTCCTTTGCTTATTGCGCCGTAACCATGGATAATCTTCATCGTTTAACACGGTGCTTGGGTCAGCCTTGACTTTGAAGGGAGGAACTTCATGAAACTTTTCATAATCTTCAGACAAGTCTCTCTTGCCCTCCACTCCCATGATGTCTCTTTTTCCCTAAAGAACTATGTGGCGCTTTGGCTCATCGTATGATGTATTCGCTTCCTTATCTTTTCTTTTTCTTGGTTTGGTAGACATGTCCTTCACGTAGAAAACATGCGCCACATCATTGGCTAGGACGAATGGTTCATTTGTGTGCCCAAGATTGTTCAGATCCATTGTTGTCATTCCATACTGTGGCTCCACCTGTACCCCGCCTCCTAACAGATTAACCCATTTGCACTGAAACAAAGGGACCTTAAAATCATGTCCATAGTCAAGTTCCCATATGTCCACTATGTAACCATAATATGTGTGCTTTCCCCTCTTGGTTGCCGCATCAAAGTGGACACCACTGCTTTGGTTGGTGCTCTTTTGATCTTGGGCAATCGTGTAAAATGTATTCCCATTTATCTCATACCCTTTGTAAGTCAATATAGTCAAAGATGGTCCCCTGACCAACGAGTACAGCTCATCAGAAATAGTGTTGTCACCCATGAGACATGTTTGCAACCAACTGCCAAAAGTCCTGATGTGTTCACATTTAATCCAGTCATCACACTGCTCGGGGTGTTTAGAGCACAGAATATTCTTGTGCCTATTGACATACGGGGTCACCAAGGTCGAATTCTATAGAACTGTGTAGTGTGCTTGAGACCAAGAATGCCCGTCCCTACATATTATTGAGTCCGCTCCTAGCGTTCCTTTTGCAGTCAGTCTCCCCTCATACCGCGATTGAGGGAGACCAATCTTCTTAAGGTCAGGAATGAAGTCAACACAAAACCCAATGATCTCCTTTGTTTGATGGCCCGTGGAGATGCTTCCTTCTAGCCTAGCACAGTTACGAACATATTTCTTTAAGACTCCCATGAACCTCTCAAAGGGGAACATATTGTGTAGAAATACAGGGCCCAGAATGGCAACCTCGTCGACTAGATGAATTAGGACGTGCGTCATGATATTGAAGAAGGATGGTGGGAACACCAGCTTGAAACTGACAAGACATTGCACCAAATCACTCCTTAACCTTGGTAGGATTTCTAGATCACACCTTCTAAGAGATTGCATTGAGGAATGCACATAGCTTCACAATGGCTAATCAAACATTTTCCGGTAGAAGCCCCCTCAATGCAACCGGAAGCAGTTGCGTCATAATCATGTGGTAGTCATGAGACTTTAGGTTCTGGAACTTTTTCTCTCCCAGATTTATTATTCCCTTTATATTCGATGAGAGGCCAGACGGGACCTTCATACTAAGCAGGCATTCAAAGAAGATTTCCTTCTCTTATTTGGTAAGAGTGCAGCTGACAGGACCTTCATACTACTATGGAGGCATCCCGTCTTTTTCGTCCACACGTTGCTAGTCCTCCCGTGCCTCCGGCGTATCTTTTGTCTTCCCATACACACCCAAGAAGCCTAGCAGGTTCAAGCAAAGATTCTTTGTCACGTGCATCACGTTGATTGCAGAGCGGACCTCTAGGTCTTTCCAATAGGGTAGGTCCCAAAATATAGATTTCTTCTTCCACATGGGTGTGCGTCCCTCAGCGTCTGATAGTCCGCCAGGACCCTTTCCAAAGATTACTTGTAAATCATTGACCATATCAAGTATGTGATCACCAGTATGGACGGCGGGCTTCTTCCGGTCACACCGATCTAGCATGTAACACATCAAATCACTTTGCGGCCTCACACACAGTATTCCCATGGGTGCCACCTTACCTGGCCCGGGACCGTTTGCGCCTTTTGGCTCACGTATATGATAGTGTCGCTAGCATCCATATAACAGAGAACCCGGGCCGACATGACTAGTCGTAAACCCAAAGTGGCACTAACTTACAGGGACAGGCATACATGACCCAGCAACGAACGTGTCGGTCATCAGCGAGTGAATTTGGGCTGTAGCAACTGGGCTAGCAGGACTCCGGGAATCCGGGCTGTAGCAGGCTAACAGGACTCCGAAAGACACTGCGTGACATTTCCCCGAAGGGACAGACACAGGATCGAAGAGGGACACATGTCGGCCAGTCTAAGTGTTCCATAGCAGTAGCAACTGGGCTAGCAGGACTCCGGTAAACCGGGCTGTAGCAGACTACCATGGTTCAGTGGAAGCACCAGACTACATTTCCCCATAAGAGAGGCTACCAAGGATAGACAACTAGGTTGTCGGATCCCACACATACCAAGCATTTCAATCATACACACAATATGCTCAATATGTGTAAATACAACATGGCATCACAACAAAACTCTACGACTCAAAGTATTTATTCAATAGGCTCCGATGAGCGAGATATTACAAACATGGGTCTCATGACCCAACATTCAGAGCACACAAGTCAAAGCACATGCGGAAGCTTAACATGTCTGAGTACAGACATCTACAAATGGAAAAGGCTGAGAAGCCTGATTATCTACCAGATCCTGCCGAGGGCACAAGACCGTAGCTGAGGTATCAAGCTAAACATCGAAGTCCACACGGAACTACTAGCGAGACTGAAGTCTCTCTACAAAAACATAAATTAAGCAAACGTGAGTACAAATGTACCCAGCAAGACTTACATCAGAGCTAACAACATATGCATCATTATCAACAAAGGGATGGTGGGGTTTAACTGCAGCAAGCCAGCTTTGACTCAGTGGCTATCCTGAACTATGATTGCAAGCAACTCTTTTGTGGTGGCGCACACGAGTCCACATATTCACCATATCAATACACCACTATGGATCCACTACCGTCTCCCTACGAGAACGCCATCCATAGCACTCACGCTTATCTTGCGCATTTTAGAGTATCCACTTTCACTTTTCTATGAACTGTACAGGCAACCCAGAAGTCCTTTACCGTGGACGCGGCTATTCGAATAGATCATTTATAACCCTGCAGGGGTGTACTTCTTCACACATGTTTCCACCACTTAGCGTCTGCGCACGACATGTGCTTGGCAGACTTCAAGCGAAAGCCGACGTGGGTGTAGACCACGACCTAACTAACCACACAAGTCTCTAGTCCAGGTTTATCGCCTATTCGGGTTCCATCCGCGAGGAGATCCAGCCGGGGTTTCGCTCACGGCCCCAAACGATGTGTGCAGGGTTCCTGAGACACCAAACGGGCGCCCGGTACACCGGGCCACGGTGTATCTACTGCATCATAGCCCACCCCTAGGGTCAGCGCTATGCACGGCCTCCAACACATATCCTACAAACACCAGAAACTAGTTGCAACTCCTGGACAGAGGACAGGGGCGGTTAATAAGTCGAGCGGGGTCATATTCCAGGGCCCAACGTGTGGTAGTAGCTGTTCAGGGCTCACAAACACAGAACTCAGTTCCTGAGGACGGTTTCAATGAGACAACCCACCATGTACTCCTACATGGACTCTCACCGCTACCTTTACCAAATCATGTTCACACACTTAGCTCTCACAAAGTAGGACATGTTCATCACCATTCCAATTCATCCCCGATGAATCAGACCTGACTCAACTCTAAGCAGTAGCAGGCATGACAAACAAGCATTAATGAGTAGGCACATTAGGGCTCAAACAACTCCTACTCATGCTAGTGGGTTTCATCTATTTACTGTGGCAATGACAGGTCATGCAGAGGAAATGGGGTTCAACTACCGCAGCATGTAACAGTTGAATCATTGTTGTCCTAATGCAGAAAAATAGAGCAGGAGCGAGAGAGTGGGATTGTATCGGAATGAACAAGGGGGTTTTGCTTGCCTGGCACTTCTGAAGATAGCATTGAGTCTTCATCAGTGTCAATGATCACAACGTCGGAACAACGTCTGCCGAGGGGGAACAACACCGGCAAACAGAGAAGAAACACGATCAATGCAATGCACAATATGATGCAAGATCATGACATGGCGATATGATGTGATTTGAGCTAATGCAACTAAGAATAGAAGGGTTTGAGCTTATTTGAACCAAAGATTCAAATTCAAACTTAAACTATGAATTTATAAAGTGCATTATCATGTTTTGATATGAACAGCAAGGTTAAGTTGCTTTTTCATGCATGAAACCAGTACCAATGGATAGATTGGATTTTTCTGATCATTTTGCATATATAAATTATTTGATTTGGAGCTACGGTTGAATTACTATGATTTTTAGAAGTTCAGGCAATTTTCTGGATTTTCTAATTATTTAGAAATAAACTAATTCCAGAAAATGCATTACTGTGTCAGCACTGCATCATTGCGATGTTAGCGGTCAATGGGGACGGTCCAGGTCAAAACTGACTAGTGGGACCCACTGGTCAGTGTCACAGTTAGCCAACTAACTAAATTAGTATTAGTTTAGCTCCTAATCTAGGTTTGACCAGGGGGCGGGGCCCACATGGTCAAATGGGTCAAACCCACTCGCGACATGACGCCGGCGAGGACAGACGTGGCGGAGCAGCACGGGATTCCTCCTCCGGCGACCAAATGGACGGCGGAGGGCATATACGTGACGCGGGGAGTGAGCCGCGTTGGTGGTGGCGGGGGAGCTCGGGGTCACCGGAAACGACGCCGGCGACGAGCTGTGCGGTAGCCGGAGTTCGGGTGAGGTTGAACTCGTCGCTGTGGTGGTCTTGGAGGCTCAAGGCCGGCTCCTACATGGTCTACGTGGTGCTGTGAAGTCACTGGACATGGTGGTGCGCCCGTTGGGTGGTGGGAGCATCGTCGGTGACGAACTCAGGCGGCGGCGTGTGCGGTGAAGCTCGTTGTGGTCGAAGCAGTGGACGGAAGAGAGAACGAGAGGGATGGGAAGGGGAAGAAGCTCACGTTGAACACAATGAGCTAGGCGGCGAGGTCGGGGACGAGCTGCTTCAGCGGTGACGGCGAAGGGGATCTCCGGCGATGGCGGAGTCGGGCGAGGTTGATGACGTGGCTTCGGGGCAAGCGAGCACTCGGGGCTCGGCCTGCTCGATGGAGAGGACGACGGCGGACCTGCTGGACACTGCGAGGTGACGCAGAGACGGAGGTGGCCACATCTACTACGGCGAGGTGACGCAGAGACGGAGGTGGCCACGTCTACGATGGCGAGGTTGCGGCTGCGTCGGCCATGGCGGAAGGGGGCGAGGGAGAGGCGTTGGGGGAGAGTGAGCGTGTCCAGGCGGTCGACGGGGCGACGTGGAGATCGACTAGCGCGTTCAGGGGCGAAGCGGCAAGCAGGTGGCGCCGTGGCGAGCTCGGGCACGCCGGCGCTCACCTCTGTGCCTGCCTGGTGAGAGGAAGGAGCTGATTGGCCATGGGCCAGCACAGTGCTGGGCCGCCAGGTGAGCCTGCCAAGTAAGTGCTTTTCCTTTTATTTTCTGTTTTCTTTTATTTCTACAGGTTTGTGGCTTTTTTAAAAATGCTTAGGCACTTTCAAAAATCACCAAACAGCTCATGCCCACTGTTTAGCATATAACCAACATGGAACATTTCAGTTTAGGATTATTTGGACATTTAAAATATTTCATAGCATTTAAATGCCCAAATGCAATTGAGATATGATTTAATCCAGTGACCCAACGATGTCCTAGAAAATTGTGCACCATTTTTGTCAGAGGTTCTAGTCCAAGGCAAAGATGATGAACATTTTAGAAGGGCATTTCAGGTTCATTGAAAAGGATTTTAGTAAACCCTAGTTGGTTTAAGTGGTGCTGGGGGTTTCTGTCATCCCCATTTCAAGTTTCTGAGAAATTTAAACATGATGCACACATGAAGGGCTAGCCTAGTGCATACCAGAACTAGGGATGTGACAGTCGCCTTTGAAATGCTTGCCTTTCTTTCAACATTGATGGTTGGTCAGAAGAAATCGATGATGCCCGAGGTACACATTCTTCCTGCATTTGTCAAAATATATACTTTCGGTGTCATCTAAACAGTGTGTGCATGTGTGGTATCCCTTTGTCTGTCCTGGAAGGTTACTAAGAGTAGGCCAATCATTGATGGTTACAAAAAGCAACGCTTGTAGGTCAAATTCCTGCTGGTCGTGCTCATCCCACACACATACACATTTTCCATTCCACAGTTGTAAAAGTTCTTCAAGTAATTGCCTTAGGTACACATCAATGTCATTGCTGGGTTGCTTAGGGCCTTAGATGAGAACTGGCATCATAATGAACTTCCGCTTCATGCCCAGCCAATGAGGAAGGTTATAGATACATATAGTCACGGGCCAGGTGCTATGATTGCTGCTCTGCTCCCCAAAAGGATTAATGCCATCCACGCTTAAACCAAACCATACATTCCTTGCATCACCTAGAAAGTCCCCCCACTTTCTCTCGATTTTTCTCCACTGCGACCCGTCAGCGGGTGCTGTCAACTTCCCGTCTTTCTTACGGTCCTCTTTGTGCCATCGCATCAACTTGGCATGCTCTTTGTTTCTGAACAGACGTTTCAGCCGTGGTATTATAGGAGCATACCACATCACCCTGGCAGGAACCCTCTTCCTGGGGCGCTCGCCGTCAACATCACCAGGGTCATCTCGTCTGATATTATACCGCAATGCACCGCATACCAGGCATGCATTCAAATCCTCGTACGCACCGCGGTAGAGGATGCAGTCATTAGGGCATGCATGTATCTTCTGCACCTCCAATCCTAGAGGGCATAGAACCTTCTTTGCTCCGTACGTACTGTCGGGCAATTCGTTATCCTTTGGAAGCCTCTTCTTCAATATTTTCATTAGCTTCTCAAATCTATTGTCAGATACACCATTGTCTGCCTTCCATTGCAACAATTCCAGTGTGGTACCGAGCTTTGTGTTGCCATATTCGCAATTGGGGTACAACCCTTTTTGTGATCCTCTAACATGTGATCGAACTTCAACTTCTCCTTTTCACTTTCGCATTATCTCTTTGCATCAACAATGACCCGGCGAAGATCATCATCGGGCACATCGTCTGGTTCCTGTTGATCTTCAGCTTCCCCCGTTGCAGCATCACCATATTCAGGGGGCAGAGAGTTGTGATCATCCTCTTCTTCTTCGTTTTCTTTCATCATAACCCCTCTTTCTCCGTGCTTGGTCCAAACATTATAGTGTGGCATGAAACCCTTCTCAAGAAGGTGGACGTGAAGGGTTTTCGAGTCAGAGTAAGACTTTGTATTCCCACAGATAGGGCATGGACAACACATAAAACCATTCTGCTTGTTTGCCTCAGCCACTTAGAGAAAATTATGCATGCCCTTAAGGTACTCCACTACAAAAAAAGACACATCCGTGACATTTTGGACCAAACGAAAAAATTTCCTGTCATGCTTATGACACTTCTATGATGATAATTGTGACTAAAAAAGGTATCATCATAGATCTGGTGGGCTCCTACTTCTATGACAAAAAATCATGACAGAAAATGGGATTTTCGTCCTAGGCAGGCCGGAGACGCACCTGGATGACATTCTTTGGGCCGTCCATGATGGAAAAAACCGTGGTAGAAGCAAGGGCGAGGAAAATATCGAGGAGTTAACGGTTAGGGTGGGTGGTCGGGGGCCGAGCGATGCGTGTTTCTCTCGTACACGTACGCGCGTGGGTGCAAGGCGTTGGGATCTAACTGAACCAAGCGAGGCGTTCGCCTACTAAACCCGAGCGATTGCACTACAGGCTACGCATTACTGAACTCGAGCGATCGATCGATCTGGCTGTTAACTGAACCCGATCGAGTGATTCCTTCGCTACTGCTGCTAACTAAAGTCGATCGAACCTGCTGCCTCTTGATGAACAGTGAGCGCTGTGGGGGGGATTGGATGAACAGTTCCTGGTGGGGGGTTGGATGAACAGGAGCCCATGGTAGTAGAGGTTGTTGCCGCTGGATGAACAGGATCCCGATCGATCGAGCCGGTTGGGGGTGGATGAACAGGAACCCCTGGAGGGCTGGATGAATATGACGACCCCGTGGAGGGCTGGTTGAACAGTAGCCAGTGGAGGACTGGATGAACAGTAGCCCGTGGAGGGGTGGTTGAACAGGACCCCGTAGAGAGGGTTGGTTGAACAGTAGCCGGTGAAGGAGCGGTGGAGGCTGGATGAACAGTCGCAGGTGGAGGCTGGAGGAGGTCGACGGTGGATGAACAGTAGCCCGTGGAGGCTAGAGGAGGTCGACGGTGGAGATGAACAGTAGCCCGTGGAGTCCCGTTTTGCGGTACGCCACACCCCTCCCGATGAACAGGACCCCCGTTTAGACCGTAGCGCCCCAACACAAGTCTGTTTCCTCCGTTTTGCGGTATGCCACACCCCTCCCGATCAGCTGGTGGGTCCGACCTGTCAGCGGGAGGAACGTTTTTCCGCAAAATACAGAGGCCCTTCTGGTGGGTCCCAGCTATCAGGTCGAGGAATCATTATATTGCGCGTAATAAGGAGGCATTTCCTTGCGTGCGGCCGTGGACCCAGCTGTCAGCCTCTCCACGTACAGTCCACTTCTGATGGATGTCGTTCGTTGACCACGTTGACCACGCCGCGTCGAGAGCACCAGAGCGGTGGACGACGGCGAGGCCTAGGAAGGGAACGACACGGAGCCAGGGAAGACTCGGCAGTTGTTTCCCACGCAGAGGGGAGTACGAGGGTTTACTGGTTCGTCTGCCACCACCGAAGAATAACAGCAGGTGTGGGTGACTAGAGGGATGGCTAGGCCAGCGATGGGAGTACGGTGGGGCGGTGAGGCATGCGCGGCAGCACAGCCGGCCGCGGCAGGAGGGAGCAGGCAGTCCCGCCGGTGCTTGTTTGAGTGGCTGGAGCAGGAAGAGCAGAGATTGAAGAAGCACGACGACCGTTGGATGGACATCCAATAGTCACTACTCTTGTGTGTTCACTAAGTTGACATGGTGTTGCGTGTGCGTCAACCTTTTTTTAGGAAAGCGTACGCGTCAACCTGTACTAGGCGCACAAGTCAGCCTCAAATCTGTGGAAAACAAGATACAACCCATCTTCCATTATTTCTAATAATTTATAGCCCATTTGCTAATTCTTAAGGATTTTTTTGGAGCCCATCTTCTTTTTGTTAGCATTACAGCCCATATTGTGGCCACGGTTAAAAATTATACGAAATTTTGCATATTTCGGTGCGGTCAACTGTTTTTAATCCCGAAATATCGAGTCACATTCAAACTATTTTGAAAAATAATTTATATAAATATAAAATCAAAATTATTTTCCACGCATAAAAATCAATGGAACTTAAAATCTTGTAATGAAAAACAAATGAAACTAATTCCCGGTTTGATGTGTTTTAAAAATGTACAACCCATTTCTCATTACTGATAGCCCATTTTCAAACCGAATGAAACTCTCCTCATCTTGAAAGATTTGTAGCCCAGCAGGGCTGACAAAGCAAGTAGGCCTCATTTCGGTATTTCTTTAAAAAAAGTACAACTAGGCTAGCCATTTTCAGCAAGAAAAAAACACAACTGGGCTCATGATGTGGTAAACATAAATGAAAGCCCTGGCTAGACGGGCCATAGCTCCCGCACAGCCCCGTTGTTACCCTGATCCGTCGCTAAAACTAGTATAAATAACAATTGCTTCTTCCTAAAAAAGTAAATAACAACTGCGCGACCTACTGGGTCCCTGGTGTGAGTCGCTCGCTGTGTAATTCTCTCGTTTATTGACTACGTTGACAACGGCGTGAGCCCGAGATGTCCAACCAATAGGAGGAACCATTGTTTTGGGCTTGAAATAACGAGGCACTTGCTTGCGTACTGCCATGATGCTGGTGGGTCCCTACTGTCATCCTCTCCATGTACAGTCATCTCCTTGTTCCTCTCGGTTGTTGACGACGTTGACAACGCAAGAGGGCGTCCCACCGCGCACGGCGAATGAACTAAGGCAGAGGATGACAGCGAGGCCTCAGACGGAATGAACAGGAGCCGTGGAAGATGCGCTAGTCCAGTCGCAGGCGGAGGGGAGTACGAGGGTCGACTGGTTCGGGTGCGGGTGCATGTTGGGGCTTATGTCGCCGAAGAATAACAGGACGTGTAGGGGAATAGAGGGAGGGACTGGCCAACGTTGGAGGGTACGGTAGGGCGGCGGAGGCACGGCCAGCCATGGGAGGCAGGAGCAGGCGGAGCTGACGGGGTGGTTTGGTTTGGGCGGCTGGAGGAAGGAGAGGAGAGATAGAAGATACACGCCAGATGTTGGATGTCAATCCAACGGCCGGTAGGCAGAATCGTTTGTTGACTAGCTAGTAAGTCGACACCACCTTGGATAGGCTATTTCCTCGTGAGTCCCAAATGTCAGAATCAAAATTTGCCACGGTCATGCAGCCTTTCTTATGAAAATTTACAGCCCATTGATAACCCACAAGTATAGGGGATCAATTGTAGCCTCTTTCGATAAGTAAGAGTGTCGAACCCAACGAGGAGCTAAAGGTAGAACAAATATTCCCTCAAGTTCTATCGACCACCGATACAACTCTATGCACGCTTAACGTTCGCTTTACCTAGAACAAGTATAAAACTAGAAGTACTTTGTAGGTATTGTTGGATAGGCTTGCAAGAAAGTAAAGAGCACGTAAATAAAAGCTAGGGGCTGTTTAGATGAAGACACAACTAAATTAGTTTTATTAGAGAGCTTGTTGTCATGAGAAAGTTATTTGTCCCTAGGCAATCGATAACTAGACCGGTAATCATTATTGCAATTTTATTTGATGGAGAGGCATAAGCTAACATACTTTCTCTACTTGGATCATATGCACTTATGATTGGAACTCTAGCAAGCATCCGCAACTACTAAAGATCATTAAGGTAAAACCCAACCATAGCATTAAAGTATCAAGTCCTCTTTATCCCATACGCAAACAACCTACTTAATCGGGTCTGTGCTTCTGTCACTCACGCCACCCACCATAAGCAAATCATGAACATATTGCAAACCCTACAGCGGGAATCCCTCACACTTGCGCGACACGGAGAGCACCATAGGACAGCACCAATAATAAAACATGCAACTCAAACCAATCTTGATCATCAAATAGCCCATAGGACAAAACGGATCTAGTCAAACATCATAGGATAGCCATACATCATTGGGAAATAATATATAGCATTGAGCACCATGTTTAAGTAGAGATTAAAGCGGGTGAGAGAGAGGTTACACCGCTGCATAGAGGGGGCAAGAGTTGGTGATGATGGCGGTGAAGTTGTTGGTGAAGATTGCGGTGATGATGATGGCCCCCGGTGGCACTCCGGCGCCACCGGAAGCAAGGGGGGGAGAGCCCTCCTTCTTCTTCTTCTTCCTTGACCTTCTCCCTAGATGGGAGAAGGGTTTCCCCTCTGGTCCTTGGCTCCCATGGCGTGGGAGGGGTGAGAGCCCCTCCGAGATTGGATCTGTCTCTCTGTCTCTCTCTGTTTCTGCGTTCTGTTCTGCTGCCCTTTCACCGTTTCGTATATATATGGAGATCCGTAACTCCGATTGGACTGAAACCTTCGTCGTGATTTTTTACCAAAAATTAGCTTTCTTGCGGCCGAAGAAGGGCATCAACCGCCTTACGGGTGGCCCACGAGGTTCAGGGGCGTGCCCAGGGGGGCTGGGGCGCCCCCCTGCCTCATGGCCACCTCGGGCACCATCTCGCGTGGATTTTTCTTCCGGAATTTTCCAAATATTAGAAAAATAAGCTCCGTTCATTTTTATCCCGTTTGGATTCCGTTTGATATGGATATTCTGCGAAACATAAAACATGCAACAAACAGGAACTGGCACTGGGCACTGGATCAATATGTTAGTCCCAAAAATAGTATAAGAAGTTGCCAAAAAGTATATGAATTTTGAATAATATTGGCATGGAACAATCAAAAATTATAGATACGACGGAGACGTATCAACATCCCCAAGCTTAATTCCTGCTCGTCCTCGAGTAGGTAAATGATAAAAAGGATAATTTTTGATGTGGAATGCTACCTAGCATAATCTTGATCATATGTCTAATCATGGCATGAATATTAAGACACGAGTGATTCAAAGCAATAGTCTATCCTTTGACATAAAAACAATAATACTTCAAGCATACCAACCAAGCAATTATGTCTTATTGAAATAACATAGCCAAAGAAAGCTCATCCCTACAAAATCATATAGTCTGGCTATGCTCCATCTTCACCACATAAAATATTCACATCATGCACAACCCCGATGACAAGCCAAGCAATTGTTTCATACTTTCGACGTTTCTCAAACCTTTTCAACTTTCATGCAATACATGAGCGTGAGCCATGGACATAGCACTATAGGTCGAATAGAATATGATGATGGGGGTTATGTGGAGAAGACAAAAAAGGAGAAAGTCTCACATCGACGCGGCTAATCAACAGGCTATGGAGATGCCCATCAATTGATGTCAATGTGAGGAGTAGGGATTGCCATGCAACGGATGCACTAGAGCTATAAGTGTATGAAAGCTCAAACTGAAACTAAGTGGGTGTGCATCCAACTTGCTTGCTCATGAAGACCTAGGGCATTTGAGGAAGCCCATCGTTGGAGTATACAAGCCAAGTTCTATAATGAAAATTCCCACTAGTATATGAAAGTGATAACTCAAGAGACTCTCTATATGAAGAACATGGTGCTACTTTGAAGCACAAGTGTGGTAAAAGGATAGTAACATTGCCCCTTCTCTCTTTTTCTCTCATTTTTTGTTTTCTTTTTTTCTCTTTTTTTTGGGCCTTCTCTTTTTTTTGCCTTTCTCTCTTTTTTGTTTTCTTTTTTTTTGTCCGGAGTCTCATCCCGACTTGTAGGGGAATCATAGTCTCCATCATCCTTTCCTCACTGGGGCAATGCTCTAATAATGATGATCATCACACTTTTATTTACTTACAACTCAATATTACAACTCGATATCTAGAACAAAGATATGACTCTATATGAATGCCTCTGACAGTGTACCGGGATGTGCAATGATCTAGCGTAGCAATGACATCAAAAAACGGACAAGCCATGAAAACATCATGCTAGCTATCTTACGATCATGCAAAGCAATATGACAATAAATGCTCAAGTCATGTATATGATGATGATGGAAGTTGCATGGCAATATATCTCGGAATGGCTATGGAAATGCCATGATAGGTAGGTATGGTGGCTGTTTTGAGGAAGATATAATGAGGCTTATGTGTGACAGAGCGTATCGTATCACAGGGTTTGGATGCACCGGCAAAGTTTGCACGAACTCTCGAGGTGAGAAAGGGCAATGCACGGTACTGAAGAGGCTAGCAATGATGGAAGGGTGAGAGTGCGTATAATCCATGGACTCAACATTAGTCATAAAGAACTCACATACTTATTGCAAAAATCTATTAGTCATCAAAAAAAGTACTACGCGCATGCTCCTAGGGGGATGATTGGTAGAAAAAGACCATCGCTCGTCCCCGACCGCCACTCATAAGGAAGACAATCAATAAATAAATCATGCTCCGACTTCATCACATAACGGTTCACCATATGTGCATGCTACGGGAATCACAAACCTCAACACAAGTATTTCTACAATCCACAACTACCCACTAGCATGACCCTAATATCACCATCTTTATATCGCAAAACTATTGCAAGGAATCAAACATATCATATTCAGTGATCTACAAGTTTTATGTAGGATTTTATGACAAACCATGTGAATGACCAGTTCCTGCCATCTCTCTAAATAGATATAAGTGAAGCAAGAGAGTTTAATTCTTTATACAAAATACAGGCCCACGCTCTAACAAGTATAAGTGAAGCAAAAGAGCATTCTACAAATGGCGGATTTCTATGTGAAGAGAAACAGGCAATCCAAACTTCAAATGATATAAGTGAAGCACATGAAGCATTCTATAAAGCCATACTCAAAAGATATAAGTGAAGTGCAAAGAGCATTCTATAAATCAACCAAGGACCATCTCATACCATCATGGTGCATAAAAGAAAAATGAAAACTAAAGCAAAAGACGCTCCAAGATTTGCACATATCGCATGAACGAAACGAATCCGAAAACATACCGATACTTGTTGAAGAAAGAGGGGATGTCTTCCGGGGCATCCCCAAGCTTAGATGCTTGAGCCTCCTTGAATATTTACTTGGGGTGCCTCGGGCATCCCCAAGCTTGAGCTCTTGCCTCTCTTCCTTCTTCTCACATCGAAACCTTCTCGATCATCGAACAGTTCATCCACACAAAACTTCAACAGAAAACTGGGTAAGATCCGTTAGTATAATAAAGCAAATCACTACTCTAAGTACTGTTGCAAACCAATTAATATTTTGTTTTTGCATTGTGTCTACTTTAATATAGCTTCCATGGCTTAATCCACTGATATAAATTGATAGTTTCATCAAAACAAGCAAACTATGCATCAAAAACAGAATCTGTCTAAAACAGAACAGTCTGTAATAATCTGAACATTCACCATACTTATGATACTTGAAAAATTCTGCAAAAATTAGGAAAAATAAAAAATTTGTATATAAAGACAGTGCAAAAGGAATCAGAACCGTTTGACGTTCCAGTAAACAATTAAAAATCTCGCACTACAGCCAAAGTTTCTGTCCTGCACCGTACAAACCAACAAGCATTGTAAACATCCTAAAGGCAAACCTTGGCACATTATTTTTATAATACAATGGAATTGTACCAGGGGATAATTATTTTTATTGAAAAGTTTCTGTAATCAAGATTCACAAAGTTTCCGTGAGCATGAACAAGTTCAAGGCTAGCAACCACTTTAACAATGCTTGTCTTTCTCACTTTCGCTTTTCTTTTTGAAAAAGTTTTGGGTTCCCGTCTTTATTTTTGTTGCTTTTAAACTATATGAAAGAACTCAACAGAAATAAATGACTCTCTAAAACTTCCGGGTTGTCTCCCTGGCAGCGCTTTCTTTAAAGCCATTAAGCTAAGCATATAGTGCTCAAGTAGCGAATCCAACCGGATCCCACGGTGTATCAAAGCCAATTTGAATCAACAATGATTTGTAATTTAGTAGTGAGCACAAAGCAACATATATCATGTAATGACGAAGTCTAACTCTCTTCCTATGCATCGGCATGTCATAAAAGAACAATTCATGCAGACATAGTAAAGGCCAATGCATAGTATAAGCAGTTTCTTGCAATTTTATCGTGTTGGAAACATAGAGAGGTGGAGATATAGTTCCTCTCTCATAATAATTGCAAGTAGGAGCAGCAAGCACATGCATATTATATCTATCAAAATCATCATGTGTAATAGTAAAAGGCAACCCATCAATATAATCCTTAATAAGGGCAAACTTCTCCGATATAGTATAATCGGGAGAATTCAAAAAGATAATAGGACTATCATGTGTGGGTGCAATAGCAACAATTTCATGTTTAACATAAGGAACTATAGAAAGTTCATCTCCATAAGCATAATTCATATTGGCATCTTGGCCACAAGCATAGCAAGCATCATCAAAAAGGGATATTTCAAAAGAATCAACGGGATCATAACAGTCATCATAGCAATCATCCTTCGGTAAGCACGAAGGGAAATTAAACAATGTATGAGTTGAAGATTTACTCTCATTAGAAGGTGGGCACGGGTAGCTAATCTGCTCTTCCTCCTTTTGTTCTTCGCTCTCCTCCTCATCTTTTTCATCCAATGAGCTCACAGTTTCATCAATTTCTTCTTCCATAGATTCCTGCAAAATATTAGTCTCTTCTTGGACAGCGGAGACTTTCTCAATAAGTGCATTAATATCGTAATTGTATTCATAATTCTCATAACAATATTTAAGGATAGCTAAATTTTCAGGTCTATAAACCGAATCATCAAAATCTTCAAACTCTTTAAACATAGATTCAATTTCATAAGCACCCATAAAAGCAACAAATTCTTCTATTTGTTCCACATCATAGTAATCATAGATACCATTAGCATAAGAAGCTAAGGTTTTATTATCATTAAATTTGCATGAAAAGGGAAGGTGTGGAGCCTTCACCCTAGAGCAACAAGTATAATCATATCTCAAGCATAGTTGCCTAGCATACCACTTCAACATACAAATTTGATCCCATAATAGTTTCCCTTTTTGTGTCAAGCGATAATCCCTAAAGTATTCATGTTGATCCAACGTTACTCCCATTACAAAGTTGAATGGGGTTTTCTCAGGATTATCAAAGTAGTACATAATATCTATCACATAATGAGCATCGAGGGTTTTAGGAGGTTCCCCATCTCCATGAGCAGCAAGTACACCTAATTTTTTTGGTATTTCGTGTTCCATATCCATAACTGAAGATAGAGAACAACTTAGAACAGAAAATAAAATTTACTTAGTGATAACACTACTAGGAAAAGGCCTGCTAGTGGCGCACTAGTTTTGCCTACTAATGGCGCACTACTGGTGTGCCACTAGCACCACGCCATTAGAAATAAATACTAATGGCGCACCCCTGGTGCGCCATTAGTACCATTAGTATAGCCCACCGTGCGCCATTAGTATGCCTCCCAGGGGCCATATTTACCCATGTGCCTTGGCATACTAATGGCGCACTAGGGGGTGATGCGCCATTAGTGTCCTTTCTGCAGTGCGCCATTAGTGTGCTGAGTGGTGCACCATTAGTATAAATATTAGGGATTATGTTTTTTCTTTTCTGATATTTGCACAGGTTACAAAACATATTACTGCACATAATATAGAGAGCACAACATATAAACAGCAGATTTATCGAATACAATAGAAGATTAGTCTCTGAATATAATTCATCATATTAGTCTCCGAATTTCAAATACCGAACAAAGTTATAACATTACAAGTCTCGAAACCACGAGTAGCGAGTTTGTCTTCACATTACAAGTCGATATCGATCATCTAAACTACCATCACATAGAAGAGAGCTGCGGTCATCACGATTAGCATCATCGCGATGAAACTGGTCTTCATCCGGTTCCTCCTCCGCTCCCTCTTCTCTCCGGCTAGATAGCGCGCGTATCTAACTTCTGCCTCCGCCCTAGTGGTGTACCCTTTGTAACTGTTACCGCTGAAACGGTGAACCTGTCTCCGACACTCCTCCCAGTCGTCGTAGACTCCGGGAACCTTACCCTTGTACACGACATACAACGGCATCTCTATATAAGCACTAGATAAACAAAACGTTAGTAGAAATTCACAGACAATACATAAGCAATATATAAGTATGCAACAAAAGGATCGGAAGAGAAAAGCAACACATTAATAGCATGATTCATGGTCCTACTAATAAATAGCATCGATTACATATAAGTTGAACGACTGTCCAAACCAAAGAGACATACAAGTTCATTAAAGTTTAGTATTACAACATGAGTCAATCGACATTTCAGAACTACATAGCATCACTACTTTCTACTCGACTCAGGACCGGAGCGTGGATGAAGCCGCCGTCTTTCATGATGGTCATGAAATCGCGGGCGTTGTCAGCCTGCATTTGTAGCGTTGTTTCTATCTCACTGTTGGACGGTTGATGTCTGAGATAGAACTGCCCCGAGGTACGAAGGACATCTTGATGGATGATTTCCGCAAACTCCGACTGGATGCGAAAGAATTCTTGTTTGATGTCCGCTGGATTGCCGACAAGCGTGCGGCCCAATCTTTGAGATTATTTGGTAGCAGAAGGTGATTATGGTCCCGTACGATCGCCCGCATGTGATGGAGGGCGTAGTAGGCATCCTTCTGGCCGCCAGGTGGCTGCTTGACGCAGGAGAACGTCGTATGGTGGCTGAAGATGTGCTTGTCGTACTTACGAACTGGCCTGCTAAAGGTGCCTCCAGATCTGGCGTAGCCGGGGAGAACATCATCAAGAACTTTCTTGATATTTGTGTAGTCTATCTTTGACTAACGGTCCGGGTCGAAATACGTGGCCATGGAATATTTCGGGCTTAAGGGGATGAGTGTGCAATGTGTGTCACTACACAAAACACGGAATCTTAGAAAAAAAGAACGATCGGAATCTAAGAAATCATATGTTACGGGGCAGTGAGGGGATGACTTACTCGGGAAAGTAAGGCACGTGGAAGTTATCCTTATCTGGGTTTGCCAGAATGACGCCTTCGAAGTATGAACTCGCGACTTGCCGGTCCCCAGCGCTGCCCAAGATCTTGGCACGCATGTAGAAGGGGTCGACTATCACGATGTCCGGGGTCTTGTCTCTACTGATCTGCATCTCCATACTCAGCGAAAATAGCCGAACGAAGGTGTAGTGCAGCGGATGAAGGTTAAACATAGTGAAGATGTCATCAAACCGCAGGACAATCGTACCCCCGATGGCGCTATCCACAAAGCCCTTGCCCTCTGGCACCTTGGCCACGAAAACCGGGTATGCCACATCATTCTCGGAGAGACGCTGCTTCTCCAAAGAAAGAACACTGTCATGCAGACTCCGCATAGCACCGGTTGCAGCATTGAGCAGATTAGTCGGTAGCATCGGCCTACCCGCCACATGCACCGTCCTCGAGATATCCTTAGGTGAAGGTGGCCCGTCCTGAGCACGGATCGTACTCGGTGCCGGCTGGCTCGCACCGCCCTTGTTATTCTTTCGTTTCCGTCCCTTCTTCCTCATCTCCTGTAATGGGATCGAGTTCTGCTCAGAGACCGCTTCTTGAGTGTGTTGGGGCTGATAATATTCCGCACCTCGGCTATCTGAGGCTCGGTGAAGGCGGCAGCTGGAGGCATCTCCTGAGAACTGAACGCCAGATGACGCCTATTGCAATTGGGTTTCTCCACGGTACCAGCTCGATCGTGGTCGTCTTTTTCAGGGTTGGGTTCTTGAGAAGGAGGCCCGAAGAATTCGTCACCGTACCCATGTTCGGCAAAGTACTTATCGATGTTGGTAAATGTACCGTCGTCGTTGTCATCGTCGTCCGGATCCTGTGCCATATGCATGTACGGAACATGTGCCATAGGGATGTCCGGCATGTCCGGTAGCGTTGCGGCGGTCTTGCCATGGCTTGGCACCAGCACGACTGGCGGTGTTGTCATTGGTGTGGTGTCCCGCGCCCCCAAACGAATCTGGCTCTTCGGCCAAAGCAGGGGCCAGCTTACGCAGGCGCTGAGGGTCATCACATCATCTTCGTCGGCCCCAGCGGGTCGAATCGGAGATAACAACTCGTCACAGCCTGGCAGCACCCGAACCAGTTCAACCCTATACACGGTGGGTGGCATCAGATTACCGTGGAACACGGGGTTGCCCAGTTGAACGATTCTGCCCTTGGCGATATCGATCAACTCGCCGCCCACGAAGTGCAGGAGAGTGCATGGAACGTCGGCGGCGCCCTGCGAAAACATGTAGGGCATCAGGGATGCCCAGTCAAAGGCAAGGGGATGAAGTCATCGGCCGAGAGGCTTAGTTACCGTGATGGCGTCGAGCTCGGCTAATGTCGAGGCACTGCCAACGGCGGGCGTGCAACTGACGGAGGGGCCGCTTGCTGCCGAGGTGCCGGCCGGTGTACACCCGGGTGCATTAAGCTCCAATGCCCGTGCCGGCGCCAGAGACACCAATACCGCCTCCGCCGGAGACACCAATGGCGCCGCCTGCGCGTTGTGCGAGTTGCTGGCCGTGAAGCTGGGAACCGGGGGCGGCCCCTATTGGCCGCCCGCAATCCACGCCTGCAGCCCCTCAATCAAGCTAGGCACAATGGCGGTGAGTGTCGTTCCCAGTTGTTGTTGCACTTGCTCTTGGACAATCTCCGGAATCCGCGCCACTTGTGCCTTGAGTTCTTGAACCTCGCGCGACTGGCTTTCCGAGCTGGTCTTTTTCTCCTTTCACCCACCAGCGTTATAGTATGACGACCATTTTGTGGACAAGCCTTTGCCGGCCACACGACCAGCTGACGATGGCTTACTGAGCTTATCCTTGTTTTTCATTATGTTCAACGCCCTATTTAGAGTGTTGTCCCAAGCTGGGGAGCTCTGAGACGACCCCGCGCTACTGCTTTCAGTCTCCTGTGGAACGAATGTGAACCATTTAGAAATTTGGCTTCATTAACTAGAATGCAACCATATGTGTAGCTAATTACGCGGGGGTGTATTCCTTACCAGAACTTTCTCAAGCGCCTTGGTCTTCGGATCTGTGGTAAGCTCCTTTGTTACCGGGTACTCCTTGTACCGGGCCCTGACATAGTTCCTGGTCTGCTTCTCACGGTATTTCTCAAAGCGAGGCGGTAGGCCTTGCTCGGCACGCTCCGCGTCCTCCTTGTCCCATATAGGTTCCGCCACTCTGTAACCGCCGGGACCGAGTTTTTGGACCCCTAAGTTCAAGTCCCGCATCTCTTTCCCCCACTGACTTGATTCCTCGGATGCGCCGCTCTCGCACTTGATCTTGAACTCCTTGTAGTCATCTTCGCTGATCGAAGGATTTTTTGCCTTGATCTTCTCATAACTTTCACTTTGTTAATCATTCTCTTCACCGCGCGTCTCCAAGTAGACAGGGCCGTGCTCATCTTCGTGAGGGCGGCACTATTCACTTTATTCCCTGAGAGGCGTGTGTTTGCAAACTCAGCGGGGAACTTGTATCGTTCGTGCAACTTCGTGAAGAGGAGGTTGCGCAAATTCCCTCGGTCCTTATGCCTTAGGTTCTCGGTGTTGATCGAGACGGTGCTCCGGAGAATGCACCCGAGCTGAACCGAGTACCCCTTGACTAATTCTTTGGGCGCCATTGGATCCCCGTCGCAGTTCACTTCAGTAAATTCCTCCCTGACGGTGCCGAGCACGTTCGGGCACCGGTCCTTCCGTTGCCTCTTCGGTTGGCTGCCATTTGTGCGTGCGCTGCCATCATCAGTGGTGGCATCCTCGGCGGCACCATCAGTGGTGTCATCCCCGACGCCACTAGGGGTTGTGTAGTCAGGATCGGTGTCTTCCGCGGCGTCCTCATAGCGGTGAGGTTCTACCTCCATCTCCTTGGACAGCTCCCAGAATGCCTTGCCGCCCGAACCGCCGGCCTCATCGTTGTGGGCCATGTTTCGCTCTAAATAGGAAAAAAGTTTGGTCAAAAAGTTGGTTATTGTCGAGGAACAAGATCATGGTCTCATCATTTAGGGTTTGTCGACACCGAGGCATCCTAAAAGCTAAGTTTTTATCATTTAGGGTTTGTCGACGCCGAGGCACCCTAAAAGCCTAAGCTTTCATCATTTAGGTTTTTATCGACACCGAGGCACCCTAAAAGCCAAGGGTTTATAATGTAGGGTTTGTCGACTCTAAGTTGGGCCTAATCACTTGGCTCTATTGCCACCTATGGTTTAATGCAGCAAGAATAAAGGGGCAGTTGATCCTACTTAATTAAGTACTAAGATACCCCGGCCCATGCATTAGTCGCAAGTACCCCATATGTCCTATTTTTAGCAAAGTCATGCTAAAATTCACGGAAAATTTCAGCATGACCTTTGCTGAAAATAGGACATATGGAGTACCCGAATTTGCCGGAACGGAAGTTAATCGACATTCCGGCAAACTCAAGGGTCTCACAGGGTACCTGCAAAATCATTACCCCACCCCCGCCCAGCTGCAACCCCACAACACCCCACAATATCATCACGACACGATGGTCGGAGACAAAACCCCCCAATATCATCAAAATACTCCAGTTATGAAGTAAAACTCCTGAAGCGTTCCAGGAGTAGAACTTGAAGTGTAGTCAGTGGCTTCACCTATGCCACAGCATACATAGTACATAGAGTTGACATCTCAGCATCGACCACACCACATGGCACAGCATACATAGTACATAGATGATCCCACAGACTACATAGCAGGACAGTTTAAGCGTGAACCGCATCATACAAAATAGAAGAACTTCACTACACAACTGAAACTCAATTAAGCTAGTTCAATGGAGTTCATCTACTCACTACCAGTACTACTAACTGGCAGTACTTAAACAAGTTAAGCTACTCACTACAGTACTGGCTACTCACTTAAGCTAGAAGCTACAAGTTAAACACATTTTACCAAAGGTATCTTCTTTAGAATGAATGCTTTTACGTAGAGACATAGTTCTGTTAGAATGCATGATTATACTTCATGTAGTGGTAGAGATACCTTTTTAGTTTAATGTATGTACATAAAAACTGAAACTCTAAAAGGAATGTCATTTTATAAAAAAAAATATCAGAAAGCCCCAATTCATTGGATGCAGAAGTCTGAGAAGTGACAAAGTGAAGTCCACGTAGTCATATTCAATATATCAGCTGGATTGGTAAGTCTGGCTGTTACTATGTTAACAAAATAAGTTGTAAATATAAACATCTAAACAGAAGGTGCTAATTTTAGGTTGCACTGGGCATGAGCCTGTGTTGGTCTTTTTTATTTATTTGATGAGGCAGCAAGACAATGCCTCGCAATGTGACTGTGAGAGTAATACAGGTTGATGTGACATGCAGAAAAGGAAAGTTCACATATCGCATATGAACTATGTTATTGTGTCTAACATTTAAAAAAATACCAAGTGAAGTAGAAAAGGTGAAAACCCCAACAATATATTCCATGCCATCCAATTTAAAGTTGTCTATATAGCTACAGAGTGAAGCTGCCTTCCACTCTAAAGTTACTAGAAGATACCTTCTGTCCAGCTGTCAATCTAAAGGGCTGCAACTTGGGCTTTGAAATGAAGATAAGTGGCCAGTTATTGCCAATTCTTTCAAAACCCATTGAGTGAAGGAACATGTGAAACTGACCAGAATCACACAGGATGACAACGATATGCCAAGTTGCACTACTGTTCCCAATTTTACCTAGGTTTCACAGTTTTCATTCGAGCTGGCACAAAACTTCAAGAATATTGTGTAAAAATGTGAAAAGAAGTCCATGGTCGGATTGTCCCTTACCATGGGTTATTCTGTCAATCTTTGTTAAGCGAAACTATCGACATTCCATGTGTTGAAAATGCAGTGACATTCAGAGCACTGTTGTGCGAAAATTCAGTTAACACACTGTCAAAAAAATTCAGTTACAAACATACATTCAGTTTGAATTAATCTCTCATATTCCCTTCACATTGCTAACCATATGGCCAAAATATCATCCCTAGACATCTCCTGGTCCTACCCAAGATAAACCCTAGTTACAAAAATGCAGTGCGAAAATTCAGTTAACACACTGTTAATACATTCAGTTTGAATTATTTCTCATGGTGATCCTCAACGAAATCTTATGACAGAACTACCAACTTTATAAACCCAAGATAAACCCTAGGAAGAATTAGAGAGGGAGAGGTCAAGGAGGGAGGAGCAGAGAGGGAGAGGTGGGAAATGGAGGCGGGGGTGAGTTGGATGGGGTACCTGCGGGCGTAGAAGACGGGAGCGTCATCGGGGACGAAGACGTCGACGCTGTGGATGTTGCCGCCGCGGGAGGCGATGCAGTCGGAGATCCGGGATGGTGAACTGCGCGCGGAGACCAGGGGAGTCGAGTCAGTCAGGGGGAGGGGGCTTATGGGAGGAGGAGGACGGGCGGAGGAGGAGGGGCGCTTACGGGCGGCGGCGGGACGGTTGCGGGTCGGCGACGGTCGTCGTCCTGCACCCCCTGCGGTCGTCGGCGGCGGGATGGTTGGGGGCCGCGCCGGCTTGCTATCCGGTGGGCGGCGGAGGAGCTGCAGTGGTGGGGGCCGCGGGGGCGGCGGCGCAAGTAGGGGCGGCGGCGTCGTCGGTCATCGGGCAGCGGCGCGCAGGGGCTGAGAGATGTGAGATGGGATCGGCCGGGGATTGGGGCCGAGATTTTAGTCGGGGGAGGTATAGCAATGGCGCACCACCCAGCGGTGCGCCATAAGTAACTTTTTTTTGCATAGCAATGGCGCACCACGCAGCGGTGCGCCATAAGTAACTTTTTTTGCATAGCAATGGCGCACCACCCAGCGGTGCGCCATAAGTAAATTTTTTTTTATTTTTGTTGCATCCAATAATTTTTTAGAAAATGAATACGAATATGAAACAGTCATATTTTTTATAAAAACAGTAATAATTTTTAAAAAAAATATCATCAAATTTGTTATTTGAAAATATTTATGAATATGAAAAAATATCATCAAATTTGTTATTTGAAAATATCATCAAATTTGGAGCGGGTCGGGGAGGGGTGCGGGGGGTCGTCGGCGGCGGTGGAGCAGGGGAGGGTGCGGGGGGTGCTCGGCGGCGGTGGAGCGGGCCGGGGAGGGTGCGGGGGGTCGGCGGCGGCGGTGGAGCGGGGGAGGGTGCGGGGGGTGCTCGGCGGCGGTGGAGCGGGCCGGGGAGGGGTGCAGGGGGTCGTCGGCGGCGGTGGAGCGGGGGAGGGTGCGGGGGGGTGCTCGGCGGCGGTGGAGCGGGCCGGGGAGGGTGCGGGTGGTCGGCGGCGGCGGTGGAGCGGGGGAGGGCGCGGGGGGAATCGAGATCGAGATGGAGGGGGATAGCGATCGAGATGGAGGGGGATCGAGATCGAGATGGAGGGGGATCGAGATCGAGTGACCTCATGAATATTCAATATTTTTTCATATTGAATATCAAAAAATATCATAAAATTTGAAAAAATATTCATGAATTCAAAAAGTGCCCATGAAATTTAAAAATATTCATGAGTTCAAAAAGTGCCCATGAAATACAATCGAGAAATGAAGGCTACAATTTAAATACAATCGATCTTAGCTAGCTATCTGTTCACAATCTTCTTGCCCTTATTTTTCGTAAATGGGGTTCTTCTCTTGAACGGACGTCCTTTAGGTAGGGTGGTCCTACTTCTTCTTGTGGTGTATGCTGGTACTTCATCGTCGTCGTCATGTTCCATCTTCGGGTCGCCGTACTTGTCGAAGTCTTGCTCATTGGCGACTCCATCCATTCCGATGATCTTCCTTTTGCCTCTCCTCACGACAACACGACTGGGCTTTGACGGGTCGGTAATGAAGAAGCATTGGTCCACTTGGGAAGCCAGTACCCATGGCTCATTTTTCGCGGTGGCGTTTGCGCCCGCGGTCTTCGATTTGGCTTCGGGTATAACCATTGTGGTGAAATACCGGTCTTCTTTTGGGACGCTATTGTCCCATCTGACACGGAACATCGGGACCTTCTCTCTAGCGTAGCTCAGCTCCCAGATCTCCTCGATCCTTCCGTAGTATCTGTCCTTGTCGTTACCGGTGTAGGATTCCATCGTTACCCCAGAGTTCTGATAACCATCGCTCTGCATGTCCTTTCCCTTGGTGTAGAATGTGTAGCCGTTGATATTGTACGCCTCATATGTCATCAGGTTGTGCTCGACGCCCTGTGACAAGGCGAATATGAGTTTTTCTTCCGCGGAAGAATCCTCATGTAAAGGGTACGACAGAAGCTTCTGCTTGAACCAACGCGTGAAACATGAGTTGTGCTCTTTGATTATATCTCCGTCCGTCCTCTGTTGGCCTCGGTCATTGTACGTCCTCTCAATAAAGGTTTTGTGCTCTACCACCCAAGGATCGACCACGTCTATGTGTTGTAGCGCGACTAGGTTTGCTCTTTCAAAGTCAGTGAGTCGACCCTCGAAGTCGACATGCATTTTGCGACGACCCTCACGGTGACCCCATCCAGCGAGCCTCCCGAGGTGCCTGTTGACGGGCAGACCAACGGGGTTCTCGATGCCTAGATAATTCGTGCAATAGGAGATGCACTCTTCGGTCAGAAAGCCCCTGGCTATGCTTCCCTCTGGACGTGACATGTTGCGAACGTATCCTTTGATGACAACATTCATCCTTTCGAACGGCATCATCCTGTGCAGGAACGTCGGCCCGAGTTGGATGATATCCTCCACGATATGGACCAGCAGATGCACCATAACGTCGAAGAATGCGGGCGGGAAGTACATCTCAAGCTCGCATAGTATCACCACGATCTCTTCCTGTAGCCTTCTAAGTTGCCTCACGCCAACCGACTTCCGAGAGATGACGTCAAAAAGGTTGCATAGGCCAAATAGCGTTTCACGGACAAGCGCGTCCATGATCCCACGGATTGCAACTGGAAGTATCTGCGTCATCAGCACGTGACAGTCGTGAGACTTCATCCCGCTGAACTTCTGCTTCGCTGAGTCTAGGTATCTTCTTATCTTCCCCGCGTAACCATAAGGAAGTTTTACTCCTATGAGGCAGGTGAAAAACTGATCGATCTCCTCCTGACTTAGAGTGAAGCACGCGGGAGGGAAGTCATTTCCGGTCTTCTTGGCCTTTTTGCCTTTGCGATGACTTTCCGTGTCCTGCTTCGCCTCATCATCATCATCATTAGCGTGAAGCTCCTCCCTGATGCCCATTGATTTCAAGTCTGCCCTTGCTTTCGGCCCATCTTTGGTCCTCTCCAGCATGTTGAGCAGGGTACCAAGCAGACTCTTGCACACGTTCTTCGTGATATGCATGACATCAGGGCTGTGAGGCACACGGTAGATCTTCCAGTACGGCAAGTCCCAGAAAACAGACCTCGTTTTACATACCTTCAGCAGCGGCTCTTGCGCCTTTCGCTTCTTTCCCGGCTCTGGTGCCTTTTGCTTCTTTCCCGGCAGTGGGCAATCTTTCCAATTTTTCAATAGCTCGTCTATTTCCTCGCCGCTCCTCGTACGCGGGCGTCTTCGGGGTTCGGTTTCACCATCGAATAGATCCTTGCATTTTCTCCATGGGTCATCGTCGCGAAGCCACCTTCGATGTCCCATGAACACGGTTTTCGATGACCCGGGATCTCTATCTAGCTGGCGATACGTTGTGTCATCCATGCACCTGACGCATCCAGAAAATCCGTGGACCGCCTGCCCCGTGAGATATCCGTAACCGAGATAGTCGTACACCGTCGTGAGCAGTGCGGCTCTCATAGGGAAATATTCTTTCTCTGCGGCATCCCACGTATGGGCTGGCGTTTTCCACAGCGTGTCTAGCTCCTCTTTCAGCAGCCCCAGATATAGATTGATGTCATTCCCTGGTTGTTTCGGCCCTTCAATTAGCATACTCATGTGAATGTACTTCCTCTTCATGCACAACCAGGGGGGAAGGTTGTACATCCACACAAACACAGGCCAGGTGCTATGTGTGCTTCTCTGGCTGCCAAACGGATTGACTCAATCGGTGCTCGCGCCCAGCACGATGTTCCTTTGATCGTTCCCAAATTCTGGGTGTTCGAAGTTCAACGCTTGCCACTGGCTCCCATCCTTAGGGTGACTCAGCATCTTTTCTTTTTTATTTATCTCCGGATCATTTGCGTCATCTTCTCTCTTCTTCTCCTCCCTATCCGCGTGCCAACGCAAGAGCTTTGCTACCTTAGGGTCCGCAAAATACCGCTGCAGACAAGGAGTGATCGGAAAGTACCACACCACTTTTCGAGGAGCTTTCTTTCTCTTCTTGTATCGAGTGACGCCGCACATCGGACATATGGCAGACTCCGCGTGCTCGTCCCGATAAATGATGCAATTGTTCATGCACACATGGTATTTCACGTGCGGTAAATCCAGAGGACACACGATTTTCTTCGCCTCCTCAAAACTGGTCGGGCACTTGTTCCCCTTGGGAAGACATTCGTGCCAAATGACATGTTCTCGTCAAAGCATGCGTCGGTCATTTTGTGTTTTACCTTCATCTCCAGAGCCATGAGCGTTACTTTAAGGCGGGTATCCTCGGGCCTGCATCCTTCATACAATGGAGTAACCGCATCTATCTCCAGTTGATCCAGGTTGGCTTTCTCTCGGGCGGCAGCTCTTGCGTTATCCGTCTGCTTGAGAAGCAGCTCTTGAATATGAGGGTCCTGCACCCAGCCCATCGATGGTCCATCGTCGTCTGCTCCGGCATCTTCATCTTCATGATCATGCCCTTCGTCTGCTCCAGCATCTTCCTCATCATCATGTCCGGCATCTTCTACATGATGACTGTGTACTGCATCTACTTCGTGATCATGTCTTGGAGATTCTTCGTCTTCTCGCCTGCCCTCGCCGCGGTTGTCTTGCTGCCCTTCCTCATTTCTTGCCGGCAGGCCCCCATGGACGACTTCATAATCATCTTCATCACCTTGCCACCGATAGCCATCCATGAAACCACGCAAGAGTAGGTGGTCCCGCACCTGTACAGAATCTGGGTCCATAAGGCTCCTCAGCTTGCATCTTTGACACGGACATCTTATCTCCGTCTCGTTATTTTGAAGCATCTCGGCTTTCGCGGAGCTCAAAAACCTATTCACGATGCCTTCGGTCATCGTGCGGACCATGGTCGCCTGCGGGATAGAGCAAAACGATATTTTAGAACCAAGAAAAATTTTGGCATGATTTTGCCTAAAAATAGGACCAAAAAGAATGCATAGTGCCAAAATTCTCGCCGAAACGGAAATGAAGCAACATTCCGGCAAAATATTGGCAACTATCGCATTTCAAATACCGGTACCTGCAAACACAAACATATATGCAACACCACAAACATATGCAACACCACAAACATACATAGATCTAGCTAGGCCATAAAAAGTGCATGTGCACGTTGTTGGAGGGAGAAAAAGTAGATATACCGTAGGATTTTTATAGGATTTGTTTCCTTTAGAACCAATTGGTTCATAGGAATAGATTCATATACTCCACATTTCAAAGGAAAATAAACATGATATCTTTTTTATAGCTTTAGAGCCACTTGGTTCATATGAATGGATTCCTATACTCCCAAAATTTCAAAGGAAAATAAACATTAGCATATATTCAATAGAAAAGTTCCTATGATGTGAATCAAATGACATCTCTTTTCTAATCCCTCCTCATAGGAATTGAGATACATGTCATCTCTAGATTCAATAGAAAAGTTCCTATGATGTGAACCAAATGACATCTCTTTTCCAATCCCTACTCATAGGAATTGAGATACATGTCATCTCTTTCCCTACAACTTCCATGTATACATCTTCTATTCCTAAATAGCTTGTACAACCCACTAGTAGCTTTTTTACTAGACATGCAACTATGGCACAAGAACATGTCATGCATGCAAGTCATAAAATTGTTTTTGTACTCTATGCATGTAAGCACCACATCATCAATTCATGCATATTACTCATAAGTTATTTCTTGCATTAGATATTTTATTGACAATGTATGTGTTGGTCACGTGCACACATATGTAGTTCACATTCACATTTTTGTTAGAAATGTCATTCTTTTAACTGCAATTCATTTTTTCTCTTTGTGCTCCCTCCGTCTAGGTGTGTAAGTCATCTTCCGAAAACCAAATAATCCCAAAACACTTAGGCGCGGTACATTAACTCCCTCCTCGTTTCTTGTTTCGTGACATATCAACCAATAAGAGATGTGGACCATGCATGCTTTCAATGGCTTGAGACTTTCAAACATGACATGCAGTGGTTAATTCCTTGCATGGAATGCTATTAACTAGCAAAAAAACCAAAGATGACTTATACACCAAGATGGAGGGAGTATTACATTTTCATTTTAAGCATACATTCACTTCCCATTAGTTATAGATGTTTTTGGAGGAACTTATATCCATTATTTTGAGTGGAGTACCAAATCACACGTGGCCGCGGGTATATCAAAATGCAGGGCCCATGCATCATTGCCTTTCGGTCAAACCTACATCCACAATTTTTTGTACGTATATCTCCACTGGTCCCCGAACCCAAAATGTTGCCTCATTCCCGTAAAACCAAGCGGCCCACACATATTAGGGCGTCGACTCGAACTCAATCCCTCTCCCGTTTACTACGACATGGCTCCGCACGCCGTAGTACTCCTACAAACCCTACCGCCACATGCATCATCGGTTTTCTTCAAGAGGACGTGGGAGAAGCGGATTTGTAGTGGAGGCACTTTCACAAAAAGGATTTGTAGTGGAGGCTCCTACCCTAGGGTGCCCTAGGTAGTTGTCGCACGCATCATTGGTTTTCTCTTTTCTTTATGCTCTTGCGCCTAGAGTGAAATGATGGTTGCTTCGTCCGTCCATCTTAATGCGGGAAAGGTGGGGCTTTGTGATTTGACCCCTCATCGCTCATTTACTACTACTGCGGTGCTACGACCGGGGTGCCTCCAAGTCCAACCGCTGCTCCGAACTGTAATTTGGTGCATCGCACGTGGAACAAGATGGTGGATGAGCCACAAGCCGGCCAAAGGGGTCCTGTTAAGTGTGTCGCCATTTCATGTGCGGGCTGACCCTGCTTGAGTTGCTACGCCAACACGACAGGAGCAGCCTACCACTTGGTTTTTATCCTTGGTGAATCCCGACTATATTGATCTAAAAAGATACTACTCCCTCCTCCTCGGTTCATAGGGCGTGCACATAGTTCTAGGTCATCCATTTGACTAAGTAAATATGAGTTACTATGTCACAAAAAGTATATCATTGGATTCTTAAGCGGATGTCGTTTCTAAACATATACTGTTCATCACATATATAGCCAGTTAAATTCTCAACCTAGAACATCGTGCATGCCCTGTAAACCAATACGGAGGAAGTAGTAAAAATGAGGTGATTTTACCGAGCGGTGGGCTGGGGAGCATGGCCTGTCATGCGGTCCCACGTGTCATGATGTACCAAGGCGATGCGCGTCCCTCTTGAGGCAGAACAATGGCAAAAGCAATACGTGGTTTTCTTGAAGGAGATGATGTCGAAGTGGATTCAGCGAAGCGTGAAATAATGGTTGCTTCATCCATTTGGGAAGGTGCGACATTGTGATTTCACGCCTCATTGCTCATTACTACTACTGGGGCGGTACGACTACGGTGCGTCCCCCCTGTTATGCACTATTATTTGGTGCATGACACGTCGACCCGGTTGCTATATGTCCCACATGTCAGCGAGAGGAAGTACAGAATTCATGAAATCGAGCGTCGACGGAGGAGTACAAGACACGGCTTGATTTTTGCTGCTTCGTGCGATCCATCGATACAAACCCGGACTAAAAAAAAGGCGAGGGTGGGTCTTTTCCCGCGCGGCAAGCAGGGGAGTTTGGCATTGTCTGTTCGTGGCAGGAAGGGAAACAAGCAAATAAATGTTGAGCGACTTAGTTTTGGGAGAATCTGATTTTACGGAGTACGTACCCACTATGGAGGTAGTACTACTTACTACTCCCTCCTTTCCGGTTTATAGGGCTCATCTAAACAAATTGTTTTTCCGTTTTATAAGTCTCAGTTCTACTAGTAGTAGTACCATCACATGTTTGGATTTTGAGGTGCGTTAAATCACCCGATGCAAGCAGTGTCAAGAGAATGCATGTAGAAGTTCATGGAAATTTAGTGGTCATGCATGCATTCGTTCTAATTAATGCCTCAGTAAACATAACTTCTCGAGAAAAACGAGCGTACTAATTACTTGTGCAAACTACAAAATTAATTTCACCCCTCACCGTCTACCTTGGTTGGACAGATTTTGAAATTGAGCCATAAACCGGAAAGGAGGGAGTAGTAACATAGCCTAGGGTATCTTGCTGCACCACGGACTCCAAGGAAATTGTTGTAGTACTACTCCTATATATGTACCACTATACTACTCCTACTACTAAAAGACATATTTCAAACAATATCATAATCTCTCTAACCAAGGTAGGGACGAGGAGTTAACGGAGGGAGTAGTAAAATTTTCTCCTCGTCCTGCGAAGCCACCACGCGCGTGGGCGAGGGAGCGGGCGTAAGGCGTACTAGTAAGCAAGCTTCACCTCGTCCTGCGAGCCACCGCGCCCGTGGGCGGGGAGACGGTGTACTAAGCAAGCTTCTCCTCGTTCTGCGAGTTGATGGGACACATCAAAAGTAATACGTACAGAGCATCTCCAGTGTATAGAGCATTGCCTCTATGGTAGGCCCCACATGGTTTGCCTCTTATCAAATGAAAAAAATGAGCATGTGAGATGGTGAACGGAAGGAGTACGATACCATTAGTAGTATAGTTCTTTTGGAAGGGTTGTAGTAGTCCCTCCCATTCACATGTTCACATTTCAAGCTTCAATAAAAACGTTGCACGCAAGGATTAAGAGAATCCTCGGCAATGCATGTACTCCCTCAATCCATATAGGGTATAAAATGTGTTTTGGAGGCTAAATTTGACCACATGTTAGAGCAATAATATGACATTCAACTTACACAAATCTTACCATCAAATCCATACGTGGTCATTATACTCCTAACAAATGCATGTGTTGCAATTAGTACGTAGATATAGTAGTAAACACTCACTATCTAGTAGTACTAGTAGTACTCTACACTACTACTAGGAGGCCATCCAACTGTGTCCTGGGCTCCCGACAGAAGACCGCGGACACCGATTATTCGTTCATATTTATATTTTCTTCACACAGCGAAATATCTCTATCTCTACTCTTATAAAAAAACCGAGTTGGTGATTATGGTGTACTTGCCATCTTGTAATATAGACCTTCCAATCTATATCTGACTGATAGAAAGCAAACTATGACAATTTTACAAAAGATACCCGCACCTCTCTCCACATTTACAGATAAGGCCTTGCCTCGTTCATCTCCCACAACTTCATTGCTGAGCAATTAAAAAAGGAAGTCTCTGGAACAATCTAGCATGGTGGCCGCTGCCGCCTGCCGGTGCCGTCCATCCCCATGCCTCCACCGCAGTCCGACAACCAGTCACCACCACGCCCCAGTCCTCCTCACCTTATCTCTCATCATTCTCGAGATATCATTTTTTCGATGAAATTCTCAAGATGCCATTTTTCCGATAAAATTTCGAGATATCATTTTTCTGATAAAATTCTCGAGATATCATTAGTTTTTACACATGGGATTACTCCTGCATGGGTCAATCACAACAGGTGTTTTGTAAAAAAATGCATCTTGATGTTTCGTGCAATGCATGGGCATCTTGCTAGTCCATGAAAACAACACATGGAAAAATTTCTCGGTGAACGAGGGATTTGAATGTGCTGGGAGGGGCTGTTTGGATCTTGCCCGGGGTAGCCAAAATATTGGCGACCCTTTTGTCCACTGGTGCCTTTGACACCGATGAATGAGGAATAGCTCGGGTGCTCATGCATCCTCTAGCGCGCGCATTGGAGATGAGCTTGCATGAGCTGTGCTTTTTGGTCCCACCACGCCGCCCGAGCCGGCCGCAGACCGACCGGCGACCCGCAAATTACACCATCCAACTGTAGCCGCACACATTCTGACAGCAACTCAACCAACCGGATGAAATTCATGCAAACACGGCGATATTTCATATAAACAATGAGGGAATTCATATAAAATACCAGATTTTCATACAAACATGACGGGTTTCATTAGATTCAAATCAACTAAGCAGTGCTAGTTTTCAGCAGCACAGGTATAATAATACCTGGCCTAAATAGTCACCCACCGATCCATTTATGTTCCTCATGTCCGGCAGCACGATCATCGGACTGCCGGGAGCCCAGGAGGTATATGCTTTAGTGCAAAGGACGGCTCGCTTCCCCACTGCCCAACTGACATCATTGGCTGATGCCCAAGATGGAAGTGGAAGGGGGCTTCTCCGCTTCCGTGGAGCCCATGCGGTGTCGATGAAGATCCTCGCAACAAAAGGACCTGGCAAGACACCTGCTGTGTATGCCGGCGTCGCCTCCGCGGTGGCCTTCATGGGACCCAAGCGGTGGCGGCCTCCCGTGTTCTACTTCTCCTCGATGATGGCGGCGGATGCGGAGGCGCTGGCCACCGACTCCTCGCTCTCCGCGCACCCGGCTTCTGTCTCTGCTTGCATGGCGCGGCCGCCGGCATGGGAGTCTCGGCCACAAAAATGGGAGACACGGTCGCAGACACGGGAGGCGCGGTACGAGGTGGCGGCGTGGAGGGCAGCGACGACGCCCGTGCGCTGTTCCTCGTCGAGCTGGCCTGGAGCGGCGAGTTGCTGAACCGCGCGCCAGCTTGGGGCGGCAACTGGCTCCGTCGGGCGAGCGGAGGGAGGTGGATCAGCGAGCTGCATAGCTCGTATCCGGCGGGCTCGGCGGGCCACCCGGCTTGGATGCGGGATAACTACTCTTCGTAAGCCATTGTAAGAGTGGACAAAATGGTGAAGGAGGAGATAGGGGAGCGGCAGAGGTGTGCGATTCTTAGTCGGCGTCTGGCCTCGTTTAAATAGGAGATTAAATAGATGGCGGACGGGAGGAGCTCGCCCGGTGTTGCGTTTAATGCCGGCCCAATCATGAACAAACGTGTGTCCAAAGTGGGTTTCTCGGCTTCCACACAGGTTTCATGGAGGCGTTTGAATGCGGCGAGGAGGCGTGTTCAGCTGGGCCAGCGAGTGGCGCCCTCGACTCTGACGTGCGACACCGCTCCGTTCTTCCACTGACATGTGGGCTCTTTGGGCACCTGGCCTGCATGTCAGTGACCCAACGCAGGCAGCACATGGCAGAGGAGCTTTTGGTGGGCCAGGGTGGTCAGAAGCGAGCATTTCATAAACCGATGATTGTTCATTGAGTGTGACGGCATCTATTTCATGTAGATAAGCCTACTATATAATGTAAGAGAATTTTAAAATTTTCATATATACGTTGATAGCCCATTCGGTACGTTGTGATTCATAAAGACCGCTGCAAACATCAATGTTCTGCTTATCACAGATGAGATTCATTAATACCTGTAACAATCCATGTCCTTAACAAAGGGTGCATGCACGTATAGGTTGAGCGTTTGTCTTGCGTCGTGCGCTGTGTGCATGCAGGCATGTGATACGTCTCCGTCGTATCTACTTTTCCAAACACTTTTTCCCTTGTTTTGGAATCTAACTTGCATGATTTGAATGGAACTAACCAGGACTGACGTTGTTTTCAGCAGAATTGATATGGTGTTATTTATGTGCAGAAACAAAAGTTCTCAGAATGACCTGAAACTTCACAAAGATTATTTTTAGAAATAATAAAAAATACTGGCGAGATAACCAAGGCCAGGGGGCCCACACCCTTTCCACGAGGGTGGGGGGCGCGCCTGCGCCCCCCTGGGCGCGCCCCCTTGCCTCGTGGGCCCCCTGGAGCTCCACCGACCTCAACTCCAACACCATATATTCGTGTTCGGGGAGAAAAAATTAGAGACATAGATTCATCGCGTTTTACGATACGGAGCCACCACCAAGCCCTAAACTCTCTTGGGAGGGCTGATCTAGAGTCCGTTCGGGGCTCTGGAGAGGGGAATCCGTCGCCATCGTCATCATCAACCATCCTCCATCACCAATTTCATGATGCTCACCGTCGTGCGTGAGTAATTCCATCGTAGGCTTGCTGGACGGTGATGGGTTGGATGAGATTTATCATGTAATCGAGTTAGTTTTGTTAGGGTTTGATCCCTAGTATCCACTATGTTCTGAGATTGATGTTGTTATGACTTTGCTATGCTTAATGCTTGTCACTAGGGCCCGAGTGCCATGATTTCAGATCTGAACCTATTATGTTTTCATGAATATATGTGAGTTCGTGATCCTATCTTGCAATTCTATAGTCACCTACTGTGTGTTATGATCTGGCAACCCCGAAGTGACAATAATCGGGACCACTTCCGGTGATGACCTTAGTTTGAGGAGTTCATGTATTCACTATGTGTTAATGCTTTGGTCCGGTACTCTTTTAAAAGGAGGCCTTAATATCCCTTAGTTTCCTATAGGACCCCGCTACCACAGGAGGGTAGGACAAAAGATGTCATGCAAGTTCTTTTCCATAAGCACGTATGACTATATTCGGAATACATGCCTAGATTACATTGATGAATTGGAGCTAGTTCTGTGTCACCCTATGTTATGACTATTACATGATGAACCGTATCCGGCATAATTCTCCATCACCGATCCAATGCCTACGAGCTTTTCACATATTGTTCTTCGCTTATTTACTTTTCCGTTGCTACTATTACAATCACTACAAAACCCAAAAATATTACTTTTGCTATCGTTACCGTTACTTCCATACTACTTTGCTACTAAATACTTTGCTGCAGATATTAAGTTATCCAGGTGTGGCTGAATTGACAACTCAGTTGCTAATACTTGAGAATATTCTTTGGCTCCCCTTGTGTCGAATCAATAAATTTGGGTTGAATACTCTACCCTCGAAAACTGTTGTGATCCCCTATACTTGTGGGTTATCAAGAGTATTTTCTGGCGCCGTCGCCGGGGAGCATAGTTCTATTCTTTGAGTCACTTGGTACTTATATCTGCTGGTCACTATGAAGAACTTGAAAGACGCGAAAACAAAAATTTATCCCTCAACTACGAGGGGAGGTAAGGAACTACCATCTAGCTCTGCACTTGATTTACCTTCTGTTTTGAGTAAGCTTGCGACACCTAAACCTGCTTCTGCTATTAATTATGATATGTCGCATGTTATTGATGATGCCACTTCTGCTATGCATGATACTTATGATGAAACTACTTCTATGCTTGATACTACTGTGCCACTTGGTGAATTTCTTGATGAACAACTTGCTAGGGCTAGAGAGAATGAAATTATTGAAACTGATAATATTGATGAAAGTGATGATGAAGATTCTCCCCCTAGATATGAATTGCCTGTCGTGCCTGAGGGCTATGTTATGGATGAAGAAACTGCTAGAGACTTTCTTGCTTGCAATGATAGAAGTGATCTTAAGAAATTATTAGCTAAGCTGAAACAAAAAACTCTGAATGCTAGAATGAAATATGATCCTGCTTATGCTACTTCACCTATCTTTCTTACTGATAAGGATTATGAATTCTCTGTCGACCCTGATATAATTACTTCGGTTGAATCTGATCCTTTCTATGGTTATGAATCTAAAATTGTTGTGGCACATCTTACTAAATTAAATGATATAGCCACCCTGTTCACTAATGATGTGAAAACTCGCTACTACTATATCCTTAAAAAAATTCCTTTCTCATTAAAGGGTGATGCTAAGATATGGTTTAATTCTCTTGATCCTGGTTGTGTGCGTAGTCCCCGGGATATGATTTATTACTTCTCTGCTAAATATTTCCCTTCTCATAAGAAACAAGCTGCTTTAAGGGAAATATATAATTTTGTGCAAATTGAAGAAGAGAGTCTCCCACAAGCTTGGGGGAGGCTTCTTCAATTACTTATTGCTTTGCCTGATCATCCTCTTAAGAAAAATGAAATACTTGATATCTTTTATAATGGACTAACCGATGCTTCGAGAGACCACCTGGATAGTTGTGTTGGTTCTGTTTTCAGGGAAAGAACACCAGATGAAGCTGAAATTCTATTGAATAATATGTTGACTAATGAAAATAATTGGACACTTCCTGAACCAACTCCTAAGCCAACTCTGAAGAAAAGGGGTATTCTATTTCTCAGTCCTGAAGATATGCAAGAGGCAAAGAAATCTATGAAAGAAAAAGGTATAAAAGCTGAAGATGTTAAGAATTTACCCCCTGTTGGAGAAATACATGGTCTTGATAACCCGACACGGGTAGTAAAGGTAAATTCTCTTTATAGATTTTATGAAGGTGATATTCCTCGTTATAAGTCTGCTAGCCAATGCTTAGATGAGTTTGATAATTTTATTGTCAAACAAGAAAACTTCAATGCTTATGTTGGTAGACAATTAAAACACAATGCTTATATGATTGAACACTTGAGTGATTATATGTCTAGAGTTAAAGGTGAACTTAAATTTATTAGTAAACATGCTTTTATGGTTACCACTCAAGTAGAACAAGTACTTAAATCTCAGAATGATTTGCTCAATGAATTGAATAGTAAGAATAATGATTTTGCTGTTAGAGTGGCTACTAGAACTGGTAAAATGACTCAGGAACCTTTGTATCCTGAAGGCCATGCTAAGAGAATTGAGCAGGATTCTCAGAGAAATAATATTGATGCACCTAGTCCTTCTAAAAGGAAGAAAAAGAAAAATGATAGGACTATGCATGCTTCTAGTGAACCTGTTGTAGACACACCTGAGAATCCCAGTGATATTTCTATTTCTGATGCTGAAACACAATCTGGTGATGAACATGAACCTAGTGACAATATTAATGATAATGTTCATGTTGATGCTCAACCTAGCAATGATAATGATGTAGAAGCTGAACCTGTTGTTGATCTTGATAATCCACAATCAAAGAATCAACGTTATGATAAGGAGACTTTGTTGCTAGGAAGCACGGCAAAGAAAGAGAACCATGGGTTCAGAAACCCATGCCTTTTCCTCCCAAACCATCCAAGAAAAAGGATGATGAGGATTTTGAGCGCTTTGCTAAAATGATTAGACCTATCTTCTTGCGTATGCGTTTAACTGATATGCTTAAAATGAATCCTTATGCTAAGTATATGAAAGAAATTGTTACAAATAAAAGAAAGATACCGGAAGCTGAAATTTCCACCATGCTTGCTAATTATACATTTAAAGGTGGAATACCTAAGAAACTGGGAGATCCAGGAGTACCAACTATACCATGCTCCATTCAAAGAAACTATGTTAGAACTGCTTTATGTGATCTTGGAGCCGGTGTTAGTGTTATGCCTCTCTCTTTATATAGTAGACTTGATTTGAATAAGTTGACACCTACTGAAATATCTTTGCAAATGGACGATAAATCAACTGCTATACATGTCGGTATTTGTGAGGATGTGCCTTGTGGTTGCAAACGTTACTATTTTAACGGACTTCGTTATTCTTGATATTCCCGAGGACGATAGTATGTCTACTATTCTTGGATGACCCTTTTTGAATACTGCAGGGGCTATTATTGATTCCGACAAAGGCAATGTCACTTTTCATGTTAATGGTAATGAGCATACGGTACACTTCCCGAGGAAACAACCTCAAGTTCATAGTATAAATTCTATTGGAAAAATTCCATCGATTATTTTTGGAGGTTTTGAATTTCCTCTTCCTACTGTCAAGAAGAAATATGATATTCTTATTATTGGGGACGTGCATATCCCCGTTGAGGTAACATAGTGTTATTCGAAATTTCTCCGGTTTCATGCGATTCGGAATGAGTTTGTTAACAAGACCTGATCAACCTTGTTAGTGGATTCCTTTTGATGAGCATGAGATGGATGAAGTTAGAAGGCACAACCTTCTGTACCCTCCTTTTACTTTCTGTTATTTAGTTGAAATAAAGCAAAATTAGTATTTTCTATCTGTTTTCTGAATTATCCGTGCAATAAAAAAATACCCCAAAAATAAAAGTTCTCCAAATGCCCCGAAATTGAAATATGATTTTTTCTGGAATATTTGAGAATATCTGGCACTGAGAACACAGCAGGGGGAGCTGGCACCTGGCCACGAGGGTCCAGGGCACGCCCACCCCCCTGGGCGTGCCCCCTGCCTCGTGGGCCCACGGTGGCTCCCCTCCACTTATTCCCGCACCCACACACTTCTTCCTCCCAAAAAAATCACCAACCAGCTCAAGCACGAGTTCTAGCTCATTTTCCTGCGATTTTTGATCTCCTTGCTCAAAGCACCTCTCACAAAACTGCTTTGGGGGATTGTTCCTTGGTATGTGACTCCTCCGATGGTCCAATTAGTTTTTCTTCTAGTGCTTTATTCATTGCAAATTTGTGTTGCCTAGGTGAGCATGTTCTTGAGCTTGCATGTCAAATTTATATGCTTCCAAGTCATTCTAATGCATGATATAGTCTCTAGGCACTTGTGGGAGTAGTTGCTATCAATTTTGTTGAGTTTGTTCACTTTTATTTGAAGTTACTAAAATTTTCAGAAATTTTTCAGAGGAAGAAATATGTTTAGAAAAATGTAGCAAGGTGGACGTTCAAGGAAGCAAGGATCCAGGCTCGCAATGCGCGATGCCGACGATGAACCACCAAGGGACGCTCAAGTGCGGGCTTGTGAATGGCCTTCAGAAGACTTCATGGATCGAGCAAGAATCAAGGAAGAATTTAATGCATATGTGCGTAACGCTGATCTTGTGAGCTTCGAGGCAGATAAGTGCCGTCAGTACCACTATCTCACTGATTCCTTTGTGAGGAGGTTTGAATTTTCATCTTCACGCAATTCTCAAACAGTCCTGTTTGATCTTTGTGAAAATTCTTATACTATGGACTTAGAGGATTTCAACACTACTTGCAAACTTCCACAATGGGGTAGCACTAGTGAGCCTCGCAAATTTGAATTTAGAGATTTTCTTGCTAGTATAATTGTGGGGGAATCTATAGATATAACACAAGCTACCATAGGGAGCATTCATTTTCCTGGTGTACATTATTTTGCTCTCTTCGTAGGTAGCTGCATAAATGGTAAGGATGAAGCATGTCACATGTGTGTCCCCGACCTCAGGAGTGCTGTATTAGGAGATAAAAATTATAATTTGGGAGCCATTGTTGCACGTAGGTTGCATAATAATAGATTGAATGGAGATTTCTTTGGTGGAATTTATGCAACCCGTTTACCTAATTTTCTTAATATACCCATACGTGAGTATGATATTGAGTTGCCTCCTGTTTATTTAGATTATGAAGCTATGGTTCGTCATCATTTTGTTGAGAGGAACGATCAGTTCCTCCAGTACCGACTAATCTTTGACAGACGACGCACCTATCACATCGCTCTCCCTGCTTCTACTTTCTTTGACTTTCAGGCAAAAGGGGGATATTTTATAACCAAAGAGGAGGCGGACGAGTATAAGAGGAGGACGTAGACAGCCCGCCTCCAAGCTGCAGCCCACGATGCAATAGCCGCTGCATCACACTACGACCCCAACTATAACTTTGGATATCCGCCAGTGCAGCCGTGGTCATAGACCAACTTAGGCCAAAAGCCTAAGCTTGGGGGAGTACGTATTTCTCACCGACATTACATCCATGTTCACACACTCATTGCTAGTTTTCGGTGCTCATACTTTTTCACTGTAATATCCATGCTAGTTTATTTTCCTTTTTATGCTTTCTTCTTGTGTGTTTGAAAAACCTTAAGAAAACCAAAAAAAATAGTTGTAGCTTTTAGCTAGCTTATTTTCTTGCTGTAGTAGTAATAATTAAAAGAAAACCCAAAAAGATTTTTCGTTCTTCTTTTGCTTGTTGGGAGCTTTCCCGTGTAAATAGTTTTATTTCTTTTCTTTGGGGGGCGATAGGAGAAGACCATGATGAAATTGTTAAATTGGCTCTTATATGCATTATTGTTGATTTAACCAAGAGCCCATATTGCCTTGTCTTCTCCTTTTTATTGAATGCTCGCATATTCCAGCTTAGTCCAATGCACGTGCACTATTATTATTATTCACATCGTTCGGTCGTGCAAGTGAAAGGCAATTATGACGATATATGATGGACTGATTGAGATGAGAGAAGCTGGTATGCACTCGACCTCTCTTGTTTTTGTAAATATGATTAGTTCATCATTCCTAATTCAGCCTATTATGAATAAATATGTTTGCAATGACAATTAGAGATTATAGTTATTTATGCCATGCTTAATTAGCTAGGAGCTTATAATGGTTTACCTTGCGTGCCAACATGCTATTAAAATGGTTGTAATGTGGTATGATAGGGTGGTACCCTCCTTTGAATGATTCAAGTGACTTGACTTGGCACATGTTCACACATGTAGTTGAAACAAATCTTGCACTCAATGTTCATTAATTTTAATGCATGTTCATGACTTTTGTCGCTCTCTAGTTGGTCGCTTCCCAGTCTTTTTCTGGCCTTCACTTGTACTAAGCGGGAATATTGCTTGTGCATCCAATTCCTTAAACCCCAAAGTTATTCCATATGAGTCCACCATACCTTCCTATATGTGGTATCTACTTGCCGTTCCAAGTAAATTTGTATGTGCCAAACTCTAAACCTTCAAATGAAATTCTGTTTTGTATGCTCGAATAGCTCATGTATCAACTAGGGTTGTCCGTATCTTCCATGCTAGGCGGGTTATTCTCAAGAGGAGTGGACTCCGCTCCTCACTCACGAGAAAATGGCTGGTCACCGGGATGCCCAGTCCCATGCTTTATGCAAATCAAATCAAAATAATTGCAAACAAAACTCCCCCGGGACTGTTGTTAGTTGGAGGCACTCGTTGTTTCGAGCAAGCCATGGATTTATGCTTGTTGGTGGAGGGGGAGTATAAACTTTACCATTCTGTTTGGGAACCGCCTATAATGTGTGTAGCATGGAAGATATCGCCATCTCTCAGTTGTTATGTTGACAATGAAAGTATGCCGCTCAAAATATTATTTATCTCTACTTTAAAATTGAGCTCTGGCACCTCTACAAATCCCTGCTTCCCTCTGCGAAGGGCCTATCTATTTACTTTTATGTTGAGTCATCACCCTCTTATTAAAAAGCACCAGCTGGAGAGCACCGCTGTCATTTTCATCCATTACTATTAATTTATATTGGGTATGACTATGACTGGATCTCTTTTACCATGAATTACAATGTTTAGTCAGTCCTTGATCTTTAAAAGCTCTCTGCATTTATGTTTTCTGGTCTCAGAAAGGGCTAGCAAGATACCATCTTGTTATATCATATCATGATTGTTTTGAGAAAGTGTTGTCATCCAAGATTTATTATTATTGCTCGCTAGTTGATTATGCCATTGACATGAGTAAACATGAGACCTAAGTGTTATTGTGAATATGGTTAGTTCATAATCTTTGCTGAAAACTTGAATGCTGGCTTTACATATTCACAACAACAAGAGCAAACAGAGTTTGTAAAAGTTTTTCTTTATCACTTTCAGTTTATCAACTGAATTGCTTGAGGACAAGCAAAGGTTTAAGCTTGGGGGAGTTGATACGTCTCCGTCGTATCTACTTTTCCAAACACTTTTGCCCTTGTTTTGGACTCTAACTTGCATGATTTGAATGGAACTAACCCGGACTGACGTTGTTTTTAGCAAAATTGCCATGGTGTTATTTATGTGCAGAAACAAAAGTTCTTGGAATGACCTGAAACTTCATGAAGATTATTTTTGGAAATAATAAAAAATATTGGCGAAAGAATCAAGGCCAGGGGACCCACACCCTTTCCACGAGGGTGGGGGGCGTGCCTGCCCCCCCTGGGCGCGCCCCCTGCCTCGTGGGCCCGTGGAGCTCCACCGACCTGAACTCCAACTCCATATATTCATGTTCGGGGAGAAAAAAACCAGAGAGAAAGATTCATCGCGTTTTACGATACGGAGTCGCCGCCAAGCCCTAAACTCTCTCGAGAGGGCTGGTCTGGACTCCGTTCGGGGCTCCGGAGAGGGGAATCCGTCGCCATCGTCATCATCAACCATCCTACATCACCAATTTCATGATGCTCACCGTCATGCGTGAGTAATTCCATCGTAGGCTTGCTGGACGGTGATGGGTTGGATGAGATTTATCATGTAATCGAGTTAGTTTTGTTAGGGTTTGATCCCTAGTATCCACTATGTTCTGAGATTGATGTTGCTATGACTTTGCTTTGCTTAATGCTTGTCACTAGGGCCCGAGTGCCATGATTTCAGATCTGAACCTATTATGTTTTCATGAATATGTGTGAGTTATTGATCCTATCTTGCAAGTCTATAGTCACCTACTATGTGTTATGATCCGGCAACCCCGAAGTGACAATAATCGGGACCACTCCCGGTGATGACCATAGTTTGAGGAGTTCATGTATTCACTATGTGTTAATGCTTTGGTCCGATACTCTATTAAAAGGAGACCTTAATATCCCTTAGTTTCCTATAGGACCCCGCTGCCACGGGAGGGTAGGACAAAAGATGTCATGCAAGTTCTTTTCCATAAGCACGTATGACTATATTCGGAATACATGCCTACATTGCATTGATGAATTGGAGATAGTTCTGTGTCACCCTATGTTATGACTGTTACATGATGAACCGCATCCAGCATAATTCTCCATCACCGATCCAATGCCTACGAGCTTTTCACATATTGTTCTTCGCTTATTTACTTTTCAGTTGCTACTGTTACAATCACTACAAAACCCAAAAATATTACTTTTGCTATCATTACCGTTACTTCCATACTACTTTGCTACTAAATACTTTGCTGCAGATATTAAGTTATCTAGGTGTGGCTGAATTGACAACTCAGTTGCTAACACTTGAGAATATTCTTTGGCTCCCCTTGTGTCGAATCAATAAATTTGCGTGGAATACTCTACCCTCGAAAACTGTTGCGATCCCCTATACTTGTGGGTTATCAGCGTGCGAGTGTTGCGTGCATGCGTGTGTGCGTGTGTTCGTGAGTGCATGTGTACATGTCAGTGTTGCACGCCTGCATGCGTGCGTCTGTTCATGAGCGCATATGTATTTGTCAGTGTTGCATGCCTGCATGCATGCGTGTGTTCATGCGAGTTTTGCGTGTGTGCATGTGTACATGCGGGGTGAGGCTACACGTCAGTCAACTGACTTTTTCATCTCTGGTCAGTCAATTTTCCAGCTATTGGATACGAAATCAAGGGCATGCAGTTTATCTTCAACCTCCACCCCCCCTGAGCCGCCAGCCACCACCGGCCGAACCGCCGGCCCTCGCCGCCCTGCCCGCCCCGAAACCACTCCCCAGCGCCAGTCCGCCGCCACCCCGGCCATCCCTCTAGGCCCCCCGCGCCGAGCTTTTTCTCCGGCGATCGCCAAGCCACCGCCCAATCACCGCAGCCCCCCACCGCCGGCGACTGCCAACCAGAGGTCTCACGACTTCGAATCCCCACCGACCACTAATTTATTACCATTTCTGTCTTTCAAATATGCGCTGACGGGTGGGCCCTATGGTAATGTGCGCTACTGAATGTGGACCATTTGACTGGTCAATTGATCGTGTCATCAACAAATTACGGAGTTGTATGGCGAGTCAGTGACCGTATGATCACCCTAAAATGTATTTTATTAACACAGTACAGACTCAAACTACCATTTCTTTCTTTCATATACGCGCTGACAGGTGGGCCCGGCGGTTACGCGCGCCGATGGTGCAACACTAGTTGCGTGATACGTCCATTTTGCATCATGCTTTTATATCGATATTTATTGCATTATGGGTTGTTATTACAAATTATGTCACAATACTTATGCCTATTCTCTCTTATTTTATAAGGTTTACATGAAGAGGGAGAATGCCGGCAGTTGGAATTCTGGGCTGGAAAAGGAGCAAATATTAGAGATCTATTCTGCACAACTCCAAAAGTCCTGAAACTTTACGGAGGCACGTTTTGGAATTAATAAAAAATACTGGTGAAAGAATCAACCAGAGGGGGCCCACACCCTGGCCACGAGGGTGGGGCGCGTCCTACCCCCCTGGGCGCGCCCCCCTGTCTCATGGGCCCCTTGGCAGGCCTCCGGTGCCCATCTTCTTCTATATGAAGTCTTTCGTCCAAGAAAAAATAAGAAGGAAGCTTTCGGGATGAAACACCGCCGCCACGAGGCGGAACCAATCTAGGGCTCCGGCGGAGCTGTTCTGCAGAGGAAACATCCCTCCGGGAGGGGGAAATCATCACCATCGTCTTCATCATCGATCCTCTCATCGGGAGGGGGTCAATCTCCATCAACATCTTCACCATCATCATCTCATCTCAAACCCTAGTTCATCTCTTGTATCCAATCTTTGTCTCAAAACCTCAGATTGGTACATGTGGGTTGCTAGTAGTGTTGATTACTCCTTGTAGTTGATGCTAGTTGGTTTATTTGGTGGAAGATCATATGTTCAGATCCTTTATGCATATTAATACCCCTCTGATTATGAACATGAATATGATTTGTGAGTAGTTATGTTTGTTCCTGAGGACATGGGAGAAGTCTTGCTATAAGTAGTCATGTGAATTTGGTATTCGTTCGATATTTTGATGAGATGTATGTTGTCTTTCCTCTAGTGGTGTTATGTGAACATCGACTACATGAAACTTAACCATTATTTGGGCCTAGGGGAAGGCATTGGGAAGTAATAAGTAGATGATGGGTTGCTAGAGTGACAGAAGCTTAAACCCTAGTTTATCCATTGCTTCGTAAGGGGCTGATTTGGATCCATATGTTTCATGCTATGGTTAGGTTTACCTTAATACTTCTTTTGTAGTTGCAGATGCTTGCAATAGGAGTTAATCATAAGTGGGATGCTTGTCCAGGGAAGGGCAGTACCTAAGCACCAGTCCACCCACATATCAAATTATCAAAGTAACGAACGCGAATCATATGAGCGTGATGAAAACTAGCTTGATGATAATACCCATGTGTCCTCGGGAGCGCTTTCCTTCATATAAGAGTTTGTCCAGGCTTGTCCTTTGCTACAAACAGGATTGGGCCACCTTGCTACACCTTGTTTACTTTTATTACTTGTTACCCGTTACAAATTACCTTATCACAAAACTATCTGTTACCGATAATTTCAGTGTTTGCAGAGAATACCTTACCGAAAACCACTTGTCATTTCCTTCTACTCCTCATTGGGTTCGACACTCTTACTTATCAAAAGGACTATGATAGATCCCCTATACTTGTGGGTCATCAAGACTCTTTTCTGGCGCCGTTGCCGGGGAGTGAAGCGCCTTTGGTAAGTGGAATTTGGTAAGGAAAAATTTATATAGTGTGCTGAAATTTACTGTCACTTGTTAATATGGAAAGTAATCCTTTGATGGGCTTGTTCGGGGTATCTTCACCCCGACCAGTAGAGGAAAGAGTTGATCCTCAACCTACTGAACCTACTGAAAACGTTTACTTTGAAATTCCTTCGGGTATGATAGAGAAACTGCTAGCTAATCCTTATACAGGAGATGGAACATTGCATCCCGATTTGCACCTAATCTATGTGGATGAACTTTGTGGATTATTTAAGCTTGCAGGTACGCCTGAGGATGTTATCAAGAAGAAGGTCTTCCCTTTATCTTTGAAGGGAAAGGCATTGACATGGTTTAGGCTATGTGATGATATGGGATCATGGAACTACAACCGATTTAAATTGGAATTTCATCAGAAGTTTTATCCTATGCATCTTGTTCATCATGATCGTAATTATATATATAATTTTTGGCCTCGCGAAGGAGAAAGCATCGCTCAAGCTTGGGGGAGGCTTAAGTCAATGTTATATTCATGCCCCAATCATGAGCTCTCAATAGAAATTATTATTCAAAAAAATTATGCTCGGCTTTCTCTCAATAATCGCTCCATGCTCGATACTTCTTGTACTGGCTCTTTTATGATGAAGACTATTGAATTCAAATGGGATTTATTCGAAATAATTAAACGCAACTCTGAAGATTGGGATCTCGACGAAGGTAAGGAGTCAGGTATAACACCTAAGTTTGATTGTGTTAAATCTTTTATGGATACCGATGTTTTCCGTGAATTTAGCACTAAATATGGACTTGACTCAGAGATAGTAGCTTCTCTCTGTGAATCCTTTGCTACTCATGTTGATCTCCCTAAGGAGAAGTGGTTTAAATATAATCCTCCCATTGAAGTAAAATTAGTTTCACCTATTAAAGTTGAAGAAAAGACTATCACTTATAATGTTGATCCTATCGTTCATACCGCTTATATCGAGAAACCACCTTTCCCTACTAGAATAAAGGATCATGCTAAAGCTTCAACTGTGGTTCGTAAGAGTAATACCAGAACACCTACACCTCCTGAGCAAATTAAAGTTGAACCTATTATTGCTATGGTTAAAGATCTCTTGGCTGATAATATTGATGGGCATGTTATTTACTTCTGTGATGAAGCTGCTAGAATTGCTAGACCCGATACTAAGGATAAACATAGACCTGTTGTTCGCATGCCTGTTGTTTCTGTTAAAATAGGAGATCATTGCTATCATGGTTTATGTGATAAGGGTGCTAGTGTCAGTGCAATACCTAATTCTTTATACGAATAAATTATGCATGATGTTGCACCTGATGAGATAGGTGATAATTATGTTACTATTAAGATTGCCAATAGAGATACTATCTCACCAGTTGGGGTTGTTAGAGATGTTGAAGTCTTGTGTGGGAAAATTAAATATCCTACTGATTTTCTTGTTCTTGCTTCCCCACAAGATAACTTTTGTCCCATTACTTTCGGTAGACCCTTCTTGAATACTGTTAATGCTAGGATAGACTGCGAAAAGGATGTTGTTACTATTGGATTAGGGGATATGTCTCATGATTTCAATTTTGCTAAATTTCGTAGACAACCCCATGATAAATAATTTCCTAGTAAATATGAAATTATTGGTCTTGCTTCTATTGTCGTGCCTCCTAACGATCCTTTAGAACAATATTTGCTAGACCATGAAAATGATATGTTTATGAATGAAAGAAGGGAAATAGATGAAGTATTCTTAAACAGGGACCTATCTTGAAACACAACTTGCCTGTTGAAATTCTAGGGCATCCTCCTCCACCCAAGGGTGATCCCGTGTTTGAGCTTAAACCTTTACCTGATACTCTTAAATATGCTTATCTTGATGAAAAGAAGGTATATCCTGTTATTATTAGTGCTAACCTTTCAGAGCAAGAAGAAGAGAAATTATTGAAAACTCTGAAGAAGCACCGTGCTGCTATTGGATATACTCTTGATGATCTTAAGGGCATTATTCCTACTCTATGTCAGCACAAGATAAAATTGGAGAAAGACGCTAAACCGGTTGTTGATCACCAACGACGGTTAAATCCTAAGATGAAAGAAGTGGTAAGAAAAGAAATACTAAAGCTTCTGGAGGCAGGTATAATTTATCCCGTTGCTGATAGTCAGTGGGTAAGTCCTGTCCATTGTGTCCCTAAGAAGGGAGGTATTACTGTTGTTCCTAATGATAAAGATGAATTGATCCCACAAAGAATTGTTACAGGTTATAGAATGGTAACTGATTTCCAAAAACTAAATAAATCTACTAAAAAGGATCATTACCCTTTACCTTTTATTGATCAAATGCTAGAAAGATTATCCAAACATACACATTTTTGCTTTCTGGACGGTTATTCTGGTTTCTCTCAAATACCTGTGTCCAAAGAGGATCAAGAAAAGACCACTTTTACTTGCCCTTTCAGTACCTTTGCTTATAGACGTATGCCTTTTGGCTTATGTAATGCACCTACTACCTTTCAAAGATGCATGATGGCTATATTATCTGATTTTTGTGAAAAGATTGTTGAGGTTTTCATGGATGATTTCTCCGTATATGGACTTCTTTTGATGATTGCTTGAGCAACCTTGATCGAGTTTTGCAGAGATGTGAAGAAACTAATCTTGTCTTGAATTGGGAGAAGTGTCACTTTATGGTTAATGAAGGTATTGTCTTGGGGCATAAAATTTCTGAAAGAGGTATTGAAGTTGATAAAGCTAAAGTTGATGCTATTGAAAAGATGTCGTGTCCTAAGGATATTAAAGGTATAAGAAGTTTCCTTGGTCATGCCGGTTTTTATAGGAGGTTCATTAAGGACTTCTCTAAAATTTCTAGGCCTCTCACTAATCTCTTACAAAAAGATGTTCCTTTTGTCTTTGATGATGATTGTGTAGAAGCATTTGAAATACTTAAGAAAGCCTTAATTTCTGCACCTATTGTTCAGCCACCTGATTGGAATTTACCCTTTGAAATTATGTGTGATGCAAGTGATTATGCTGTAGGTGTTGTTCTAGGAAAAAGAGTCACTACAAAAAAAGACACATCCGTGACATTTTGGGCCGAATGAAAAAAAAATTTGTCATACATATGACACTTCTATGACGATAATTGTGACAAAACCCGGTATCATCATAGATGTGGTGGGCTCCTACTTCTATGACAAAAAATGGGCTTTTCGTCCTGGGCGGGCCGGAGACGCAGCTGCATGACATTCTTTGGGCCGTCCATGACAAAAAAACCATGGTAGAAACGAGGGGGAGGAAAATTTTGGGGAGTTCCCGGTTACGGTGGGAGGTCGGGGGCCGAGAGATGCGCGTTTCTCTCGTACACGTACGCGTGTGTGTGCGAGGCGTTGGCTCTAACTGAACCCAAGCGAGGCGTTGGGCTCTAACTGAACCCGAGCGATTGCACTGCAGGCTACGCGTTACTGAACCCGGGCGATCGATCGATGGCTGTTAACTGAACCCGATCGAGCGATTCCTTCGCTACTACTACTAACTGAAGCCGATCGATTGGATGAACAGTGAGCGTTGTGGGGGGGTTAGATGAACAGTGAGCGGTGGCGTTGCCTCTGGATGAACAGGACCCCGTGGTGTGGTGGAGGGCTGGATGAATAGTAGACGGTGGAGGGGTGCCCGTGGAGGGGTGGTTGAACAGGACCCCGTGGTGTGGAGGGCTGGATGAACAGTAGACGGTGGAGGGGTGCCCGTGGAGGGGTGGTTGAACAGTAGCCGGTGGAGTAGCGCGCGGTGGAGGCTGGATGAACAGGAGCTCGTGGAGGCTGGAGGAGGTCGACGGTAGCCCGTGGAGGCTGGAGGAGGTCGACGGTGGAGATGAACAGTATCCCGTGGAGTCCCGTTTTGCGGTACGCCACACCCCTCCCGATGAACAGGACCCCCGTTTCGACCGTAGGAGGTCCGTTTCGTCCGTTTTGCGGTATGCCATACCCCTCCCGATCAACAGGACCCCCGTTTCGACCGTAGGAGGTCCGTTTCGTCCATTTTGCGGTACGCCACACCCCTCCCGATCAACAGGACCCCCGTTTCGGCTGTAGGAGGTCTGTTTCCTCCGTTTTGCGGTACGCCAGACCCCTCCCGATCAACAGGACCCCGTTCCGAACGTAGGAGGTCCGTTTCCTCCGTTGTGCGGTACGCCAGGCCTCGTTTCCATCGCCTATTCCGTCCAAGCCCTCCCGATGAACACGACCACGCATTCTGTTCCGACCCAGCCGGTTGGCTCCCACGCGTTCCGTTGCCTCCCCATGAACACGACGCATTTTGTTGCCTCCCCATGAACACGACGACGATGCTGTTTCTCCGTTACGACCCAGCCATGTACACGAGCCCTGGCCGTACGTATGCGCGAGTAGGCGTTCGAGACCCCACCCGTATGTACACATACGTGGCCGTATTTTCTTTCTTGCACCCTGGCCGATGTACGTACGTGTACATGCTACGTGCGCGCCTCTACTACGACACGTACGCGCCTCTACTACGACACGTGCGCGCCTCTACATCCAGCAGTATATATGTACGTACATGTTCGTGACCAGAATGACAACGCTACGTACGCTTCGACCAGGTGGGTCCCGACTGTCAGGCACTTCCTTGCCTGCGAAGATGTAGCTGGTGGCTCCCAGCAGTCAGGGGGGCAAATCGTTTTTCCTTTTTGCTTGGGCGCATTTCCATGCGTGCGAAGATGTAGCTGGTGGGTCCCAGCAGTCAGGGGGAAACAATTTTTTTTTGCGAAATGCAGTGGCCCGTCCGGTGGGTCCCAGCTATCAGGTGGAGGAATCATTATTTTCCGCGTAATAAGGAGGCACTTCCTTGCTGCGGCCGTGGACCCAGCTGTTAGCCTCTCCACGTACAGTCCACGTCCGATGGAAGTCATTCCTTGACCACGTTGACCATGCCGCGCCGAGAGCACCAGGGCGGTGGACGACGGCGAGGCCTAGGAAGGGGACGACGGGGAGCCAGGGAAGACGCGGCAGTGGAAGCCCGCGCGGAGAGGAGTACGAGGGTTCACTGGTTCGGCTGCAGCGTGAGGCTGCCGTCGCCGCAGGGCCTGGCCAGCGGTGGGAATAGTAGGGGCGGTGAGGCCTCCGCGGTAGCAAAGCCGGCCACGGGAGGTAGGAGCATGCGGCACGACCGGCGCTGCTTTGGGCGGCTGGAGCAAGAAGACCAGAGGTTGAAGAAGCACTATGGCCGCTTGTGACGCCCCCGATTTGACCGTACACTAATCATGCACGCAAATGTGTACGACCAAGATCAGGGACTCACGGGAAGATATCACAACACAACTCTAAAACATAAATAAGTCATACAAGCATCATAATACAAGCCAGGGGCCTCGAGGGCTCGAATACAAGTGCTCGATCACAGACGAGTCAGCGGAAGCAACAATATCTGAGTACAGACATAAGTTAAACAAGTTTGCCTTAAGAAGGCTAGCACAAACTGGGATACAGATCGAACGAGGCGCAGGCCTCCTGCCTGGGATCCTCCTAACTACTCCTGGTCGTCGTCAGCGGCCTGCACGTAGTAGTAGGCACCTCCAGTGTCGTAGGTGTCGTCGTCGACGGTCGCGTCTGGCTCCTGGGCTCCAGTATCTGGTTGCGACAACCAGATAGAAAGGAAAGGGGGAAAAGAGGGAGAGAAGCAACCGTGAGTACTCATCCAAAGTACTCGCAAGCAAGGAGCTATACTACATATGCATGGGTATATGTGTAACGGGGCATATCAGTGGACTGAACTGCAGAATGCCAGAATAAAAGGGGGATAGCTAGTCCTGTCGAAGACTACGCTTCTGGCCATCTCCATCTTGCAGCATGTAGAAGAGAGTAGATTGAAGTCCTCCAAGTAGCATCGCATAGCATAATCCTACCCGGCGATCCCCTCCTCGTCGCCCTGTTAGAGAGCGATCACCGGGTTGTATCTGGCACTTGGAAGGGTGTATTTTATTCAGTATCCAGTTCTAGTTGTCATAAGGTCAAGGTACAACTCCGGGTCGTCCTTTTACCGCGGGACACGGCTATTCGAATAGATAAACTTCCCTGCAGGGGTGCACCACATAACCCAACACGCTCGATCCCATTTGGCCGGACACACTTTTCTGGGTCATGCCCGGCCTCGTAAGATCAACACGTCGCAGCCCCACCTAAGCACAACAGAGAGGTCAGCACGCTGGTCTAACCCTATGCGCGCAGGGGTCTGGGCCCATCGCCCTATGCACACCTGCACGTTGCGTACGCGGCCGGAAGCAGACCTAGCCTAGTGGCGTTCCAGTCCAATCCGGCGCGCGCCACTCAGTCGCTGACGTCAAGAAGGCTTCGGCTGATACCACGACGCCGGGATACCCATAACTACTCCCGCGTAGATGGCTAGTGCGTATAGACCAAATGGCCAGACTCAGATCAAATACCAAGATCTCGTTAAGCGTGTTAAGTATCCGCGAACGCCGACCAGGGCCAGGCCCACCTCTCACCTAGGCGGTCTCAACCTGCCCTATCGCTCCGCCACAAAGATCCACTTGCGGGTACTCCTACGAGCCGACCCGACTTTAGTCATCACATGTGTCATGTATATAGTATATAAGTATATACCCGTGATCACCGCCCAGGTGATCACAGCCCGGTAGTATAGCACAGCAGACGGACAAGAATGTAGGGTCACTGATGGAAAACTAGCATCCTATACTAAGCATGTAGGATTGCAGGTAAAGGTAACAACAGTAGTAGCAAGGATAGGCTATGCATCAGGATAGGATATCGGAAAGCAGTAACATGCTACACTACTCTAATGCAAGCAGTATAGAGAAGAATAGGCGATATCTGGTGATCAAGGGGGGGCTTGCCTGGTTGCTCTGGCAAGTAGGAGGGGTCGTCGACTCCGTAGTCGAACTGGGCAGCAGCAGTGTCGGTCTCGTAGTCTACCGGAGAGAAGAGGGGGAAGAAACAGTAAATACAATGCAAACATAAGCATGACGATGCGTGACATGACAATGAGCGGTGCTAGGTGTGTCCTAACGCGACAGTAGGTGGTACCGGCGAAGGGGGGAACATCCGGGAAGTATTCCCGATGTTTCGCGTTTTCGGACAGACGGACCGGAGGGGGAAAGTTGCGAGTTCGATAGGTTAGGGAGGTGTGGTGGACGAACGGACTGCGTATCCGGATTCGTCTCGTCGTTCTGAGCAACTTTCATGTTGAAAATATTTTAATCCGAGTTACGGATTAAAAGATATGATTTTCTAAAGATTTTATTAATTTCTGGAATTTAACTAATTATTTAAATTAATTCGAAAATGGATTTATGTCATCAGCATGATGTCAAGCTGACATCAGCAGTCAACAGGGGTTGACTGGGTCAAACTATCATGTGGGTCCAGTGGGACCCACGTGTCATACTCTGTTAGGTTAATTAGGGTTTAATTAAACTAATTCTGTTTAATTAAACTAACAGGTTAATTAGATTAATTCATTAGGATTAATTAACTTTAATTAATTAATATTAACATGATTAAATAAGTTAATTAATTATTTTTATTATTTATTCTTATTTATTTATATATTTATTAATGTTTATTAATTAATTTATTATTTTTATTATTATTATCTTTTATTTTTATTTATTTATTTATTTTTCAAAACGTTTTGTGGGCGGGCTCCACTGTCATTGGCCCTAGGGGCCTTAGCGGTTACGGGCGTGCGGGCGCAGGGGCGCTGTCGCCCAGCCCGAACGGGCGCCGATGCGGGAGCGAGCGCCGGCAGCGGGCGCCGGGCGGCGAAGGAGCAGCGGGGCGAGGCCACGGGCTTGGACCGGATGCAGGGAACGGGCAGCGGTGGCACGGCGAGGTCTGCGTGGTTGGGGGCGGCGAGGGGAGCAGGGCGGTGCTGGCCGTGGCCGCGGCGGAGGGGCGGAGTGCGGCGTGCGGCAGCGGGAGCGAGAGGCAGGGGAGGCCAGGGGCTAGGCATCCTTGGGCGCGTGCAGGTGGCGCGGTGTGGGGCACGGCTTGGGCGCGGTGTGCACGCATCGGGGCGTGCCGGAGCGGGCCAATGGCGCGGTGGTGATGGCGGGTCGCCTTGGAGCAAGTGGGGGAAGAGGAGAGGCGGAGGCCGGGGCTCACGGCGGTTCGTAGGGCAACGGCAGCGGGTGTCGAGGAGGGGGACAAGGACGGCGCGACGCAGGGAAGGACGACGGTGTGGCGGTCCGGCGAGGAGGCGTGGTCGAGGCGGTGAGGCGACGTCGGGCGGTGGCGTCGTCGGGGCGAGGTGAGGCAGCGACGGCGACGGGGCACAACGGTGGGGCGAAGGGGTCAGGGCGGTTCGCCCGATCCAGAACAGATCGGGGGGAAGAGAGGAGCGAGGGGGATCGAGGGGATCGTGCGGGAGTGGGAGTGGGGGTGGATCGGTTAGGGTTTGCGGGTGGTGGGGGATAAGGGAGGCGGCTGGGCCGGCCAGCTGGGTTGGGCCGGTTGGCCAAGGCCCGGGTGGGCAGTGGGGGTTTCTGTTTTTTTTTACTTAACTCCATTTGTTTTGTCTTACTTTTAAAAACCTTTCTGTTTTATATCAGTTTCATTTTATATTTTAGTTTTATAAAATAGTTAATTAGCCCCTAAATTAGCATTAGCAATTATGCCACTGCCACAATTATCTTAGGTCCAAGATAAAATAGTTTAACAATTTAATATTTATAAAAGGCATTTAATTAATGTCTTAGCTACTGTTTTAATTATTCAAGGGCATTAAACCACTTTATAAAAATGTTGGTTCACCTCCATAATTAGTTATGGAATATTTGGTTCACTCCGAACATTTTAGTTTTAATATTTGAAAACTTTTATTGTTTGCTTTTATTTAAATTTTGAATTTGTTTCAGTTCTGAACTATCGAGAGTTTATCAACAGTAACCGCGGTGACATGGCATCATTAGCGGGGGATCACTGTAGCTTAATTATCCGGGCGTCACAATTCTCCTCCACTACAAGAAATCTCGTCCCGAGATTTAAGAGGGGAGTAAGGGGGGAAGGTTTGGTAACGAATCTAGCGGGTCTTCTCATCCTGGCTTGCACTTCTGGAAGAGGTTGGTCCAATACATTGATGTCTTCATTTCTCTGCTTCGGTCATCATGATGAAGTCGGCGTCCTTTCTTCAGGAACTCCATCGTACTTACGAAAGAATAAGGGGTGGGCATTCTGGGAGAACGGGCCTCGACAAGGTTGTCTATCGGGTCGACAACATCGAGGAAGGTGGCGAAAAGTAACCCTCGAATCGAAACTTAAGAAAATTTCGAGAGCAAAGTAAGGAGGTAACCTGGGAAGTTTCGAGCGGGCAGGCAATCGTTCGATGCCTGTTATAGGGCGTGAAAGGGTCAAAGCAACGGGAATAAGTATTGTGTCCGATATCAGACCTGAAGGTGGCTCGTGAATTACATACGAGGCCAGGTGCGAGGAACAACCTTGGAAACAGGGGGTGTACATAAGAGTCAGGTTTCGATCCTGTGGAATTGTGGGTTATGGGCCCACCATGTGGGTTAAAAGTAGGAAGGGCGGTGACATCTTGCACGATCATGATAGCAAGGCATGGCAGAGGGTAGCCTGTCAGTTATATGTCAGCAACATCGTCGGTACCAAGGGCGAGGGACGAAGAGAACCATTTTCCTGCTCGTTGAAACGAGGCGGACCATTAGGCAAAGTTCTCGTCCATCGGTGGTTACCGAAATGTCACCAACAATAATAACAGGGTCTTACTGACAGAGTTGTACACCGAGGTGTTTACATAAGCAGGAGAATATTACTGCTTAGATCATATAGTTCACCAGAAAGGTTAAACCACACAATGGAAAGGAAAATATGATTAGCAGATTAAACAGAAGAATGGAAAGGAAAATGTGTTTAAACACATATTTCAAGGTTATATCCTTCCCAAGGACAAGCTAAGCATGATATTCATGACAGGATATAATGTAGAAAACTCTTTAGGTAGGGGAGAGAAATTTCATGACATTACCCATACAACGGTGTTTGGATAATTGAGCAGGAAACATTTAGCATTGGGCTTCAAATGTTCGTGTTGAAAATCGGAGTACCATAGACATGCTTCGAGATAGCATTGACATGGTCAACAGGGGAAGATCAGACTTTGGAAACAAAAAGGATCCATCAGGAACAACTTATAGAATAAGTCTTACAATTTCCTCATGGAAGAACAGCTAACCTTGCTAAAAGGAAAAAAAAACTTATAACAATAGGGCCTCCCGCCAGGGGTGCTGGGTATCATCACCTTACCGGGTCATAAATAGGCCAATGTTATAACTCTTGGAAATATGTTCCAACCATCATATCTGACCGAGATTCAGATCTGATTGGTGTCAGGATAACTCAGACTTAGGAGGCCTGAGAAGAAAAGGTGCAACACAAATTGTCGAAACGACATCGAAGATTCTCGGGAGATGATCTATGGAAGCGAGTTCCGAACAAGGGTTCATAATTAAATCAAGGAGAGGTGAGGAGGTGACTGCTTGACTCGGCGACAATCCATTGAGATTTCCAAAAGATGGATTTCCACCACTATGTGAACAAGGAGATAACATTAGCTAGATCGAATGACTTAATGATGTATGCTCGAGGAAAACATACACAGTTAAACATTGGTTGAAATGTGCACCCGAAATATGGGCTAGGTAGCACGAGCAATGTTCGAATGATGATTCATTAAGCCATAGACGTAGAATGAAACTATAGACCAATAACTTCAAAGCAATAGGGTTGCTAGAAGTTTAGAATTTACACATCACAGACCATTTGTTGGTATTCCTTTTAGAAACAACACGGGGACCAAGAAGAATGGTGATGGGGAGAAGTATCACTGTACCAAGATGTCATGCGAGGTGGTGAAATTCTTACGACATACTTGACATAAAAGATGGTAATACTCCAAGGTAAAGAAGAACAATTGCTGGATAGCAAGGAACTCAAGGTATAACACCAAACACGAACAAGCTTGTGTTGGTGGGAAGGCAATAAAGTGGTCGATGATAACACAGATCATCGAGGGCAAGGATGGTATTTCTCATCATGAACTCAATCGATATCCTGGAAGAGCGCATAAGGTTGATGATGATCACGACACATTTGTCGAGAGATTTCATGAAGATGTAATCAATCAGCGACGACATCAAGTCAAAGGAATGATGAAGCAGACGGTTATTGGAACCATGGGTAGGACACACGCTTGAAATCAAGCTTGTTGTTCCAGGTGAAATGGTATGAGAGGAAGATCGGCGTAAGCTTAGCTCATCATCGAAAGTTGTGCTCCGGGGTTAAGGACCAGGTAGCACAGTTAAAATTTAATACGATAATGATATAGCCGATCAGGCTAGGAATGACTTGAAGGATTAATAAACTCATAAGCAACGAAGATTACTTAGAGTTATTGAACCGTAGTGCGGACTCGGTTCAGTTATCAGTGTCTTTGAGTGTTTAATAACTCAGAACCCGAGGGGGATTGGAATCGGTGAGAATGTAGTACTTGATGAAGAACTCATAAGAAGTTATGTTGTTTCGTGATGATCTCGAGATACCAGGGGGTAATACTCGACGACAGATCAAAGTAGAGGTTGGACTGTGGTATTGCTCTGTAGAAGACAAGTGCTTAAACTTGCACAGGAAATGGTATTTAAAGGAGAGCATGGTCGGAACCACGATTGCAAAAAGCCAGATCCCAGATATAAAATGAACTTATACCAAAGGAATAATTAATTTAAGAGAAGCTTTAATGATAAGATCTACATCGTGTCCATGGGCATGAACACAAAGTTCAAGGTCGACTCCCACTTCTCCAATGCATAACCTTTCATTCACTTCTCACTTTCAAAGAAGTTGTAGTGTTGAAATTTTATCTGGCAAAATACCAGAAGAGTATGACTCGTGAAAACTTTCGAGTTCACACATATTAAGGAAGGCATATGTTCAACCCATCGGGGTATCGTGAAAACATATACCACAAGCTTCAATAGTAAATATCACCAGCTCAAAAATAGAGCATGGTTGAGAAAGCAGAGGATACAATTTACCAAAGGCTTTATATATCCGTGGAAAGGCTCACAAGGTTATTTGAATATGGAGGACACTGTCGGATAAAATCCAACAAAGGAACCGATGGTCCACAAGGGATCTGATGTGAGCATCGGTACTCAACCAGAGGAAGAAGAATGCAAGGAGATCTGATTATAGAAACAACTGACTAACTCAAAAGCTCAAATGCAAAGGAATTATGAATTCCAAGACAAGGGATTAGAAGCAATGCTCTGATTAGGGATGGATAAGTTGAATAGCCTTAGGGGTACAATCGATGACGATTTGATTGGTCGAGATCCAGCTCATGTTAAAGATGTCTGAGCCGGAAGAATGAATTCTAGGATCTGATTGAGGATTGCGAGCATTCGCAACATATTGAATCAATGGACTCAAAAAGGTAATGACAAAGGGTGCCAATAAGATTTCGAGACTTATGGGATTAATCATAATGCTAGTAAGCAAGAATTTCAAGAGCAATAGGCTCCTGAGAATTTTCGGAAGATCGAATGGTATTCTGAACACTTTTGTGATATACTTGAATTCAACTGGGGATGAGCGGATACTCGATAAGTGCGAGAATTATCCGTAGGGGTATTCAGGTGTCAAAGAACAGCATAGCAGTAAGCTCAAAGGATTTTTGGAACAACAGAGAGCATTACGGGGTATCTTGTAGTAACAAGATCAACTGGGAAACATTGTATGAATTGTGAGTATACGTGGTTATCCATAGGAGTTCATCGATGAAAGGGAATTGTAAAAGCGATGAACACAAGTTCTCGGGTTATCAGCGGAGAGTATCTTCAGGGTCTTCACGTGCAGCAGACGATCATCAGTAATAAGGGGCTCTCCGGGTGAAAGCGATAACGAGATCCTAATGTTAGATTTAGCAAAACTCACTTAACCCGAATAGAAGAGAGATCAGAGTCCCAGAGTATAGACGAGGAATAAAATATCCTAATACCACCCAATGGCGACGTGGGCCCGTAAGCCACACAGCCATCTTAGTAAAAGTTTTTCAATGACTAGACTCGACTTCGGCCAAGGAGTTGGAAAGGTGGATTCCTACAGGCAGTCGGCTCTGATACCAACTTGTGACGCCCCCGATTTGACCGTACACTAATCATGCAGGAAAATGTGTACGACCAAGATCAGGGACTCACGGGAAGATATCACAACACAACTCTAAAACATAAATAAGTCATACAAGCATCATAATACAAGCCAGGGGCCTCGAGGGCTCGAATACAAGTGCTCGATCACAGACGAGTCAGCGGAAGCAACAATATCTGAGTACAGACATAAGTTAAACAAGTTTGCCTTAAGAAGGCTAGCACAAACTGGGATACAGATCGAACGAGGCGCAGGCCTCCTGCCTGGGATCCTCCTAACTACTCCTGGTCGTCGTCAGCGGCCTGCACGTAGTAGTAGGCACCTCCAGTGTCGTAGGTGTCGTCGTCGACGGTGGCGTCTGGCTCCTGGGCTCCAGTATCTGGTTGCGACAACCAGATAGAAAGGAAAGGGGGAAAAGAGGGAGAGAAGCAACCGTGAGTACTCATCCAAAGTACTCGCAAGCAAGGAGCTATACTACATATGCATGGGTATATGTGTAACGGGGCATATCAGTGGACTGAACTGCAGAATGCCAGAATAAAAGGAGGATAGCTAGTCCTGTCGAAGACTACGCTTCTAGCCATCTCCATCTTGCAGCATGTAGAAGAGAGTAGATTGAAGTCCTCCAAGTAGCATCGCATAGCATAATCCTACCCGGCGATCCCCTCCTCGTCGCCCTGTTAGAGAGCGATCACCGGGTTGTATCTGGCACTTGGAAGGGTGTATTTTATTCAGTATCCAGTTCTAGTTGTCATAAGGTCAAGGTACAACTCCGGGTCGTCCTTTTACCGAGGGACACGGCTATTCGAATAGATAAACTTCCCTGCAGGGGTGCACCACATAACCCAACACGCTCGATCCCATTTGGCCGGACACACTTTTCTGGGTCATGCCCGGCCTCATAAGATCAACACGTCGCAGCCCCACCTAAGCACAACAGAGAGGTCAGCACGCCGGTCTAACCCTATGCGCAGGGGTCTGGGCCCATCGCCCTATGCACACTTGCACGTTGCGTACGCGGTCGGAAGCAGACCTAGCCTAGTGGCGTTCCATTCCAATCCGGCGCGCGCCACTCAGTCGCTGACGTCAAGAAGGCTTCGGCTGATACCACGACGCCGGGATACCCATAACTACTCCCGCGTAGATGGCTAGTGCGTATAGACCAAATGGCCAGACTCAGATCAAATACCAAGATCTCGTTAAGCGTGTTAAGTATCCGCGAACGCCGACCAGGGCCAGGCCCACCTCTCACCTAGGCGGTCTCAACCTGCCCTGTCGCTCCGCCACAAAGATCCACTTGCGGGTACTCCTACGAGCCGACCCGACTTTAGTCATCACATGTGTCATGTATATAGTATATAAGTATATACCCGTGATCACCGCCCAGGTGATCATGCCCGGTAGTATAGCACAGCAGACGGACAAGAATGTAGGGCCACTGATGGAAAACTAGCATCCTATACTAAGCATGTAGGATTGCAGGTAAAGGTAACAACAGTAGTAGCAAGGATAGGCTATGCATCAGGATAGGATATCGGAAAGCAGTAACATGCTACACTACTCTAATGCAAGCAGTATAGAGAAGAATAGGCGATATCTGGTGATCAAGGGGGGGCTTGCCTGGTTGCTCTGGCAAGTAGGAGGGGTCGTCGACTCCGTAGTCGAACTGGGCAGCAGCAGTGTCGGTCTCGTAGTCTACCGGAGAGAAGAGGGGGAAGAAACAGTAAATACAATGCAAACATAAGCATGACGATGCGTGACATGACAATGAGCGGTGCTAGGTGTGTCCTAACGCGACAGTAGGTGGTACCGGCGAAGGGGGGAAACATCCGGGAAGTATTCCCGATGTTTCGCGTTTTCGGACAGACGGACCGGAGGGGGAAAGTTGCGAGTTCGATAGGTTAGGGAGGTGTGGTGGACGAACGGACTGCGTATCCGGATTCATCTCGTCGTTCTGAGCAACTTTCATGTTGAAAATATTTTAATCCGAGTTACGGATTAAAAGATATGATTTTCTAAAGATTTTATTAATTTCTGGAATTTAACTAATTATTTAAATTAATTCGAAAATGGATTTATGTCATCAGCATGATGTCATGCTGACATCAGCAGTCAACAGGGGTTGACTGGGTCAAACTATCGTGTGGGTCCAGTGGGACCCACGTGTCATACTCTGTTAGGTTAATTAGGGTTTAATTAAACTAATTCTGTTTAATTAAACTAACAGGTTAATTAGATTAATTCATTAGGATTAATTAACTTTAATTAATTAATATTAACATGATTAAATAAGTTAATTAATTATCTTAATTAATTATTCATTTATTTATTTATTTTTATTATTTATTCTTATTTATTTATATATTTATTAATGTTTATTAATTAATTTATTATTTTTATTATTATTATCTTTAATTTTTATTTATTTTTATTTATTTATTTATTTTTCAAAACGTTTTGTGGGCGGGCTCCACTGTCATTGGCCCTAGGGGCCTTAGCGGTTACGGGCGTGCGGGCGCAGGGGCGCTGTCGCCCAGCCCGAACGGGCGCCGATGCGGGAGCGAGCGCCGGCAGCGGGCGCCGGGCGGCGAAGGAGCAGCGGGGCGAGGCCACGGGCTTGGACCGGATGCAGGGAACGGGCAGCGGTGGCACGGCGAGGCCTGCGCGGTTGGGGGCGGCGAGGGGAGCAGGGCGGTGCTGGCCGTGGCCGCGGCGGAGGGGCGGAGCGCGGCGTGCGGCAGCGGGAGCGAGAGGCAGGGGAGGCCAGGGGCTAGGCATCCTTGGGCGCGTGCAGGTGGCGCGGTGTGGGGCACGGCTTGGGCGCGGTGTGCACGCATCGGGGCGTGCCGGAGCGGGCCAATGGCGCGGTGGTGATGGCGGGTCGCCTTGGAGCAAGTGGGGGAAGAGGAGAGGCGGAGGCCGGGGCTCACGGCGGTTCGTAGGGCAACGACAGCGGGTGTCGAGGAGGGGGACGAGGACGGCGCGACGCGGGGAAGGACGACGGTGTGGCGGTCCGGCGAGGAGGCGTGGTCGAGGCGGTGAGGCGACGTCGGGCGGTGGCGTCGTCGGGGCGAGGTGAGGCAGCGACGGCGACGGGGCACAACGGTGGGGCGAAGGGGTCAGGGCGGTTCGCCCGATCCAGAACAGATCGGGGGGGAAGAGAGGAGCGAGGGGGATCGAGGGGATCGTGCGGGAGTGGGAGTGGGGGTGGATCGGTTAGGGTTTGCGGGTGGTGGGGGATAAGGGAGGCGGCTGGGCCGGCCAGCTGGGTTGGGCCGGTTGGCCAAGGCCCGGGTGGGCAGTGGGGGTTTCTTTTTTTTTTACTTAACTCCATTTGTTTTGTCTTACTTTTAAAAACCTTTCTGTTTTATATCAGTTTCATTTTATATTTTAGTTTTATAAAATAGTTAATTAGCCCCTAAATTAGCATTAGCAATTATGCCACTGCCACAATTATCTTAGGTCCAAGGTAAAATAGTTTAACAATTTAATATTTATAAAAGGCATTTAATTAATGTCTTAGCTACTGTTTTAATTATTCAAGGGCATTAAACCACTTTATAAAAATGTTGGTTCACCTCCATAATTAGTTATGGAATATTTGGTTCACTCCGAACATTTTAGTTTTAATATTTGAAAACTTTTATTGTTTGCTTTTATTTAAATTTTGAATTTGTTTCAGTTCTGAACTATCGAGAGTTTATCAACAGTAACCGCGGTGACATGGCATCATTAGCGGGGGATCAATGTAGCTTAATTATCCGGGCGTCACACCGCTGGATGGACATCGTACGGTCACTGGAGCTAGAATCGTTCATATTGACTAAAGTTGACAAAGGCCCCTGTCCCATTCAACTTAGTAGGCCCACAAGTCAGCCTCCCACCATGGTGGGTCCCAGCTAGCAAGGGGAGTATTCATTTTTTTGTGCGTAATAAGGAGGCACTTCCGGTGGGTCCGACCTGACAGCGGGGGGAACGTTTTTTTCGCAAAATACGCTGGCCCGTCCGGTGGGTCCCAGCAGTCAGGGGGGAAACGTTTTTTTCGCGAAATAAGGTGGCCCGTCCGGTGGGTCCCTGCTGTCAGGTGGAGGAATAATTATTTTGCGCGTAATAAGGAGGCACTTCTTTGCGGTCGCCTGGACCCAGTTGTCAGCCTCTCCACCTACAGTACTCTTCCGATGGAAGTCGGTCGTTGACCACGTTGACCACGCCGCGCCGAGAGCTCCAGGGCGGTGGTCTGGACGACGGTGAGGCCTAGGAAGGGGACGACGCGGAGCCGGGGAAGACACAGCGGAGGAAGCCCGCGCGGAGAGGAGTACGAGGGTTCACTGGTTCGGCTGCGGTGTGAGGTTGCCGTCGCCGCAGAATAACAGGGGGTGTGGGTGAGTGGAGGGATGGCCTGGCCAGCAGTGGGGGTAGTAGGGGCCGGTGAGGCCTCCGCGGCAGCACAGCCGGCCACGGGAGGCAGGAGCAGCCGGCACGACCGGCGCTGCTTTGGGCGGCTGGAGCAAGAAGACCAGAGGTTGAAGAAGCACGACGGTCGTTGGATGGACATCGTACGGTCACTGCAGCTAGAATCGTTTATATTGACTAAGTTGACAACGCCCTTGGTACGTCAACTTAGTAGGCCCACAGGTCAGCTTCCGAAATGGTGCGCCCCAGATGTCAGGGGGAGGAATCATTTTTTGGGCGGGTGAAGCTAGAATATCCGAGATTGAAGAAGAAGCACGGCATCCGTTGGATGGACATCCAACGGCCACTGCTGCTAGAACCGTGTGTTGACTATAAGTTGACAAAGCCTTGCATACGCTTCAACTCTGTTTTTTTAGGGGACGCGTCAACTTAGTAAGGCCAGAAGTGTGTGGCAGAGAACTTATAGCCCATTTGAGATTTGTAAGAATGTGTAGCCCATTTTTGAATTCTAATGGAATTTACTACAGCCCATTTACAGTTTGTTAAAAGTACAGCCCATTTCAACCAACCATTCAAAACAGAATTCAATAAAATTTCCCACATTTTGATGGGATCCGAAATATTTTTATCCCGAAATTTCTAGTCAGATGAAACATTGCGCTCGCAACAATTAATGAAATTAAAATTTTCAATATCCAAAAATAATATTTTATATAGTTACTGCCCAGTTTTTATAATTACATCCCATTTATTATTTCTTAAAGCCCATTTTCTTGTTAAGCCTAATGCATCCCTCCTAGGAAAGATTTGCAGCCCAGCGGGGCGGAGAATAACAACTTGACCTTGCCTGGGTATTCCTAAAAAAAGTATAGCTGGGCTAGCCATTTTCAGCTTGAAAAAAATTAATATCTGGGCTGGATATCTGGCCTGGGCTAGACGGGCCACAGCCCGCCCAGTTAATACCTGCAGTGATGTTTCCGTTGTTGTTCACAGGAGAAAAATTAATATCTGGGCTAAACATCGAAAAACTCTGCAGTGCTCACACCTCAAAAACACAAATACTGCTCGAGCTGCTTGGTCCCAGCTGTCGGCCTCTTCTTGTGCAATTCTCTCGTTTATTGACTACTACATAGGTTGACAATGGTGTGTGACCGTGATGTCAGGAAACCAGGAGGAAGCAAAATAAATTATAGTTTTATATATATATATATATATATATATAATAAGGAGGCACTTGCGTACGTGAGGCTATGGACCTGGTGGGTCCCCGTTGTCATCCTCTCCAAGTAAAGTCATCTCCTCACCCACGTGCGCTTTCCGCCCGAAACAGTCAGCGCCGCCCGCCCCGCTTCCCGGTGCAGGCAATTGCTCCGCCTTCAAACGACACAAGTGTCGTCCGTCCATCCATCTGCCGCCCACATTAATGATACGCGGTTGCCGAGGCGGCTACTCCGGCGCCACACATCCGTCCCTCCACCTACCCACCATTGCTATATAAACTGTTGCGCCGGCCATAGCCGCAGTCATCCGCATCCGTTCCCTTTCTCCTGTCCACACCACTACTGCCCACCATGGCTTCCTCGCGCTCCTCGGGACGGGCGGACGACGGACCACAAGGAGATGGCAGCCATTGCTGCCAACCGGCTGGCCGGCAGGCAGCCGGAGGACGACGACGTCCCAATGGAGAACATGGTAGTCGACGATCCGGCGCCAACCCCCTCCTTCGCGCCATCCTCGCCGGTGCATTGCACCATGACCATCGGCGAGGCCCGTGCCCAATATATGGACAGGGTGAGGCAGATGCGTGAGGAGCAGTTCTGGGAGGCGCAGGCCGATGCCGCCTACAACCACCATCTCCTCCAAGAGCACCTGCAGGCGGAGGAGCAGATCGCCGCGGAGCGGGCGGAGCAGGAGGCGCTGCTCGACTCGTACCGCTCCGCCCGCAAGGGCCGCCTCGAGTGCTGGCGGTACCGCATGCGGGTGGCGGAGGCTGCGGCTGCCTACAAAGAGGCTAGCAAAGAGGGCGATGAAGCAGGTGAGGCGCTGTTTGGCGAGACCAAGGATGAGGCAGAGGATAATGCCGGCTCCGACGAGTCCCCGCTCCGCTGGCGTCGACGAGGCCCTGCTCCGCCGAGGCCCCGCGACGCCAACAACGAGGCAGAGGACACCGCCGGCTCCGCCGAGGCCCCGCCCCGCCAGCAACGAGGCAGAGGACATCGCCGACTCAGCCGAGGCCCCACCCTGCCGGCAACGTGGGGGAGGATTTCCACCGCTCCGCTGAGGCGCCGCCCGCCGGCAACGAGACAGAGGACATCGCCGGCTCCGCCGAGGCCCCGCCCCGCTGCCAACGAGGCCGTGCCACACAGAAAACGAGGAAGAGTAGAACACGGTAGGTCGCCGCCACTCGGGTCCAAGTAAGGCCACCGCTGCTACCTCCGGTTGAAGCCAAGCTAGGCGGGTTGACCATTGACGGCCGGTTAGCTTCTTGGCGGCGACGTGGAGTCGGAGAGCTGTGCTGGAGAAGAACGCTGCTTCTACTTAACTGCTGGTGCAGCTGGCTGGCTGACACGTGGGCCCAACAGGCCACATGTCAGTTACGCTACTGCACCTGCAGTTAAGTCACTGAAGCTTCTGTTCGGCTCAGCGGGACACAGGTGGGTAGCTTCGGTTAATTAATTATACCTCCAGCGCACCCCTTTTTAGTTGAAGAATGTATGAAATGTAATGAAATTCGGCATGTTTATATGAAATCCGACCGTGTATGAATGAATTTATTTCGATTAGTTCGAATTCCTGTATCACTGGCATTGGATGAACATGCAAAACAATACGTACTAGCATTATTCCCAGGGTGATCACCTCGTTTGCAGCAGTTTCACATGTACTCCCTCCGGTCCTTTCTAGTCTGCATACAAGTTTTGTCTGCAGTCAAAGTATCTCTACTTTGACCAATCTTATACAAAAATGCACTTTCACAATGTGCGAAGTAAAAAGGAACAGAAGGAGTACAAAGAGTTTGAGCAGCTTTTTAGCGTTTCTGTACATTGCAATCAAACACACAGGCCTGGCAATTCATAGAGAACATTCAAAACAATCGATGATTATGCATCTCAGTGACTCACATGTCAGAGGCAATATTTACTTCACAACTAAAGAATAAAGAAAAAATTGATCGATGCTGCTGACAGCAAAGGGCGTCCCATTCAAAAATATCAAACGCATGTCTTGCTAAAATCAATGAGCAAAATTTGACAAGGTTGTCCCATTCCAAAATATCAAATGCCTACGATTGTGGAATGGGCAGGATTTGCCATCAGTTCGGACATTGACATGGCACCTCGTGCTAAATAAACCAGCTATTCTTTTTGTGTAGTTCCACCAAAATCAACCAAATTCGCGCGTAGCTTGTATGATTTCGCCCTTATATGTTGCAACGCCTTGAACTTATCGGCACCTCCTTTCTTGTGGTGGAAAATGAATGATTTGATGTATTCATGAACATTTTGTGCAATTCCCATTGAAATCAAGCTGAGCACCCCTATTTGCACAAATACAAAAAAGTGATTAGTATAAAGCAAACTGTACTATGAATTGACAGTTTCAATAGGCACATACATGGTCCATGTAGAGCACACTTTTAGAAAAATGGAACTCGCCAGAAAGAATCCTAGAACAACACTGTACTCGCGCATCACAGCAAAAAATGGAGATTTGTCAGTCCTTCTAAGCTGAAGTTAGTTTGGTCTTGTGGGGAGTAATGTAACCATCCTTCAACTGCTCCTTCTGATGAGAAGATAGACCGGGCTTCTTCATCATGGCATAATCAGAACTAGTCACTTCACGTACTCCATATTCTTCTTCAGAGGAAGATGATCCTGTTGTGCAAAGACAAGAGGACTACTAAATGCTAGCATCCCTGTTTGCTCAAAAAAAAGGAAAGGAAATATTTAAAACAGCACAGATGAAGCACTTCTCAAGGACAATACCACTTTTTCATGACAGTATCTAAACAGTAGCGCAACACCAATAAAGATGACAAAGCACAATCATATGGATGAAATCAGTGGGCGAGTACCAACCTTTGTCAGGAGGCTTATTGGGTAGAGCATACAAATGAAGCACTTCTCCGGAACCATCTGTTGCTATCTACGATGGTGGCCATGCTTACTATATACTCCTCGATTAGTTTAATGTTTCCAACATCTTCTTGTGCAGTTCCACTAAAATATATGGTATCTTCAAAGAAGATCCCTGTTTGCACAAGTAGAGATAATTACATATTACATTAAGAGTGGCATCAAATCAGTGGCAAAACAATTGCTCGTTCTAGCCATAGCAATAAATTAAGATGCAAAACTATATCCTACTTGTGTCATCACAGTTCCACTGCTTCATTACAGCACCGGGAGTTGATTTTTGTTTTTCTTCCGCTTGTTCTTCCCCTTCATCACTTGGTTCAATAACAGACAAGCTTCGCCTTCAATGTAAGATTTGGCATGTCAATTAGGGAGCACAAGTATAGTACTAAACTTAATTTTCTGATGAAAGTGGCAAAATACAGGCCAGCAGTTGTGAAATATCCTTATCTTACCTCAATGGGATATTACGGTGCACATACAGATTGGAAGTCTTGTCTCCATTTGTGCAGTTCACTAAAATCAAGCAACATTATCGTACAAGTAGCACAACATATGAAAGCACACTGCAGAATCATGTGAAAGAAGGCTAGTACTGACCTCTCATGATGCGGAATTCAAACAACTCACAAGAAGAAGATCTGAACCAAATTCGCCTTAACGGATAGGAAGTAAGATCTCCTCTTGTGCAGTTCCACTAAGATCAAGCAATCAAGCAACGTTGTTGGTGTGACATTTTGGTTGAACTGCACAAAACACTCTTAAAACAAAAGTGTTTTGTGCAGTGCAACAAAAGGTCACAATGGCAACAAGGTTAAGTAGATAACCCTGTTTACACAGAGGTGCAAAGGAAACAATTAGTGGTCAATAATGGTGGATGACACAGAAGCCAACAAAAAGAAGCATCTACCTTATCTAAATGGGAAAGAAAGCAAGACAGTAGCATTTCTCAAACGGTGGCATTGATTAATATTAACATAGAGATTATATTAACAATAAAATTCGTTAAACATGTAATTTGCTTTTAACTGTGGCATTGCATCAATTTTCCAGCGGCATTATTAGAGGGTGTTTGTTTACAGGGACATTTTGGTGTAGGGACTAAAAAAACTCCGTGTCAGTCCCATCTAAACCAAACAGGAGGGACTTTTAGGGACTAAAAGTGGGCATTTGGTACTAAAGAAAGAAGACCCCGAGGGAGTCTTTTTGGGACTTTTTCCAACAGTTGCCCCTGCCACGCATCGCACCTTGTCTCTATTAGTTCATTACTAGGGGTAACAGGGTCTTTTAGCATGTCATTTAATAACCTCTAGTCCATGTTTAGTCCCTATAACCAAGCAGGTAGGGACTAGGGAGTTTTTAACCAAACAGGGCCTTAGATTAACAACAGCTAATGAGTTGCATGGGACAGTGGACGCACCAGCACCATGTGCATCTACCGATGTACTGTGGTCATGCAACAAAGAACAAACAACCAAGGAGCATATTTGTGTTGGTCCCAGTTTTGTTATCTTTAGACACCTTTCCCTATGTGAGCGCAGCAAATCTAGTCCTACTCAAACTCTACAGCCTTGTCCCTTCCTTTCCTTTTTGCACTAGTACTTTCGCCCCTTCCTTTCCTCTTTGAACCACGTCCTAGATTTATGCGATACAACTTTCCCCACTACTTTCCCCCATTCCTTTCCTCTTTGAACCACGTCCTAGATTCATGCTATACAACTTTCCCCCTTCATTTCCTCTTTGAACCACGTCGTAGATTCATGCTATATACAACTTTTCCCACTACTTTCCCCCACTCCTTTCCTCTTTGAACCATGTCCTAGATTCATGGTATACATGCAGCTAGAGCAATGCATGTGGAGTAAGTAAATTATACCTTAAGGTTCTTGGGGCGTGGTTCGGTGGGCGACGGGACGGCGGTGAAGAAGAAGGGGTCGGAGTCCCTCCCGCGCCGTCGCTGGGTGGAAAGTGAACACCTGCGCCGGTAGTCCCTCGCCGACGGCGACAGCGTTAAGCCTCCTTCCCTCCCGGCGGATGGATCCTGCCGGCTCTTTGAGCAGCAGTGAGGGGAGAGAGAGGCCAACGAAGTCTTGTTTAGATCTGGAGAGGGCGAGAGAGTGTGAAGAGAGCAACTACAAGCGCTGAGGCTCCAGCGGGAGATGGCAAGAGAGTGTGAAGAGAGCAACTACAAGCGCTGAGGCTCCAGCGTGTATATATATACTGGAGAGAGAGTGTGAAGCGTGCAACCCCTAGAAAACATTTTGACCAGTCAAAGAATCCTCCTGGCACAAATTATGCTCAAGTGTAGTTATGAAACCCGAGACCTCAAGTTTGATGAGCGAACAGGCTAACCAGCTACACAACCCTCCCGTTATGTTCAACGAGAGGGAAATAACCTTTTATACATTCCTGCATTCGTGTGACAAGCATGCCGTGTTTTTTTGTGTGTGGGAGTCATTGGGATTTCAATCATAATCGTGTCATGTGGCTTTGGTGGTAAGACTATCCACAGTGGTGCAGAAATAATGCAGCCTTAGTCACCTTACCTCTCTCCACGTAGTACATTGGGTCCCACCAGTCAGAGGGTGAAACAAAAAGCGCTAGCGGTGTATCTTACCTCACACATCTCGCTACTGCTCGGGAACACTGTCCAATGGATCCCTCTGTTCGCTCACGTACTATTTTAAGTGAATCCTTATTATAACATGCACACAAATTTTGGGCACTTGTTTCGACTTAAGTCAGTGTGCCACCATATCTCGTATACTTACTACTCCCTCCGTCTAGGTGTAATAAGTCACGTTAGAAGGTGCAACGGGACCAAGGTGTGTGCGTGTGTGTGTGTGTGTGTGTGTGTGTGTGTGTGTGTGTTTAACAACATGTGTGTGTTAGAGAGAGCGACAGATCGACCTACTCCTACAGAGAGATGTTGTGTAGTGTATGATTTTAGCCGCGAGAGTCGGTGCATCCTCTCGTTTCCGGGCGTGTCCGGTAGGGACATGCGGACAACTGCCACGCCCGCTCCTGACCAGCCTGGCCCACCCAAAGCCCCTCCATCACCCGCGCGCGCTTCCCGCCCGAAACGGTCAGTGCCGCTCCAAAGAATCGGTGCCGCATTCATGCCCGGGCAGAGCGGACGCGACCTCTCACTAGCTCAAGAGTGATGGTTGCTTCGTCCGTCCAACTTACTGCTGGGTCTATGTGATTTGACGGCTCATTGGTCTTTATTACTGAGGTGGTAGGACTGCTAGATGTCCCACGCTTTCGGCGAAAGGAGGTACTACTACTAGATTACAATTTTCTCCATTCTTACAGCGGAGGCGTGCAAGAGCAGTGAAAACACGCAGGCTCGGTGATTACATGGCCCACCTCACACTATCACCGTGCGATACCTAACTCTTTACATAGTACTCCCTCTGTTCCTAAATATTACTAGATGAGTCCCCGCGCGTTGCCACGGAACAGCGGTATATCTCTCTGCGCAAAATTATCGATTTCATAGAACTAAAAAATACTCTATAACCGCATGACAAATGTGGTAGCCAAACTAAATAAACTCCCATCATCATTTAGATCATCCCACGTAAGGAAAAAAGATCAGCCAACTCCTACTGCATAATGGGATTATATTTTTCTTTTTGACATGTTAATGGGACTTAAAAGCTCACTTACATGCATGCTACCGGTGCATGCTTGCATGCAGACATGTTGATGTGATTTAAAACCCACTCACATGCATGTGCCACGGTATTTCTGCATGCTTGCATGTGGCTTAGTGCGCAGCCTCTCAACGTCTAGATCAGACGGCTATTATGGACTGATTTACTTCATCTAACGGCCACATCAATTTTGATGATGTGGCTCAAGGAGAGGATAGATAATTCCTAGTAGTGGGGGCTAGCTATTACTAATAGATAAGTCTTTGTAGAGATTCCACTACATACGGAACAAAATGAATGAATCTACACTTAAAATGCATCTATATACATCCGCATGTGGTTCATGGTGAAATCTCTACAAAGACTTATATTTAGGAACGGAGGAAGTACTAGTATAGTACGTACTGTAATTTATCAGCGAGATAAATTTGTACAATGCTATGCAGCTTCCAGCTTCTGTTACATGTATCTTGCGTCCAAGGTTGCCCGTTGCAACATTTCATCAAATACAAAGGAGACTAACATGAATGCTATTGCATCTCAATGATTGACAGATCATAGAAAATATGTACTCCCTCCGTTCCAAAATAAGTGTCTCAACTTTGTGCAAACTTTAGTACAAAGTTGTACTACTACTAAAGTTGACACTTATTTTGGAACAGAGGCAGCTAAAGAAAAAAACGATCCATGCAGTCCATAGCCCTTGAACCGTGTACCCTGACCAGGCTTCAATTTGCTGGCAATGTTCGAGCTTCCTAATAAATGAAGTTTGCAACCTTTTGACCATCGGATCATTTTGTGCAGTTTCACCAAAATCTAGATGAGAATCCCTATGGCAAAGAAATTGAAGAAGCATGATTAGAATGAGATTACTAGGACTAGTTGATGAGACATAAAATCATAACAAATATAGTACGTAGAAGCCAGTTGAGGTATGAGCGGGGCAAAGAAGTAGAGAAATATCCACAGGGAGTGATGTTGGCAGCTGGAGCAGTGGTGCAAGCCGGCTGTAAAGGGAGTTGTACCTGAGGGACGTAGCTCAACCTTGAGGAGGGCAGCGGGAGGCGGCAACTGCCCACGTCGCGGCAGTGAGCAAGGGACGAAGGCAACCTCACCGTCTTTGTGAGAGAGAACAGCGGGGACCCCTGATCGGGACGTGCCGACAGTGGGTTTTCGCCGTCGGCGACGGCCACCGCATCTACACTAAGCATCCACCCCTTCCCCAAGCGGACGTGATCCGCCGGGATGTTAGAGATGTGGCCACAGTCGTTTTGTGCGAGAGAGTGTGAAGAGAGCAACCCCAGCAAGCAACCGTGTAGGCTGGCCCGTCTTGACTATGTATATAGTGGAACGGTTTCCTTTTCTCTCCATATGAACCTATCATATTGCGTACGTACCACTGAAGAAAAAAAACTTTATTTATAAATGATGCGGCACCTACTACTCGTTCTCCTATAACCTTGCACTTGGCATCTCCAAAATATTAACCTTGCGATTGGCTCTTCGCCTCTTCGGGAAGTCGAGCAATAATGGTAGTGCAGTATACATCGTTCTGGCTATATGAGACCGAATGAATTGCTGCACGTCCACCACGTGGGCGAGGGTTGAGGGGCGAGGGAGAGTGCTACATACGGAGCAAAATGAGTGAATCTACACTCTAAAATATGTCTATATACATCAGTGTTTGGAGTATGTACTAGTAGTTCATATTGAAATCTACTAAAGGACATATATATTCCAAAAAATATGATATAATCTCTATAACCAAGGTACTACCTCTCTCTCAGTTTACAAGGCATGCGCGTACCCCTAGGTTGTCAATTTGACCAACCTAATGCAAGTCAAATATTACAAAAAATATATACCAATATAAACTTCATATGTTCTATTTTCAAATGGTATAATTTTTGTGTTATGTAGTTTATATTAGGGTAATAAAATTGGCAACCTAGGTATACGCGCAGGACTTGTAAACTGAGACGGAGGGAGTAGTAGGGACGAGGAGTAAACGGAGGGAGTAGTAAATTTTTCTCCTCGTCCTGTGAGCCACCGCGCGCATGGGCGAGGGAGCGGGCGTAAGGCGGAGCAAGCTTCACCTCATCCTGCGAGCCACCGCGCCCGTGGGCGGGGGAGACGGCGTACTAAGCAAGCTTCTCCTCGTTCTGCGAGTTGACGGGACACATCAAAAGTACTCCAGTGTATAGAGCCTTGCCTCTAAGGTAGGCCCCACATGGTTTGCCTCTTTTTTAACATAACACGTCAAGTCGCAATTTGTTTGTTCACCCGTGGTAGACGATCCTCCCTCCACCAAGTGGACAACCAGTACACGTGCCAAATTACCACGTGGGTTGCCTTTTTCGTACAGAAATGAGCTCCACCGTGTACCCGCGCGGGTGTGGTTGGGAAAGAGACGGGAGTACGTGCGCCGTGCATGCACCTCTTCTCTTCGTGCACGTCCCCCACCTATGTGGGTGTGTGTGAGAGATACAAACCACGTTCGTGAGTGTTTTTTGTTTTGGGGTGGGGGTGGGTGGGGGGTTGATTTCGTGAATTATTTGTGGGAATATGTGTCGATGACATCTCAAACAAAATTTTGCATGCAATGTGTGTGAAATGGAGGCCTATCCATATCATACATAGAGGGTCGGGCAATCCAGGAGAAGAGAGGGAGGGGTCATAGCTATAGATAGAGTCGAAGAGAGGATCAAGTGGGTGGGTGGGAGATCGATGAAGAGAGCCATCGAAATTGTGTGTGTGTGTGTGTGCAAGTCAAAGATATAGGGCGACTGGCCTACCGGAACGTTAGAGGGCACATGTCAAGTTTGTGTGTGGCAGGGAGACATGACTAGAGCACTCGATGTATCGGTGTGTGTGGGGGGAAGGGGGTGGGGGAGGGGTAGGCAGAGGCCTAACTATAGAGGTAGAACGACTCGTATATGTGTTGAGAAGGAGAGACCCAGCTATGTCTTGAGGCAGATCGGTCGACATCCATACATAACTGAAGGACGGGAAATATGATGGGACAGAGAGAGAGAGGACAGAGAGAGGGAGGGAGAGGGAGGGAGAGGGGTAGAGTGCTGGATGGGTGATGGAGTTGCTTCTCGAAGATGGTGGGAGAGGCCTACTAGACAAACTGAGGGTGGAACTGCAATGTTATCAATAAGAGTGGGGATGTGTTTCTGTTTGTGCCTGTGCGTGAAAGATCTGTCGGGACACATCCATGGATGATGAAGGGGAACCATGTGTTTGGTAAGCAAACCTAAATAGATCGGTAGAACAATTGTTGTTTGTCGGAGGAAGGGAGAGACACAACTAATGAGGTAGATCGATTGACGTGTGGGTAAAAACGAGTTATAAGGACCTAGCTAGCTATATGTATAGCGAGAGATTGGTCGGTGTACGTCCATTTGTTACAGGCAAATAAGGCCCAGCGAGACGGATAGACAGAGAGAATGGAGCTAGGAGGTGGTGCGAGAGGCCCAACTACTAGCTAGATTGGGGGAGGAGTGTGCGGTTGTGAGATCGATGAAAAGAGGGGCGAGAGTTTACACGTGTGTCTGACCGTATGAGAGACACGAGGCAAGGACACATAAAGGAGGAGATTGAAGGTGTGTGTGTATGGTGTAGGCAGGCATCGCTGGAGAGGTTTATCGATTGGTGTGAGTCGGAAAGGAGTTGTGGAGACTCTGGGAGAACAACCTAAAGAAAAAAATAAATGTGCCCGGTGGATAGAATGCCGAGGGAGGGGGAGGGCGAGGAGGGCGTGTGCATGCACGAGAGAAAGTTAGTGGTAGCTACAAAGGTTAGAGGATTGTGTGGGTGTAAGAGACTAACAAAGATCATAATTTGATATGAAAGCGGATTCATATATTTGAATAGGAGATCATAGTGTTTTAAACATTGCATGCATGAATATAGCGGTGATACACGTGTTGTGCACATGTTATACCATAATGTGATAATGCATGGCGTTTCCAACTCACCGCTAAATGCCAAACAATCTAAACCATACTATACATCAAACAATCTCACATTTTATTTGAATTTGTGATAATGTGTGGCGTTTGCAGCTTACAACTAAATATCGAACAATCTAAACAATACTATATATCGAACATTCTCACATTTTATTTGAATTTGTGGTAATGTGTGGTGTTTGCAACTCAGATCTAAATACTTGTAGGCGTAGGGGCGGGGCACCATACATAATGTGATAAACACATTATACATATGAGACATGGTTTAGATTATGAAGATCTAGCTAGAGCTAGAAATGTAATGTGATTTGAAATCAAAATAAAGTGGATTCAAAAAATCTAGTTTGAAGTTGCGGCCTAATCGGCGCCACCAAAGAGGTTGTACACTAATCGCCGCATTTTCTTCTTGATTCGATCTCACGGTGCTGCCGGCGCTCGGTCCCGAGCCGACACGGCGCGGCTCCATCCACGGCGGCGTCACCGGCCACTTCCTCCACGGCGTCGCTCCCTCGGCGGCGACGTCCACATCAGTAGGAGCTGCTGCTGCTTTAGCTCTCGCTTGCGCTGCTGCTCTGCTCTTGCTCTCGGTCCCCTGCCTGGTCTGCTCTTGCTATTGCTCTTGCTCGCGCTGCTGCTCTCGCTCTTGCTCTTGCTTGCGATGGTGCTCCGATTTAGCTACACTTCAGTCGACTGAATCGACTTTTGGGTCAGTCGATTTTCAGGGGGTGGGGGGGCTCGCCGGGGTGAAGGAAGAACCAGCCGCAGCGGGGAGGGGGGCTCGCCGGGGAGGTACCCCACTATCTATCTTAGGGTTCAGGATGGGGGCGGTGGTCGCCGGCGGTGGCGGGGCGTTGGTGGGGCGGTGGCGTGGGGATCGCCAGAGAAAAAGCTCGGCACGGGGGGGCCTAGAGGGATGGCCGGGGCGGCGGCGGACCGGCGGTGGGGAGTGTTTTCGGGGCGGGCGGGGCGGCGCACCGCCAGCCGCGGGCGGCGGGGGGCTACTGTTTGGCCGGTGGTGGCTGGCGGCTCAGGGGGGTGGAGGTTGAAGATGAACCGCAGGCCCTTGATTTCGTATCCAACGGCTGCAAAATCGACTGACCAGAGATGAAAAAGTCAGTCGACCGACGTGTAGCCTCACCTTGCTAGTGCTTTCAGTTTCGACAGCAAAATTCAGTTTCGACAGCAAAATTCAGTTTCGACAGTTAAGTTCAGTTTTGACAGTTAAGTTCAGTTTCGACAGTTAAGTTCAGAGATGAGCGGCTGATGTATTTTACATCTAGCACTTTGTGGTTATGTATTTTACGTCATGTATTGGAGACGCTATTAGAATTCCACTCAGGTTAACGTTGTTCGTTGTCTCTCTTGTCCTGCTTCAGCCTCGGCGTCGTACAACTCACCGGAGCTGCTCCAACGACGAAACCCTCCATCACAGCAGAGCAGTACCTCGGGCTCCATCTCCAGACGCCTAAGATCTTCTTCCCCTCCTTCGACAGCAAAGTCAGCCAGAGCATCCTCACCGGCCAACCCAATCACGCTGAGATCGACATGGCTTCGCCAAAGAAGTTGTACACTTGTTGCATCTCTTTTTTACTCTACATGTTATATATATTGTCCACTGAGCACACGGATTTGTTCCTTTAGTGTCTCCTTGAAAGAAAAAACGTAGGAATTTTAATTTTCACTTGTCCTCCTTTTCAAATTCCTATTCTTGAAGCACAAGACTAAGAGATAGTAGCATAATAGCATTATAACCGTACATTTTCTTGTGGTTTGACTTAATCTCACCATGCTTCTTTGCATCCTGTGATCTTCCAATTGTTGTGAATCAAACACCTAGATTGGCAGAAATCCTGTGTTTTTAAATTCTCTGTTTTGCACGTGCATTCCTATCCTATTCCTGTCTTTTTCCTATCCCTGCATTATTGGAATCCTCCAATTCAAACGAGCCCTTACAGAATTACTTCTCTTACAGATAGTTGTGAAAGAAAACCTTGCGTGGTTTGTCCCGCTCCTGCTGCGCCGTCGTCCACCCCAGCTCAGCTGCTCCAACGACAGAAGGGTCCAGCACAGCAGGGATCCGGCCTCCAGACTGTCTTTCGCCGCCTCAGATCTTCTTCCCCGCCGCTGGCAGCCATGAAAACTGCATTACCATCATCAACCGAGCAGATGACCTCGAGGACTACACGGGTCCGCAAGAGAGGTCGCACTCTTCCGTGTCTGCTTATGTTATGCATCGCTTAATATTACATGCTACTTTATCGTCCTGTTCACCGATTAGACTCTGAGTCAGCTCCAAACTAATGGTCAAACTTGAGTTTTTAAATGGTTGTGGGGTACATATCGGGGCCGCTATCAATAGTATCTATCTACTATCTGATTAATCTCCGGTGTCTACTATGAGTTTCATGTTGGGTGGGAAACAAACAGTAAAGAAGCCATTATCTGTATTTTTTAACTGAAGCCATTACCTGCCTACTATTATTGGTTTTGGGTCTATCCACAGGTTGCTACCATCACTCTGGATTTCTGCATGCACTCCTTACATAATCTCACTATGTTTTATTCCTATGCATGACAGTTATTGTAAACAATGGAACTGAACATGTAGAACAAAAGAGACGAGCCTTGCGTGGCAATAAAATTTCATGCAGACGTCGCTCCATGGTAGGCGCAAAGGCAGCCCCCCTCCACGCATTTCGGATTGTAATCGAGAGGAAGATATCTATTCCGAGGGGGATTCAGAAGTAGAAGACAACTCCTATTTACCCCCTGAGGTCTTCACTCTAACTTGGCATGCTGATGTTGGTTATATCATGCATATGGTGTATTGCATTGCTTACTTTATACATCAAATATGTCATCTGCTTAGTTTAGACATCCTTTGTGTGAATGCCATCTGTTTAGTTTATTCACCGTTTATGTGAATTATGCAATGCCATCTTGTTTAGCCAGGTATCATATATGTGAATTTTGCAATGCCATCCTGCTTAGCCAGTCATCTTATATGTAAATTATATCAGGCCATCCTTTTTTTCGTTACATATTACATTTGTCAACAATGTTAGTACATTCAACTGCTCTTCGTGTGCATCAGCCATTTGACACGGTGATGGCAAATTCTGGAGTGAAAACAAGGTCTTCAGAGCAGACTATGCTATCTGACGAAGTGCATATCTCGCTGGTTACGGATAGCTCCTCAGAGGAGGATTCAGAGACAGATGACCAGTCCTATCCCCCCCCCAGGTGTATGCTCTAACTTGGCAGGGTTATGTTGCTCATATCGTGCGTATGGTGTCTCGCATTGCTATGTCATTTGATTAGTTTAGACATGCTTTGTGTGAATGCCACCTATTCAGTGTCTAATTACCATATATGTGAATTATGCATTGCCATCTTGTTGCAAGACATTATATATGTGAATTATACAATGCTATCTTGTTGCAAAGGCATTATATATGTGAATTATGCAATGCCATGTTGTTTACCCAATCATCATGTATGTGAATTATATCATGCTATCATTTTTTTGTATTACGTGTTCCATTTGTCGACAACGTTTGTATATTCAACTACTCTTCCTGTGCATCAGCCATTTGAAGCGGTGATGGAAGTATCTGGAGTGAAAATAAGGTATTCAGAGCAGACAATGCTACCTGCTGAAGCAGACATCTTGCTGGTTACAGAGAGCTCCTCAGAGGAGGATTCAGAGACTGATGACCAGTCCTATTTCCCCCCTGAGGTCTATGCTCAAACTTGGCAGGGTTATATTACCCATGTCATGCATGTTGTCTTGCATTGCTTAGTTTTTACATCATATATGGATTGCCATCTGCTTACTTGCTTACTATATAAATCATATTTGAATTATATCATGCCATCATGTTTACATAGTACATACACATCATCTATCTGAATTATGGCATGGCAACCCATTTAATAAAGACATCATATAGTTATATCATCTCATCCTGTTTAGTGTTTACAGTCATCATATTTTGAATTATGGCATTCTATCCGTGAATGAATGTGAATGTATGTGAATTATGGCATGCCAACCTATTTAATAAACACATTATATAGTTATGTCATGTCATCCTGTTTACATAGTCTCATATTTTGAACTATGTCTTTCCATCCTTTTTAGTTAGCCATCATAATGTGAAATGGTGTCATGCTATCCTGTTTTGTTAACCATCATATATGTGAAATTGTGTCATGCTATCCTGTTTGGTTAGACAACATAAATATGAATTATTTCATGCTCTCTTTTATTCCCCACTATCCATTGCACCTGTCTATCATACAATGTCTATACTTTCAATTACTTTTCTTGTTTATCAGCCATTTCAATTGGAGAGCGTGATGGTAGTATCTAAGGAAGTAACAACACGGTCTTCAGAAAAGATAGTGCTACCAGTTGATGCAGATAGAACCATGGTTGTACTTGCCCAAGGACCAGATCCACCACACATAACCCAGACTCTCGCAGATTGTACCCCTACCCAGTTGGACAGAGAACCAGCTACACCCCTTCTAACCCCAACCCCGGCAGATAGTAACCCAGTTCCAGTTGACACAGCACCGTCTCCACTACAGAGCACCCAAACACGAGCAGTTAGTAAGGGAACTGCAGTGACCAAAGCACGAGGACCACCACTCCGAATCCCAACTCAACGCTTAAAGGAGAAGAAGATTTGTTCTCGGGTCGGGTTCTGTAGCTATGGTTCATACTCCTTTGCTCTTGCATTACTGTATTTACTCATACCAACTATTTTCAAATTTGAAGGATGGAATTGAAACTCCAATGGCGCAACAGGTATGTTTTAAACCTGTTTCTTTAACTGGTTTGATGTTGTAACCTGCTCTATGTCGATTTCAGTTTCAATTGAATAAATAGTTATGTTCTCATGTCATGCACATTACAAGTGTTGTTATTGCTCTATAGTTACCCACACTTATATTCTGTCTATTCTGCTTTGTCTTGAACAAATATTATTTGAACTGTGTCTCTATCTTGATTTGGCAACAAAAACTAGAATGATATAGACCATAAAGTGACCATGGTACATAGATATATGTTTGTTTCATGCTGTTATCCTGTCCACTTTACTACTGAACTCATTTACCAAAATGAGTTTCATATACAACATGGTAAACATGTGATGTGTCTGCTTGTTTCTCTTTTAGAATGCGGACAAAATATTGGAGAATAGTACCGCGTTATCCAATGGTAAAGGAAGTAATGCAGATAAGGTTCAAGATAGTGAGACATCCCTGTTGGTCTCCAAGAAAGCTGATAAAAACTACCTTGACGATAGTGAGGGAACCAAAAGTCCTGTCTTGATGTAGTGTTCGAGTTACTGGCCACTACTGCTGGCACAAGCTCTTCGAACTCGCTGCCTGAATCAGTTCGTCTTCTTGAGTCTCAACTTCAAGTTGAAAGACATCGATCAGATGTGGTGCGACAGGAAGCTGAAGGACTGAGGAAGTCCCTGCAGAATTCAGATGCATATTTTCTGGTGCAACAGTAAGCGCTGGAGGATTTAAGCGCCAAACAAGAGAAAGTTAATAAGCTTGCTAAGCATCTTGCCAGCATTATGGGTACCCAGGATATTGTTTCTTGAGATCTTCTGAAGTGGTTTCAGTTCTGGATTTGTTTTGCTGCGGCGTTTATTTGCGCTGGTCGCCAACTTTGACAACCAGTGTATATGATATGCTGCTTTGTTCCCTATATTTGCACTGGTGGCGAACTTTGATGCCCAGTGGATGTAATATGTGTAATAGCCGTGATAGCCTAGCGTTAGTTGCTTGCTTATTTATTTCCTTGGTGTCTTGTTTATTTGTTTGCTTGTAGTCATTGCAGTTCTTTTTCCGCAGTTAGCTAGTGGCTGCAATAACCTATTTTTTAAAACTAGGCCACAATAACCATGGACTAATATTTACTGTAGTGACACTAGGCCTCCTACTGGCCGTAGAAACAATGGGCCTTCTACGGGCCGTAGAAACAATGGGCCTTCTATGGGCCGTAGAAACAATGGGCCTTCTGCAGGCTGTATCATCAATGGGCCTTATACGGGCCGTATGATCGATTGGCCAAACATGGGCCAAACAGACCGCATTATGGCCGTAAACGGGCTAGAGTTGGAATCATCCGTTCATGGGCCGACCATAATGGGCCATTGTTAATAGGCCGTATTTGATGACGCTATGAAAATGGCCCAACGTATTAACGGACCACAAACGGGCCGACTATAACGACGGGCTGAATTTGGCCCACAAGCAAAAAATGACAGTAACGGGCCGTAAGTAACCGAATGCTGGAAATGAGCCCAAGAATAAATGGGCTTTGAGAAGGCCGAAAGATAACATGGGCTGGAAACGGCCCAACGGAATAACGGGCCGTTAATGGGTATAAAGTGATACACTATTCATTACGGGCCAGTTTCACCACGGGCCGTTAATGGGTGTAAAGTAATACACTGTTCATTACGGGCCAGTTTCACCACGGGTCGTTAATAGGCCAAGAGTTACATAGGGCCTCATATGGGCCGAAAGACGTCATGGGCCATACATGCGGCAGAAGTGAAAACGGGCTGGAATCATATTGGATGGCCCAGATGACGCTACTGGGCCTAATTCGGATAGGGCATAACGGGCCTTGGGTTAGCGGGCTGTAAATGGGCAATATGCGAACAGGCCGTTAACAGGCTTTCCATGGGCCGGGCCGCCAGCTTTTGACCAAGTCAAACGGGCGGGCCTTTTCATAGGAATGGGCCTCTGTTGGGCCGTGCCACGTGTCGACGTATCATAGCCGCCTTCCGTCCAATGAGTGGATGACATCTGTCCCAACGATGAGCCGACACGTGTTTCCTCCAGCCAATGATGATTTTACACGTGGAGAATCCCCATTGGTCGGGGCTGTTAACGGGTTATCGGATCCAAAACCCGACCCGATAGCTTAACGGTGTTCCGTTACGGTGGATGCCACGTGTCGGTCACCCTTGACAAAAGCACTTCTGTGACGCGCGATTTATCGTCATGGAAGTGGACACTTCCGTGATGATAATTTTGGTAATGTCAGGGAACACTTCTATGACAGCACAGGTATGACTATCTTGATTCTGTAATAAATTTGTCATGGATGTACATGCATGACAAAAAACGCGACCTACTGTGACAAACACGTATCATCACGGAAGTGTCTTTTTTTGTAGTGAGTTGATAAGAAATTAAATGTTATCCAATATGCTAGTAAAACTCTAGACAGTGCCCAGAGAAATTATGCTACTACTGAAAAGAATTTTAGCGGTTGTATTTGCTTGTGATATGTTCAGACCTTATATTGTTGATTCTAAAGTAACTGTTCACACCGATCATGCTGCTATTAAATATCTTATGGAAAAGAAAGATGCTTAACCTAGACTTATTAGATGGGTTCTCTTGCTACAAGAATTTGATTTGCATATTATTGATAGAAAGGGAGCTAAGAACCCCGTTGCAGACAACTTATCTAGGTTAGAAAATGTTCTTGATGACCCACTACCTATTGATGATAGCTTTCCCGATGAACAATTAGCTATCATAAATGCTTCTCGTACTGCTCCATGGTATGCTGATTATGCTAATTACATTGTTGCTAAATTTATACCACCTAGTTTCACATACCAGCAAAAGAAAAAGGTTTTTCTATGATTTAAGACATTACTTCTGGGATGACCCACGCCTTTATAAAGAAGGAGTAGATGGTGTTATTAGACGTTGTGTACCTGAGCATGAACAGGAACAGATCCTACGCAAGTGTCACTCTGAGGCTTATGGAGGACACCACCCTGGAGATAGAACTGCACATAAGGTATTGCAATCTGGTTTTTATTGGCCTACTCTCTTCAAGGATGCCCGTAAGTTTGTCTTGTCTTGTGATGAATGCCAAAGAATTGGTAATATTAGTAGACGTCAAGAAATGCCTATGAACTATTCACTTGTTATTGAACCATTTGATGTTTGGGGCTTTGATTATATGGGACCGTTTCCTTCCTCTAATGGGTATACACATATTCTAGTTGTTGTTGATTACGTTACTAAGTGGGCTGAAGCTATTCCAACTAGTAGTGTTGATCACAACACCTCTATTAAGATGCTTAAAGAAGTTATTTTTCCGAGGTTTGGAGTCCCTAGATACTTAATGACTGATGGTGGTTCACATTTTATTCATGGTCTTTTCGTAAAATGCTTGCTAAGTATGACGTTAATCATAGAATTGCATCTCCTTATCACCCACAGTCTAGTGGTCAAGTAGAACTGAGTAATAAAGGGCTTAAATTAATTTTTCTAAAGACCGTTAATAGATCTAGAAAGAATTGGTCCAAGAAACTTGATGATGCATTATGGGCCTATAGAGTTGCATATAAAAATCCTATGGGTATGTCTCTGTAGAAAATGGTTTATGGAAAAGCATGTCACTTACCTCTCGAACGAGAACATAAGGCATATTGGGCCATCAAAGAGCTCGATTATGATTTCAAACTTGCTGGTGAGAAGAGGCTATTTGACATTAGCTCAATTGATGAATGGAGAACCCAAGCTTACGAGAATGCCAAACTGTTTAAAGAAAAAGTTAAAAGATGGCATGACAAAAGGATACAAAAGCGTGAGTTCAATGTAGGTGATTATGTGTTGCTATTCAACTCTCGTTTTAGATTTTTTGCAGGAAAACTTCTCTCTAAATGGGAAGGGCCTTATGTTATCAAGGAGGTCTATCGTTCTGGTTCCATAAAAATCAACAACTTCGAAGGCACAAATCCGAAGGTGGTGAACGGTCAAAGAATCAAACATTATATCTCAGGTACTCCCATAAATGTTGAAACTAATGTTATTGAAACCGTAACCCCAGAGAATACATAAGGGACACTTTCTAGAACGTTTCAGACTCCGAAAAGGAATAGGTATGTGGTACGGTAAGTAAACCGACTCTAAAATAGTTCTAATGGTAATTTTTCTCTGTTTTGGAATATTTAAGAAAATAGGAAAATAAGAAGTAGTCCGGGAAGGACACGAGGCATCCACGAGGGTGGAGGGCGCGCCCTGCCCCCCTGGGCGCGCCCCCTGCCTCGTGGGCACCTCGTGTGCTCTCCGGACTCCGTTTTCTTACACGATACTTCTTTAGGTCGGTAAAAATTCATTATATAATCTCCCAAAGGTTTTGACCCTCGTATCACGCAAATATCCTCTGTTTTTGTTTCGAGCTGTTTCTGTAGCAGATCTGGAGCAAGATGTCGTCTCAAGATTCCAACGGAGAGAGCTATGTCTCACACCTCATTGCTGATCCAAAGACCTACGGGGATCTATCTCCTTGTGGTCGAACTACGGATGATGAGGAGGATGCCCATTTGATGAGGATCAATGATTCAAGTTCAGAGGAGGAGGATGTCCCTCTACCTCAACCTGGGGATATGCACGTGAAGTTTAAGAAATCTAGTCTCCCTAAGAGGGCTAAACTATCTAACAACCGATCTATTCCTTCTCGTTTTCGGCTGAAAAGCAAAGGAGATTTATGTGACAAGATCTTGAAGCTGGAGTCGGAGGTCGATGATTTAAGGGAGGAAATTGCTCTTCTCAAATACAATATGAAGAAGCTGAAGGCACAATCGTCATCGCCATCACCACCTCCGAAGAAAGAGGCATAAATATATGGGTATGGGCACTCCCCTTGGCAACTGCCAAGCTTGGGGGAGGTGCCCAGGTATCGTATCACCATCACACTCCTATCTTTATCGTTTTTCTTAGTTCGATCCTTTTAGTAATATCTTGATCTAGTAGAATAAAAGTTTTAGTATGATCTAGTTTTGAGTTTTGCTTTATGATCCTTCTATGTAATCGAGTCCGTGAGCTATATATAATAGAGATTAGTTTTGAGTTAAGGGCTTGGTTATCCTGCTATGATCTTGAAGGAATAAAAATAAAAGAAAGAATTGAAGAGATCATATTGATCTGATGGAGAGTAATGACTTCACATATAAAGAGTATGATGAATGACAAACATAGTTTTGGTCATAGTTGCAATTAATAGGAAGTAATAAAGAAAGAGAGGTTCTCACATATAAATATACTATCTTGGACATCTTTTATGATTGTGAGCACTCATTAAAATATGACATGCTAAAAAGTTGATGTTGGACAAGGAAGACAATGTAATGGGTTATGTTTTCTTATATCATAAATAAAGTATATTGTCATGGATCATCCAACATGTTGAGCTTGCCTCCCCCTCATGCTAACCAAATTCTTTGTACCAAGTAGAGATACTACTTGTGCTTCCGATTATCCTTAAACCCAGTTTTGCCATGAGAGTCCACCATATCTACCTATGGATTGAGTAAGATCCTTCAAGTAAGTTGTCATCGTTGCATGGAATAAAAATTGCTCTCTAAATATGTATGATCTATTAGTGTGGAGAAAATAAGCTTTATACGATCTTGTGATGTGGAAGAAATAAAAGCGACGGATTGCATAATAAAGGTCCATATCACAAGTGGCAATATAACGTAACGTTCTTTCGCATTAAGATTTTGTGCATCCAACCATAAAAGCACATGACAACCTCTGCTTCCCTCTGCAAAGGGCATGTCTTTTATTCTTGTATTATACCTTATACAAGAGTCATGGTGATCTTCACCTTTCCTTTTTACATTTTATCCTTTGGCAAGCACATTGTGTTAGAAAGATCCTGATATATAAATATATATATATATATATCCAATTGGATGTAAGTTATCATGAACTATTATTGTTGACATTACCCTTGAGGTAAAAGGTTGGAAGGCAACACTATAAGCCCCTATCTTTCTCTGTGTCCGATTAAAACTCCATACCCATAAGTATTGCGTGAGTGTTAGCAATTGTGAAAGACTAAATGATAGTTGAGTATGTGGACTTGTTGAAAAGCTCTTATATTGACTCTTTCCGATGTTATGATAAATTGCAATTGCTTCAATGAATGAGATTATAGTTTGTTAGTTCTCAATGAAGTTTCTGATTCATACTTTGCATTGTGAATAGATTGTTACTTTAGCATAAGAAATCATATGACAATATTTATATATGTTGTTGTTATAAGAATGATCATGATGCCCTCATGTTCGTATTTTATTTTATCGACACCTCTATCTCTAAACATGTGGACATATTTTTCGTTATCGGCTTCCGCTTGAGGACAAGCGAGGTCCAAGCTTGGGGGAGTTGATACGTCCATTTTGCATCATGCTTTTATATCGATATTTATTGCATTATGGGTTGTTATTACACATTATGTCAAAATACTTATGCCTATTCTCTCTTATTTATAAGGTTTACATGAAGAGGGAGAATGCCGGCAGCTGGAATTCTGGGCTGGAAAAGGAGCAAATATTAGAGACCTATTCTGCACAACTCCAAAAGTCCTGAAACTTTATGGAGGCACGTTTTGGAATTAATAAAAAATACTGGCGAAAGAATCAACCAGAGGGGGCCCACACCCTGGCCACGAGGGTGGGGGGCGCGCCCTACCCCCCTGGGAGCGCCCCTTGTCTCGTGGGCCCCCTGGCAGGCCTCCGGTGCCCATCTTCTTCTATATGAAGTCTTTCGTCCAAGAAAAAATAAGAAGGAAGCTTTCGGGACGAAACACCGCCGCCACGAGGCGGAACCAATCTAGGGCTCCAGGGGAGCTGTTCTGCCGGGGAAACATCCCTCTGGGGGGAGGGGAAATCATCACCATCGTCTACATCATCGATCCTCTCATCGGGAGGGGGTCAATCTCCATTGACATCTTCACCAGCATCATCTCATCTCAAACCCTAGTTCATCTCTTCTATCCAATCTTTGTCTCAAAACCTCAGATTGGTACATGTGGGTTGCTAGTAGTGTTGATTACTCCTTGTAGTCGATGCTAGTTGGTTTATTTGGTGGAAGATCATATGTTCAGATCCTTTATGCATATTAATACCCCTCTGATTATGAACATGAATATGATTTGTGAGTAGTTACGTTTGTTCCTGAGGACATGGGGGAAGTTTTGCTATAAGTAGTCATGTGAATTTGGTATTCGTTTGATATTTTGATGAGATGTATGTTGTCTTTCCTCTAGTGGTGTTATGTGAACGTCGACTACATGACACTTCACCATTATTTGGGCCTAGGGGAAGGCATTGGGAAGTAATAAGTAGATGATGGGTTGCTAGAGTGACAGAAGCTTAAACCCTAGTTTATGCGTTGCTTCGTAAGGGGCTGATTTGGATCCATATGTTTCATGGTATGGTTAGGTTTACCTTAATACTTCTTTTGTAGTTGTGGATGCTTGTAATAGGAGTTAATCATAAGTGGGATGCTTGTCCAAGGAAGGGCAGTACCTAAGCACCGGTCCACCCACATATCAAATTATCAAAGTAACGAACGCGAATCATATGAGGTGATGAAAACTAGCTTGACGATAATTCCCATGTGTCCTCGGGAGCGCTTTCCTTCATATAAGAGTTTGTCCAGGCTTGTCCTTTGCTACAAAAAGGATTGGGCCACCTTGCGGCACCTTGTTTACTTTTATTACTTGTTACCCGTTACAAATTACCTTATCACAAAACTATCTGTTACCGATAATTTTAGTGTTTGTAGAGAATACCTTACTGAAAACTGCTTGTCATTTCCTTCTGCTCCTCGTTGGGTTTCACACTCTTACTTATCGAAAGGACTACGATAGATCCCCTATACTTGTTGGTCATCATTGCGCCATGTGGAACATTTGACTGGTCAATTGATTGTGTCATCAAGAAAATACGGAGTTGTACGGGTGAGCCAGTGACCGTATAATCACGACATGTATTTTTTAACACGATGCAGATGCAAGCGCTCATATATACGCGCAAGCACTCACTGCTATAAGTGCACACACGCAGACCCTACCCCTATGAGCACCTTCGAGAGAGTGAGCCAACATATGATCTTGAGATTTTACGAAGTCACCATAGGTGCCTCGTAGTCGAGGGGAACGTCTCCTCCCACTGAACGCACATCGCGGAAAAATACTGAAATTAACCCAGGATAAATGCGAGCACCTGGACTTTAACCCTGGTGGGCTCAGGAAACCACTGTCCTCATAACCATCCAACCACAGGTTGGTTAGCACCACAAAATGTATGTGGTGACCCTGATGAGCTTATTCTTAAGTCCAGTGAACATATCGTGCTTTCGCTTCAAATACAATGACCGTACGTGTCGTCAACAAAATACGAAGCATGCATTAAATACAATGTCCGTCAGTGTCATCAACAAAATACGAAGACGTATCGTGAGCTAGATACCATATGATCACCACAAGAATGTATACGGTGGCCGTAATGAGCATATTCTAAAGTCCAGTGACCGTAATGAGCATATTCTGAAGTCCAGTGACCATATAGTGCTTTCGCTTGAAATACAGTGACCGTCACGTGTGAATGTGTCAGGGGCATGCATACTTTTGGAGGGTCGAGAGATAGTTTGTGTGCGTACGTGAAAGTGGTGTAGAAAGAGGGGGTGTCCGGTGGAGACAAGGAGAGATATGCCCTTCGTGTGTCTTTCCCATGAGTAATATTTTAGGAGAAAATATAAACATTCACAATGCAGAACAAACATTTTGGATGCACCATGCAATTAACTTTCATGTATAACATTGTACTATTGTATATGCTTATTTTCTTAGTGGCCGATTGCTTATTTTCTTAGTGGGCACATCATTTCTAGTTGGGGTGGGCACATCATTTCTAGTTGGGGTGGGTGAACATGAGGACTCATGGGTCGGTTCCATCCTGCGCCACATAGGTTGGACCGAGACGCATTATACGAAGACCCGTGTGGAGGACTCGGCGTACAAGACGAAGCTACCAGAGTCGTGGAGGACTCTATCCCCAGTGATGGTAAGCCGACTATATATGATTTGTAACCCTAGGCCCCAATTATGTTATAGAAGCCCGGGGGCTAGTTCGTTGATAGTATACACGCACGCACAATGCCTGGTATTCACGTGTACATTGTACACAACCCTATCACTAATATACAGTACCAGGAGTAGGCTTTTTCCTCAACTGCAAGGGCCCGGACTTGGGTAAAACTTTGCCCCGTATTACCATGCAGCCTAACAGTCAGGGATATCCTACCGAATGATCTGATGGAATTATATCTGCCAACTACTAAGAGAGCGGTGTGTCTGTGGGGGGGGGAATGTGTGCGGGAGAGGCCTAAAGATAATGTGTGTGCGGGAGACATGTAGGCACATATATGTGCGTATAGAGGGCTAGTAGAGACCGTGCGTGTGTATATATACATGTGAGACAAATAGTGTTTGCCAACTGAGATTAGTGAAAAGAGTGGTACATAGTAGTCAGAAAGAGAGAGGGAGATGTATAGAGAGTGTGTGCGTCAGACACCCCGACACCCCGGGAGAGATTGTGAGCATGTGTGAAAGAGAAATGTCGATGTATATAAAGTGTGTGCACTTATGCGTTAGATAGAGAGAGATATAGCGCATGTGTGAGAGCGGGCCGAGGGATAGTGCATCTACATGTAAAAGGCGGTTCTACGCATTAAATTAAAATATAAATGGCATTATTATTTTTGGATGAGATCATGAATTTTGCAATTTGCGTATGAACGAAAATCGGTCTATCAGACACCCATACTCTATTGAATTCTAGCATGTGCATGTGTTTATTTCATATTATCGATCCATAGAGTGAGAGCAGTTTGAAATACAGGCAATGCATTGCTTTTGCAATTCATATATAAACATTAATTAGTGCACTCCATGTTGTTAGTGTGAAGCACTTAATTTATACATTTGTCACTTACATGGATACATTCCAAATTGCTAGCTACGAAATAGAATACATGTTGAATTCAACATAAAGGGGGTTTCACAGATTCGAATTCATAGGAAGTGCATTCATCTATTTGAATCCGAGAAAATGGCATTTGTAAATCAGATCTAAAAGGGGGCATCAATCTTTGTTGTGCGTTTGAACATACTATATATTCATACGCATGTCTAACTATTTTTTGCAACCAAGGAGATTATATCTGGAACCATGCATGAACTGAGGTAAGTTGCATATTTTTTAATATATACTCATGTATAGTGTGTATATATATATATATATATATATATTCAAATGTACCCCCTCCATTCCAAAATAATCGTAGTTTTAGGATTTTCAAGAGTCAAGATTTGTGAACTTTGACAAATCCTGAAAGTTCAATTCAAGAGAACCGAAAACGTTAATGCTTCTGCTCCCAAATATTGAACAAGTGCTAAATAAGCCTCTGGTCACCCAAAACAACGCGAGACTAATGTTTGGTGGTAGGAAATTACTGTCGTGACTATGGCCCATGTAGCCTATCGGCCTGATGTCCAAAGGTCTAAACCGGGGTAGGTTTGTAACTTCACCAAAACGCCAGTCTCAACCGCCTCCAAGAAGCATTCATACATCATGGGCGCCTAAACACCCATGCACTCGGCTGAAATCTATCCCGCCCACCATTTGGGACACCTGAGATTACTGACCTACCCCCAACGTGCAATATGTCCGAAATTTTAGATGGGGGCAAAGTTTGTAACTTTCCCCAAATTTCAAACAAGCGTGTCCCAAACCGAAACATTGTTCCCCCTTAGTTGCCCCTCCCTCTGTTTCCCCATTCATACTCCATGGGCGCCAAAACGCCCTCTCCACCAGCCGCGAAACCCCAGCCTCCTCCGTCCTCCACCCCATCGCGCCCAATACACCGCCGCCCTCCTCCATCATGCCGGAGCCGGTACCCCGACTTCGCCGTCCAACGCAACCGCAACCGCAATGCCATCAAGGACTTAGCAGCTGAAGCCGAGGCAGAGCTGCCTCCACGACACCGACGCCGACGTTCGTACCAGAACCACTTTGACCACGCCATCCTGCGCCTCACCGCTGCTGCTCCACTGTTGCAACCGTCCACCGCACCGGAGTTGTTCCCACTACGCCGTCGTTCGCCACCTCGGATCTGGTTCCCCGCCACCGACAGACGGCCACCGTGCCACACTCAACAACTTGGCCATGGGTTCGTCCAAGGCTCCACCGTCCTCCACAACTTCTCGTTTTTAGTGAACCACAAGAAGATCGTAGGAAAAACAGAAGGAGGACACAGCACTCCCAGCAGAAAGAGGTACTCCCCTTCCCTTATTCGTGCAAATCTTATGTCTCTGCTCACAGCGTATTCATCCGACAAAAGAAACTAGTTGAGCGCTTCTTACTTCATCTTCTTCATGATACTAAATGCACAAGGTTTCCTCCCATTTACTATTTCACCTTGGCTAGAGGTCAGTAGCCCTCCTGGATTTCAATTCAGGGTCGGTTGAATCGCAATTAAAATAAGCAGCACCCGCTTAGGCGCGTGGAGCACCTAGTCCGGCTATTGATACATCTCCAATGTATCTATAATTTTCGATTGTTCCATGCTGCTATATTATCAATCTTGGATGTTTTATAATAATTTTGAAGTCATTTTTTGGTACTAACCTATTGACATAATGGGCCAGGCTGCGCTTGGGGGGTGCTCCGAGGGGAGCACAACCCACCAGGGCGCGCCAGGAGGCTCAGGCGTCCCCTGGTGGGTTGTGCCCACCTCGGGTGCCCCCCGGACTGCCTCTTTGCTCTATTAATACCCAAATATTCCAGAAACCCTAGGGGAGTCGACGAAAATCAATTCCAGCCGCCGCAGAGTCCAGAACCGCCAGATCTAATCTAGACACCATCACGGATGGGGTTCACCACCTCCATTGGTGCCTCTCCGATGATGCGTGAGTAGTTCTTTGTAGACCTTCGGGTCAGTAGTTAGTAGCTAGATGGCTACCTCTCTCTCGCTGAATTCTCAATACAATGGTCTCTCGGAGATCCATACGATGTAACTCTTTTTGCGGTGTGTTTGTTGGGATCGGACGAACCTTGAGTTTATGATCAGATCTATCTTTTTGTATCCATGAAAGTATTTGAGTTTCTTTGATCTCTTTTATGCATGATTGCTTATAGCCTCGTATTTTGTAACATCCCAAATTTTCAATTTGGAATGTTATACATAGATCATTCATGCATAGCATATTTTATTTGCATTTCGTTTCGCGATCCTCGAAATTCTAAACAACTCAAGGACCCTCGGAGAGAGTTGGGGATTTCACTGTTTTCGTATTTGAATTTTATCAAATATTGAAACGAGGATTATTTGTTTTAATTATTTTTCTCTCCGAAAATATTTCATATTAAAATATATGAGAGGGGCTAATATGACTTCTCCAAAATAAATGAAATATTGGAGGAAAAATATTAAATTCGAATATTTGATTTTATTCGGATTTTATTGCTATTTTATTTGCATTAGAAAAATTGCATGTTTTCAAAATTGCATTTTAGGGCCAAGAAAATGTTCATCTTGTTCTAAATATTTTATTTAGACGGTGAAAATTTATTTTGGCATTTTTAGATTTTTATTTATTTTTCTAGGATTTATTTTCGGCGGAATCCGTTTTAAAAAAAACAGCTCCCGACTGGGCCGAAGCCCAGCTGAGCCAGGCCGGCCCGCGTCGCGCCACCGCCTCCGTCGTGCCCGAGCCCGGCCAGGACTCGGTAGTCGCCACCGTCGCCGCCCGGGACACCTCCCCGCCCCCTCCCGCAAGCCACCCGCCCCCTCCCCTTTATAAGCCGCCGCCCCCGCCCCCGAATCGCCACCCCGCCGCCGCAAGCAGCAGCAGTAGCAGCCGCCGCCGCCTGCCGAGCCCGCCGACGCCTGTCGCGTCTCGCCTCGCCGCCGCCGCCGCCGCGCCACCCCGCCGTCGCCCGCGCCGCCGCCCCGCTCGCCGGAAGCCGCCGGAGCCGCGCCGGAGTTCGAATCTCGCCGTTTGGTTTTTTTCGGTTTAGGTAAAAACCATCAGGTTTTTAAAAAAACCCTAGTTCGTTTTTTTCTAGTTTGGTTCACCGGTTTTCTCGGTTTAGTTTATTTAGCGGACGTTCGTCCGTACGTTCGTTCTAACGAACGGTTTTTGCCCGTTAGTCACAGACAACGAACGTTCGTTCGTTAGCCTGTTCGTCAATTTTTCTTTTTCTCGGGTTTTTCGCGATTATTTTCGATCGAGATTTCTGATCCGATTTTCGTTTTAGTTTTTTTTTTGCTCGTTTATCGGAATCAGGCGATTCAAGCGCCTAGATCTTCGTCTCTAAACCCTCTTTCTGTTTAACCAACTTCAACAAGATTTTGGTACTGTAAAATTTGACCTTAGTCCAGATTAGTAATCGAATCTTGTTTCTTTCTAAGTTTAAGTTTCGTTGCTCCGTTTGATTTGATTCTTTTTGCAAACCGGAGTTCTTAAGTTGAACTTTCTGGTTAATTCTTCTTATTTGAGTTTTGCCCGTGCATCTTTGATTGATTTCTTATGTATGCTATTGTTTGTTTGCGATAGAATTCCCGGAGTGCGAAGCGTGCTACTACGAGTCCCTAGGTTTTGCGGATCGTCAACAAGGCAAGTAACACATTGATCATACTCTTTTCATACCCCATTTTTATGCATTAGCTCCAATCCTCAAACACTGCATGATTAGGATGTGATTAACTTGTGGGTATTGGGAAGTAGTTGATGAGGTAGAACCTATTGCCCTGTTATTATCAAACCCTTGGGAGTTACTTCTACGTATTGCTTATATTGCTATGCTATGCTCGTAGACGTGGTTTGGGTGAGTGAATCCATGACAGATGTGAGATTGTTAATTAATGGTTCAACTTAAGATGGCAACTTTAATACACATCTGGGTGGATTGCTTGTCGGGCACCTGGAGAATCCAGTGTTGTCCTAGGATATCCCGGAGTACCCATGTGATAATCCTAAGGTCCGCCACCCAGGCTCAAAGGGAACTGAGATATTTCATGCTAGAAACTTCCGTGTGCAGCCACAAGCTATTATGGGATCTAGCATAGTTGAGTAAGTTGCATGACCTCTTCTAGTGGTAGGCTAGCAGATGTAGAGGGATGTAGGTTGGTACTGTCTACCCGGGGTTAGAGTTAATGTTTCTGAAAACTGTGTCTCGGTCATCCGTTTCTCAAAAACCATGTAGTGCGAGAAATCCAGCGGAGGAGATCGAGTCTTGTGGGGAAAAGTGCGCAAACCTCTGCAGAGTGTACAATCTAATCTTGGTTAGCCATGTCCCCGGTTATGGACATCTTGAGTATCTAGTACTTGGATTATCATAAGTATCTCATCACTCTAATTTAGTATGTTGGGTTGATAATTACTTTAATTGGGATTGAGTTGGAGGAACCTTCTCAATGATGTTTCAACTACCATGATAGTTAAATAAAATATATTCCTTTGTTGTAGGGAAAAATTGGCTTTTCGCAAAACTATAACCATAGAGCCTTTCCACCAGCCAAATATGCATGTAGTGATAGCATTATTCTGTTCTTGCTCTACTGTGTTATATTGCCAGCATATTCCATGTGCTGACCCGTTTTCGGGCTGCAACGTATTATGTTGCGGACTTTTCAGACGAGGAGTAAGGTTCGTTAGGTCATTGTCGTGCAGCTCAGCTATGCCGTTGGAGTTAATGGACTCACTTTATCTTCCAAGCCTTCCGCTGTTATCGTATTAGATGGCCTTAAGCCATATTTATTGTAATAAGTTCTCTTTTGAGACATTCGATGTAATAAGTGTGTGATTGCTACTCTGTTATAAATCCTTCGAGTACTCTGTGTGTCAGCATTACCGATCCAGGGATGACACTGAAGCACAGAGACTTGACCGTTTGAGGTCGGGTCGCTACAAGATGGTATCAGAGCACACGCTGAGTGTAGGACACGACCAATAAGATAAGCCATAGATCACTCTTCTCTACTCATTTCTGACTCCTCTCCATTTTCTACTCTTAGGATGGCGGATTCGGGGAACAAGTTTGCACAACCGGATGAAGATGCACCCTTTGGAGGACACTTGAAGGAAGTCACTAGGTACCTGAACATCGGAATACCAAGCTTCACCGGGACCTACAACGCCACTTTACCAGAAGAGGAGCGCTGGATGATTCGAGTTCAAGTTCCAGGAAGGACGTTCGCGCCAATCACTGAGCCCATAGAGTTCTCCTTTGTTGCACCAACCTGGAGTCTAGGCAAGAGCATGGCAGCCCACATTGCCATGGGACGTATTGGAGAAGTCCACAGCAAGGATCTCAAGGACACTATCTACCAGATATGTGGGCGCCGAGATGAGCAATGGGAGATGATCAGCACCAAGAAGGACAGATCCATTGCAGCTTTCATCCAGGAGTTAAACCAGCACATTCGACGCCAGGAGAATCAGATGTCCGCAGACATGATAGATTTGAAGAAGGCGAAGACAAGGATCATCGAGCTGGAAGAAGAACTCAAGTCTACACGCGATGGATATGAGGAGGAAATTGCAACACTATTGGAGAAGAATGATGACCTGATAAAGAAGATCGGAGTTTTCATGGGAGACCCCGCGCCAGGAGGAGAGGACGATGATTCCACTTGCCCGGAGAACTACATCATCATAGACGACACCGACTCCGACCCTAGTGAGGATGACTTTGAAGACGAAGCTGGAGCAGACATCATTGAGTCATCCACCGATCAAAAATTCTAGTAGACCACCAAATGATTAGTAGTATTCCCCCATGTATATAGAAGTAGTTCGAGCACTTTTAACGATAATTCTAGACCGTTTGTATGCCCTTGCTTGATTGATTGAGTGACATGATTGTGTTTGTCTCATGTGCATATGGGTAGTGTTTTCTCATTAGACCCCTTTTCTATTATAATCTCTCCCCTCTAAACCCATCATATGCCTCCGAGACGTGACACCGGATTTGCCTTCCCGCCGGAGCTCACCCAGTTGATCCAGCAGCAGAATGCCTTGATGCAATTGTTAGTCCAGAACCAAGGCAACAACAACAACAACCCGCCTCCAGCTGACAACTTAGCTCGCTTTCTGAGGTTGCAGCCGCCGGTGTTTTCCAGTAGCACCGAGCCTATAGTTGTTGATGATTGGCTACGCCTTATTGGAAGGGAGTTGACCACCGCAGGTTGCACAGATGTTGAGAAGGTGCGCTTTGCCGCACATCAATTGGATGGACCAGCAGCCTCATGGTGGGAGAATTACACAGCCACTTTCCCCATAGCCAACGTCACTTGGGATCAGTTTCAACAAGCTTTCCGCATAGCCCACGTCTCAACTCGATCTATGAGCATGAAGAAGCGTGAGTTTCGCAACTTACGCCAGGGGAACCGTACTATAGCTCAGTACGTGGATGAGTTTAGCAAGTTATCTCGCTATGCCCCTGACGATGTGGCCACAGATGCCGCGAAGCAGGAGAAGTTTATGGAAGAGCTGAATGATGAGATGAGCATGCAGTTGATGGTGGCAACATTCAACAACTACCGGGAGTTGGTAGATAAGGCTCTCATGATTGAAGGGAAGCAGCAGCAGATTGAGAGCCGTAAGAGGAAGTATGGACAAGGAAGATACAATTCAGGAGCTCAGCAGAAGCCTCGTCTAACCCCGAACTCGGGAGGACTTGTACATAACCATGGAGGTCATAACCACAACGGAGGAAGTTCGCATAACCACAATGGTTCCAAGAATGGGACTGGGAACGGAACAAGCAACAATCAAAACCGCTCCAATCCAGCCACACCCGCCAAGAGAGACCTAAGTCACATTACTTGCTTCAAGTGCGGGAAGACTGGACACTATGCCATGGAGTGCCCTGAAGCGAAGAATGGAAACGGTAATGGGAGCACCGGGAAGAAGCCCAATCCATTCAACAAAGGACAAGTGAACCACGTTAACGTGGAGGAGGTTGAAGAGCAGCCAGACGCGGTTATCGGTAAGTTTTTGGTTAAGTCTTTTACTGCCCTTGTTCTTTTTGATACTGGTGCATCGCATTCATACATATCAAGGGGATTCGTGGATAAGTTTAAACTACCAACCCAAGCCCTTAGGACCCCTCTATTAGTAAGTTCACCTAGAGGAGAGTATATGGCTAGCCGATGGTGCGACCGGATACCCTTAACCATTGGTAGCCATGTTTTCCCGTCCGACCTAATAATTTTGGAGTCACAAGGATTGGATGTGATATTAGGCATGGACTGGATGTCAAAGTATGGAGGAAGCATTGACTGTGCTAGTAAGTCGATTTATCTCACCACCCCGGAGGGAAAAAAGGATCAAGTATGTATCTAGGCACGCGCCTAGGAGGAGCCAAGTAAATTCCCTCTCAGGAGTTGTTCAGGAGAAAGTGCCTGTCGTAAAGGATTACCCAGATGTATTTCCAGAGGAATTACCAGGCATGCCGCCAGATCGAGACATCGAGTTTTTGATAGAACTGTTGCCAGGCACCGGGCCTATATCGAAGAGACCATACCGGATGCCCGCAAATGATCTGGAGGAGATTAAGAAGCAGATCAAGGAGTTATTGGAGAAAGGTTACATTCGACGAAGTTCATCACCGTGGGGAGCCCCAGTGCTCTTGGTTGAGAAGAAGGATGGATCATTGAGGATGGTTGTTGATTATCGGGCGTTGAATCAGGTGACGATCAAGAACAAATACCCTTTGCCGATGATCAATGATTTGTTTGACCAGCTACAAGGAGCTAAAGTGTTTTCTAACATCGATCTGCGATCAGGATATCACCAGCTGAAAATTCGAGAGAAGGATATACCAAAGACTACATTTACCACAAGGTACGGGTTATATGAGTATACGGTCATGTCATTTGGACTGACTAACGCCCCTGCCTATTTCATGAGCATGATGAACAAGGTGTTCATGGAATATTTGGATAAGTTTGTTGTGGTGTTCATTGATGATATAATGGTATACTCAAAGAATGAAGAGGAGCACAAGGAGCATTTGCGTTTAGTTCTCGAGAAACTCAGGGAACATCAGTTGTATGCCAAGTTCAGCAAATGTGAGTTTTGGTTGAAGGAAGTTGGATTCATTGGACATGTTATATCAGGAGAAGGTATAGCAGTAGACCCCACCAAGGTTCAGTCAGTCACTGAATGGTTGGCACCCACTTCAGTTAGCGAGATCCGCAGTTTTCTTGGACTCGCGGGATACTATCGGAGATTCATTGAGAATTTTTCCAAGATTGCGAAGCCAATGACGGAGTTATTGAAGAAGGATACCAAATTTAAATGGACGGAAGAATGTGAGGCGAGTTTTCAGGAGTTAAAGAAACGTTTGACTACAGCCCCAGTGCTGATTCTGCCGGATATACGCAAGGATTTCCAAGTGTATTGCGACGCCTCTCGCTTAGGACTTGGAAGTGTGCTTATGCAGGATGGAAGAGTTGTTTCGTATGCCTCACGACAACTAGAACCACACGAATTGAATTATGCCACGCATGATTTGGAGTTAGCAGCTGTAGTGCATGCGCTCAAGACTTGGAGGCATTACCTTATTGGAAACCTTTGTGATGTGTACACGGATCATAAGAGTTTGAAGTACATTTTCACACAGAAGGAGCTGAACCTTAGGCATAGGAGACGGTTGGAGCTTATAAAGGATTATGACATGAAGCTTCACTATCATCCAGGCAAGGCCAATGTCGTAGCAGACGCTTTGAGCCGGAAGAATTATGCTAACACCCTCGTAAGCGCAGGATTGCCAAAGGAGTTAGCAGAGGATCTCAAGGAACTTCGATTGGAGATAATTCCTAGAGGTTTTGTTGCAACAATGGAAGTTCAGTCTACATTGTTAGGAAATATTCGAGAAGCTCAGAAGGATGACAAAGAAATTGCCGAGATAAAAGAGAGAATGAGCAAAGGAAAGGCCAAGGGTTTTCGTGAGGATGAGCACGACACCTTATGGTTTGAAGACCGCGTTTATGTGCCCAATAACACAGAGATCAGGAAGTTAATACTTCAGGAGGCTCATGACTCACCATACTCGATACACCCCGGAAACACCAAGATGTACATGGATTTGAAGGAACGTTTCTGGTGGACTGGTATGAAGAAGGATATTGCCGAGTATGTAGCCATGTGTGATGTATGTCAGAGAGTGAAGGCGGAACATCAAAAGCCAGCAGGATTGCTACAGCCTATGCCGATACCCGAATGGAAGTGGGATAAGCTTGGCATGGATTTCATCACCGGATTGCCCAGGACCAAATCAGGACATGATTCTATATGGGTAGTAGTTGATCGCTTGACCAAAGTGGCTCACTTTATCCCAGTGAAAACCACCTATACAAGTGCGAAGTTGGCCAAGATATACATGACCAGGATCGTATGTCTGCATGGAGTTCCGAGGACCATCGTATCAGATAGAGGAACACAGTTTACCTCAAAGTTTTGGCATCAGCTGCACCAGACTGTGGGTACAAGGCTAGAGTTCAGTACAGCTTTTCACCCGCAGACAGATGGACAGACCGAGAGAGTCAACCAGATTCTGGAGGATATGTTGAGAGCTTGTGCACTAGATTATGGATCTAGTTGGATGACAATTTTCCCTACGCGAAGTTCTCATACAAAAATAGCTATCAAGCCAGTTTGAAGATGGCACCATTCGAAGCCCTGTATGGACGAAGGTGCAGAACACCGTTGATGTGGGATGAAGTTGGAGACCGACAGTTGTTTGGACCAGATTTGATCAAGGTGTCTGAAGAGAAGGTTAAGTTGATTCGTGATAGACTGAAGGTAGCTCAGTCCAGGCAGAAGAGTTATGCAGATTCGAAATGCAAGGAAGTAACCTATGAAATTGGAGACAGAGCATATCTGCGAGTGTGACCACTACGAGGAGTGAAACGTTTTGGAGTTAAGGGAAAGTTAGCCCCGAGATTTGTAGGACCGTATCGTGTTTTGGAACGTATGGGAGAGGTTGCCTACAAGTTGGAGTTACCTGAAGGACTGTCAGGAGTTCATGATGTGTTTCATGTTTCACAGTTGAAGAAGTGTCATGCGGAGATGGCCGATATTCCACTGAGAGATACAGTGCCTCTAGAAGCAATTCAGTTGGACAGTGATCTGACCTATGAGGAGAAGCCAGTCAGGATTCTTGAATTTGCCAGCCGAGTTACTCGCGGCAAGGTTATCAAGTTTTGCAAAGTTCAGTGGAGCCACCATACCGAGGATGAAGCCACCTGGGAACGAGAGGATGATCTTCGCAAAGACCACCCGCACCTATTCTCTAGCCAACCCGAATCTCGAGGGCGAGATTCATCTTAAGGGGGGTAGGTTTGTAACATCCCAAATTTTCAATTTGGAATGTTATACATAGATCATTCACGGATAGCATATTTTATTTGCACTTCGTTTCACGATCGTCAAAATTCTAAGCAACTCAAGGACCCTCGGAGAGAGTTGGGGATTTCACAGTTTTCATATTTGAATTTTATCAAATATTGAAACGAGGATTATTTGTTTTAATTATTTTTCTCTCCGAAAATATTTCATATTAAAATATATGAGAGGGGATAATATGACTTCTCCAAAATAAATGAAATATTGGAGGAAAAATATTAAAATTGAATATTTGATTTTATTCGGATTTTATTGCTATTTTATTTGCATTAGAAAAATTGCATGTTTTCAAAATTGCATTTTAGGGCCAAGAAAATGTTCATCTTGTTCTAAATATTTTATTTAGACGGTGAAAATTTATTTTGGCATTTTTAGATTTTTATTTATTTTTCTAGGATTTATTTTCGGCGGAATCCGTTTTAAAAAAAAGTCAGCGCCCGACTGGGCCGAAGCCCAGCCGAGCCAGCCGGCCCGCGTCGCGCCACCGCCTCCGCCATGCCCGAGTCCGGCCAGGACTCAGCAACCACCGCCGTCGCCGCCCGGGACACCTCCCCGCCCCCTCCCGCAAGCCACCCGCCCCCTCCCCTTTATAAGCCGCCGCCCCCGCCCTCGAATCGCCACCCCGCCGCCGCAAGCAGCAGCAGCAGCAGCAACCGCCGCCGCCGCCGCACGCCGCCCGTCGCCGCCTGCCGCCGCCGCCTCGCCGCCGCGCCACCCCGTCGTCGCCCGCGCCGCCGCCCCGCTCGCCGGAAGCCCCCGGAGCCGCGCCGGAGTTCGAATCTCGCCGTTCGGTTTTTTTCGCTTTAGGTAAAACCGTCGTTTTTTTAAAAAACCGTAGTTTGTTTTTTTCTAGTTCGGTTCGCCGGTTTTGTTGGTTTAGTTTATTTTCGTCCATACGTTTGTTCTAACGAACGGTTTTTGCCCGTTAGTCATAGACAACGAACGTTCGTTCGTTAGCCTGTTCGTCAGTTTTTCTTTTTCTCGGGTTTTTCGCGATTATTTTCGATCGCGATTTCTGATCCGATTTTCGTTTTAGTTTTTCTTTTCGCTCATTTATCGGAATCAGGCGATTCAAGCGCCTAGTTCTTTGTCTCGAAACCCTCTTTCTGTTTAACCAACTTGAACAAGATTTTGGTACTGTAAAATTTGACCTTAGTCTAGATTAGTAATCGAATCTTGTTTGTTTCGTAGTTTGAGTTTCGTTGCTCCGCTTGATTTGATTCTTTTTGCAAACCGGAGTTCTTAAGTTGAACTTTTTGGTTAATTCTTCTTATTTGAGTTTTACCCGTGCATCTGTGATTGATTGCCTATGTATGCTATTGTTTGTTTGCGATAGAATTCCCGGAGTGCGAAGCGGGCTACTACGAGTCCCTAGGTTTTGCGGATCGTCAGCAAGGCAAGTAACACATTGATCATACTCTTTTCATACCCAGTTTTTATGCATTAGCTCCAATCCTCCAACACTGCATGATTAGGATGTGATTAACTTGTGGGTATTGGGAAGTAGTTGATGAGGTAGAACCTATTGCCCTGTTATTATCAAACCCTTGGGAGTTACTTCTACGTATTGCTTATATTGCTATGCTATGCTCGTAGACGTGGTTTGGGTGAGTGAATCCATGACAGATGTGAGATTGTTAACTAATGGTTCAACTTAAGGTGGAAACTTTAATACACATCTGGGTGGATTGCTTGTCGGGCACCTGGAGAATCCAGTGTTGTCCTAGGATATCCCGGAGTACCCGTGTGATAATCCTAAGGTCCGCCAACCAGGCTCAAAGGGAACTCAGATATTTCATGCTAGAAACTTCCGTGTGCAGCCACAAGCTATTATGGGCTCTAGCATAGTTGAGTAAGTTGCATGACCTCTTCTAGTGGTAGGCTAGCAGATGTAGAGGGATGTAGGTTGGTACTGTCTACCCGGGGTTAGAGTTAATGTTTCTGAAAGACTGTGTCTCGGTCATCCATTTCTCATACACCATGTAGTGCGAGAAATCCAACGGAGGAGATCGAGTCTTATGGGGAAAAGTGCGCAAACCTCTGCAGAGTGTACAATCTAATCATGGTTAGCCGTGTCCCCAGTTATGGACATCTTGAGTATCTAGTACTTGGCTTATCATAAGTATATCATCACTCTAATTTAATATGTTGGGTTGATAATTACTTTAATTGGGATTGAGTTGGAGGAACCTTCTCAATGATGTTTCAACTACCATGATAGTTAAATAAAATCTATTCCTTTGTTGTAGGGAAAAATTGGCTTTTCGCAAAACTATAACCATAGAGCCTTTCCACCAGCCAAATATGCATGTAGTGATAGCATTATTCTGTTCTTGCTCTACTGTGTTATATTGCCAGCATATTCCATGTGCTGACCCATTTTCGGGTTGCAACGTATTATGTTGCAGACTTTTCAGACGAGGAGTAAGGTTCGTTAAGTCGTTGCCGTGCAGCTCAGCTATGCCGTTGGAGTTGATGGACTCACTTTATCTTCCAAGCCTTCCGTTGTTATCGTATTAGATGGCCTTAAGCCATATTTATTGTAATAATTTCTCTTTTGAGACATTCGATGTAATAAGTGTGTGATTGCTACTCTGTTATAAATCCTTCGAGTACTGTTGTGTCAGCATTACCGATCCAGGGATGACACTGAAGCACAGAGACTTGACCGTTTGAGGTCGGGTCGCTACATATTTCTTCTCCGATATATGGATTTTGTTTGGCCAAATTAATCTATTTATGTTGCAATGTGGAGAGGTGCTTTGTAGTGGGTTCAATCTTATGGTGCTTGATCCCAGTGACAACAGGGGAACTGACACGTATGTATCGTTGCTACTAAGGATAAAACGATGGGGTCTATCTCTACATAGATAGATCTTGTCTACATCATGTCATTGTTCTTATTGCATTACTCTGTTTCTCCATGAACTTAATACACTAGATGTATGCTGGATAGCGGTCGATGTGTGGAGTAATAGTAGTAGATGCAGGCAGGAGTCGGTCTACTAATCTTGGATGTGATGCCTATATAATGATCATTGCTTGGATATCGTCATCATTATTTGAAGTTCTATCAATTTCCCCCACAGTAATTTTTTTACCCACTGTTTGCTATTTTTCTCGAGAGAAGCCACTAGTGAAACCTACGGCCCCCGGGTCTCTTTCTCATATTATTTGCCTTTGCGATCTACTTTTCCTTTGCTTTTATTTTCAGATCTATTAAACTAAAAATGCAAAAATACCTCCCTATGTTTTACTCTTATTTATTTTATTTGGCGTTCGACCTATCAATCTACTACAATTTTATCTCACGTTCGTTTGCCTATCTTGAGGCGCCGTTACCCGGAAGGGATTGACAACCCCGTTAACACGTGGGGTTGCGAGGATTTGTTATCTGTGTGCAGGGGCTGTTTACGTTGTGTTGCTTGGTTCTCCTATTGGTTCGATAACCTTGGTTTCATATCTGAGGGAAATACCTACCGCTGTTGTGCTGCATCATCCCTTCCTCTTTGGGGAAATACCAACGTAGCTTCGAGCCGCATCACCTGTTTGCCCGGGAAGCGGCGCATCGATGTGTATCATAGAGGTGTGGGGCGCAGGAGCTGCTTGCGCCCAATCTGGAGGTCAGCGGGGCTTGAAGGGATGGCCGGGGCGCGATGCCAAGCACGGCGGTGCGGTGAGGTCGAGGGGAAGGCGGAGGCAGGGGACTGTGCCGGTTGTCGCTAGCGTTTCGAGGAAGATCGTAACACTGACTCGTTGGAGGTAGATGAAGGTGATATGCCCGTTCTTTGTAGATCGGACGGTGCAGAAAAAATGGACTGACCTATTTGTTTTCAGTCGACTGTTATTTTCATAGGACCACACCTTGTGGTGTGCTGGAGGAGCATCTGCATTTCCCAACCATCCTTGTGCTCATATTTCAAAATCCTAGAATCTAGTAATTTCATGTGCCATGCATGTTGTAGAGCTATCATATGTTTCCCGTCATTTATTTCTCATCGACCTGCTATCTGCTACTTTTACACTGTACTACTTGTGCACACACTTCACCCATACTCACACTATTGTTTTTTATGCATGGGTATTTCAGACTCTGACGCAGTGTTGATGAATACACAAAAGAAAAGACAAAAGTCGCTCCAGTGTCATTCGAAGATAAGCACTAAGCATTTCAGCGCTCTAAAGGGTGTAGTGTTAGCGGATGGAGACAGTAAACGTAGCTCTGCAGTTGATGATCTCAATTGCTACACACAACCATCCCAGGTGCTTGCTTTAACTTCGCGCTGTCAAATGTGGTTGCACGTTGCATATGGTGTCTAGCTTGTATTGCTTCCAATTTGGTTAAATTGCATCTGCTTACTTTACACATTATACCTTTGATAATGACATGCCTTCCTGTTTTTGATACATACTACATATGTCTATTAACCATGTTCGTACATCAAACTAATGCTCTTTTGTATCCCTCATCAATCACTTATGATGAGACAGTCACCCCGGTGGGTTACTGCGAGACGCGCTACTCGTTTAAAGAGTGCAATGTCATCCTCCCCACATGATTCTCAAGAAACAGCAAGGCTAAATGAAGATAGTCAACGTAGCTCTCTAGTTGATGACCGCACTTCCCCTACACCACCATCGCAGGTGCTTGCTCTTACTTGGCAGTGTGATATGTGGTTGCATGTTGCATATGGTGTCTACCTTGTAATGCTTCTAATTAGGGTAAATTGCATCTGCTTAGTTAACACATTATACATGTGAATATGACATGCCTTCCTGTTTTTGGTACATACTACGTCTTTCTATTAACCATGTTCTTACATCAAACTACTTTTCTTGTGTATCCCTCATCAATCACTTCTGACGAGACACCTTCAAGTTAACAGTGTAATATTGGTTGCATCTTGCATGTCATTTCAAACATGTATTGCCTCTAATTTGTTGAAGTGCCACTTATAATGAGACACATCTAACTTGGTAGAGTTATTTTGGTTGGATCTTTCATATGGTGTCTAGATTGCATTGCTTCCAATTTGTTGAAATGCCTTCCGCTTAGCGTTTTTCGTACATATATATTCCATCCTCCTACAATGTAGTTGCCATACATAAAAGTTGTGTTCGTCAGTATCATGCATCAACGAATTTGGAGGTGCGAATTTCATTCCTTTTTCTTGTGTGTTTACTTGACAAGGAAAAATCTAAAAGGACAAAGGCACGGAATGATGGTGGTCCTCTGAAGCAACCAAAACAGATGATCTCTGCAAATTCTCCTGCTACTCCTACTGCAGTGCAAGTTCCAAATCTCATCTCCCCTACTCCACAACCCCAGGTGCTTGCTCTAACATGGCAGTGTGATATTTGGTTGCATGTTGCATATGGTGCCTAGCTTGTATTGCTCATAATTTGTTAAATTTCATCTCCTTCGCTTACACATTATACATGTGAATATGACATGCCTTCCTGTTTTTGGTACATAGTACATCTGCCTATCACACCATGTTCTTACATCAAACTACTATTCTTGTGTATCCTGCATCTATTGCTTATGATGAGACAGTCACGCCCGTGGGTTAGTATGAGACACGCTACTCTTATAAAGAGTGCAGTTTCATCCTCTCCACATGATTCTCGAGAAACAGCAAGCCTAAATGAAGATATTGAACGTAGCTCTGTACTTGAAGATCGCACTTCCCCTACACCACCATTGCAGGTGCTTGCTCTAACTTCGCAGTGTGATATGTGGTTGGATGTTGCATACGGTGTCTAGCTTGTAATGCTTCTAATTGGGGTAAATTGCATCTGCTTAGTTTACACATTATACCTGTGAATATGACATGCCTTCCTATTTTTGGTACACACTACATCTATCTGCTAACCATGTTCTTACATGAAACTACCTCTCTTCTGTATCCTGCATCAATCACTTACAATGAGACACCTTTATTCGTTGCATATTGCATATTATTTCTAGCCTGTTGCCATTTATTGCTTCTAATTTGGTCAAATACATTTGTTAGGCCACCCTTTTAATTTGGCAGAGTGATATTGGTTTCATCTTTCATATGGTTTCTAGCTTGCATTGCTTCTAACTAGTTCAAACACCTTGTGCTTAGTTTACACTTTATACATCATACATGTCAATATGTCATGCCGTCATGTTTTTCATACATATTCCATCCTCCTATCATGCGGCTGCCTTACATGAAAGTAGTGTTCGTCAGTATCATGCATCAATGAGTTCTGAAGAGCAAATTTTATTCTTTTTTCTTGTGGGTTTGACTTGACAAGGCAAAATCAAAAAAGAGGAAGGACAAGAGTAAGGAAGGCGATGATGGTGGTCCTCTGCAGCAACGTAAATGGAGCATCTGTACGGATTCTCCTTGTACTGCTAGTGCATTACAAGTTCCAAGTCTCCGCTTCCCTACTCCACCATCCAAGGTGCTTGCTCTAACTTGGCAGTGTGATATCTGGTTGCATGTTGCATATGGTGTCTATATTGTATTGCTCCCAATTAGTGTAAACTACATCTGCTTAGCTTACACATGATACGTGTGAATATGACACGCTTTCATGTTTTTGGTACATACTATATCTGTCTATCACACCATGTTCTTACATGAAACTACTCTTCTTGTGTATCCTGCATCAGTCACTTATGATGGGACACCTTTAAGTTGGCAGTGCGTCTTGAATATGATTTCTAGCATGTAGTGCTTCTAGTTTGATGAACGCCACCTATGACGAGACAGTTTTAACTTGGCAGAGTGATATTGATTGCACCTTCCATATGGTGTCTAGCTTGCAGTGCTTCTAATTTTTGAAGTGCCTTCTGCTTAGTTACCACATCATAGGTGTGAATATGTCAAGCCGTCCAGTTTTTGTACATATTCCATCGTCGTATCATGACTTTGCCTTTCATCAGAGTAGTGTTCATCAGTATCATGCATGAATGAGTTCTGAAGAGTGGATTTTATTCCTTTTTCTTGTCGGTTTGACCTCACAATGCAAAATCAATAAAGCGGAAGGAAATTGGTAAGGCATTGGATGATGGTGGTCCTTCCGAGCAACTAAAACAGAGGGTCTCTACAGATTCTACTCTGCCATCCTCCCAACAAGATTCGCAAGACAACACAAGGCTAGACAGTTAGCGTAGCTGTGTAGATGATGATCACATCTCCCCTACTCCACCATCATAGGTGCTTGCTCTAACTTGGCACTATTATATGTGGTTGCGTGTTGCGTATGATGTCTAGCTTGTATTGCTTCTAACTTTTTTGAATTACATCTGCTTACTTTACACATAATGCCTGTGAATATGACACGTGTTCCTATTTCTAGAACATACTATATCTGATCACACCATGTACTTACATCACACTACCGTTCTTGCATATCGCGCATTAGTCACTTATGATAAGGCACCTTTAAGTCGCCACGGTGATATTGGTTGTGTCTTGCATATGATTTCTAGCATGTACTGCTTCTAATTTGTTGAACGCCAGACAGTTTGAACTTGGCAGAGTGATATTGGTTGCATCTTTCATATGGTGTCTAGCTCGCAGTGCTTCTAATTTGTTGAAATGCCTTCTTCTTAGTTATCACATCATAGGTGTGAATATGTCACGCTTTCCTATTTTTCATACATATCCCATCCTCGTATCATGTGTTTTCCTTTCATCCGACTAGTGTTCGTCAGTATCATGCATGAATGAGTTCTGAAGAGTGAATTTTATTCCTTTTTCTTATCGGTTTGACCTCACAATGCAAAATCAATACAGCTGAAGAAAATTAGTCCGACAGTGGATGATGGTGGTCCTTCGGAGCAACTCAAACAGAGGGTCTCTACAGATTCTACTCTGCCATCCTCCCAACAAGATTCGCAAGACAACACAAGGCTGGACAGTCAACGTAGCTGTGTAGATGATGAGCACATCTCCCCTACTCCACCATCACAGGTGCTTGCTCTAACTTGGCACTATTATATGTGGTTGCATGTTGCGTATGATGTCTAGCTTATATTGCTTCTAACGTTGTTGAATTGCATCTGCTTACTTTACACAAAATGCCTGTGAATATGACATGTGTTCCTGTTTCTAGAACATACGTGTAGATGATGAGCACATCTCGTGTGATGCCCGGATAGTTAAGCTACAGTAATCCTCTAATAGTGATGCCACATCACCACTGTTACTGTTACTAATCTCGTTTGAATTCAAAACGGTTCAAATTAAAATTTAAAATAAAGTCAAAAAAAGTTTCCAAAATGTCAAATCTAAAATGTGCAAACTGTGGTAAATAATTCATGAGTATTACTGGTGAAGAAACCTCACCTTTATAAAACGTTTAAATGCACTCAAATAAATAAAACAGTTGGTAAAACAATTAAATAAATGCCTTTATAATTTCTAAAATATAAAACTATTTTATTTCGATGTGAAACTTTTTGTGGGTGTGGGTTATCCTGTAACTCAATTTATGGAGCCAGTTGTATATCTTAGTAAAACTATAATATGCTTACTAGAGTAATAGAAACAGACTATAATAAAAAGAAAAAAAGAAAAGGTTAAACAAAACAGAAATGAAACAAAGCCCCCCCGGGCCACCCGGCCCAACTACCTAGCAGGCCTGCACAGCCCAGCCCAACTCGCCCTCATCTCCCTTCTCTGTTCACATAGGGGGGTCGTGGCAATGATCCACCGGCGCCATGGCCACCGATGGCGCTGTGGCAGCCATCCCGCACCTTCCCGTCCTTTTCCCCCGTGGATAAGAGCATCCTCCAAACCCTAACCCTGTCCGGTCCCTCCTCATTCTCCCCTCCGCCTAGCACCCTCCTCCAGATCCAACCGCGCCTGACGCAGTGGTCACCATGGTTGCCCTCGTCGGTGTGGCTACCCTCCTCCCCGACGCCTGAGGACATGCCCCTCCGCCCCGCCGTGGTCTGCTTCATCTCCTAGCCCCACGAGACCAAGCCGGAGAGCCCCATGTCGCGGGGATCGAGCTCTCCTTCCTCCTTCGGACGTCGCCGTTCGTCACCGACTCCGGTGTCGTCGTCAATCCTCCCCGAGCCCGCCTTTTCACCACTACAGGATCCCGGTGAGCCGCCCGTCGAACCCCTCTGTCCCTCCCCTTCGTTTGGATGCCGTAGGCCGCCGTCTTCGTCGTGCCCAAACTCCGGTGTACGCGTACATGCGTGCAGCTACTGCACTGCTCTGCTTGCAACACTGCTGCTGCGATACCGCGGCCCGCGACCGTCGCTGCTGCCTAGTCCCCGCGTCGACCGCGCCCGAGCCCTCTGTCCCCGCCCTCGGTTCCCGCTGCTCCCCTGCCTGTCGTGCCGGCCGCCGTTGTCGCGCCCGCCCCGACCGTCTTACTCGCGCGCACCCCACACCCCGCCGCACAGCCCTGCATCGCCATCACTGCATGCTGCTGCTCCGCACTGCTATGGCTCTTGCCACCGCACCCGCACCCACCGTTCCCCGCCGCTACCTTGCTCCTGCGCCAAGCCGCTGCTTGTTGATGCTCTGCCGCTAGCTGTTGCTTGCTCTGCGCGCTACTGGCGCCGCTGCTCTACTGCAGCGCCCCGTCCCTGCGCGCTCGCCACGCTCACTGCTGCGCCGCCCTGCCCGTGCTCGCCCCTTCCCGCATGGCGCCTTCTCGCCCCGGCCTCGCGCTCCACCCGACTGGCCACTGCTGGCCCCCACGCCCGGCACCACCCTCCGCCCCGCGCCCGGGTCCGGCGCCCTCGTCCGCCAGCGACCAACCACCTCGCGGCCGCGGCCCCGGCTGGCCGCGTCCGGCGCCCACGCCCCTGGCATCGGTGGCGCACGCGCTTGCAGCCCCGTTAACCCGCCCCGCAATGGCCTTGTGCCACTGGGTCGTGGGGCCCCGCCCCTGTGAAAAGGAAACAAAAGATTAAAAATAATTAATTAATTAACTTAATTAATTAGGTTTAATTAATTTAATTAAATTTAGTTAGCCTAATAACCTAGTTAGACTAGATTAACTAGTTAGTTAATGTAACAGTCATTGACAGGGGGCCCCACCCCTGTTGACTAGTCCAACGTTGACTGGTCAATTAGGTCCCCTAGCCCACATGTCATCCTCTGGTACACTTCTGTGTACACAGATCTGGGTGCACCTAGCATTTAACCTGTATTTTCAAATTAAAAGTAATTTCAGAATACTGCTAAAACTTTAGAAATTCATAGAAATTAATCCGTTACTCAGATGAAAATATTTTATACATGGAAGTTGCTCAGAAAAACAAGAAGAATCCGAATACGCTCTCCGTTCATCTGTCACGTGCCCCTAGCATAGCGAACATGCAACCGTCTCCTCTCTTTCATCTATCCGAAAATGCCTAACCCTGGGAAAACTTTCCCAGATGTTATCCCCCTTCGCCGGTATCGTGTAGCACCGCGTTAGAACACCCCTAGCGCTGCTTATTGTCTCATCATGCATAGTATTGCACTTGTTTGCTCTGTATTTATTGTTTCACCCCCCCCCCTCTTCTCTCCGGTAGACCCCGAGACCGATGCTGATGCCACTGTGATCGTCTACGCCGATGACGACCCTTCTTCCCTTTCAGCGGAGCTTCCAGGCAAGCCCCCCCCCTTTGATCATCCCGATATCACCCATTCCATCCTCTCATGCTTGCATTAGATTTAGCTACCGTATTTGATTGCTCCTATTCTGATGCATAGCCTGCTTTTGTACCTGCTATTGTTACCTGCCTGCTTACCCTAAACTGCTTAGTATAGGTTGGTTAGTGATCCGTCAGTGACCCCCACCTTGTCCTTGTTGCCCCTGCTTCATCATCGACGACTCGATCCACGTGATCGATGACCAGAGACCGACACAGCACCTCACCCCCCTTTAGTTGTATGACTATGCATAGTTACTATCGAGTGCCACGGGTGATACCTCATAACGATGCTTGAAGATGCTAGTCTTCAATAGGCTAGGCCTTCCCCTCTATTCTGGCATTCTGCAGTTCAGTCCACAGATACAACCCTTCCTTTGATACTAATGCATACTTAGTATAGATCTGATGCTTGCGAGTACTTTGGATGAGTACTCACGGTTGCTTTGCTACCCCTTTTCCCCCTTCTTCCTTCTTCCCGGTTGTTGCAACCAGATGGTGGATCCCTGGAGCCAGATGCCACCGCCGACGGATACTACTACGTGGAGACCGCCAATGACCAGGAGTAGTTAGGAGGTCCCAAGCAGGAGGCCTTGCCTCTTCGATCGTGTTGCTTTTGTTCTAGCCTTATTAAGGCATACTTGTTTAACTTATGTCTGTACTCAGATATTGTTGCTTCCGCTGACGCTTGTGTATCGAGCCCTCGAGGCCCTGGCTTGTAATACGAAGCTTGTATTATTTTATTTGTGTCTAGAGTTGTCTTGTGATATCTTCCCGTGAGTCCCTGATCTTGATCATACACATTTGCGTGTATGATTAGTGTACGGTCGAATCGGGGGCGTCACAAGTTGGTATCAGAGCCGACTGCCTGTAGGATCCCCTTTCCAACTCCTTGGCCGAAGTTGAGTCTAGTACTTGAAAAAAACTGGTTTACTAACATGGTTGTGTGGCTTACGGGCCCACATCGCCATTGGGTGTTATTAGGATCTTTTACTCCTCGTCTATACTCTAGGACTCTGATCTCTCTGCTATTCGGGTTACATGATTTTGCTAAATCTAACATTAGGATCTCGTGATCACGTCCACCCGGAGTCTTGTATTACGCCTTTCTTGAATTGAGGGCCAGGATCTGCTTCACATTGTTCACGGGCTGCAGGATCCTTTTATCGAGGGCACCCTGCGTCGTCCCCTGCACATTCCTGGCTCTAGTGGTTTTCTCCGACGTGATGTAGCCTTTGCTATGTCCCGTTGTTGTATCCCTCCATTGTGTGCAAGCGTGTCGGCTAGTATGTCTAGGATGTTTCTCTTGTCCGAACTCATACTAACAACGTGTGATTGGCTCTGTATATGTATCTGTATGTCTTTAATGACTACTACTTTGTACATACTGCACCTTTACTCATTGTTCAAGTTACATCATGAATGACTCCATACACTTGCTCCACCCCTTGCTAAAAATACCATCTGTTTCTTTTAAGCAAGATGGTTCGACCCACTGGTTGTGGTTGTGGTGGCGACAATCCACCACCTCCCAAATACATGGCCGGAATGATACAACAATTTGATGTTGAATCGCCAGTTCATGGTATGAGTCATGGCTCAGTTTCCACGCCCCAATATGAATCAACAACCAGCTCCAGTGACTCTGCAAGACTTTGCGCGTCTCAACCATGTCATCTACCGCAGCTCAACTCAGCCCCTTGATGCTGATGACTGGCTCCATGACATCACCTTCGAGCTAGAGTTTGCTCATGTAGCCCCTGCCAGCTATGCCACCTTCGCGGCATATTATTTGAAGGGTCCCGCTGCTCAATGGTGGGACAGCCACATGCGTTCCTTGCCTGTTGGGACTGCCATCACTTGGACGGAATTCCAAGCTACATTTCGCAGGCCAATGTCGAACCACCATGGTTAGTCACAACATCCCCGTTGAACTTGAAGAGTTGGAATTCCATGTTTCCCCCATTGTTTTGAAGTCAGCCAGTATCGACCTCATTCTGGGAATGGAATGGTTGAAAACACATACCGCTTCTATCATCTGTGGCGCTAAAACCGTCCATCTACTACATCCTTCGAGTGAGATAGTAAGCTACCATGCTCATCTTGTTCATAATGCTGAAGCATGGATTTATTCCTTGAACGCGTAAAAGCTTCTCCTCTTGTGGGAATTGAAAAGTCTCCGGTCATTTGTGAATTCCAAGATGCCTTCCCAAAAGAACTACCCAGTCCATGACCTTGATCTTGATGTGGTTAAATTTGCACTAAAGTTGTGGCGACATTTCCTTCTTGGTAATCGTTGTGAGATCTTCACCGATCATCAAAGTCTGAAGTATCTGTTACTCGGCTAGATCTGGATCTTCATCAGCAGCGATGTATGGAAACAATTTCAGACTATGACTATGGTATTTCTTATACCCCTAGCAAGGCTAATGTCATGGCTGATGCCTTGAGTCGCAAGATTTATTGCAACAACCCCATGGCTTATAAAGCTCAACCTCTTCATGATGATCTCACCTAAAGAGAGCATCTGGTCCATGTTCTCGATCGAGCTGAACATCGCACCGTCAGTGGGCTATCGAAATTCTAAAAGTTCAGTGGTCAAATCCTTCTGAAGATGAAGCCACTTGGGATCGCACAGATCGTCTTCATCATGCATACCCCGCTTTGTTTCCTTCTACCTCCTAAAATCTCGGGAGGAGATTTCTTATAGTGGAGGAGAATTGTGACGTCCGGATAATTAAGCTACAGTAATCCTCTAATAGTGATGCCACGTCACCACTGTTACTGTTACTAATCTCGATTGAATTCAAAATGGTTCAAATTCAATTTAAAATAGAGTCAAAAATAAAAGTTTCCAAAATGTCAAACTGTGGTAAATAATTCATGAGTATTACTAGTGAAGAAACCACACCTTTATAAAACGTTTAAATGCACTCAAATAAATAAAGCAGTAGGTAAAACAATAAAATAAATGCCTTTATAATTTCTAAAATATAAAACTATTTTATTTCGATGTGAAACTTTTTGTGGCTGCGGGTTATCCTGTAACTCAATTTATGAAGCCAGTTGTATATCTTAGTAAAACTATACTATGCTTACTAGAGTAATAGAACAGACTGTAATAAAAAGAAAAAAACAAAAGGTTAAACAAAAACCCGCACAACCCCCCGCCCCGCGCCCGGGTCCGGCGCCCTCGTCCGCCGGCGACCAACCTCCCCGCGGCCGCGGCCTCGGCTGGCCGCGTCCGGCGCCCACGCCCCTGGCGCCGGTGGCGCACGCGCTTGCAGCCCCGTTAACCTGCCCCGCTATGGCCTTGTGCCACTAGGTCGTGGGGCCCCGCCCGTGTGAAAAGGAAAACAAAAAAGATTAAAAATAAATAAATAAATAAATAAATAAATAGTCAATTAATTAACTTAATTAATTAGGTTTAATTACAGTAATTGAAATTAATTAGCCTAATAACCAAGTTAGACTAAATTAACTAGTTAGTTAATGTAACAGTCAATGAGAGGGGGCCCGCCCCTATTGACCAGTCAAACGTTAACTGGTCAACAGGGTCCCCCTGGCCCACATGTCATCCTCTGGTACACTTCTGTGTACACAGATCTAGGTGCACCTAGCATTTAACCTATATTGTCGAATTAAGAGTAATTTCAGAATATTGCTAAAACTTAAGAAATTCATAGAAATTAATCCGTAACCCGGATGAAAATGCTTTACACATGGAAGTTGCTTAGAAAAATGATACGAATCCGAATACGATCTCCGTTCATCTATCACGTGCCCCTAGCATAGTGAACATGCAACTGTCTCCTCTCTTTCATCTTTTTGAATATGCCTAACCCTGGGAAAACTTTCCCGGATGTTATCCCCCTTCGCCGGTATCATGTAGCACCGTGATAGAACACCCCTAGCGCTGCTTATTGTCTCGTCATGCATAGTATTGCACTTGTTTGCTCTGTATTTATTGTTTCTCCCCCCTCTTCTCTCCGGTAGACCTCGAGGCCGATGTTGATGCCACTGTGATCGTCTACGCCGACGAGGACCCTTCTTCCCTTTCAGCGGAGCTTCCAGGCAAGCCCCCCCCTTTGATCATCCCGATATTGCCCATTCCATTCTCTCATGCTTGCATTAGATTTTTCTACCGTATTTGATTGCTCCTATTCTGATGCATAGCCTGCTTGTGTACCTGCTATTGTTACCTACCTGCTTACCCTAAACTGCTTAGTATAGGTTGGTTAGTGATCCGTCAGTGACCCCCACCTTGTCCTTGTTGCCCCTGCTTCATCATCGACGACTCGATCAACGTGATCGATGACCAGAGACCGACACAGCACCTCACCCCCCTTTAGTTGTACGACTCTGCATAGTTACTATCGAGTGCCGAGGGTGATACCTCATAACGCACTCTTGATGATAACTCTGTAGTGTAGCTATTCGGTCATGGTCAACGAGGGTGGTTCCTCCTTCACCATTCCCGATACGGCTCTGTTGTGCAATAGCTCAAGTGTGAACCTCGAGGGTGGTTCCTCTTACGTTCACCGTGATGATTACATCGAGTGGAATCCATCGAGGGTGATTCCTCGGGTTTTCTCCTTGATGTTTGGACACACGGCTACCTTGACTTTACTTGAGAGAATAGTGAAAGTCGGGTGGGCCCGGAGAGCACCGAGGAGTTACGGTGGCGGCTGGCTGTTTAGCGGTATCACCCAGGAGGGGTGATAGCTCTGGACTTGTCCCGACAGCCGTCACTTCTTTTTAATAATGCACTAACAGGTTTGGGTATTTGTTCTGAGTTGGCTTACGCACTAACCACCATGCGAGAATAGTTATGGGCCTCGACGTCGCAGTATCAGCCGAAGCTTTGTCAGACGTCCAGTTCAGCATTGTGGCACGGTCGGATCGTGCTGGCCATCCGAGGCGGTGCTGGTATCCACGCTACTCGCAATGACCCGGAGTGCAATGGGCGATGGGCCCAAGACCCCAAAGTGCTTAGGATGTAGACCGGTGGGGACCTCTCTGCTGAGCCTAGGTAGGGTTGCGACGTGTTGACCTTCCGAGGACGGGTATGACCCAGGAAAGTGTGTCCGTCCAGAGTGATTGAGCGTGTTGGGTAACGTGGTGCACCCCTGCAGAGAAGATTCTCTATTAATAGTCGTGTCCACGGTAATGGACATTCAGACTTGTATCCTAATCTTATACAACTAGAAATGGATACTTGATATGTGATGGATATGAGGCTCCGGGATTGCTTTCTCGCACGGAGTCGAGGAAGGATCTCTGGGCCTTAATGTTACAACATGCTTGTTAATTATAAACTGTTATTCTTTACTCTTCTACATGCTGCAAGATGCTTGGAGCTGCTTGAAGATGCTAGTCTTCGATAGGCTAGGCCTTCCCCTCTATTCTGGCATTCTACAGTTCAGTCCACAGATACAACCCTTCCTTTGATACCAATGCATACTTAGTATAGATCTGATGCTTGTGAGTACTTTGGATGAGTACTCACGGTTTCTTTGCTACCCCTTTTCCCCCTTCTTCCTTCTTTCTGGTTGTTGCAACCAGATGGTGGATCCCTGGAGCCAGATGCCACCGCCGACGGATACTACTACGTGGAGACCGCCGATGACAAGGAGTAGTTAGGAGGTCCCAGGCAGGAGGCCTTGCCTCTTCGATCGTGTTGCTTTTGTTCTAGCCTTCTTAAGGCATACTTGTTTAACTTATGTCTGGACTCAGATATTGTTGCTTTTGCTGACGCTTGTGTATCGAGCTTGTATTCGAGCCCTCGAGGCCCCTGGCTTGTAATACGAAGCTTGTATTATTTTATTTGTGTCTAGAGTTGTGTTGTGATATCTTCCCGTGAGTCCCTGATCTTGATCGTACACATTTGTGTGTATGATTAGTGTACAGTCGAATCGGGGGCGTCACATCTCCCCTACTCCACCCACAGGTGCTTGCTCTAACTTGGAACTGTTATATGTGGTTGCGTGTTCCGTATGATGTCTAGTTTGTATTGCTTCTGATTTTGTTGAATTGCATCTGTGTAGCTTACAACTTATACCTGCAACGATCACTTACCCATAAGACACATTTATCTTGGGAGTGTGATGTAGGTTGCATCTTGCATTGTCTTCTAGCTTGTACTGCTTCTAATTTCTTGAAATGGCACTTATGTTGAGACACTTTTTACCTGATAGAGTGATATTGTTTGCATGTTCATATGGTGCCTAGCTTTCATTTCTTCTAATTTTGTTGAAAATGTCTTATGCTTACTATTTTTCATACATATTCCATCCTCCTATCGTATGTGTGAATATGCAATGTTGTCTCTTTTTTGTATATATTCCATCCTCCTATCCTGCGCTTGCCTTACATCAAAGTAGTGTTCGTATGTATCATGCATCAACCAGTTATGTAGAGCAAATTTTATTCATCTTCTTGTGGTTTTGACTTCATAAGGCAATATCAGAAATAGGAAGGAAAAGAGTAAGTCAGGAGATGTTGGTGGTCCTCCGGACCAACGCAAACAGAGACTCTCTAGATTTTTCCACTGCTACTGCTAATGAAGTTGAAGTCCCAAGTCTACATGATGAGTTCATCTCCCGTACTCCACCATCGCAGGTGCTTTCTCTAAGTTGACAGTGTGATAATTGGTTTCATGTTGCATATGTTGTCTAGCCTGTATTTCTTCTATTTTGATTAAATTGCACCTGCTAAGTTTATATGTTATACATGTGAATATGACATGCCTTTCTGTGTCTAGAATACACTTCATCTATCTATCATACCATGTTCTTTACTGCTATTCTGTATCCTGCATCAGTCACTCATGATTGGATGCTTTTAACATGGCAGTTTGATAGTGGTTGCATCTTGCATTGATTTCTATGTTGTACTGCTTCTAATTTTTTGAAATGCCACTTATGATAAGACACTTTAAACTTGGCAGAGTGATATTGGTTGCATCTTTCATATGGTGTCTAGCTTGCATTACTTCTATTTTCTTGAAAATCCTTCTGCTTAGTTTACACATCGTAGTTGTGACTATGTCACGTCATCCTAATTTTCTTACATATTCCATCCTCATACGGTTGTCTTACATCAAAGTATTACTTGTCTGTATCATGCATCAATGAGTTCTGAAGAGAGATTTTATTCTTTTGTGTTGTGGGTACGGCTTGACATGGCAAAGTCAAAAAAGAGCAAGGAAAAGAATATAGTAGGGAATGGTGTTACTCGTCGGGTGAAACAGAAAAGGATCTGCCCTCGAGATTCTGCTGGTACTTATAGTGCAATAGAAGGTCCAAGTCCACCGGCTAAATCTAGAAATACAGTATCACCTGCTCCACCAGCTACAGCATTCGCTTCAACTGTACCAGCATCTCAACGAGTTACTTGTTCGTTTGCTCCGGAACTAGCAAGTTCCCAAGCTGCCTTCACACCTAACACTACTTCCGAAGCACTGCTGACACAACAAGACTTGGCAAGATCAGATGAACCTCATGAACATCAACACCAAGATGGTACCTGGCCGAGTCAAGTTGCAGTTGCATGCTCCTTTATATGTACTCTCACAGTTTGATGTGAACTAACACTTTCCATATTCGTTGTTAAACTAGCACCACGGCGCAAGCAGAAACAGACATCAGGGATAATGCTTGACAGATTAACAAAATCTAAAGGAGGAAGAATGGAGATCCATTTTGAGGCAGATTTAAAAAGGCCACGTCATGCTACAGAGTCAGCCAAGTTAGTATCAGAGGCAGTCGTTGCCGTTAGGTGTCATGCACGTATCCTCCCTACGTTGATCAAGTACAGGAATGAGAAAGACAATACCCAGTTTAACACCTTCCTTGACCTTTTATCCGTAAGTAATGTTATTCATCGCAATTTGTAATATTGCCTTGCTCTGTCCCATACTTTCTAGCTTCCTCCTAATAAGACTCACATTCTTTTTTCAACAGATGAGGTTCAAGTTGGATCCGAAAGATGATGCAACTAAACAAGCATGCACTCATGTTTTTTAGTCTGCTATGCGACAGTATCGGTACCACCTTAGAAAATCTCACTTTGAAGGCAAGGCTAACAATGAAATCGCCCAAACATCTCCAGTGGAATATATTACAGATGAAGACTGGACAGCCCTTGTTAAACACTGGTCTGATCCAAAGTATCAGGTAGGGTATATGTATTTGATCAGACCACATATTGAACTTGTATTTATGTATGTGCCTTACAAGTGTATCTTCTTCTAGGCTAACTATTTGAAGAACAAGACCAACCGTTCTAAAGTGAAATTCCAACAGACAACAGGATCCCGTAGCTATATTGCACACAGCGAGGCTCTTGTAAATAGCTGCTAGTTCCTTCTTTTTTCTATGCCATATTATCGTATCTATATTGACTTGTGCCAAATACAGAGGAAAGCCCGTGCGGACCAAAAAGAACCTGAACCGAATGCAGTGCAAATATTCAAGGATTGCCACACCAGCAAGATGAAGGGCATGAGCACACCAGTTCAAGCCGCTGTTGTAAGTCCCTTTGAACTGATTGGTATTGTGATGTGTTCATTTAACTGCTTGGTTTGCAGCCAATGTCAGTTACACTGTTCACTTTTATACACAGTTGTCTTAACGTATCATTTCACCTTACATGGTTTAAAAGAGATGAAGGATATTCTTTTGGTCTTGATCTGTAATCTAGTTGTGATGTTCACGTGCGCACACAATGATACAATGGCTTGTTTGTTTTATATCTGTTTGCCCATGATATGAATGATGTCATACTATGTTCATCCTACTTTAAACCATGTCTCTTTATCCTTAGATGTCAACGAATGTGAGGAAATAGACAATACAGTAGGCATGCTACATGGACATATGTTCCGAAAGTGATTTTATTATGTAGTTGGCACTACACTACATGCTAATGTATTACAGTAGTTCACCAAAATAAGTTATGTATAAACGTGAAACCTACTTTGTTTGTTTTTGTCTCATTAGTAACTTATCTGGTACACTAATCTACAATTTCAAACTTTCAGCAAGCTATGGAACAAATGATTCAATAGCCACAACCACCTAAAGGTGATGAGGCTACCACAGGCACAATGTCACCTCTTGCTGCAGTGCGTCAGTATCTCTCCACTATCAGTGCAAAAAGCACCTTCCTGCGTAATTCTGGGTTGGTTGTCAAGGTAACCTCGTCCAAATCGCCTACTGAACAAAATCTTCCTACTAGACAGAGTGATATATTTGTGCTCCAGACACAAGTCCATCCCTAATGGATGTCGTTTCGGAAACAAGAATAGTGGTTGAAAAATGTCGTCAAGATATTAATGGTCTTGAAACCAGACTATCAGACATTTGCTTCGTTATTCAAGAGCAATGGCGGAAAAAAAGGGGAAGATCATGCTGCCCCATCAAATTCTACAGCCTGAAACATTAGCACTCAGGTCAAATGATATGTGCTTCTATACATCTAATGGTGCTTTTATCTGCAAGGACTATAAACTTTATGCCAACAGGCCTTTTGTTGTATGGTTGGAATTTATTTTGTTGTGATACAGCATTTATGATGCTACCAAAGGCTGCGGTAATTACGATGCTATTTTTGTATAGTGTAGGTTTATCTTAGTAATGCATTCGGCTGAAAGCTTCGTAGGAGCCCAACATGCCAACATTCGTCAGGCCCATTCCAATTGGGCTAAAACCGATTATGGGTCGTAATTTGCATGTAGCCCACTAAAAATATCTAGGCCTAAATCAGCATAAGCCTTCATAGTTTCTGGTAGGCCTGTGCCCATAGTGGGCCTTTAACAGTCCTAAACATAATTTGGGCCCTCAATAACAATAGGCCATTTACAGGTGTAAATATCTCGAGCCCATAAAAAACATGAGGCTGAAAGTGAGATTGGGCCCTGATTGTGTCAAATAACCCACTGGTCATTAGCAGGCCGAAATGGTGGCCCATTTACAATGCGTATCGTTCACAGGCCAAAATTCAGACGAGCCATAAATGCGTCGACCTACTACATGGGCCTTTAACAGGCCGGAAGTTCGGTCGGGCTTGATTAGTGTCAGTTTTATATGGGCCTTTAATAGGCCCGATGTGACGTTGGGCCACATATGGCCCATGGATTTCGTCCGACGTTAATAGGCCAAAAATCACAACAGGCTGAAAGTGGCCCAAATCTATGTGGGCCTCTAACAGGCCGAATGTCAGGCATGGCCGAATATGACCCAAATCCTTCACGGTTGTTTATGGGCCGAAAGTTAATATGGCCTATAAATGGGCCCAAATGAAGCACGACCTTTAACAGGCCAGAAACACACTGGGTCGTAATTCGGCCCAAATACTTAGCGGACTGTTAACGGGCCAGAAGTGACCATGGGCCGCGATGATGACAAGTTTAGGACGGGTCGTTGATGGGCCGATTTGACACTAGCCGTACGGGCCTTAACTGAGAATGTTGGGCCTTTAGCTGGGCCGGCCCATTATGATCTGCAAAATCTTGTGGGCCTTTAGCTGGGCCGACCCATTATGGTCCGCAAAATCTTGTGGGCCTTTAGTTGGCCGGCCCATTTAATCTTGATGGGCCACTTTTGGGCCGGTCCACGTGTCAACATATCATAGGCGCATCCCGCCCATTGGATGAGTGACACCTGTGCCAACGCGAAGCTGACACGTGGTTCCGTCGGCCAATGAGAATTTTACACGTGGAAAACCGGCATTGGTCGTGGCTGTTAGCGGGTTATTGGATCCAAAACCAGACCCGATAGCTTAACGGCGACCCGTCACGGTGGATGCCACGTGTCGGTCACCCTTGACGAAAGCACTTCCATGACGCGGCATTTATCGTCATGGAAGTGGACACTTCCGTGATGATAATTTTGGTAATGTCATGGAACACTTCTACGACAGCACAGGTATGACTATCTTGATTCTGTCAGAAAATCATCCTGGATGTACATGCATCACAGAAAACGTGACCTACTGTGACAAACACGTATCATCACAGAAGTGTATTTTTGTTTGTAGTGCTCGGAGGTGCTTCTGTCACCGTACATCCATTGCCGGTTCATCTACGTGCATTACTTATAATTAAGTGTGTCAAAAACCATTACAGAACATCATGAATAGACTAGTAACCAAATTAATAGAAGTTCATCATCACATTAAGTTCATACATAGTTCATACATAGTTCTCATTGAACAATATATAGCTCTCTAGAGCATCTAATTAAACCATACATTGAAACTATGTAAAACATTTCAATGCAACAACAAATGCGATCATAATCGCAACTAAGGTAACAATTGATCCAACGGCATAATGATACCAAGCCTCAGTATGAATGGCATATTTTCTAACCTTTCTAATCTTCAAGCGCATTGCATCCATCTTGATCTTGTGATCATCGACGACATCCGCAACATGCAACTCCAATCTCATCTTCTCCTCCTCAATTCTTTTCAATTTTTTCTTCAAGTAATTGTTTTCTTTCTCAACTAAATTTACCTCTCGACAATAGGGTCGGTTGGAATTTCCGGTTCACATACCTCCTAGATAAAAACATCTATGTCAGGTTGGTCGGCATAATTGTCATAAACACTAAATGAAACAAATAGTTATAAAAGATAATATATACCACATCCGAATCATAGACAGGACGAGGGCCGATGGAGGCGGATACCAAAACCATCGCACTATATAATAACAAAAAATAATAAAAGTAAGAAAATTATACAAGTACCTATCTAAATCATACAAGTAAGATTTTTTTTTATTTTAGAAAGAAGATAAGAACAAGAGGCTCACCACTTTGGTGCCGGCGACGAGATCGGCGCGGGCGACCGACGGTGGTGAGGACGGGGACGGGACAGGACGGACCGCCAAACCTAGACAAATCTTGAGGAAAATGGAGCTTGGACAAGGAGCTTAGAGAGGAGAAAGATTAAGTGTGGCTTGGGCATTTCATCGAACACCTCATGTGCATAGGAGGTGAGCTAGAGCACCACAAAGCTCTCCCATGGCCGGCCAAAAAAACAGGGCAGTGGCTCTGCTCGCGGGCAGGGGCGGTGTATATATAGGCCTCTCTTTAGTCCTGGTTGGTGGATAAAACCGGGACTAAAGGTCTACATTTGGTCCCGGTTCCAGCCACAAACTGGGACTAAAGGTTGTGGGCCAGGAGCGAGGCCCATTGGTCCCAGTTCATGTCTGGAACCGGGACCGAAGGGGTCGGACGAACTGGTACCAATGGCCCCCGAGGCCCGGCCGGCGCCCTGGCCTCACGAACTGAGACTGATGCCCCCTTTGGTCCCGGTTCATGAGTGAGCCAGGATTAATGCCCCTATCCTGGCCTCAACCAAAGCCATGTTTTCTACTAGTGGTTATACCTCCCAACCGCAAGGATTTTCTTCGGTTAGTGTCGAAGAAGAAGACGCCTCCAAGGTATCCACGCGTATTGATCTAGAAGCACCACGACACTCCATGAAACTAGTGCAAAGAACTACAGGCAAAAACTAGAGGGGAAGCACCCTAGCATTGCACCAATCTCGATCGGATCAAGATGGAGAAAGGTGGGTAGCGGCTAGCAAGGGAAGGGTTCATCCGAGGGGCTTGGCGTGTCCCTTGGTGCGCCCATCCCCGCCTATATATAGATGAAGGGTCCGAGGGGGTCGGCCAACTTGAGGGAAGAGTTCTAGTCCTACTAGGACTCCTTCCTCCACTTTCCTTGCTCCCCAAGCAAGGGAGGCGGGGGGCTTAGCCAACTTTGGTCAAATGGTTTATTAATTATAGGACCAACGGTGAAACGGGCGGTGGATGATGGACTTCGCCCACCATGCCGTTACCATTTCCGCTTGGACATCCGCCCCTTTGTCTTTTGACAAGCATGATGCATGCGCCCGCGTCAGAGGCTAGTGGTATTTTTTACCGAAAATAGTAGGAGAGGCTCCAAGTGTATTTTTATATTGATTACATTAATCAAATTTGTACATATTTACATGGCAATACATACCACTTCGGGTATGCTGCAAAAGAAAGAAAAAATACACAAGGCAAAAGCTAATAGCAAACTAAGAACAAACTATTTTTTAGTGAATGGAGGCTGCAGAAGCAAAGATGGAAGGTTTATGAGCTTCTTTGAGAGATGAAAGATCCATGGGCTTCTTGAACTTGTAGGTTAGTAAGGTGAGATCCTCTTTTAGTCTTCCAACCAAAGACTTGATGCTTGGCCGAACCCCACTAAGATGATTGTTGTTTCTTTCCTTCCAAAGACTGCAACAAGCTTTTTTGCCTCCCCCCCCCCCCCCACACACACACACACACACAAATAGTTTTGAGTAAAGTGCATTTTTTTGTTCCTCAACTTATCGCGATGTGTGGCTTTCGTCCTTAAACCTTTTTTGGGGTGAAACCTTCGTCCCTCAGCTCTTAATACCAGGTATAGTTAGTCCCCGATAACTATATTTCTCGGTCAAACCCGGTTTTGACCTTATGTGACATGCTTTTGGCCAAAACACCACTATATGATGGCATATGGGCATTCAAGGCGAATGCATCGTGCTCACCACCATGATGGGACCAAGGACAAGGATGATTCGGTAGCGGTGGTAGCAAGCTCGCGAAAGAGGGAAAGCGAGGCAAGATATGAAAAGAGGGGAAAGGGGATCATCTAGGAATGAACAAGAGAGAGACAGACAGACAGAGAGAGAGAGAGAGATGGCATGTGGTCCTATTCCCCCTTACAGTGATGATATGATCAAAACCATGACAAGAAAAGTTAAAACTGGATTTGGCCGAGGAATACTCTTGTCAGAAACTAATTTTACCCGATATTACGAGTTGTGGAACAAATGTTGCACCAAGATGTGGTCAAAATCGTGACACATTAGGTGAAAATCGGGTTTAACTGAGGACTACCGCTGTCAGGGACTAACTATACCTGGTATTAAGAGTTGAGGGAAGAAGGTTATAATAAAAAAAGGTCCAGGGACGAAAGCCACACCGCGTGATAAGTTAAGAGATGAAAAAAGCACTTTACTCAATAGAGTTTTTTCTTGGATGGTTTTTTGAAACCTAATGTCCGAAGGGTGCCAAAATATACCAACTTGAGTCTAGCAACTTTGACTAAATGGGCAAGTGAATATCATGTGATCAATCCTCTCTTCGATGGGTGCTTCACAAAGCAAACAAGGAATATTATTGCCAAAACTATAGTGGCGTCTCTTTAAGCATGTTGTTTGTGTGTGTGTGTGTGTGTGTGTGTGTGTGTGCAGCCTGTCAGAAAGAAGCAGCCAACCAAATACCTTAATCTTCATCGCACACTTTTATTTTCAAATCCATTTATATGCCCGATGAGATTGGATATTTCTGAAGTAGAATGCATAGTATCTACTCGATTCAAATCCACTGCACACTAGACATAGCGACATTTTTCATGTGTAGAAGAATTAGTGCAATGTGGGTTGTGCTAGCTTGAAGATCGCGTACCTCCTGATGAGCTTGTACGGACAGTGGTAGGTGAAACGCCTCCTCCAAAAATGTGATGCCCAAGAAATTACTCGATTTAAATCCACTACACTCAAGACATAGCGACATTTTTCATGTGTAGAAGAATCAGGCGCAATGTGGGTTGTGCTAGCTTGAAGATCAAATACCTCCTCATGAGCTTGTACGGATAATGGTAGGTGAAACGCCTTCTCCAAAGACGTGATGCCCAAGAAATTACTCGATTTAAATCCACTACACCCTAGACATACCGATATTTTTCATGTGTAGAAGAAGCAGGTGCAATGTGGGTTGTGCTAGCTTGAAGATCACATACCTCCTCATGAGCTTGTACGGACAGTGGTAGGTGAAACGCCTCCTCCAAAGACGTGATGCCCAAGAAATTTCTCGATTTAAATCCACTACACCCTAGACATACCAACATTTTTCATGTGTAGAAGAATCAGGTGCAATATGGGTTGTGCTATCTTGAAGACCACGTACCTCCTTGTGAGCTCGTACAGACAGTGGTAGGTGAAACGCCTCCTCCAAAGACGTGATGCCCAAGAAATTCTTAACTGAAAGAATATTATCATGCCAAAGAACTTTCCAAAAAAGAGTCGTGGGGCCGCATTGCATTTCCCACCCTCGAGATTTCATGGAAGTTGGGGCAAAGTTTCATGATATCGCGTCACCACAAGGATCAAAAGCCTGCAGTGGAGGTGTAACATGTGCGGGACCGTGGATGCTAGTGGTGTCTTGATGAATCCGGTGTATGCGGGAACCCTAATGACTCAAATTGTAATATATTTTCCTTTGAATACATTATGCAAATCTTCTATGACAACTAGTGTATCATGATTTATGAAAGATTTCGTATCTGTTTATAAATGTACTATATTTATTGTCCAATTTTAGTGTGTTGTCATCTATAAAGAAAGCTTGTATTTTTGTACGAAAATTAATGATAGGATCCACGATGAGTTGGTGAAATTGAAATGGACAGTGGACGATCGACCTGGCCCTTACTGTTTCCGCTTGGACAGCCACAGTCACGTTCCTTCGCGAGTGCCTTCCCGTTTTCAGCCTTCGCGAGTGCTCTCTTGGCCTCTCCATCTACAAAAACCCTCGATCCACCCACGGCCAGCCAGCCAACCGCCGCAAAGCCGCACAGATTCCCAAGCCCGAAAGCCTAGAGATCTGTTCGGTCGGCGGAGGCGAAGCGTCGGGTCAAACTAGGCATGACTGCCTAACATAGGCATGCCCACTTGCTTGCAAAAGTTGCGGTTAGTCATGAGATTTCAAAAAAAATCATGTTCAACGGAGAGTGCTCGGGTAGGGCAGAAGGGTCCGTCTAAGAGCACTTTGTTTCTCAACATCCCTGAAATGGCCCCAATTTTTTGTTCATGACCTTGTATGACCAATTCAAGGAATCATGTCAAAGTTATTTGTGTTTTCAACAACTTTTTCCTTTTCTGGAGTTTTCTTGGTTAAAAAAGGCCGATAAATGGTTGGACGTGTCACAACTTGCAGACGGTGTCGAAAGCCATTGAAACCAGTCATGAATGTCTATCATGGGCATGGCCACCTGCTTGCAAAAGTTGGAGTCATTTCAAGGATGTCCAAAAATAGATCATGTTCTACAAAGCATTTTCGGGTAGGCCGGAAGGGTCTATTTGAAAGCACGCTATTTTCTGACATCGGTCAAATGGTCAAACAGGTGCATCCATGAGCATGTAGTTTTTACTCATTTAAATGTTTCTGTTATTTGCAATTTCTGTTATTATCAAAGAATATGAACATTTGCTTACTTCCTAACCACTTGAAATTTATCAACGGTTTTGGAATTTCAAATTGTGTATGGAAATTTTGCAAACTTGAACATTTTTTCCAAAATTCTTAACAAATTCCATATTTTTCAAAATGTGTTCATGAATTTAAAAAATGTTTCGGGAGTTTGAAATAATGTTCGCGCTTTCAAAATTTTCAGAATTTAGAAATGTTCCTGTTTTCGAAAAAGTTCTACACAAATACAAAAAGATGTTAGAGGAAATTAAAAAAAATGATTTTCTTCATATTTTTTATTTGTTTATCCAAAACTTTATGATTTCAATTTACACCATAATAACCAAAGTTAACGTGAATTCTGAAACTACATCGTGAAATTTTAATTCTTGTTCAAAATGCAAAGCTTTTGTTAGTACAAGTATAGAAGCATATATTTATGCATGCATCACGTTCCCTTTTTTAGGCAAAACGCATCACGCTGGCTGAGGTTGATGGCTGCCTGCTCGTCACACATGTGAATACAAACGTATGTTGGGCTGTATTTTTCATAGGCTTGGCAGGAAATAGGAAAAGTGAGGGGAAAAGGGCCTCCAATGCATTGCACTGCCTCCTCACGGGCCTGGTCCACAACCTTTACATTCAAAACTCACACACCACCACCTCGCTTCTTTCCTAGAGAAGACTGAACCGATATGCCTATAAGAAGGATCCCCTGGTGGCAGGAAATACGAACAGCTCATCAGCTCTGTAACATGTAGCCTTGTGTTCTTAGGGTGTTGTGTATGTATGCTTCTGTGTAGAATAAAAAATGAATTTATTTTTGCATTGGTTAATTCGGTTTACCACCGGATTGGTATGGAAATCACATACCATACTTTAAATCATATAAACCGTAAATTTGTGCTCGGTTCAGTGTTTTAAGGTTTGGTTTTAAAATGCATAGGGTGAAGTAAACCTGCTTTCATCAACTTTGAAAAAGTTTGCCAAAATTCAAAGGAGTTTGTGGATTTGAAAAAAGTTCATAGATTTAAAAAAATCATGGACTTGAAAAATTACATCAGGTTTAAATAACTTCAGGAATTTAAATAAAAGGAAAACAGAATGAAAAAAAGGAAAGAGAAAAAGGAAAAAAAAAGGAAAACCAGAATAAATAAATAAACCCACAACCTCCTCGGCTGACCAAACCAGAAAAAAGAAACCCACGACCTCCTCGTTTAGTGGGGCACGAACACAATAAAGAATAAAAGAAGAAAAAGGACGTGAGTATTCACATCAGGTTAGTTGTCTGGTTGGCTACTGTAAACGCACACTCAATGAGGAGGGCGTGGGTTTGAATCACATCCCGTGCATTCTTTTGCAGGTTAACAGAAAAGGGGAAGGTAACGCAGAGGGGGTTTGCATATGGATACGTTCCGGCGGGCGATGAGCTTTTGATCATCCTACTCTTTATTATGAAGGGGTATGAAGATATCTCTTTTGTTGATGTGTTTAGGTGGGTTGTACCGGAGAAGAAGAAGAAGTGATCATTATATCATTAACTTGTATGGCGCGCATTCCCATCTATTTTTACGATATAATGATAGGAATTCTATAAAAATGTGGAGACATAAAACGTACAAAGTTAACATACAAGTTCGAATTGAACTACAAAAGCATCTTACATTAAGTTACAAAGGTTGTATTTATTTTGAGGCTGACAATTGTGTCGTGGTTAGCTCGAAACATAAAAATGCTAGAAAATATATTGGAGCTTGGCATTAGTGGCATATTTGTGGATGGGCTCATAGCCCTGTGGTGGGTGCGCTATGGTTTCGCCCTGTCTCACATTCTCTCTTTATATAATATAGTAGATTCCTCCCAAGTTGGTCTAACTAGTGGCATGATTCATCCCTGAATGCTCGAAGCAGAATTGTTGATGCAAATTTGTAATTGGCTGGATCTGAATATCAATATCAACATGAAGCCACTTTAAGGGTAAAAACAATGTGAAGATTCACCGTATGACAGGGCAGGGGTGTAGAGTTATTGTCTCAAACCCACCTCATCGTCCTCGAATACTTTGGCAGAGCTTCAAAAGGTCAATGTATCATATATCCGCACGTTACCCTTTCATACTTTTGACACGGGGCTTTCATGCATTAGCAGCCTATACCATTTCATACTAAGGAAAACAAGAGTGAAATGGTGTCTGCATCTATTGGCAGTGCTCACGTCGCTCGGGGTGGGGGAGGGGTGGATTTGGGCGGTAACCTAGCCGCCACCCCCATCCCCCCTCCTTCGGTTAGAATCCATGTTTTGGCAGGCATGATGGGGTTAGAAGGCTTGGATGCGGGGACCGGTTGGCCGCAACTGGCTTGCGGGTGCATCTAGTGTTTGCCGGCTTGTTCCATGTGAAAACCTAGTGCTGACCATGGTCGGTGTCATCAGCGGCGGCGTCTTCGGATGTCGTTCTCCTCCTTAGAGGCACTGCCATGGAACTCCGAGCTCCCTGTCGCCCCAAATCCCTAGGCTCTGCCTTTTCTTTTTCTGACAAGTGTCACAATAGTGTTGGAGGCTGGTAGTGATCGGTGAATTTGGAGAGTGCAGGGACTATATGGACTCTATTTATAATAATCTTTGTAGGAGAACGTGTCAAGCAACAAAAAGTTGACTGCGCACGAACAAGCTCGGGATCACTATGAAGGTACATGTAATGATGATCTCACCAACAATCACTGCAACGGGAGAGGAAGAAGATGCCAGTGAAGCTCACCAATTCCTGAAGCTAGTTTTACCTCCTATCAGTAAGGATTTTCTTCGAAATAATTCACTCGTTATTCTTGGTTGATAAAATTTAGAAGGGACTTCTTGAGCACAGAACTAAGCAGCAACAAGTTCCTCTTGTACTCTCCTTTGTACAATCTTCGTAATCCTTTTGATAGACAACCCAATACCCCACCTTTTGCTGCTCTAACCACCACTATGTAAATATTTGTATAGTCAACACTTGACATATATTAATAAAAAGAGAAAGAAGGTCAGTGGGAGCCTTTCCCACTGTCACCAGCCCTAAAAAAGGGTATCCAGCGTACCGATCTAGCAGCACTGCGACACTCCATGAAGCTAGCGTGAAGAACTACAAGCAGAAACTAGAGGGAGAAGCAGCCTAGCATTGAACCGATCTAGATCATATGAAGATGGAGAGAGGTGGGCGGCGGTTAGCAAGGGAGAGGGTCAGCCGAGGGGCTTGGTGTGTCCCTTGGTGTGCCCCTCCCCACCTATATATAGGCGGAGGGTCCAAGTGGGTCGACCAACTTGGGGGCTCCCTCCTCCACTTGCCTTGCCGCCCAAGCAAGGAGGGCGGGGGGGAGGGGGGAGGGGGCTTAGCCGACTCAGGCCCCATGGTGAAAAAACAATAATGATTTTATTAATTATAGGACCAACAGTGAAATGGACGGTGGATGATGGACCTCGCTCGCCCATCACACCGTTACCGTTCCGCTTCGACATCTGCCCCTTCCACTTTCGGCTAGCATCATGCGCCTATGTCAGAGGCTAGCAATATTTTTTACCTGAAAGAGTAGGAGAGGCTCCAAGTGTATTTTTATATTGAATAAATTAATCAAATTTGTACATGTTTACATGGCAATACATACCACTTTGGGTATGCCGAAAAAAGAAAGAAAAAGGTTAGAAGGCAAAAGCTAATAGCAAACTAACAACAAACTAGTTGTTCTAGTGAATGGAGGCCGCAAAAGCAGAGATGGAAGGTTTATGAGCTTCTTTGAGAGAGGAAAGGTTCATGAGCTTCTTTGACCCTATAGGCTAGTAAGGTGAGATCCTCTTTTAGTCTTGCAACCCAAGAGTTGATGCTTGGCCGAACCCCTCTAAGATGATTGTTGTTTCTTTCTTTCCAAAGACTCCAGGAAGCAACCATTTTTTCAGAAACATGGGCCTCCCGCACAAATAGTTTTGAGTAAAGTGCATTTTTTGTCCCTCAACTTATCGTGACGTGTGACTTTCATCCTTGAACCTTTTTTTGGTTGCAACCTTAGTATCTCGACTCTTAATACCAGGTATAGTTAGTCCCCGACAGTTGTATTCCTCGGTCAAACCTGATTTCGACCTTATGTAACATGGTTTTGGCCAAAGCACCACCATACGATGGCATAGGGGCATTCAAGGCGAATTCATCATGCTCACCACCACCGATTGGACCGATGATCGGGAGGATTTGGTAGCGGTGGTAGTTAGCTCGCGAGGGAGGAGGAGCAAGGCGAGAGACGAAAAGAGGGGAAAAGAGGTCATCTAGGAATGAACTAGAGAGAGAGAGAGAGAGAGGGAGAGAAGGGGGAGGATTAGAGATAGATGGAATGTGGTTCTATTCCACCTTACAGTGATGATGTGATCAAAATTGTGCCATGAAAAGTCAAAAGCGGATTTGGTGGAGGAATACTCTTGTTAGGAACCAATTTTACCCGATATTACAAGTTGTGGGACAAAGGTTGCACCAAGATGTGGTCAAAACCGTGACACATCAGGTCAAAACCGGGTTTGACCAAGGAATACCGTTGTTAGGGACTAACTATACCTGATATTAAGAGTTGAGGGACGAAGGTTACAACAACAACAACAAAAGGTTCAGAGACGAAAGCCACACTGCGCGATAAGTTGAGGGACGAAAAATGCACTATGCTTAATACAATATTTTCTTCGATGATTTTTTGAAACCTGGTGACCGAAGGGTGCCAAAAAATACCAAGTCCCAACAACTTTGACTAAATGGGCAAGTGAATATCATGTGATGAATTGTCTCTTCGATGGTGCTTCACAAAGAAAACAATGATTATAGTGGCGTCTCTTTAAGCATGTTGTGTGTGTCCAACCTATCAAAAAGAAGAACTCAACCAAACACCTCGATCTTCATGCCACACTTTGATTTCCAAATCCATTAATATGCATGATGAGCTTGGGTGTTTCTGAAGTAGAATGCATAATATCGACTCTATTTAAACTCCACTACACCCAAGACATAGTGCCATTATTTGTTGTGCGTATAAGTATCAGGTGTAATGTGGGTTGTGTTAGCTTGAAGATCACGTACCTCCTTATGAGCTTGTACGGATAGTGGTACGTGAAACGCCTCCTTCAAAGACGTGATGCGCAAGAAATTACTCGATTTAAATCCACGACACCCTAGACAAAGCGATATTTTTCATGTGTAGAAGAATCAGGTGCCATGTGGGTTGTGCTAGCTTGAAGATCACGTACCTCCTCATGAGCTGGTACGGATAGTGTTAGGTGAATCGTCTTCTCCAATGACATGATGCCCAAGAAATTACTCGATTTAAATCCACTACACTCTAGACATAGCGACATTTTCATGTGTAGAAGAATCAGGTGCAATATGGGTTGTGCTAGCTTGAAGATCACGTACCTCCTCATGAGCTTGTACGGACAGTGGTAGGTGAAACGCCTCCTTCAAAGACGTGATGCCCAAGAAATTACTTGATTTAAATCCACTACACCCTAGACATAGCGACATTTTGCATGTGTAGATGAATCAGGTGCAATATGGGTTGTGCTGGCTTGAAGACCACATACCTCCTCGTGAGTTTGTATTGACAGTGGTAGGTGAAACGCCTCCTTCAAAGACGTGATGCCCAAGAAATTTTTAACTGGAAGAATATTATCATGCCAAAGGTCCTTCCAAAAAAGAGTCATGGAGCCGCATTGAATTCCCACCCTCGAGATTTCAAGAAAGTTAGGGCAAAGTTTCATGATATCACGCCAACAAAAGGAACCACAAGGATCAGAAGCGTGCGGTGGAGATGTAGCATGTGCGGGACCGTGAAGGCTACCGGTGTCTTGATGAATCCGATGTATGCGGAAACCCTGACGACTCAATTGTAATATATTTCCTTTGAGTACATTACGCAAATTTTCTATCACAACTGGCGTATCATGATTTTTGAAAGATTTCATAGCTGTTTATAAATGTACTATATTTATTGTCCAATTTTAGTGTGCTGTTATCTACAAATAAAACCTGTATTTTTGTATGAAAATTAATGATAGGATCCACGATGAGTTGGTGAAATCGAAATGGACGGTGGACGATCGACCTGGCCCTTACTGTTTGCGCTTGGATAGCCACCGTCACGTTCCTTCGCGCGTGCCTTCCCGTTTTCAGCTTTGGCCACCCACCACCGCACCACACTGCTTCTTGCCCTCTCCATCTACAAAAACCCTCGATCCACCCACGGCCGGCCAGCCAGCCAGCCGCCGCCGCAAAGCCGCACAGAATCCCGAGCCCGAAACCCTAGAGATCCGTCCGGTCGGCGGAGGCAAAGCGTAGGTTCAGGGCGGTATGTCGAGCGGCAGAAGGGGGGCAGGGGAGGAGCTGGCGGAGGAGGAGGTGGTGCCCATGGAGGACGCCGTGAAGATGCTCGTGGAGCACCTCGTCAAGCCAGCTCTGCGGCGCGGGGCGGCCTTTGGCGCCGCCCAGGGCGAGCGCTACGTGACGCCGGACAAGCAACGCGCCGTCGCGCAGCAGGTGAGCAACTCGTGCCGCTAGCTGGTCGATCTATGTTCCTTTGTGTGTGGTCGCCGCGCGGGGTTGGGGTGGTCGTAGGATTACTTGCGGTTTTTGGCGAAGATCACGTTGGCAGCGGGGGGATGCGCGGAACTGCCCGCCGGGGGGCTGATTTCCGGTGGATGCTTGGGAATTATGAGTGTGGTTTTCTGTAGCTTAGGCTACACGGTACCCCTTATCTTTGCCATTCATTTATGGATCGTGATCCGTGCAGACGTATTTGTCTTTTTTGTTTCTCTCAAACGACACAACATATAAACTTCAAATTTTACAGAACAACAATACATTCTAACTACAATCTGGGAAAAAAACTTTCAGATTTTTTCATGCATTTTAAATACTTAAAAATAATATTTTTAGTCAAACAAAATCTCATTTTCTATATTTATTTCAGACCAAAAAATCTGAAAGTTTTTTCACACATTGATGTTCTAATGTTTGTTCGATCTGCAAAGTTTGAAGTTCATATGTTGTTTCATTTTAGAGAAACAAAAAAGAGAAATCTTCTTGTTGTAAGTTAGTTGGAGAGTACGGATCTCAAAGCAAAGCTGGAGGGTTGAGGATAAGAGGTTTCATGTAGCCTGAGCTACAAAGAAACTTTGTGAGGTTGTGGTGTGCCGTACCATGTCCTCATCGGTGGTGGGTGCGTGTACCCGCCGCCCGTGGCAGATAGTAGGGGATCTCGCTGTCCAACCACGCCGCGGCGAGGGAATTGGGGGTGGCTTCCTCTTCCTCCCGGCGAGGAACTAGGAAACGGGCATGGGAGGAGTCTTTTTCTTTCTTTCTTTCTGGCATGGGAGGATTTGGGCGGAGGAGGAAGAAGATGGCGAGATGATGGGCCTTAATTGTGGTGGTGGTGTGGTTAGTAGTGGGCTTCTTAATTGTGTTGGATGTACAGTATGGAGGCCCAGTCGGGAAAGCCCACTGAGAGCCGCTGCTGTCTGACGGGCGGGCGCACACAGAGTGTGCCCCTCTAGGCGACGGAGAGGGAGATGGCGGCGGCGGCGGCGGCGGCAGATGCGGCGTGGTCTCGTATTCGCCGTCAGCGGCGGCGAGAGCGCGCCGCGTAAGAGGATGGTTGGGAGGTGGAGTGACAGGCGGCGTCGTGGCGCATGGCCGCACCACGGGTGGAGAAGCCGCAGGGAGCTAAGGCAAGCCGCAGTCGTCCCTTAGTTTCTGTATTTCTCTTGTCAGCTGTCACCGTAATTGTCAATAGAAATTGCCAATTTTGGTTGCTAATCCCGTAGGTTAGCACCGTAAGCCGAAAAAGTTGTATCAGCCGCTTTGCCTCTTCTTCTAAGAAAATGATGCATTTTTCCATGGTGTATTCTAGAAAGGACAAAAGTAGGAGAGGCTAGCTCTGTAAAATTATTTTCTCAGATGGTGCGACACCGCGACTGCTCCGTACAAATGTACAACTCAAGCAGAAATGTTGGGTGTGCGTTAGTTCGGAAGAAATTATTTGGCCATGACCCTAAACAGGAATCTTTGCCCATCAATTTGACCTTGCAATGTTTTTCAAAGTTATCCATGAACTTGAATTGGATTGGATTGTGTGACATAGTAGCTAAGTGGATGTTTTTGTCTACACAAAGACTGGTATGTTTGATTCAAGTCATTGCCATATCATCCTTACATTTCCCCTGTCAGTTTACCATTGTGACTATATTAGTGTATTTTCCTTGGAATTCATGGCAATGTCCCTCAATGTATCCATGAAATGCTTGTTTTATTTGCGTGCACTGTAATATGTTTTTGGGAGTCTATTTCTGCTCAGATACGTTTAAGACAGTGTTCCTCTGTCAATAGGATACAATGCTTATAATATATAGCTGTTTAGCTGCTAACTCATCACACTGGTGTGTGGTTTCGCAGATTCACACGGCAATCATTTTGTACAACTACTACCACAGGAAAATGTCTCCGCAGCTTGCTTTTGCAGACCCCGAACAGTTTTTTGAGTGTGCTTCTCTTTCTGTTGGAGAAGATCTGCTCGCATACTTGAGTATGGTCCATGAGCATGAGAACAATTCTGGCAAGCATGCGAAGCTATCTATTACTCACAAAGTAGCACTACAAGCATGTGAGATCGCTGAACAACTCGACGCGAGCAAACATTCTCCAGAAATGGCATTGTGGCCAATATCAAAAGTTGCTGTGCTTCTTCTCGACCCAACAAAAAAGAAATGTTTGGTTGATTATAGTGCTAATACGAAGGGTATCTGGTCAATCATTGAGAAGGAATTAGATGGGGCAGCTGGTAATTCACACAGTACCAACCAGCCAGCAGGCCAGGAATCGACAGCTAAAGGGATCGTTGGTGCTTCACATTCACCATTTATGCTTCAGCGACAAGCATATTCAGAGGTGGAGCGTAGAACAGGTCAGATTTTTCATTGCGGCCCTTAATTTATATACCCATATCTGTCATTTTCTTCTTCTTTTTTGAGTTGGTATTGGCAAGGTGTAGCTTCTATCAGTCAATTCTGTTAATTTTCATCCTAGAGCATTGAGATAAAGTATGCAACCTTTGTGCCTACAGAGCCATGTTTCTGTAGGTTCCTCACATTGATCAGGTGACTATTAGCATTACGGAATGTGGATCAAAGTTTCTGGTAAATAAGTATCTACATGTGTTACTATGCAAATTGTCCAAAATTTGAACTGCTAATGAAGCAAAAAAATGAGTTTGAGTTGTACAGTTGCTTTACAGCAAACAAGAACAAGTGTGTGGTCCCAGAATGTACGCAAAAATGTACCTCTGCCTTGCTTTTAACTAGTGTAAAACCATTTACTTTCGGGATAAACAAGAACATCAGCAAATATAATTACTTAAGTTGTTGCCATAATGCCGTCGCATTGTCTGTCTCCTTTGTTTTGGTATGTACAAACTGGGAGTTATTGAAACTTGATTTAGTTTCATCAGCTAGAAGATTAAAAATAACTTGGGACACTATAATGGGTGATTCACCTGTACTTGCTGTACATGACCTGATAGCTGCCAATTGTTTGCTAGAGAATGCTATTTATTTGGTTCTTTTAATATAATAGTGAAAAATTGTAATTTATGAACTTGATTTTGTTAATAGTATGTTCATTTTCTGTTTGAACCAACAATGCATTGTTTGCTGCTCACTATGGTAAACTTACGGTCTTAATAGGTATGAAGGTCTCAAACTTGCATCTTCTTGATGAAACCATGGCATACTCGTTGAGTAACGAAAAGGCAGCTACCAAGGTATTCATTGTGGAGTATGAGCCAACCATGAAAGGCAGCCTTGAGGAAATTTCTCTAGAAGACTTGATTAGCAGGTTTGCCTTTACCTACTAGATAGTTGTATGATTTTAGGTTACATCCCTTTTGATCAACCACTAATCAGTTTATTAAATAAGACCATTGTATGGTACATCCTGATGAAAAGTGATACCCTTTTTAAAGGATACTGACATTTTTCGGCTTTCTCTTTCACAGTATGACTGGTCCGCTATTTGTGAATGATCCATTTCCAAAAACGACATCTGTAGTAGAGTACTATCACATTCTTCCGTACAAGGAGATTTTGTCTGAACTCCTCCACAGGTAACATAAGATATGTTGTGATCTTTTTATGTGTGAAAGTAGGACAATAACTTTTTGGGATCATGGTAAATATGACACGTCGCGTGTTTCAGGAAATGGTCTTCTGATTCTTCACTAAACGAGCAACCACGTAGACATGGAAAAGGTTCATTGCACTCCATAATAGATGAAAATGTGGAAGAGCAAGATGAGAATAGCACGTCCAAGCTGCAAAAACGAATTAAAAAAGTGTCAACTCCAAAGCAAAGCAAACAAGCAGTTAGTGCCAGCAAGCACAAGAAAAGCAGCAAAAGAAAATCTGAAGCCTCCATGGCTGCAGCTGATGTCTGTGCAGAGGGTCTGAATAGTGAGATCCCCACAATAAAACATGTTATTGAGGCGGAACCTCCAAAATCCATGAGTAAGTCAAGAAATACAGAAGCTGCAACCGCAGCAGCAAGTGGAGAAACTAAAATCCTACAATCGGGTTAGTCACTGTAACTGTATTTAGATTTTACTGATCACATTGTTCCTTATTTGTGTTCTGATATAATCAACTTTAGGTGTTCAAGTGGAGAAGAACAAATCACAGGAGCAATCTAAACGTGACAATATGCCCCAAGATGTCTTTCCTACAGAGGTAAGCTAAATTACAGATTGAAAGTATTGAAAGCTACAATACTAGGACGCATTAGGATCACATGCATCCTCTGGAATGGTAGTAGAAAATAAACTTCAAATATGATGACCTGTTAACAACAATAAATTGTATGGTTCCGTCCTTTTCTATACAAATGTTATATGATGCAGTGTTGCTCTTCATTCTATTTGTTTTTGTTCTCATATGCACTCAACTATACATAGCATAGAGTTAGAGCATTTCTCCTTTTCTACCACATGTCGCCACGTGAATGTTTGGAAAAGTGTGATAGCACACACTTCTGTTAGGTATTAGGATGAGGGGAAGCCGGCACAATCCATTCTTATCAAATAAGGGATAATATCCCATTTATTAAGTATAGTGTATTAGTTAAGAAAAAATTATTATTGTTAGGAAAGTACCAACTGGTAGATCCTATTATTAGGAGCCACACCTAATAAATCATCTCCATACTGGGAGCCACACCCACTGTGCTCAGTCAATCAAAAGAAATATTCATCCTTTTCATAAATCAGTTTCAGATGAGTAGGTGATGAATAGGCCAAGTTTTTCGTGTGATCCATTCACTCTGCTTTAACTTGAAGAACTAATTGTTGCACAGGCACCGCATGTTGAACTAGTGAAGAACCGTGCTTTGGAATGCGAAAATATGGATTTGTCAGGAAAGTCAGGTTGGATAAACCTACCCAAGACTGCTTATTTTTCATATTATTGGTTATTGGTCCTCCAAGTATTTAATCTGTGTTCCAAATTTCATTCAAGGCGGCACCACTGAGTACAACGTTGATGACCAGATAGATGATTCGTTGCGATCAATTCAGAAAATACGGGATGAAATTGTATGTTATGTGTCTTTTCTCTTATTTCAGGAAAAAAAGATGCTTGTTTCCTATAACTTTCTTCTAGTTGAGAATCTGATGTGAACTCTCCTATTCTCTCTTCGTTTCAGCTTCTCAAGGAAAGCATACTTCAAGAACGAAGTGCTCAGTGTGATATGGACATGCAGACACTCTTGAGTGGTATTCTACCCTGGCCACATTTTAAACATGGTTACATTTACAATCACGCTGTATAAGTTTTGTGGTCAACACTGTGGGCATGTTTTTCTGGGAGCCATACGTTTCCAAAAGTTCTGTGTTAAACTGTGGTGTATCACACTTTTCATTGTGGACAAATCGTCTGCCGCACTTTGTGACATACAAATCGTCCGTCGGAACTGTGGCCAATTTTGGCAAGAAGTTTTTTTTGGGGATTTTTTTTTTTGAAATGTTTTGGCAAGAAGTTGCTTCTATACCAGTTCCGCATTTCTTGTACTCATCATGTTTTAAAACTTATGCAGAAGGAAAGATGACACCTAAAGCTGTATCAATAATAAGCAAATACAAGGAAACTTGCTCAGATATGACGGAAGTTACCAATTCATCTTGCTCTGGAGATGGTGGCCAACCCATCACTAAGAGGAAGAAATTGAGGGAGGCACTCCTGCGACACTGCCAGGTAAGAAACCTCAAGCTGAACTTATGTATTACAATTTTAAATGCCACTTGTACCCTTGACACTTGTCAATGCAGGAGCTTGATGAGATTTGCCGTGGGGCCCATTGGATATCCCCAAGATACACGCTACTACCTTCAGCATCAGATGGTATGTATAAATGTTTACTTTTATCTCTTAGATCTTCTGGATAGGCAAGTACTAGGTTCTTGGACCATGTAGGCATAACAATTAGGAATATCATATACCACTTACTTTTATTGAATTCAATCCCTATAGGTCCTGGTTCGTTTTGTGCATTGTGATGATAACATACGTAGTGTGTTACGCTAACCATGCTTAGAAGAAAAGAGTTTTCAAGGTGTCAGATCAATAGGCAGGGTTTGCTCTTTTGATGTCAAGTAGCAATCCAAATAGGCTGCTTGTTTATTAGCACATGGTATGCTCCGTTCAAGTGTTAGGTTTGTTTAACATTCGATCAATGGTTATGAAGACATGTGTGCACCCTTGTAGGCTTCATCTTAGATCAGACTGATTAGGTCCCCAGTTAGCAATAACCAAAACTGATGTTTGATTGCCTATCACTCTCTCTCTCTCATAGCTCCATGTTTTGAGCACTTCTTCACCGGTCCTTTTCCTACCTTTTAAGGGATGTACCACGCCAGTGTACGTTTGAGATGCCTTGATTTTGAGATGAGCATCACTGGTGATCTTCGTCCTACCCCACACGAGGCGAGGTGCTCTGCGGCTTCCAATATGATACTGGAGCTTCACAAGAAGGCGGAGCAAGAACAGTAGGGTACCTGATGCAAAACCACCTTGTTAAACTCCTGAATCCGGGAAACTGCGGGTGGCTGGAACTAGTTGTTTAGCAATTGCAACTTTGAAATAGACTTCTTGAGAAACCTAATCGTGTTGGTACCTTGTTTATCTATCTACCTTCCAGAGGTTGACTCCTTGTGTATTTGTTGGTATTATGGCTGTTTATTAAGGTCGTGATAAACCCCAGACTGCTATTTCGAAACTCTGTGACGCTTCAGTTGCGCTGTCTGTTTCATCATGTGAGTGAGCACAAATTATCTAGCTATTTCTTGAATTCTTATTGGCTCGTGGTGTTTACAGAGTATTTAGCTGTTGTTGCCGTTCTTCGATCATTAGGTATTGTTGTCAGTAGCATACCAAGAGACTAGCTTAGGTGCTTTTATATTAAACGGCGTAGCGATTCTTTATTTGGTTGGCAAGTTTTCGTAGATGTATTTGTTGATGTGTTTGGTCTCGTTGCCTTGCATCAACTTCAATAAAGATGGTTGTGTGCATCTCTTTGATACAGAGGCCGGCGGTTTCAACCTCGATTTCGGAAGAAGAAACATGTATTTAAATTCCCTCTTTTGTGCTATGCCACTATGTGGAGCTCTTCGGTGATCTTTGCCATGTATTCCCTCCGTCCCAAAATAAGTGACTTAAATTTGTACTAACTTTAGGGAGTAATTTTCTTCGGTCCTCTTTGCCATGTAGTTTTCTTCGGTGCCCTCAGGAGCATAGTTTCAGTTTGAAAAACTACACATTAGGATCATATGCACACTCTGAAATGGTTATAGGAAATAAGCTTCAAATATGATGACCTGTTAATAACAAAGAGAAAAATGGCTCTGTCCTTTGTCTATACAATGTTCTCGTGATGAGTGTTGCGCTTTATTCTATTCGTTTGTGCTCTCATACGCACCTACTATAAGTAGCATAGGCTTAGATCATTTGTCATTTGTTAGCCACGTAAATGTTTTGAAAAGTAGACAGCACACCCTTCTGTTAGGTATTAGGATGAGGGGAAGATCCGAAGATGGCACAATCCATTCATATCAAATAGGGATAATATCCCATTTATTCAGAGTGCCTTATTAATTAAGAGTAATATCCTATTGTTAGGAAAGTATCGATTGGTAGATACTCCATTCATATCAAATAGGGATAATGTCCCATTTATTCAGAGTGCCTTATTAGTTACAAGTAATATCCTATCGTTAGGCAAGTATCGATTGGTAGATACTATTACTAGGAGCCACCCTAGTAAATCACCTCCATATAAAGAGAGGAGCCACACCCCACACCCTCTGTGCTCAAGCAACCAAAAAAAGTACTCATCCCTTTCATAGGTTAGTTTCAGATGACTAGGTGATGAATCTCTACTCTTAATGTCTCAGTTGGTAGTCTCCGTTCCGGGTTTATTTTCGTCCCACCATTTTCGTCCGGTTTTTTCGTCCTCCTCTTCCACCACGCTCTTTCACCTTGGTTTTTTTACATCATCCTTTCCCACGCACGCGCACACAAAAAAACCCGAGTGACCCATCTGCCCTATCCCTAACCCGCTCTCGTCTCCCTCCCTAGGACGCAGCCGCCCACCGAATCAAATCCCGTCGCCGGGCTCGTCTGCCTCGCCGTGGCCGATGAATGCGTCGGCTGCGGCCACGCCCCCTCTCCAAACGGCGGCGATGATGGAGGGAGCAGCTCACGCTGCCAGGCTCCCGACCGAACGCGTCGGGTCATCTCTCCTCGGGGCCAACCCCTCCTATTCATCGCATCTCTCCCTGACTCCGTCTCCTCCACGAGATGTAGCACCACCCCACGCCATGGACGCCCTTGCCGGCTGCATCTCTCCATGCGCCGCCACTCCTATGACACCGCCGCCCGGCAGTCTCCACCAGCACCACGACGGGCGTGGCCTCTGCACGCGCCGTCACCTCCCCTCCAGATCCGGCCGTCGTCGAGGGCATATCCATCCAGCAGTGCGCCGTCACCTCCCCTCCAGATCCAGCCGTCGTCAAGGGCGTATCCATCCAGCAGCGCGCCGTCATCCCAATCATCACCGTCCACGGCGTCATCGCCCAGGCCCAGTCACGGGCCGGCAAGACCTCCATGATCTCCCTCTTCGTCTGCCAGGTCATTGAGACCAACATCCACGAGTAAGATGCCCAGCCCTCCCCCTCTGCTACCATCGCTGGATTTGTCAAATTGATTTTTTGGGCGAAGAATTTGATTTTAGGGTTAACCTGCTCGTCTCATTCGCGGAGATTCATTCATGTGTCGGACCACATGTGTACAGGTGATTTCCGCATAGCTTTTGTGTATGACGGCTGGAGGACCAACTCAGACCTCGCTTGCCTCAGGGTCAGGAGGTCCAAGGCGCCACAAGACCGGGCCAGGAGTTTGCGTAAACCTGGGCCAGGAGTTTATTTGATAAAGGTTTCAATTTGCGCCCCATTTCATGGATTAACGATGCCAAGAGCATACCATTTGTACAAAGTCCCAAGATCGATGTCTTCTCACATATCTCACATAATAACTACTCGTGCTCTGTTTTTTTCTTTGTATTCAGGTTTCCAGAATGATTGGCCACACCTACCTAAAAAGTTCGGAATTTAACCATGAGCCCCTTCTGGCCTGGTTCCATATTCCAAGGCCCTTCCATAATCCAATTCTTTGTCCCGAACCATCCATTGAAGAACATAGACTGTGCAGAATATCAGTTTGTTATATTTGCATCAGATGAACTATGGGAGCACTTGAACAATCAGGAAGCCGTGGATATAGTTCATTGTTTACCTCGGAATGTAAGATGATTTGCCATACTTCCTCATATATTACGCTTTCCCAGTGTACTAAAATATGCTTCCCATTTTAGTCTTGCCTTATATTGTTGATATGTAACCCAAATAGGTTAAACCGAATGTTGTATCGAAACATGTAGTATTTACTTGTAAAAGAGCAACTGAGAGCCTGGTGGGTCGGGATGAAGGAAGAATACCCCTGAGAGCCCAAACTCGAGTTCGAAAATATATGCAGAATATATGTTTGCCTCTGCTATATACATATGTAATTTTCCAGTCTGTGTTTTCTGCTCCTCTTTGGCGCAATGTGGAAGATGTTGGTTTTAAAGGCTAGCAGGGAAGCCAGTGGTGGAGTAATCAGTGGTTTATGAGGTCATGGAGCCCAAGACCGGATGCAGCAGAAGAAGCAGCGTCGTTGCCGTGCACTAAGAAGGTCAACAGAGTCTGTGAGGCGGAAGATCCATAGCATACAGGTGAGTCAGTAGGTGCTCATTTTATCTTTCTTCTTATGTTCCAATTTTATTGTTCTTTTCTGCACTAGAGTAGAATGAATATTTGTATTACCATCTCTTCTTATAGTTGTAAATCCTGTGCATCAGTTGGGGTAAGCTTCTCAAATGCCTAACACCAATTAGTCTTCTAAAACTGAAGCATAGACAAAATTCAGTTAATGATCGAAGTTTCTTTTTAAGCGGTACACTATATATTGCTAACCGAGGGAACTTCTATTTGTGTTGCTTGTTTTTTCTAACAATCACTTGAGTGTGTTGTTTGCATTTTTTCAACCATCCATCGCTGAACCTACAAGAGCCTGGTACCAATCATACTACTTGGAGAACCTAAGAAAGTTGTTTCTTCTGTCTCCACTAGAAACCGGAAATGAGAACACCATCTCTGCGTAACTGAACCAAGTGACTGAAAATTTATGTTATATGGTACAACCTCACGAGAGAATTATTTCTGTACACGTAGAACACAGTTACATTTCTGAAGGCTTGGAAATCACACAACTTGCCTTGGACGCTTATTGACTTATAGTATTATAAACTGTCATTGTAAAGGTGGTTGTCTCTTTACCGAATTGCTCCTCAATTTTGTAGATTCGAGCAGTTGTTTATGCTCATAGGACTACTAGAGAAGATTTACATGTAGCCTGAGAAGAAGACCGATGAAGATCTTGATTGTATCAGGCATTCAGGCTATGATTTGGAGAGGTGGCTCTTTATTTTATTTGCCTGTGCCACTGGATGTGTACATGTACTTTACTCTGAATGTATGCATCATCTAATTTTGACTCAATCTAGGCAGGAAGAAGGTGTATCCAACCAAAGGGAACATCATATTTTGTTAGTTGCCAATGTACGATACCTAAGCCTGAACACTAACCTAAGGTTCATGTTTCTCCTTATTAGCTTATTTTAAGAGGAACCGGGCATGTTTGCTTCTGTCTTTCTTTATTGGCTAACAAGCAAATTTTCTAGCTTCCGTAAAAAATAAATACAGCAAGATCAGTCTGGAATCTGAAATATATATATATATATATATATATATATATATATATATATATATATATATATGTATGTATGTATGTATGTATGTATCTTGAACTCTTCTTCTTGCAGCGGATGCGTTGGATATGCCATTCCTCAATGTGTACCTGGATTCTCTTTGGGCATCTAATTTTTGGGCAGGTGTTGTTCTAGCAGCCCGCTTCGCTTTGGTCTTCAGATTAAGCAATTCTCTGCATTCAAGGGAAAGGTCAATAGCTGCTCTCCAAAGGTATGCCAAATTAATATGTTGTCTTGTCACCATACCTATTATCTGGATGCAAATAAAAGTAGAAAAATCTTCTGAAGTATCCTAGAAGAAGCTCTCAGTTCTAATGAAACCCTTCAATTTAAACTTGGATATGACTTGCCATCTGTTGTAAAAGTGGACATAATGTTGACTCAAAATCGTGTTTGTGAAAGACCAACTGATTTCTTATATTTCATTCGAGTAATTTCGACTGTACAATGACACATTAGCCATAAGTCATAACACATCTAGAATTCATGTACTGAATGCAATCGTGAAACCTGAACCTTGATGTTGTATTAGATCTATGATTATCCTGTTTATACAAACTTTTATTGGTGCAGCCAACGCCGGTCTGTATTCATCTGCTGAATCAGGTTGGCCACGACGAGGAGACGGACACGACCGCGTCGTCCCATCGACCTCCGGGGCCTTTGATATCTCAGGTTAGCTCGAAATGTTATGTTTCTTCTTAGGTTATAATATATTAATATTTGCCGATTCTTCACTAGATTCCTCGGTTCTTGCAGGGTGTGTGTCATGTTATGTTGGGTTTCCTGTGATTTCGGTGCGGGTAGCTACATAGCGTCCGTGAGCCATGCGTGTGACATGCATGCTAGGTAATCTTGACTCCGGTGCGACGGTGCTGGAACCGCCTCCGCTGGTTACGACCGCCGTGGCTATGCTTGAAGGCAGAATCACCACGATGACTGTAGTTGCCGCACTCAGATCAGAACGGCAGCCACGGTATATGATCAAGCCTTTACTGTCGTCCTCTGAATTTGGGATCACGTGCATCTGCAAGAGAAAGAGCATGAGAGCCTAAGAGGGTAGTACCACGTTACGAACAAGTTGATTTTTATCCATGGAATTGATCTGATGCGAAGCTGATGCCACATAAAAGGTTAACTGAGTTCTTATCTCCAATATGTCATGATGTTACAGTTCAATTATTTTCACCTCTCTAGCTACTATGCACGGAAGGTGTTTGTTAATTTGCACAATGATATTTTCTGGTAAAATACGCTAATATTACCTTCATTTTTACACATTTTAGTGATGTCCTCTTATTAATCCCTTCTATAATCAAATCTGATATGTATTTGTTCATCTAGGCATCTAGCTGCAGGTGGAATAACAAGATTCAGTGTGTGCAACGACAACAATAAATAACATGTCATTAGGGAGACTTCTGAAATGAACCCTGCATTTTTTTGGCATTAGTACAACTGTTCTACTGCATTATTCAACTATGCACGATGAAGCTGATATAGGGTGTGGACTAGACAATTTATTCAGTTTTCTTCAAGAAGGTATGCAGATTGGGCATCAAAGTAGACGACAAAGGATGCTGCACCTTACAACTTAAAAATTGAAAGATACTTTCTATTTTATATTGATGTGATCGCCAGCGAGAACAAATTTTTGACTGAATTTGTTTCATTAAAGTGAAGTTGTTCGGAATTTTCTTTGAATGTTTCTTTTAGTTGCGTAAAAAAGCATTGTGGGTAATGTTTTTTTGAGCTGATTATGAGTAATGTTTGGTTCCATGCAGGACCAAGGAATGAACACGAAGCAAATTATAACTCTCAGGTTCATGGTTTAGGAGCAGGAAAGAACACTTCCAATTGTGTAGATGGGTCATCAGTAGCATTTCTCTAATTATTCTTATAGAGACTGATTTGGATTGTTGAAGGAAAGGATCTCAATTCTCAATAGCAAACTGCACTGGGACATCTTGGACCTATTCTCCACATTTCTGAGCTAGGTTAGTTGGACAGCATGCCATGGGGGGAAACCATTTCTTCCTTCCAATCCGTGGGCTAAATTTGTTATCACCATATGTTTTAAATTTTGTGTCATCCTTGAACTTTTGAGGAATTGATAGATATGTTGGTGAGCGGGCAGGCGGTGCTAGACATGGCAGGGCAAGAGAGCGCGAGGGAGAATGTCGAAGGAGGCAACATAAATGAGAGTTCACCGTTATGCTCATGTGGTCAGAACCTAGAGCATGGATACAAGACCTCCATCGTCGTCTATGGACATCAGAGCAGAGGAGAAGTGATGATGGACATCAGACCAGTGAAGACAGTGAGCATGGGCTCCTAGAAGATACTTATCATATCATATTCTCAGTATATAGTCAAAAACTGTATGCCACATATACGTTGTGAATTACTATGATATTTGATCAATGAATTTATTTCTAAAAAAATATGTGGCAACACACGGCATTCAACTATAACTTCAACTTCAAGGGTGAACTTGTGGGTTTAGTCTTTATTTAAGCAATTAATGGGCAAAATAACCATCTCTCTATCTAACCAATTGATCAGTGAATTGGATAAGTCGATCAAGAGTAAAAATGGTATCAGGTAATAACTGCATAAATTAATCACATGACAAGTATAACTACACGAACATTGGCAAGGCACATGCAGCCGATTATATAGATCATATTGGCAAATAGACTAAGCTAAATTCTTGAGGAATTCGACATAGGTCTTGCAAATTAAACAACAACAAAAGTGTGCGAACCACAAAGGTGCAGTAGTCATATCATACATCTCTAACAGAAGTGTCGAACTGCAGTTACATTATATTATAGCTGAAGATGGAGTGGGTTCTGTACTTGTATATACATGTATTGACCAATATGTATATCAAAATCTTCTAGAAGATCCACATTGAAGAAGATTTTTTCCTGTATGATCATATTGTTTTCACTTCCTTCACCAACAAGGCAAAGAACTAAACAGAAAACAATCACTGATCTGCCATTACCTGTGAGAAAGAATTGGTTTGTAAAGGGAACAAACTCGCCTGTGAATAGGATATCTACTAGGACGATGAGGTCGCAACCTTCTTGGTGGATTCCTCGAGAAATATGACAACATCCACCATCTGATCAAACATAGGCCCCACGCTATCACCATTTGATTCCAAATGCCCGAGTCAGTCCAAGTACCTAAACTAGAGGGAGCAACTGAACAAGAGTCTTCCCAAAGCCAATGCGGGAGCCAAGCACGCCACTGGTGCCGGCGAGCACATGAGGCACACCGACAACGCACCACATCTTGGCCGGCTTAGAGATGCCCACCTCTCGTGTCACGGTCAGCACCTCATCCTCTAGCCGGCCCTCCACCGAGTACATCAAACATTACATGACACATTGCTCCCGCGCCTCCCCATACACTAGCGCGGGAGGGACGTGAGCTGGTTGAAACAATCCAAGCCGAAGGAGGACATCTGCATCTATGCCGACACCACGGTGGGTGGGTGGGGGGGGGGTTCTTGGCTGCGTGGGGGAGAACATCTTCATTTCCCTAATATGTTGAGAGAGTAAAAAAACTCATCGAGATACATACACTTCAAGCGAAGTGCATTTTTGTTAATTGCAGAATTTTATGTCACCGTCTTTTTTATACACGCTGAACTCATGCAGTGTGTTTATATATGGGACCAGAAAATATGTATTAGAAGGACTGAAATTTATAGCAATACAACTATAAGTCGTATGCAACATCCACATGATGAATTACAGTTTATTTGGATGATACTATCTCTATATATAATTATTTTGGCCCGTGGCAACGCACGGGCATTATACTAGTATGCCTAGTTTTTGTGTGATTACTTCACCACCCCCCCCCCCCCCCCCACACACACACACACACCCTCCTAACTTGAAGAACTAATTGTTGTATCAGGTGATGTGTGTTGGTTGAAGAACCGTGCTTTGGAATACCAAAATATGGAAATGTCTGAAGAGTCAGGTTCGGATAAACCTACCTAAGACTGTTTATTTTTTATATGTTGGTTATTGGTCCTCCCAAATTTTTATTCTAAGTGTTCCAAATTCCATTGAAGGTGTCACCACTGAGTACAACAATGACGGCATATATGATTCCACTGAGAACAACAACTACATATACGCGCTACGGTCACTTCAGAAACTACGGGATGATACTGTATGTTATGTGTCCTTTATTTTAATTCAGGGAAAAAATTGATGCTTTTTACCTATGTAATTTTTCTTCTAGTTGAGAATCTGATCTGAACTCATCTATTCTCTCTTCATTCCAGATTCACAAGCAACGCGTACTTCAGGATCGAATGGCTCAATGTGATATGGACATTCAGATGACCTTGAGTGGTATTCTACCCTTTTCACATCTAAACATGGCTACATTTATAATCACAGCTGTAAAACGGTTACAGTTTTGTGGCCAACATTGCGGGCATGTTGTTTCAAGAGCCATGCATTTCCAAAAGTTATGTATTAAATGGTGGTGTATCACACTTCTCATTTTGAGCGAACCGTCGGCCGCACTTCGTCCATCAGAAATGTGCCAAGTTTGGCCGAGAAGTTCTTTTTATATCAGTTCCGCATTTCTTGTAGTCATCCTGCTGTAACCTTATTATGCAGAAGGGGCGATGACACCAAAAGTGGTCTTAGACAAATAGGAGGAAATTGGCTCAAATATGATGGAAGTTGCCAATTCATCTTGCTCTGGAGATGGCGGCCAATCCATCACTAGGATTAAGGGATTGAGGGAGGCACTCCTCGGACATGATTCATGCCAGGCAAGAAACCTCAAGCTGAACTAATGTATCAGAACTTTAAAATGCCACATGTACCTTTGACACTTGTCAATGCATGATCTTAATGAATTATGCCGTGAGGGCAATTGGATGTTCCCAACATACACTGTAGTACCTTCAGTATCAGATGGTATGTACAAATATTTACTTTTATCTCTTTGATCTTCTCTGAGGGGCAACATTAGGTCCTTGGATCATATAGTCACACAGATTAGGAATGAGTTTTGTGCCACTTCCGCAAAAAAAAGGTCTTGTGCCACGTACTTCTGATTATCGTTCCTTGTTCGCTTATACATACATAGTGTGCTACGCTAACCATGCTTATAACAAAAGAGTTTTCAAGGTGTTAGATAAGTAGGCAAGCTTGCTCTTTCGATGTCACGTATCAATCCACATAGGCCACTTGTTTGTTTAGAGCATTTCCAGCCGCGCCCCCAAGACGGCCCCAGGAGCCTTTTTTTAGCACCGGCGGTTAAAAAACGTCCCAACCGCAGCCCCAGAGTCTCGTTTTGCGCCGGATCGGACAAAAATTACGACCGGCGCTCGCAAGGCGAACCCAGGAAACCGGGGGCTGCTGGAGGCGCCGGCGCTATACTTTAGCTGCCAAAGGCCCACTGCCAGCCTCTCTAATCTCTCACTTCTTCTTTTTCTGGCTAGGCCCACCATGTGATGCATGCAAAAAAACAAGCTTCTCTCTCCCGCATGCTAGCCGCTCTGCTCCTCGCTCCTCCGCTCTCTCTCCTCTCTCCCCTGCTCGCCGTCTCCCGTCGCCGGCCCCGCCTCGCGCTGCCATCTCGCTCCCGCACCCGCCACTCCCCGCCGCCTACACTGCCGCCGCACAGCAGGAGCCACTGGACGCGAGGAGCAGCAGCAACGCGTCCATAAGCTTCCGCATCGAGATCGGCAGCGTGAGCAACCGACGCTCGTCCGCCGCGGGGGACGACCGCCGCACCTACTCCCTCGGCTCCTTCGACTACCGCGTGGACGAGGAGGTGGATGCAGTGGTCGCGCGCATCAGTGCTGGCGGAGGCCGCAGGGCCCGGGCGAGGCGGACGAGCGTGGGCGGCCATCCGCGCGCTCTCGGCCTCCTCCCCGGCGACGCCGCTCGGTCCGGCGCGTCGGCGGCGGCGACCTCCACTCCCTCCGCCATCGCATGCCCTCCCGCCGCTTCCCGCTCCATCCGCCCCGGCGCTGGCGGAGGCCGCAGGGCTCGGGTGAGGCGCTCGCGGAGGAGGCGAGGTCACGCGGGCGGCGCGACCTGGGCGGGGCGGCGGGGCGAGCCTGCGGGCGCGGCCTGGACGCGGCGAGCCTACGAGCGCAGCCTGGGCGGGACGGCGCGGCCTAGACGCGGCGAGCCTGCGGGCCTGGACGGTGTGGGCGCGGGCGGCATGGCCTGGGCGGGACGGTGCGGCGTGGTTGTGGCCGGGACGGCGAGGCGTGGGCGCGGGACGGGGTGGCCGCTGTAGGAGCTCCTCCCAGCAGTTGTTGGGTAGGGGCACGGCTGGAAGAAATTCCACCCCAACGCGAATATGTTCGCCGGCACAATCCCAGGAGGCTGAAAAAATGCCTCCTGGGAGGCGCAACGGCTGAAAAAATGCCTCCTAAGAGCATCTCCACTAGGCCCCCCAACAGCCCCCCAGGAGGCCCTTTTCATCGCCGGCGCACGTTTTTTCCCCAGTCATGCCCCCAAAAGCTCAAAAAGCATCGGATTTCGCCGAAATTACGCCCGGCGATCCCAACCCAAACCCAGAAAGCTGGGGTGCAGCTGGGGCGCCGGCAATCTTTTTCACCTGCATCAGCCCACTTGCCAACCACTCTCTCTCCTCACTCCTCTCCTTTCTCTCTTTTCTTTCTCCTCTCTCCTCTCCTTTTCCTTCCTCCACCACCTACCACACACAGCCGGAGCGGGGAGGGGCTCGCGCGGCCGTGGCGTAGCACGCATGGCCGGGGCGGGGCTCGCGCTCGCGCGGCCGGAGCGGAGCATGGCCGGGGAGGGGCTCGCGTGCCCGGCGCGGAGCGGAGCGCGCATGGCCAGGGAGGGGAGGGGCTCGTCTTCTTCGTCCTTGCAGTGGCCGTCTCCGCCCGCGCACTCCACGGCCCCCTCGTTGGGCGTACAGGCAGCAGCTGGGTCGGGATCGAGCTCCAGCCCCACGCGCGCGGTCGTGGCCTGGGTGGGACGGGGCGGCATGGCCGAGGACGAGGACAACGCGGCGGACATGGCGGCTGCAAGCACGGTGACGCCAGCTCCGCGCCATGCCGCCACTTCCCCAGGAGCACAAGGAGGCCGCGTCCCTCACCATCCAAAGAATCCTCTCCTCCTTGGCTCCGTCCCACCCTTGGCCGTCCACGGGATCTCCGTCCATGGCAGCCCTACAGGGCCCGCTGCTCGGCGGCGTCGGCGTGTCACCGGACGTGAGCTCCCCGCTGGGCATCGCCGTGGCGCTGCTCGCCCTGGCCGGCGTCCTGCTGCTGCTCCTAGGCCCCGGCGCGGAGCCTGCCGCTGATCGGGGCCGGAGCTCGAGGGTGTCTGGCGCGCGGGAGAGCCGACACGATGTGGAGTCCGGCGCGGCCGCAGTGGCCGCGGACGACGGGCGGTGCTCGGAGGTGGGCGCCGCGGCGCTGCGTGCGGGCGGGCACGCGGTGGACGCGGCCGTGGCGGCGGCGTTGTGCCTGGGCATGGTGCACCCGATGTCAAGCGGCCTCGGCGGCGGCGCGTTCATCGTGGTGGCAGACGGTCCATCCGCGCCCTGCTTCCTCCTCGTCGCCCCGCCAGAGCAGCGCGAGCTGTGGGACGTCGCAGCGGAAGCGGCCGCGGAATGCCGGCGAGACGCGGAAGTCGTCAGAGGGTGGCAGCCGTCGTCGGCCACGGCAACGTCGTCGGGAAGCAGCCGGCATCGTCGTCGGGAAGCAATCCGCTGGATGAGACATGGGTGGGAGCATGGCTGGGAACACTCTCCCCCTCAGTGTAAAATATCCGCCGGCAGCTCCCCAGGCGGCGAAAAAAATGCCTCCTGGGGAGCTGTACGGCTGGAGATGCTCTTACCATGTTGAAGTGTTAGGTTTGCTTAATGTTCAATCGATCCATGGTTAACGAAGACATGCACGCATCCTTGTATGCTTTATCTCAGATCAGACTAATTAGGTCCCCAGTTGGCAATAACCTTAACTGATGTTGATTGACTATCATATCTCTCTCTCTCTCTAACTATCGTTTCAGAAATGTACAACGCCACTGTATTTTTTAGATGCCCTGATTTTGAGATGAGCATCGATGGCGCTCCTCGTCCGAGCCCACGCGAGACGAGGTGGTCTACAGCTGCCAATATAATACTGGAGCTTCACAAGAAGGCCAATGAGCAAGAACAATAGGATACCTGATGCAAGATCACCTTGTTAAACTCCTAAATCTGGGAACCGTAGGTGGCTGGAACCAATTTGTTTAGTCATTACAACTTTGCACCAGACTTTGTGGAAAAAATAATCGTGTTGGTACCTTGTCTAGCTATTTTACCTTCCGGAGGTTGACTCCTTGTGTTGTTGTTGGTATTATGGTTGTTTATTAAGGTCATGATAAACCCCACACTGTTATTTCAAATTTCAGTGAGGCTTCAGTTAAGCTGTCTATTTTATTATGGGACCCTCACCGACGTATACCGTGGGGCCATTGAGGCCCCACGTGCGGCTGAGGCACTCGCCATGCCGCCCATGCGCGTGCTCGGCATCGGCGGATGCTTCATGCATGGCAAGCGCAGCGTTTGACGAGGCTGCCACAGTCATCCGCGACGCGCTTGCGGAGCACTTTGGTGACCTCACGTGCGCGGAGGTGATTGGCCAGCCGGGACGGTACTTTGCCAAGACGGCCTTCACGCTCGGGGCGTGCGTCATCGCGAGGCGCACATGCAACGAGGTGCGGAAGTACTAGATCGACGACAGACTCTACGGGCTCCCTCAACTGCGTCCTCATGGACGACTACGTCCATCGCCCGAGGGTGCTTGCCACCCCCACGCACTGGCGAGGAGACGTACACGCCGACTGTGTTCGGGCCGACGTGCGACTCACTCGGCACGGTGGTGACGGGGTACCGGCTGCCGGAGATGAGCGTGGGGGACTGGCTCGTGTTCGGCAACATGGGCGCCTACTCCATTAGCTCCGGCTCCCATTTCAACGGGTTAGGACAACTCCAACGGGGTGACCCAAACGGACATCGATTTTGTCCGCTTTTCGTCCGTTTGGTTCGTCCGTCCGCTCGCCCGTATCCGCTTTTTCAAATGGGTCAGCCGGTGCGCCCAACGGAGGCAGACGCATTTTTTGTCATGTCCGCCTTGACATTCCATCGAACACATAGCAGGCAGGGAGGTTGACGAGCCCGCCACAGCGGAGCACGGGCGCCGGAGAAGCACGAGCCCACCACGGCGGAGCGTGCTGGAGGACCGGAGGAGGACGAGCCCGCCTGTCCTCTGCTATTGTTGTGCGAGCACGGGCGCCAGAGGACGACGAGCCCGCCCGTCCTCTATTGCTGCTGTGCGGGGAGCGGGCATGCCGGGAGCGCGGGGAGCGGGCACGACCGGGTGCGGCGGAGCGCGGCCAGGAGCTCGACAAGGCAAGGCGAGGCCGGGACGAGCGCGGGCGAGGCGAGCGTGGGGCAGGGCGAGCGGCGGCGCGGGGAGGCGAGGACGAGGGCGAGGGCGGTGGAAGGCGAGGCCGGCGTCGTCGAGTTGCAGCTAGCTAGCTAGCACCCGCGGCCGGCGGCTAGCTAGCTAGCTAGCACGGGTGCGGCTCCAACGAGCAGCCCCTGCTGCCTGCTAGCTCGCGACGGAGGCCAAAGCGACCGGCGGCGGGCCGCTGTGGGGTTGATGGGAGAAAGAACGAAAAAGAGGAGAGAGAGACGGGGTGGGATGGGTAGGTGGCCTCTCGCTGACAGATGGGTCAGTGCTCGCATGCAGCGGACGGAGGCGGACGAGGAGGCCACAGAAAACGTCCGCTTTACGTCCGCCACGGAACTAAATGTGACCCAAATTTAAGCCGGATATGGGTCCAAGCGGACGCGAAACGGACAACAGGCGGACGCTGTGTTCGTTTGAGTCGCCCCGTTGGGCCAAGTTTTGCGTCCGGATGATCCAAACGGACAAAATGGGTCACCCCATTGGAGTTGCTCTTATCCACATGTCCGACATTACGACATTCTTAGCCTACTCTAGCTAGCTAGTAGTAGGTCAGAAGCAACTAAAATATGGACTTGTACCACACCTTATTAATTTCTTTCATGTAGTATGTTTGTACTTATATTTATATGTAACAAAGAGTTGCTTGTAATTAAGCTCGTGTTCCCTCCAAACTGTAAGGGCTCATATTCGTTTGACAGCCGATGGATTATAAATAATACATAACTGTGGATAAAGGTGGAAATGGCATGATCTGAATGAAACAAACTAAGAAGCTTTTGAGTTGAAAACGACACAATCTGAATTCTAAATAAACTAACTAATTGTTCACAAACCGGCTAGGAGAGAACAATTACAGTATATTTCTCTTCCCCTCACATTTTTTGGACTCAAACCCATGAAAACTTATTAAGTATAAAAGGAAACTGTCAACATGTATATTATTAACCACCGCCAAGCTCATTGTGAATAATACACAGGTGCATCCTCTCACAGCATAGCAAGTTGGTAAGTGCACATAATATAATTATGTAAGTTTGAACATATTGAACTAGAAGGGAGTGTTTTTGTTTGGTGACTATAAGAGCGCCCCCCCACACACGCGCGCGCGCGCGCGCGCGCGCGTCGCCCTCCACACAGACGACGCGACCCCCACCCCCCTCCCCCCTCGAGCGCCCCTACCCTCCACCTTCCACCACCCCCCCCCCCCTCCCGTCCCCTGGCAAAGCTCGAGCGGAGCTAGCGGCAGCAAGACCTTTATCCCCAGTGGCTTCCCCCCTCGAACGCATGGGCTCGACGAGCCTGACGGAGCGGAGCTTCTTCGGGTCTAGGGTTTCATGACGGCAACCCAAGATCCAGAGGGGCGGGCCTCTAGACCTAGAGTGGCGAGCACGCGAGCGGATGCGGCTGCTTGACTGTGCCCCATCGGATCTTGGCGGCGGAGGCTGCGGGCCGGCGCGGCGGCGACCATGGTCGATGGCGGCAAGGTGCGGGTAGCAGACCCCTTTAACAGGCTAACGACGCCACTAGCCTGCTCGATGCGTTTCCCTGCGGTGGCTGGCCTGGTTTGGTAGCCATCAAATGGCTGTTGCATTGTGTTGGCCGGTGCTCCCCTATTTCGACGGCGATGATACATGGCTTCCCTCTCGGTGCTGGTGGTCCTCTCCAGCGATCTTCTTCCCCGTCTCCTGTCTGCCCATGCTTCGGTGGTCTTTGGGGGTCTGTGGTCTTGGGCCGGGGCGAAATCCCTGGGCGGCGACGGCCTGCGCTGACAATGGCGACACCTGAGGGTGTCGTTACCTCCATGGAGATGCTATCAAGGCCCTAACTGGCCCCTCTCCTCGAGCACCAAGGGAAACCCTTAGTCTAGTTCGCTGAACAAGGCAACAACGGCATCTCACTGTCGCCCCCTTCCTGAAGGCGCTGCTTGGGTTGCACTTGGAGTCCTCGATGCGGCAGCTGGAGATTATGGCCTCCTGGATCTTTCCGGAGAGGCTTGTTAGCGATGCGTTGTTGCGATGTCGGCTGCAACATAGGACGTGGGCGTCAAGGGCGCAATGTACGTTGGCACCGGCATGTCCAAGACGATGGCCTTGCTAGTTCCATCCGGGTCCTGCCATTCGCCTGCCGATTCTCCTAGGCACATGGATGGGCGGATGGCAGGACCCGGCTAGAACTAGCGAAGCCATCGTCTTGAACCCTGGTGGGCTGGGATACCAGGATGACAGTGGTATCTCAGTCCATCGGGGTTCAAGTCATAGACTTTGACACTGTGCTCACATTTTCCTAGATTTATTCCAAGTCTTTCGACGATGTGCATTCAATGCGTGAAAACGTTTCTGTCGACTACGAAGGCGTCTGTGACGACTTTATCAATCTCAGTTGATGTGCTCGCTCAGTCTCTCGGAGATGCTCATAGGAATAAGGTGTGAGCGTGTGCGTTCATAGAGGAGGATGTATGGTGTATGTATGCGCATACTGTGCTAAAAAAAAGATACGACCAGGTCTAGTCCTAGTCGCAGCAACCACAATGACAATGTACAAGACGTGAGTCAGGATCAAGATATTGTGCCTCCTTTGGTCATTGTTTTATTTTCTTTTTCGAGGGAACCTTTGGTCATTGTTAGTGATGTATATGTTTCAGAAAAAAAATATGCGTCAAATATAGTGGCAAAATGACACTAATTAATGTTACACGCATGCATGTTGATGCATTGCACATCATATGCATGGACGTGGGATTCCTTGTGGTTGACCAATCGAATAAGGATTTCGCATGCTCAAATAAGTACAACTTACGTCCTGGTTTATTGTCCTTATTGTATTTTGTGTCAAATTTTGATCATAAATTTAACTAACGAAATGTTTATGTATGTCAAAAAAATTATATCATTGAAAACTAGGTTCAAATACGAATCCAGCAATGTAATTTTTTTTTTGACATGTATTAACATTTTATTAGTTAAATATTTGTTTAAAATTTGGCACAAATTACAAAGAAGACCAATAAACCAGGACGAAGGTAGTACTGCATAGATACTACGTCAGTGCATTTTCTATATCAGTTTTGCTAAAGCACACTTAGAAGTATTCCATATTTAAATCATATGTCATTGATCTTATACAGAGATTCGTGTGGGTATTTTCTTTTTTTTTGCTTCGTTGAGTCACTTAGATGAGCAATAAGTAGGGCACATCTAGATGTGCCCTAGACATTCTCTTTCTATGTACCTACTAATAAAGGGATTTGTGTTTATGTCTGTCCGTCTTAAAATTATCTTCGAAGTTGTCAAAATTTACCCACTATGCCATCCCTAAATGAACAAAACGATTTTTTTTCTCTTTCAAAGTCGTCATCGGGTTCGGTTCTTTTACGGAGATACACTCGAGACCACTTTTTCAGGAGCTCCTATTTGGCGCTTCAAGCGCCAGGGAAGCTCCCTGGCGCCCACGCGCCGACGCTGGTGGGCCGGCCTATGTAGATTTCACTTTTTTTCTTGATTCGCTCAATCGCAGTTGAAAAAAACCTAAGCAATTCGCGTAAAAAAACAAACTTGTGAATTCAAAAGAAGTTCATGAACTTGAAAAAAAATTCATCAATTTTTAAAAAAGTTCAGCGAACTCGAAAGAAGTTTATTGAATTTTAAAAAAAGTTCATCGAATTGGAAAAAGTTCAACAAATTGAAAAAGTTCATCAAATTTGAAAAAAATCATCGGTTTTGAAAAAAAATCAAGTTTTTTTAAACGCGCATTAAAGAAAAATAAAAAGGACAAAAAAGAAAGAGAAAAGAGAAAAAAGAAAAAGAAATAAACCAAACTGAAGAGACGAAATAAAAGAACAAAACAAAGTGGGTGTACGTGAGCGGGTGAGAGCATCTACAGGTAGGCATCCCAACCCCACCCCCACCCCCCCCCCCCCCCCAAACGCTTGGGCGGACGGCCGGTGAGTGACCGGTCAAAACAAACCAACCTAGACGGGCACCTCAAACGGACCTCAAATGCCCGGACTAACTGGCACCACTCATATTCAGCCTAAATATGAGGCGAATATGGAGAGGCCGGAAGCGTTCGCCACGTCGGACTGGCGATGGGGCCCACATGGAATCGCCCGAAAACCCAATAGTCTAACGGACGTCTCGTACGGTGGGGTGTGAACGCCTAGTGGTGCCGCTCTGGCTCGCCACCCGAGGCCAAATCCGGCTATTTAAGCCGGTCAGTGTCCCCCGACCGAGCCACATCTACCTCCTCCCTCTCCGCGCCACCAGCCCGAGCCCATCCACCTCTCTCTCGCTCCGTCGCTCTTCCCATGCCATCCGGCTTCGCCATGGCTCGGCAAAAGAAGACGGCGTATGCTATACTCACACCGGAGTGTCAATTCCAGATTGAGGAGGAGAACCAGGCGAGGTGCACTGCCCGCATAGCAGCCAGCCTACCTCCGGATTCGCCGGAGCTGGAGAAGGAGGAGCCGGAGCAGCAACCGGTTTTGACGGAGGTGGCGGATCCTGAGGAGGTGGAGGTGGAGCAGCCGGAGGACGATCTGGCGCCGGCTGTGGGCTTCAAGATGGAGGACGCCATGACGGAGTTCCAAGTGACAGAGATGGCGGAGCAGCAGGGCATCCTGGAGTCCATCCAGCATGAGGACTATGTCGAGGCCAACCGGCAGTTCATCCGGCTGGAACGGGTGGGAACCGGCACGCTTTTCGCCGAACGTGAGGCAGAGGCGGAGGATGAGGCAAAGTAGCTGGAGGAGCCCGAGTTGCGGTTGCCGCCCATGTACCCGGAGCCGGGCACGGAGATAGTGGACATCTCCGGCGAGGCTTGGGGCAGTACATGTTGATCTACGTAGGATTTCCTTGTTTGCATGCTTTTGTATGGATTTAAGGTTTCAAATATGAGGTATCCGGATGCAGAGGAGTAAATTTGAGATATGACCGGTCACTGTCCGTGGACACGCCCGGGCTCGTCCCGGGCGTTTGAGGGTCCGGATTTGCCAAATCCAACTGTAGATGATCTGAGTGGCTTGATGGTTGTTGCGCTCCTTTCGAATGATGAGGTCGGCAGTTTGATCCCATCGTCATCCAGCACCTTTTTTGGAAACTTTTAACCAAAAAAATAACAAAGGAGAATGGGCTGCCCCAGAGCGTAGTGGCAGTGTGCGCACGTTTGCAGTTTATACTGTAACGGGTGCCTGAAGCGCGGAATAGGATATGGCCACTTTTTCCCTTCTTTTTCTCTCTGAATCGCGAACCTCCTCCCCCATGTTCATGGGCTGGCCTATGTGTGGGGCGTGACGCCCCCTTTTTTTACTTTACTTTTCTTTTCTTGTTTTTGTTTTTGTTTTTTGTTTTTTAAATTAATTCAGGATTTACAAATTTCAAAAATTTGCAAGTTTTGAAAAAAAGTGCAAGAATTCAAAAAATGTTTAGGAAATCATAAAATGTTCACGGATTCAAAAATGTTGGTGATTTTAAAAAGTTGTTCAGAAATTATTAAAAAGTCACGATATCGAAAAAATGTTTGGAAAACAAAAATATGCATGATTTTGAAAAAATGATCGTGTATTCAGAACATATTCGTGAATTTGTAAAAATATCCATGAAATTTTAGAAAATGTTCACAAAAGTTCAAAGAAAATCAAAAATTTCATAATTTGTTCCTCAATTTCAAAAAAAAGTTTATCGATTCAGAAACCGTTTGCTGAATTAAAAAACTGTTCATGCATTTCAAAAAATGTTCGTCTAAACAAAACAAATGTTCGTGAATATCAAGAGAATATCCCAAATTTCAAAAAAATTGTTTATCAATTGAGGGATACTTATTTGGCTAGGGTGTAATATTTTTGTCTCACATTACAACACACAGGCATGTTTGTTAGTAATTTAAAAAGGAACATCATCAAGGAGGCTATGGTGCTCAAAGTTGTGACTTTAGCCAGCAACGACCACCATATTGGTGGACATGCAAGTGGGACAAGTTTTCAACGTGGACGAATGACCCATTATGCAATGAATATTTGCTATTCGATTAGGAAGGATCCTCGTCCACTTCCTGATAGGTATGTGTGTGTAATCACATATTACAAGTCGCATCTTTGCTGCCTTGTAAGAAAATCTTCCACTGGGGATGAGCGGAAGAGGTCGTCTACTGGACACGGTTCAAGCATGTCTCTCCAGGATATTGGATGGGGCCACCACGAGATGTACGACAATGAAATTGATAAACTTTACTGTTTAGTTATGGGTTATAGACTGCTAAATAGATTATTATACTAGAAAACTGATATAAAAGGCAAGTTTTGTAAATAGAGTTAGAGATACAAAGAAAGTTTTGTTTGATCTAACTTATTAGGCAAGTTTGAGTCGGCTAGCTATACTAATATCAAACACAATAAGGCCGAATGCAAAGGCGCCCTCTCGTTGTGTCCACATCGGCAGAGGTGCACTATGCGGCGCAGCGAATGGCGAGAGAGGTATACTGTGCGTGTAGTGGATACTTGTCTTTAAGAGAGAGAGAGAGAGAGAGAATTCACGTATTTTGCTCTTCATGATTGGCCAGTCTCTCGCGTTCTCCCCACGCACGCAACCTCATCTCTTTCCACACGCCAACGCAGTCGCTCCCCTGCATGTTTCTCTCAGCGTCGGCAAATCTTGTGAGCGTCGACAGATCTGGTGAGCGTCAGGAGGAGAACAACGAGCCTGCGAGGCGACGACAGTGGGAGAAGCACCATCGTCGACCAGATCCACCGCTCGCCCATGGCGGCCGGTTCGGCGTGAAAATCCACCACCGAGCCTTGCATCGCCAACCACATCTCCTCTCGCACGCCGCCGCTATCAAGATATATCGGCACGTCCCTCCTCACCCTCAGGCCACAGGTCAAGTTTCTTCCACAGAAACCCCCTCCCTGCCCTCCCTCTTTCTAGCCCGCATTGCCTCTCCGACTCGTCCCTCCATCCTTGCCGCCGCCGCCTCCCTCTCTTCACCCGCAGCTCTGACTTCTCACTGTTGTAGCCGCTGCCTCCCTTCCCCCGATGTGTCAAGCTCGGCCGCACCCATTGCCTGGAGGAGCAGGGGTTGTCGCTTTCGCAAATGCTCACCACGGAGAAGCTCGCCGTCGTCATCGCCGGTAGGAGCGCCAGGCCGTCTTCCTCGCATCCTCCGAGCTGTTCTTGCATAGCCGGGAAATTGCTCCGACACAACGATCCCCTCCCCGTGTTATTTCTTGAATTCTTATTGGTTGATGATGTTCGGAGAGTACTTAGATGTTTCTGACCTTCTTCGATCATTAGGTATTATTGCTAGTAGCATACCAAGAGACCAGCCGAGGTGTTTTAATATTAAACGACATATGTCAGTAGCAATTCGTTATTTGGCTAGCAAGTTTTGAATATGTCTTCTCATATTATAGCATATGTTGATACGGCATATTTTCACAAGGATTTTGATCTTATACTTTAAGTCTTCTCTTTGTCCTTGCAGAGCTCTTCCTTGTATTTAAATTCCCTCTTTTGTGCTATGTGGCTATGTAGAGTAGTTATCTTCGGTACCTATAGGATCGTAGTTTCAGTTTGAAAAACTACAATACTAGGACACATTAGGATCATATGCACGCTCTAAAATGGTTATAGAAAATAGGCTTCGAATATGATGACCCATCCTTGTCTATATCAATGTTATAGTAACAATTGTCACGCTTTATTCTATTCGTTTGTGCTCTCATATGCACTCTACTATAAGTAGCATAGGCTTAGAGCGTTTGTCATTTGTTCACCACGTAAATATTTTGAGAAGTGTGACATCACACCCTTCCGTAAATGAGGGGAAGCTGGCACAATCCAAACATATCAAATAGGGATAATGTCCCATTTATTAAGGATAGCGTATTGGTGAAGAAAAAATCTTATTGTTAGGAAAGTATCCATAAAAAGAGAGGAGCCACACCCTCTGTGCTCAATAAATCAAAATAAGTATTCGTCCTTTTCATAAATCAGTTTCAGATGAGTAGGTGATGAATAGGCCAACGTTTTCGTGTGATCCATTCACCCTGCTTTAACTTGAAGAACTAATTGTTGTATCAGGCGACGTGTGTTGATCCTTCAGTGAAGAACCGTGCTTTGGAGTGCCAAAATATGGAAATGTCTTCAGAGTCAGGTTTGGATAAACCTACCCAAGACTGCTTATTTTTCATATATTGGTAACTGGTCCTCCCAAGTTTTTATTCTCTGTGTTTCCAACTTTTCATTGAAGGTGTCACCACTGAGTACAACAATGACTACAGTATGATTCGCTACAGTCAATTCAGAAAATACGGGATGATATTGTATGTTATGTGTCTTCTATTATATTTCAGGGAAAAATGATGTTTGTTTCCCATAATTTTTCTTCTAGTGAGAATCTGATGTGAACATCCTATTATTTGTTTCAGCTTCACAAGGAACGCATACTTCAGGAACAAATTGCTCAATGTGATATGGACATTCAGACAATCTTAAGTGGTAGTCTACCCTTTTCACATCTAAATATCGTTACATTTATAATCGCCCTGCAAAACGGTTATAGTTTCGTGGCCAACATTGCGGGCATGTGTTTCTAGGAGCCATACATTTCCAAAAGTTTTGTATTAAATTGGGGTGTATCATACTTGTGCCAATTTTTTAGGGGAAGTTCTTTCTATATCGGTTCCGCATTTCTTGTAATCATCATGTTGTAAACCTTATTATGCAGAAGGGATGATGACACCAAAAGTGGTCTCAATAATAGATAAATATGTGAAAACTGGCTCAAATTTTATGGAAGTTACCAATTCATCTTGCCCTGGAGATGGCGGCCAATTCATTACTAAGAAGAAGAAATTGAGGGAGGCACTCCTCCGACACTGTGAGGTAAGAAACCTCAAGCTGAACTAATGTATCAGAATTTTAAAATGCCACATGTACATGCGACACTTGTCAATGCAGGAGCTTGATAAAATCTGCTGTGAGGCCAATTGGATATTCCCAAGATACACAGTAGTACCTTCAGTATCAGATGGTATGTATAAACTCTTCGATCTTCTGAATACGCAAGCATTAGGTTCTTGGGCCATGTAGGCATAACAATCAGGAATATCGTATGAATGGGTCTTGCACTTCTGGTTATCATTCCTCGTTCGCTTATACATACATAGTACGCTACACTGACCATGCTTAGAACAAAAGAGTTTTCAAGTTGTCAGATAAGTAGGCAAGTTTGCTCTTTTGATGCCATAATATAGCAATCCACATAGGCCACTTGTTTGTTTACCACATGTTATGCTCTGTTGAAGTGTTAGGTTTGTTTAACGTTTAATGGTTATGAAAGACACTCGTGCACCCTTGTAGTCTTTATCTCAGATCAGATTAACTATGTCCCCAGTTAGCAATAACCATAACTGATGTTTGATTGACCATCATATTCTCTCTCTGGTGCACTTCTTCACCGGTCCTTTTCCTATCTTTTCAGGAATGTTCCACGCTAGTGTACGTCTGAGCTGCCCTTATTTTGAGATGACCATCACTGGTGGTCCTCATCCGAACCCACGCGAGGCGAGGTGCTCTGCAGCTGCCAATTTGATACTGGAGCTTCACAAGAAGGCCGGTGAGGAAGAACAGTAGGATGCCTGATGCAGAATCACATTGTTAAAACTCCTAAATCCGGGAACCGCAGGTGGCTGGAACCTGTTGTTCAGTCATTACAGCTTTGAACCAGACTTCTTGGAAAAATAATCGTTTTGGTACCTTTTCTAGCTATTTTACCTTCCGGAGTTTGACTCCTCATGTTGTTATCAGTATTATGGCTGTTTGTTAAGGTCATAATAAACCCTAGACTGTTATTTGCAAATTTTGTGGCACAGCAGTTACGCTGTCATTCTTGTTATGTGAGTGAACACAAATTTTTGTTACGTGACTCGACACAATTTTTCTTTCTTGTTGGATGATGATCTTTGTGGAGTATTTAGCTGTTGCTGCCATTATTTGGCCGCGGCCGGGCATTAGGTTTTGTTGCCAGTAGCATACCAAGAGCACAGCTGAGGTGTTTCTATGTTAAATAGGCATATGTGAGTAGATAGTAGTGTAGCTCATTAAGCTGGGATAGCTGATGATCTCTCAGACTACTCTCAAAACCTGTCATTTCATCCGGCTTCTTCATTTTCAGTACTAATAAACGACTCTGCAAAATCGGTACATCTGACGGATTGCAAGTCACCAAAGCAATGCATGGTGTACAACAACTCTAGCCATTTGGAGTTCTGGTGTGAGGCAGGGGCAGCTTACATCCATGTGAAATAAGCAATGCATGAAAATACACTAAACCGTTTTGTTGTTCTGACGATGTGTGAACAATAACATCAGGCAGGGGCAATTACATCCTAGTGAAATTCTGGGGTAATAAACAATGCTGCGCGGCACCAATTCTCATAACGCAACATGATTCTACGATTTTAGAAATTCTGAATGGCTCGCCGAAATTGGTTGCAACAGGTGCAACGCAATATTACAAAGTTCTCCTGACCTGGCATTTCTTACAGAAACATGTGTTACAGTATATGTGGATTGCACTAGCCTTTTTCATCGGTTCAAACTTTTGGTTGCGTTGGCTAATGCATGAAACTTGACATGATATCAGAGCTAAAGTCTTAAGTTCAAGTCCTGGCTTCGCAATTTATTAAAAATTGTTGGTAGCCCCCTTTGTGTCCACGTAGAGGCCTCTTGAGTCATACATGAGTTTCGCGAGACGTCGCTCTCTTCCGGTTACACGTGTTACAGTATATGTGAATTGCACTAACCCTTTCCACCAGCTCGGACTTTTGGTTGCGTTGGCTAGTGCATGAAGCTTAACAACATGCACACAGGAAATGCCCGTCTTGTTCGCTGGCACTTAGGATATTGTGGATATGTTCTCAAAAACTGATTTACACATGCGAAGCTTTGTCACTTTTGAATTTAATCGTGAATTGCTTTCAAAAAAGTTGGACTTCTAAATTACCAATCTTCTAATGCAAATATGAGCTTGCATCCGCCCACATCCTAGATCATGTCCAAAAAATACTTAGGGAACTCCCGTCACGCCAGTTCTAGGTTGTAGCCACATTTGCACTGGTAGTAGCTAAAAACACACTTCAGCACAAGTGTAGATGGGGTAAACTACATTTTTAAATAGTAAAAAGCATTTCTAGGATGTTGATTGACATATATGCTGTAATTCAGAATGGGCAGCAGTTTTCACGGCATCGCCACAAACTATGCAAGCATAGTATTCAGTATGAGAAAGAAATGCAGGGAGGATATGATGTGAAACAACAAACAGCTCATCAAATGTACAAAGCAAAAGAAACAACAAACTGAGGTAATGAAAAGGGATTCCAGACCAACAATTCTCAGGTTGACGATCTAACAAAAAGCACGCAATGTCCAGACCAAGCTATTGTTTCAAATTTAACGACTCAGAGGTAGACATACTTCCATGGGGAACATAAATGTGGCCAAAGCACGATCCTGACAATCGTTGTCAACGACAACATCTGGGAGATGACAATCAAGTGCCATAGGCTAGTTCTTTCACCAACATTTCCTTTGATCAAGTTAGTGATGCAACATGATATGACTTTAGAGACTCTGAATGGCTCACTGAAATTGATTGCAACAGGTGCACCACAATTTTACAAAGTTTTCCTGGCCTAGTCTGTTTGTGCTCCTCGAAGCAGCACATTCTTACAGGTATATGCACACACAAAATGTATGCCTTATTCGCTGGCATTTTTTTTTTCCGAAACGGAGGCAAAGATTGCCTCATCTATTAATTAAGCAGAAGAGAATTGCCCAGTTAATTACGGAAAACCGGGCGAAAACCGGAACAACAAGGGCCAAGCCCACACCCAAAGACTGAAACACACAGGGCAAAGCCCACCCTATTCAACGACATGTCGACCTACGGCCAGACAACGCAGCTCCAACTCTGACGGAGAACTCAGAAGAACAAAACCAGGCACGGCTGGCGCCACGGAAGATTCGCTGGCATTAGGCTACTGTGGATATATTCTCGAAACCCGATTTACACATGCAAAGCTTGTGAATTTTGAATTGATTCTTGAATTGCTTTTGAAGCATTTTGGTTTACCAACCAATGGTAATCAGACTACAAATGTGACAGCACCGAATTGTTTTGGTCTTCTAAACTGCCATCCTTCTAACGCAAATGTGATATTGCATCTGCTCAAACCCAAGACCATGATCGAAACTACCTACAGAACTCTCGACATGTTAGTTCTAAGTTCTAGCCACATTTGCACTGGTAGTAGCTAAGAACATGATTCAGGACATGTGCATATGGAGTCAGACTACATTTTTCAGGCAGAAAAGCATTTCTGGGTGTTGATTGCTATATGCAATAATACAGAATGGGCAGCAGTTCTCACGGCATCACCATGGAACTATGGAAGCACTAAAAATTCAGTATGAGGAAGAAATGGAATGCAGAGAGGACATGCTGAGCTGCAACCAACAATACATCAAATGTACAAAGCAAAACAAACAACAAACTGACGTAAATGGCAAGGGATTCCACATTACATCATCCACATTCAAACAAAATAAAAGTTTCAGAAACAGCTCTAAGTTTTGCCCATCAAATTCATTATTCTTTCATCAAATCCGTACCATGAAAGGACCGGAAGGGGCGAGGAAGGAAGGCTCGCGGCGTCGAAGGGCCGCACAATTTCGCCTCGCCTCGCCTCGCGGAGGCGGGCCGCATTACGGGATGTCCCAGGGCTTGGGCTCGGGGAGGGCGACGACCATCCCCTGGTGCTCCTTGCCGAGCACGACCTGGCAGCCGAGGCGGGCGTGCTTGTTGAGCTCCCGGTTGCGGGAGGCGCGCGTGAGGACGTAGCGCTCCTCGTAGGAGGCCGCGGGCATCTTCTCGAGCCACTCCTGCGCGATGTGGACCTCGCACTCGGCGGAGCAGGCGTCGATGTCGTCGAGGCGGTGGGAGGCCGCCTCGATGAGCCCCGCGTTGACGAGCGCGCGGAGGAGGGTCTGACCGGCCAGGCCGACCACCTCGCGGCGCCCGCCGTCGAGGTCGATGGCGAGGACGCGCACGATGCGGTCGGCGACCTTGGCGGACGCGGCGGCCGGGGCGGGGGCCGCGGCGGCGGGGGAGACGGCGCAGAAGGGGCGGGCGAGCGCGGGGGCGAGGTGGAGCGGGAGCCGGCGCAGGGCGCGCGCCGCGATCGCCATGGTAGGGTTCGGGGTGGGAGATCTGGGGTGGGGAGGAGGGGGGCGATGCGGACTGGGAAATGGAGAGGGGGGAGGAGGTTGGGGGCGGAGAGAAGGTGCCTGGGTCACTGCGGAGTGGGCCTCCCAGGCTTTGTGTGTGGAACTTTTGTGGGTCCTACTGTCAGTGTGTACAGTGTGGGACAGCACCATGTTTTTGGGATCGAATAGACAATGATGTGAGGGTAATTCTTCGTGCAAAAAATACACACGCTGCGGATTCGTTTTGAATTAAACAATACTACTTTAAAGAGCACCTTCGATTTTTATAGATGATGTTAGTTTATGCTCAAGTTTGAGTTTTAGAAACAAGTCCTGTGATTCGAGGTCCGAGAGATAGTTGTGGCATCGGGAGTTTTATCTTGCACGGTAATAAACAACAATGTAACATCACTTTCTCGTGTTCATTTTCCTTTTTCATGACCTTATTTCCCATAATGGGTGCATGCACTCGGCTTTTACTAGTTATTCTCCTTATAAAATGTATATTCAAACATATTGGACATCATTGTTAGGGGAGAAGACATGCTTCATTGTAAAGGTAATAAACAACGGTAAAAGAACAAAAGAAAATTGGTGTGGGTATTAAATATTAAATCAACATTATTTTTTTATCTGTCATTTTCTCAGGTCAATTATAAAGTACATGCCTTCTCATTTTATCACCGACATATACAACAATAAAAATTGAAATATATCAATTCTAAAGAGGCTAAACACTGTATAACATCTAGTATCATCGAGACAACGGCCATGCACTTTTCATCACCCCACACTTTCAGCGTGGAACAACCACAGGCCCAAAGGACAAGGTGGTCTTGGAGTACTAAATCTCATGGCCCACAAATACTACATTCTTGCTGAAAAATTTACACAAGCTCTACAATCATGAAGATATTGCATGGGTTCAACTTATATGTAAAGCCTACTACAAAAGCTCTCCTCCCCATGCTACCAGAAATGTTGGCTCATTTTGGTGGAGAGGTTGTCTCAATCTTGTTGACACTTTCATGGGAATTGTATCGTGTCAAGTTAACTGTGGTAACACTATGTGATGTAGGCTCAGGCCCTTATTTGCCCGATCTTCACGAATTAGAGGTGGATTTGAGGAAGAACACAAGGGGGAATCACGCAAGAGGACACTATTGGACAAAATCCACACACAAGCACTCAAATCACAAGACAAAGGGAGGGATCTCAAGCATTCAACAACAACAACAAAGGAAAAGATACAAAGGGCAGTTCATCCAAAACTCAAAGAGAAATGGGTCTTAAGTTCCATGGAGGAATCTTCTCCTAAGAGGCCTTGACAACCATAGATGGTTCTTCCCCTAAGGGGTCCTAACAACCATAAATGGTTCTTCTCTTAAGAGGAATCTGACTTGAGGAGATAGATGAACTAAGCTCTATAGTTTTGGTCCTAATATTAGATGCCCCTAAATTTGAGGTGGGTGAAGGGAATATATAGGTCCTGCCGCGAAGAGGTAAGTGAGGAGGGGATACATGGGCTTGGCCCAACTCAGTGCACGCAGGTATGGGTTGGAGGTTTTGACATGTCGGACACTCCGACGTAATTTCCAGGTAATGTTCGACATGGACCAGAGAGCTCGGGGTATGTCGGAGGTTAAGTTCGACTGTCCAAGTTTCCTGCAACTTGTAGGTTGGCTTCTTCCTTGTGATTCCTTCTTCACTTCCAAGCTTCCCTCTTGGATGGTGTAGTTGTTCTATTGCACTTGAAGTCCTTCTCGTCATCCGTGAAGCTCCGCTCAAACCTATACATGCACAATATGGAGGGTCAAGTAGTATACCATCCTCGAAGGGGACAAAAAGACGCGTGTAAAGGAGAAGATACATTTTTGTATGTTCGAGTAGATGTCGCATGTGTCTCTTGACAAAGGGGCTCTTGACATGGTGATGGCCATAGGATACTCCGCATCACTATGCCCTTGTGGCAAGACATGGAATAGTACGGCTCACGCTTTTGCAAAAAAATGATAACATATCCATGCAACAATCTATGAAGGTGATTTCAAACAATACTAGCAAAAGATCCCGTGCGTTGCAATGGGAGAGAAATAACACACGCTCCTAGCCCAATAACCATGACTCATAAACTTAATAGGTCCATGTCCTTTATTTCAACATGGCATCACATTTGTGTTGCCGACGGTGGCCTCAATGCTCACACAATGAAAACGTGTTTGAATGTGGTTAGTCCAAAGGCCTCTCTCTCTCTCACTCACTCTCTCTCTCTCTCTCGCTCAAAACAAGATGAGAAATATGTTGTCTTTCCCCGAGAGGTTTTTCATAGGTGTGCATGCATGGTTATCGATAATTTATTTCCTCTCAATCTGGTTTTAATGAGAGTTTATTTGCAATTCAGTCGTCCCCAGTACGAAAGAAAAACAAATTGTGCACTATAGAATAAGTTTGCACCCAAAATAATATTTTAGGAATATGTAACAGCTAAAAATAACATCATATTTAGATTCTACACATTTTTCTAATCAAATTTCATATATAACATGTTGAAATTGGAGTTGCGGTTTAAAAGATATGGATAATTTTAAAAAGCATTAGTTTTAGATAAACTATGAATTGATTAATCAAAAAATCAGGGGGGGTTCTATTTTAACTAAAAATGATTCCTTTGACTTAAATATGAACTCCTGGTTGATTACCTGAAATGTCATGGGGTTTTCTAAGAAAATGCAAAAAACGGTTCGGCTCGGACTGAAGTGTGGAGTGCGGGTTGATTTTGACAAACTGCAGGGGCCTTTTTGCAAAAATGTGTGACGGACGGACATAAGCCATCTGTGCTTTATTATTAGGTAGAGATTTCTGATTTGTTCAACCTACCATTATCATTGGAGGCTCACCAGCAACTCCACAATCACCAAGATAGAATTAACTAAAACACCGATGAGTGATTTTTTCACTCATTTTAAACCATGTTTGAACTAAATTTTCGTAGCCAATTCTGAGATAATCACTTTGATTTGTCTACTAATGACTAATAAATCCGAATCTTAACTATTTGATGGCTCGGTGTGTGAACAATACAATGATTTATGCTCAATGAGTTTTAGTTATACTGCATTGTGCACATGCGTGCCAGCAATAACTCCACTTGTGTGCATGTGAGTGAGTTGTATTTCCGTAACTTTATGGCACCCTTTTGGACTATGATTTATTTATTATAGTGATGGCATTCATTTTTTTCCATGCTACGATTTCCAATATTTTTTTGTTAATCCTGAGCAACACTACATTTTACTCCCTTCTCTCCAAAGATGTTCTTGTCCACCACTGTGGGAGGCCCGTCATTGCTCTTCTCAAAGTGGAAGCACATCCTCTACATTTCTGTGTTGTGGCCCCTTGTAGCTAAACCTAAAGTAAAATCAAAAGCTTGAAAACCCATACAATAAACTAAAATCACACTAAGCTCCATCTTAATCCAAACCACCAATGCTCGATAAAATGACTGCGACGTTCCACTACATGGAAAAGGTAGAGGATGTGCTTCCACTTCAAGAGAAATGGTGGGGCTCCCATAATGATTTGAAGAACGTATTTGGACAGATAGTATAATATATGGGGCGCTTCATTGTCGATAAAAAGGATGCAAAGCCTATCAAGACAAAAATGCACTCATTTAATTATCAAAAATAATCAACCATTCAAAATAGGTGTTGTAATTTTGGGAAAATGCAACCCGATCATATGCACATAAGTGGAGTCCCACTCAAGACCTTTTATAAGAAGTATTCAAAACAAAGGGAAACAAAATCAAATAGTTTTAAAGTAATTTGTTGAGCACATGGTTGGCAGGAAGGTGCACAATGCGATACATTACAAACACGCATGCCACAAATGATTATATGAAGGAAATATGCCCTAGAGGCAATAATAAAGTTATTATTTATTTCCTTATTTCATGATAAATGTTTATTATTCATGCTAGAATTGTATTAACCGGAAACATAATACATGTGTGAATACATAGAAAAAAAGACTGTCACTAGTATGCCTCTACTTGACTAGCTCGTCCATCAAAGATGGTTAAGTTTCCTAACCATAGACATGAGTTGTCATTTGATAAACGGGATCACATAATTAGGAGAATGATGTGATTGACTTGACCCATTCCGTTAGCTTAGCACTTGATCGTTTTAGTTTACTGCTATTGCTTTCTTCATAACTTATACATGTTCCTATGACTATGAGATTATGCAACTCCCGATTACCGGAGGATCACTTTGTGTGTTACCAAACGTCACAATGTAACTGGGTGATTATAAAGGTGCTCTACGGGTGTCTCCGATGGTACTTGTTGAGTTGGCATAGATCGAGATTAGGATTTGTCACTCCAATTGTCGGAGAGGTATCTTTGGGCCATCTCGGTAATGCACATCACTATAAGCCTTGCAAGAAATGCAACTAATGAGTTAGTTGCGGGATGATGCATTACAGAACGAGTAAAGAGACTTGCCGGTAACGAGATTGAGCTAGGTATTGAGATACCGACGATCGAATCTCGGGCAAGTAACATACCGATGACAAAGGGAACAACGTATGTTGTTATGCGGTTTGACCGATAAATATCTTCGTAGAATATGTAGGGACCAATATGAGCATCCAGGTTCCGCTATTGGTTATTGACCGGAGACGTGTCTCGGTCATGTCTACATAGTTCTCGAACCCGTAGGGTCCGCACGCTTAAAGTTCTATGACGATCGGTATTATGAGTTTTTGTGTTTTGATATACCGAAGGTAGTTCGGAGTCTCGGATATGATCACGGACATGACGAGGAGTCTCGAAATGGTCGAGACGTAAAGATCGATATATTTGAAGCCTATATTTGGACATCGGAATGGTTCCGGGTGAAATCGGGATTTTACCGGAGTACCGGGAGGTTACCGAAACCCCCCGGTAATTGTATGGGCCTTAATGGGCCATAGTGGAGAGAGAGAGAGGAGGAGGAGGAGGCGAGGGCAGACCGCACGCCCCTCCCCCTCTAGTCTGAATTAGACTAGGAGGGGGGGGCGCCCCCTTTCCTTCCTACCTCTCTCCCCTTCCTTCTTTCCTAGTCCAACTAGGGAAGGGGGGAATCCTACTCCCGGTGGGAGTAGGACTCCTCCAGGGTGCGCCATAGGGGCCGGCCCTCTCCCCCCTCCTCCACTCCTTTATATACGTGGCCAGGGGCACCCCATAGACACACAAGTTGATCATTGATCTTTCTTAGCCGTGTGCGGTGCCCCCCTCCACCATAATCCACCTCGGTCATATCGTAGCGGTGCTTAGGCGAAGCCCTACGTCGGTTACTTCATCAACACCGTCATCACGCCATCGTGCTGACGAAGCTCTTCCCCGAAGCTGTACTGGATCGTGAGTTCGCGAGACATCACCGAGCTGAACGTGTGCTGAACACGGAGGTGTCGTACGTTCGGTACTGAGGATCGGTCGATCGTGAAGACGTACGACTACATCAACTGCGTTGTCATAACGCTTCCGCTTTCGGTCTACGAGGGTACGTGGACACACTCTCCCCTCTCGTTGCTATGCATCACCATGATCTTGCGTGTGCGTAAGAAATTTTTTGAAATTACTACTTTCCCCAACAGTGGCATCCGAGCCAGGTTTATGCGTAGATGTTATATGCACAAGTAGAACACAAGTGAGTTGTGGTTGATACAAGTCATACTGCTTACCAGCATGTCATACTTTGGTTCGGCGGCATTGTTGGATGAAGCGGCCCGGACCGACATTACGCGTACGCTTACGCGAGACTGGTTCTACCGACATGCTTCGCACACAGGTGGCTGGCGGGTGTCAGTTTCTCCAACTTTAGTTGAACTGAGTGTGATTACGCCCGGTCCTTGTTGAAGGTTAAAACAGCACTAATTTGACGAAATATCGTTGTGGTTTTGATGCGTAGGTAAGAACGGTTCTTGCTCAGCCCGTAGCAGCCACGTAAAACTTGCAGCAACAAAGTAGAGGACGTCTAACTTATTTTTGCAGGGCATGTTGTGATGTGATATGGTCAAGGCATGATGCTATATTTTATTGTATGAGATGATCATGTTTTGTAACGGAGTTATCGGTAACTGGCAGGAGCCATATGGTTGTCGCTTTATTGTATGCAATGCAATCGCCCTATAATTGCTTTACTTTATCACTAAGCGGTAGCGATAGTCGTAGAAGCAATAGTTGGCGAGACGACAATGATGCTATGATGGAGATCAAGGTGTCGCGCCGGTGACGATGGTGATCATAACGGTGCTTTGGAGATGGAGGTCAAAGGCACAAGATGATGATGGCCATATCATATCACTTATATTGATTGCATGTGATGTTTATCCTTTATGCATCTTATTCTGCTTTGATTGACGGTAGCATTATAATATGATCTCTCACTAAATTTCAAGGTACAAGTGTTCTCCCTAAGTATGCACCGTTGCCAAAGTTCGTCATGCCGAGACACCACGTGATGATCGAGTGTGATAAGCTCTACATTCACATACAACGGGTGCAAGCCAGTCTTGCACACACAGAAATACTCGGGTTAAACTTGACGAGCCTAGCATATGCAGATATGACCTCGGAACACTGAGACCGAAAGGTCGAGCGTGAATCATATAGTAGATATGATCAACATAGTGATGTTCACCATTGAAAACTACTCCATTTCACGTGATGATCGGACATGGTTTATTTGATTTGGATCACGTGATCACTTAGATGATTAGAGGGATGTCTATCTAAGTGGGAGTTCTTAAATATGATTAATTGAACTTTAATTTATCATAAACTTAGTACCTGATAGTATTTTGCTTGTCTATGTTGTTGTAGATAGATGGCCCGTGCTGTTGTTCCGTTGAATTTTAATGCGTTCCTTGAGAAAGCAAAGTTGAAAGATGATGGTAGCAATTACACGGACTGGGTCCGTAACCTGAGGATTTATCCTCATTGCTGCACAGAAGAATTACGTCCTGGAAGCACCGCTAGGTGCCAAACCTGCTGCAGGAGCTGAACCAGATGTTATGAACGTCTAGCAAAGCAAAGCTGATGACTACTCGATAGTTCAGTGTGCCATGCTTTAGAGCTTAGAACCGGGACTTCAACGACGTTTTGAACGTCATCGAGCATATGAGATGTTCCAGGAGTTAAAGTTAATATTTCAAGCAAATGCCCAGATTGAGAGATATGAGGTCTCCAATAAGTTCTACAGCTGTAAGATGGAGGAGAATAGTTCTGTCAGTGAACATATACTCAGAATGTCTGGGTATAACAATCACTTGATTCAACTGGGAGTTAATCTTCCGGATGATAGCGTGATTGACAGAATTCTTCAATCACTGCCACCAAGCTACAAGAGCTTCGTGATGAACTATAACATGCAAGGGATGAATAAGACAATTTCCGAGCTCTTCACGATGCTAAAAGCTGCGGAGGTAGAAATAAAAAAGGAGCATCAAGTGTTGATGGTCAATAAGACCACCAATTTCAAGAAAAAGGGTAAAGGGAAGAAGAAGGGGAACTTCAAAAAGAACGGCAAACAAGTTGTAGCTCAAGAGAAGAAACCCAAGTCTGGACCTAAGCTTGATACTGAGTGCTTCTATTGCAAAGGGACTGGTCACTGGAAGCGGAACTGCCGCAAGTATTTGGCGGATAAGAAGGATGGCAAGGTGAACAAAGGTATATGTGATATACATGTTATTGCTGTGTACCTTACTAAAGCTCGCAGTAGCACCTGGTATTTGATACTGGTTCTGTTGCTAACATTTGCAACTCGAAACAGGGACTACGGATTAAGCGAAGATTGGCTAAGGACGAGGTGACGATGCGCGTGGGAAATGGTTCCAAAGTCGATGTGATCGCCGTCGGCACGCTACCTCTACATCTACCTTCGGGATTAGTTTTAGACCTGAATAATTGTTATTTGGTGCCAGTGTTAAGCATGAACATTATATCTAGATCTTGTTTGATGCGAGACGGTTATTCATTTAAATCAGAGAATAATGGTTGTTCTATTTATATGAGTAATATCTTTTATGGTCATGCACCCTTGAAGAGTGGTCTATTTTTAATGAATCTCGATAGTAGTGATACACATATTCATAATGTTGAAGCCAAAAGATGCAGAGTTGATAATGATAGTGCAACTTATTTGTGGCACTGCCGTTTGGGTCATATTGGTGTAAAGCGCATGAAGAAACTCCATACTGATGGACTTTTGGAATCACTTGATACTTGCGAACCATGCCTCATGGGCAAGATGACTAAAACGCCGTTCTCCGGAACAATGGAGCGAGTAACAGATTTGTTGGAAATCATACATACTGATGTATGTGGTCCGATGAATATTGAGGCTCGCAGCGGGTATCGTTATTTTCTCACCTTCACAGATGATTTGAGCAGATATGGGTATATCTACTTAATGAAACATAAGTCTGAAACATTTGAAAAGTTCAAAGAATTTCAGAGTGAAGTGGAAAATCATCGTAACAAGAAAATAAAATTTCTACGATCTGATCGTGGAGGAGAATATTTGAGTTACGAGTTTGGTCTTCATTTGAAACAATACAGAATAGTTTCGCAACTCACGCCATGCGGAACACCACAGCGTAATGATGTGTCCGAACGTCGTAATCGTACTTTACTTGATATGGTGCGATCTATGATGTCTCTTATCGATATACCGCTATCGTTTTGGGGTTATGCTTTGGAGACGACTGCATTCATGTTAAATAGGGCACCATCTAAATTCGTTGAGACGACGCCTTATGAACTGTGGTTTGGCAAGAAGCCAAAGTTGTCGTTTCTTAAAGTTTGGGGTTGCGATGCTTATGTGAAAAAGCTTCAACCTGATAAGCTTGAACCCAAATTGGAGAAATGTGTCTTCATAGGATACCCAAAGGAGACTGTTGGGTACACCTTCTATCACAGATCCGAAGGCAAGACATTTGTTGCTAAAAATGGATCCTTTCTAGAGAGGGAGTTTCTCTCGAAAGAAGTAAGTGGGAGGAAAGTAGAACTTGATGAGGTAACTGTACCTGCTCCCTTATTGGAGAGTAGTTCATCACAGAAACCGGTTCCTGTGACACCTACACCAATTAGTGAGGAAGCTAATGATGATGATCATGAAACTTCAGATCAAGTTACTACCGAACCTCGTAGGTCAACCAGAGTAAGATCCGCACCAGAGTGGTACGGTAATTCTGTTCTGGAAGTCATGTTACTTGACCATGACGAACCTACGAACTATGAGGAAGCGATGATGAGCCCAGATTCCGCAAAATGGCTTGAGGCCATGAAATCTGAGATGGGATCCATGTATGAGAACAAAGTGTGGACTTTGGTTGACTTGCCCGATGATGGCAAGCCATAGAAAATAAATGGATCTTCAAGAAGAAGACTGACGCTGATGGTAATGTTATTGTCTACAAAGCTCGACTTGTTGTGAAAGGTTTTCGACAAGTTCAAGGGGCTGACTACGATGAGACTTTCTCACCCGTAGCGATGCTTAAGTCTGTCTGAATTATGTTAGCAATTGCCGCATTTTATGATTATGAAATTTGGCAAATGGATGTCAAAACTGCATTCCTGAATGGATTTCTAGAAGAAGAGTTGTATATGATGCAACCAGAAGGTTTTGTCGATCCAAAAGGTACTAACAAAGTGTGCAAGCTCCAACGATCCATTTATGGACTGGTGCAAGCCTCTCGGAGTTGGAATAAACGTTTTGATAGTGTGATCAAAGCATATGGTTTTATACAAACTTTTGGAGAAGCCTGTATTTACAAGAAAGTGAGTGGGAGCTCTGTAGCATTTCTAATATTATATGTGGATGACATATTGTTGATTGGAAATGATATAGAATTTCTGGATAGCATAAAAGGATACTTGAATAAAAGTTTTTCAAAGAAAGACCTCGGTGAAGCTGCTTATATATTAGGCATCAAGATCTATAGAGATAGATCGAGACACTTAATTGGACTTTCACAAAGCACATACCTTGATAAAGTTTTGAAGAAATTCAAAATGGATCAAGCAAAGAAAGGGTTCTTGCCTGTGTTACAAGGTGTGAAGTTGAGTAAGACTCAATGCCCGACCATTGCAGAAGATAGAGAGAAAATGAAAAGTGTTCCTTATGCTTTAGCCATAGGCTCTATCATGTATGCAATGCTGTGTACAAGACCTGATGTGTGCCTTGCTATTAGTTTAGCAGGCAGGTACCAAAGTAATCCAGGAGTGGATCACTGGACAGCGTTCAAGAACATCTTGAAATACCTGAAAAGGACTAAGGATATGTTTCTCGTTTATGGAGGTGACAAAGAGCTCGTCGTAAATGGTTACGTCGATGCAAGCTTTGACACTGATCCGGACGATTCTAAATTGCAAACCGGATACATGTTTATATTGAATGGTGGAGCTGTCAGTTGGAGCAGTTCTAAACAAAGCGTCGTGGCGGGATCTACGTGTGAAGCAGAGTACATAGCTGCTTCAGAAGCAGCAAATGAAGGAGTCTGGATGAAGGAGTTCATATCCGATCTAGGTGTAATACCTAGTGCATCGGGTCCAATGAAAATCTTTTGTGACAATACTGGTGCAATTGCCTTGGCAAAGGAATCCAGATTTCACAAGAGAACCAAACACATCAAGAGACACTTCAATTCCATCCGCGATCAAGTCCAGGTGGGAGACATAGAGATTTGTAAGATACATACAGATCTGAATGTTGCAGACCCGTTGACTAAGCCTCTCTCACGAGCAAAACATGATCAGCACCAAGGCTCCATTGGTGTTAGAATCATTACCATGTAATCTAGATTATTGACTCTAGTGCAAGTGGGAGACTGAAGGAAATATGCCCTAGAGGCAATAATAAAGTTACTATTTATTTCCTTATTTCATGATAAATGTTTATTATTCATGCTAGAGTTGTATTAACCGGAAACATAATACATGTGTGAATACATAGAAAAAAAGAGTGTCACTAGTATGCCTCTACTTGACTAGCTCGTTGATCAAAGATGGTTAAGTTTCCTAACCATAGACATGAGTTGTCATTTGATAAACGGGATCACATCATTAGGAGAATTATGTGATTGACTTGACCCATTCCGTTAGCTTAGCACTTGATCATTTTAGTTTACTGCTATTGCTTTCTTCATAACTTATACATGTTCCTATGACTATGAGATTATGCAACTCCCGATTACCGGAGGATCACTTTGTGTGTTACCAAACATCACAATGTAACTGGGTGATTATAAAGGTGCTCTACAGGTGTCTCCGATGGTACTTGTTGAGTTGACATAGATCGAGATTAGGATTTTTCACTCCAATTGTCGGAGAGGTATCTTTGGGCCCTCTCGGTAATGCACATCACTATAAGCCTTGCAAGAAATGCAACTAATGAGTTAGTTGCGGGATGATGCATTACAGAACGAGTAAAGAGACTTGCCGGTAACGAGATTGAGCTAGGTATTGAGATACCGACGATCAAATATCGGGCAAGTAACATACCGATGACAAAGGGAACAACGTATGTTGTTATGCGGTTTGACCGATAAAGATCTTCGTAGAATATGTAGGAACCAATATGAGCATCCAGGTTCCGCTATTGGTTATTGACCGGAGACGTGTCTCGGTCATGTCTACATAGTTCTCGAACCCGTAGGGTCCGCACGCTTAAAGTTCTGTGACGATCGGTATTATGAGTTTTTGTGTTTTGATGTACCAAAGGTAGTTCGGAGTCCCGGATATGATCACGGACATGACGAGGAGTCTCGAAATGGTCGAGACGTAAAGATCGATATATTGGAAGCCTATATTTGGACATCGGAATGGTTTCGGGTGAAATCGGGATTTTACCGGAGTACCGGGAGGTTACCGGAACCCCCCGGTAATTGTATGGGCCTTAATGGGCCATAGTGGAGAGAGAGGGGAGGCCAGGGCAGGCCGCGCGCCCCCTCCCCCTCTGGTCCGAATTAGACTAGGAGGGGGGCGGCACCCCCCTTTCCTTCCTCCCTCTCTCCCCTTCCTTCTCTCCTAGTCCAACTAGGAAGGGGGGATCCTACTCCCGGTGGGAGTAGGACTCCTCCAGGGCGCACCATAGGTGCCGGCCCTCTCCCCCTCCTCCACTCCTTTATATACGTGGCCAGGGGGCACCCATAGACACACAAGTTGATCATTGATCTTTCTTAGCCGTGTGCGGTGCCCCCCTCCACCATAATCCACCTCGGTCATATCGTAGCGGTGCTTAGGCGAAGCCCTGCGTCGTTTACTTCATCAACACCGTCATCACGCCGTCGTGCTGACGAAGCTCTTCCCCGAAGCTCTACTGGATCGTGAGTTCGCGGACGTCACCGAGCTGAACGTGTGCTCAACACGGAGGTGCCGTACGTTCGGTACTGATGATCGGTCGATCGTGAAGACGTACGACTACATCAACCGCGTTGTCATAACGCTTCCGCTTTCGGTCTACGAGGGTACATGGACACACTCTCCCCTCTCGTTTCTATTGTTGGAAATATGCCCTAGAGGCAATAATAAAATGGTTATTATTATATTTCCTTGTTCATGATAATTGTCTATTGTTCATGCTATAATTGTGTTATCCGGAAATCGTAATACATGTGAATACATAGACCACAACATGTCCCTAGTGAGCCTCTAGTTGACTAGCTCGTTGATCAACAGATAGTCATGGTTCCCTGACTATGGACATTGGATGTCATTGATAACGGGATCACATCATTAGGAGAATGATGTGATGGACAAGACCCAATCCTAAGCATAGCACAAAAGATCGTGTAGTTCGTTTGCTAGAGCTTTTCCAAATGTCAAGTATCATTTCCTTAGACCATGAGATTGTGCAACTCCCGGATACCGTAGGAGTGCTTTGGGTGTGCCAAACGTCACAACGTAACTGGGTGACTATAAAGGTGCACTACGGGTATCTCCGAAAGTGTCTGTTGGGTTGGCACGAATCGAGACTGGGATTTGTCACTCCGTATGACGGAGAGGTATCTCTGGGCCCACTCGGTAATGCATCATCATAATGAGCTCAAAGTGACCAAGTGGTTGGTCATGGGATCATGCATTACGGTACGAGTAAAGTGACTTGCCGGTAACGAGATTGAACAAGGTATTGGGATACCAACGATCGAATCTCGGGCAAGTAACGTACCGATTGACAAAGGGAATTGTATACGGGATTGATTGAATCCTCGACATCGTGGTTCATCCGATGAGATCATCGTGGAACATGTGGGAGCCAAAATGGGTATCCAGATCCCGCTGTTGGTTATTGACCGGAGAGTCGTCTCGGTCATGTCTGCATGTCTCCCGAACCCGTAGGGTTTACACACTTAAGGTTCGGTGACGCTAGGGTTGTAGAGATATTAGTATGCGGTAACCCAAAAGTTGTTCGGAGTCCCGGATGAGATCCCGGACGTCACGAGGAGTTCCGGAATGGTCCGGAGGTGAAGAATTGTATATAGGAAGTCCAGTTTCGGCCACCGGGAAAGTTTCGGGGGTCACCGATATTGTACCGGGACCACCAAAAGGGTCCCGGGGGTCCACCGGGTGGGCCCACCTATCCCGGAGGGCCCCATGGGCTGAAGTGGGGAAGGGAACCAGCCCCTGGTGGGCTGGTGCGCCCCCCTTGGGCCTCCCCTGCGCCTAGATTGGCTTGGGGGGCAAGCCACCCCCTTGGCCGCCGCCCCCCTTGGAGATGGGATCTCCCAGGGCCGGCGCCCCCCAGGGGGCCTATATAAAGGGGGGAGGGAGGGCAGCCGCAACACAGCCCCTGGCGCCTCCCTCTCCCTCCCGTGACACATCTCCCTCCTCCCGTAGCGCTTGGCGAAGCCCTGTCGGAATCCCGCTACTTCCACCACCACGCCGTCGTGCTGCTGGATCTCCATCAACCTCTCCTTCCCCCTTGCTGGATCAAGAAGGAGGAGACGTCGCTGCTCCGTACGTGTGTTGAACGCGGAGGTGCCATCCGTTCGGCGCTCGGTCATCGGTGATTTGGATCACGACGAGTACGACTCCATCAACCCCGTTCACTTGAACGCTTCCGCTCGCGATCTACAAGGGTATGTAGATGCACTCATCTCTCTCGTAGCTAAATGACTCCATAGATTGATCTTGGTGATGCGTAGAAAATTTTAAATTTCTGCTACGATCCCCAACAGCTATGCATCACCATGATCTTGCGTGTGCGTAGGATTTTTTTTGAAATTACTACGTTCCCCAACACTATATTGTTCATACATCGGTACGACAATTAGTTAAGAGTTTGTATATTTCATCCTTTGTTTTAGTCGAAGACTCAAGAGTTGGTATTTTTCATCCTTTGCGTTGGTTGAAGACTTGGAATCGGTCACATGTAGAGGGGTTGAAGATTCAAACTACAATCTTGAGTACATTAAAGGTTGAAGCTCACATATTCGAAGGGACAACTAGATATTCCAGCTTTATGAACCTGACTTAAGTCACACTAGTATTTACTCATATATGCACACCTCCTATAAAAACACCTCGATTGTTCACATGGTTTTGTGCTAGCAAAAATACCTAACGACCTTTTATAAAAGGGAAAACAAAAATACCTAATGACCTATTATACCCATAATTGGCCTAATAAGTAGGTATTAAACTTGGGGCAATCGCAGACGAGAACGAAATACTAGAAGTGTTGTATATTTTTGTCACTAATTTGTGTGCACTCGCGTCACAAAATTGAGGTGCAACTGCACTGTCACAAAATTTCCAAATAACAATCTTGATAGAAATCCACACCACATTTAGATATATTAAAACTGAGCACCCTCCCAGCCCTCTCAGACCATCAGCATTTCAGCCGTTAGATCTTGAGTCAAAATCGTTTCTGGCCATTGGATGGTTGTTTTATCCCACGTTCTCTCGCTAAGTGGGCTAAATGTCCTAAAGGGCAGCTACTCCGGTGGCAATTTCTGAGCACTCTGGTTGATTGGGCCTAGCTGCCCCACAAAGCCCACAAAGAAATTTACACATCGAAGAAAAGGGCGAGCGACTACTCTCGAGAAACCTAGGTACGCCGCCGCCGCCGCTATCGTCCACGCTATCCCTCCCGTCACGCGCCCTCACGCCACCTCGCCGGCGGCCTCCGCCCCTCCTATCCTCTCCCCCAAAGTTGCCGACCTCGTCTCCCACCCTCTCCTCCTCACCTCATCAGAAGATAAGAGAAGAGAAGAGGGAGATCGACCAGGTCAGGCGCAGGCCATGGCGGCGGCCAGATCCGCCACGGCCGCAACGACCTCGCCAAGGATCAGGATATTTGCCGCCACAGAGATCACGACCAGCGACCAATCTGTCCTGCGTCACCTTCACCGACGTCGCGGCTCATAGGCGACGCGACAATGAACCAGGCCGCCACGAATCCCGTCGACACTGTCTTCTGTGAGAACTGCCAACTGACTGTCACCTGCTAATTTTCCTTTTTTTGTTTAGGGGCAGTCTTTTTTTGCATGGTAAGGGCAGGCCTTCTGTTAGTTAATCAAGTTTCTCAGGTTCATGTGTTTGTGTAACGGCGTTTTGTGCTTGTGTTGCATATATATTTATCAAAGTAGTATCGACAATATAGACATGCCCAGAGCCTTACATCCCTGCCATCCCTTACATTCTTCAGTTGTCAAATGCCCAACCAGCTATTCAGATTCCTGCATCTTTTTTTCCAGTTTTTTTTCATATTGATCTATGTATTATGGTGAATCCTTCAATCCAAGATTCCATAAGACGATATAGAAGTTTGGGATTAATTGAAGTACAAATATGTATGAGCTGTTGGATGGAGGGTTGGCCAGAATTCCTCTAGCAGTCAGCACAGGAGAGCCAGGACGGTGGCGGTGGAGCCTCCGGCGTCAGGGCACCGCTGCCGTCGTTCCCGCTCCATAGATCACCAACTGGATTCATTGACCGCTGCCTGGATGAAAGCAAGGGAACCCAACCCATCCAGATTCGTCTGATGTGTTCAAGAAATCATCAGTGTTGTCATACATGACAGGCTGATTAACAGGGTCAGTGGATACACACCCATCTTGTTAAAAGTAAAATAATATTCTGTTGGTACATGTTTGTGTATATGATTAGAGATAAAAAATCTGAGTTGTGATGCCTGTGCATTAGTATGGCTCAGGAGTTTTAGCTGGTGGTTTTCAAGATCAATAAGACGGAGTGTTTGTTCGCTGATCCAGTAAGTCCACAATGCACGTGTGTACAAGAATTTTCTGTCTGTATTATTGTACAATGAAAATGTCTTTCTGTTTTTTTCATTCTAATGTAATTACTATGTAGTCACTCCCACTCTTGTTTTTGGCATATTACTGGGACCCTGGAGATATAAAACACACTGTTTACCATACTGTAGGAACCATAAGCAATATATTGCAAAGACATCTTCCTAATTGTAGAATCGTGCACGCTTTTTGGGCACACACGTACATATATCATAATATGTAATACTAACAAACAGATGATTTAACAAGCCAGATCTACTTGAGCAAATGTACCCGGCACTTTCTTGGGACATTTAATTGCCCATAGAATCGCCCCAGCTTTGATAGTTGGGACTGGAAGGACATTATCTGTCTTGTTAAAAGTCTTGATTGTATATACTAAGAGCATAGGACTCCACATGCTAACGATTTCTTATGAAAAACAATCTTCACAAAAACTGATCCCTACCTACGTCGACTCACATCAAAACCATTGGCATTCAGTTACCTCTTATATACAACCTCCACCTGGGCCTAGGACTGATTACTTAGGCCAGTATTATTTATCCTTTTATTAGATAAATAAATATGTGTGCATAGGTGAATCATTGATGTGGGAATGATGTTGATACTTGGTACACAATATGATCTCTCTTAATACGATAGTGCATTTCCCTCGACATTTTCCCTGTTTTTACTGGTCTTTGATCTTTTTTTACACAAAATAGAATGGAATTATTGGATTTGAAGAAATTTCCCTTGCGCCTCCTGGCAAGAAAATTGACTGAACGTTCAGAAAAGAATCATGGCATTTGCATGGATAGTTTAACTTTAAATATGGCAGTAGATTAAAAAAATCTACTATAAAAATGACACAAAATAGAAAAGTCTGCACCATACAGTGGCACTTAAAGCCTGCATCTCCCATATGATAATTTGTAGTATGAATTTATGCTTAGAGTGATTAGATGGACCTAGAAGAAATGTATAGCCACTGGCACATTTTTGTAGAAGGTTATAAAATTGGAAACAAACTGTAGCGCCTGCTTTACTGTTATCTTCCATTTAAACTATAGCTTTTTGATCTTGCCATCTTTACATGTTGTTTAACATCCTATGCAGCTTGACTTTGATTCAAAGTGCACGAACCTGAATGCAGGCATCATTTTGACTGGAAAGCCTTTCTTTTTTCATTCTTTGAGATCAGTAAACATCATCATGTAATTCAATGCCTGGATGGTTTTGGGCAGCTTTATAATTTAGTAAACAATATTAGCACCTCACTTAATTGAAATTTTGTGTGTGTTTCTTGTGCTCACCTTGCAAGCCCTTAAAAACAAGATGACAAAGAATTTGGTATACATTTCGTAATTAAATGTCTGTCTTATATTGCAATTTATATTATCATCAATGATTGTTTGATGAATAAAATTTCTGTCTTATATTATCAATGATTGTTTGATGAATTTATATTACCTTTTCTACTCCCTCCGTTTCAGTTTACAAGTCCTGCGCGTATACCTAGGTTGCCAATTTTATCACCCTAATATAAACTATATAACACAAAAATTATACCGTTTGAAAATAGAACATCTGAAGTTTATATTGGTATATTTTTTGTAGTATATGACTTGTATTAGGTTGGTCAAATTGACGACCTAGAGGTACGTGCACGTCCTGTAAACTGAGAGGGAGGGAGTAACATAGTAAAGCTATGTTTAGAAGTATCCACTAATTAATTTGTGAGGAGATAAAAAATATGCTTACTCAATGTCATAAATATCGAATGAACCTGTACAATAATCAGTTGGGTACCTTATGTTAGTTTGAGGGGTTCATAATTTGTACAGTGTTAATTTTCAGTTGAACTATGTATTGTTCTTCCATGTATTTGTATGCAGTGTTGTCCCACCCTATGTTAATTGATAATATTTGACAATAATTGTTATGTATTTTTCATTGTGTATATGTACAGTTTGGATATTGTACCATTTAATTTTTATATATAATTTCAATAGAGTTTTCTTACAAATATTTATATTATTCTTTTATCAAAATGGATTAGTGTGCAAATAGATTCTATGACTGAAGTTGCATCTATAGATATATGTGTCACTATGTCATCCTCCTACTTTGTTTATCATGAAAGTACTACTCTCTCTGATCCATATTAATTTACGCAGGTTTAAATATATTTTAAACCAATGTCAATTAATTTGGATAGGAGGGACTATCAATTTTTGTTGAACCGTATGTATTATTAAAATCCAAATCATTTTATTGATAAAATGGACGGGCGCAGCAACGCACACCATCGATGATCTAGTACAACAATAAAATGATGAGTCAACCTTTGGAAGGTAAAGTAGCTAGACAAGTTACCAGCGCAATTAGATTTCTCTAGGAGTTTGGTTCAAAGTTATGATGACTACTTGTGGTTCTAGCCACCTAAAATTTGTAGTGGAGACCACATCCTTCAGAGTTTCACTTATTCATATCAACTTCAATAAATATCATGTGCAACCTTTAAATGAATAATTGAAATTGTGGATGTTCCTGGAGGGCCTCAACCCACTCATGCCAATGACTCACATAAAGAGCCAATGGATAATTATAAGTGACAAAGAGCAACCGAAGAAAAAATAACCTGTGGTGAAAAGTTGCCGGTTCGTGAATGGGGTCAACGTACTCTCAGCGGTGACAAGCGTGGAGCCGTTAGGAAAATGAACCGGTAGAAGAAGTGGTGATGAAAGAACATGTAGGTTGTGATGATATGTTGCCAGATCCTGATCACTGCTAGGCATAGAGGCCGAGCCAAAATGCTAGCCTTAAAAATCACCCTCTATGGAAGAACATGGGCACGCAAGCTCAAAGTCTGTCATATGTTGCCTGTGTATTTTCACTGAACCTACCATAGTAACATTTTCTACATTAGATTGCGTAGTATAGCTTAATTAGAAAATAGATATAGTTCCCTTTCTATTCTAAACAAAGGAGTTAGTTCCCTCTCTTCTGTTCTCTGGAGATACATTGTGCTCGAACCTTCTTTTTTTGTGAAAAGGACCCCAAAACTATATTAGAATTAAGCAATGATACAACGCAACCCAAAAAAGCAGGAAATTACAACCAGATCCCTGAGTAACCGATCCAGCATCGTCACCTACAAGAGATGAGGGCGCGCCGCCGCTCCCTTTGGAGCCAGCGAAACCCTTGGTTGTGTGTGCGGATTGTTGACGGCGGGAAGTCTCCACCTTCAATCCAAAGGACCAGCACGCTGGAGAAGAGCCAAACCAGTACTGCGTCACCACTTGTGTCGGATAAACGCCGGCGAGAGCACATAGAACCAGAGACCATCAATCACTCTTGAACATACAACGAAGCCAGCCATCGACGAATGCTAGCAGGCCGCTGCACCACCCCCAACACCTCCATGGTAAGCACAAAGTAGCACTCACCATGGCGAAGACGAGATCGGGGAACACAATCTCCACGATGCCGGGGTCACCTCCAACACAACGCCCGCACTAGAAGAACACCACACCAACGCCCACACCCACAGATCCGTCGCCGCCATCACCGAGAACACCGATGAGAGGGAGCACAGATCGAGGAGACCTTATAGGCTCAAGCGCCACCGCCGCTCCCAGCCACACACATCCACACCCCATATACATACCAGACGCACAGATCCGAGGTTCCCCCACCCTTCCGCCGCCGGAGAAGGGGACGGGAACCCACGGCGGTGCTGGGGAATTGGGTTGGAACTTAAATCGCCTTCCTGACGAGCGGTTACCTTTCCTTCGAACGAAACTGATTGCTCCAACCTTCTTTTCTAGCCCCCCCCCCCCCCCCCACACACACACACAAAACCAAACCAAAACCTCTTGCCTAGCTATTGCGTCGTTGCTTTATTTTTCTGGTAAGGTAGTTTGCTCTTGCCGTTGTGTTGTGTTCAGATAGTTTCCACTTTCCTAATCTTCAACAAGATAGCAGATATGCGTTACTAAAGAACAATGAATCATGAAACCAAAAGAAAAAAATGAAAAGAAAAGGCAAACTACGAATGCTTCGAGGTATCGTACACCGTTTCTTTACAAACGCACACCAACCATTAGTGCGTGCCTTTTGTGGTGGCATACCGTTTCTCCATTATGTACACAGGTGGGGGATGACGAATTGGAGTGAACTCTTGCCTTTTTAAGCCCCCAAAAACTGAAATTCAAATTTCGTACCTCCTCCGCCGCGCCGCTCCTGGAACCCACGGCCCCGCTGGACTGGAACCAATCCGGTCCGGCCAGACCGGCTAGACCAGTCCGACCCGACCCCAGAGGCAGGCACGTGCCGCGCTGAACCAGCAACGGCCCCGATCCAGTAATCGATCCGCGGGGCCCGCACGTCGGTCCCCTCCGTCCCGTGCCAACCCTCCCCCGCCGTCACGGTCACGCGCAGCTCGGCCCCGACGCCACCGTACTTCTTCCTCCCCAAATCCGCCACGCTCCCCTGACCGAACCCCACACCAGACAGCCGCTCGCCCGCCCGCCCGGAGCTCCCCTCCCCTCCCCTCCCGCCCGCCCGCCCGGAGCTCCTCCTCCTCCTCCGCCTCCCGCCGCCGCGCCTCGCCGCCCCGCCCCGCCCTCCGCTCCAGGTAAATCTCCGCGCCTCCGCGCTCCCTCGCGCCGATTCGACGTCGCCACGCCCTGCTCTCTCGCTTGCTCGCCCGGGGCTCGCCGTCCGCGTCGCCGCTCGTCGTGGGGCGCGGCAGTGGGCGGGGCCGCTCCCGCCGGTGTCCTCTCATCTCTCCCCCGCGTGCGTTGTTGTTGTTGCCTAGTTCGGCGGGTTTTTCGCTTGGGGCTGGCTGGCTGGGTTCGGTGGGCCGCGCGCCGTCCCCGGTGGCCTCTCCGCTCGCCTGGATCTGGCTCCGTTCGGATCCGCTCGGGAATTTCCATTTCCGCGCCCCCTCCGTCCGCGTGGCGAGGGTGGCGTGGGGTTCACGGCGGGAGGGACGGTAGAGTCATGTGTTTCGTGGTCATGAGATGTTCACCTTCCTTTAGGGGAACGCAATGTGCGCTCGAATTTCAGGCGCAACGAGTTTCCAAGTGCTCGCGCGTTTGAGCCCTATGTAAAGCTGGGCAATTGGTGCTCTCAGATAGAGTCGTGTGCTCTTCTCGCTTGCGTGTTGTTGTCGTGCTTGGCATACCGATGCTTCCAAATTCCGATGAATAATGAGTACTGTTTGTGTAACTCGTGATCTTTGCCTGATGTCAAAGTGTACTAATTCTGTTGTGTCTTCTGTGCGCTGCTACAGTCAACCTGATGGGGTGGGAGAAAAACGAGAAACATCTCCTCAGCCTTAGTCTCCAAAGCCTACAATCTTTGTGCAAGGAGTATAACCTTCCTGCAAACAAGACCCACCCTCAGCTAGCTCGCTTGCTGGCCATTTATCTCGAGGTGAGTTTCAGTATACACCATCTGCTTCAACTTTGAGTACATGTATGTATTTTAAGGCGAAGATGTTACCTAGTGTTATTGTCAGTTGTTTTCTTGCTTTGCAAGGGTGAAATAAATTGACTACTGATGTGCACCATCTTTCTTTTTCCAGAATGAAAAAAACAATTCAGGACCTGAAAAGGAAAATTTGACTGTTCCTACTTCTACACAGGCTTCTCCTGCTACCTCTCCTGCCATGTTACCAAATACCAAAGAAGCATCCAAATGTATGTGTAGAAACTTCTTTATTAGTTTGGCAGATGGCAATGTTTACTGGCGGAGACACTCAGGGACATGTGGATGTTAGTATATCTGACAAAACCTAATTGACTGCAGGTGAGCAAGATAACCACAAAAGAGGCCCATATAGTGACAGAGATGATGATGATGTTAGGCCACCATTAAAGCATAAAAAAGTGTCTAGAAAACAAGCAGATAGAAAATTGAAAAGTGTAAGTAATTGTTACCTCTGTCAATTTTATGTTGTTACAATACATCATTTTCTCTGATTCAACCTAATGTTTATCCTTGCAATGCAATGCAATACAACTAGGATTCCGATTGTCTAACTGAGTACTGGATGCATGCTTTTTAACATTTTGTAATCCAGGCAATTTCATACTTAAGTATAAATCAATTTCATTTGTTCAAATTCAACATATTGAGTAATCTAGGCATTTCTTGGCATGTGCTCTGTAAACTGAATTTTATCTAGTCAAATCATACTATTCAATTTTTCGGTATCAGGCTATCAGCTTGTCCGATTTCATGGCCAAGAGAAATGTGCGGGTTAGATTATTTAGTTTTCTTGTGTAACGAATAGAGTCATATATTTCCCAGTTCTCTTCACTTGATACCTGAAACTATTTCTGTGCCTTAGATGAGATTGGCCTTGAATCAGAAATATATTATTTTATTTCGTCTTGATAGTACAATACTCTTGACATGCACTGCACTAGGGTGAAAGGAGGTTCCACCCAACTTCTATAATTTGCCAGAGTCATCCAAGATTTGAATTCCTTGGACATTTCGTGCTAGTTGGCCCATTCCTATAAAAGATAGGATGAATCTTCTCACTCATGAAAATGTGAAATATAGTTTCACTTGTTTCTTACCGCCTAGCCCCAACACTTATTTTGGAACAGATGGAGTAAAAACTACGATTATTCTTTGAAATGAACAAGGTGGATATTAACAGCTGTAAAATTTACACGTGTACATACTACCTAGATAACGATCTGTTGCTGAATTGTGCTTGGATTTGAATTCAAGTACTGGATTGTTACTACAAATAGCTGTAGTGGTGTTTTGTCCAGTAAGCTGCAAATCTAGGACCATAATATTTTTATATGAAACCTATCTTCTGCAGCATGCTTTTTCAAAAAATAGGATACTCTTTTGGATTTACCAATTATCATCATCGTTTTTGTTAGTTGATTTTTGTCTTAGGTTTAAGATGGTGTTTCTCTGTGATCTGTGTACTCATAATGCCTGTCAAAGTTTCTGTTTGTATACAGTGCATATCATTTCTTCATTTGTTTCTGTATCTTGAACCAGGACTCTGGTACCAGAACGAGTCTTCCTCCGATTTCTAGTAACAATGGCAAAGGAGACTGCTTTAATTCATGTTCTGGACAAGGGATTGCTCATAATGTGAAACAAACTGCTGATGGTATTGCAACGTGCTCAACAGCCCCAAAGCTTAATGGAAATCATGTTTCAGTTGCTCCTGTGAATGACACAATTTCTTTCGTAGCAAGTCATCCTGGTCCTAATGGTGTGGCATCAAAGCCTCCCAGCCATATGAAAGTTGGTACAAATGGCATAGATAAGGGCAGTGGCTTGTCTAATGAGAACTCGGCAAATGTAAAATCTCCTTTTAAACTTTTTCTGATGGATGAAGATGGAATTGATCTATTTGTTGATCTTAATTCCACTCCAGGAGATTGGGTTGGCAGCTTCAAGGGTGGAGTGAACCTCCCTCCAATCACACATAACTCTGAAACTGATATGTTCACCAATTCTATTAGCAGCCTTAGGAATAAGAATGATCAGAACACAATGTCGCCACCAGATAATATCATTATAGATATACAAGATAAGGGACCTGAGAGCATTGCTGCTTGCACCAGTTCATCACTAGGTTCAACTGATGGTGAGAATTATCGCTCCAAATCCAATCCACGTGATACCAATTCTATTAACTTGAGGTCATCTGCATCCACATTGCCTGGTACTGCTGTTGAAATTTCTGTATCTCAGGAGGGACCTCCAGTGGTACATTCTTCATGTTTAACATCTGATGTTCAGAACAACGTGTCACTTGATATGGTGGCTGGTGCTTTGGGTAGCAATGTGCTTCCTCAAGAATCTGCTGATGTCTCCATGTTGCCTGGAAGAAGCCATGCACCCCTGACCGATGATTCCATACAACCAACTAATGAAAGCACATTTAGTCCTGGTAAAACCAAAGCTTGTGTCAAGAATGGCTGCACTCAGAATGTTTTGGAGGCTCATACTGACAAAGCCGTGTCATCTTCCCCAGGGCATGTGGTTATAAGTGATACTGACAAAAACTCTCGTCCACCATCTGTGGGCAAACAGGAAATGTTAGATGTTACTTCAGGGGATCAGCGTACCCGCAACAGTGATACAAATGGACTCCTAATGGAAAACGTACCAACAGCAGCAGTGGCTATGGAAGAAGATAATGGTCATGGTGGCAGCTTGTCAGTTCGTCAACTAGCCAATCATGCGGTAATTGCACTACCTGCCGCAAATGCCCAGTCAGATGCTAGTTCTGCAGATCGCGGCGTTGCTGGAAACTTCGACCTCACAGATCCAACACGATCATCTGTTGCTTCGGTAATTTCGTTGTACTTCAATGCTAGCTAGAAAATTAACTATGCCTAATACCAAATATAGAAATATGCATGATGATGATTGTGATATGTGCATCTTAATTACTCATGTCCTATCTTATTGCTTAATTTTACATTCTAAGTTTTCTGGAATCTTGAATTTTTTGATAATTTAATTAATAAAAAGTTTAATCTTACAAGATATATGACCTCATGATCTCGAACTTCCCAAAATGAGGATCTAAAGGTCCTTCTCACCCTACATAAGATGTACATAAATCTTTTTTTAACTGATTTATTTTAGTAGGAGCCTCTACTACTGTTTTCAGTCAATTGTTTTTCCAAAATGAGTGGTCCCAAAAGCACTTTGGTAATGTTTATTTTCAGGAAGAAATATTTACAAACTAGGAAATCCGTATTTAATGACCTTCTGACGTGCATGATACATTGTCCCTGTCTTCTCTTGGCTTGGATCCTTTTTCTCTATCTTTTATGTTTAACTTTCCTTTGTGTACAAACACAGAATTTGCCTATATGGCTGGGCAAGCAAGCACTTCATTGAATTGCCGTGTCCTGTTGAATTAAATCATGTTTTTCCTGCATCATTTTGTTTGGGCCACAGAACTCAAGAACTCTCTTTTCATTTTCTAGCTGAAAGGTAGTACTATTAACCTTCTTCCCTGCAGCTTCGATAACTGTAATTGTTGCTAGACCACACTGTTCACATCGTTCACGTCAACGTTGGCCCTTTTGACCCAACACGTTGGTAATATCCCCACATGCGCATGCAGATGACTGGCATGGAAATCAAGAAGCATATACATATTATGTTTTCCCTGCCTGCATCAATGTTCTCTTTGCTCTAAAAGAACTCAAGAACTCTAAACACTGTTCATTTTCTATTTGAAAGGTCATATCAACTTTTTGCCATGCCATTCCAATCTTGAAGGTGGTCCTCAACTTTGACATACCGTGGATTAATTTTATGACAAGAACCTTGTCAAATTCCTCATAGTAGAGGGCGGATGCAAAAGCGCCATCGCTTAGGCACATCATGCGAGCTGGGAATAATGAATTGCTAGTTCGCCACATCCGTCATGGGCCTAGTGGACCAACATGTTTATGAACCCACTTACAGGGTTCTTGCTGTCATCTTAACCTTCTCAATCTCCATGACCATCAAATGCCGTCCCTTATTGGTACTTTAGGCAAGTTCCATGCAAACTTGCATGGCTCCAACTGCCTTTTGTAGGGTTTGTATCCGATATGTGAACTCTTGATTTGTCAGTTCATCACATTCAAAATAGTTTAATATTTTCTCGATACAAAATGAAGTATTGATGCAAAAATATCCAATAGGACTCGAAAATAGTAACATAATATTGACATTCTTGTGCCATTCATAAATAACTTTCTAATTTGACCAAGGAAACTTTCTAGGTAGAATACCAATATTAATGACCTTCTATACTAGGAATGACCTGTTATTGTAGCGAAGATTGTTCTTTCTTTTTTCTTGGGTTTTCTATATGGCCAAGTAAGCACTCCGTTAAGGTGTCGTGTTTCTGTGGTTGAGCTGTATCATCTAAGGCCTACTAGTGATACATCTTCCCTGCACAAATTTTCCTATTCATTTGTTACAATGAATTGGTGCCTACATCCCCTTTTCAAACAACTTTCAAGATGGCGTCTTCTATTTGTAGTCATCCATGCAACGGTTTCAACTAGTCATAGTGTCAACTCTCACTAAACTAGTAGATGCATGGCTGACTTATTTTACTGGTTTATACTTTGTAGTAAAAGGGGAAGAAAGAAGGAAAGCTTGCCCGTATCATTCTGGCCTAACTGTGGCCAACTCCACATGCCCAAATCTTAGCTCTGCAACTGCAAACCTATCTATTTGGTAATTGATATTTGGGTAACCTCATTAACTGGCATCTTTGGTATTCACTACCAGTGCCTTCATATAGCATGGCTTGGTGAATCTAGTGTTTTCTTTTTCTACAGGGATTAGCGAAATGATCACTTAAAAGAAATAGTGTAATGCGTTGTAAAATCATTTTCGTTTACTATGTTTTCTTTGAAATTTCATTTCCATTTGTGTGTTTAGTATACAAAGTTATTAGTTGTATCTCTGTGTGCCTGTGTATCTGGAAGCTGCTTCATTGCTTGCTTTCGTTTGTCGTTTTTTTGGTTGATTTATTTTATTTTATCCTCTTGTGCAGGACAATGCTGTTACACCCCTGGCCACGAATCATGGTGCAAAGTATGTTCTTTGTAAACATAGTTAGCACCTCTGTTTTTAAAGTAGTTCCTTACTTACATAAACCTTATATTTTGCAGGACAGGTAATAGTCATGATTCTGCAGACAAAGAAAAACCGTGTGATCCTGAGGAGTTGCAGGGTGTGGCTACAAGAAATATACTATGTAGGTTAAGAAGTGCTGCTGCTAAGCAGACCAAGCCCTCTACAGTACCCAGACGGTCATCAAGGCTTGTCCCAAAGGTTAGCACAGTAGTGGTTTCTGCTGTTGAAGTTGGTACTCAATACCACAACCTGATAGTGATTACTGATTAGTGAAAGAGCTGTTAATCATCAATACCATAGCACAACCTGACACTCCCTCCGTCCCGTAATATAAGAGTATTTTTGACACTACACTAGTGTAAAAAATACTCTTATATTATGGGACGGAGGGAGTAGAAAAATTGCCATGATCGTGCATAAGCTGATTAACAGATTGAGCACAAACATTATGTGTTAAGAGGGCCCTGCAGTTATATTTTGGTTGCCTTTTGCTCCTTCATTTTTGTGTGTTTAAAAATCAATACAACTGACATGCTTTACTTCTTCCACGTGCAGTGATTGCTAAAAATGACAGGGATGAGATCCACCGCCAAGAATGATGCATAGCTTAACTGCCGTCGTAGTCGATTTCCAACAGGGAATACCTTTCTCTAGACTCCAACCTTCACAGTTCTCGTTGATTCATCTTGCTAGCAACTGAGTAGCTTTTTTGCATACTTCTGTCAACAGCTCAATGCCACCAAATGTTTTTTGCCGTTCTTCTCTGTTATACAGCATCTGTTATACTTCACACAGTGCCGAGCTCCGCATACACCAACCATTGTACAAACATATCATGATTGTTAGGAAATTTTTGAACCTGCAGTATGTCACATTGTTTTCCAGATGGGCAATAGATGCCGTCGTACTGTACTGTAATATATGGCTGGTTGTGATTTGTGTGCTGTGATAGAATTGCTATCCATGCAGGAGCCAGCTCGCTGCTTATATATTTCCTGTTTGGCCAGTCATCATAACGCATGATTGCCTGCCATCTGTGGCAGTGTTCCCAGTCATTGATGTTGCAAGGTTTGGTTGGTGAAAACTGTAACTGAATATATTTCTTCCCATTTTGGGGCCTGAGATCTGCCTGGTTTCTCGCGCCTGAGAGGTGATGCATCTGCAAATTCTGGGTCTGATCATGTTTTGTTTGGTTTACTTGCTTCGCTGGTACAAACCCCATGCTTTTGAAAGATGGGATGAGGTAGCGTAGAATTATTTGGGATACAAACTTCTCTGCTGGTAAAGATTGCCAAGGCTCTGATGCCATGCCAGCGTGCTTGGCAGAGAGTGAATGGTCTCACCTAGGTCGACGACTAATCTAATCATAGTTTGTTCGACTTTCTGTAAACCCCATTTTCTATTAGAAATGTTTTTGTTGTGGGTTAAGGCTCTCTTTGGATTATTGTTTGTCTTTTAAGTACACCCGTAAAAAAAATTACAGATCTCTGCCTGTTGGTTTTGTTTCCGGCCGAAAATCACTATGTCTGGTAAAATACACTTGTAAATTTAATACTTCTGTACTAGGTTAGATGGTTGCCAAGCGCGGCCTAAATGTGACTATAAATCGAAAAGCGAAGGAAAACATACCTGATGAACAAGTACCTGGGATGTCCTCTCACTCGGCGTATTTTGGCCTCCGGGGATGACAATCTGTTTGTGTCCTCACTTGGCGTATGTCGTCCTTCGGTGACTTCTTCGTGTTCTCCTACTCCCATTTTTTGTTTTCCGAAGATGATTACTGCTCATACAAATTTTCGGCGAGAATAGGGTTTAATTTGAATGGTGGGTGGTGGTGGATCTAGTGCGGAGATGGGTAATGAGTTTGGAAGGCGTTAGGAGGTGGTGCACAGAGGGGAGACAAGGTTATATGTTGGGGTTATATACAAGGGCTCACACCCATTGACCAATGAACAATTTCACGAAAGGCAAGGGCAATAGCTGGAGAGAACGAGCTTTTATGTAGAGTAGCAAAATTGTCATGATTTTTTTTTTACTTTTTTTGGATGTCTCCCAAGGACGTGATTTTGTTTACTTTTGTGAGAAGTAGGATATGAACTTTGACGTGGCCCATGGTCCAAAATGTAAAAGGACACATACTTGTTTATCCTTTACTAGAAAATTGTGTTCTCTAGGGTTTTCACTGTCTAATGAATGTAGGATATCCTTAACAACTACTCCCTCCGTCCCATAATTTAAGACGTTTTTTGACAAAACACCAGTGTTAAAAAACGTCCTATATTATGGGACGGAGGGAGTAGAAGGAAAGATGCGCCTTGCGCCCTTGCCGCGTCGTTTGTTCTCTATCATTTAGGGGTTTCCTTTTTTTATTTTGATGCGAGTCGCATTTTACTGATGTCTAATATACTTGCAGTCTCATATTTTCCCTATTCTTGTGTTTTTAGAATCGTGTGAATCAAAGAGCCCCCAAACCAACAACATGATTTTTTTTAATCTGGCGTGGATCAGTGCTAAAAGCCGTAACCACTGCCTTGATCCACCACAGTTTTCGACACCTGAGCTGCCGCCGATCCACCTGGTGGCAGCGAATGTTGTGATTCAAGATGGCAATTGGAGCTAGAATGATCGCTTGTTACTACTAAGTTTCTAGATGGTTAATCAGATGTCATCGTATTGTAATGTAGTAATATGTATGGGTGGTTTTGATTTTTATGATGTGATAGAATGCTATTCATGCAAGAGCCAGCTAGCTGGTCATTTCCTGTATGGCCAGACATTATCATGCATGATTGCCTGCCATCTGTGACAGTGCACCCAATCTTGCCAGATTAATGTTGTAAGTTTTGGTTTGTGAAAACTCTTACCGAATAATTTCCCATTTTGAGACCTGATATGTCTGGTTTCTCATGCTTGAGAGGTGATGGCTTTGAACATTTTGGACCTGAACATATTTTATTTGGTTTAATTAGTTGCTTGGCTGGTACAAACCTCATGTTTTTCTGAACACCACCAAACCCCATGCTTTTGAAAGATGGTATGAGGTGTGAGATATCAACGCCAATTATCTAGGAAACAAACATCTTTGCAACCATGGCTTTGATGCCATGCTCTGATGCTAGTGTGGCAAGATGTAAAGATGGTCGTACTAATCTAATCATAGTGTGTTTTCCTTTCTCAAGTTTTCAAAAGTTGATCTTGCCGCTGAGGACAGTAAGAATTATCATGTTTAAGCAATAACAATAAGGCCTTTCTCCTCTAAAAGAGTTTTATCGGGGGGAAATGGCAACAAAATCAAAAAGTGAACAAAAAACGCATTTGATAAAATATCAAGTACCTGGGGTTTCCTTCTAATCAGAGTATTTCATTCTCTAAAGATAACAAGTTCTTTGATGACATTTGTTTGGGATTAGGCTTCAACTTTCGACTGGTCTGACGGCAGATCTAACACAAAAACAAGGAAGGAGTTTGGAAGGCGGTGAGAGGTGGGGGAGGAAAGGAGGGGGAAGGTTGTATCTTATATATACGCGACCACAAACCCTATGTGATCCGATCTATCAAATGTACATTTTACTATTTTCTGTTGGTGATTAGGGTTTTTATTGGTGGATATGGCAAGAAATAATAGTCTCGACACATGGTAAGAATTTAAGATGCCATTAAAGATGAGAGATGAAACAAAATGATGAGGTTTCATGTTAGAGTGGTAAAGAAATCATTGATTTATTTATTTTGCGTGAAGGTCTCCATGGTACTGCAGGAAATATGCCCTAGAGGCAATAATAAAGTTGTTATTTTATATTTCCTTATATCACGATAAATGTTTATTATTCATGCTAGAATTGTATTAACCGGAAACTTGATACATGTGTGGATACATAGACAAAACACCGTGTCCCTAGTAAGCCTCTACTAGACTAGCTCGTTAATCAAAGATGGTTAAGTTTCCTAACCATAGACATGTGTTGTCATTTGATGAACGGGATCACATCATTAGGAGAATGATGTGATGGACAAGACCCATCCATTAGCTTAGCATATTGATCGTTCCGTTTTATTGCTATTGCTTTCTTCATGTCATATACATATTCGTTTGACTATGAGATTATGCAACTCCCGGATACCGGAGGAATACCTTGTGTGCTATCAAACGTCACAACGTAAATGGGTGATTATAAAGGTGCTCTACAGGTATCTCCGAAGGTGTTTGTTGGATTTGTCACTCCGAGTATCGCTCCCCTACAATAATAACTGGGTGATTATAGATCGAGATTAGGATTTGCCACTCCGAGTATCGAAGAGGTATCTCTGGGCCGTCTTGGTAATGCACATCATAATAAGCCTTGCAAGCAATGTGACTAATGAGTTAGTTGCGGAATGATGTATTACGGAATGAGTAAAGAGACTTGCCGGTAACGAGATTGAACTAGGTATGAAGATACCGACGATCAAATCTCGGTCAAGTAACATACCGATGACAAAGGGAATAACGTATGTTGTCATTATGGTACAACCGATAAAGATCTTCATAGAATATGTGGGAACCAATATGAGCATCCAGGTTCCGCTGTTGGTTATTGACCGGAGAGGTGTCTCGGTCATGTCTACATAGTTCTCGAACCCGTAGGGTCCGCACGCTTAACGTTCGATGACGATTTTGTATTATATGAGTTATGTGATTTGGTGACCGAATGTTGTTCGGAGTCCCGGATGAGATCACGAACATGACGAGGAGTCTCGAAATGTTCGAGAGGTAAAGATTGATATATAGGACGATAGTATTTGGACACCGCAAGTGTTCTGGAGAGTACCAGGTATGTATCGGGTCACCGGAAGGGGTTCCAGGCACCCCCGGCAAAGATATGGGCCTAATGGGCCAAGAGGGGAAACGCAGCAGCCAGCATGGGCTGCTGCGCCCCCCATATAGGCCGAACCTGGAGGGGTAGGATAGAGGGGAAGAGAGAAAGTAAGGGGAGGGATTCGGCCTCCCCCTTCCTTCCCTCCTCCCTCCTCCTTCCTTCCCCCTCCGGAACTTATGGAAGGGGGGAGGCCGAATTGGGGAGGCGCCCAAGTAGGATTCCTCCTACTTGGGGCGCCCCCTTGGCTGCGTCTCCTCCCCTCCAACCTATATATATGTGGGGGGGGGGGGGGGGAGGGGGCACCGCTAGAACAATAGTTAGCGATAGTTGTAGAAACAATAGAAGGTGCCGTACGGGGGGAGGTGTGCACACCTCCTAAGCACACCTCCTATAAAAACACCTCTGCTCCCACTCCCTCCCACCTATATATATGAGGAGGGGAGGCACATAGAAGACAGAACAACATCTGTTAGCCGTGTGCAGCGCCTCCCTCCACAGATTACAACCTCGGTCATATTCTCATAGTGCTTAGGCGAAGCCCTGCGCGGATCACTTCACCATCACCGTCACCATGCCGTCGTGCTGACGAAACTCATCTACTTCCTTGACACTTTGCTGGATCAAGAGTTCGAGGGACGTCATCGAGCTGAACGTGTGCAGAACTCGGAGGTGCCGTACGTTCGGTGCTTGATCGGTCGGAACGAGAAGAAGTTCGACTACATCAACCGCGTTGTCAAACGCTTCCACTTTCGGTCTACGAGGGTACGTGGACACACTCTCCCCCTCTCGTTGCTATGCATCTGCAAGATAGATCTTGCGTGAGCGTAGGATTTTTTTTGAAATTGCATGCTACGTTTCCCAACAGTGGCATCCGAGCCAGGTCTATGCGTAGATGATATGCACGAGTAGAACACAAGGAGTTGTGGGCGGTGATCGTCATACTGCTTACCACCAATGTCTTATTTTGATTCGGCGATATTGTTGGATGAAGCGGCTCGGACCAACCTTACATGACCACGTTCATGAGACCGGTTCCACCGACAGACATGAAACTAGTTTTGCATAAAGGTGGCCGGCGGGTGTCTGTTTCTCCAACTTTTGTTGAATAGAATTTGACTGCGGCCGGTCCTTGTTGAAAGGTTAAAACAACAAACTCGATAAATCACCGTTGTGGTTTTGATGCGTAGGTAAGAACGGTTCTTGCTAGAAGCCCGTAGCAGCCACGTAAAACTTGCAACAACAAAGTAGAGGACGTCTAACTTGTTTTTGCAAGGCATGTTGTGATGTGATATGGTCAAGACATGATGTGATATACGTTATTGTATGAGATGATCATGTTTTGTAAAAGTTATCGGCAACTGGCAGGAGCCTTAGGGTTGTCACTTTATTGTATGAAATGCAAACGCCATGTAATTGCTTTACTTTATCACTATGCGTCAGCGATAGTTGTAGAAGCAATAGTTGGCGAGACGACCACGACGCTACGATGGAGATCAAGGTTTCAAGCCGGTGACGATGGAGATCAAGGTGTCAAGCCGGTGACGATGGAGATCAAGGTGTCAAGCCGGTGACGATGGAGATCATGATGGTGCTTTGGAGATGGAGATCAAAATGCACAAGATGATGATGGACATATCATGTCACATATTTTGATTGCATGTGATGTTTATATTTTATGCATCTTATTTTGTTTAGTATGGCGGTAGCATTATAAGATGATCCCTTACTAAAATTTCAAGGTATAAGTGTTCTCCCTAAGTATGCACTATTGCGACAGTTCGTCGTGCTGAGACACCACGTGATGATCGGGTGTGATAAGCTCTACGTTCACATACAACGGGTGCAAGAAAATTTTGCACATGCGGAATACTCGGGTTAAACTTGACGAGCCTAGCATGTACATACATGGCCTTAGAACACTGGAGACCGAAAGGTCGAACGTGAATCATATAGTAGATATGATCAACATAATATGTTCACCATTGATGACTACTCCATCTCACGTGATGATCGGACATGGTTTAGTTGATTTGGATCACGTATCATTTAGATGACTCGAGGGATGTTTATCTAAGTGGGAGTTCTTAAGTAATTTGATAAATTAAACTTAATTTATCATGAACTTAGTCCCGATAGTATTTGCATATCTATATTGTAGATCAATAGCTCGCGTATAGCTCCCCTGTTTTATTTTTGATATGTTCCTAAAGAAAACTAAGTTGAAAGCTGATAGTAGCAATGATGCGGACTAAGGTACGTGATCTGAGGATTATCCTCATTGCTGCACAGAAGAATTACGTCCTTGATGCACCGCTAGGTGATAGACCTATTGCAGGAGCAGATGCAGACATTATGAATGTTTGACAAGCTCGGTATGATGACGACTTGATAGTTTAGTGCACCATGCTTTACGGCTTAGAACCGGGACTTCAAAAATGTTTTGAATGCCATGGAGCATATGAGATGTTCCAAGAGCTGAAAATGATATTTCGGACTCATGCCCGGCTTAAGAGGTATGAGACCTCTGACAAGTACTTTGCCTACAAGATGGAGGAGAATAGCTCAACCAGTGAGCATGTGCTCAGAATGTCTGGGTACTACAATCGCTTGAATCAAGTGGGAGTTAATCTTCCAGATAAGATAGTGATTGACAAAGTTCTCTAGTCACTATCACCAAGCTACTAGAACTTCGTGATGAACTATAATATGCAAGGGATGACAAAAATGATTCCCGAGCTCCTCGCAATGCTAAAATCGGCGATGGTAGAAATCAAGAAAGAGCAGAAATCAAGAAAGAGCATCAAGTGTTGATGGTTAACAAGACCACTAGTTTCAAGAAAAAAGGGCAAGGGAAAGAGAGGGAACTTCAAGAATAATAGCAAGCAAGTTTCCACTCCCAGGAAGAAGCCCAAAGCTAGACCCAAGCCTGATACCGAGTGCTTCTATTGCAAAGGGACTGGTCACTGGAAGCGGAACTGCCCCAAATACTTGGCGGATAAGAAGGATGGCAAAGTAAACAAATGTATATTTGATATACATATTATTGATGTGTACTTTACTAGTGTTCATAGTAGCCCCTGGGTATTTGATACCGGTTCAGTTGCTAAGATTAGTAACTCGAAATAGGAGTTGCAGAATGAACAGAGACTAGTTAAGGGAGAGGTGACGATGTGTGTTGGAAGTGATTCCAAGGTTGATAAGATCACCATCACACACTCCCTCTACCTTCTAGATTAATGTTGAACCGAAATAAATGTTATTGGGTGTTTGCGTTGAGCATGAACATGATTGGATCATGTTTATTGCGATACGTTTATTCATTTAAGTCATAGAATAACTGTTGTTCTATTTACATGAATAAAACCTTCTATGGTCATACACCCAATGTAAATGGTTTATTGAATCTCGATCATAGTAATACACATATTCATAATATTGATGCCAAAAGATGCAAAGTTGGTAATGATAGTGCAATATAATTGTGGCACTGCCCTTTTGGTCATATTGGTGTAATGCGCATGAAGAAACTCCATGCAGATGGGCTTTTGGAATCACTTGATTATGAATCATTTGATACTTGCGAACCATGCCTCATGGGCAAGATGACTAAAACTCAGTTCTTCGGAACTGTGGAGCGAGCTAATGACTTATTGGAAATAATACATACCGATGTATGCGGTCCGATGAGTGTTGAGGCTCGCGGCAAGTATCGTTATTTTTTGACCTTCACAGATGATTTAGGCAGATATGGGTATATCTACTTGATGAAACACAAGTCTGAAACATTTGAAAAGTTCAAAGAATTTCAGAGTGAAGTAGAGAATCATCGTAACAAGAAAATAAGGTTTCTACGATCTGATCGCGGAGGCGAATATTTGAGTTACGAGTTTGGCCTTCATTTAAAACAATGTGGAATAGTTTCACAACTCACGCCACCTGGAACACCACAGTGTAATGGTGTGTCCGAACGTCGTAACCGTACTTTATTAGATATGGTGCGATCTATGATGTCTCTTACTGACTTACCACTATCGTTTTGGGGTTATGCATTAGAGACAGATGCATTCACATTAAATAGGGCACCATCTAAATCCGTTGAGATGACACCGTATGAACTTTGGTTTGGCAAGAAACCTAAGCTGTCGTTTCTTAAAGTTTGGGGTTGCGATGCTTATGTGAACAAGTTTCAACCTGATAAGCTTGAACCCAAATCGGAGAAGTGCGTCTTCATAGGATACCCAAAAGAAACTATTGGGTACACCTTCTACCACAAATCGGAAGGCAAGATCTTTGTTGCTAAAAATGGATCCTTCTTAGAGAAGGAATTTTCTCTCGAAAGAAGTGAGTGGGAGGAAAGTAGAACTTGATGAGGTAATTGTACCTTCTCTCGAATTGGAAAATATCACATCAGTGAAATCCGTTCCCGTGATGCCTACACCAACTAGAGAGTAAGCTAATGATAATGATCATGAAACTTCAGATCAAGTTACTACCGAACCTCGTAGGTCAACCGGAGCACGTTCCGCACCAGAGTGGTATGGTAATCCTATTCTGGAAGTCATGTTACTAGACCATAACGAACCTACGAATTATGAAGAAGCTATGATGAGCCCAGATTTCGACAAATGGCTTGAGGCCATGAAATCTGAGATAAGATCCATGTATGAGAACAAAGTATGGACTTTGGTTGACTTGCCCAATGATCGGAGAGCCATAGAGAATAAATGGATCTTCAAGAAGAAGACTGACGCTGATGGTGATGTTACTGTCTACAAAGCTCGACTTGTTGCGAAAGGTTTTCGACAAGTTCAAGGAGTTGACTATGATGAGACTTTCTCACCCGTAGCGATGCTTAAGTCTGTTTGAATCATGTTAGCAATTGCCGCATTTTATGATTATGAAATCTGGCAAATTGACGTCAAAACTGCATTCATTAATGGATTTCTTAAAGAGAGTTATATATGATGCAACCAGAAGGTTTTGTCGATCCTAAAGGTGCTAACAAATTGTGCAAGTTCCAGTGATTCATTTATGGACTGGTGCAAGCACCTTGGAATTGGAATATATGCTTTGATGAGGTGATCAAAGCATATGGTTTTATACAGACTTTTGGAGAAGCCTGTATTTACAAGAAAGTGAGTGGGAGCTCTGTAGCATTTTTAATATTATATGTGAATGGCATATTGTTTATTAGAAATGATATATAATTTCTGGATAGCATAAAAGGATACTTGAATAAGAGTTTTTCAATGAAAGACCTCGGTGAAGCTGCTTATATATTAGGCATCAAGATCTATAAAGATAGATCAAGACGCTTGATAAGATTTTTCAATGAGTACATCCCTTGACAAGATTTTGAAGGAAGTTCAAAATGGATCAGTCAAAGAAAGAGTTTTTGCCTGTATTGTAAGGTGTGAAGTTGAGTAAGACTCAAAGTGTTGGGGAACGTAGCATGCAATTTCAAAAAATTTCCTACACTCACGCAAGATCTATCTAGGAGATGCATAGCAACGAGAGGGGGAGAGTGTGTCCACGTACCATCGTAGACCGAAAGCGGAAGCGTTACTTTAATGCGGTTGATGTAGTCAAACGTCTTCGCGATCTAACCGATCAAGTACCGAACGTACGACACCTCCGAGTTCAGCACACGTTCAGCTCGATGACGTCCCTCGAACTCTTGATCCAGCAGAGGGTCGAGGGAGAGTTTCATCAGCACGACGACGTGGTGACGGTGATGGTGATGTGATCCGTGCAGGGCTTCGCCTAAGCACTACGTGAATATGACTGGAGGAGTAAACCGTGGAGAGAGACGCCGCACACGGCTTGGAACAATTGGTGTGTCTCCAAGGGGTGCCCTGCCCACGTATATAAAGGAGGGACAGGAGGAGGCCAGCCACCAGGGGCGCGCCAAGGAGAGGGAGTCCTACTAGGACTCCAATCCTAGTAGGATTCGCCCCCCTTTTTTCCTTCTCATGGAGGGGAAAGGAGGGAAGGAGAGGGAGAGGGGGAAAAGAAAGTGGGGCCGCGCCCCCTTCCCCTTGTCCAATTCGGACAGCCCAGGGGGGGCGCCACCCCTTGTGGGCTCCCCTCTCTCTCCCCTATGGCCCATGTTGGCCCATTACTTCCCTGGGGGGTTCTGGTAACCCCTTGGTACTCCCATAAATATCCGAAACATCCCGAAACCATTCCGGTGTCCAAATACTATCGTCCAATATATCAATCTTTATCTATCGACCATTTCGAGACTCCTTGTCATGTCTGTGATCTCATCCAGGACTCCGAACAATCTTCTATCACCAAAACACATAACTCATAATACAAATCATCATCGAACGTTAAGCGTGCGGACCCTACGGGTTCGAGAACTATGTAGACATGACCGAGACACATCTCTGATCAATAACCAACAATGGAACCTGGATGCTCACATTGGTTCCTACATATTCTACGAAGATCTTTATCGGTCAAACCGCAAAAACAACATACGACATTCCCTTTGTCATCGGTATGTTACTTGCCCGAGATTTGATCGTCGGTATCTTTATACCTAGTTCAATCTTGTTACCGGCAAGTCTCTTTACTCGTTCCGTAATGCATCATCCTGTAACTAACTCATTAGTCACATTGCTTGCAAGGCTTATAGTGATGTGCATTACCAAGAGGGCCCAGAGATACCTCTCAGATACTCGAAGTGACAAATCCTAATCTTGATCTATGCCAACCCAACAAACACCTTCGGAGACACCTGTAGAGCATCTTTATAATCACCTAGTTACGTTGTAAGATTTGATAGCACACAAGGTGTTCCTCCGGTATTCGGGAGTTGCATAATCTCATAGTCAGAGGAATATGTATAAGTCATGAAGAAAGCAATAGCAATAAAACTTAACGATCAGTATACTAAGCTAACGGATGGGTCTTGTTCATCACATCATTCTCTAATGATGTGATCCCGTTCATCAAATGACAACACATGTCTATGGTTAGGAAACTTAACCATCTTTGGTTAATGAGCTAGTTAGGTAGAGGCATACTAGGGACACTCTGTTTTGTCTATGTATTCACACGTATCAAGTTTCTGGTTAATACAATTCTAGCATGAATAATAAACATTTATCATGATATAAGGAAATATAAATAACAACTTTATTATTGCCTCTAGGGCATATTTCCTCCAGTCTCCCACTTGCACTAGAGTCAATAATCTAGATTACATTGTAATGATTCTAACACCCATGGAGTCTTGGTGCTGATGATGTTTTGCTTGTGGAAGAGACTTAGTCAATGGGTCTGCAACATTCAGATCTGTATATATTTTGCAAATCTCTATGTCTCCCTCCTTGACTGGTGCAAGCCTCTCGGAGTTGAAGCGTCTCTTGATGTGTTTGGTTCTCTTGTGAAATCTGGATTCCTTCGCTAAGGCTATTGCTCCAGTATTGTCACAAAAGATTTTCATTGGACCCGATGCACTAGGTATTACACCTAGATCGGATATGAACTCGTTCATCCAGACTCCTTCATTTGCTGCTTCCGAAGCAGCTATGTACTCTGCTTCATATGTAGATCCCGCCACGATGCTCTGCTTGGAACTGCACCAACTGACAGCTCCACCATTCAATATAAATACGTATCCGGTTTGTGACTTAGAGTCATCCGGATTAGTGTCAAAGCTGGCATCGACGCAGCCATTTACGACGAGCTCTTTGACACCTCCATAAATGAGAAACATATCCTTAGTCCTTTTCAGGTATTTCTGGATGTTCTTGACCGCTGTCCAGTGATCCACTCCTGGATTACTTTGGTACCTCCCTGCTAAACTTATAGCTAGGCACACATCAGGTCTGGTACATGTTGGGGAACGCAGTATTTCAAATTTTTTACCTACGATCACGCAAGATCTATCTATGTGATGCATAGCAACGAGCGGGAGAGTGTGTCCACGTACCCTCGTAGACCGAAAGCGGAAGCGTTAAGTAACACGGTTGATGTAGTCGAACGTCTTTGCGATCCAACCGATCAAGTACCGAACACACGGCACCTCCGCGATCTGCACACGTTCAGCTCGGTGACGTCCCTCGAAATCTTGATCCAGCTGAGGCTGAGGGAGAGTTCCGTCAGCACGACGGCATGGTGACGGTGTTGATGAAGTTACCGATGCAGGGCTTCGCCTAAGCACTACAATGATATGACCGAGGTGGAATTCTGTGGAAGGGGGCACCGCACACGGCTAAGACAACTGTCAACTTGTGTGTTCTAGGGTGCCCCCTGCCCTCGTATATAAAGGAGCAAGGGGGAGGCTGGCCGGCCCTCCTGGGGCGCGCCCCAAGTAGGATTCCTACTAGGAATCCTATTCCTAGTAGGTTTCCAACAAGGGAAGAGAGGGGGAAGGAAGGAGAGGGAGAAGGAAAGGGGGGCGCCGCCCCCCTTCCCTTGTCCTATTCGGACTCCAAGGGGGGGGGGGCGGCCTGCCCTGGCTCCCCTCCTCTCTCTCCACTAAGGCCCATAGAGGCCCATTAGTTCCCCTGGGGTTTTCGATAACCCCTCGACACTCCGATACTTATCCGATGACCCCCGGAACTCATCCGGTGTCCGAATAACATCGTCCAATATATCATTCTTTATGTCTCGACCATTCTGAGACTCCTCGTCATGTCCGTGATCACATCCGGGACTCCGAACTACCTTCGGTATATCAAAACACATAAACTCATAATACCGATCGTCATCGAACGTTAAGCGTGCGGACCCTACGGGTTCGAGAACTACGTAGACATGACCGAGACTCATCTCTGGTCAATAACCAATAGCGGAACCTGGATGTTCATATTGGCTCCCACATATTCTACGAAGATCTTTATCGGTCAAACCGCATATCAACATACGTTGTTCCCTTTGTCATCGGTATGTTACTTGCCTGAGACTCAATCGTCGGTATCTCAATACCTAGTTCAATCTCGTTATCGGCAAGTCTCTTTACTCATTCCGTAATGCATCATCCCGCAACTAACTCATTAGTCAGATTGCTTGCAAGGCTTATAGTGATGTGCATTACCGAGACGGCCCAGGGATACCTCTCCGATACACAGAGTGACAAATCCTAATCTCGTTCTATGCCAACTCAACAAACACCATCGGAGACACCTGTAGAGCATCTTTATAATCACCCAGTTACGTTGTGACGTTTGATAGCACACTAAGTGTTCCTCTGGTATTCGGGAGTTGCATAATCTCATAGTCATAGGAACATGTATAAGTCATGAAGAAAGCAATAGCAATAAAACTAAACGATCATTATGCTAAGCTAACGGATGGGTCTTGTCCATCACATCATTCTCTAATGATGTGATCCCGTTCATCAAATGACAACACATGTCTATGGCCAGGAAACTTAACCATCTTTGATTAATGAGCTAGTCAAGTAGAGGCATACTAGGGACACTCTGTTTGTCTATGTATTCACACATGTACTAAGTTTCCAGTTAATACAATTCTAGCATGAATAATAAACATTTATCATGAAATAAGGAAATAAATAATAACTTTATTATTGCCTCTAGGGCATATTTCCTTCAGTATCCCACTTGCACTAGAGTCAATAATCTAGTTCATATCGCCATGTGATTTAACACCAATAGTTCACATCGCCATGTGACCAACACTCAAAGGGTTTACTAGAGTCAGTAGTCTAGTTCACATTGCCATGTGATTAACACCCAAAGAGTAATAAGGTGTGATCATGTTTTGCTTGTGAGAGAAGTTTAGCCAACGGGTCTGCAAAATTCAGATCCGTATGTATTTTGCAAATTTCTATGTCTACAATGCTCTGCACGGAGATACTTTAGCTAATTGCTCCCACTTTCAATATGTATCCTGTTGGGGATATGACTATCGGATATGACCCGCCCAGGAGGGGCCGGGTTATCCCAACGGCGGCTCATCTAAATGAAGCCCAAGAGTATATTGAAGATGGCGGTTCATAAGACAAGCTTATTAAAGGGCCCAAACTCGAAGACGGCTTAAGGCCCGTAAGTGTAAACCGCCATGTATATGTGACTTGTATTGTAAGGCATGTAAGATAAGTCACCGAGCCGGACACATTTGTATGAGCCGCCCGGGACTCTGTAGGCCGCAGGGCGTCAACCCATGTATATAAGGGGACGACCCGACAGCGGCTTAGGGAAAGAAACAACAGATCGAAAGCCAGGCAAAGCGTATTCGCTCCCTGGTAATCGAAACCCTAGCAATACCACCTCAAACTGGATTAGGCTTTTACCTTCACCGCAAGGGGCCGAACCAGTATAAACTCCTCGTGTCCTTTGTCCCGTTTAACCCCTTTAAGCTAACCTCGTCGCCATGGATCCACAACTAAGTCCTTTCACTAGGATATCTGCCGTGACAGTTCCACGATAGTTGGCGCCCACCGTCGGGCCTGCGCACGGTGGTTTTGAGTTCTTGAAGGGCAGCTTCGAAGGGATCAAGGGATACGCTGTGGGCCGGATGACCAAGAGTCGTCCCGGCAAGCTCTACATCAACGATGCAGGCTGGGGCCCTGAGGCCGGCTCAATTGAGTACGGGTACGGGGTCCCCTTCGATGGAATCCATGTCTTCATCGGCAAGATCGACGCCGGGCCCTGAGCCGGACATCTGCACCGACATCATCGAGACGGCTCAGCGTGCACGACCCGCCCAGGTTCAACCCGCCGTGAAGCGTGCCTTTGTTGGATGTATCCACGGGGCTGAATTGGAAGGTTCTGTGTCTGGCGGTGAGACGGCCATCTACTCTGATGGTGAGTCGTCCACGGGCGAGACAAACACAATGTATCAACTACAAGATGGACGGCTTGGGGGCTGTTCTGATGGCGACAGTATTCTGGAACCCCATAAGCCGCCGAACAGGGTGGCTATCTTCATGGCTGGCACCCAGCCGGTTCTCGGCTCGACAGCCGCCACAGCCATGACTTCCAGTGCAGCGGCAATAACGGCCGCGGGTGTTGGCGGGTCAATACGCCCGCCGGCTCAAGTTTTAACAGATCTATTGGATGATCTGGCAACTCTGATGGGAGTAGAGGTAACCCCGGACAACCAGGAACAACATAAGGCGGATGCGGCTAAGCTGCGTGATGAGATAGCATAGGCCAAGGAAGATTTGGCGGCGGAGAACGCTAGGATGAATGCAGAGCGGGCCGTTTTAAAGGCACAAGCACAACGGATTCAAGCGGATTCATACCGGCTCTTGGTGGATCAGAACGCTGCCAACGAGGTCTTGAGGAGAAAGCACATGAGTTGTCTGCCTTTGGTTTATGAGTCGAGGAACCTCTTCAACACACCTGGAGCAGGGGCCAGTAACCCGCCGGTGATAAATCAGACGGCCGAAGCACGAGGGGGTGGAACGCCGGGTCAGCCACGCGTGACAGGTTCTCCGCATATGAACAACACCCCGCCTCAGCACATGGTGACGCCGCCGGGTCATTACTCCACCCCTTTAGACAATATGATTGCTGTAGCTATGCGATTGGCGGCTCTGCCAGTTGAGGGCGAGACCCCAACGGCGGTTGAAACCCGAAGGGCTAGAGAGCTTCTTCAAACAGCTTCCGTACAGCAGCAGGCTTATTCTTATAGTCGTGACCGGATTCATTCAACCCCTCGTCCAAGCCGGAGCCATAGTAGGCACATTGACTCGCCAGCCGTCTCGAGTACTGATCCGCGCCGTAACCAACCTCATGGACATGACCCGGTGCGCAATGGTGCCAATGCACAAGATTTGGTGGACCAGGGCAGAGCGCGTCGAGAGGCTGAGCTGGCGGCTCAACTGGCGGCTCATCAGCACACGCCGTTTTACCCGACGACTTCAGTTGAGGCAGGTGTAACTTCTAGAGCTTTGGGTATGCCGTGTTTAATGGCGGCTCTGCGAAACGAACGTCTGCCCAAGGACTTCAAAGGCCCTCGTAAGGTGCCTAATTACACAGCAGATCAGCCCCCTGAGGCTTGGGTGGAGAGTTATGAGATGGCTATGGAGATGCTGGATGTTAGTGAGGCTGCATACACTAAGTATTTCACCATGATGCTGGAAGGGACGGTTGTACCTGGTTGAAGGGGCTACCGGCTAACTCCATCGGGTCATGGGCAGAGCTAAAGGCCCGGTTTATCTAGAATTTCAAAGATACGTGCAAGCAGCCCATTGTCGGTGTCAAAACCGGCGGATCTCGGGTAGGGGGTCCTGAACTGTGCGTCTAAGGCGGATGGTAACAGGAAGCGGGGGACACAATGTTTACCCAGGTTCAGGCCCTCTCGATGGAGGTAATACCCTACTTCCTACTTGATTGATCTTGATGATATGAGTATTACAAGAGTTGATCTACCACGAGATCGTAGAGGCTAAACCCTAGAAGCTAGCCTATGATTATGATTGTTGTTGTCCTACGGACTAAACCCTCTGGTTTATATAGACACCGGAGGGGGCTAGGGTTACATAGAGTTGGTTACAAGGGAGGAGATCTACATATCCGAATTGCCAAGCTTGCCTTCCACGCAAAGGAGAGTCCCACCCGGACACGGGACGAAGTCTTCAATCTTGTATCTTCATAGTCCAACAGTCCGGCCAAGGTATATAGTCCGGCTGTCCGAGGACCCCCTAGTCCAGGACTCCCTCAGTAGCCCCTGAACCAGGCTTCAATGACGATGAGTCCGGCGAGCAGATTGTCTTCGGCATTGCAAGGCGGGTTCCTCCTCCGAATACTCCATAGAAGATTATGAACACAAGGATCGTGTCCGGCTCTGCAAAACAAATTCCACATACCATCATAGAGAGTACAATATCCCACAAATCTAATCTGCTGACAAATTTCATAGCGCGACATCACGCCACGGCCCGGTCATTATTTGAACCGTTTTTCTCAACCAGCTACTGCACATATTGCGAGGCGGTTTTCTTGGCACGTCTTGTCGAAGCAGAGATCGTGTCCCCTTATCACGGGATTCTCATCAATGCGGGTGTGGGTAACCCAACCACGCCATCAATCATGGCACTTGGGGAATAAGCGAGTTTACCAGGCAAGTGGGGAGGCGCAGAATCCCTGCTGCCTTTATAAGGGGATAAGGACTCCCTTTTGCACCCATGCTTTCTTCTTCCTGATCCATTCCCCTTCGCTCGAGCTCCAGCGCCCGAGCGTTCGTCTTCTCTGCCCACAAAGGTCTTCCGAAAATGTCTGGATTCGGAGCAGGAGGCAAGTGGATGGCCTCTACCGTTCGGGAGAAGGATATCAAAAAGCTTCGGGAGGCCGGGTATCTAGCCAAGAAAATCAGCCACCGTCTCCCAGCGGCGGGACAGATCGTTCCTACTCCGGAACCCCAAGAGAGGGTTGTATTCCTCCCTCATTTTGTCCGCGGGCTAGGGTTTCCTCTCCACCCGTTCGTTTGCGGCATCATGTATTATTACGGGATCGATTTTCACGATCTATCCCCCAATTCCTTCCTCAACATCTCATCAGTCATCGTCGTGTGCGAGGCTTTTCTCCGCATCTCGCCACACTTCGGCTTATGGCTGAAGATCTTTAATGTGAAGCCCAAGGTAGTGAGCAGCGAGCACGCCGAGTGCGGGGGCGCTATGGTGAGCAAGATGCCCAACGCCACATGGCCAACATGTACTTTTAATGATTCCGTCAAAGAGTGGCAACAACAGTGGTTTTACATCACTGAGCCGCGCGGCACGGAATGGGCCGCTGCTCCTGAGTTCCGATCCGGAGCCCCTCTGCGGCTTACGTCCTGGCCCAAGAAGGGCCTGAATTGGTCTTCGTCTGACGAACTGTTGGTGCTCCAGACGCGCGTTAAGGATATGGAAGACAAGAATATCGAACTTGTCAATGTAGTCCAGGTGATGTTAGTTCGTCGGATCCTGCCTTGTCAACACCGGACTTGCAATTTATGGGAATTCGATCCGGCCAAGCACCAGACCCTGCGAGAGCTCTTTGGCTCCTCGCACAAAGACATCTGGAAGGTGTTTTTCAAGTCTGGCAAATCATGGCCGGACTCAGCCGAGGACCGCGGGTACCAATTGTCCCGCCCTGCAAGCTCGGTAAGTCATTATACGTTTTATCCTCATAACCCAAGGGAAATGCTTAAAGTGTTTTCCACAACTCTCCTAGGGCTGGACGAAGAAGGCGGGGCGGATCCACTGCCCGGTCCCGCTGCCCGAAGAACCGGCCGGCCCACTTCTGACGAAGATGCTGGTCCCGGCGCCTTACAAGGCGCCGAAGAAGAAGGCCGAGAAGGAGGCCAAAAAGACCCGGGGCGGCCTTCATCACCGCGGCACTTCAGACACAATATCCGAAGGCTCCAACGCCTGTTCTGCCTCCGAAGAGGACGAGGAGGAGGAGGAAGACGAATCCCCAGCGGGGGGAAGAAAGAAGAGGCCGGCCTCCATACACTTGGAGGCCGAGTCGCCCAAAAGGGGAAAAACTCCTCTTTCGGAGGAGTCCACTACCGCCGCCGACAGCAGCCCGGAGTGGTATCCCAGGGCCCAGCCCCTGGTGAACTCGTGAGTATATAAAATCCGAACACGTTTATGCGTCCAGGCTCATCATGGCATAATATTTTAACCCGAGCCATACTTTTTGTAGTCCGGTGAGGTCCCGCACCGAACAATCCTCGTCAGAGGATTTTCTGAGCTCGGATGCTATGGAGAGCGGGACGCCCCCGAAGGCCCCTTCCCCCAAATATGTGAATAACACCGAGGTTTCGTCCCAGAAGGACCCAGGCCAAGGAGGGGGGGGGGGAAAGATCATGAAGGCGGCGCCTGGAGGTCAAACTTCAGGGGCCGGCGACATGGGGGAGAAGATTCCCATGGAGTCGACGGCGGGGGCCATCTTGAATTCGGCCCTCAGCCGGATGCAATTCCGGAGACCAATACGGCTCCAGAATCAAGCAGGCGGCCTCCCTCGGCTGGAGGGGGTGTGCCTGTTCCACCGGCAACCTCTGTCCAACCAGAGGTGCCGGATGTTTTGTTGGCGGCGCTGAAGAGCGCCTCCATCGTCGATGAACACCGTGCCCTTATGGGTGCGGTGATTGAGAAGATTCAGTCTGCTAAGAGTGGACTAAATGAAGCCTGTATCAGCCTTATAAGAGGCTTTGAGGTATGTTTTGTGAGGTTTCGAAGAGTGTCATAGTATGGATAGTAGCCCCTGATACATTGTCCGGTGAAAGAAAGAACCGGATAGAGGATCAAATTTATGTTCGCAGGAAGACTCACTTGATGACATCTATCTCTCTTCTTTTATAAGCAGGCGTCTGTAGAGACTGCTGGCTCTCATACTGCAGAGGTCTCCGGACTGAATCAAAGTCTGGAGCGGGCCAAAGAAGAACTTGGCCAGTTGAAAAGGCAGTTGGAAGATAAACAAGGTATGCGCAAGCCTTGTTCGCGTTCAGTGCGAACGAATTTCCAGTATGATAAAATATGTTTCATAATTTGCGCCAGGGGTGATGACCGAAGTCGAGGCTCTGAAGAAGGCTGTTGTCGAGGCCGAGAAAAAGGCAGCCGCAGAGTAGGCTCTTCATGAGAAGCACGAGGCCAGGGTTATTGAAGCTGAGCAAGAGCTTCAAGAGGCCGTGAAGAAATGCGAGACCTTGGAGCAGAGTTTAACGGAGAAAGAATCCGAACTCACCAGGGCTCATCATGCCGCGCGCGATGCCCGGGGGGAAACCCAAGGCGCCCTGCAGGAGATCCAAGAGACGAGGAAGATCGCGGCGGGTAAGGCTTTTTTCCATGTAAAGCAAGTATTTGAGGAGAAAATCATGTTTCTAATTTTGAGTTCGGATTCCTCCAGGGGTATTTGCGGAGCTGCCCCGCAGCATATCGGATGCCCCCCAATTCTACCGAGCCGAAGAAAGGAACACTGTGGATAAGCTCTTCTGGTCACAGTATCTGGCACCGAATTATCCGGTGCCTTTTGCCGATCAACTGAAACAGCTGATCGAACTGCATAGGGCGGCCGAACTAGCCATGAAGGATTTGATTATCTGGCTATGGCCTGCCGAGCCGATTCCAAGCAGCTACTTCGGGCTCATGAAGCGGTTTGTGAGTGCCTGCCCTCGACTTGACGTCATCAAGCGGTCGGTCTGTATAGAGGGTGCGCGAATGGCCTTCGCCCGCGCAAAGGTGCACTGGGGGAAGATGGATGCTGAAAAGCTGATGACCGAGGGACCGCCAGAGGGGAAGGAGCACCGCAAGCCCGAATTATATTATGAAAGTGTCCTGAAAGGATCCTGCCTTGCGGTGGAGCAATGCACCAAGGACATTATATTTCCATGAATACAATCATGTTGTCCTTTGTAATGTTGAACAAGGTCATTTCTATTATTTATTGCCTGTTATATAAAAGTTTATCCTCCTGCGCAGCCGTTTTATATATTAATCCTGAGAGTTGGCCAGTCGTCGGCTTCTGCCCCCACGTAGGAAGTTCGGGGGTGTTCGGGATAAACTTGATCACTCTTTATCCCAGTTTTGGGTCCTTCGAAGGAGGTGTTCAGCACAACGAACCAGGCAATCGGACTATAGGGCTTTATCACTCTCACTTAGTCATAGGAGCTTTAGAAAAGGAAGGTAGGCGCAACCCGTGGTGTTCGGAAGACCGCACGAGGGGCTCTATAAGCACCTGATCGGAAGAAAAACCGATCCATCGCACGCTGCATCGGTTATGGCATTATGAGGGAGAAATCCTTAAAGATTTTACAACCTCTCGAACAGCTGACCAGCTCTCGCCGTATCATGACAGTCAGTTTTCGGCTTTCTCTACTGAGGTGCTTGTCTGGAAGAACCGGGACACAATTGCAGTAGTTCTCCCTGTGCCGCCTTAGCCGATATAGTGGAACGTAAGGTAACAAAACGTGGGAGCCGCAAACCCAACATTTGACCCAAGACATGATTCGGAGCTGATGCATATAATGCTATAAGTTCGGGGTGCCGAACTTCCATGAAGGTGTTCGGACTTTATTGCCGTATTATGGGTAAAACGAAGCCCCTGGCATATTTAAGGCATATCGCGGTGTACGGATGCCACTTGGCAAAAGAATTTCAATAAGAAATAACAGCAGATAAGCGTCATATAAATCCACATGTTGTATTTGAATAGTATGTCGATGCGTATGAGTACAGGTAATGTGATAAAAAAGAAATATGACTGTGGAACCTGCTGAGACCAGGGGGGAAGAAGCTGTGTGCGGATCCAGAGTATAGTCGGATGGTCATCGCGGGGAATATCTAAGGATTCCCTTGCACGTTCGAGCTGCTTCCATATCGCCAGTCCTGGTCTACGCAAAGGTGAACCTGCAAAGAAAATGTAAGAAATGTTTGTGTGCCGCAGAGCGGTTGAGCCGCGTTATGTGGCCTGTGCTGGCCTTCGCCGGAGTGTTTAATTGAGCTCTGGACGAGCCGGGCTATCCTGCCGCGAAGTAGTTCGGAGTCCTTTGGCGGTGTCCGGGAGCCTGGCCATCGATTCGAGGTTCAATTGAAAGGTGCCACTCGTTGGTTCTACTGTTAAAGTAGCGGTATACTCTTTGGTACCGAGGGAAAGTTCGGCCTTGCCATTAACCGTGATGACGCCGCGCGGACCGGGCATCTTGAGCTTATGGTAGGCATAATGTGGCACCGCGTTGAATCGAGCGAACGCGGTTCGTCCGAGCAGTGCCTGATAATCACTGTGAAAGGGGACGATGTCGAAGATTAACTCTTCGGCACAGTAATTGTCTGGTGATCCGAAGACTACCTCAAGGGCGATGGAGCCTGTACAGCGGGCCTCCACACCTGGAATAATACCTCTAAAGGTGGCTTTAGTGGGCCTGATCACCGAATGATCGATGCCCATCTTGCGCACTGTGTCCTGGTAAAGCAGGTTTAGACTACTGCCTCCATCCATAAGGACTCGTGTGAGGTGGAACCCGTCAATTATTGGGCCGAGGACTAGTGCGGCTGAATTGCCCTGATTGGTATTAACCAGACGATCCGTGTGGTTGAAGGTGATCGGCCCTAGTTTGTATTGTGGGACGACTGGTTCCGTTAAGTCGACATCCCTGAGGGTGCGCATCCGGTCCGGGTTGGGAGTGTGGGTGGCGTTTACCACGTTCACCTTTGGATTTGCGGGGGAAATTTCTTTTGCCCTCCTGTATCGGTGATCCGGGCTCCTCGTCGCCATCATCGCTTTGAGACCCCTTATCTTTGTTTTTGGCGCCTGACCTGCCGGCTTGTTTGAAGACCCAGCATTCTCTGTTGGTATGATTGGCTGGTGTTCCTGGGGTGCCATGAATTTGGCATGGACGATCGAGTATGCGGTCCAGACTGGACGAACCCGAATTGTCATTTTTGAATGGCCCTTTCCGCTGACCGGACTTAGAGCCACTAAATCCGGCATTGACTGCCGTATCTTTGGCTTTTTCACCATTTTTGCGGCGCATGTGTTTGTTGCGTCGGGCCAACCAGCTATCCTTGCCCGCACAAAAGCGGGTCATGAGTGTCGTGAGGGCTGCCATGGATTTTGGCTTCTCTTGGCCGAGATGTCGGGCGAGCCACTCGTCACGGATGTTATGTTTAAAGGCCGCTAGGGCTTCGGCATCCGGACAGTCGACAATTTGGTTCTTTTTAGTTAGGAACCGAGTCCAGAATTTCCTGGCTGACTCTCCGGGCTGTTGTGTTATGTGACTTAAATCATCAGCATCCGGTGGTCACACATAAGTGCCCTGGAAGTTGTCCAGGAATGCATCTGCCAGGTTCTCCCAACTTCCGATGGAGTTTGCCGGCAAGCTATTCAGCCAGTGCCGAGCCAGCCCTTTGAGCTTTAGCGGGAGATACTTGATGGTGTGTAGATCATCCCCACGGGCCATGTGAATGTGGAGGAAGAAATCCTCTATCCATACCGCGGGGTCTGTAGTGCCATCATCTGATTCAGTGTTCACGGGTTTAAACCCTTCTGGGAATTCATGATCCATTACTTCATCAGTGAAGCATAGGGGGTGTGCGGCGCCTCTGTGCCGGGCTATATCACGACGCAATTCATACGAGTCTTGTCTGCTGTATTCGGCCCGGCCGGATTTTCTTTTAGTATATCCGGCATGACGGTCGTCGTCACGCGTTGTGGCGCGCCCCCGTGATCCGTAGATCGATCTTTTATGTCCTGCTTTGTTTTCCAATACGCCTTGCAGGTCCTGCATGTTGCCCCGGGCCTTGATGTTTTTGTTTGACTGGCGACGGGGTGCGGGCTGGACTTCGGGCTGATATGCCGCTTTGTCTCGGCCACGAAGTGGCCGGTCAGCCGCATCATACGCTGGTAGTGTAGGCTTTAATGCTTCCTATTCGAGTTGGGGTAGCAACCTGCACTTTGGGTAACTTTTGGTTGGGCGTTCGAGTTCGTATTCCTCGGCTGCCAGGACCTCGGTCCATCTATCCGCTAGCAGATCTTGATCAGCTTGAAGCTGCTGCTGCTTTTTCTTCAGCCTTTTTGGTGTGGCTATAAGCCGGCGCTTGAAGCGCTCCTGCTCGACGGGATCCTCAGGCACGATAAATTCTTCATCGCCGAGGTTCACCTCGTCTTCGGAGAGGGACATGTAAGTGTCATCCTCTGATTCTCCGTCTGTCGCCTGTTCCTTAGGGCTAGCTTGCCCATCCTCCCGCTCGAAGCCTGGCTGGAGGGGATTGTCTTTGTCTTCGGCACTATCCGCAGCGTTATTGTCTCTTGTGCCGGTATCGCTGCTTTTGCTATGGCGGGGCTTAGAGCGGTGCCGATGACGGCGGTGCTTAGATTGCTTCTCGAGGGGATTATCCTCCGTTGCCTTATTGCCATCGCTTTCTTTGGGGGTGTCCACCATATATATATATATATATCATATGATGAGGTGGATGTCCAGCGCCCAGTGGGCGGTGGTTCCTATTCTTCTCCTGCATCGTCGTCCATACCGTCGATGTCTTCGGAGCCGAAATCGAGCATGTCGGTTAAGTCGTCGACAGTGGCTATTAAGTGGGTGGTGGGTGGGGAACGAATTTCTTTGTCGTCCGCTTCCCACTCAAGCCGGACATAGTTCGCCCAAGGGCCTTCTGACAAGGAGAGAGACCTCAATGAGTTTAGCACGTCGCCCAAGGGCGAGTGCTGAAAGATATCCGCGGAGGTAAACTCCATGATCGGTGCCCAATCAGATTCGATAGGCACGGACGCAAGCGGTTCGGAGCCTGTGGCCGGGGACGAATCCAAGGGTCCGGTGACACAGCTCTCATAGGAGGTGAAGTCAGTATTCGGCTCTATCGCCGCTGAGTGTGCGGCCTCCGTGGCAGGGTCTATCCACCCGTCCTTGGACGGCACGATCTGCTCCGGATTGAGGGCCAGAGTAGCCATAGGTGTGATCTCCCGAACACCGTCCGACGTCAGAGCTAAGTCATGCTCGTCGTGACTGTGCGGCGCACCTGACATGGGCTCGAATCCGTCAAAGATCAAGTCTCCGCGGATGTTGGTAGTATAGTTTAAGTTTCCAAACCTGACCTGACGGCCAGGGGCGTAGTTCTCGATCTGCTCCAGATGGCCAAGCGAGTTTGCCCGCAGTACGAAGCCGCCGAATACGAAGATCTGTCCGGGGAGAAAAACCTCACCCTGGATCGCATCGTTGCCGATGATTGAAGGAGCCATCAAGCCTTTATCGTGACGGCACAGTGGAACTCTCAATGAAAGCACCAATGTCGGTGTCAAAACCGGCGGATCTCGGGTAGGGGGTCCCGAACTGTGCATCTAAGGCGGATGGTAATAGGAGGCAGGGGACACAATGTTTACCCTGGTTCGGGCCCTCTCGATGGAGGTAATACCCTACTTCCTGATTGATTGATCTTGATGATATGAGTATTACAAGAGTTGATCTACCACGAGATCATAGAGGCTAAACCCTAGAAGCTAGCCTATGATTATGATTGTTGTTGTCCTACGGACTAAACCCTCCGGTTTATATAGACACCGGAGGGGGCTAGGGTTACACAGAGTCGGTTACAAGGGAGGAGATCTACATATCCGAATTGCCAAGCTTGCCTTCCACACAAAGGAGAGTCCCACCCGGACACGAGACGAAGTCTTCAATCTTGTATCTTCATAGTCCAACAGTCCGACCAAGGTATATAGTCCGGCTGTCCGAGGACCCCCTAATCCAGGACTCCCTCACCCATGTCGATCGTCGATTTGGTTTCTTGTGTTCAAGCCGAGGGCGAGCAATGACCAGCCGGGTGCGCCGGGTCTCGACTATCATACATTCTTCAGATAATATCAACGTCGGCTCAGCAATTTTAATGTTGGAGAAAAATTGCTGTTTCCTTCCACTCAAGCAGAAACTTGGGCGGCTAAAACGTCATTGCAACAACATGGGGGAGCTCATGGCGGCTCTCGTCAAGTATGCCGACTCTGATAGTACCAAGGACCCTGACTCCAAGGATGAAAGATCAAGAAAGGGAAAGAAGAGTAGCGGTATGAGGGGACATCAGTACAACCCGGCCAATCAGAGCGGCAACGGTAAGCGCAAAGCTGATGATTTTTTGGCTAACACCGGTGCACGGAATTATAACCAGCGTCGTAAGGGGAGGCCGGCTCAAGGGACAAAATTTGACCTTGAGGCAATAATGAATCAGCCGTGTCCGAAACACGGAACGGATCAGAAGCCAGCTACTCATCTGTGGAAAGATTATATTATAATGAGACACTTTAGGGAGTCCATCCAGCACAACCATGGCCCGAACGGCGGTTTAGGGTCCGACTCTCATGGTCCGGGTCATGGAGGCGGTGGCTCAAATTCCGGGTTTCAAGGCCACAGCAACCAGGGTGGCTACAACCAGCAGAATAGTCAGGGAAATCAACAGCAGCAGCAGTCTGGTTATTAGAGCAACCCGAAGCAATTGAATAGTGGATAGTATCACGTTTTCACCACCAGCTTGTGTAAGCGGGATTAGAAGCTTCATAAGAGGGCGGTGAATGCTGTTGAGCCGGCAGTGCCACGTTATTTACGGTGGTCAGAGCAACCTATTGTGTGGAGTCGTGAGGATCATCCGCCCCGGGTTGATAATCTAGGTCACCTGGCTCTGGTGGTGGCGCCTCATGTTGGGGGATATAAATTTACTAAGTTACTCATGGATGGAGGCAGCAGCATTAACATACTTTATTATGAGACCTTCCGTTGCATGGGACTGACTGATAAAAGTAGCCGTCAAACACTGTTTTCCATGGTGTGGTGTCGGGTAAGTCATCCTATCTAGTGGGTAAGATATCTTTGGAAGTTTCCTTTGGAGATGAACATGACTCCAGGCCTGAGACTCTAACCTTTGAAGTGGTCAAGATCAAGAGCCCTTATCATGCTCTGTTTGGGCGGCCGACTTATGCTAAGTTCATGGCGAGGCCTTGTTATGTTTACTTGTAGCTTAAGATGCCGGGTTACAAGGGCACCATCACAGTGCATGGAAGTCTCAAGGTGGCCTTAGGGTGTGAAGAAGGTGATGTTGCTTATGCTGAATCAGTTTGTGCGGCAGAGGAGCTGAAATTTTACAAAGATAATGTTGACCCGGCGGACATGACATCCTTGAAAAAGCCAACCACAGAGCATGACCCTTTGCCAAAATTTAAGTCGGCAGATGACACTAAAATGGTTGATTTTGTTCCTGGCGACTCATCTAAGCAGTTCAGCATCAGTGCCAATTTGGATCCGAAATAGGAAAGCGCGCTCATCGAGTTCATCCGTGAGAACTGGGACATCTTTGCATGGAAGCCTTCAGACATGCCAGGTGTACCGAGGGAACTCGCTGAGCACACTCTTAATATTGATCCGAAGTTTAAGCCGGTCAAGCAATTCCTTCGTCGTTTTAACGAGGAGAGGCGGAAGGCCATTGGTGAACAAATGGCCCGGCTCTTAGCGCCGGGTTTATCGTTGAAGTTTTTAATCCTGAGTGGTTGGCTAACCCGGTGTTGGTGCTCAAAAAGAATGGCACTTGGCAAATGTGTGTGGATTACACAGACTTAAATAAGGCTTGTCCGGCTGATCCGTTTGCTCTCCCCCGTATTGATCAAATCATTGATGCTACGGCGGGTTGTGAGCGTTTGAGTTTTTTGGATGCTTATTCTGGTTATCATCAGATCAAGATGGCAGTTAAGGACCAGGAGAAGACGGCTTTCATTACTCCGTTTGGAGCCTTCTGCTATGTGTCTATGCCTTTCGGGCTCAAGAGTGCCCAGGCGACTTACTAGCAGTGTGTGCAAAATTGCCTTCACAATCAGATCGGGCGTAATGTTCATGCTTATGTAGATGACATTGTGGTGAAATCCAGGAAGAATGAGACCTTGATTGATGATTTGAAGGAGACGTTTGACAATCTCCGGGTCTACAAGATGATGCTTAACCTGGCCAAGTGTGTTTTTGGTGTACCAGCAGGCAAGCTCTTGGGTTTTCTGGTTTCTAACAGAGGCATTGAAGCTAACCCGGAGAAGATCAAAGCCATTACTTCTTTGGCTAAACCGGCGTGTGTTAATGATGTTCAGCGTCTGGCGGGTCACATTGCAGCTTTAAGCCGGTTTATAAGCCGGTTGGGAGAGAAGGCTATCCCTCTGTATCAGATGATGAAGAAGACAGATAATTTCGTCTGGAGTGATGCTGCTAATGAGGCATTTGAGGCGCTTAAGAAGTAGTTGGCTGAGCCGCCGGTTCTTGCTGCTCCTATTGATAAAGAGCCTCTGTTGTTATATGTGGCTGCCAATAGCCGAGCCGTCAGTGTGGCTATTGTGGTGGAAAGGAAAGAGGCAGGCAAGGAGTATCCGGTTCAACGGCCGGTTTACTATATTAGTGAGGTACTTATTGGGTCCAAGCAGAGGTATCCGCACTGGCAGAAGTTAGTGTATGGGGTCTTCATGGCAAGCCGGAAGCTCAAGCAATACTTTCTGGGTCATCCTATCACTGTGGTTAGCTCTGCTCCTTTAGGGGACATCATCCAAAACAGAGAAGCCACAGGCCGGGTCGCCAAGTGGGCCATTGAGCTTGGACCCCATGGTCTGAAGTATGTGCCTCGTACGGCCATCAAGTCCCAAGCACTCGTGGATTTTATCAATGACTGGACAGAGTTGCAGACGCCTGAGGAAAAGCCGGATAACACTTATTGGACTATTCATTTTGATGGGTCCAGGCACTTGGAAGGCTCAGGGGCTGGAGTTATCTTGACTTCCCCACGAGGTGATAAGTTTTCTTATGTTCTCCGGTTATTGTTCCCTTGTACTAACAATGCAGCTGAGTATGAGGCTTTGCTTCATGGTCTTCGGATGGCTAAGGAGATGAACTTAAGCTGGGTAAGGTGTTTTGGCGACTCAGATCTGGTAGCCCAGCAAGTTTGTGGCACTTGGGATTCTAAGGATCCACTCATGGCGGCTTATCGTCGAGAGGTTGATGCTATTGCGGGTCACTTCAAGGGTTACCAAGTTGAGCATATTGATCGCAGGAAGAACGAAGCGGCTGACATTTTAAGCCGGTTAGGGTCTCAGCGTAAGCCGGTGCCACCTAACACGTTCCTCGATGTTCTACTCAACCCTTCTATCAAATTACCTACGGAGGAGGATCTTGTTGTTCCTGACCCGGAAGCGCAATTGGTGGCGGCTCTTCATGCTATTCCTGATTGGACAGTGCCGTATTTGGCTTACATGACCCGGGGCGAATTACCTGAGGATGAGATCTTAGCCAGGCAGATAACCCGGCGGTCTAAGTCAATGACGATTGTTAATGGGGAGTTGCACCATCGCAGTGTCACAGGGACGTTTCAACGTTGTGTCTCTCCTGAAGAAGGCTGTGAGATTCTGCGAGAGATTCATGAAGGAGATTGTGGTCACCACGCCGGCTCTAAATCTCTCGTAGCCAAAGCTTTTCATCATGGGTTTTATTGGTTGATGGCTCATGCTGATGCGGAGGATTTGGTCAGCAGATGTGACGGTTCTCAGAAGTTTTAACGTCGCGCTCATGTGCTGGCTCAAGAGTTGAGAATGATTCCAATCACTTGGCCCTTTGTGACCTGGGGGCTTGACATGGTGGGGCCTTTCAAGAGGTCCAAGGATAAAAAGACCCACCTCTTGGTGGCAGTTGACAAGTTTACTAAGTGGGTTGAAGTAGAGCCGGTCAGTAAGTGTGATGCAGCAACGGCGGTTCAATTCATCAAAAAGTTGATCTTCCGTTTTGGCTTTCCACACAGCATTATAACAGATAATGGTACTAACCTCTCTAAAGGCACTATGAGAGAATTTTGTTAACGGGAGCATATTCGACTTGACGTCTCCTCCGTGGCTCACCCTCAGTCCAATGGTCAAGCGGAACGAGCTAATCAAGAGATTCTGCGAGGTATCAAGCCCCGGCTTATGGTTCCTTTGTAGAGAACGCCGGGTTGTTGGGTGGAGGATCTACCCTCAGTGTTGTGGAGTATCAACACAACCCCAACAGTTCTACGGGTTATACACCTTTCTTTATGGTTTATGGAGCAGAGGCGGTTCTCCCTAGTGATATCCGTCACGATTCACCCCGGGTGGCGGCTTATGTTGAAGCTGATAATGAAAAGGCACGTCAGGATGCACTTGACCTGTTGGATGAGGAGCGTGATCTCGCGGCGGCTCGTTCGGTGATTTATCAACAAGATTTACGTCGTTATCACAGCCGCCGGGTCAAAACCAGAACCTTTCAAGAAGGCGATTTAGTGCTCCGGCTCATCCAGGATCAAACGGATATGCATAAGCTATCACCGCCTTGGGAAGGACCTTTTGTGGTTAACAAGAATCTGCATAATGGGTCATACTATCTTATCGACGTTCGAGACCACAAGGACTCACGCAAGTCGGAAGAGGAGACCCGTCGGCCGTGGAATATTTCTCATCTTCGGCCCTACTATACTTGAGCCACCGGCTCTCATGATGTACATAGTCTGATGATGTATATATTATAAACAGTATAATAAAGCCGGCATCCCTGATAATTCAGGGCCTATGTCGTTTCACTTCTTCGAAGCTGAGTCTTTATCATCGTCTTACATGTTCATTTAAGAGGCTTGACGCCCAAATTACAGGGATCAAAGAGAGTTGGATGCACGGCACAACTCAAACATAGATCCCTGACGAGCACAACTTGTCAGTATGTCATTGGGGGGGGGGGCTTCCTGTTCAAACATAGGTGTATCCACCAAAGAGAACATAGTGTTACTACCCTCTTGACCAGGTTATCTTGTTCAAACATAGGCGTATTCGACCAAAGAGGACATAACCTTTCCGGGTCATCCTACCTGTATACTAGCTGCTTCAACTCCATCAGGTCATCCTGATTGACCCGCCGAACTCTTAAACAATCAGTCTTTTATGGTGTACTCACCAAAGATCTTGAGCTTGTTAAGGTTCAAACGGCGGTTTGTCATGCGAGAGCACGGCTTACAGATAGTCAGGCTAGATCCAGGCTTCATAAGTCGCCTTCTTTGAAACTTGGATAAATCGACCCGTGATGCATGCTACTACTCTGACCCCGCGTACTCCTGATAAGTCTATCTTTATACAAGACCTGACTTTATCTAGGTTCAAATGTCGATTGGGTACTGTGAGTGCCGGCTCACGGAAAGCACGTACCTTCCAGTGCTTAGGCTAGTTCCATTGAATAAGACACTTTGGCTTGGCGGCCTACAAAAGCCTCAAATTTTTCGATTTCTCATTTTTTCATCTCTTTTTTGCCATTTGTTTTTACAAATCGGGCCAAGCTGCCCTACTTATGGCTCATATTTGAAGCATCTTTTGGGTCTCTACAACCCGCCAGGATGGCAGACTCTAAGTCGCCAGTGTATCATACTCTTCTGTTTGGAGTTATAAATCTACAAACTCTAACTGCATAAGGTTGCTAAACCGGCAGTCTAAGCATACACCATAGGTACGATATTTTATTATATCAGACCGGCCCTGGTTATGGACTATTCGTCCCCAGTGGCTTCAATTGGGTATCATGACCCGCCCCGGCGATAAGCCGCCAGGGCACTTGTAATTTCTTTGTGTGCAGGGTAATGATAAATCAGATCTGCATCAATCAACGCTGTCATAAGCATAAAGTGATGGTTTCTTAAACTGGCGGATCAACAGTATTGCGCAAAACTGAACCGTGCACGATGGCACGGCAGTTTAAAGTTTCACTACCATATTACATGACTCCATGAGTCAAACAGATCAAGTGTTTTTCATATAGATCAAATATAAACCGCCCAGCGGTTCAATCTTCTTGGCCTTGCTGACTTGAGGCTTCTGGATTATCCTTCTCCGAATCTTCGTCCTCTGCCGCCGTCTGGAGATTCGGTGATGACCAATCAATGCCACATAAAGCTTGAAATTCAGCCTCATCATCTATAAGTCCAGACGGGTCAACTTCAGGGGCAAAAGTATGCTTATGGATTGGAGGGATTGAACCCATCACTTTATAAGCCAGCGTAGGAATCTTTTGATTCTCCATGCTGTAAGCCTTGTGATATTTCGACAGATCCGTCTCATTCACGATCAGACTGGCTAGAGGGCGTATTTGTTTCACGCAGGCAGCAAAGTCTTTCTGATCAAATGAAGTGCCATCTTCTTTTAAACTTGGATATCCAGTAGCTACCTCAGACGGGTCTAGCTCTGGTAGCCATGTCGTGGCCCGGCTCAAAGCCGTTACGGCACCGACTCTTGCAGACGACCGCTTCATCTCATCAATCCTGGCAGGTAGCACAGAAAGTCTTTTCAAGACATCTGACAAAAGAGTTGGTGCTTGATTAGTCGGAGAGATTGTAGCCAGTGTACGCTGAGCTCCAGTGTACAGTTGTTCGACAAGGGTGTAAACCGCCTTCAGCTTCACAAGCATGTCTTGGTTAAGGTTGGTGCTCCTTGGACCCGAGTAAATCATAAATTGGTTAGAGGCGGTTTATACTATCAAGGAAAAGATTCACTTTTGATGTTTAAGAAGGCGACTCACCAAAGATAGCGGAAACCATCTAGTACACACGGTGTTTTAAGCCAGTGAGTTCAGTGTCACCTCTTGAAGAGCAGCCTCGGCTTTTTCAGCTTGTTGCGTTAAAACCGTCTTCTCTTCAGCCCAAGTGTTTCTCTCCGCCTCAAAACTGGTCTTCAGTTTTTCCATCTCAGCCACGCTAAATTGGAATTTTGAATCGGCCTTCCGGGTTTCAGATTCTTGGTTTTCCAGCCGGGTCTTTGCATCAGACAATTGTTATTGCAAATCAGCAGTGGCAGCCTATACAAGCACAAGAATTTCAAAAACATTCATAACCGGGTTACAGAAGTATAAGTCCCAAGCCTTTTGCAAGCAACAACACTTGGCACTTGGGGGCTAATGCCTGCCGAAAATTTCTTCATACAAATGGCTCATGTGAATAAGTCCAAAGCACTTTGCAAGCAACAATATTTGGCACTTGGGGGCTAATGTCTATTGCTCGCGTCTCATTACTACTTTATAATGACCCGACTGCGCTATAAACAGTTGCAGCCGGTTCATGGGGGCTACACCAATAATCTTTCCTTCATAAACAATGGTAAATAGGACCGGCTAATTCATGCTGATTAAACCGGCCCTTGGGGACTACGGATGCAATGCTAAATTGTTTAAACATCCAGTTTTATTCTAACTATGACAACCGGCCCTGGAAGGATTCTACTATAGATGCTTATGGATTATTCTAAGTCTACATCATATTCAATTTTATCATACCCAGTAGACTTGGGGGCTGGTAGGATGTACATAATTTATTTAAAGCCGGAAGTCATACCTCATACTTTTGATGCATCTGCTTCACCATATCGATTTCAAGATCGCGGCTGGAGTGTACTTGGTTGAGGTAGCCAGACAGAATTTCACTGCTGCTCAATTGTGCATAATGGGAGACATCAAACCTCACTTTCCGTCTCTGTATAACCTCTTGCTTGGCGGAGTGTTTGGCTAAGACAGTTGGATTTCCCGGTTCCGTAAAACCGGTGCCAGTGATCATAACGTCATCAGCATGAGTCTCTGATGGCTTAAGCGAGCTTGATGGTTCAGTATTCAAAGAATCGGTATTGGTGTGATCAACGGAGAGGTCAGGAATTTCAGGTGGAGCGTCAGAGGCAGGTTCTTCTGGCTGTCTTTCAGAAGCTTCAGGTGCAGAGACTTGCTGCTCCGTTTCAACAACTTTAGGAGCCTCAATTGGCTTGGTCACCTTGGCCTTCTTGCTAGGCTTTGCTTGTCCACTGCATGGGTTGTGACAAGTCAGTATAGTTATAAGAGTATAAAGAGGTATGAAATAAAGTTAATTATTGTTACCCAGGGGCAGTCTTGAAAGCCGGCAGCTGGGTCTGTGATGAATCGCCAGAGGAAGAACGAGAAACCTCCTGGTCGTTTGAATCAGAGGAATTGAGTGGCTGGCGAAAGAGACCCGCCAGCGGGTAAAAAGGAGTTAAGTTTAGAAGGACCTCGTTCTGGTGTTTCCGTGGAACCGGAGTATTCGGTAAGCCGGAGGACAATTCTTCACCTCCGCTGTTCCGAATCATGCGTCGGCTCTCGTGCTGCTGTTGCTTCAAAAGAAGTGAGGATCCAAATGAGCTAAGGGGTGTGAAAATCTTACTTTCCGGGTTACTCGTCGAATTTTCTATCTTGGCAAATGTGCTGAGCCGGAGGGAATAATAGTTACCTCTTCTTCAACAGCTTGGCTGGCCCCCGTATCATCCTGAGAGTAATCAATGTCAATAAGATAATTGAAAAAGGAGCCAAGACAGTCAAGGGCTACCTCCGACTCAGAGGTGTCGTCTAGATCAAACATTTCAGAGGCAGTTGGTTTCTTCTTATGCTTCTTGGTGGTTTTCTTGATGGCTTTCTTGGCAGCCTTGGCCTTTTTGGTAGCTTCATGGTCATATTTTTCCTTCCGAAAATCCGACTTAGCCTATGGAAGTCAGCAAGCACTACTGCAGGAGACTGCTAACGCGACACTACGATCAGAGACCCTTTGCCGAAACTGTGTGCGATGCCATAATCGCAAACGGTGGTGTAAAAAACCCGTCAAAAAGGTGCAAAACGTTTGCGATGATGTATGCATCAAACACGGTTCATGTTTTAGTTGCGTGTGCGATGAAGGGCATACGGTTAATCCATTCAAACTGTCTGCGATGAGGCAGAACAACAGAAACGTGCAGCCATAACAATGTGTGTGCGATGCAGGACACACGGTTAATCCATTCGAACTGTTTGCAATGAGGTAGAACAACAGAAACGGGCAGCCATATCAATGTGTGTGCGATATACGGCATACGGTTAACTCGGACGAACTGTTTTCGATTAGGGAACACAACAGAAACGGTTCAACTTAACAAGATGTGTGTGATATGCATCATACAGTTCACATGGATGAACTGTTTGCGATGAGCCAAAAGAACACAAACGAGTCATGTAAACAAGATGTGTGTGATACGTGGCAAACAGCCGACTCGGATGAACTGTTTGCGATGAGAAATTACAACACAGACGGTCAATACAATTACTTTGTGTGTGATTCTGTGTGTACAAAAAACTTTGAAAAATGCAAACTAGTTGCTTGCGGTGGCTAGGAGTATCGCATACGATGCGTCTGCGAGTACTCGTGTGCGATGATTAGTATGTTACACATACGTTTCCTTATGTGAACAAGTGTGTGAATTTGCAATATGGACAGTCAATATGCAAATGCCTTCTGGACATCGGGCACACGCTTAAACTCAATGAACTGTGTACGATACTAATACTTTCCATGAAAATTTATGAACTTGGGTAACAGCATTTGAGTAACATATATATAGTGGTTACACTATTCGACAAAAGGAGGATCTTTGTAACATGGTTTTGACAACCATATGGTCCATATCTACATACTTAACATAGTAACAACTATCACATTTTAAGAGGCTAAGGGCCAACAACCATATGGTCCATATCTACATACTTAACATATATAGTAACAGCTAGCACATTTTAAGAGACTGAGGGCCAACAACCACAACTATCCACTCGAAGCAGCTTGATCACGGCGACTCCGCATCTCGTCAATGAAAAGAAAGAGCCCTCCTGTGCCTTGGTAGAGCAGGAGTAGAACAGTGTCTCCAATTTTCCAATATGGATGCATTGCCACGAGAAGCGAGAACTTGTTAATTTGAATGGTTCCATTTTGCGGGAAATGCAGTACCTTGCAATCACTTTGGCGTTATTAGAAGGCACAAGTGTAATTCGACCATGCCGGGAAATCGATCCAGGAACGGCTACAGGGGGCCATTTCTATTGACATGTAGAATAAAAAACAATTGTAACATATCGTTGAAGATATATATAGTTTATGAGCATCAACATTAAAATAAGACTTTTTACCAGCGCTTTGTGCACACAATTGGTCTTGTTCAGTGTGTGCACCATAGGTCTAATTAATCCCATCCAAAATCCAGCGTTCATACGCTGTGCTATCTCTGTCAGATTATCAACAAAGTTTATGACATGCTTCAAGTCCTTCCAGTGAAATTTGGTACGCTTAGTAACATACAGATCGTTCACTATGCATCCAACATATCCTGCTTAAAAGGTGGAAAGGTATTATTTATTCAGAACATGGCAGAAGAATATACAGTGCGCATAAATTGGTACAAAGAATTTGTTACTGCCTAGGAACGGAGTCAGAATATGATATCACAATTGGTTGCTTAAATAGTGATCAATTGGTTGCTTAAATAGTAATATGACAGCATGGAGAAAGTTGAAAGGACACTAACCTTGATCAGACTTTGATCGGCTGATGACGTTGGGGAAGTAAACATCCATGTTAATTAGACCAGGCTGTGGTGCACGCACTAGAATTTTATTGCCAGCTTTCAGTTCATAACACTTAGACATTTTTCTCCAAAGGTCCGCATTAAAATAGGAGTGACCATCTTTATCAAGTTTTACGCTAACCGTCATTGTAAACCCATGTTCCATTGTCAATATGACATCTTGGGAGTCATCATCAAAGTAAAGCCCAATATTTCCTTCTACTCCTGTTCTTGCAAAGCAAGGGATGTACTGCTTGAAATGAAAATTAAGATCGTAAATTAGATATATTGAAATAACCGAGCAAGATGCAAATATGGGAGTAATAGATAGAACATGTCCATATATAGATGCAAGCAAAGTAGAAAAATATAGAATTAAAAATAGATAATGTAACAAAGATTTGAATTAAATATATAGATAATGTAGCAACAGACGGTATATGTTCACAAATTTAGGCCATGCCGACCGTGGTAGGTTGAGATTGAACATACTGAGCGCTCCCTGAAGTCATCCGGAATGGTGAGATAGAACTTCGTTTCCGATTGGCCATGACCACAGTTGCCCGACTTGTGCTCGCACTGTGCACACATGAATGAACACCCACAAATCAGCTAGAACAAAAATGATTCCACGGCGATTTCCGCCGGTTGATTAACAGTGACGGACGGACTGCGATTAGAGATGAGTGAATATTTCACTAATTAAGTTGATTACCTTCTCCATGAGAAAAATCCCCGGCCCAATCCTGCAGAAAACCCTAGTCGACCAGAGTCTAGAATGTCGGTGCAGATAGGCGGCGGAAAGCGGTGGAGGCGAAATCCGGTGCCGTTTGGAGCGCGACCTACGGCCGCCGCCAACAGCCGTCGAGCTTAGGGTGTAGAGTTGCGGAGGAGTCCGCAGCGAGTGAGTAGGTACGAAGTGGGCTAGGGTTTTGTTTTCCTTTTGCATGTGTGAGTTGATACGTCTCCATCGTATCTACTTTTCCAAACACTTTTGCCCTTGTTTTGGACTCTAAATTGCATGATTTGAATGGAACTAACCCGGACTGACGCTGTTTTCAGCAGAATTGCCATGGTGTTATTTTTGTGCAGAAATAAAAGTTCTCGGAATGACCTGAAACTTCATGGAGAATATTTTTGGAATTAATAAAAAAACTGGCGAAAGAATCAAGACCAGGGGGCCCACACCCTGTCCACGAGGGTGGGGGGCGCGCACCCTGTCTCGTGGGCCCCTGAGGCTCCACCGACCTCAACTCCAACTCTATATATTCACGTTCGGGGAGAAAAAAATCAGAGAGAAGGATTCATCGTGTTTTACAATACGGAGCCGCCGCCAAGCCCTAATCTCACTCGGGAGGGCTGATCTGGAGTCCGTTTGGGGCTCCGGAGAGGGGAACCCGTCGCCATCGTCATCATCGACCATCCTCCATCACCAATCTCATGATGCTCACCGCCGTGCGTGAGTAATTCCATCGTAGGCTTGCTGGACGGTGATGGGTTGGATGAGATTTATCATGTAATCGTGTTAGTTTTGTTAGGGTTTGGTCCCTAGTATCCACTATGTTCTGAGATTGATGTTGCTATCACTTTGCTATGCTTAATGCTTGTCACTAGGGCTCGAGTGCCATGATTTCAGATCTGAACATATTATGTTTTCATGAATATATGTGAGTTCTTGATCCTATCTTGCGAGTCATTAGTCACCTACTGTGTGTTATTATCCGGCAACCCCGAAGTGACAATAATCGGGACCACTCCCGGTGATGATCGTAGTTTGAGGAGTTCATGTATTCACTAGGTGTTAATGCTTTGGTCCGGTACTCTATTAAAAGGAGGCCTTAATATCCCTTAATTTCCAATAGGACCCTGCTGCCATGGGAGGGTAGGACAAAAGATGTCATGCAAGTTCTTTTCCATAAGCACGTATGACTATATTCGGAATACATGCCTACATTACATTGATGAACTGGAGCTAGTTCTGTGTCACCCTATGTTATAACTGTTGCACGAGGAATCGCATCCGACATAATTATCCATCATTGATCCATTGCCTATGAGCTTTTCACATATTGATATTTGCTTAGTTACTTTTCCGTTGCCACTGTTACAATTACTACAAAGCTGTTACTGTTACTTTTGCCGCCGTTACCGTTACTTCCATACTACTTTGCTACTAAATACTTTGCTGCAGATATTAAGTTTTCCAGGTGTGGTTGAATTGACAACTCAACTGCTAATACTTGAGAATATTCTTTGGTTCCCCTTGTGTCGAATCAATAAATTTGGGTTGAATACTCTATCCTCGAAAACTGTTGCAATCCCCTATACTTGTGGGTTATCAAGACTATTTTCTGGCATGTTGCCGGGGTGCATAGCTCTATTCTTTGAGTCACTTGGGATTTATATCTGCTGATCACTATGAGGAATTTGAAAGACGAAAGAACCAAGATTTATCCCTCAACTACGAGGGGAGGTAAGAATCTGCCATCTAGCTCTGCACTTGATTCACCTTCTGTTATGAGTAAACTTGCGACACCTACTCACTACAAAAAATACACTTCCGTGATGATACGTGTTTGTCATAGTAGGTCATGTTTTCTGTCATGCATGTACATCCATGACAAATTTATGACAGAATCAAGATAGTCATACCTGTGCTGTCGTAGAAGTGTTCCATGACATTACCAAAATTATCATCACAGAAGTGTCCACTTCCATGACGATAAATCGCGCGTCACAGAAGTGCTTTCGTCAAGGGTGACTGACACGTGGTATCCACCGCAACGGAATGCCGTTAAGCTATCGGGTCTGGTTTTGGATCCGATAACCAGTTAACAGCCCTGACCAATGGGGATTTTCCATGTGTAAAATCATCATTGGCTGGAGGAAACACGTGTTGGCTCACCATTGGGACAGATGTCATCCACTCATTGGACCCAAAGCGCCTATGATACGTCGACACGTGGCACGGCCCAACAGAGGCCCATTCCTGTGAAAAGGCCGGCCCATTTGACTAGGTCAAAAGGTGGCGGGCCGGCCCACGGCAAGCCTGTTAACGGCCTGTTCGCATATAGACCATTTACAACCCGCTAACCCAGGGCCCGTTTATGGCCTATCCGAATTAGGCCCAGTAGCGTCACCTGGGCCGTCCAATATAATTCCAGCCCGTTTTAACTTCCGACCCATGTATGGCCCATGACGTCTTTTGGCCCATATGAGGCCCTTAGTAAACCTCGGCCCATTAACGGCCCGTGGTAAAACTGGCCCGTAATGAATAGTGTATCACTTTATACCCATTAACGACCCATTATTCCGTTGGGCCCTTTCCAGCCCATGTTATCTTTCGGCCTTCTCAGGGCCCATTTATTCTTGGGCTCATTTCCAGCATTCGTTTACTTTCGGCCAGTTACTGTCATTTTCTGCTTGTGGGCCAAATACAGCCCGTGGTTACAGTCGGCCCGTTTGTGGCCCGTTAATACATTGGGCCGTTTTCATAGCGTCATCAAATACGGCCTATTAACGACAGCCCGTTATGGTCGGCCCATGAACGGACGATTTCAACTCTAGCCCATTTACGACCATAATGCGGTGTGTTATTGGCCCATGTTTGGCCAACCGATCATACGGCCCGTAGAAGGCCCATTGATGATACGCCCCGTAGAAGGCCCATTGTGTCTACGCCCCGTAGAAGGCCCATTGTTTGTACGGCCCTTAGAAGGCCCATTGTTTCTATGGCCCTTAGAAGGCCCATTGTTTCTACGGCTCGTAGGAGGCCCATGTTAACTATAGTAAATATGTAGCCCATTGTTAATGTGGCCTAGTTTTAAAAAATAGGTTATTCCGGCCAGTAGCAAACCGCGGAAAAAGAACTGCACTGAAATAAATAAACAAGACAACGGAAATAAATAAGCAAGCAACTTACGCTAGGCTATCACGGCTATTACACATATTACATCCACTGGGCATCAAAGTTCGCCACAAGTGCAAATATAGGGAACAAAGCAACATATAAACGCCGCAGCAAAACAAGTCCAGAACTAAAACCACTTCAGAAGAGCTCAAGAAACAATATCCTGGGTACCCATAATGCTGGCAAGATGCTTAGCAAGCTTATTAACTTTCTCTTGTTTGGCGCTTAAATCCTCCAGCACTTGCTGTTGCACCTGAATTCTGCAGGGACTTCCTCAGTCCTTCGGCTTCCTGTCGCATAACATCTGATCGATGTCTTTCAACTTGAAGTTGAGACTCAAGAAGCTGAACTGATTCAGGCAGCGAGTTCGAAGAGCTGGTGCCAGCAGTAGTAGCCAGTAACTCGAACACTACATCAAGACATGACTTTGGGGTTGTCTCAGTGTCTTCAATATAGTTTTTATCAGCTTTGTTGGAGAACAACAGGGATGTCTCACTATCTTGAACCTAATCTGCATTACTTCCTTTACCTTTGCATAACGGGGTACTCTTCTCCAATATTTTATCCGCGTTCTAAAGGAGAAACAAACAAACACATCACATGTTTACAATGTAGTATATGAAACTCATTTTGGTAAACCAGTTCAGTAGTAAGGTGGACAGGATAACAACATGAAACAAACATATATCTATGTAGTATGGTCACTGTATGGTTTATATCATTCTAGTTCATGTTGCCAAATCAAGATAGATACAGTTCGAATCATATCTATTTAAGACAAAGCAACATAGACAGAATATAAGTGTGGGAAACTACACAGCAATAACAACACTTGTAATGTGCATGGCATGAGAACATAACTGTTTATTCAATTGAAATTGAAATCAACATAGAGCAAGTTACAACAGCAAACACGTTAAAGAAACAGGTTTAAAACATACCTGTTGCGCCATTGGAGTTTCAATTGCATCCTTCAAATTTTAAATTAGTTGGTATGCGTAAATATAGTGATGCAAGAGCAAAGTAGTATGAACCATAGCTATGGAACCTGACTTGAGAACAATTCTTCTTCTACTTTAAGCGTTGACTTGGGGTTCAGAGTGGTGGTGCTCGTGCTTTGGGCACTGCAGTTGCCTTACTAACTGCTCGTGTTTGAGTGCTCTGTGGTGGAGACGGTGCTGTGTCAACGGGAACTGGGTTACTATCTGCTGGGGTTGGGGTTAGAAGGGGTGTAGCTGGTTCTCTGTCCAACTGGGTAGGGGTACAATCTGTGGAGTCTGGGTTATGTGTGGTGGGGCTGGTTCTTGGGCAAGTACAACCGTGGTTCTATCTCCGTCGACAGGTAGCACGATCTTTTCTGAAGAGCATGTTTTTACTCCCACAGATACTGCCATCACCCCCTCCAATTGAAATGGCTGATAAACAAGAAAAGTAATTGAATATACAGACATTGTAAGATAGACAGGTGCAATGGTAGTAGGGAAGAAAACAGGGCATGAAATAATTCACATTTATGTTGTCTAACCAAATAGAATAGCAGGACATAATTTCAAATATATGATGGCTAATTAAACAGGATAGCATGACACATTTCACATGTATGATGGCTAACTAAACATGATAGAATGACATACTTCAAAATATGATGACTATGTAAACAAGATGACATGATATAACTATACGATGTGTCTATTAAAGTGGTTGGCATGCCATAAATCACAAACATGCCGTCGATGGAAACATGATGGCATGATATAATTCACGAATAGAATGATGTAATTCAAAATATGATGACTATGTGAATAGGATGAGATGATATAATTATATTATGTCTTTAGAAAATGGGTTGGCATTCCATAATTCAGATACATGCTGTCTATGTAAACACCATGGCATGATATAATTCAAATATATGATTTATATACTAAGGAAGTGAGCAGAGGGCAATCACATATATGATGTGTCAACTAAGGAGATGGCATTCAATATCGTGTATATGATGTAAAAACTAAGCATTGCAATACAACATATGCATGATATGAGTAATATAACCCTGCCAAGTTTGAGCATACACCTCAGGGGGATAATAGGACTGGTTATCTGCCTCTGAATCCTCCTCTGAAGAGCTATCTGTAACCAACAACATATCTGCTTCACCCGGTAGCATTCTTTGCTCTGAAGACCTTGTTTTCACTCCAGATTTCTCCATCACCAATTCAAATGGCTGATGCACAGGAAGAGCAGTTGAATATACAAACATTGTCGACAAAAGCAATGAGAAATACAAAAAAAGGATGGCATGATATAATTCACATATATGACGCTTCGCTAAACAGCATGGCATTGCATAATTCACATATATAATGCCTTGCAACAAGATAGCATTGCATAATTCACATATATAATGTCTTGCAAAAAGATGGCATTGCATAATTCACATATATGGTAATTAGACACTAAACAAGTGGCATTCACACAAATCATGTCTAAACTAAGAAAATGACATAGCAATGCAAGATACCATACGCACGATATGAGCAACATAACCCTGCCAAGTTAGAGCATGCACCTCGGGGGGGGGGATAGGACTGATCATCTGTCTCTGAATCCTCCTCTAAGGAGCTATCCGTAACCAGCGAGATATGCGCTTCGTCAGATAGCATAGTCTGCTCTGAAGACCTTGTTTTCACTCCAGAATTTTCCATCACCGTGTCAAATGGCTGATGCACACGAAGAGTAGTTGAATGTACTAACATTGTTGACAAATGTAATACGTAACGAAAAAAAGGATGACCTGATATAATTCACATATAAGATGACTGGCTAAGCAGGGTGGCATTGCAAAATTCACATATATGATGCCTGGCTAAACAAGATGGCATTGCATCATTCACATAAACGATGAATAAACTAAACAGATGGCATTCACACAAAGCATGTCTAAACTAAGAAGTTGACATATTTGATGTATAAAGTAAGCAACGCAAGGCACCATATGCATGATATAACCAACATCAGCATGCCAAGTTAGAGCAAAGACCTCATGGGGTAAATAGGAGTGGTCTTCTACTTCTGAATCCCCCTTAGAACAGTTATCTTCCTCTTGATTACGATCCGAAATGGGTGGAGGGGGGGGGGCTGCCTTTGCGCCCACCATGGAGCGACGTCTGCATGAAATTTTATTGCCACGCAAGGCTCGTCTCTTTTGCTCTAGATGTTCAGTTCCATTGTGTACAATAACTGACATGCATAGGAATAAAACACAGTGAGATTATGTAAGGAGTGCATGCACAAATCCAGAGTGATTGTAGCAAACTTTTGATAGACCCAAAACCAATGATAGCAGGCAGATAATAGCTTTAGTTAAAAAATACAGATAATGGCTCCTTTAATGTTTGTTTGCACCCAACATGAAACTCATAGTAGACACCCGAGATTAACCAGATAGTAGACAGATAGTACTGATTGCTGCCGCAATATGTACCCCACAACCATTTATAAACTCAAGTTTCAGCATAAGTTTGGACCTGAGTCGGAGTCTAATAGGTGAACACGACGATAAAGTAGCATGTCATCCTATTAAGCGATGCATAACGTAGCAGACACGAAAGAGTGCGACCTCTCTTGCGGACCCGCGTAGTCCTCAAGGTCATCTGCTCAGTTGATGATGGTAATGTAGTTGTCATGGCTGCCGGCGGCGGGGAAGAAGATCTGAGGCGGCGAAAAACAGTCTGGAGAGCGGATCCCTGCTGTGGTGAACCCTTCCGTCGTTGGAGCAGCTGGGCTGGGGTGGAACACAACACCGCAGGAGCAGGACAAACGACACAAGGTTTTGTTTGACACATAGCTGTAACAGAAGTAATTGTGTAAGGGCTTGTTCGAATTTGAGGATTCTAACAATGCAGGGATAGGAAATAGACAGGAATAGGATAGGAATGCACGTGCAAAACAGAGAATTTAAAAACACAGGATTTCTGCCAATCTGGGTGTTTGGTTCACAAGAATTGGAAGATCACAGGATGCAAAGAAGCATGGTGAGATTAAGTCAAACCACAAGAAGTGTACAACCTCTTTGGCGAAGCCATGTCGATCTCAGCGTGATTGGGTTGGCCGGTGAGGATGCTCCGGCAGACTTGGCTGTCGGAGGAGGGGAAGAAGATCTTAGGCGTCTGGAGATGGAGCCCGAGGTACTGCTCCGCTGTGATGGAGGGTTTCGTCGTTGGAGCAGCTCCGGTGAGTTGTACGACGCCGAGGCTGAAGCAGGACAAGAGAGACAACGTTAACCTGAGTGGAATTCTAATAGCATCTCCAATAGATGACGTAAAATACATAACCACATAGTGCTAGATCTATACACCAGCCGCTCATCTCTGCACTTAACTATCGAAACTGAATTTTGCTGTGGAAACTGAATTTTACTGTCGAAACTGAACGCACTAGAGGTGAGGCTACACGTCAGTCGACTGACTTTTTCATCTCTGGTCAGTCGATTTTGCAGCCGTTGGATACGAAATCAAGGGCATGCAGTTCATCTTCAACCTCCACCCCCCTGAGCCGCCAGCCACCACCGGCCAAACAGCCGCCCCCTGCCGCCCGCAGCCGGCGGTGCGCCGCCCCGCCCGCCCCGAAAACACTCCGCACCGCCGGTCCGCCGCCGCCCCGGCCATCCCTCTACCCCCCCTCGTGCCGAGCTTTTTCTCCAACGATCCCCATGCCACCGCCCCACCACCGCCAGCGACCACCACCCCCACCCTGAACCCTAAGATAGATAGTGGGGTACTTCTCCGGCGAGCCCCCTCCCCGCTGCGGCTGGTTCTTCCTTAACTCCGGCGAGCTCCCCCACCCCCTGAAAATCGACTGACCCAAAAGTCGATTCAGTCGACTGAAGTGTAGCTAAATCAGAGCAGCATCGCAAGCAAGAGAAAGAGCGAGAGCAGCAGCGCGAGCAAGAGCAAGAGCAAGAGCAGACCAGGCAGGGGACCGAGAGCAAGAGCAGAGCAGCAGCGCGAGCGAGAGCTAAAGCAGCAGCAGCTCCTACTGATGTGGACGTCGCCGCCGAGGGAGCGACGCCGTGGAGGAAGTGGCCGGCGACGCCGCGGTGGATGGAGCCGCGCCGTGTCGGCTCGGGACCGAGCGCCGGCAGCACGGTGAGATCGAATCAAGAAGAAAATGCGGCGATTAGTGTACAACCTCTTTGGTGGCGCCGATTAGGCTGCAGCTTCATCCAAGGAAACGGTGATGCTGATGCTCTTCCGGTGGTACAGGTGAAGACGGCGATGTGGGAATGGAGGTGGTGCGAAAGACGAGGGGAACGTCGGGGCAGCTCCTTGGAGGTGGAGGACGGGGTGGCTGAACCGGCGGGATGACCAGATCGACGACGGATCCTCATCCGGTACGGTGGATGAGGGACGTCAAGGTGTTGCTGTGGACGACGTCGTCGGGGAAGAGGCTCCGGCTGGGTGGCGGACGGAGGAGGGTGTGGGGCTTCGTGGGTTTTCCCGGCCTCGGTGTATGAATGGGTGGGCGGATGGGATGGGAGTGGGGAACCATGGCTTAGGGACGCGCTTGTCCGAAATGTGGGGTAAGTTACGAAAGTACCCCCACCGATTTGAGGCGGTTCTTTCGGTTTAGGGGTATCACGGGCATTTCGCGTGTTGGGATTTCACAGGAGATGGGAGTTTTCGCGCGCGTTGTAATTTTGGAATAACAAGGCGCGGGTTGAGATGGAGGGAGTTGTCGGAGCACAACGAGACAAAGATATATCTTAAATATTTCGGGCTAACAAGGCGCGGGTTGAAGAGGAGGGAGTTTCGCAGGACGATAGACAGAGACGCTAGCTTGAAATTTCAGCATAACAAGGCGCAGCTTGAAATTTCGGGAGAACAAGCTTAACGTATACCCAAAAGAAAAAAAGACAATTTAGACTAGTATGATATACTACGTACAATGTGTTTAACACGCACAACACACACACAGACACCATTTAGACTAGTAAGGTACACGTGCATTGCACACATGAGATTTGGCAACCAAATTATGAATAAATACCACATTATAGCATGTAAGCTTTGAGTCATATATGCATGATGTAGATGTTCGTTTAATTCTTATAGTTCATTTCATTCAAAATCATCTAGTTTTTATAAGAAAGCTAATCCATTTTAAGATTCATGGAATTGTGCATTGTAAGGGATAAAGTAAAAACAAATCATGTAGAAAAACATTTGGGCAATTCTGATACGGAAGATTCTAGAACAAAGAAGAAGTGCTTGTGTTTTGAAGTTTGTGCATTATGCTTAAGTTCAACCATAGAGTCTTCTAGATTGTACATGTGGCAAAATCTGGTGGAATCTAGATGATATCCAACGGCCAGTAGTGCTCAAATTTGCCAGCTCTTTGCACCATCGGATTGGCCTCATCCAACGACCATCTTTCAAAGTTAAAGTTATCCATGAACGGATGCAATGTGGCCAAACGATGTCTGCCATCGGTATCTCAAATTCAAACCAGTCTGACCTTGTTCAATGTGTATACATTACAACATGCTCATTTCCAAACCATACCGCGCAGATCTCCGTTATATTCATAAATGCATGGGTTTCAAACACCATGATCTCTTATTCAAATATTTGAATTCAACTTTACATTGATTATGACCTCACCTAGTCTTTTACACCCACACATTGGTCTTCTCTTTATTGTACCACTAACTTTCTCTCGTGCATGCATGCACACACACTACCAGTCGGCATTATCCATCGCACACATGCAATCTTTTTCTTCAGGTCGGTCTCCCATGAAGGCACACACACACACACACACATCCCCCTCTCCATCATATCGGGCATTCTTTATCTCTCACGTGCATGCGCGACGATCGATGTTCTATGTGTGTGTGTATATAGCTAGGTCTTTCATAGTTTTCCACATAAACCGATCAATCTATATATCTAGTGAGGTCTCACCCTCTTTCCCACGTCCACATCGATCAATCTATACCTCTCTATATAGGATTACATATATAGCTAATACACCCACATTAATTATATATCCAACGACCCCCTCTCATCATCCATGCCTTCCGCTTCATCTCTCAGACGCGCGCACAATGGCGAAGACAGGGGGCAGCAAGGGCCCTGCCCCCCCAACATCACTATATATCAAGGCTAATATGAATGTGATCATTAGACAATTGCTGGTAAAAATGGTTTAAGTTGATGAATTGGCCCTCCTCGTAAAGGATTAGCAATGCTTGGCCCCCTAGCTCATGGGACATTTTTCATGGCTCCGCCACTGCGCGCAACAGCGCATGTTCTCACCCCCTCTCTCTAAATATCGATCTCACAGTTGCGCACTCCTTCATAGTCTCCCTCCACTCGGCCCCTCGCACCATCTTCTAGCCCCCCACCGGATTTTGCCACATGTACAATCTAGCAGACTCCATGGTTGAACTTAAGCATAATGCACAAATCTTAAAACAACAGTGGTTCTCCTTTGTTCTAGAATCTTCCGTATCATAACTGCCCAAACTTTTTTTCTAGTTGAATTACCGTTATTTGTTTTTACTTTATGCTTTACAACGCACAATTCCATGAATCATAAAATAGATTAAGGGATTCTTTGATTCAAAGGATTCTCGAAGGAATTTTGGAGGATTCTAATCCTTAGGAATTTTTCCTATCTTGGTTGTTTGATTCGTAGGATTGTAAACCATAGGAATTTTTCCATATGATTCATTTGCACTAGATTTCATAGGAAACATCCCATCCACTCAAACCTCTTTGAAAGAATTCTGCATTTTTTCTATGCACAATCAAACACTCATACCATCCTGTAGGATTCAAGACGACATTCCACTCTAATCCTATGTTCTTCCTATTCCCGCGTTTTGGAAATCCTACGAATCAAAGAGGCCCTAGGTTTTTTATAAAAACTAATTGATTTTGAATGAGATGAACTATAAGAATTAAACGAAGGTCTACATCAGGCATATATGACTCAGAGCTTACATGCTACAGTGTGGTATTTATTCATAATTTGGTTGCAAAATCTGACGCGTGCAATGCACGTGTACCTTACTAGTACTTCGAGTATGTGCAAAACACAATGGCATGCTACACAGTGTCTCTCTTACAGTTGATGAAGCCATGTGGCACATGTGGAGGCGTTGTCGCGACATCCTTGTGTGGATTGATCACAGTGACGTGCTGCTAGTTCCAGAAGAATGTACTCGTCCTCCCTAAGCCGCAGTGGCGGTACATGCATGAAGCGAAGATGTGCACGCACGCCACGCACGCACTCATTCCCTCGCACGCACACGCGGGTACACGGGCGGACGCAATTTTGTACCAAGATCCACCCCATGTGATAATTTGACGCGTGTAAAGTCCTTCACTTCATTGATGGTCAATTAATACAGCGCATGTAAATTGAGTGGACGTGAGGGCGGAAGAAAGACATTACTACTCCACTGCGCGCATGCGAGTAGTTAAATCATGGGTTGCTAGTAGTACTTCCATTGGTCTCCTTCGTATTTTGTGCCAATTTTTGACAGTAACATAATATTTACGCATCTGAGCAGTGTAGTCTACTTGAAATTTATGTTCCACTAAACTCATCGGGGGCCGTTTCGGGCCTCGAAACCAAAAACAATCAATTAATCTTTACCTTGTTCCCATCACATTCGAAAGTACTAGTGCTACAATTAAGTGCAAGCCTGCTCACACCTACCAGTACGTACCAAACCTGAACGTGTTCCCACTATGCAGGTTTTAGTAGTAGTGCTAGTACTTAGGTTATAAAAAGGGGAACTACCTAACCAAAAATTACTCTACCTTCCTCCTCATAAGTCCTCCTTCTTCATCCGTCCTTGCCATGGCCGGTGTGCAGAGCTCTAGGTCGAGAACTACTCGTAACAAGGGAGGGGCAACCAAGGCTGCGGAAAAAGAGAGAGGGCTCGCCGCCACGCAGAGACCTCGAAAGATCTCTCACGGGCAGGCGATGGCTCCCAGGAAGCGCCCTAGACGCGGAGGCGAACATGCCGACCTGGCGGCGCTGGAGTCGTTATCCCTCGACGGCATGCCCAATCAGCTCAATAAGCACCTCAATAAGCAGAAGGAGTTCATCCACGGCTTGGTGGAGCTACTGAAGGAGAGCCTCGACGACATGCCCGTTGAGCTCAATGAGCAAGGGGAGTTGACCGCCGGCTTGGTGATGCTACTGAAGAAGAGCATTGCCTCGGAGAAGAAGGCGACTGGAGAAATCCTGCAACTTCAGGAGGACAAGGCGAAGCTCTGCCACGAGCTCGACCTGCTGAAGGAGGAGAACGCCGGCTGGAAGAAGCTGCATGAGAATAGTAGTTCCTCGATGAAGATGTTGCAGGCCCTCGTCATGGAACAGAAGGAGGAGTTGGCGAAGCTCCGCATCGAGCACCCGGCTGCTGTGAAGGTACGTAATGCGGCCATGGAACAGATGATGAAGGCTCGCGTCGAGAAATCCCGCGTCATGGACACAATGATGAAGATGGCGGAGGAGACGCGCAAGGAGATGGAGGTCGTGGAGGCGATGAAGAAGCAGTTATGACTCCGCGGCCAGCAACCCTTCATGTAGTGAGAGCAGCGCCCTAGACTTGTGTGTGTGTCTTCCTTCTTTTTTTGGTGTTATAATCCTCCTTCTTCTTTTGCTCCTGTGTTTCTTATTTTGCTTCGGGTGTTTCGCCGCACGTGTCACCTTCTCTGCGAGGCATGAATAGAACAATGCTAAAAATGAGATGACTAGCAAATTAGATCATTCTTTATCACCAATAGAACAATGCCTCTTGCTAGTAATATATAATAAGAGTAGAGAGTAGAGGATACGGCACTGGGCTGCCGTGTTTCGTGCTCCTTCGTCGTACTCCAGTGGAAAACTTGAGTATACCGCACGGTTCTTTGCTCCTCCTCAGGTCGTCAGCACAGTTATACAAGCAGTCAAATCACAAGGCCCCGCCTTCCAGCAGTAATGAGCCATCAAATCACAAAGGCCCTCGCCTCTCGTGAAAAGGACCAAGCTAGACTGCCCCGCCCTCTAGCCTTTTAAAAAATGTATACATTTGTACAGTAGTAGTATCCATGGATTGCGCCATGGAGCAAAACTAACAAGATGTAATTAAAGAAAAAAGGTAGTACATATAGAGAGTGCTCGTTGCCAAATTATGCATATACTATATGACACTACCCACTATGAAGGTACTAGTAACATAAACTAGTAACTAGTCTATGCTACTCTCCACTATGACCAGCCAAAGTCGAGGCGCAGATACCAATGAGGGCCTGGTTGTGTCTATACTTTGACAACTCACCCGACTGCATGCGCACCAGGCAAACGAAGCTCGTGTCGTGTTGGTGCCGTGTGCGGCCCGCACATTAACCAAAACCTCGCGCCTCCATCTTAGCCTCCGCGTTTTAAACTTCTCAATCTCAAGGCGAAGGAGCAACGTGAAACCTATGATAGAGCCAATCGGATGGTTGAGAACACTACAATTCGTAGCTACATATGCGTGTGTGAGAGAGGACGAGTGCGTGCGTGCACCTCTTCTCAGAGTACAAGTGTATGTGGGTGGCATCGACCTAGGGAGTAGTGATGGTGCGTGCGAGAAGTCCCGAGAGATAGGTGTAATGCGTCTGAAAAAAAGACTAGTCTATAGCTCGCCACGAGGCTATTCCTTTCGAACGCCAAGCGTAAGATATGTATCCGACGGTGCCAGTTTTTGCACGTACACAACAGTAGAAAAAGAACTAGTACCATGGCATATGCTACACCACGGCCGAGAAAACGTGTCGACGTTACGCCATCCGGGAATAGTGCCGCACTTCGAAACTAGAACCGTCAATAAATTTTGAGCGCGTCTCGTCACATTCCAAATTACTACTACTACCACGCTATATTTAATTGCAAACCTGTTCACACCGATCACAACCTAAACGGTTTCCCACTTAGGAGCGTACTAGTAGTACTCGGTAATAACTACTACTATGCTAAGATGACTGCACATTCCTCCTCAACTCCTCATCCACAAAAAACAATCAAGTCAATCAAGCCATGGCCAACGTGAGTTCTGGGTCGAGAGATTTCCACGAGGGAGAGGTGAGCATCGAAGAGGAAGCACGAGAGATGTCCCGCCTCGCCGCGAAAGGAGCCGACATGTCCAGCCGCGCAATAGTAGTAGCACAGAGGTCCCGCCGCGCCGCCGAAGCAGCACAGAGGTCCCACCACGCCGTCGATGTAGCAGACTGGTCCGGCCACGCCGCGGAAGCAGCAGAGATGTCCCGTCGCGCCGCCAAAGCAGCACGGAGGTGCCGCCGCGCCACGGCGGCCTGGGAAAATTTCTCGCGGGTAGGCGAGGACTCTTACAGGCGCATGCGTGCGATGGTCCATAGCCAGATGGATCTGATCTCCGGCTGGGCGAGGTTGCAGGACGAGGCTACTGGCGTCATCCGGCAACTAGGGGAGGGCAATGCGAAGCTCCAGGGTGAGCGCGACCTGCTGAGGGCGAAGATCGCCGGAAGGGCGAAGCAGGCGGAAGAGACCGCTGCCTTGTTGCAGAGGACGGGTGTCATCGTCAAGAAACTTATGGATGAGAATGCCATGCTCCGCATCGAGTGCAACAGGCTGCTGGAGGAATCCGTGGATGCTGCCAAGCAGCGTATTAGGGACATGAAACTGATGAAAGAGATCATCGCCCGCCGCAAGAACTAGTCTCCGCGACCTGCAGCGCATAAAGAAAGTAGAGATCAGCGAGCTAGATCGTTGTATGCGTCTTCCTTCTTCTTTTGCCCTTGTGTATTTCGGGCGTAGCCGCATGTGGCTTTTTTAATTATCTTCCTAATTATGTAAGACAATTATTATCCAGTCTCGTCGTACTTATATATATTCATCAGTCTTGCTATAAGTCGCAGTAGATGCTATATAGGTCCGTCGGATCTTACATCAAGATCCGTGCAAAATTTTCTTTTTTCTCTCTTAAATTTCAGTCGAGTGAGACATTGCCACGCCATTAAACAGAGGCTCGGGCGCCATTAATGGAGACCTTGGGAGAGAGGTGGACGGCAGATGGAGGTCAAAGGGCTCTCCTCCCGATAAGCACAACACTTGTTCCAAAATGACTTTGTTGATTGTTAATGTGTGCGCCTTCGCAAATTGGACAGCAAAATTATCACAGCATGTTGGTGCCATGTCATGACACCAAGCCAAGTTTCATGATTTTCATGCGTGTTTCGGATTTAGAGGAATTAAAAAACCAAGTTCCAGCCGAGCCATGACGCCCAGATGTTTGAATTTCATTCCCATTTCTGGCATGGGACCTAGAAATTTACCCGAGGACACACATGTGATTTTTCAACCAGTTTGGTGCACTGGAGCATGTGCTTGTATTTAAAATTTGAATTATGCACACAAAGGTGACACGTTCCCTCTCAGAACCACGAGCCTTCTTGAGAGAAGCTCCGGTTTGCAAAAAGCTTATACCAAAACTTGTTCCTATTCTGCATTTTTTTACCACAACATGGTAGTACCATGACATGACACCATGCCAAGTTTCATGATTTTCAGGCATGTTTTGGATTTACAAGAATTTTAAAACCAAGCTTCTCAATGTTCTCGGCTGAACCACGATGCCCAGATGTTTGAATTTCATTCCCATTTCTTGCATGGGACCTATAAATTCACCCGAGGACACACATGTGATTTTTCAGTCAACTTTGGTGCACGGGAGCATGTGCTTGTAGTTCAAATTTGAATTATGCACATTAAATGACCAGAAACTCAATTAATGTATAAAAAAGGCCAAACGAACCCGGAATAATTCCAAAATTTAACAGGGCACTCATATAGTTCCATGTTGCCTCTTTAAAGAAAATCTGGGGGGATGCAGCGTATATTGTTTCACTCACAAAGGTATAAAGAAATAAAGAAATTAGCATACCTATTTAATTCTTGGGATCTTATTATTTATGCCACTAGTTGTGTATCACCACTCAGTTTTGCCATTAGAAGTTACAACTACTCAAAAAATGCCATTGATCCGTGAGATGCCTGCTCAAAAATGCAATTAGATATCTAAAAAATGCCATCGTTAAGTTAGATGTTTGCTCAGAAATGCCATTAGACATTGTTATTTTCACGTCAAACCCGTTGACCATGTTACATGACAAAAATAAGCCGATTCTCACAATGATAAGTTAATGGTGTCTAGCACAACACACCCCTCAAATAAAACTAAGCAACCTGGAATTCTTTGACAAAACTAAGCACCCTAAAATTCTTTGACAACTAAACTGCTGGCTATATGATGTTGGCCATATATATTGTACGTATATAACTTCAAGAAATGAGTGGTAGTACTATACCAACTAAAAGATGAAATGTACGAAATATGACGAGAAGAAACATAACATAGTTCTGCTGGGGGCTCAGCACAACACACCCCTCAAATAAAACTAAGCACACCAGAAATTAAACTAAGCAACTAATCTGGTAGACACTGCATTGGAACCACCATGAGCAATGACACTGCCACCTTACTCGGAGTCCTCGTCCATGTCCTCAACTTCGTCCTTGTCCCTCTTCCTCTTGGGCGATACTTCTTTGCTTGAACCGCACACTTGGCTCTTGCTCTTCATCCAAGCCTTGTAGATATGGAAACAAAGGTAGCCATCCATTGCAACATAGTGGATGTGGTCTATATCTAGTACATTCCACTGCCACGCATGATGATGAAACGTGTACGGAGGTTTCTCTAGTTTACCGTACGAAGGATGAACCATGGCTGCTGCCAGGGTCAGCATTGAAGGCTGAGAGGAGGACACCAGGCTTTCCTTCTGGAGATCGAAGGGGTGGCCTACAACGAGGCCTATCCGACCCAGGATTTCCTTGTCGTTCCAAAAGTCTACAGTAACGAATTTGACTCGGCCGCCCTTGAGGAACTTCTTAAATTCCTCGCACTCAACGTCGGCATGGCATATGTGGTAGACCAAGCATAAGTCATGCACGCAAACCTGGATCACGGCGGGCTTCTTCTTCTCTGCCTCCTTTAGTTTCTTCTCGCTTCCCAGGACTGTGGTGTACTCAACATCTAGCCCAGCGACCCACTCATCATTTGAGTTTTCAAACATGCGTTTGAAGCGAGCAAGGCATTCTTTCACCGTCGCGGAAGAACGGGTGTAGATGACGTCGAACTCATCGCCGGTGATGGTTCTAACCTTGTACTCACCGCCGATCATGGAGATTTGGGACGCCATGGATTTGGGAGGAGGGTTAGGATTAGTGGAACTACCGTAATGTGAAAGGACGGGACAACTAGGAGCGGTTTATCAATTGTAAAAATGTCGAGTGGGGGGACGCGTGCGAATGGCAGGGTAGTGGCTTGCCTGGTGGATAAATGGATTCATGCACAGTACTATGGGGGCCCAATTAGATGTCATGTCTACTCGACGCCCAATTAAATAGCTTTCGATGTCATGTCAAGCGTCGGGAAAATTACAGGTGATACGAAGCTTTCCATTCTCCCATGATACGGGCTTCCGAGAGCCCTTGGATCTGAGATCGAACGGTTGCATGGCATGGTTCTAGACCTATGGGTGAATATCCTATCCTGGAGGGTTATTCTGCAAATTTTTAGCAACTTACCATGCGACCGTTCGATCTCAGATCCAAGGGTTGCCAGCAGCCCGTATCATGGTCGCGCCTACCACAACCGTCGCCTCGCTCGCGCGGTCGCGCCCTTAGAGATTTAACACGGTCCGTTAGGCTATCTGATGTTGGCATGTCATACATAGTCATCACTTAGTCACTCATACAACAAGGTTAGCTATAAGGATGGCTATAAGAGTATTTTTTGTTTACTTCTCTCTATCTCTTTCTTCGTAGTATTTATTGTATTTGCCAAGGAGTGACCTCTTCCAATGAAATGGTGCTTAGATGAGGTGCTATGGGCATTAAATGGCTTAGCAACTCAAGTCCCCAATGCATAGGTGCTTAGTTTTTTGTTGCTAAGTTTGCTTCATCTAGGTACACGCGCTTATCACTGTTTCTTCCCGAGGTCACCAAACTAGTCTCTCTCTTCTTAATTAACTTGCCACATCAGACTTTATGCCTATGTGGCAGGCTTAGCACCTGTAGGATCAAGTACAATAGTGGGCTATAAGCCCGCTTTGCATGACATTTTTGCATATGTGGGGGAAAGAGGCAAGGAAAAAGTGGAGGAGTGGGCTCTCAAGCAAGAGCCAGCCTCTACATGCTGGAGCATCGGGAGAGGCACCTGTATGGAGGTGGTCAGGAATCGGGAGACTCACGCCGGTCGTAGCGCCGCAGTTAAAATGATAATGGCAAGTCAAATCACCGGACCCCACCTGTCCAGAAGTAACTCACTGTCAAATCACACAGCCCTACGTTTGCAGCAGCCCACTCCCTCATCTTCTCGCATCTTTGTCGAACCGACTAGGCGGAACTGCCCCGCCTACCGCGCGGGAAAAGCCCCGCCCTCGACTTTTAAATAGTACAGTACACTAATTTTGTATCCATGGATTGTGCCATGGAGCAAAGCCTCAAGAAAACGGCGATACACATGTATGGAGTATACAGCACGCCCGTCGCGTTCGCGTCGCACCCCAGACGGTCGGTCGGTCTGGCACGCCGCTCTCCGAATGGAACACGCGTCATATTGCGTTTGCACACACATGTGGGACCGCAATTGAGAACCGACCATAGGCACACTCCCCGGCCCCGCAAGTCGGGTGAGTTGATAGAAGAGAGAAACGAGCGATAGTACTGCTAGAGAAGTGTTGTAGGAGTGCATACGTTGGTACCTGGACGATCCCTGCAAGACATGGAAGATCAGTTCGTCCATGCATGTGACCAGACTCCAGCAGACACACCTGGATTGGCTATCGTCTACATATCATGCAGGCTGTGTTGTACACGGCTGTAGTTCTGGTGAGAAATCTAAAAAAAGGTTTCTTGTCATCTCGCAAAATTAGGTGTCATGTGCTTCGGATCACTGCGAGGGTTAAACAACGACAACTGAGTTGGGCTAGTCATTGGGGGCACATGCACGAAGACTACTCGGCTGCCATCTAGGTCAAGCCGGCTATGTTAATTAGGACATCTATCGACGGACCCCTTTTCTATGAGTTTATCTTTAATTTGAGCTTTGATCATCGTCTAGTTTGTCCGTCGGGATTCATCTTGTCTCCTTTGGGCAGTGAGGTTATGATTTCTTGTCATGTGGCATTTTTTCGTGTGATATGTTATAATCCGGTGCTTCAGATCAAAATGACGACAACTGTGCCTCCGGGGCACGTGCATGAAGACTTCTCGACAGTAATTGCCGAGGTCAAGCCGGCTCCGGCCGGTAGACAAAAGAAAACTAGTACTCCACTATATAGGCAGGAGCCTCCGCGCTTGCTTGCTAGTGTTGCTCTCTTCACACTGTCTTGTCCTCTCCAGATCTAAACACGACAGCGGTGGCCACACTCTCTCTCTACTCACTGCTGGTCACAGATCCAGCCGGATCCTCTCCGCCGGGGAAGGTGAGAAGGTGCAACGTTCACGCGGTCGTCCTCGGCGACGGCTCTTACCCACTGCTGGCGTGTCCCGATCAGCGTGCCTTGCCATTCTCTCCCAGGCATCGCTGGCGAGGGAGGGCCTCCCACCCCTTCTTCCTTGCTGCCGTAGTGTGGGAAGATCCAGCCTCCCGTCGCCCACCTAGCGACATCCCGACGACCCTCAGGTATAACTTCCTTCGAAACCGGCCTTGCTCTACTTCCCGAGCTCCTAACGTCGCTGCATTTGTATCTTTTACTATTTCTCAGGCCCCCTCGTGTAGATAGGATCGGTCGGCTGTTCGAAAACCACCTAATTTTTTTACTGTTAAGAGGTAAAACTAGTTCATGCACTCGAATCTAGTAGTACTTGGTTCAAACAAGGAAGAAAGGGGGTGGGGGATGGGGGAAGATTTGTTACCTGAATCTAGGACTTGGTCGAAAGAGGAAATAATGGGGGCGAAAAGTAGTAGAGACTGGCTATCCAACTAGTCTCTAGGTCTAGTAGGGAAATAAAGGGAACGCAGTACACACTCAATATAAACCCGATCTATTGGTTGAAAAAGGAAAGGAAGTGGGGACTGGGGGACAAGTCAACAGGGTAAGTCCAGCACTAGATTTGCTAGCCTCACACAGTATAAGGTGGCTATATACCGAACAAAAATGGGACCAACCCAGATATCCTCTTCTGATGTTTGTTGCCCCGAGCCGCTCTTATGTAATGCCACTGGTAAAATGTAGCAGCCGCACTGTTAAAAGTAAGGACACATTAAACCAATGTTGTTTTCAATGTAATGCCTCCAGTAATATGAATCAATGGCACTTTTTTTCATGTCCTGCTAAATTTCCCATTAAGATAAGTTGCTTCTTTTCCTTAGAGATGCAACTGTCCTGGTCCGCCTACTCTCCAGGAGCTTCACGACCAACCTTGATGTTGCTCAATTTTATTGCAACTAATGAAGAAGAAGCTCTGTGGGTTTCGTTTTCTGATGGAAATGGAACCGGGGCTGGAGCCCTTTTCTTAAAAAAAGAAGAAGCTGCTAGCTCATGGGACATTGCTTCATTTTAGGTGAATTGCACCAAAAGGTCCCATGAATTGAATCATCCATGTTGGTGACTGGTGTCATCCCTTCTACGATGGCGTTGACTGCAAATATGGTTCCCATCACGAGGTATGTTCCTTTTTGGTATGACCATTTGCCAAAGATCCTGCATGTTGATCCTGCTCTTGTGCTACTATTTTGGCACTGCCATGATAAAGCAGTAATGTTAATTTTTTGCACCTTAATCTAGTGGCACTATTAATTTGAGGCAATGTTTTGGCACCGCTAGTGCCACTGTTTTTTATATATCGAAAGAGGGAGTTCCCTCCGATTTCATTAAAGAAACCCAACCATAGAGAACCATTATCCGACAACATCTCAGTGTAAACGGGCAGTTATGCAACAACTACTAGAACGGACTGAGTACTAGCAGGAGACAAGTTCGCCACATAAGCTAGGCAGGTAGGGGGACGCAGCACCAGCTCGACCAAGTTTGGATTACAACCCAAATGCTACCACAGAAACATCAGGGGGAAGATAGGGACTGAAAGAGCCAGCTTCAGCATCCCAGTCTAAGCACCCCCGGCCTTCATCCTTGCGACGCACGATACACCTTGTTTGCCACCTGCTCGACCCTAGTGTCACTGATAAAATGAAGTAATAATACAGTTAAAATAGAACGAGTGTCCTCTCTATCATTTCATTTCCAATGTAGATAAAGAAAGTGCTTCTCTTTGTTAATGTATGTTTCATCAACTAGTCCCATTGTTAATGTTTAAGCGTTTCTGCAAACCGGGGTGCTTAATTTTAGTTGATCTGCACAAAAAAAGAGATTTGAATCTCTCAAGGCCCCTCCTTGTACTACCGCTGTACACTGATGTTCATCACTGGCAGAAGGTGTATCGGGGAGACTTGGGTCGATTTCCAGTACGATGTAATATTTTCTTCTGTTTATTAGTGTATGTTTCATCAACTAGTGCCACTATAATGTAATCACGTCTTTTCATTATCTGTGCAAACAAGGTTATTCAGCTGCATTTTGGTGGAACTGCACAAATGTACAGATGGAACCGGCATATATGCAGAGTGCGAGGTGCCAAGTAAAAATTACCGACACCAACCCTGCTCCACCTAAACATTGGCATCCACCACCATCAGTGGGATGTGTGGCACTGACTGTGGACGGATCTTTCTCGGCAGCAAATCCTCTAACCAAATACTAGTAGCTTAGACTTAAAAAAAATACTAATAGCTTATATTGGCAGTTTTCTAGGGGTGTACTCTTTTCTGAAAGAAGCACCAATCTATTTTTGTTTATTTGTACACAGTGTCACAACTTTGACCCAAAGGTCCAGAGCTATTTTAGGGTGATTGGCATAGTACTCGGAGACTGATTGTAAGCATGTTTTTTATTAGTTGTCACACTGATTGTAAGCATGAGCAGATGCAAGTTTAGGTTAGTGTGAAGCTTAGCTTTAACCCTACCGACGCCGTTGAAACGAGGCGAGCGTCGAGGGAACCGTGGAGAACGGCGGGGAAGCGACGTCGCGCCATCCGGCCTCCTCTTGTGGTGGGAGAACGAATACTCCCGTGGCTCCGGCTGGCTCTGCACCCTCATGAACGGCACACCGTACTCGATCGATTCGTTATCCTCTGGGTGCTCGACCTTCGACCTGTACGCCCACCACCTCTGCTTGACTTTCGCCTCGGGCGAATCTGTCTGCTCCATCGCCCAGAGGAGATACTCGATGAACTCGAAGGACTGCGGCGTGACTGCTGCTGAGGAGTACATCGCCGCCCTCATCGCCGTTGTCTCGCTCTTTCGCATACATTGCCACATGGCCCTCACCGTCCTCGAAATCTCCCACTCATTTTCAAACCAAGTAAGGATCTCCTTCAACCTGGCTAACTTTGCCTGGTCGCCACCGGCGATCTGCCTGATTCGCTGCTGCATCCCCTCCATAGATGTCCTTCTGAGTGGCCCGGTGCTAGCTTTGGAAGATGGGAGGAGAGACTATGGTCTTGCAATAGAGAAGAGGGAGAGGCGAGACGGTGGTTTTGGAATGGAGATGATGGAGAGGAGAGAGGGTGGTTTTCAAATGGAGAAGAGGGAGAGGCGAGACGGTGGTTTTGGAATGGAGATGATGGAGAGGAGAGGTTCCCCTGCCTTTCGGTCTCTGACAGGTGGGCCCCGCGCTTGGTGGGACCCATGTGTCAGTGTCTCAATGGCAGGATGGGCTACGTCAGGGGATCCTCGTCCGAGGAGAGAGGAGGTGGTTTTGCAATGGAGAAGAGGGAGAGACGAGACAGTGGTTTTGGAATGGAGATGATGGAGAGGAGAGGAGGTGGTTTTGCAATGGAGAAGAGGGAGAGGAGCGTGCGACAGCGATTTAGGATTGGACGAGAGGGCCGGCGCGCTGTGACTGGATCAAAATCAAAATCAATTTACCCTTCAATTAATAAATCGACCCCACATTAACTAGTCTCCCTTTTATTCTGGGTCATAATTGACCATGATTTTCACAAATAAAATATATGTTATACGTTGCAAAAATAATATAATTTGAAAGTACATTCAGATACGAACCAAACGATACAATTTTTCATGACATGCATTCACATTTTGCTTGTCAAATACAGTATGTGGTCAAACTTACACCCAAAATACGCAAAACAAAAAAATACTTCCAAGACCAGCGCCGCTCTTCCGCTCTTCTCCTCTTAAACCACCGCCGCTCCTCTCCTGTTTGAAAGTGCGTTATATCGACTAGAGGGGGGGTGAATAGGCGATTTTTATGAATTCTTCACTGAGGAATTTGCTGGTGAGGAAATTCCTTAGCGAAGAACTACTTGCAGCGGAATAAGTACTCAAAAGTAAACATAACAGAACAAAAGCATGGTCATCATGATGAAATGAAGACAAGCATAGAGTACAGAAAGCGTAATCACAGGATAAAACAGGATGAAGACAAGCAGACTGAAGAAATTGAACTGAGGAAATTGAGAAAGTCTTCAGTCAAAGTCTTCAAACAGATATGAACAAGCTCACAACAACAGAAATGAGGAAATGAAAGAGTTGAGGAAATAGAACCAGTAAGCTTGGTGAAGACAATGATTTGGTAGACCAGTTCCAACTGTTGTCTCAGTTGTACATCTGGTTGGAGCGGCTAGGTATCCAAACCTGAGGACACACAGTCCCGGACACATAGTCCTCACCGTAATCTCCTTGAGCTAAGGTCACACAGACCTCACCCAATCACTCGTGGTAAGTCTTCAGGCGACTTCCAAACCTTCACAAACTCGGTCAGTCGGCGATCCACAATTTCCTCTTGGATGCTCTAGACCATGATGCCTAACCGTCTGGAAGAAGCACAATCTTCAAAGGTAACAAGCGTCGGATCCACGCAGGATCAATCTCTTCAGTGATGCTCAATCACTTTGGGTTTGTAGGTGTTTGGGTTTGGGTTTTCCTCACTCAATGATTTTCGCTCAAAGTCCGCGGAGGATGGGATGCTCCCAAATGACAAGTGTCAGTTTCTCTCGGAGCAGCCAACCAGCTAGTGGTTGTAGGGGGCGGCTATTTATAGCCTAGGGAGCAGCCCGACATGATAAGACATAAATGCCCTTCAACGATATGACCGTTAGGTGGGTAGATATTTTGGGACAACTGGAGCGTAGCACAGCAACGGTCGGAAATTTGAGGTTCAAAATCCTCAGGGCTATCATGTTCCTCACTGTGTTGGCAATCCGCACTGGCGAATTCCTAACTCCTCAGTTAGAACAAATTCCTCAGCGACCAGAAGAACTTCATCTCTGTCACTGAAGAAATTGACTGAACTGTATGAGATTTCCAATGGCTTCACTCGAAGGGATTGGTAGGTGTAGGATTTTGAGTTGAGCATCACTTGGAATTTTTTCCTTAGTATTTCCTCGACCCCCTTTAACAGTACAGTGTTTCCTATGACTCAAGAAAGAGAAAATGAAACTACGAAAACAAAAGTCTTCACGCTTCATGTTCCTCGAATGAATGCCAAGTCTTCAAGGTCACACCAATTTATTCACTTTCAAAGTCTTTAGAAAGTCTTCAGAAATCCAAAGTCTTCAATCGAAGAACTTCATTTTTAGGGGTCGACTTTCTCTGTAAATATCAAACTCCTCATAGACTTATGGACCTATGTACACTCACAAACGCATCAGGCCCTTAACCTATAAGTCTTCAATACACCAAAATCACTAAGGGGTACTAGATGCACTTACAATCTCTCCCTTTTGGTGATTTTTGACAATATAGGTTAAGTTTTCAACGGGGATAAACATATGAAGTGGAAATACTGATATTGAGGAATTTGATTGCAAGATATAGAAGAACTCCCCCTGAAGATGTGCATAGTGAGGAATTTGCTTTTGAAGCAATGCACACTTGAAGAGTAGAATCATGGAGATCTCCCCCTATATCTTGTAATTCATACACGCATTTGACATATAATATGAAGAATTTGAAATGCATGATGAAATATGGTGACTGATGTAGTTCAGCATGCGTGCATTAACATTAACGAGGAATAAGCATGCAGCAGAACACAGCAAAAGTATCAGGCCACCATAGAGTTTAAGTTTACAACTCGATCCAGCAAAGTCATCAAAAGAACGAGAGTTGTAACTTAGCAAAAAAACGCCCATATAAGATAGACCCGCTTGAAGACTAACTCAAATTTCTCCCCCTTTGTCATCGAATGACCAAAAGGATTGAAAATGAGGACTAACGGCCCTGAAGAATATCATGATGATGAAGGAGCGCCAGCGTTGTTGGGGTCATTTGTTGTTGTAGGGCCTGCCGCAGTGTCGTCCAAGTCTTCATGCTCGTCGGTGTCGCACGATGAAGAATATGAGCTGGCCACCAAGGAAGGAACCTTGACCTTCTTGTATTTCTTCGGTGGAGGTCCTGACCAGTCAAAATCTTCCTTGAGACCATTTGCTTCAGATTTTTTTACCATATACATGTGACAGAATAGCCCAGGTGCGACCGAAGACTTCATGGAGGTAGTAATGGTTTTTCTTCACTGCATTATGTGTAGCAGTCATGTTGTGAAGAATAGAACCAAACTGACGCTTAACCCATTTATGGTCTCGATCCACCTTCTGGTGAAGACTAAGAAGCAGCTCACGGTCAGTCATCACTCTTGGAGCAGTGGCTTGAGGATTTGGCTTGGATGCATTGGCAGCAGAATCATGAGTGACAGAGTCATCATTGGTGGAATAAGATCTTGCTTTATGAAACTGACCATCCAATGGACGAATGCCTTCATCAATAACAGCTGGTGCCTTGCCCTTTTCATCAGCGGAGGAATAGGTCCGCTTGAGGACTTCAATCGGGGGCAAGTAGCTGAGGTGATTCTGAAAAGCAACCTTGTAGTTGAGTGAAGACCTTGTTCTGAGGAATCTCATAATCCAAGGAGCATAAGGCTTTAGCTCAAACGGAGAGAGTGCGACATTGGCCAGAGTCCTCATGAAGAAATCATGATAGTTGACAGGGATGCCATGCATGATGTTGAATAGCAGATTCTTCATGATGCCAACGACTTCTTCATCATTCGAGTCATGGCCTTTGATGGGACTCATAGTCTTTGTCAGAATTTGATAGACTGTTCTTGGCACATAGAGCAATTCCCTCACGAGGAATTTGGTCCTTGGGGCTTGACCGAGCTTCAGAGGCTTCATAAGAACTTGCATATAATGGGCAGTCAGCTCAGGCTCTTGGTACATGCAATGAGCTCCTTCAGGTGGAGGACTAATGGGCAGGGCGTGAAGTAATTCAGAGGCCGGTGCCTTATAGTGAGTGTTTTCGGTCATCCAGTCCAAAACCCAGGAGTTCACATCGTCAGCATCTCCTGTGATGTGCAGCGTTGCGTAGAATTGAAGAATGAGCTCTTCATTCCAATCAACTATGTCTGTGCAAAAGTTGAGGAGGCCTGCATCATGAAGCACGCTGAGGACAGGTGAGAAGCATGGCAGTGATTCCATATCCACATGAGGAATATGCTCGTGGTCGAAGACTTTGTCCTTGTTGAAGAGCAGTGAAGAATAGAAGTTGGCCTGGCTGGCGGTCCAGAAGCGCTTCCTTCTAAGATGAGCAGAATCATAGGGATTATAGTTAGTGAAGAACACGTGCTCGCCGAAGAAGTCATCAGCCTTGAATTTCTGCTTCTTTGAGAATGGATCCTTTGGCTTGGGCTGAGGAGTGTCAGTCAATTGCATTATCACCTCAGGAATCGCAATCTCAGGTTCCACGGGCTGAGGAATTTCAGCTGCTTCTTCAGTGACAGCCTGGGTCTTCAATTCTTCATTTACATTTTCATCAGCACTAGTGGCTGGAATTTCTTCATGGACAGATGGGGTTGCATGAGGTTCTTCAGATCCCATTTGTACTTCAGTAGCAATAGGGGACTGAGGAATTTGTTGAAGTGGTGTGAACAGAGGAGAGTTGGGGCGCTGACTTTCCCAAAAGTCATCATTCATCACTAGACTAGTGCTTCCAATGTCCACATCTTCTTCTTCTTCCAATTCTTCAATGCTGGCCTCTTCAGTAGTGAACTGAGGCATGGGCGAGGAGACAATTGGTGTTGAAGGGATTGCATCCACTTCAATTTCTTCATCCAACTGCTCTAACGAAGCAGCAGAAGGAATGTCGTCATCGGATTCACTTGGAATCACATAATCTTCATCAAAAGGAACAAGGTCCTTTGGTGGCATGGATGAGACTGGAATAGCGTCAATTGGGTTTGCAAAAGAGCTGGTCAAAGGCTTCATCTTTTTCGGAGCTGAAGAATCTGATGAAGTTGATGCCTTCCTTTTCTTCACAGCTGCACGCTCTGCGGCCTTGGTCTTCTTCACATCTGATGCAGATGGAAGGATCGGAGTTGGTGTAGGCGCAGAAGGAGCAGAGGAATTAGGTTGAATTTCTTCAGGCACAACTGATGCAGTTGCCCTAACTTCTTCATTTTCTTCAGGCACAACCATTGAAGCTTCAGTTGTCCTGACATTTTCTTCAGGCGCACCACTAGTGGATGCCCTGGCAATTTCTTCAGCGGCTGGAATGAAGTCATCAGCCCTGGTACTCTCATTTTCTTCAGCAGCCTGATTTTCATCAGCGGTGCTGGCATGTTCTTCTGTAGGCTGTGCAGATGCTTCAGCCTGAGGAATTTCTTGTTGCGTTGGGGCTGCAACATTAGAGGTGAACTTTTCAGTCAACTTCACAAACCTGACTTTGGCTCCAAGCCAGCCAGCATGGTATGCGTCAAATTCATCATTAAGTTTCTTGATCTCTGATTGAATTGTGACAAGTTCTTCAGTTGCCATAGAGACAACGTTTTTCTTCAGGAAGCGCTCTTTCTTGTACTGCGCTTTCTTGATTTGCCTGGCCTTTTCAAATTTCCATTTCTCTTCTTGAATGAAGGCAGTCAGCATATGACTTTGGCCAGGTGTCAGCTTGAAATCAGGCATAGGAGTGTTAGGGTCCTTGTGCCAGAGATCAATGTAGTCAAGGATCAATTTTGGATCCAAAAGCAGAGGCACATTTGTGCCTTTGGCTCTAGCGGCCCTGAGTTGCCTGTCTCTGATGATTTCTGCAAGTTCTTCATCATTTGTCTTCAGCAGAGAGGGGCCAGTTGAAGAATTTGGTGCAGTTGAGGAACTAGCAGAAGCTTCTGAGGCAATAGAGATGCCTGTCGTCCTTTGGCACATGGCGAGATGCACAGGTGCTGAGGACTTGGTCGGAGCAGCTGAGGATCTTGGCGGAGGAGCTGAGGACTTGGAAGGAGCTGGAGCAGCATGAGGAGTTGGCCGTGAGGGCTTTGAAGAATCAGGCCGTGAGGGCATTGCTGAGGAACATGGCCGTGATGGCATTGAAGATGAAGCACTTGGCTTGTGAGCAGGCTTCTTTGGCATGGCCTTCTTTGGCTTGCTTGCAGAGGCCTCAGCAGTGGCAGCAGCAGCAACAGAGTCTTCATTGAATTTCCTCACTGCTTCTCTTGCTTGTCTGGCCAATTTGGCCTGGCGCTTGGCCCATTCATCAGGATAATCCTCACCATGCTTGAGGCTGGTAGGATCAGCTTCTTGGCCAGGTGCCAACGGAGGTCTTGGGCATGGAGGATTTAGAGCGAATTTCTTCATATATTTGGGAGTGACATATCTGTACTCCCTCCATTCCCGTGCCCATCTCCTCTCTATCCTTTGTATGCGCACCTTGTGCTAATTCTTGTCCTCCTTACCAAACTTGGCCTCATCAGGAGTGCAATAGTCCTTGTATATATCATCGGGGATCTCAAAAGCAGTATTGACCTCAGGCCTCTTTCCTCCCTTCTGTGGCTTCTTTCCATCAGCCATTTTCTTCAGCTGAGGAATTTGAACAATGGAATTCTCTGAAGATGTATGCAACTTTTCTTCGAGGAACGCTGCAAACAAGTTAAGTTGATGAGAACCTAGTGATTCAGCAGCGGATATGAGTACCTGTGAACAGAGTATAGTTGCGAGGAATTTGGAGAGGTCATATGCGTTCTCAGAAGGTTTTTCAAAAAGAACAAGTTTGAGGAATTTGACCAGATGAGTCTTGAAGAATTTCACTAAGCGTTCTTTATCTTCGGTTCCAGAGTTGTATAGATAAGAAATCCGCACAATTGAGGAATCTTGAAGAAAAATGTAGCTTAGAGAAACGAATCAAGAACAGATGATATGTGAGGTGTTTAGTGTGTGAAGAATTTGAAGAATAAACACCTTTGAAGATTTTGTAGAAAATAGTCGAATCAAAGAGGGTAGTAAAAGTAACTTTTAATTACCCTGGACGAAGAACACGACGAACTGAGAGGTGTAGATGTGAAGTTCGTCTGCTCAGATCTTCCACACCCTAAATCGGCCGAGGAAGACAGCTACGACGGCGGCGGAGTGAAGAAATCAGCAGCCGGCGCGAGTACGATGGCGACGAGGTCGAGGCAGTGAAGCTCTTCCTCACCGGCGACGATGAAGTAGCGGCGGAGCTAGGGTTTGAGAAGCTCGAGCGGGAGAGAGATCGAGCGGAGTAAAAGTGAAGTGAGGAAGGGGAGGGGTATATATAGCCGCGGTGAAAAACTGTTCGCCCGAAGAATTTGGACAAACGTGCCCCTGACCCTTCTCATTTGCTTGACATGTGTCACCCACGTACTGAGAAGTGGAGATCGTGTGAGATCGTGGGTGAATAGATAAGTATTTCGTGAAATGCAGAATGGTTTGAGTGGCAAAGCCGAAAATTTAGATAAGATAAGTTAAAAGTTCCGTTCGCAAATTCTTCAGCTGACAAGGACACAGTGAAGATTTTGAACGAGTTTCAAATAGAATGCACATGAAGAATTTGTGAATAGATTGGGTTGAGTTTAGCATAGAGGGGGAAGAGTCCGATCACATTCACTTAGCAGAAAAAACAACTTGAAGAAATAGCAATAAGTGAATGCTGTAGAGGACATAAACTCATATATATATATAGCCAATGAAGAAAAACGACGGAATCAGTGAAGACAATGCAAAGTTGAAGAAAATGAACAATTGAGGAATTTCAAAACTGAGGAAAAACTCAAATTGAAGATTTTCAACTTTTGTGGTGGCGTGACCCACCGTATAAGAATGATGATTTCAGACACCGCGTACAATTGTCGTAGAGTTCTGAGAATCAAATTCTTCTTTAATTTCTTCACACTTTGAGTGTTATTCTTCATTGATTGAAGAAAAACGTTTCTTCATGTGTTGCACATCTAAGTCATCAATTTTGCATAAGTGTTAGGATGAGTGTCCTTTTCAAAGAACATTCGAAGATTCTAGAATATTTAGCTCACGTCGCAACTTGCTAAATCTCTTCTCATCCAAGGGCTTAGTGAAGATATCGGCTAGCTATTCTTCAGTCTTCACATGCTCAATAGAAATGTCGCCCTTCAACACATGATCACGAAGAAAATGATGACAAATCTGAATGTGCTTTGTCTTCGAGTGCTGAACTGGGTTGTGAGCAATCTTGATGGCACTCTCATTGTCACAGTAGAGAGGCGCATTCTTCACGTTGACGCCGTAGTCCTTGAGAGTTTGCTTCATCCATAGTAATTGAGCACAGCAAGAACCGGCAGCAATGTACTCAGCTTCAGCAGTAGACAGTGATATGCAGTTCTGTTTCTTCGAGGACCAACAGACCAAAGATCGTCCGAGGAAATGGCATGTGCCAGATGTTGACTTGCGGTCCACACGATCACCAGCATAATCAGAGTCTGAATATCCAGTGAGATCAAAAGCCGAGCCCTTGGGGTACCATAATCCAAGTGTTGGTGTGTGAGCTAGATATCGAACAATATGCTTCACAGCCTTATGGTGTGATTCCTTCGGTCTAGCTTGAAATCGGGCACACATGCAAACACTAAGCATAATATCTAGCCTAGATGCACATAAGTACAATAAAGAACCAATTATGGAGCGGTATACCTTTTGATCAAAGTCAATACCATTTTCATCAGTGCATAGATGGCCATTTCTGGGCATAGGGATTTTGACGCCTTTGCAATCTTGCATGCCGAATCTCCTCAGTACATCCTTGAGGTATTTCTCCTGAGATATGAATATGCCATTGCGCTGTTGACGAATTTGAAGACCTAGAAAGAATTTCAACTCTCCCATCATAGACATTTGATATTCTTCACTCATCATATAGGCAAATTCATCACTATAACGTTGGTCAGTACATCCAAAGATAATATCATCAACATATATTTGGCACACAAACAATTCACCATCATAAGATTTTGTGAAAAGAGTTGGGTCAAGTGAACCGGGTTTGAAGCCTTTCTTAATGAGGAATTCCTTCAAAGTATCATACCACGCCCGAGGGGCCTGCTTGAGGCCATAGAGAGCCTTATTGAGTCTGAGGACTTTGTCAGGATGCTTGGGATCTTCAAAACCTGGGGGTTGAGCAACATATACTTCTTCCTCAAGCTTACCATTGCGGAATGCACTTTTCACATCCATTTGATATAAAGTGATATCATGATGGTTAGCATAAGCAAGTAATATGCGAATAGCCTCAAGTCTGGCAACAGGTGCAAAAGTTTCATCGAAATCAATTCCTTCCACCTGTGTGTAGCCTTGAGTTACAAGCCGTGCCTTATTCCTCACCACAAGGCCATTTTCATCTTGCTTGTTGCGGTAGATCCACTTTGTGCCAATGATATTGTGCTTGCGTGGATCTGGACGTTTGACCAGTTCCCAGACGTTGTTGAGCTCGAACTGATGTAATTCTTCTTGCATAGCTTGAATCCACTCAGGCTCCAGAAATGCTTCATCTACCTTAGTGGGCTCTGTGATAGAGACAAAAGCAAAGTGCCCACAAAAGTTAGATAAATGTGAAGCTTTTGAGCGTGTGAGAGGACCTGGTGCTTCAATGTCATCAATGATTCTCTCAATTTGCACTTCGTTTGCAACGCGAGGATGAGCGGGTTGTCGTCGAGGAATTTGATCAGCATTTTCTTCAGGACCATTTTCCTCAGCACCATTTTCTTCAGGTGCATCAGCTCGACGTTCTTCATGTTCTGGAATGAATTCTTCAGCAGATTCTTCGGTAGGAATGACATCCTCAGTAGCCTTGAACTTGATAGATTCCTCAGGTGCTGGTTCATCTATCACAGAAGGTAGGTGCTCTCTTTGCGAGCCATCAATTTCATTGAACCGCACATCTACAGTTTCAACAACTTTGTGGTGCACGTTGTTGAAGACTCTGTAGGTGTGCGAGTCCTTTCCGTAACCAAGCATAAAACCCTCATGTGCTTTCGGTGCAAATTTAGAGTTGTGATGAGGATCTCTAATCCAACATTTAGCACCGAAGACTTTGAAATAACTCACATTGGGTTTCTTGTCAGTGAGGAGTTCATAGGCAGTCTTATTGAAAATTTGTGAAGATATACCCTGTTGGTGATGTGGCACGCAGTATCAATTGCCTCAATCCAGAAACGATGAGGCATCTTGTACTCATCAAGCATAGTGTGAGCCATCTCAACAGAGTCCTGTTCTTGCGCTCCACGACGCCATTCTGTTGAGGAGTATAAGTAGCAGATAACTCATGAGTAATACCAAGTCCATCAAGATAGTTATCAAGACCAGAATTCTTGAACTCAGTTTCATTGTCACTTCTGATGTGCTTGATCTTCACACCGAAATTGGTTGAAGCCCTCGAGGAAAATCGTTTGAAGACTTCCTGCACCTCATGTTTATAAGTGATAATATGCACCCATGTGTAACGAGAGTAATCATCAACAATAACAAAGATATAGAGAGATGCATCATTTCTAACTGCAGAATAATGCACTACAAGAAATCTGTTAATACGTGACGGATCTAGTCCGTCACAGATTAGTGAAAAACTATCATGGGTGTCCATCCTTGACAGATTTGAAATCCGTCATGTATATCGCGTCGTAATTTGATATCGTACCAGTCATGACGGTTCTTGGCCGTCATGGATTTGCCCCAGGCCCAAGCCTTTGTGACGGAATACTCCGTCATGGACTAACGCCACGTAGGATTTTCAATTGACTAATTCGAATGATGTGGCTGCCTACGTGTATACTATTTTTCGTCACGAAATCCGTTATGGATTTAGGCAAAATTTAAAGGGCGGTTTAAATTTGCTTGAGCCCATTAGCCCATTTCTTTTGGCCAAAGTTTGACCCAGTATGTTTTTAACATAATGCGATACACAAATCCTAATGCCAATTTTGGCCCAACAAAAAATATTTGCATGGTGTGAAACATTACAAAGTTTATCACATCCATCTGTAAAAATCTACAACATAGCAGTTTCAAAAATCCTCTACAAAATGATAACATACAACATAGGTTGAGAAAATACATCACACAACAGAGTTATATATGAACCAATACAATCCATTTTACATCAACAGAACGCATAAACTATTTTTTTTGAGAAAGAATGACAGTGGGAGAGGCTCCCACTGACTTTGTATTACTCACAAGGGAACAATTACATATGTGTTACAAAGGGTTTTTGTGGCCCCCCGGCCATGCAAGCTATCCACGGTCCTAGTGACCCAAATTTACAATGTAATTAGACAGGAAGGGATGAAGTTCCTCTCGGCAGTTATGTGTTAGCAGCTCCAAGAGATGCTTGAATCTAGCCAGCCATGCTCCATAAGAGTGCTGAATCCCTCTAAAGTGTTGATTGTTTCTCTCCATCCAAAGACTCCAAGCAGCCAAAAGAAAAATATCCATGAAAAGAGGTTGTCTCCAATTATCCCTAACCCCACGCAGAAGAGCCAGTCTGTTGTCATCTATCGGCCATGTCATTCCAACTACATCCCAGCAGCGTTGACTAAAGGGGCAATTGAAGAACAGATGTTCCACCGTTTCCTCTGGAGGGTTTTGACAGAACATGCATGCATAGTTGCCCCCCACAACAACAAAATGTCTGCGTTTGAGCATATTCCTGGTATTCAGACGATCAACTAGGAGTAGCCACCCAAACATCTTGAATTTGATCGGGCTTTTAGCTTTCCAGAGCCATCCAAACGCCTCATCTGCTACAACCTGTTTGTAGCAGTGGTTATAGAACTTCTTGGACGAGAAACGCCCGAGCGTGCATTCCCAGACGTCACAGCGATCGGCAGCCATCCGATTTTGTGGCAACCCCTCCTGGATCTCTTTGATTTCCTCCCTCGCCTGGATCGAGAGAGGTAGACTAAAAATCGTGGCTGGGTCGGTTGCAGTAAGAACCTTAGCAATGGAGTCGTCCTCATTCAAGCAAAATGAAAAGGCTCGTGGGTATATGTCCATTATTGGGGAATCCTGAGTATTATCAAACCAAACATCTTTACAGAACAGAGCACTAGAGCCATCCCCGGGGGTGACTTTAGTGATCCCTCAGAAGATCCCACTGAGTTGCATCACGTCCTTCCACCAGAAAGAGCCCACCGCCTCAGATGCATGTGGTATCCTGTTTCTGTAGTAGGCATCCCAAACAAGCTCCACCCAGGGAACATCTTCGTGATTATAGAATTTGAATAGATGTTTTAAGAGGAGGGCTGTATTCTGTGTTTTAATATCAATAACACCAAGGCCTCCGCAGCGTTTTGGGCGGCAGACAAGTTCCCAGGCCGCGAGAGAGTTATTCTTGACCCCATCGTCAGAGTTTTTAGCCCAGAGGCAATATCTACGCAACTTGTCCAGATGTTCAATCACCTTTGGGTGCATTTTGATTGTGCACATTGCATATATCAGCATCGAAGTCACAACTGAATTGACCAAGGTCAGTTTAGCCCCGGATGACATCAGTGATAGCGCAGTGGATGTCTTCCGCTCAACTGCATGAACCAGCGGCATAAGATCAAGGACACTAGGCCTCGTCGTGCCCATTGGCAGGCCGAGGTATGTGAAGGGCATGGAACCAACAGAGCAACCAAAAACCCCAGCCAGTTCACAAGCACGGCGGTGATCAATGTTAATGGGTATAAGAGTTGATTTCTGAAAATTGATCTTCAGCCCAATGGAAGTAGCATAATCTTCTAGGATAGCTTTCATACGGGCAGCCTGCATGGGACATGCCTGCATAACTAAAATCGTGTCGTTAGCGTATTGGACAATAGGGAAGTCACCCTCCCTATCACGAGGGAGAGGAAGATCAATCAGTCCTCGAGTAAAAGCATCGTTAACTGCAGCTTGGAGGAGATCAGCCGCAAGGACAAAGATCAACGGTGAGAGAGGGTCCCCCTGGCGCACTCCACACTTACAGTTGAATTTTCGACCAGGGACTCCATTAAGGAGTACAGAAGAAACCCCCGAGCCAAAGATCGTTTTCATCCATCCAAGCCATTTGTCATCAAAACCCATGTGCTTCATAATTGCCATCATGGGGGCGTGCCCAATAGTGTCAAACGCCTTGGCAAAGTCTAATTTGAGGAGGATGTTTTCCCTCGCTGAAGTATGGCATTGATGGATGTATTCAAACGACCACGCCAGGCAATCTTGGATTGTCCTCCCTTTGAGGAAACCGTACTGATTTCTGTGAATGATCTTGAGGATGACTTTCTGTAGCCGATTAGCCAAGATCTTAGTGATGATTTTTAGACAACAATTCAATAAATTAATTGGTCTATAATCATTTGCAGTTTCTGGAGAAGAGTTCTTTGGGATCAAGGTGATGTACCCCTCACTAATACTGGTTATATCTAGTCCTCCGGCATGGAATGCATGGCACAACTCATAGAAGTCCGACTTGATGATCTGCCAGCAGCTCTTAAGGAAACAACCATTAAAACCATCAGGACCCGGAGCCCGATCACTCGGCATTTCCTTAATAACAGTGTCAATCTCTTCATTGGAAAAAGGTGCTGACAAGTGCTCCAGTCCCTCAATCCGACGGATGATTCTGGAAAGATCAAAACGCATGTGAGTGGATTTAGAAGAACCCAAACGTTCCTTATAGGTTTTGAACAACACCCCTTCCTTGCCAACATGGTCATGTATTTCCACATCGCCATCACGAAGCATGGCGATAGAGTTGTGTCTATATCTCTCCGTGGCCAGGGATTGAAAGAGTTTGGTATTTTCATCCGCAAACCTGAAGTATCTGATCGTGCATCTTTTCCTCCAGTATTCATTCTGAAACTGTAACAATGTCTGCAAGTGATCAAAATTTTCCGGAAGTTTGATTCCTGGATAAATAGAGGTCTTTTGTCCTCGAGATTATCCATCGTAGCTAAGGATTCATTACTGTTCTGGATTATGATTTTCAGCTTTGAGATATCCCTGCTCCATCTCTTGAGATCATACCTCAGAATTTTCAGTTTTTTACAAATGCGGGCGGCAGCGTTCGGGGCATGGCATGCCTTGGACCAGGAGGTGGCAACCACGTCCATAAACCCAGAATGGTTAATCCAAAAATTCTCAAAACGGAAGAGTTTGGACTTGGGGATAGTGGACTCAATGGTAACCACACATGGGATATGATCAGACACCGGTTTTCCCAATGGCAAGACCATTGTGTTTGGGAACGAGGTGGTCCAGCAAGAGGACGAAAAGAACCAATCAAGCTGTTCAAGTAAGGGGTCGTCTTGCATATTACTCCAGGTATATGTTCGGCCCTTCACAGGTAACTCCATCAGAGACCGCGCTCGAATGATTTGATTAAAAAGCAACATGTCCGCCGCCTCACCCTCAGGTTTGTTTCTGTTATTCGTGGAACGAATAAAGTTGAAATCTCCAAGGATCAACCAGTTCTCATCATCAGGTATATGTAGGTCAAATAACCAATTAGTAAAATCCACCCGACGCTGACCAGAACATGGACCATATACATTGATCAATTTCCACGAATCACTGGACTGTGTAGCACTCTATCCAATATTACCTAGCATATTTACAAGAATATTAGATATTTGGAGATATGAATGGATAGTAGAAATAAGAGAATTGCAACAAAAATAAAAAAATGAATTACATGATGTCCAGAATTCCTAAAACTTATAGTGCCTACAAATGGAGTATAAAACAAGAGTAAACATGTGGTTTCTTAAAATTAATACAAAGAAAAGTGTGTCAAATGAAATTCAAATGACAAAGTGAAAAAATACACATCACAGAGCTCCAAGTACTATAGCAGCAGTAGTTGAGGCCATATAAACCCGCCAACGAAATGGCATATCACTAACAAACAATATCCCCCCATGATGTGTAAACTTGTTGACACGTGAACATTTGAAGTTTATGTCATCCGGGTCGACGAGCAGCGGCAATGTTTATCTTGCAACTACATCTCAAAGGGCTAACAAATAGTAAACAATACTTGCCTGCCAAGTGAACTTCAAATGGCATGGAAAATTTCACCAAAGAATATGATACAGTTTCCTTGAGAGATCTCCCACACTTAGTTTTATTCATGGAACATTAAGCTATGTATTTGTTATTAGATGAAAAATCAAAATTTGTAAGGTAATGGACTATGAAACTTGAAAATACTTGATAAACAATGAAATAATAGATAGGGAAGTGCAGCTCGAAATGATCATGCATCGTTTATATTCATTCATGATATACAGAAAAGCTTTTCTATCATAAACCCATTGATTTTATTATCCGTGTTACTTCTGTGCATAACAATTTTATATGCTACCCACGTGACCAACATAGTAGTATTATTTATAACAAAAAACAATAATGAAACGAAATGAACCAGTATATATATTTATACAAGGTGGCAGCAGTAGAAACAAGCCTTGCTCCTACTTCGCGAATCGGACTACAAATTTAGTCTGATGCACGGATATATAGGTACTTTCAGAATACAAATTTGAAGCAGGAGCAAGGCTTGCACGAACCAGTATATATATTTATACAAAGTGGCAGCAGTAGGAAGAAGGCTTGCACGAATCAGACTACAAATTTAGTCTATATATATCTTAAACATTACTTCACGTTAATGAAGGTACAAGCTGAATCAGAACACATGTAAAAGCAATCACGGATATAGGTACATATGCTAAAACCTTCCAGGACACAAGTGAGAAGATAAATTGGATTTTCTTATATAACTTCAAGGTCTAGAAATGCACAAAGATATTCAGTGGTGGACATTGTGAAGACAATACTATTTTATGTCTAAATTTACGAAATGAACAATATGATTGTGTTAGGTAGTTGTCAAGCATGTCTTACCATCAATGTTGTGTGCATTCAGGCATTCTAGAGTTCCTATATTTATGCCAACTACTGGACTGTAACTTCGACCAATTTTTCCAACATAACCGGTGTGCTCTCTGCTCTTTGCGCTATCCTTACTCCCTTTCACTTCCAAAAATATCAGAATAAGTGAGGATGGATATAGAGTTGTTTGCCAACATTCAGTTCGTTCACAACCATGTTTGTAAGGCAACAAAAACAAAGATGTATTTTGTATGCCCATAGTTTTACCCAAGTTTCAGCCATGAGATGAAGTTCTCCCTGAAAACCAGCTAAGGCCTTGTAGAACTTACTACAACTGGATCAGAGAAGCACACGATCTCACTTTAAGGAAGAGACATAATAACTTATCTCAGATGACCCAGACATCCAGAGGCGAGTAGTGGGCGCCTGTCCAACGCTTCAGTCCATGCATGTTAGGCCGCGGTTGGGGTTAGCGGAACCCACTGTTGATTCCACGCCGCCGTCAGGGAGGAAGAAGCAGAGGCCAGAGGTTGGCCGCACCGCTGCGATCCAGTATGTGTGTGTGAGATGTATTCCAATCAATCAAAGGAACTTGTTAAATACACACAAAAAATTAATCTGATCATGTTTCAGTGGTTTGTCATGTCATGTTCAGATTCAGAATAAGCTAATAGAACCCTGCACAGCAAGAAACTAAACTTGCTTATGGAAATATCTCCTTAAGTTATAGTGTTAACCATCAAGATTTTTTAACATTTGTGAAGCACGTCTGTACATTGAGAAAGTAAGATTAATAGCAAATCGAATAGCAGGAAATGAAAACAAGTACAGCTCTAGCAGTCTACCGATATGGCGCTCTCGTTGCATTGAAATTTTATTCAGATATTTCAAAATACAATTTCTTTTTTGTTCCGTGTGCAGATATTTCTTTTGGGGGCGTTCAATTTTGCTCCAAAGATACCGACTAACCTAGACTCAAATGTTTGCCTACTCGGTTTCAGATCGATCCCCTCAACCTGTTCTATTCTATTCTAGCTGTAGAATTAGGTAGCCACAGACCAAAATCAATGAAGATACTGATTCGTGGAAATTATCTTGGGGTAAAAGACGAACTGACCAAGAAGCTATGAGATTAGTCCAAAGAAAAATGAAAAAAACAAGACCAAGTGGACCTTGAGTTTCGGTGTATGGGGCCGGCGGGAGATCAGACCTCATGGACGGGGAAGGAAACGGCGATGCCGCTGCGCTGCTGCCTCCAGTGAGCCGTGCCGTAGGCCACCGCATGGCCACTCCGCTCCGACAAGCCCGCGTCGGGTTTGACCTCCATGCCGGATCAGCACAAAGGTTTGCAAAGATAAGAGATCCTTCGCTGCAAAAGATAGTAGATGTGCTAGTGCGTCCTTACCAACAGAGGGAGAAAGAATCATGGGAGCCCATCCAGATCCAGTACAGAGAGGGACGGGAATTTCCTCCACTTCCAGGCGTGCTCCGGTTGGTTCCGATGGAGGAGCAGGAGCTGGACGACGGGCAGGAGTAGGACGGCGGCGGTGCAAAGGAGGAGGATACAGTGACGCGGCGCGGGCAGGAAGTCGCTAACTAGAGAGGGCCAAGATGGGGGCGGCGGCGGAGGAGGAGGAGAAAGAGTGGGAGTGTCTCTAGGGTTAGGTTTTATATACGGGGAATGGTTTAGGGCTTCAAGTGGGCTTAGGTGGGCTTGCGGGATGTACCAGTCTGTCCATGACGGTTTTCGAATCTGTCACCGCAAATCCGTCATGTATTAACCCATTTCTTGTAGTGATGGTTAGGGCCAAAGAGATCCATATGAAGCAATTCAAATGGTCGAGCGGTAGTCATGATAGTCTTTGCTGAATGCTTGGCCTTGGTCATCTTTCCAGCTTCACAGGCTCCGCACAAGTGATCCTTGAGGAATTTGACATTCTCAATGCCAATGACATGCTTCTTCTTCGCAAGCGTGTGAAAATTCCTCATGCCTGCATGACCAAATCGTCGATGCCATAGCCAGCTTTCCGAAGCTTTTGCAAGTAGGCATACGGCTGGTTGTGGTCCTGTAGAGAAATCAACAATATACAAGTCTCCTCTCCTAAAGCCTTCGAAGACTTTGGAATGGTCAGCTTCCATGATCACAACACAGCGATACTTGCCAAAGACAACAACCATATCAAGATCACAAAGCATTGAGACAGACATGAGATTGTATCCTAAGGACTCGACAAGCATGACTTTGTCCATGTGCCGATCCTTTGAGATAGCAACCTTACCTAGACCCAATACCTGACTTTTGCCTTTGTCAGCGAAGATGATATGCTTCAGATGCGATGGAGATAAGGGAGCATCCATCAATAGATTCTTGTCACCAGTCATGTGATTTGTACATCCACTATCGAGGACCCACTCATTTGCTTTGGGTTGATCATCCTGCAGATGAATTAGTGCAACTTACGAACTCATATACTTCATCAGTGAAGAATATGACATCAATTTCATCAGATCAATTTCATCAAGCAATAGAACAGATAAAGCAATATGAGGACGTGAGAAATGAAAGTTCATTTTTTCATGATTAGCCTGCGTCCTTTCAGGCAATTTCAGGTCTCCAGCAAATTCTTCAGACGTTTGAGCACGTCTGGAGACTTGACCCTGCATAAGAGATTAGTTCTTTTTCTTCACCACCCACATCTGAAGGGGTGGTAAAGAGTTCATCACTCTGCGAGCTCCATATGAGAAAGGTGGCATAGAAGCCAATCCAATTCGTTTCACATAAGAGGAGTTAGGATAAGCATATGAATAAACAGAGAAATTCTTCGAGGACTTATGAACATAATGATTAGAAGAATAATGGTCATATTCATAGCCCTTAGCTCTTGCCTGCGAAATAGAGGGGTTAGCACGATGATGATAATATGAGGATTTTGATCCTTTTGAGAAATTTGATCCGCGTGAGGAATTTGGTCCATATGAGGACTTGGATCCATATGAAGAATTTGGTCCATATGAAGAGTTTGATCTGGGGTTCCTATTCTTCACTGGTGGTGTCATGAGGACATTCACTTGAAGACTTTCAAGGCACCTTTTGGGAACCCAGATTTCTTCATAGGGAAACCATTCCTGCAGTTAGTGCCAACATATCTAGCAAATACTTCACCATTCTGACTTTTGAACAGTTTATAGTTGGAGTCAAAAGACTCATCAGAAGAATGAGGAGATTCACATGTAAAGCCAGATAAATTGGATGGATCAACTGGAGGTCCCTTTGCAGCAACCCATGAGGTTTTTGGGGTACTACTCAGGCTTCCAATATGTACCATCAGCATTGAGTTTCCTCTCAAAGGCAATACCCTCTTTCCTAGGGTTCCTGTTGAGGATCTGCTTTTTAAGCACATCACAAAAAGTCTGATGCCCTTTGAGGCTTTTGTACATGGCTGTCATGTACAATTCCTTCAGCCCTGCATCATCAGTGATACTAGCAATGTCCTTAGATGAGGAATTAGTGACAGTAGAGACATGTGAAGAATTTGTAGCACACGAAACATTTGAACATTCAGGAGAAGAATTAGCAGATTCACGTTCAATGCATTTCAAACATGGAGGAACAAATTCTTCCTGTGAAGCACTGATATGTTGAGCAAGTAATGAATCACGCTCCTTTTGAAGATCTTCATAAGTCAATCTTAGCTTTTTAAGATCTTGCTTTCTCTGAAGAAATTCATAAGAAAGCTTCTCATGATCAGATAAGAGAGTGTTATGATGACCTTGAAGGTTGTCAAACCTAGAGTGAAGTCTCTGAAGATTTTTAGTTAAGGTTTTAGTGCGATCCATTTCTTCACCCAACATATCATCACTTTTGTCTAGCATATTTTGAACCTTTTGAAAAGCCTTTTGTTGTTTCACAGCAATCTTAGCAAGTTTAGAGTAGCTGGGCTTGAGGTTTTCATCAGATTCATTCTCACTTGATTCAGAGGAGGTATATTTGAGTACCTTGGCACCCTTTGCCATGAAGCAATAGGTGGGAGCGTAGTCATCATTGTCTTCATCAGCCTTGTTAGTGGAGCCATTTTCTTCAGAGTTGAAGATAGACTTGTTGATGAATGCAGTAGCGAGAGCTAGACTCACCACACCAGACTCGGACTCCTCAGATGCCTCCTTTTCTTCATGTTCCTCAGATTCAGCCTCAGAGTCCATTTCCTTGCCAATGAATGCCCGAGCCTTCTTGGAGCTGCTCTTCTTGTGAGACGAAGACTTCGAGGATTTTGATGATGAAGACTTTGAAGATTTCTTCTTCTTCTTCGCATCATCAGAACTGTAATCCTTGTATTTCTTCTTCTTTGGTTCCTTTTCCCACTGAGGACAATCTTGAATGTAGTGATCAGGTTTCTTGCACTTGTGGCATAGCCTCTTCTTGTAGTCACTGGATGAGGAATCATTGCTCCTTGAGGATTTTCCAAAGCGACCACGTCTTGAGAACCTCTGGAATTTCTTCACGAGCAGTGCTAGCTCCTGGCTCAGTTATTCAGGATCACCAAGGCTACTACCAGAATCTTCACCTTCAGATTCAGAGACAGCCTTGGCCTTCAGGGCACGTGGTCTGCCATAGCTCGAACCATAGAGATCTCTCTTTTCACCAAGCTGGAACTCATGAGTGTTTAGCCTCTCAAGAATATCAGCGGGATCAAGTGACTTGTAATCAGCACGTTCTTGTATCATCAATGCCAGAGTATCAAATGAGGAATCAAGCGATCTCAGCAATTTCTTCACCACCTCATGGTCGGTGATGTCAGTGGCACCAAGTGCTTGAAGCTCATTTGAGATGTCAGTGAGGTGATCGAAGGTTTGCTGAACATTTTCATTGTCGAGTCTTTTGAAGCGGTTGAAGAGATTGCGAAGAACGTCAACACGAGAGTCACGTTGAGTTGAGACTCCTTCATTCACTTTGGACAGCCTATCCCAGATAAGCTTACAAGTTTCCAAAGCACTCACTCTTCCATACTGCCCTTTGCTCAGATGGCCACATATGATGTTCTTCGCTTGAGAATCGAGTTGCTTGAATCTCTTCACATCAGTAGCGTTCTGAGAAGGTGTGAATGGGGGAACACCATTTTCCACAACATACCAGAGATCGTTATCAATTGCCTCAAGATGCATACGCATCTTATTATTCCAGTAAGGGTAGTCCGTCCCATTGAAGGTAGGACACCCAGCAGAGACCTTGATCATACCTGCGGTCGACATAACTAAAACTCCAGGCGTTAAACCAAAATCACACAGAACAAGGGAGTACCTTGCTCTGATACCAATTGAAAGTGTGTTATATCAACTAGAGGAGGGGTGAATAGGCGATTTTTATGAATTCTTCACTGAGGAATTTGCGGGTGAGGAAATTCCTTAGCGAAGAACTACTTGCAGCGGAATAAGTACTCAAAAGTAAACATAACAGAACACAAGCATGGTCATCATGATGAAATGAAGACAAGCACAGAGTACAGAAAGCGTAATCACAGGATAAAACAGGATGAAGACAAGCAGACTGAAGAAATTGAACTGAGGAAATTGAGAAAGTCTTCAGTCAAAGTCTTCAAACAGATATGAACAAGCTCACAACAACAGAAATGAGGAAATGAAAGAGTTGAGGAAATAGAACCAGTAAGCTTGGTGAAGACAATGATTTGGTAGACCAGCTCCAACTGCTGTCTCAGTTGTACATCTGGTTGGAGCGGCTAGGTATTCAAACCTGAGGACACACAGTCCTCACTGTATTCTCCTTGAGCTAAGGTCATACAGATCTTGCCCAATCACTCGTGGTAAGTCTTCAGGCGACTTCCAAACCTTCACAAACTCGGTCACTCGGCGATCCACAATTTCCTCTTGGATGCTCTAGACCATGACGCCTAACCGTCTGGAAGAAGCACAGTCTTCAAATGTAACAAGTGTCGGATCCACGCAGGATCAATCTCTTCAGTGATGCTCAGTCACTTTGGGTTTGTAGGTGTTTGGGTTTGGGTTTTCCTCACTCGATGATTTTCGCTCAAAGTCCTCGGAGGATGGGATGCTCTCAAATGACAAGTGTCAGTTTCTCTCGGAGCAGCCAACCAGCTAGTGGTTGTAGGGGGTGGCTATTTATAGCCTAGGGAGCAGCCCGACATGATAAGACATAAATGCCCTTCAATGATATGACCGTTAGGTGGGTAGATATTTTGGGACAGCTGGCGTGTAGCACATCAACGGTAGGAAATTTGAGGTTCAAAATCCTCAGGGCTATCATGTTCCTCACTGTTGAGGCAATCCAGACTGGCGAATTCCTAACTCCTCAGTTAGAACAAATTCCTCAGCGACCAGAAGAACTTCGTCTTTGTCACTGAAGAAATTGACTGAACTGTATGAGATTTCCAATGGCTTCACTCGAAGGGATTGGTAGGTGTAGGATTTTGAGTTGAGCATCATTTGGAATTTTTTCCTTAGTATTTCCTCAACCCCCTTTAACAGTACGGTGTTTCCTATGACTCAAGAAAGAGAAAATGAAACTACAAAAACAAAAGTCTTCACGCTTCATGTTCCTCGAATGAATGCCAAGTCTTCAAGGTCACACCAATTTCTTCAGTTTCGAAGTCTTCAGAAAGTCTTCAGAAATCCAAAGTCTTCAATCGAAGAACTTCATTTTTAGGGGTCGACTTTCTCTGTAAATATCAAACTCCTCATAGACTTATGGACCTGTGTACACTCACAAACGCATCAGTCCCTTAACCTATAAGTCTTCAACACACCAAAATCACTAAGGGGCACTAGATGCACTTACACTGTTCCAATCTAAATCCAGCACCGCTCCTCTCCTCTTCCATTTCAGAACCACCGCCCCTCCTCTCCTGTTCCAATCCAAAACCAGCGTCGCTCCTCTCCCGTTCTAAACCAAAACCAGCGTTGCTCCTCTCCTCTTCCATTAAAAATCCACCGCCGGCGAGTGAAGGTGCTGTGGAGAAGTAGATCAATGGAGGAGTACAACTGATACGTGAGGATCGCATACGGCGACCCTGTGAAGCTAGCTAGGATGTTGGAGATACCGTCTTGGTTTGACAACAAGGACCAACTAGCGGCGACGGCGACATCCATGGCCAAATATCTGCAATAGAGCGAAAAGGCGGCGATACTCCCGAAGGGAGTCGCGTGGGAGTACATAGAGCTGCTCCTCCGGGCCATGGAGCAAACAGATTCACCGAGTCCGATCGTGAGGGAGCGGTTGTCACGACCGGTTTTTCAATAAAATATTTATTGAGAGACCAATCCCTTTTACGGACCAGTAAAGAAGAATTCCTTCTCACTGGTAGACAATATCTTGGTCACAGAAGAAAAATACCAAGAGTACTGAATATAATACAAGGTTGAGCGGAGACTGCTCAACAATTTATTACATGAACGCCGATAAAACATAACGGCGGATAGGGTGGCATAACTACTAACTCACGATAACAACGGTGGTGGAAATATCACAGCGGAGTGGGTGATATGACTCCTGAAAACTACAGCTCTTCGAGCGTCGGAGGGAGGCTCGAGGAGACTTATGGCGGGTGGCGGAAGCGTTTATAATACAAGTGACCAATATCCAGGATCGCACAGGACTGACTGGGACTCCTCTAGGCGTCGTACGCACTATCAAACTCTTCATCCAAGAGATCGCCTTCGTTAACATCTGGCCAAATCAACAAGCCAGGTGAGTACTATGAAAGTACTCGCAAGACAGTTCGGACATAAGATATAACAGATGTAAACATGAAGCATATGAACAGATTAACAAGTGCGTTCAGGCATAGAGACAATAATGCATGGAAAAATAACCGAGAAGTCGGGCGGTAGTCCTCCCGGAATCCCAAAATAAATACTGGGTGCCAAACGAGGGTCTGAATGATTCCTCGAGAGGAAACTGCAAGAATAGTAATACCGGTGCCAAACGAGGGTCTGAATGACTCCTCGAGAGAAAACTGCAAGAATAATAATGCCGCAGTCGGGCGTCAGGGCGACACCACATAAAGGGCTTATAACAGAAAATAAAAGACAAACATGCCACAGTCGGACGTCTGAGCGACATCACATAAAGGGCTTATATTGAAAGTAAAAGACAAACATGCCACAGTCGAACGTCTGAGCGACATCACATAAAGGGCTTATATTGTAGCTCAATAATTCAGTAACTCGAGAACATAAATTATTACGAGTACGAGACAAATATAAGGTTAGTCCATCCGCAGGAATAACAATTAAACTGGGTTTACCACTTGAGCTTGTCCACCGGGGATAAATTTCCACGAGGATAGATATGGATATACTGATCACCCTACTTGATCATGGATACGATGACTTGGAAGGATTTGACTCTACAGAGTTTGTACTTAACCACAGCCAACGGATTTCAGAAGTCACGGGGACTAGTTCCGTTTACGGTGTTTTGGAAGAAACACGTCTAACCAGTACACACCCATTCAACATTCCGAAGCCAGGGATCACCCTCGGCAACGTTCAAGAAAAACCTTGAGACGGGGAGGCTACAACCTCGCGTAGCATGGGATCAAATTTCTATACGCGCGCTCTAAGGGGGTGCCCCCCTCTCGGTCCCAACCGAAAACACCCATGCCCCCTGACCGGATGACTGGCTTTAATCCAGGGCCATGGAACCATCATCCCGGCCCCTCTGTTTGGTGTGTACACGGAAAGAGTTTACTAACTTACTAAACCGCATCCTGGCAAAAGAAACATGTGGTAGCACGGAAGGGAAAAGAACGATAACGTGACTCCGTCCACGTTAACGTCAGAATTAGTCAGATGACGCAAGGCTGGTATGCTACAACAGTACCACCTTGCTGCCCTTCATGTCACCACATGATTAGGCCATCTCTCACCAGAGATCATCGCAACTTTGGAACATACGGGTAGTTGCCTCACAAGCAACGAGGTATTCACCGACACTCATATGCCACGCACAAACTTACACGCAAACATGCAAAACACCTATCATATCAAAGGTTCAAACATGCTTGCCTGGTTCGGAGAAGTCGGAGTCTAGCTCGGCGAAGTTCGCGGCTCCGTCACCTCTTCCGGAACCTACGACATAACGAAAACGGGCGCTAACGTGAAAACCAACGCGTGCATAAAAGTTGTTCTAAATTTTTTCCAAATAAATCCCATAAAAACTAGACAAAATTTTAAGACTGTCAGAAAAAGAATCACTCAAAAATCACTTTTTATTAAAAAGTTATAAAGGTTTCTGTCCAGGGACTCATCTGTAATGAAACAGAAAAGTTCCAGGGGTTTAACTGAGAAAACAGAAAACGCTTCGGAAAGAAACGCGCCAGCTCAAAGGGAAAACGTATTTGCCCGAAGGCGCCCACAGAAAACGCTTCGAGGGAGAAGAGAATAGAGGCTGACAGGGGGGTCCACATGTCAGGTTTAAAAAAGTTCGCCGGCGCCCGAAGACTGCGGTGGTCGCCGGCGTCGAACCACGGCGAGACAGGGAGATCAGAGTGTACCAAGAGCTTCAGCGTGTCCTTCCACGTCGGTGGGTGGTGGACTCGACCGACGGAGAGCACCACGTCGACGGCGACACTTTCTCCGGCGGACGGCGGCTCGGGTGATGGTGGAGAACTCCGGTGGTGTGCTGCAAACTTCGAATTGAAGCGCGGGTCAGAAGGAGGGATGCACTAGAGGGCTACTGGCAAGAAATGGGAGGCAGAGGTGCACGCACGGGAGTGAATCGAGCTGGATCCCGTGGCGGGTCGCGGCGGCCGGAGTTGAGGAAGGAGACTTCCTCGGGGCTCTTCCAGTGGCTAGGCAGGGTCTTGGTGGAGTGCAGAGGTGGTGTGGGTTCGAGTTGAAGCTCGGGGCCTCTATTTATAGGCGGATCGTGGGGGCGGCCGTGAACGGGGTTGCTCCGGCGAGCAATTACGGCGAGGCAGTGTCTTGGCAGGGAGCTTAAGCGGCCAGGCAGCATCAGTGAGGTGTACTGGTGCCGTTCCCCCGCTAATCCCGGTCGGTCTTGGCGTAATGGCGCCGGTCCACGGTGAGGTGGCCGCACGGGCACGACGGCGGCAGAGAGCGCGCTCCGCGCCCAGCGGTTCACGACGAGGGTGGCAGCGCGCACTGGGGAGTGGGTGGCCACGCGGCGGTCTCCGGTGGCTTGGGCGGCGCTGGGTGGCGCCGTCTGCGCCGCGCTTCTCTCTGGCGGCCGCAAAGCCGCCGCTGGCGTCGGTCACGGGGTGGCGCACCTCCTCCAGCACGTCGCCGACGCCCGCAAACATCCAGGCGCTCGTGCGGTGCAGGAACAAGGGGGAGGGGACGGGGAGCAAGGCGCGAACGCGGCACTGTCGAGATCGACAATAGGTTCTGAAGAAAACGACAGCAACACTGAACTGTATTTCTGAATATCTGAACTTGACATTGACAATGCTCTGCAGGTGTTCGACAGAATGATTTGGCGTGAAGAAATTTTTTCCTGGGGCTGGGACTTGGTGAGGTGACCTCTCAATGCACCCAGGGGCTGCCTGATTTTACTCAGAATTTTTGGAGAAGGATTTGAATGAATTTCATCAAATTTGACAAATCTGGTCCAAACTTGCAGCCAGTATAGTTTGAAAAATTTGAACTGAAGACCAGTGGATCTTCATGGATCTTGGTTGAGGGTTCAAAGGACTAGGAAGGGAAAAAGGTTTGGGGCAAAAATCAAAGCAGAAAGAGTAGTTCCTTTGTAAACCTCCAAGGGCTAGAATAGAGGGCAGAAAATGTTTTGATAAGATTAAATGGAAAATAATCATATAGGGAGGTCCAACTTGCTGGATTTGATGCAAATCATGATCCAAAGATGAGGGAAGGTTTAGGAGAGTGGATTTGCACTAAGGCCATGGCAAGAGGGATTTGTTGAAAGTGGTAAAGGATTATTCCAAAAGCCATAGTGCATTTTCAAAGAGATTTTCAAAAGGCAATTTTCCCAAGTGAAAAGCATTTTGGCTTGAGTCAAAAATAAAAAGCAAGAACCTCCAAGACTAAAAACAAGTCTTGGGTGAATCCAAATAAAACTCTTGCCATAAAAAAAATATTTTGAAAGGGAGGGTTCTTTTGAATAAAATTTTTAAAACACCTCCCTCAAGTCAAGTAAATTTTTTTGAAAAATCCAAATGAAAATTTTGGGTGTCACAGCGGTGGTGGGAGTATCGATCCCAGATGGAGCATCCACCAGAGATTGAAGGATCGAGCATCTACAGGGTGCCGTTTATGAGGATGTCATGCCAGAGCGAGCCGGTGGAGTCTTCGTCGACCGAACCCAACTACAAGAGGAGAGAAACAGTTGGCCCGACGACGCTTCCCCGCCATCCTCTCCCTCGCCGTTCACATTTTCTCACGGGGTGGCTGTCTGCCGCCGAGGAGTAGGAGGGATTGCCCCCCCAGACCAATAGTCGGGCAGGTTGTGAATTGTCAGGAGGAGCTTAGGGTTGTTAGTATTTGCAGGTTGTGAATTGTGTTTTGTGTTGTGTATTTTGAGAGTACTTTCAGATATGAATGTCTTTTGAATTTCAGATTTGCAGTATTGAGCATATGAAGTATTTTATGAATTCTAGAGATCTATTTTTAGCACTTAAAAAATGTAGTTTCATAGGATTATAAAAGTGCAGACAATGTGATTCTCACAGAAGAAACTGTAAGTTTCAGTTTCAGATAAGAAACTCCAAGTTCAGTTTTAGATAAGAAACTGTAACTTTCAAAGGAAGAGGATTTATATTAACACGGCCTTTTCAAGCAGTGTTAACATCATGCTAGAAGTTTTATTCATGGTCGAAACTGGAACTACCAGCCAGTTAACATCATGCTGATCAACATTCATGCATAGCACATCTTCATATGATGCACAGTCAAAAAGTTATGCTATTTTCAAGATGCCCACACAATGTCGAGTGTGCGAAAAACAGAGAAAATGAGGGACGCCGTTGTATGCCATTGTGAACATGCTGAACAAACGAGAGGAATCTGGAGAGGACTGTATGTGGAGAAGCGGACAGTCGGGACCCACCAGGTCTATGGCCGTATGCAAGCAAGTGCCTCATCGAAAAAATAGTTCATCCTAATGCTATACTGACGTTGGGGCCCACGGGTTTGTCAACATAGTTACATTTTTTAGGTGCTTCAACGTAGTTACTATAGGAGATAAATTCACAATGAAGCCGGGGAGCTGGCAGGTATCATTTATTATCACTGGGGCAGCAAGTATCAGTTGGGTTTTGGGCTGCCCCGTCTAGGCTTTCTTTTATAACATGCGCAGCCCACGACCTCGGATGGGAGGTCCATAGGCTTGCTTGTATTTTCTTGAGGAGCGTCATGTATCGACCGGCCTATGGACCTCCCATCCGAGGTTTTATTTTTCCTGAAACATCGGCAGCCCAATTTATGTATTTTTTTGTAGAAAACATAGAGGTCTGTTCTATTTTTCTATATAAGAATAGGAACGCCTGGTCCAACTTATGTTTCCCTTCTAACTATATTATATATATTTAAATTATTTTATATGTTATTATATATTATTTTTATTTTCATCATATATTTAACAGATACTTACATATGAAAGAAAACAATATCCCACATCTTATTAACTTATAAAAATAATTTCTTAACAAACAAATCTTGGATTTTTTTGGCAACGAAAATCCTGGTGATTGTGTACAAAAGCTTGGTAAGATTTAAGGACCAATGTAATAATAAATCACTTATTATATATATATATAAATAATAAGTGATTTATTATTACATTGGTCCTTAAATCATATATATAGGGATTGAGTATTCGTCACCCTGGGTGAGGAATAGTTATTCTTCACCCCCCTCTATTTTACAAGCAATGCACTGTAATTTTACGTTCCGTATGTTTTATCTTATTTCTGACGTAAAAAGAGACCATAAGAAAATATATAGTCGCCGTAAAAATATTTTATGTTATGTAAAATTACAAACGTGAAAACATAGTATAAAATATATATAAACTCCAAATTTTCTTGTCTTATGATCTATATTTTATTTTTTATACCAAATTTTACGTAGTGAATCAATAGGAATGTAACTATTTGAATTCCAAATGTAATTTAATTATGAAGTGATCATAAGATTACCTCGGGTGAAGAATAACTTATTCTGCACCCTGGGTGATGAATAGCATCACTATATATATATATATATATATATATATATATATATATATATATATATATATATATATATAACAAAATGCTCAACCCCTGTTTATTTTTTGATAACATTGCTGTGCCCACCCCAACATTATAATTAGAATAAGCCCAGCAAAATCGTGTATTTCGAGAAAGTGCAAATGGCCTGTAATTTTTTTAGGAAAAGCATAAATGGGCCGCATGGACGCTACATTATTTGTTCACCCAGCCCAGCTAATGGACTGTAGTTCAAAAAAAAGAGATGAAAAAGACTGTAAATTCTGAAAAAATGGGTTGAATACGTGCCACATTTTTGGAGGCTGAAATGTGGGCCAATAGGTCGAAGCCAATGCAAGTCGTTGTCAACTTAGTCAACAAATGATTCTAACATCGTTAGCCATTGGATTTACATCCAACGACCGGCATCCATCTTCAATCTCTCATCTTCTTCCTCCAGCGCCGCCGGAACCACCTGCTCCCGCCTCCTACTGCTAGCAGCTCTGCTTAGCACACTTCGCTATGAAGCGCTACTCCACCGTTGGCCAGGCCATCCCTCCACCCCTCCACACCTCCTGTTCTTCTCCACCGACTGCCGAACCACACCGCACCAGAATTAGTTAACCCTCGTACACCTCTCCGTCTGCGACTCTACTCCCGCGTCTTCCCATCTCCGGCTTGTTGCTGTCCGGGGCCTCGCCGTCGTCCACCACCTTGGATGCGCTCGGCGCGGAGTGGTCAACGTGGTCAACGAATGACAACATCGGAAGTAGACTGTGCGTGGAGAGGCTGACAGCTGGGTCCACGGCCGCACGCAAGGAAATGCCTCCTTATTACGCGCAAAATAATGATTCCTCCACCTGACAGCTGGGTCCCACCGGAAGGGCCACTGTATTTCACGAAAAACGTTCCCACCGCTGACAGGTCGGACCCACCAGCTATATCTTCGCACGGAAGGAAGTGCCTCCTTATTACGCACAAAAAAATGAATACCCCCTGCTAGCTGGGACCCACAATAGTGGGAGGCTGACTTGTGGACCACCTAAGTTGATGGGGACGGATGGCTTTGTCAACTTAGTCAATATGAACGATTCTAGCTCCAGTGACCGTACGATGTCCATCCAACGGCCGTACTGCTTCTTCAACCTCTGGTCTTCGTGCTCTATCCGCCCAAAGCAGCACCGGTTGTGCCTCGTGCTCCTGCCTCCCGTGGCCGGCTGCGATGCGGCGGAGGCCTCACCGCCCACTACTACTCCCACCGCTGGCCAGGCCATCCCTCTACTCACCCACACCCCCTGTTATTCTGCGGCGACGACAGCCTCACACCGCAGCGAACCAGTGAACCCTCGTACTCCTCTACACGTGGGCATCCACTGCCGCGTCTTCCCCAGCTCCGCGTCATCCCCTTCCTAGGCCTCGCCATCGTCCACCGCCCTGGTGCTCTCGGCGCGGCGTGGTCAACGTGGTTAAGGAACGGCTTCCATCGAAAATGGACTGTACGTGGAGAGGCTGACAGCTGGGTCCACGACCACAACAAGGAAGTGCCTCCTTATTACACGCAAAATAATTATTCCTCCACCTGACAGCGGGGACCCATCGGACGGGCCACCATATTTCACGAAAAAACATTTCCCCCCGATAGCTGGGACCCACCAGCTACATCTTCGCACGCAAGGAAGTGCGTCCGGGCAAAAAAATGATTCGCCCCCTGACTGCTGGGACCCACCAGCTACATCTTCGCACGCAAGGAAGTGCCTGACAGTCGGGACCCACCTGGTCGAAGCATACGTAGCGTTGTCATTCTGGTCGCGAACGTGTACGTACATACTGGTCGATGTAGAGGTGTGCACGTGTCGTAGTAGAGGCGCGCACGTAGCATGTACACGTACGTACAGCGGCCAGTGTGCAAGAAAGAAAATACGGCCACGTACATACATACGGGCAGGGTCTCGAACGCCTACTCGTGCATACGTACGGCCAGGGCTCGTGTACATGGCTGGGTCAGAATGGAGAAACTGCGTCGTCTTCGTGTTCATGGGGAGCCAACCAGCTGGGTCGGAACGGAATGCGTCGTCGTGTTCATCGGGAGGGCTTGAACGGAACAGCCGATTGAAACGAGGCCTGGCGTATCGCAGAACGGAGGAAACGGCCTTGTGTTCGACCGGCCACGTTCGAAAACGTATCTTGTTCACTGGGAGGGGTCTGGCGTACCGCTAAACGGACGGACCTCCTACGGTCGAAACGGGGGTCCTGTTGATCGGGAGGGGTGTGGCGTACCGCAAAATGGAGGAAACGGACTTGTGTTGGAGTGCTACGGTCAAAATGGGGTCCTGTTCATCGGGAGGGGTGTGGCGTACCGCAAAACGGGACTCCAAGGGATACTGTTCATCTCCACCGTCGACCCCCTCCAGCCTCCACGGGCTACTATTCATCCACCGTCGACTTCCTCCAGCCTCCACCTGCGACTGTTCATCCACGGACTCCTGTTCATCCAGCCTCCACCGCGCGCTACTCCACCGGCTACTGTTCAACCAGCCCTCTCCACGGGCTCCTGTTCAATGACCCCTCCACGGGCTACTGTTCATCCAGCCCTCCACCGTCTACTGTTCATCCTGCCCTCCATGGGGTGGTCCTGTTCATCCTGCCCTCCACGGGGTCCTGTTCATCCAGCCCCAACCAGCTCGATCGATCGGGGTCCTGTTCATACAGAGGCAACACCACGGGGTCCTGTTCATCCACCCCCACCAGGAACTGTTCATCCAAACCCCCCCAGCAACGCTCACTGTTCATCCAGAGGCAGCATCGATCGGCTTCAGTTAGCAGCAGTAGCGAAGGAATCGCTCGATCGGGTTCAGTTAACAGCCATCGATCGATCGCTCGGGTTCAGTAACGCGTAGCTTGCAGTGCAATCGCTCGGGTTCAGTTAGAGCCCAACGCCTCGCACCCACGCGCGTGTGTGTACGAGAGAAATGCGCATCGCTCGGCCCCGACCACCCATCGTAACCGGAAACACCCCGATATTTTCCTCACCCTTGCTTCTACCATGGTTTTTTCCGTCATGGACGGCCCAAAGAATGTCATGCAGCTGCGTCTCCGGCCCGCCCAGGACGAAAAGCCCATTTTCTGTCATGATTTTTTGTCATAGAAGTAGGACCCCACCACATCTATGATGATACCGTGTTTTGTCACAATTATTGTCATAGAAGTGTCATAAGTATGACATAATTTTTTTTCATTCGGCCCAAAATGTCACGGATGTGTCTTTTTTTTTGTAGTGACTCCTGCTATTGATTCTGATATGTCGCATGTTATTGATGATGCCACTTCTGCTATGCATGATACTTATGATGAAACTACTTCTATGCTTGATAATACTTTGCATTAGGTGAATTTCTTGATGAACAACTTGCTAGGGTTAGAGAGAATGAAATTATTGAAACTGATAATATTGATGAAAGTGATGATGAAGATTCTCCCCCTAGATATGAATTGCCTGATGTACCTGAGGGTTACGTTATGGATGAAGAAACTGCTAGAGACTTTCTTGCTTGCAATGATAGATATGATCTTAAGAAACTGGTAGCTAAGCTGAAAGAAAAGTCTTTGAATGCTAGAATGAAATATGACCCTGCTTTTGCTACTTCACCTATTTGTATTACTGATAAGGATTATGATTTCTCTGTCGATCCTGAGTTAATTACTTTGTTTGAATCTGATCCTTTTTATGGCTATGAATCTGAAACTGTTGTTGCACATCTTACTAAATTAAATGATATAGCCACCCTATTCACTCATGAGATAAAAATGTGTTACTACTATATCCTTAAATTATTTCCATTCTCATTAAAGGGTGATGCTAAAATATGGTTTAATTCTCTTGATCATGGTTGTGTGCGTAGTCCCCAGGATATGATTTACTACTTTTCTGCTAAATATTTCCCCGCTCATAAGAAACAAGCTGCTTTAAGGGAAATATATAATTTTGTGCAAATTTAAGAAGAGAGTATCCCACAAACTTGGGGAGTCTTCTCCAATTACTTAATGCTTTGCCTGATCATCCTCTCAAGAAAAATGAAATACTTGATATCTTTTATAATGGACTAACTGATGCTTCCAGAGACCACCTGGATAGTTGTGCTGGTTGTGTTTTTAGGGAAAGAACTGTTGATCAAGATGAATTGCTATTGAATAATATGTTGAGTAATGAAAATAATTGTGTCGGCGTTCTGGGAATGGGGGTCCCCAGACTTGCCTGCCTGCGGCCCGCGGCGTGGCTAAGCCAGGAGGCCGTACGACCCATCTTCATCAATAAGGCATCCAAGACCCTCGCGAGGGGCCAAGCCTCGTGAGGCGGACGATGCAAGACCTCCTCAGGAGTGGCCTAGTCAGGCAGGCTCACGAGGAGCGGAGATATCAAGGCGGGGCAAACCTCATGAGGCTCTCGTGACGTGAGCCATGACGATCGACGCCAGGCGGGCACCAGAGTGCCCAGTGTCCTTGTTTCCTCTTTGGTGCTAAGGAAGACAGCGCAAGCGAGGAGTACCGAGGCATCAGGCAAAGGTTGCCATATCGGTGCAACGAGACCAAGAACAGGAGGGCAGTAAGACGGAGGTCATCATGGAGCCCAAGACGGCGTCACCACCAGAGCCTTTTGCAGGCGAAGACCACTTTTGTCAGGATAGCTTGTACTAGCTGTCCCCCTTCAAATTTGCCCGCCGTTGTTGGCTCTCTTCCCGCTCAATAGTTGGGAAGAGGACCAGGGCCTATATAAGTAGAGCTAGCCACCACAGTAGGGGGGATCGAGCAGTTCATCAAGCTCTCACCCGCTAAGACACCAAGCACAAGAACACCTCAGCCTCAGGAGGCTGTTCTTCCCTCTGTACTGTTCATCATCAGCCCAAGAGGCAATCCACCACCACCACACTGGAGTATGGTATTACACCACAACGGTGGCCCGAACCAGTATAAATCTCGTGTCTTTCTGTGCCGTGAGTTTGTCGAGTTCGTCCGCAAGATCTTAGCGAGCTAGGGCGTAGATCGGTAGGAGGGAAAGACTTCGCGCGCACCCCAGTGTTCGAACCTTAATGGTTTGCCGGAACCCCACATCCGAGATTTGGCGCGCCAGGTAGGGGTGCGCCGGAGCTCCTCTCCACCAACCTGCGCCTTGCGCCGCCGCACTTCGCCCCCATGGCAGGTGCCCCGCCATCCACCTCTGCGGCCGACATCAACAGCGGGGTGTCCGGGTACCGAGCCCTGGCCCCCGCCCTACGGCGAGTGCGGTGGCCAACCAAGTTCAAGCCAGAGATGCCGTCGCGTTATGACGGCGCGACAGACCCGACGCCGTTCCTGCTGGCGTACGAGGAGGCTGTCCTCGAAGCCGGAGCCAACGACAAGATCATGGCCAACTGGTTCCCCATGGCCCTTGCCGGCGAGCCGCGCGCCTGGCTGCTCAACCTCCCGGGATCCACGGTGGCCTCCTGGGGGGAACTCCATGACCTCTTCACCGCTCGCTACGCGGTGCCAGCGCACCACGCAGTCGCGGCCCTGCTGGGCGGCTCTCAAGCACCGCCTTCAGGCCGCCACGTCAAGCCGTTCCTCCGTCAGATTGGGGCCACCTCCAAGCGCCCGGGGGCTCCGCCGGGTTGGGCTTCGCCAGAGGCCGACCTCACCTTCGACTCAGAAGACCACCCCGACTCCACTGCCGGCTTCGGCATGCTCCCAATGCTCTGCACGCCCACCATCTACAACGTGGCCGTTACCAAGACCCTCATCAATGGCGGTGCCGGCCTCAACTTGCTCTCCGTAGAAGCCTTCAGCCTTCTTCACGTGCCGCTCGAGCGGCTCAGCCTCATCAAGCCCTTCTCGGGAGTGGGTGGTGGAGCTGCCCACTCTCTGGGGCAGATCCACCTCCCTATCACCTTCGTCACACGTGACAACTACCGCACCGAGCTGGTGGACTTCGATATCGCCCGCATCGGTCTCCCGTACAATGCCATCCTCGGGTACCCGGCTCTCGCTCAGTTCACGGCGGTGACTCACCCGGCCTACAACCTCATGAAGATGCCAGGGAGCAAGGGCGTCCTCACCATCAAGGGGGACATTAAGGAGTCCGTGATGGCGCTCGGGCTCGCCTTCAAGACCGCGGCAGCAGCACAGCCCGCCGACGCCGGTACCCCCGAGGCCAAGGAGGCCGCGCCTACCAAGAAGAAGCAACTGTTCACCCAAGACAAGGCGGAAACCAAGAAGGTGCCGATCAACGAGGACGGGTCTTCAGGAGCCACCTTTTCCATAGGAGCCGGCCTTGACCCGGGACAAGAAAAAGCCTTGGTGAGGTTCTTACGCGCGAACAAGGAGATATTCGCGTGGGAGCCCAGTCAGCTGGTAGGGGTCCCGAGGGAGGTGATCCAGCATCATCTAAGGGTATTCCCCAACATACGCCCCGTGAAGCAGCGAGCAAGACGGCAGTCCACTGAGAAGCAGGCCTTCATTGTCCAAGAGACACGCAAGCTGGAGGCGGTAGGCGCCATTCGAGAAGTTCGATATCCCGAATGGCTGGCAAACCCCGTCGTAGTGCCAAAGAAAGGCGGGAAGGAGCGGATGTGCGTCTACTTCACCAACCTTAACAAAGCCTGCCCCCAAGATCCGTTCCCACTCCCGCGCATCGACCAGATTGTCGACTCCACCGCCGAGTGCGACCTGCTGTGCTTGCTGGATGCATTCTCAGGGTATCATCAGATCAAGATGGCGGTGGAAGATGTGGAGAAGACAACTTTCCTGACACCATGTGGGGTGTACTGCTACACCTGCATGCCCTTCAGGTTGCGCAACGCGGGCGCGACATTTTAGCGGTTGATGCACATTGCCCTGGGGCTGCAGCTCGGGAGAAACACAGAGGCCTACGTCGACGACATAGTGGTAAAGTCTCGCGAGGTGAGGACATTGATTCAAGACTTGGAGGAGACCTTCGAGAGCCTGCGCCAGGTGAACTTGAGGCTTAACCCGGAGAAGTGCGCGTTCAGCGTCCTCTCCGGCAAGCTGCTGGGATTCCTCGTTTCCCATAGAGGGATCAAGGCGAACCCGGAGAAGATCAAGGCCATCGAGGACATGAGCCCACGACAGACCCTCAAAGAGATGCAAAAGCTAGCAGGGCGGGTGACCGCATTAGGGCGTTTCATCTCCAAACTGGGAGAGCGCGCCTTACCCTTCTTCAAGCTCATGAAGAAGAAGGGCCCGTTCGAGTGGACCCCGGAGGTCGACCAGGCCTTCCGAGACCTCCAGAAATACCTTACCAGCCCCCCGGTGATGGTGGCACCACGGCCTCTCGAGCCCCTGGTACTCTACCTTGCCGCCACCCCGTACTCCGCCAGCGCGGCGCTGGTGGCGGTTCGGGAGGACCGCCAAGCCAAGGGCGCGCTGCGCCAAGCCGGAGATGAAGTGGCGTAGGGTCAGGAGGGCGCAGCAAAGGCATCAGCGGTGGAAGACCAAGCTCGGCAGGGCAACGTCGTAGAAGCTCCTGAGGACAGTCAGGTCTCAGGAACCCCTCCACATCAGGATATGCCCCAATCTCCGTAGGGCCTGAGCCTTGACAGTGTGCCAGCTCTCGTCGAACACCCGGTGTACTTTGTCAGCACCGTACTGCGAGATGCGAGGGCATGCTACCCCATGCCCCAGAAACTCCTGCTCGCACTGTTGGTGGCATCACGCAAGATGCGACACTACTTCCAGGGCCACCCCATCAAGGTCGTCTCAGCCTACCCATGGAGACGGTGCTCAGGAGCCCTAGCTCAGCCGGAAAGGTCGCTGAGTGGAACATCGAGTTGCAAGCATTCCAGTTGGAATTCAGCACTACCATGGTCATCAAGGGGGCTGCGCTTGCTGACTTTGTGGCAGAATGGACGGATGCCCTGACACTTGAGGAAGGAGAAGACCGGTCCACCTCCCCAGGGAGCGAGGCTCCAGATGGCTGGGTCATGTATTTCGATGGCGCCTTCACGCACCAGGGCGCGGGGGCTGGAGCACTGCTCATCTCGCCCACTCAGGACAAGCTCTACTACGCCGTGCAACTCTGCTTTCAGCACGGCGAGAAGGTCTCCAACAATATCGCAGAATACGAAGGCCTCATAGCTGGCATGAAGGCTGCGGCAGCTCTAGGGGTGAAGCGCCTTACCGTCAGGGGTGACTCACAACTCCTCGTCAACTTCTCCAACAAGGTGTACGAGCCGAAGGACGAGCATATGGAGGCCTACCTCGCGGAGGTGCGCAAGATGGAAAAACAGTTCTCGGGCCTGGAGCTGCAGCACGTGCCCCGGGGCACCAACAAGGAAGCCGACGACATCGCCAAGAGAGCATCCAAGCGGCAAGCGCAAGAGCCCGGTGTCTTTGAGGAGCGGCTCTTCAAGCCATCAGCTACACCACCTCTTTCAAGCACGACTCAGCCTCGGGAGGAGCTCCCACAGCCTTGTAGCGACCAAACCTCAAACAGTCCGATCTCTGTGCATAAGTGTCATCCCTGGATCGGTAATGCTGACACGCACAGTCCTTGAAGGATTTATAACAGAGTAGCAATCACACACTTATTACATCGAATGTCTCAAAATAGAATTTATTACAATAAATATGGCTTAAGGCTATCTACAACGATAACAGCGGAAGGCTTGGAAGATAAAGTGAGTCCATCAACTCCAACGGCATCACTAAGTGAAAGACCACGACCTAAGGCTCCTTACTCGTCGTCCAAAAAGTCTGCAACATGATATGTTGCAGCCCGAAAATGGGTCAGCACATGGAATATGCTGGCAATGTAACACAAAAGGATAATGAACAGAATAATGCTATCACTACATGCATATATGGCTGGTGGAGGCTGTAGGGTTAATATGTTTTTGCGAAAAGCCAAGTTTTCCCTACTGCAAAGGAATAAGTTTTATTTAACTACAAAGTTTGTTGAAAACATTGAGAAGGTAAACCCCCTCTCAATCCCAATTAAAAGTGATCATTAACAACCCAACAAATTATTTAAGTAGTGATGAGATCAACATGATAATCCAAGAACCAGATACTCAAGATGTCCATAACCGGGGACACGGCTAACCATGATTAGTTTGTACACTCTGCAGAGGTTTGTGCAGTTTTCCTCACAAGACTCGATCTCCTCCGTTTGAATTCTCGCACTACATGATGTTTGAGAAACGGATGACCGATACATAGTCTTTCAGAAGCGTTAGCACCTTACGATGGGTAGACCGTACCACCTACATCCCCTACATCTGCTAGTCTACCACTGTAAGAGTTCACACGACTTAATCAACTATGCTAGAGCCCATAATAGCTTGTGGCTGCACGTGGAAGTTTCTAGTATGAATAATCTTATGATCCCTTTGAGCCTGGGTGGCAGTCCATAGGAGAATCACATGGTACCCCGGGATTTCCAAAAAAACAGGCAATCACTGGGTACCCCAGGTGCCTCAATCCACCCAGATGTGTATTTAAGTTGCCACCTTAAGTTGAACCATTAACTAACAACCTCACATCTGTCATGGATACACTCAAACCCAATCCATGTCTACGAGCATAGCATAGCAATATAAGCATAACGTAGAAGTAACTCCCAGGGTTTGACAATAAACAGGTGAATAGGTACTACCTCAGCTACTACCCATCCCACAATTTAATTCAGATCCTAACCATGCAATTGTTTGGGGATTGATCTAATGCAGTAAAACTGGGTAGTAAAGAGGTATGATCAAAGTGTTACTTGCCTTGCTGATGATCCGTGAAACCTAGAGATTCGAAGTAGCAAGCGGCGCACTCCGGGTACTCTATCGCAAACAAACAAGCATACAATAAGCAATCATCTAATGCATAGGTAAAACTCAAATAAGAGATCTAACCAGAAAGTTCAACTTAAGAACTCCGGTTTGCAAAAAGAATCAAATCAAACGAAGCAACAAAAATCAAACGGCGAAAGAAACAATCTTTGTTTACTAATCTGGACCTAAGTCAAATTTTACAGTAGCAAAAACTTGTTTGAGTTGGTTAAACGGAAAGAGGGTTTGGAGACGAAACTCTAGGCGCTTGAATTGCCTGATTCCGATAAACGAGCAAAAAGTTATACTAGAACGAAAATCAGGATCAGAAATCGCGATCAGAAATAATCGCGGAAAAATCCGAGAAAAAGAAAACTGACGAACAGGGTAACGAACGAATGTTTGCTGTCTGCGGTTAAACGGTGAAAATCGTTCGTTAAAACGAACGAACGAACGAGCGTTCGCTATATAACTAACCCGAACAAAAAAATAAAATCCGATCTAATAAAAAAGACAACCGCGGTTTTATAAAAAAACCGGGCGGTTAACCGGCGATAACCGGCGGCGGATCCGGTGGCTACCTCCGGCGGCGGCAGACTCCGGCGAGGGCGGCGGCGGTCGGCGGGGTCCGGCGGGTGGCGGCGATCGGCGGCGACGGCGGGCGGCGGGGTCGGCAGCGGCGGCGGCGGCTGGGGCGGGGCTAGGGCTTGGGCGGCGGGGTGGGCTCGGCTGGGGCGGCTCGGGGGCGCGCTATATAAAGGGGCCGACCGGGCGGAGTCCTGGCCGAATACGGCCCGAGGTCGGTTCGCGTTTTTTTAAATAATGTCGCGCAGAAAAACAAATAAAAGAAATACTAAACAGACTCCAAAAATCCCGAAATAGATTTTCCTCGTCCTCTAAAATCTAGCGGGACAAGTTGATCATTTATTTGGGGTCTAAATGCAATTTTGAAAAACGTTTATGTTTCCTAATTCAAATAAAATAGCGACAAAACTCCGAATAAAATCCAATATTTGATTTTAATATTTTTCCTCCAATATTTCATTTATTTTGGAGAAGTCATATTATCTCCTCTCATATATTTGAATACGAAATATTTTCGGAGAGAAAAATAATTAAAACAAATAATCCTGGTTTCAATATTTGATAAAACTCAAATATGAAAACAGGGAAATCCCCAACTCTCTCCGAGGGTCCTTGAGTTGCTTAGGATTTCGAGGATCGCGAAACGCAATGCATCAAAAAATATGATATGCATGAATGATCTATGTATAACATTCCAAATTGGAAATTTGGGATGTTACAAATCTACCCCCCTTAAGATGAATCTCGCCCTCGAGATTCGGGTTGGCTAGAAAATAGGTGTGGGTGGTCTTTCCGTAGGTCTTCCTCTCGTTCCCAAGTGGCTTCATTCTCGGTATGGTGACTCCACTGAACTTTGCAGAACTTGATTACTTTGTTGCCTGTAACTCGGCTGGCAAACTCGAGTATCTTGACTGGTTTCTCCTCATATGTCAAATCACTATCCAAACATATCGCTTCTAGCAGCACTGTATCTCTTAGAGGAATATCAGTCATCTCCGCGTGGCACTTCTTCAACTGAGAAACGTGGAAGACATCATGAACTCCGGACAAACCTTCGGGTAATTCCAACTTGTAGGCAACTTCTCCCATACGTTCCAAAACTTTGTATGGTCCTACAAAACGTGGCTCTCGAAGTGGTGATACTCGAAGATAAACTCGGTCTCCGACTTCATAAACTGTCTCCTTGCGTTTAGAATACGCGTAACTCTTCTGCCTGGATTGGGCTACCTTGAGTCTATCGTGAATCAACTTAACCTTCTCTTCAGACTCTTTAATCAAATTTGGTCCAAACAACTGTCGGTCTCCAACTCCGTCCCACAACAACGGTGTTCTGCACCTCCTTCCGTACAGTGCTTCGAAAGGGGCCATCTTCAAACTGGCTTGATAACTGTTGTTACAAGAGAACTCTGCATAAGGAAAATTATCGTCCCAACTAGATCCATAGTCTAGCGCACAAGCTCTCAACATGTCCTCTAGAATCTGATTTACTCTTTTAGTCTGTCCATCTGTTTGCGGGTGAAAAGCTGTACTGAACTCTAGTCTGGTTCCCAAAGTTTCATGCAACTGATTCCAAAACTTTGAAGTAAACTGGGTTCCTCTATCTGATACAATGGTCCTCGGAACTCCATGCAAACATACGATCCTGGTCACGTATATCTTTGCCAACTTAGCACTGGTGTAAGTGGTCTTCACTGGGATGAAATGAGCTACTTTCGTCAAACGATCGAGTACAACCCATATTGAGTCATAGCCTGAACGAGTCCTGGGTAATCCCGTGATAAAATCCATGCCTAGTTTATCCCACTTCCATTCGGGTATAGGCAATGGCTGTAGCAATCCTGCTGGCTTCTGATGTTCTGCCTTCACTCTCTGACATACATCACAAACTGCTACATATTCCACCATATCCTTCTTCATTTCGGTCCACCAGAAACTATCCTTCAAATCCAGATACATCTTGGTATTTCCTGGGTGAATTGAATATGGTGAATCATGGGCCTCTTGCAGAATCAGCTTCCTGATCTCCTGATCATTGGGCACATATACGCGGTCCTCAAACCATAAGGTATCGTGCTCATCCTCACGAAATCCTTTAGCCTTTCCTTTAGTCATCCTTTCCTTTATCTCAGCAATCTCCTTGTCCGTCTTTTGAGCTTCTTTGATCTTATCCATCAAGGTAGACTGAATTTCCAAGGCTGCTACATAACCTCTTGGAACTATCTCCAAGCACAGCTCGCAAAGGTCTTCTGCTAACTCCTTGGGCAACTCTCTGGTCATGATGGTATTTACATGACTCTTGCGGCTCAACGCATCAGCTACTATGTTAGCCTTTCCTGGATGATAATGCAATCTCATATCATAATCCTTAATGAGCTCTAGCCATCTCCTCTGTCTGAGATTCAGCTCCTTCTGCGTGAAGATATACTTCAAACTCTTGTGATCCGTGTATACCTCACAATGGTTTCCGATGAGAAAATGTCTCCATGTTTTCAACGCATGCACTACGGCTGCTAGCTCCAAATCATGCGTAGCATAATTTAACTCATGGGGTTTAAGCTGTCGTGAGGCATATGAAATAACTCTTCCCTCCTGCATAAGTACGGCTCCAAGCCCTCGACATGAAGCGTCGCAATATACTTCATAATCTTTGCGTTGATCTGGTAGAATAAACACTGGTGATGTAACCAAGCATCTCTTCAACTCCTGAAAACTGGCCTCACATTCCCCAGTCCAATTGAATTTGGTGTCCTTCTTCAACAATTCCGTCATAGGCTTTGCAATCTTTGAGAAATTCTTAATGAACCTCCGGTAGTATCCTGCGAGTCCAAGAAAACTTTGGATCTCTCCAACTGTCGTGGGTGACTCCCAATTTGTCACAGTGACATCTTTGGTGGGGTCTACTGCTATTCCTTCCCCGGATATAACATGTCCAAGGAATCCGACTTCCTTCAGCCAAAACTCACACTTGCTGAACTTGGCGTATAGCTGATGTTCCCTGAGCTTCCCAAGTACCAAACGCAAATGCTCTTTATGTTCCTCTTCGTTCTTAGAGTAGACCAAAATATCATCAATGAACACCACGACGAACTTATCCAAAAACTCCATAAACACCTTGTTTGTCATGTTCATAAAATAGGCAGGTGCGTTAGTCAGACCAAATGACATAACGGTGTACTCATACAACCCGTACCTCGTTGTAAAAGCTGTCTTGGGTATATCCTGCTCTCGAATCTTCAGCTGGTGGTACCCTGATCATAGATCGATCTTAGAAAACACTTTAGCTCCTTGCAACTGGTCAAACAAATCATTGATCATCGGCAGTGGGTACTTGTTCTTGATCGTCACCTCATTCAATCCACGATAATCAACAACCATCCTTAACGATCCATCCTTCTTCTCCACTAGAAGTACTGGTGATCCCCAAGGTGACGAACTTGGGCGAATATATCCCTTATCCAGTAACTCCTTAATCTGCTTCTTAATTTCCTCCAAATCCTTTGCGGGCATTCTGTACGGTCTCTTAGATATTGGCCCTGCGCCTGGCAAAAGTTCAATCAAAAAATCAATGTCTCTATCTGGTGGCATGCCTGGCAACTCTTCTGGAAATACATCCGGGAAATCCTTCACCACTGGTACTTCCTCCTGTACAATTCCTGATAAGGAATTTACTTGAGTTCTCTTCGGCACATGTCGGGATACATACTTGATCCTTCTTCCTTTCGGGGTGGTAAGCAAAATTGACTTACTGCCACAGTCAATGTTCCCTCCATACTTCGATAACCAATCCATGCCTAATATCACATCCAATCCTTGTGACTCCAATACTATTAGGTCTGAGGGGAACGAGTAGTTACCAATCCTTAACGGTAACCGATCACACCATAGGCTAGCCATATACTCTGCTTCTGGCGAGGTTACTAACATGGGTGACCTAAGGGCTTGGGTTGGCAGTTTAAACTTATCCACGAATCCCCTTGATATGTATGAATGCGATGCACCAGTATCAAAAAGTACGAATGTAGTAAATGACTTAACCAAAAACTTACCTATTACTGCATCTGGCTGGGCTTCAACCTCCTCCACGTTAATGTGGTTCACTTGTCCCCTGGTGAAAGGGTTGGGCTTCTTCCCAGAGCTTCCATTGCCATTCCCATTCTTGGCTTCAAGACATTCATTGGCGTAATGTCCGGTCTTCTGGCATTTGTAGCACGTCACGTGGCTTAGATCCTTCTTGGCGGGTGTTGCCGGGTTGGAACGGTTCTGTCCGCTACTTCCTCCATTACCATTACCATTCTTGGGGCCACCATGATTGTGCAAACTTCCTCCATTATGAGTGTGGCCTCCATGATTATGAACAAGTCCTCCCGAGTTCGGGGTGTAACGAGGTCTCTGCTGGGCTCCAGAATTATACTTCCCTTGTCCATACTTCCTCTTGCGGCTGTCAATCTGCTGCTGCTTCCCTTCGAGCATGAGAGCTCTATCCAGCAACTCCTGATAGTTATTGAAATTTGCCACCATCAACTACATGCTCAGCTCATCATTTAGTCCTTCCAGAAACTTCTCCTTCTTAGCTGCATCTGTAGCGACGTCATCTGGGGCATAACGTGCTAACTTACTCAACTCATCCACATATTGGCCAACAGTGCGCCCTCCTTGGCGTAAGTTGTGAAACTCACGCTTCTTCATGGCCATAGCTCCTGCTGAAACATGGGCAGTGCGAAAAGCCTGCTGGAACTGGTCCCATGTCACAGTGTCAATAGGGTAAGTGACTATGAAATTCTCCCACCAAGATGTTGCGGGTCCATCAAGCTGATGTGCGGCAAAATGCACTCTCTCCGCATCTGTGCATCCTACAGTGGTCAACTCCCTATCAATCTTCCGAAGCCAATCATCCGCAACAATCGGCTCGGTGCTACTGGAGAACACCGGCGGATTCAGCCTAAGAAAACGGGCTAAGTGGTCAACTGGTGGGGGTGGTGGTGGGTTGTTGTTGTTCCCCTGGTTCTGATTCTGGACTAGTATCTGCATCAATGCATTCTGCTGCTGGATCAACTGAGTGAGCTCCGGTGGGAAAGCAAATCCATTGTCGCGTCTCGGAGGCATCTGCTGGGTTTAGAAAAGATGAGAAAACAGAATAGAATGAGGTCTAGAGGGGAAACACTACCCATATGCACATGAGACAAACACAAACATATCACTCAATCAATCAAACAATGGCATACAATCGGTCTAGAACTATCGTTACAAAAGTGTTTGGACTATACTATATACATGGTGGAATACTACTATTGATTTGGTGGTCTACTAGAAAAATTGATCGGTCATAGACTCCATGATATCTGCTCCAGCTTCATCAACATAGTCATCATCGCTATCGTCAGGGTCCGAGTCCGTGCGTCGATGATGATGTAGTTCTCCGGGTAAGTGGAACTGTCATCTTCTCCTCCTGGCGCAGGGTCTCCCATGAAAACTCCGATCTTCCTCGTCAGGTCGTCATTCTTCTCCACTAGTCCGACAATTTCTTCCTCATAATCTTCGCGTGTAGCCTTGAGTTCTTCCTCCAGTTCCATGATCTTTGTCATTGCTTTCTTCAAATCCGCCATGCCCGCGCACATCTGGTTCTCCTGGCGTCGAATGTGCTGGTTTAACTCCTGGATGAAAGAGGCAATCGATCTATCCTTCCTGGTGCTGATCATCTCCCATTGCTCATCTCGGCGCCCACAAATCTGGTAGATTGTATCCTTGAGATCATTGTGGTAAACTTCTCCAATGCGTCCCATGGTATTGTGAGCTGCCATACTCTTTCCTAGACTCCAGGTTGATGCATCAGAGGAAAACTCTATGGGCTCAGTGACTGGCGTGAATGTCCTTCCTGGAACTTGAACTTGAATAATCCAGCGCTCCTCTTCTGGTAAAGTGGCATTGTAGGTCCCGGTGAAACTTGCTATTCCAATGTTCAGGTATCTAGTGACTTCCTTCAAGTGGGGTCGAAAGGGTGTATCTTCGTCCGGTTGCATGAACTTGTTCCTGGCATCCGCCATCCTAAAAGAGTAGAAAAGATGAGGAGTCAGAAATGAGAAGAGAGTAGTGATCTAGGGCTTTAGCTTAGTGGTCGTGTCCTATAGTCAGCGTGTGCTCTCATACCATCTTTGTAGCGACCAGACCTCAAACAGTCTGATCTCTGTGCATCAGTGTCATCCCTGGACCGGTAATGCTGACACGCATAGTACTTGAAGGATTTATAACAGAGTAGCAATCACACACTTATTACATTGAATGTCTCAAAATAGAACTTATTACAATAAATATGGCTTAAGGCCATCTACAACGATAACAGCGGAAGGCTTGGAAGATAAAGTGAGTCCATCAACTCCAACGGCATCACCGAGTGAAAGACCACGACGTAAGGCTCCTTACTCGTCGTCCGAAAAGTCTGCAACATGATACGTTGCAGCCCGAAAATGGGTCAGCACATGGAATATGCTGGCAATGTAACACAAAAGGATAATGAACAGAATAATGCTATCACTACATGCATATATGGCTGGTGGAGGCTGTAGGGTTAATATGTTTTTGCGAAAAGCCAATTTTTCCCTACTGCAAAGGAATAAGTTTTATTTAACTACAAAGTTTGTTGAAAACATTGAGAAGGTAAACCCCCTCTCAATCCCAATTAAAAGTGATCATTAACAACCCAACAAATTATTTAAGTAGTGATGAGATCAACATGATAATCCAAGAACCAGATACTCAAGATGTCCATAACCGGGGACACGGCTAACCATGATTAGTTTGTACACTCTGCAGAGGTTTGTGCAGTTTTCCCCACAAGACTCGATCTCCTCCGTTTGAATTCTCGCACTACATGATGTTTGAGAAACGGATGACCGAGACATAGTCTTTCAGAAGCGTTAGCACCTTACGATGGGTAGACCGTACCACCTACATCCCCTACATCTGCTAGTCTACCACTGTAAGAGTTCACACGACTTAATCAACTATGCTAGAGCCCATAATAGCTTGTGGCTGCACGTGGAAGTTTCTAGTATGAATAATCTTATGATCCCTTTGAGCCTGGGTGGCAGTCCATAGGAGAATCACATGGTACCCCGGGATTTCCAAAAAAACAGGCAATCACTGGGTACCCCAGGTGCCTCAATCCACCCAGATGTGTATTTAAGTTGCCACCTTAAGTTGAACCATTAACTAACAACCTCACATCTGTCATGGATACACGCAAACCCAATCCACGTCTACGAGCATAGCATAGCAATATAAGCATAACGTAGAAGTAACTCCCAGGGTTTGACAATAAACAGGTGAATAGGTACTACCTCAGCTACTACCCATCCCACAATTTAATTCAGATCCTAACCATGCAATTGTTTGGGGATTGATCTAATGTAGTAAAACTGGGTAGTAAAGAGGTATGATCAAAGTGTTACTTGCCTTGCTGATGATCCGTGAAACCTAGAGATTCGAAGTAGCAAGCGGCGCACTCCGGGTACTCTATCGCAAACAAACAAGCATACAATAAGCACTCATATAATGCATAGGTAAAACTCAAATAAGAGATCTAACCAGAAAGTTCAACTTAAGAACTCCGGTTTGCAAAAAGAATCAAATCAAACGAAGCAACGAAAATCAAATGACGAAAGAAACAACCTTCGTTTACTAATCTGGACCTAAGTCAAATTTTACAGTAGCAAAAACTTGTTTGAGTTGGTTAAACGGAAAGAGGGTTTCAAGACGAAACTCTAGGCGCTTGAATCGCCTGATTCCGATAAACGAGCGAAAAGTTATACTAGAACGAAAATCGGATCAGAAATCACGATCAGAAATAATCGCGGAAAAATCCGAGAAAAAGAAAACTGACGAACAGGCTAACGAATAAACGTTCGCTGTCTGCGGTTAAACGGTGAAAATCGTTCGTTAAAACGAACGAACGAACGAGCGTTCGCTATATAACTAAACCGAACAAAAAAATAAAAACCGATCTAATAAAAAGACTGCGGTTTTATAAAAAAACTGGGCGGTTAACTGGCGAAAACCGGCGGCGGATCCGGTGGCTACCTCCGGCGGCGGCGGTCGGCGGGGTCCAGCGGGTGGCGGCGATGGCGGGCGGCGATCGGCGGCGACGGCGGGGGCGGGGTCGGCAGCGGCGGCGGCGGCGGCGGCTGGGGCGGGGCTAGGGTTTAGGCGGCGGGGTGGGCTGGGCTGGGGCAGCTCGGGGGCGCGCTATATAATGGGGCCGGCCGGGCGGAGTCCTGGCCGAATACGGCCCGAGGTCGGTTCGCGTTTTTTTAAATAATTTCACGCAGAAAAGCAAATAAAAGAAATACTAAACGGACTCCAAATATCCCGAAATAAATTTTCCCCGTCCTGTAAAATCTAGCCGGACAAGATGAACATTTATTTGGGGTCTAAATGCAATATTGAGAAACATTTATTTTTCGTAATTCAAATAAAATAGCGACAAAACTCCGAATAAAATCCAATGTTTGATTTTAATTTTTTTCCTCCAATATTTCATTTATTTTGGAGAAGTCATATTATCTCCTCTCATATATTTGAATACGAAATATTTTCGGAGAGAAAAATAATTAAAACAAATAATCCTTGTTTCAATATTTGATAAAATTCAAATATGAAAACAGGGAAATCCCCAACTCTCTCCGAGGGTCCTTGAGTTGCTTAGGATTTCGAGGATCGCGAAACGCAATGCAGCAAAAAATATGATATGCATGAATGATCTATGTATAACATTCCAAATTGGAAATTTGGGATGTTACAAGCCTCCAGTCACGGGAGCTCTAGCCTGTGGCCCGACCTCAGGAGCTCGGCTGCTCTTGGCACTCGAGCCCTAGGAGTAATGCTGGACCAAGGAATTCAAGGAGTACCTGAAGCACGGGACGCTGCCGAAGAAGGAAGAGGACACGGAGCGCGTGGCCCGGCAAGCCACAACATACTTTATCCAAGACGGCGAGTTATACAGGAAACGGCCGAACGATGTCACGCTGCGCTGGATCTCCAGTGATCAAGGAAGGGAGTTGCTGATTGACATACACGGTGGGGACTGCAGACACCACTCGTCGTCACGGACCCTCGTCGGCAAGGTGTTTCGCAGTGGATTCTACTGGCCTACAACACTCAACGACGCAGCCGATCTGGTGAAGTCCTGCGAAGCTTGCCAATTCCACGCCAAGCAAATCCATCAGCCTGCTCAGGGCCTCCAAACCATCCCGCTCACATGGCCGTTTGCGGTCTGGGGGCTGGACATCTTAGGCCCGTTCCCTCGGGCGCCAGGGGGCTGCCGCTATCTCTACGTCGCCATCGACAAGTTCACCAAGTGGGCGGAAGTGGAAGCCGTCCGTACCATCCCAGCCGGCTCCGCTGTCAAGTTCATCAATGGCCTCATGAGCCGCTTCGGGGTCCCCAACCGCATCATCACAGATAACGGTTCGCAGTTTACTAGCAACCTCTTCAAAACCTACTGTGCTAACCTTGGAACGCAGATCTGCTACGCTTCGGTGGCCCACCCCAGGAGTAATGGTCAGGCTGAACGCGCTAACACGGAGGTCCTGAGGGGCCTCAAGACCAGGACCTTCAAGAAGAAGCTGGAGGCCTGCGGCAGGGGCTGGCACGACGAGCTCCAGTCCGTGTTGTGGTCCATCCGCACCACCGCCACCAAGCCAATGGGCGAGACTCCATTCTTCCTCGTCTACGGAGCTGAAGCAGTCCTTCCTCACGAGGTCAACCATCGCTCCGCACGGGTCCTGGCGTTCGACGAAACATAGCAGGACGCCATGCGGGGGATCGATCTCGTGCTCGGGGAGGAACGTCGTCGCGAAGCTGCACTGAGGGCGGCGAGGTACCAGCAACCGCTGCGGCGATACCACTGCCGCAACATCCGCTCCAGGACACTCGAGACGGGTGACCTAGTCCTGAGGCGGGTCCTCTCCAGGGAAGGGCTGCATAAGCTTTCACCAATGTGGCAGGGCCCGTTCAGGGTCGTCCACATCTCCAGGCCTGGCGCCGTGCGCCTGGAGACACAAGACGGGGTACCTATCCAAAACGCCTGGAACATCCAGCACCTCCGGAAGTTCTACCCATGAAGCAAGGCCAGAGCCTGTGAAGAAAGGCCCAGAGCCTGTGAAGAAGGCCCGGTGCCTGTGAAGAATCGCCGCCCGTGACACTCTCACATAATAATGAGTTGGGGCTGTACACGCCCCGGAGTCTCAGGAGCGCCGGCCTCAGGCCCTGGGGATCCCGCCCACGCCTAGTGGCAGCACTTAGCTCCGCGCTGGTGAGAAGACTTGAAGACTAGATTAGGTGCCGGACACGGCTTTTCATTTGCTTTCCGTAGTTGGCTCGCTTTTCCTTAATCGAAGTTTGCTTTTGGCGTTCCTTGCTGATTTGGTTCCCTCGCCTCTCACCGCATTTTTCCGGCTCGGGTTTGCTCGTGTTCTCTCTCTCGCATACCTCACGAGGGGGCTAGGCAGGTGCCCTCGCGAGCATTTTTCTCCTATCTGCCTTCTCGCCAGCCACCCTCGTTTGAGCCCAAAAGCTGGTGCACCTCTCCTAGTCCGTGCCCCTCGGGTACCGCGATACAAAGCACCAGGTCAGGGCCTGGGTGAATGGCAAATCTTTTAACGCACTTCCTAACAAATTTTGGCAGTCCCTGAGCAAATGCAGGACACCAAGGCAAGATGGACACGAGGAAACAAACACCTCATGAGAATGGGGGCATCCTGAATATACCAGGTTAAGTTATCTTTGCGCAAAATAACGACACGGCACGGGAACAAAACGCATAGTGCAATAACCGAGGAACCATAGTTCGGTACACGCCCCCCTGGGCCCATACTGGTTTCATTCTTAATGCAGGAAAAGGAGTAAAACAAAAGTAGCATTGCAGCGATCCGCGGAGGCAGGCCCCTAGCGGCACCCCGAGCCTAGCCGGATCCTTCCTTGCGCTTCACGGAGGCGCGGCGACAAGATGACCCACTGCCGCCTTCAAAGCGGGCGCGGCGGTTGGTCGTAGTCACCACTGCTGGAGCTGTCGCCGGAGGAAGAGCCGCCGTAGCTGGACGAGACACGGTCGCCGCCGAGGGCAGGCTCACCCTCATCCTCGTCGCGACCATCACCAAGGCCGAGCACCTCCCCACCGTCGTTCGCCTCGGGGCAGCACCCGGCGCGGTGACCATCTTCCCTAAACACCCTCACATAGAGGGTCGATTCACCATCATACTTGAAGTGGAGGGTGCACCGCCTGCCCAGGCCGCGCGCGCGGGCGAACGTCTGCCAGCCGCGGGCCAGGGCTATGTTGCCCGCGGCGGAAGTCTCGACCGCAACCCAAGAGACCTTGCTACAACAACCATCCGCCTGCAACCAGAGTCCTCCTGGACTAGAGGCCGGCAGTTCGCCAGCAAAGAAGCGCGGGAGTTGGAGTCAGTTGCGGCCGGGTTCCCCGACCAGACGACAAACTCCGGCGACACCTCCGCCGTGTGGAGGCGCGGACGTGGGGGCCGCGCCACCAGAGCATGGCTCCCCTCGTCAACTGGACCGCCATGGCTGGGACGACCCCCTCCGCATGCCGCGGCGCCACTACGACAGTGGGCCACGGCGGGGGTCGCGGCGTGCTTGCGCGGACGGCCGCGTCCGCGCTTGGGCGCCGGGGAGCCGGGTCCCTCGCGAGGGGCCTTTCCCTTCTCGGCGGCAGAGAACTTCCTTCGTGGCGCCATTGGTGGCACAACAAGAAATGGAGCGAGGAGGAAGAAGCAAGCGAGCAAGGAAGAGATGGGCAACGGGGGCTCCGCCCCCTCCCCATTTATAGCAAGAGAAGGCCAACCGGCGCCTCCCACGATCGCAGGTAATGATGGTTTTCATTGCATGTCGCAGGGACTTGTCATGTCGGGCAGTTGTCGAGGCAGCATGGGGAAGCGGAGACGCCCACATCCAATCAACCGCCACGCGTCAACCAAGGCCGCATGCTTTTGGGGCCCGCGGTGCTCTGTACTTGACCCTTGGCTTCGCCGCGAAGCCAAGCCCGAGCGCACCTTGGGCCCGGGGGATACTGTCAGCATTCTAGGAACGGGGGTCCCCAGACTTGCCTGCCTGCGGCCCACGGTGTTGCTAAGCCAGCAGGCCGTACGGCCCATCTTTATCAACAAGGCATCCAAGACCCTCGCGAGGGGCCAAGCCTCGCAAGGCGGACGACGCAAGACCTCCTCAAGAGTGGCCTAGTCAGGTAAGCTCATGAGGAGCGGAGATATCAAGGCGGGCAAACCTCACGAGGCTCTCGTGACGTGAGCCATGACGATCGACGCCAGGCGGGCACCAGAGCGTGCAGTGTCCTTGTTTCCTCTTTGCTGCTAAGGAAGCCAGCGCAGGCAAGGAGTACCGAGGCATCAGGCAAAGGTTGCTATATCGGTGCAATGAGACCAAGACCAGGAGGACAGCAAGACGGAGGTCATCATGGAGCCCAAGACGGCGTCACCACCAGAGCCTTTTGCAAGCGAAGACCACTTTTGTCAGGATAGCTTGTACTAGCTGCCCCCCTTCAAATTTGCCCGCCGTTGTTGGCTCCCTTCCTGCTCAATAGTTGGGAAGAGTACCAGGGCCGATATAAGTAGAGCTAGCCACCACAGTAGGGGGGATCGAGCAGTTCATCCAGCTCTCACCCGCTAAGACACCAAGCACAAGAACACCTCAGCCTCAGGAGGCTGTTCTTCCCTCTGTACTGTTCATCATCAGCCCAAGAGGCAATCCACCACCACCACACTGGAGTAGGGTATTACACCACAACAGTGGCCCGAACCAGTATAAATCTCGTGTCTTTCTGTGTCGTGAGTTCGTCGAGTTCGTCCGCAAGATCTTAGCGAGCTAGGGCGTAGATCGATAGGAGGGAAAGACTTCGCGCGCACCCCAGTGTTCGAACCTTAAGGGTTTGCCGGAACCCCACATCCGACAAATTGGACACTTCCTGAACCAACTCCTAAGCCCACTACGAAAAAGGGGTATTCTATTTCTCAGTCCTGAAGATATGCAAGAGGCAAAGAAATCTATGAAAGAAAAGGGTATTAAAGCTGAAGATGTCAAGAATTTACCACCTATTGAAGAAATACATGGTCTTGATAACCCGATACAGGTAGTGAAGGTAAATTCTCTCTATAGATTTTACAAAGCTGAAATCCCATCTACTAAGTTTTCTAGCCAATGCTTGGATGAGTTTGATAATTTTATTGTTAAACAAGAAAACTTTAATGCTTATGTTGGTAGACAATTGAAACGTAATGCTTATATGATTGAACACTTGAGTGATTATATGCCTAGAGCTAAGGGTGAACTTAAACTTATTAGTAAACATGCTTCTATGGTTACCACTCAAGTAGAACAAGTGCTTAAAGCTCAAAATGATTTGCTCAATGAATTAAATAATAAGAAAAATGATAATGCTGTTAGAGTTATGACTAGAGGGGTTAAAATGACTCAGGAACCTTTGTATCCTGAGGGCCACCCTAAGAGAATTGAGCAAGATTCTCAGAGAATTAATGTTGATACACCTAGTCCTTCTAAGAAGACGAAAAAGAAAAATGATAGGAATTTGCATGCTTCTAGTGAACCTGTTGTTGACACACCTGAGAATCCCAATGATATTTCTATTTCTGATGCTGAAACACAATCTGGTAATGAACATGAACATAGTGATAATGTTAATGATGATGTTCATGATGATGCTCAACCTAGCAATAACAATGATGTAGAAATTGAACCTGCTACTGATCTTGATAACCCACAATCAAAGAATCAACGTTATGATAAGAGAGACTTCATTGCTAGGAAGCACGGCAAAGAAAGAGAACCATGGGTTCAGAAACCCATGCCTTTTCCTCCTAAACCATCCAAGAAAAAGGATCATGAGGATTTTGAGCGCTTTGCTGAAATGATTAGACCTATCTTTTTGCGTATGCGTTTGACTGATATGCTTAAAATGAATCCTCATGCTAAGTATATGAAAGAAATTGTTACAAATAAAAGAAAGATACCGGAAGCTGAAATTTCCACCATGCTTGCCAATTATACTTTTAAGGGTGGAATACCTAAGAAACTAGGAGACCCAGGAGTAACAACTATACCATGCTCCATTAAAAGAAACTATGTAAAAACTGCTTTATGTGATCTAGGAGCCGGTGTTAGTGTTATGCCTCTCTCTTTATATCGTAGACTTGATTTGAATAAGTTGACACCTACTGAAATATCTTTGCAAATGGCCGATAAATCAACTGCTATACCTATTGGTATTTGTGAGGATGTGCCTGTTGTGGTTGCAAACGTTACTATTTTAACGGACTTTCTTATTCTTGATATTCCCGAGGACGACAGTATGTCTATTATTCTTGGTAGACCCTTTTTGAATACTGCAGGGGCTGCTATTGATTGCAACAAAGGCAATGTCACTTTTCATGTTAATGGTAATGAGCATACGGTACACTTTCCGAGGAAACAACCTCAAGTCCACAGTATCAATTCTGTTGGAAAAACTTCATCGATTATTATTGGAGGTTTTGAATTTCCTCTTCCTACTATTAAAAAGAAATATGATATTCTTATTGTTGGGGACATGCATATCCCCGTTGAGGTAACCTAGTGTTATTCGAAGATTCTCCGGTTTCATGCGATTCGGAATGAGTTTGTTAACAAGACTTGATCAACCTTGTTAGTGGATTCCTTTTGATGAGCATGAGATGGATGAAGTTAGAAAGCACAACTCTCTGTACCCTCCTTTTACTTTCTGTTATTTAGATTAAATAAAGCAAAAATAGTATTTTCTATCATTTTTCTGAATTATCCGTGCAATAAAAAATACCCTGAAAATAAAAGTTCTCCAAATGTCCTGAAATTTATATATGATTTTTTAGAATATTTAAGAATATCTGGCACTGAGAACACACCAGGGGGAGCCATCACCTGGCCATGAGGGTCCAGGGCGCGCCCACCCCCTGGGGCGCGCCCCCTGCCTCATGGGCCCCACGTGGCCCCCTCCACGTATTCCAGCACCCACACACTTCGTCTTCCTCCAGAAAAAATCACCACACAGCTCACAGTCGTGTTCTAGCTCATTTTGCTGCGATTTTTGATCTCCTTGCTCAAGGCTCCACTCACAAAACTGTTTTGGGGGATTGTTCTTCCATATGTAACTCCTCCAATGGTCCAATTAGTTTATGTTCTAGTGCTTTATTTATTGCATGTTTTTGCTGCATAGGTGACCCTGTTCTTGAGCTTGCATGCCAAATTTATATGGTCCCAGGTAGTTTTAATGCATGATATAGCCTCTAGGCACTTGTGGGAGTAGTTGCTATCAATCTTGTTGAGTTTGGTTCACTTTTATTTCGAGTCACTAAAATTTCAGAAATTTTCAGAGGGAGAAAATGTTGAAGAGAATGTAGAGAGGCTCTTCGAGCCGCAGCTCGAAGGATAAGCAAAGTGAAGAGAATAAGAAGCCCAAATATAATCTTCCTCGCACCGCGGAAGTTCGTCCGTGTGAATGGCCTTGTGATGATTTCTTGAGAGCAGCCAGGATTCATGATGACTTTTATTATTTGGCTGAGAATGCGGGCCTCTGAAAGGATCGAGAAGAGGTGTCTAGAGGGGGGGTGAATAGACACTTAGCAAGAAAAGTTGCAGTTTTTAAATTCTTTAAGTTGAAGTGGAGTTTTAGCACCAGTTCAAACATTCACAATACATATCAAGCAAGCATGACAAGAGTATATGAGCAGCGGAAAGTAAATCATGCAAGTTGCAAGAATGTAAAGGGATGTGATTGGAGTGTGCAAACGCAATTGGAGACACGGAGATTTTTTATCCGTGGTTCCGATAGGTGGTGCTATCGTACATCCACGTTGATGGAGACTTCAACCCACGAAGGGTAACGGTTACGCGAGTCCACGGAGGGCTCCACCCACGAAGGGTCCACGAAGAAGCAACCTTGTCTATCCCACCATGGCCATCGCCCACGAAGGACTTGCCTCACTAGGGTAGATCTTCATGAAGTAGGCGATCTCCTTGCCCGTACAAACTCCTTTGTTCAACTCCACAATCTTGACGGAGGCTCCCAAGTGACACCTAACCAATCTAGGAGACACCACTCTCCAAGAGGTAATAGATGGTGTGTTGATGATGAACTCCTTGCTCTTGTGCTTCAAATGATAGTCCCCCCAACACTCAACTCTCTCTCATAGGATTGGATTTGGTAGAAAGATGATTTGAGTAGAAAGCAATTTGGGGAAGGCTAGAGATCAAGATTTATGTGGTTGGAATGGAATATCTTGACCTCAACACAAGTGTAGGTGGTTCTCTCTCAGAAAAGGTATGTTGGAAGTGTAGGCATGTTCTGATGGCTCTCTCCACGAATGAAGAGTGGTTGGAGGGGTATATATAGCCTCCACACAAAATCTAACTGTTACACACAAATCACCAAACTCGGTGGGACCGAATCAGAAAACTCGGTCGGACCGATTTGGTTCATAATGTGACCGTTAGGCATTTCGGTGGGACCGACATGATCAACTCGGTGGTACCGATGTGCTAGGGTTAGGGTAAAGCCTTATCTCGGTTGGACCGATTACACAAACTCGGTGGGACCGATTTGGGTAATAAGCACAACAAAGAGTTGGCCAAGCAAACTCGGTGGTACCGGTTTCATATTTCGGTGAGACCGAAATTATGCAATAGACAACAGAGAGTTTGCAAGCCCATCTCGGTGAGACCGAGATCCCATCGGTGAGACCGAATTGATTAGGGTTTGTGGCAGTGGCTATGTCAAGAGAACTAGGTGGCGCCGGATAGAAAGTTTCGGTGGGGCCGAGTTTGACTTTTGGTTTGGGACATATGTGGATGTGAGAAAGTGGTTGAAGGCTTTAGAGCATATCACTAAGCACTTTGAGCAAGCTAGCCATTAAGCAACACCTCATCCCCTCTTAATAGTATTGGCTTTCCTATGGACTCAATGTGATCTTGGATCACTAAAATGAAAAATGTAGAGTCCTGAGCTTTGAGCTTGAGCCAATCCTTTGTCCTTATCATCTTGAAGGGGTTCCACATCCTCTTGTCCATGCCACGCCACTGTTGGACTTATCTGAAATATACTAGATGAAAGTATTAGTCCAACAAGAGATATGTTGACATTAATTACCAAAATCACCCAGGGAGCACTTGTGCTTTCAGCCTCATCGACTTCCTCCGCGACCAGCGCGAACAGTATCTCTTACTCACTAATATTTTCGTGCAAAATTTTTATTTTCATGCTAAGAAATCACCACATTCAGTGGAGTTTCATTTATATGATGAGGTTAAGGAGATGTCACTCCGTGATTTTTGTCTGGTCTGCAAGACACCCTTTGAGGGCAGCATCGAGGAACCACATCGTAGTGATGTGGAGGGATTTATTGATGAAATTGCTGTAGGGGAAACAAGGAAAGTTTCCGATGCAAGAATTACTAGCATACATTTCCCTGTTCTACGTTACTTTGCAATATTTGCTAGTCAATGTTTAATTGGCTGCGGGAACAGTGGAAATCTTAGTGCCCCTGATATTGTTATTTTGCGCCATGCTTTGTTTCATGATACAACTTTCAGTTTAGGCGCTATTATTGCTAAACGATTAAGTCTGAACCGTACAAAGGGCCCCATCTTTGGTGGCATCTTTGCTTCACGCCTTGCTGCATACTTTGAGATACCTATTAGGCATTATGAGAAAGAAGAAATGTTGCTACCTCCTATTTTTCTAGACTATAAGAGTATGGTAGCACATGACTTTATTGTTAAAAATAAGAAGCAACTGCTTAAGTATAATTTGATTTTTGGCAAAACTCACTGTGAGGTTATTACCTTGCCTGCGCCCTCTTTGTTTAACATATTTTCAGGCACGTACCTCATCTTACCGGAGGCCGTTTATGCATACTGGAGCCTGACACCAGTTGTAGAGCCTGAGCCGGAGCCACCTCTGGACTCTTATTGGCAGTCTGTTTATCAGTGGGATCCGGAGGAGATTGCCAAACAGTGGCACCCTGAGGACCCTCCTCAGTACACCAGAGAGAGTGGCTTCGATCCGTGGGAATAGACCAACTTAGGCCAAAAGCCTAAGCTTGGGGGAGTACATATTTCTCAACGACATTACGTTCATGTTCACACACTCATTCCAGTTGTCGGTGCTCATACTTTTTCATTGTACTATCCATGCTAGTTTATTTTCTTTTCTCGCTTTCTTCTTGTGTGTTTGAAAAACCTTAAGAAAAACCAAAAAAATTTAGTTATAGCTTTGAGCTAGCTTACTTTCCATGCCTGTAGTGGTAATAATTAAAAGAAAACCCAAAAAGATTTCTCGTTCTTCTTTTGTTTGTTGGGAGCTTTCCCGTGTAAATAGTTTTATTTTTTTCTTTTCTTTGGGGGTCGAGAGGAGAAGACCATGATGAAAATGTTGAAGTGGCTCTTATATGCATTATTGTTGATTTAACCAAGAGCCCATATTACCTTGTCTTCTCCTTTGTATTAAATGCTTGCAGATTCCAGCTTAGTCCAATGCACGTGCACTATTATTATTATCCACACCGTTCGGTGTGCAAGTGAAAGGCAATAATGACGATATATGATGGACTGATTGAGATGAGAAAAGCTGATATGAACTCGACCTATCTTGTTTTTGTAAATATGATTAGTTCATCGTTCCTGATTCAGCCTATTATGAATGAAACATGTTTGCAATGAAAATTAGAGATTATAGTTGCTCATGCCATGCTTAATTTGCTAGGAGTTTATAATGGTTTACCTTGCTTGCCAACATGCTATTAAAATGGTTGTAATGTGGTATGATAGGGTGGTATCCTCCTTTGAACGATTTGAGTGGCTTGACTTGGGACATGTTCACGCATGTAGTTGAAACAAAATCAACATAGCCTCCACGGTATTTATGTTCATGGTGAATTATATCCTACTCATTCTTGCACTTAGTGTTGATTAATTTTAATGCATGTTCATGACTGTTGTCGCTCTCTAGTTGGTCGCTTCCCAGTCTCTTTCTAGCCTTCACTTGTACTAAGCGGGAATACTGCTTGTGCATCCACTTCCATAAACACCAAAGCTATTCCATTTGAGTCCACCATACCTTCCTATATGCGGTATCTACCTGCCGTTCCAAGTAAATTTGTATGTGCCAAACTCTAAACCTTCAAATGAAATTCTGTTTTGTATGCTCGAATAGCTCATGTATCAACTAGGGTTGTCCGTATCTTCCATGCTAGGCGGGTTATTCTCAAGAGGAGTGGACTCCGCTCCTCACTCACGAGAAAATGGCTGGTCACCGGGATGCCCAGTCCCATGCTTTATGCAAACCAAATCAAAATAATTGCAAACAAAACTCCCCCGGGACTGTTGTTAGTTGGAGGCACTCGTTGTTTCGAGCAAGCCATGGATTGATGCTTGTTGGTTTTAGAGGAGATGGTGCTGGTGAAGTTGTTGATGGACATTGCCCCCCTCTTGATGAGATGATCGTTGGTGATGACGATGGCAATGATTTCCCCCTCCCGGAGGGATGTTTCCCGGGCAGAATTGCTCCGCCGGAGCCCTAGATTGGTTCCGCCAAGGTTCTGCCTCGTGGCAGCGGAGTTTCTTCCCGAAACTTGCTTATGATTTTTCAGGGTAAAAGACTTCATATAGCAGAAGAGGGGCACCGGAGGCCTGCCAGGGGGGCCACGAGGCAGAGGGGCGCACCCAGGGGGTAGGGCGCGCCCCCACCCTCGTGGACAGGGTGTGGGCCCCCTCTGGTACTTTCTTCACTCAGTATTTTTAATTAATTCCAAAAATGACTTTCGTGAAGTTTCATGACTTTTGGAGTTGTGCAGAATAGGTCTCTAATATTTGCTCCTTTTCCAGCCCAGAATTCCAGCTGCCGGCATTCTCCCTCTTCATGTAAACCTTGTAAAATAAGAGAAAATAGGCATAAGTATTGTGACATAATGTGTAATAACATCCCATAATGCAATAAATATCAATATGAAAGCATGATGCAAAATGGACGTATCAGCTCCCCCAAGCTTAGACCTCGCTTGTCCTCAAGCGGAAGCCGATAACGATAAATATGTCCACATGTTTAGAGATAGAGGTGTCGATAAAATAAAATACAGACATGAGGGCATCATGATCATTCTTATAACAGCAACATATATATAGATATCGTCATATGATTTCTTATAATAAAGTAACAATCTATTCACATTGTCAAGTATGAATCAAAAACTTCATTGAGAACTAACAAACTATGATCTCGGTCATTGAAGCAATTGCAATTTATCATAACATCGGAAAGAGTCATTATAAGAGCTTTTCAGCAAGTCCACATACTCAACTATCATTTAGTCTTTCACAATTGCTAACACTCACGCAATACCTATGGGTATGGAGTTTTAATCGGACACAGAGAAAGATAGGGGCTTATAGTTTCGCCTCCCAACCTTTTACCTCAAGGATAATGTCAACAATAATAGTTCATGCCAACTTACATCCAATTGGATATATATATATATATATATATATATATATATATATATCAGGATCTTTCCAACACAATGTGCTTGCCAAAGGATAAAATGCAAAAAGGAAAGGTTAAGATCAGCATGACTCTTGCATAAGGATAGAAGATAAAAGTAAAAGATAGGCCCTTCGCAGAGGGAAGCAGAGGTTTTCATGTGCTTTTATAGTTAGATGCACAAAATCTTAATGCGAAAGAACGTCACTTTATATTGCCACTTGTGATATGGACCTTTATTATGCAGTCTGTCGCTTTTATTTCTTCCACATCAAAAGATCGTATAAAGCTTATTTTCTCCCACACTAATAAATCATACATATTTAGAGAGCAATTTTTATTGCATGCAACGATGACACTCTACTTGAAGTATCTTACTCAATCCATAGATAGGTATGGTGGACTCTCATGGCAAAACTGGGTTTAAGGATATTCGAAAGCACAAGTAGTATCTCTACTTGGTGCAAAGGATTTGGCTAGCATGAGGGAGAAAGGCAAGCTCAACATGTTGGATGATCCATGACAATATACTTTATTTCAGATATAAGAAAACATAACCCATTGCGTTGTCTTCCTTGTCCAACATCAACTCTTTAGCATGTCATATTTGAATGAGTGCTCACAATCATAAAAGATGTCCAAGATAGTATATTTATATGTGAAAACCTCTCTTTCTTTATTACTTCCTATTAATTGCAATGATGACCAAAACTATGCTTGTCAACTCTCAACAACTTTTAATCATCATAATATTTATATGTGAAGTCATTACTCTCCATAAGATCAATATGATCTCTTTATTTCTTTTTATTCTTTCTTTTTCTTTTATTCACTCAAGAACATAGCAAGATAATCAAGCCCTTGACTCAACACTAATCTTTATTATATAGCTCACGGACTCGATTACATAGAGGGATCATAAAGCAAAACTCAAAACTAGATCATACTAAAACTTTATTCTACTAGATCAAGATATTACCAAAAGGATCGAACTAAGAAAAACGGTAAAGATAGGAGTGTGATGGTGATACGATACCGGGGCACCTCCCCCAAGCTTGGCAGTTGCCAAGGGGAGTGCCCATACCCATGTGATTATATCTCTTTCTTCGGAGGTGGTGATGTAATATTCTTGGCGATGATGCCCTTCAGGATACGATTCTCTTCCTCGAGCTTATTCACTTGATGCTTGAGGTCCATTATTTTCCTTACGGAGCTTGCCCGTGACGGCTAAAGCTCCTTTCACCCAAGGATGTTGCATAGCTGCGGGAGAACAGGTGACACTCTTTTTCATATTTTCATAAGAAAGAAATCTAACATTGGATGGGATGACCGAGTTTGGAATAGCTGAGCTCTGTAGTTCCCCCATTGTGAATCCGGCTCGAAGGCGAGAAGTAACTTCTTGATCCTCCTCCATGGCATCTATCCTCTTCAGATCGGCCTCCATCTCTTCCTCCGTTGCGGGCCCAAAGTGGTCAGCATCGTTGTTTGCTCCTGGTCCCGGTGTCGGATGAGACACTCGACTCTCCCCGACTGACTCTTGAGAAAACATCTTGCTCCAAATCTGCTACAGAAACAGCTCGAAACAAAAACAGAGGATATTTGCGTGATACGAGAGTCAAAACCTTCGGGAGATTATATAATGAATTTTTACCGACCAAAAGAAGTATCGTGCAAGAAAACGGAGTCCGATGAGCACACGAGGTTCCCACGAGGCAGGGGGCGCGCCCTCCACCCTCGTGGAAGCCTCGTGTCCTTCCCGGACTAATTTTTATTTTTCTATTTTCTTAAATATTCCAAAACGGAGAAAAATGGCCATTAGAACTGTTTTGGAGTCGGTTTACTTACCGTACCACATACCTATTCCTTTTTCGGAGTCTGAAACGTTCTGGAAAGTGTCCCTTATGTATTCCTCTGGAGTTACGGTTTCAATAACATTAGTTTCAACATTTATAGGATTACCTGAGATATAATGTTTGATTCTTTGACCGTTTACCACTTTCGGGTTTGTGCCTTCGAAGTTGTTGACTTTTATGGCACCGGAACGATAGACTTCCTCGATAATGTAAGGACCTTCCCATTTAGAGAGGAGTTTTCCTGCAAAAAATCTTAAACGAGAGTTGAATAGCAACACATAATCACCTACATTAAACTCATGCTTTTGTATCCTTTTGTCATGCCATATTTTAACTTTTTCCTTAAACAATTTTGGCTTTCTCATAGGCTTGGGTTCTCCATTCATCAAGTGAGCTAATGTCAAATAGCCTCTTCTCACCGGCAAGTTTGAAATCGTAATTGAGCTCTTTAATAGCCCAATATGCCTTGTGTTCTAGTTCAAGAGGTAAGTGACATGCCTTTCCATAAACCATTTTATACGGAGACATACCCATAGGATTTTTATATGCAGTTCTATAGGCCCATAATGCATCATCAAGTTTCTTGGACCAATTCTTTCTAGATCTATTAATAGTCTTTTGCAAAATTAATTTGAGCTCTCTATTACTCAATTCTACTTGACCACTAGACTGCGGGTGATACGGAGATGCAATTCTATGATTAACATCATACTTAGCAAGCATTTTACAAAAAGCACCATGAATAAAATGTGAACTACCATCAGTCATTAAGTATCTAGGGACTCCAAACCTCGGAAAAATAACTTCTTTAAGCATCTTAATAGAAGTGTTATGATCAGCACTACTAGTTGGAATAGCTTCTACCCACTTAGTAACGTAATCAACAACAACTAAAAAATGTGTATACCCATTAGAGGAAGGAAACGGTCCCATATAATCAAAGCCCCAAACATCAAATGGTTCAATAACAAGTGAATAATTCATAGGCATTTCCTGACGTATACTAATATTACCAATTCTTTGACATTCATCACAAGATAAGACAAACTTACGGGCATCCTTGAATAGAGTAGGCCAATAAAAATCGGATTGCAATACCTTATGTGCAGTTCTATCTACAGCGTTGTGTCCTCCATAAGCCTCGGAGTAACACTTGCGTAGGATCTGTTCCTGTTCATGCTCAGGTATACAACGCCTAATAACACCATCTACTCCTTCTTTATAAAGGTGTGGGTCATCCCAGAAGTAATGTCTTAAATCATAGAAAAACTTTTTCTTTTGCTGGTATGTGAAACTAGGTGGTATAAATTTAGCAACAATGTAATTAGCATAATCAGCATACCATGGAGGAGTACGAGAAGCATTTATGACAGCTAATTGTTCATCAGGAAAGCTATCATCAATAGGCAGTGGGTCATCAAGAACATTCTCTAACCTAGATAAGTTGTCTGCAACGGGGTTCTCAGCTCCCTTTCTATTAGTAATATGCAAATCAAATTCTTGTAGCAAGAGAACCCATCTAATAAGTCTAGGTTTAGCATCTTTCTTTTCCATTAGATATTTAATAGCAGCATGATCAGTGTGAACAGTTACTTTAGAATCAGCAATATAAGGTCTGAACTTATCACAGGCAAATACAACTGCTAAAAATTCTTTTTCAATAGTAGCACAATTTCTCTGGGCACTGTCTGAGTTTTACTAGCATACTGAATAACATTTAATTTCTTATCAACTCTTTGTCCTAAGACAGCACCTACAGCATAATCACTAGCATCACACATAATTTCAAAGGGTAGATTCCAATCAGGTGGCTGAAGAATAGGTGCAGAAATCAAAGCTTTCTTAAGTATTTCAAATGCTTCTACACAATCATCATCAAACACAAAAGGGATATCTTTCTGTAAGAGATTAGTCAGAGGCCGATAAATTTTTGAGAAGTCCTTAATGAACCTCCTGTAGAAACCGGCATGACTAAGGAAACTTCTTATACCTTTGATGTTCTTGGGACACGGCATCTTTTCAATAGCATCGACCTGAGCTTTATCAACTTCAATACCTCTTTCAGAAATTTTATGCCCCAAGACAATACCTTCATTAACCATAAAGTGGCACTTCTCCCAGTTCAAGACAAGATTGGTTTCTTCACATCTCTGCAAAACTCGATCAAGGTTGCTCAAGCAATCATCAAAAGAAGTTCCATATACGGAGAAATCATCCATGAAAACCTCAACAATCTTTTCACAAAAATCAGAGAATATAGCCATCATGCATCTTTGAAAGGTAGCAGGTGCATTGCATAAACCAAAAGGCATACGTCTATAAGCGAAGGTATTGAAAGGACAAGTAAAAGTAGTATTTTCTTGATCCTCTTTTGACACAGGTATTTGAGAGAAACCAGAATAACCATCTAGAAAGCAAAAATGTGTATGTTTGGATAATCTTTCTAGCATTTGATCAATAAAAGGTAAAGGGTAATGATCCTTTTTAGTAGCTTTATTTAATTTGCGAAAATCAATTATCATCCTATAACCTGTAACAATTCTTTGTGGGATCAATTCATCTTTATCATTAGGAACAACGGTAATACCTCCCTTCTTAGGGACACAATGGACAGGGCTTACCCACTGACTATCAGCAACGGGATAAATTATACCTGCCTCCAGAAGCTTTAGTATTTCTTTTCTTACCACCTCTTTCATCTTAGGATTTAACCGTCGTTGGTGATCAACAACTGGTTTAGCGTCTTTCTCCAATTTAATTTTGTGCTGGCATAAAGTGGGACTAATGCCCTTAAGAGCATCAAGAGTATATCAAGTAGCAGCACGGTGCTTCTTCAGAGTTTTCAATAATTTCTTTTCTTCATGCTCTGAAAGGTTAGCACTAATAATAACAGGATATATCTTCTTTTCATCAAGATAAGCGTATTTAAGAGTATTAGGTAATGGTTTAAGCTCAAACACGGGATCACCCTTGGGTGGAGGAGGATCCCCGAGGATTTCAACAAGCAAATTGTGTTTCAGAATAGGTCCCTATTTAAAGAATACTTCATCTATTTCCCTTCTTTCATTCATAAACATATCATTTTCATGGTCTAGCAAATATTGTTCTAAAGGATCACAAGGAGGCACGACAATAGAAGCAAGACCAATAATTTCATCTTTATTAGGCAATTCCTCATCACGGGGTTGTCTATGAAATTTAGCAAAATTAAACTCATGAGACATATCCCCTAAACCAATAGTAACAACATCCTTTTTGCAGTCTATCTTAGCATTAACAGTATTTAAGAAGGGTCTAAAAAATATAATGGGACAAAAGTTATCTTGTGGGGAGCCAAGAACAAGAAAATCAGCAAGATATTTAACTTTCCCACACAAGACTTCAACATCTCTAACAATCCCGACTGGTGTAATAGTATCTCTGTTGGCAAGCTTAATTGTAACATCAATATCTTCTAACTCAGCGGGTGCAATATCATGCATAATTTCTTTGTATAAGGAATGAGGTATTGCACTTGCACTAGAATCTATATCACACACGCCATGATAACAATGATCTCCTATTTTAACAGAAATAACAGGCATGCCTACAACAGGTCTATTTTTATTTTTAGTATCGGGTTTAGCAATTCTAGCAGTTTCATCACAGAAGTAAATAACATGCCTATCAATATTATCAGCCAAGAGATCTTTAACCATAGCAATACTAGTTTCAACTTTAATTTGCTCAGGGGGTTTGGGTGTCCTAATATTACTTTTGTTGACTACAGTTGAAGCTTTAGCATGATCCTTTATTCTAACAGGAAAAGGTGGTTTCTCAATATAAGTAGTAGGAACAATAGGATCAGTATAAGTGATAGTCTTTTCTTCAACTTTAATAGGTGCAACTACTTTTACTTCAATGGGAGGATTATATTTAAACCACTTCTCCTTAGGGAGATCAACATGAGTAGCAAATGATTCACAGAAAGAAGCTACTATCTCAGAGTCAAGTCCATATTTAGTGCTAAATTCACGGAAAGCATCGGTATCCATAAAAGATTTAACACAATCAAACTTAGGTGTTATACCTGACTCCTTACCTTCATCGAGATCCCAATCTTCAGAGTTGCATTTAATTCTTTCCAATAAATCCCATTTGAATTCAATAGTCTTCATGATAAAAGAGCCAGTACAAGAAGTATCGAGCATGGAGCGATTATTGAGAGAAAGCCGAGCATAAAATTTTTGAATAATCATTTCTCTTGAGAGCTCATGATTGGGGCATGAATATAACATTGACTTAAGCCTCCCCCAAGCTTGAGCGATGCTTTCTCCTTCGCGAGGCCAAAAATTATATATATAATTACGATCACGATGAACAAGGTGCATAGGATAAAATTTCTGATGAAATTCCAATTTCAATCGTTTGTAGTTCCATGATCCCATATCATCACATAGCCTATACCATGTCAATGCCTCTCCCTTCAAAGATAAAGGGAAGACCTTCTTCTTGATAACATCCTCGGGCATACCTGCAAGCTTAAATAATCCACAAACTTCATCCACATAGATTAGGTGCAAATCGGGATGACAATGTTCCATCTCCTGTAAAAGGATTAGCTAGCAGTTTATCTACCATACCCGAAGGAATTTCAAAGTAAACATTTTCAGTAGGTTCAGTAGGTTGAGGAGCAACTCTTTGCTCTACTGGTCGGGGTGAAGATACCCCGAACAAGCCCCTCAAAGGATTACTTTCCATAGTAATAAGTGACAGTAAATTTCAGCACACTATATAAATTTTTCCTTACCAAATTCCACCTACCAAAGGCGCTTCACTCCCCGGTAAGGGCGCCCGAAAAGAGTCTTGATGACCCACAAGTATAGGGATTCTATCATAGTCCTTTCGATAAGTAAGAGTGTTGAACCCAACGAGGAGCAGAAGGAAATCACAAGCGGTTTTCAGTAAGGTATTCTCTGCAAGCACTGAAATTATCGGTAACAGGTAGTTTTGTGATAAGGTAATTTGTAACGGGTAACAAGTAATGAAAGTAAATAAGGTGCAGCAAGATGTCCCAATCCTTTTTGTTGCAAAGGACAAGCCTGGACTATTTCTTATATGAAGGAAAACGTCCCGAGGACACATGGGAATTATCGTCAAGCTAGTTTTCATCACGTTCATATGATTCGCGTTCGGTACTTTGATAATTTGATATGTGGGTGGACCGGTGCTTGGGTGCTGTCCTACTTGGACAAGCATCCCACTTATGATTAACCCCTATTGCAAGCATCTGCAACTAGAAAAGAAGTACTAAGGTAAACCTAACCATAGCATGAAACATATGGATCCAAATCAGCCCCTTACGAAGCAACGCATAAACTAGGGTTTAAGCTTCTGTCACTCTAGCAACCCATCATCTACTTATTACTTCCCAATGTCTTCCTCTAGGCCCAAACAATGGTTAAGTGTCATGTAGTCGACGTTCACATAACACCACTAGAGGAAAGACAACATACATCTTATCAAAATATCGAACAAATACCAAATTCACATGACTACTTATAGCAAGACTTCTCCCATGTCCTCAGGAACAAACGTAACTACTCACAAAGCATATTCATGTTCATAATCAGAAGGGGTATTAATATGCATAATAGATCTGAACATATGATCTTCCACCATATAAACCAACTAGCATCAACTAAAAGGAGTAATCAACACTACTAGCAACCCATAGGTACCAATCTGAGGCTTTGGGGCAAAGATTGGATACAAGAGATGAACTAGGGTTTTAGAGGAGATGGTTCTAGTGAAGATGTTGATGGAGATTGACCCCCTCCCGATGAGAGGATCATTGGTGATGACAATGGCGATGATTTCCCCCTCCCGGAGGGATGTTTCCCCGGCAGAACAGCTCCGCCGGAGCCCTAGATTGGTTCCGCCAAGGTTCCGCCTCGTGGCGGCGGAGTTTCTTCCCGAAAGCTTGCTTATGATTTTTTTTAGGGTAAAAGACTTCATATAGCAGAAGAGGGGCACCGGAGGCCTGCCAGGGGGCCCACTGATAACCCACCAGTATAGGGGACCGCAACAGTTTTTGAGGGTAGAGTATTCAAACCAACTTTATTGATTCGACACAAGGGGAGCCAAAGAATATTCTCAAGTATTAGCAGTTGAGTTGTCAATTCAACCACACCTGGATAACTTAGTATCTGTAGCAAAGTATTTAGTAGAAAAGTAGTATGATAGTAGTGGTAACGGTAGAAAAAGTAATATTTTTGGGTTTTGCAGTGATTGTAACAGTAGCAACAGAAAAGTAAATAAGCGAGGAACAATATGTGAAAAGCTCGTAGGCATTGGATCGGTGATGGAGAATTATGCCGGATGCGGTTCATCATGTAACAGTCATAACATAGGGTGACACAGAACTAGCTCCAATTCATCAATGTAATGTAGGCATGTATTCCGAATATAGTCATACATGCTTATGGAAAAGAACTTGGATGACATCTTTTGTCCTACCCTCCCGTGGCAGCGGGGTCCTAGCGGAAACTAAGGAATATTAAGGCCTCCTTTTAATAGAGTACCGGACCAAAGCATTCACACATAGTGAATAAATGAACTCCTCAAACTATGGTCATCACCGGGAGTGGTTCCGATTATTGTCACTTCGGGGTTGCCGGATCATAACACATAGTAGATGACTATAGACTTGCAAGATAGGATCAAGAACTCAAATATATTCATGAAAACATAATAGGTTCAGATCTGACATCATGGCACTCGGGCCCTAGTGACAAGCATTAAGCATAGCAAAGTCATAGCAACGTCAATCTCAAAACATAGTGGATACTTGGGATCAAACCCTAACAAAACTAACTCGATTACATGATAAATCTCATCCAACCCATCACCGTCCAGCAAGCCTACGATGGAATTACTCACGCACGGTGGTGAGCATCATGAAATTGGTGATGGAGGATGGTTGATGATGATGACGGCGACGGATTCCCCTCTCCGGAGCCCCGAACGGACTCCAGATCAGCCCTCCCGAGAGAGTTTAGGGCTTGGCGGCGGCTCCGTATCGTAAAACGTGATGGATCTTTTTCTCAGATTTTTTTCTCCCCGAACACGAATATATGGAGTTGGAGTTGAGGTCGGTGGAGCTCCAGGGGGGCCCACGCGGCAGGGGGCACGCCCAGGGGGGTAGGCGCGCCCCCACCCTCGTGGACAGGGTGTGGCCCCCCTGGCCTTGATTCTTTCACCAATATTTTTTATTATTTCCAAAAATAATCTCCGTGGAGTTTCAGGTCATTCCGAGAACTTTTGTTTCTGCACATAAATAACACCATGGCAATTCTGCTGAAAACAGCGTCAGTCCGGGTTAGTTCCATTCAAATCATGCAAGTTAGAGTCCAAAACAAGGGCAAAAGTGTTTGGAAAAGTAGATACGACGGAGACGTATCAACTCGCCCAAGGTTAAACCTTTTCTTGTCCTCAAGCAATTCAGTTGATAAACTGAAAGTGATAAAGAAAAACTTTTACAAACTCTGTTTGCTCTTGTTGTTGTAAATATGTAAAGCCAGCATTCAAGTTTTTAGCAAAGATAATGAACTAACCATATTCACAATAACTCTTAGGTCTCATGTTTACTAATATCAATGGCATAATCAACTAGCGAGCAATAATAATAAATCTCGGATGACAACACTTTCTCAAAACAATCATAATATGATATAACAAGATGGTATCTCGCTAGCCCTTTCTGAGACCGCAAAACATAAATGCAGAGCACCTTAAAAGATCAAGGACTGACTAGACATTGTAATTCATGGTAAAAGAGATCCAGTCATACCCAATATAAATTAACAGTAATGAATGCAAATGACAGCGATGCTCTCCAGCTGGTGCTTTTTAATAAGAGGTTGATGACTCAACATAAAAGTAAATAGATAGGCCCTTCGCAGAGGGAAGCAGGGATTTGTAGAGGTGCCAGAGCTCGATTTTAAAGCAGAGATAAATAATATTTTGAGCGGCATACTTTCATTGTCAACATAACAACCAAGAGATGGCGATATCTTCCATGCTACACACATTATAGGCGGTGCCCAAACAGAATGGTAAAGTTTATACTCCCCCTCCACCAACAAGCATCAATCCATGGCTTGCTCGAAACAACGAGTGCCTCCAACTAACAACAGTCCCGGGGGAGTTTTGTTTGCAATTATTTTGATTTGGTTTGCATAAAGCATGGGACTGGGCATCCCGGTGACCAGCCATTTTCTCGTGAGTGAGGAGCGGAGTCCACTCCTCTTGAGAATAACCCGCCTAGCATGGAAGATACGGACAACCCTAGTTGATACATGAGCTATTCGAGCATACAAAACAGAATTTCATTTGAAGGTTTAGAGTTTGGCACATACAAATTTACTTGGAACGGCAGGTAGATACCGCATATAGGAAGGTATAGTGGACTCATATGGCATAACTGTGGGGTTTAAGGGATTGGATGCACAAGCAGTATTCCCGCTTAGTACAAGTGAAGGCTAGCAAAAGACTGGGAAGCGACCAACTAGAGAGCGACAACAATCATGAACATGCATTAAAATTAATAAACATTGAGTGCAAGCATGAGTAGGATATAATCCGCCATGAACATAAATATCGTAAAGGCTATGTTGATTTGTTTCAACTACAGGCGTGAACATGTGCCAAGTCAAGTCACTCGAATCATTCAAAGGAGGATACCAACCTACTATACCACATCACAACCATTTTAATAGCATGTTGGCACACAAGGTAAACCATTATAACTCATAGATAATTAAGCATGGCATAAGTAACTATAATCTCTAATTGTCATTGCAAACATGTTTATTCATAATAGGCTGAATCAGGAATTATGAACTAATCATATTTACAAAAACAAGAGAGGTCGAGTTCATACCAGCTTCTCTCATCTCAATCAATTCATCATATATCTTCATAATTTCCTTTCACTTGCATGACTGAACGATGTGAATAATAATAATAATAGTGCACGTGCATTGGACTAAGCTGGAATCTGCGAGCATTCAATAAATAGGAGAAGACAAGGCAATATGGGCTCTTGGTTAAATCAACAATCATGCATATAAGAGCCACTTCAACATTTTCATTATGGTCTTCTCCTATCGACCCCCAAAGAAAAGAAAGGAAATAAAACTATTTACACGGGAAAGCTCCCAACAAGCAAAAGAAGAACATGAAATATTTTTGCGTTTTCTTTTTAATTATTACTACAGCAAGAAAAGTAAACTAACTAAAAGTTACTACTAATTTTTTTTGTTTTTCTTAAGGTTTATTAAACACACAAGAAGAAAGCATAAAAAGGAAAATAACCTAGCATGGATATTACAGTGAAAAAGTATGAGCACCGACAACTAGCAATGAGTGTGTTAACATAAATGTAATGTCGGTGGGAAATACGTACTCCCCCAAGCTTAGGCTTTTGGCCTAAGTTGGTCTATTGCCACGGATGGCCTGGCGGATATCCAAAGTTGTAGTTGGGGTCGTACTGAGATGCAGCAGTCATTGCATCATGGGCTACAGCTTGGAGGCGAGCTATCTCAGCCCTCCTCTTATACTCATCTGCCTCCTCTCTGGTTATGTAATATCTCCCCTTTGCCTGAAAGTCAAAGAAGGTAGAAGCAGGGAGAGCGACGTGATAGGTGCGTCGTCTGTCAAAGATTAGTCAGTACTGGAGGAACTGATCGTTCCTCTCAACAAAATGATGACGAACCATAGCCTCATAATCCAAATAAGCAGGAGGCAACTCAATATCATCCTCACGTATGGTTATACCAAGAAAATTAGCTATACGGGTTGCATAAATTCCACCAAAGAAATCTCCATTAAATCTATTATGATGCAACCTACGTGCAACAATCGCTCCCAAATTATAAGATTTATCTCCTAACACAGCACTCCTGAGAACACTGAGGTCAGGGACACACTTGTGACATGCTTCATCCTTACCATTTATGCACCTACCTATGAAGAGAGCAAAATAATGTATAGCAGGAAAATGAATGCTCCCTATGGTAGCTTGTGCTATGTCTCTAGATTCCCCCACAGTTATACTAGCAAGAAAATCTCTAAATTCAGATTTGTGAGGTTCACTAGTACTTCCCCATTGTGGAAGTTTGCAAGCAGTGGTAAAATCCTCTAAGTCCATAGTATAAGAATTTTCATAAAGATCAAACAGGACAGTTTGAGAATTGCGTGAAGATGAAAATTCAAACCTCCTCACGAAGGAACTAGTAAGATAGTGGTACTGACGGCACTTTTCTGCCTCGAAGCTCACAAGATCAGCGTTACGCAAATATGCGTTAAATTCTTCCTTGATTCCTGCTTGATCCATGAAGTCCTCTGAAGGCCATTCACAAGGCCGCACGGGAGCGTCCCTTGGTGGTTCATCATCAGCATCACGCATTGCAAGCCTGGGTCCTTGCTTCCTTGAAGGACCACCTTGGTACATTTTCCTAAACATATTTCTTCCTCTACAAATTTCTGAAATTTTTAGTAACTTCAAATAAAAATGAACCAAGCTCAACAAAATTGATAGCAACTACTCGTACAAGTGCCTAGAGACTATATCATGCATTAGAACTACTTGGAACCATATAAATTTGACATGCAAGCTCAAGAACATTGTCACCTAGGTAGCACAAATTTGCAATGAATAAAGCACTAGAACAAAAACTAATTGGACCAATGGAGGAGTCACATACCAAGGAACAATCCCCCAAAGCAGTTTTGTGAGAGGTGCTTTGAGCAAGGAGACCGAAAATCGCAGCAAAATGAGATAGAACTCGTGCTTGAGCTGGTTGGTGATTTTTTTGTGAGGAAGAAGAAGTGTGTGGGTGCAGGAATAAGTGGAGGGGAGCCACCGTGGGCCCACGAGGCAGGGGGCGCGCCCAGGGGGGTGGGCGCGCCCTGGACCCTCGTGGCCAGGTGCTTGCTCCCCCTGTTGTGTTCTCAATGCCAGATATTCTCAAATATTCCAGAAAAAATCATATTAAATTGGCAGGGCATTTGGAGAAATTTTATTTTTGGGGTATTTTTATATTGCACGGATAAATCAGAAAGCAGACAGGAAAATACTATTTTTACTTTATTTCAACTAAATAACAGAAAGTAGAGAGAGGGTACAGAAGGTTGTGCTTCTAATTTCATCCATCTCATGCTCATCAAAAGGAATCCACTAACAAGGTTGATCAAGTCTTGTTAACAAACTCATTCCGAATAACATGGAACCGGAGAAATTTCGAATAATACTATGTTACCTCAACGGGGATATGCACATCCCCAATAATAAGAATACCATATTTCTTCTTGACAGTAGGTAGAGGAAATTCAAAACCTCCAAAAATAATCGATGGAATTTTTCCAATAGAGTTTATACTATGAACTTGAGGTTGTTTCCTCGGAAAGTGTACCGTATGCTCATTGCCATTAACATGAAAAGTGACATTGCCTTTGTTGCAATCAATAACAGCCCCTGCAGTATTCAAAAAAGGTCTTCCAAGAATAATAGACATACTATCGTCCTCGGGAATATCAAGAATAACAAAGTCCGTTAAAATAGTAACGTTTGCAACCACGACAGGCACATCCTCACAAATACCGTCAGGTATAGCAGTTGATTTATCAGCCATTTGTAAGGATATTTCAGTAGGTGTCAACTTATTCAAATCAAGTCTACGATATAAAGAGACAGGCATAACACTAACACCGGCTCCAAGATCACATAAAGCAGTTCTAACATAATTTCTTTTAATGGAGCATGGTATAGTGGGTACTCCTGGATCTCCAAGTTTCTTTGGTATTCTACCCTTAAAAGTATAATTAGCAAGCATGGTGGAAATTTCAGCTTCCAGTATCTTTCTTTTATTCGTAACAATTTCTTTCATATACTTGGCATAAGGATTCATTCTGAGCATATCAGTTAATCGCATACGCAAGAAGATAGGTGTAATCATTTCAGCAAAGCGCTCAAAATCCTCATCATCCTTTTTCTTGGATGGTTTGGGAGGAAAGGCATGGGTTTTTGAACCCATGGTTCTCTTTCTTTACCGTGTTTCCTAGCAACAAAATATTTCTTATCATAACGTTGATTCTTTGATTGTGGGTTATCAAGATCAACAGCAGGTTCAATTTCTACATCATTATCATTACTAGGTTGAGCATCAATATGAACATCATCATTAATATTATCACTAGGTTCATGTTCATTACCAGATTGTGTTTCAGCATCAGAAATAGAAATATCATTGGGATTCTTAGGTGTGTCTACAACAGGTTCACTAGAAGCATGCAAAGTCCTATCATTTTTCTTTTTCTTCTTTTTAGAAGGACTAGGTGCATCAATATTATTTCTCAAAGAATCTTGCTCAAGTCTCTTAGGATGGCCTTCAGGATACAAAGGTTCCTGAGTCATTTTACTAGTTCTAGTAGCCACTCTAACAGCATAATCATTATTCTTACTATTTAATTCATTGAGAAAATAATTCTCAGCCTTAAGTACTTGTTCTACTTGAGTGGTAACCATAGAAGCATGTTTACTAATGAGTTTAAGTTCACCTTTAACTCTAGACATATAATCACTCAAGTGTTCAATCATATAAGCATTGCGTTTTAATTCACTACCAAAATAAGCATTGAAGTCTTCTTGCTTAACCATAAAATTATCAAACTCATCTAGGCATTGGCTAGCAAACTTAGTAGGAGGGATTTCGGCTTTATCATATCTATAGAGAGAATTTACCTTTACTACCTGTGCCGGGTTATCAAGACCATGTGTTTCTTCAATAGGTAATGGATTAAGATCATAGATTTCTTCAACAGGCGGTAAATTAAGACCATGTATTTCTTCAATAGGAGGTAAATTCTTAACATCTTCAGCTTTAATACCCTATTCCTTCATAGATTTCTTTGCCTCTTGCATATCTTCAGGACTGAGAAATAGAACACCCCTTTTCTTCGGAGTTGGTTTAGGAATAGGCTCAGGAATTGGCTCAGGAAGTGTCCAATTATTTTCATTAGTCAACATATTTTTCAACAGAATTTCAGCTTCATCTGGTGTTCTTTCCCTAAAAACAGAACCAGCATTACTTTCCAGGTGGTCTCTCGAAGCATCGGTTAGTCCATTATAAAAGATATCAAGTATTTCATTTTTCTTAAGAGGATGATCAGGCAAAGCATTAAGTAATTGGAGAAGCCTCCCCCAAGCTTGTGGGAGACTCTCTTCTTCAATTTGCACAAAATTATATATATCCCTTAAAGCAGCTTGTTTCTTATGAGCAGGGAAATATTTAGCAGAGAAGTAATAAATCATATCCTGGGGACTACGCACACAACCAGGATCAAGAGAATTAAACCTTATCTTAGCATCACCCTTTAATGAGAACGGAAATATTTTAAGGATATAAAAGTAGCAAGTTCTCTCATCATTAGTGAATAGGGTGGCTATATCATTTAATTTAGCAAGATGTGCCACAACAGTTTCAGATTCATAGCCATAAAAAGGATCAGATACGACCAAAGTAATTATATCAGGATCAACAGAGAATTCATAATCCTTATCAGTAACAAAGATAGGTGAAGTAGCATAAGCAGGATCATATTTCATTCTAGCATTCAGAGTTTTTTGTTTAAGCTTAGCTAATAATTTCTTTAGATCACTTCTATCATTGCAAGCAAGAAAGTCTCTAGCAGTTTCTTCATCCATAACATAGCCCTCAGGCACAACAGGTAATTCATATTTATTGGGAGAGCCTTCATCACTTTCATCAATATTATCAATTTCAATAATTTCATTCTCTCTAGCCCTAGCAAGTTGTTCATCAAGAAATTCACCAAGTGGCACAGTAGTATCAAGCATAGAAGTAGTTTCAACATAAGTATTATGCATAGTAGAAGTGGCATCATCAATAACATGCGACATATCAGAATTAATAGCAGAAGCAGATTTAGGTGTCACAAGCTTACTCAAAACAGAAGGCGAATCAAGTGCAGAGCTAGATGGCAGTTCCTTACCTCCCCTCGTAGTTGAGGGATAAATTTATGTTTTTTCGTCTTTCAAGTTCCTCATAGTGACCAGCAGATATAAATCCCAAGTGACTCAAAGAATAGAGCTATGCTCCCCGGCAACGGCGCCAGAAAATAGTCTTGATAACCCACAAGTATAGGGGATCGCAACAGTTTTCGAGGTAGAGTATTCAACCCAAATTTATTGATTCGACACAAGGGGAGCCAAAGAATATTCTCAAGTATTAGCAGTTGAGTTGTCAATTCAACCACACTTGGATAACTTAGTATCTGCAACAAAGTATTTAGTAGCAAAGTAGTATGATAGTAACGGTAACGGTAGCAAAAGTAATATTTTTGTGTTTTGTAGTGATTGTACCAGCAGCAACAGAAAAGGAAATAAGCGAAGAACAATATGTGAAAAGCTCGTAGGCATTGGATCGGTGATGGAGAATTATGCCGGATGCGGTTCATCATGTAACAATCATAACATAGGGTGACACATAACTAGCTCCAATTCATCAATGTAATGTAGGCATGTATTCCGAATATAGTCATACGTGCTTATGGAAAAGAACTTGCATGACATCTTTTGTCCTACCCTCCCGTGGCAGCGGGGTCCTAGCGGAAACTAAGGGATATTAAGGCCTCCTTTTAATAGAGTACCGGACCAAAGCATTAACACATAGTGAATACATGAACTCCTCAAACTATGGTCATCACCGGGAGTGGTCCCGATTATTGTCACTTCGGGGTTGCTGGATCATAACACATAGTAGGTGACTATAGACTTGCAAGATAGGATCAAGAACTCACATATATTCATGAAAACATAATAGATTCAGATCTGAAATCATGGCACTCGGGCCCTAGTGACAAGCATTAAGCATAGCAAAGTCATAGCAACATCAATCTCAGAACATAGTGGATACTAGGGATCAAACCCTAACAAAACTAACTCGATTACATGATAAATCTCATCCAACCCATCACCGTCCAGCAAGCCTACGATGGAATTACTAACGCACGGCGGTGAGCATCATGAAATTGGTGATGGAGGATGGTTGATGATGACGACGGCGACGGATTCCCCTCTCTGGAGCCTCGAACGGACTCCAGATCAGCCCTCCCGAGAGAGTTTAGGGCTTGGCAGCGGCTCCGTATCGTAAAACGCGATGAATCTTTTTATCTGATTTTTTCTCCCCGAACACGAATATATGGAGTTGGAGTTGAGGTCGGTGGAGCTCCAGGGGGCCCAAGAGGCAGGGGGCGCGCCCAGGGGGGCAGGCGCCCCCCCCCCCCACCCTCATGGACAGGGTGTGGTCCCCCTGGCCTTGATTCTTTCGCCAATATTTTTTATTATTTCCAAAAATAATCTCCGTGGAGTTTCAGTTCATTCCGAGAACTTTTGTTTCTGCACATAAATAACACCATGGCAATTCTGCTGAAAACAGCATCAGTCCGGGTTAGTTCCATTCAAATCATGCAAGTTAGAGCCCAAAACAAGGGCAAAAGTGTTTGGAAAAGTAGATACGACGGAGACGTATCACCCACGAGGCAGGGGGGCACGCCCCCACCCTCGTGGCCATGGTGTGGGGCCCCTCTGGTACTTTCTTCACTCAGTATTTTTTATTAATTCCAAAAATGACTTCCGTGAAGTTTCAGGACTTTTGGAGTTGTGCAGAATAGGTCTCTAATATTTGCTCCTTTTCCAGCCCAGAATTCCAGCTGCCGGCATTCTCCCTCTTCATGTAAACCTTGCAAAATAAGAGAAAATAGGCATAAGTATTCTGACATAATGTGTAATAACAGCCCATAATGCAATAAATATCAATATAAAAGCTTGATGCAAAATGGACGTATCGTGTATCAACTAGGGCTGTCTGTATCTTCTATGCTTGGCGGGTTATTCTCAAGAGGAGTGGACTCCGCTCCTCACTCACGAGAAAATGGCTGGTCACCGGGATGCCCAGTCCCATGCTCAAACCAAATCAAAATAATTGCAAACAAAACTCCCCCAGGACAGTTGTTAGTTGGAGGCACTCGTTGTTTCAGGCAAGCCATGGATTGATGCTTGTTGGTGGTGGGGGAGTATAAACTTTACAATTCTGCTTGGGAACCGCCTATAAAGTGTGTAGCATGGAAGATATTGAGATCTCTCGGTTGTTATGTTGACAATGAAAGTATGCCACTCAAAATATTATTTATCTCTATTTCAAAAATCAAGCTCTAGCACCTCTACAAATCCCTGCTTCCCTCTGCGAAGGGCCTATCTATTTACTTTTATGTTGAGTCATCATCCTCTTATTAAAAAGCACCAGTTGGAGAGCACCACTGTCATTTGCATCCATTACTATTAATTTATATTGAGTATGACTGGATCTCTTTTACCATGAATTACAATGTTTATTCAGTCCTTGATCTTCAGTGGTGCCCTGCATTTATGTTTTGCGGTCTCAGAAAGGGCTAGCGAGATACCATCTTGTTATATCATATTATGATTGCTTTGAGAAAGTGTTGTCATTCGAGATTTATGATTATTGCTCGCTAGTTGATTATGCCATTGATATGAGTACACATGAGACCTAAGTGTTATTGTGAATATGGTTAGTTCATAATCTTTGCTGAAAAATTGAAAAGTTTTTCTTTATCACTTTCAGTTTGTCAACTGAATTGCTTGAGGACAAGCAAAGGTTTAAGCTTGGGGGAGTTGATAAGTATCCATCGTATCTACTTTTCCAAACACTTTTGCCCTTGTTTTGGACTTTAACTTGCATGATTTGAATGGAACTAACCCAGACTGACGCTGTTTTCAGCAGAATTGCCATGGTGTTATTTTTGTGCAGAAATAAAAGTTCTCGGAATGACCTGAAACTTCACGGAGAATTTTTTGGAATTAATAAAAAATATTGGCGAAAGAGTCAAGACCAGGGGGCCCACACCCTGTCCACGAGGGTGGGGGCGCGCCTGCCCCCCTGGGCACGCCCCCTGTCTCGTGGGCCCCCTGAGGCTCCACCGACCTCAACTCCAACTCTATATATTCACGTTCGGGGGGGGGGGGAATCAAAGAGAAGGATTCATCGCGTTTTACGATACGGAGCCGCCGCCAAGCCCTAATCTCTCTCGGGAGGGCCTATCTGGAGTCTGTTCGGGGCTCTGGAGAGGGGAATCCGTCGCCATCGTCATCATCAACCATCCTCCATCACCAATCTCATGATGCTCACCACCGTGCGTGAGTAATTCCGTCGTAGGCTTGCTGGATGGTGATGGGTTGGATGAGATTTATCATGTAATCGAGTTAGTTTTGTTAGGGTTTGATCCCTAGTATCCACTATGTTCTGAGATTGATGTTGCTATGACTTTGCTATGCTTAATGCTTGTCACTAGGGCCCGAGTGCCATGATTTCAGATCTGAACCTATTATGTTTTCGTGAATATATGTGAGTTCTTGATCCTATCTTGCAAGTCATTAGTCACCTACTATGTGTTATGATCCGGCAACCCCGAAGTGACAATAATCGGGACCACTCCCGGTGATGACCGTAGTTTGAGGAGTTCATGTATTCACTAAGTTTTATGCTTTAGTCCGGTACTCTATTAAAAGGAGGCCTTAATATCCCTTAGTTTCTAATAGGACCCCGCTGCCACGGGAGGGTAGGACAAAAGATGTCATGCAAGTTCTTTTCCATAAGCACGTATGACTATATTCGGAATACATGCCTACATTACATTGATTTACTGGAGCTAGTTCTGTGTCACCCTATGTAATAACGGTTGCATGAGGAATCGCATCTGATATATTTATCCATCATTGATCCATTGGCTACGAGGTTTTCACATATTGATCTTTGCTTAGTTACTTTTCCGTTGCCACGGTTACAATTACTACAAAGCTGTTACTGTTACGTTTGCCACCGTTACCGTTACTTCCATACTACTTTGCTACAAAATACTTTGTTGCTGATATTAAGTTTTCCAGGTGTGGTTGAATTGACAACTCAACTGCTAATACTTGAGAATATTCTTTGGCTGCCCTTGTGTCGAATCAATAAATTTGGGTTGAATACTCTATCCACGAAAACTGTTGCGATCCCCTATACTTGTGGGTTATCATGAGTGAACACACACGGTTCGCAGAGGCGACGGAGATGAACCGTGTGCGATAGTAAATCACCGAGATTGAATGGGAATCAAAATTTCCTTTGTCTTTCATCCATGAGTTTTTTTCTACGATGAACATAAACCCTGCTAATCACCGTGTTCAAATTTGACACTTTTCTGGGTTCATTTACAATATTTAGGGGATTATGTGCATTTTGTAGGCATTAATGCACGTAATTCAAATTCAAACAGTTGGTGCATGGAAGGGTGCACAAGAACGGTCTGGAAAAACCATACTCGTGGTATTTAGTAATTTCTCAAGCCTTTTACAAGGAACGGGCAGATATTTCAATGGAGTCAACCACAAACGCGTCATTTACTGGGTTATCAACTATAGAACAATGAAATATGTGCTTGAAAAACATGACGGCTGGCATGGTGCCATGGTATGGCCTCACCGTGCCCTCGTTAAAAGCTGAGAAGGTTTGATTTATGTTGTCATGCACGCCCTTCATAAATCGAACCATCACCGAGGAAGTTCAATGCTTTCGAGAGGGAAATCACCAAGATTGAAGGGGAATCCAAATTTCCGTCCTAGTTTGTCTTTCAGTTTTTTTCCAACGATCAACATACCGCCTCAAATGAAACGTGTTCAAATTTGACATTTTTTCAAACTCATTTACCATATTTAGGGGATTGTGTGCATTTTATAGGCATTAATTATGCACATAATTCAAATTCAAACAATCGGTGCATGAAAAGGTGCACAAGAACGGTCTGGAAAACCATGCTCGTGCTATAAAAAAATGAAACACATGGTTGGAAAACACGACGCCTGGTGTGGTGCCATGGTATGGCCTCACCATGCCCCTAGTAAAAATTGGAGAATGTTTTCCTTATGTCGTGATGCGTGCCTTTCATAAACTGAACCATCATCCGAGGAAGTTTCATGGTTTCGAGGGGGAAATCACCAAGATTGAAGGGGGATCCAAATTTCCATTGTCCTTTGTCCACGAGTTTTTTTTCTATGATGAGCATACAACCTGCAAATCACCGTGTTCAAATTTGGCACTTTTCCAGGTTCATTTGCCATATTTAGGGGATTATGTGCATTTCCTAGGCATTAATGTGCATAATTCAAGTTCAAACAATAGATGCATGAAAGGGTCCACAAGAACGGCCAAGAAAACCATGCTCGTGCCATTTAGTAAAGTCTCATGCCTTTTACAAGGAATGGACAGATATTTCGATGAAATGTGTGGCAATAGTCAACCACAAATGTTTGTTTGTTCGGTTTTCAACTATAGAAAAATGAAATAAATGCTTAAAAAACATGACGATTGGCATGGTGCCATGGTGTGACCACACCATGCCTGGTAAAAATTTGAGAAGGTTTGGCTTATGTCGTCATGCACACCCTTCATAAATCAAACCATCATCGAGGAGGAAGTTCCATGCTTTCGAGAGGGAAAATCCCCAAGATTGAAGGAGAATCCTAATTTCCATCCTAGTTTGTCATTTAGTTTTTTCCAACAATCAACATACCGCCTGAAATGCAACGTGTTCAAATTTGACATTTTCCTGGGCTCATTTACAATATTTAGGGGATTATGTGCATTTTCTAGGCATTAATGGACATAATTAAAATTCGAACAATCGGTGCATGAAAAGGTGCACAAGAACGGTATGGAAAACCATGCTCGTGTTATTCAGCACATTCTCATGCCTTTTACAAGGAATGGGTAAACATTTCAAGGAAATGTGTGGCAATAGTCAACCATAAATGTGCCGTTTACTCGGTTAACAACTATACAAAAAATGAAACACATGGATGGAAAACATGACGCCTGGCTTGGTGCCATGGTATGGCATCACCATGCCCTGGTAAAATTGGAGAATGTTTTCCTTATGTCGTGAAGCACGCCTTTCATAAATCGAACCATCACCGAGGAAGTTTCATGGTTTCAAGGGGGAAATCACCAAGATTGAAGGGGGGTCCAAATTTCCTTTGTCCTTTGTCCACGAGTTTTTTCTATGATGAACATACAACCTGCAAATCACCGTGTTCGAATTTGGCACTTTTCCGGGTTCATTTGCCATATTTAGGGGATTGTGTGCATTACCTAGGCATCAATGCGCGTAATTCAAGTTCAAACAATCGATGCATGAAAGGGTCCACAAGAACGGCCTAGAAAACCATGCACATGCCATTTAGTAAATTCTCATGCCTTTTACAAGGAATGGACAGATATTTCGATGAAATGTGTGGCAATAGTCAACCACAAATGTCTATTTGTTGGGTTTTCAACTATAAAAATGAAATAAATGCTTAAAAAACATGACGCCTGGCATGGTGCCATGGTATGACCTCACCATGCCTTGGTAAAAATTTGAGAAGGTTTGGCTTATGTTGTCTTGCACGCTCTTCATAAATCGAACCATCACCGAGGAAGTTTCATGGTTTCAAGGGGGAAATCACCAAGATTGAAGGGGGTCCAAATTTCCTTTGTCCTTTGTCCACGGGTTTTTTCTACGATGAACATACAACCTGCAAATCACCATGTTTGAATTTGGCACTTTTCCGGGTTCATTTGCCATATTTACGGGATTATGTGTATTTCCTAGGCATTAATGTGCATAATTCAAGTTCAAACAATCGATGCATGAAAGGGTCCACAAGAACGGCCTAGAAAACCATGCTCATGCCATTTAGTAAATTCTCATGCCTTTTACAAGGAATGGACAAATATTTCGATGAAATGTGTGGCAATAGTCAACCACAAATGTTTGTTTGTTGGGTTTTCCACTTTAAAAAAATTAAATAAATGCTTAAAAAACATGATGCCTGGCATGGTGCCATGGTATGACCTCACCATGCCTTGGTAAAAATTTGAGAAGGTTTGGCCTATGTTGTCATGCACGCCCTTCATAAATCGAACCATCACCGAGGAAGTTCCATGCTTTCGAAAGGGAAATTCTCAAGATTGAAGGGGAATCCAAATTTTCTTCGTTCTTTGCCCTGGAGTTTTTTTCTACGATGAACATACACCCTGCAAATCACCGTGTTCAAATTTGGCATTTTTCCGGGCTCATTTACCATATTTAGGGGATTATGTGCATTTTGTAGGCATTTAGCGCATATAAATCCAATCTAGCTACAGGTGCACGGGTGTGATGTGAGGGACGTGGATTGCCGTTCGGGGTTCCGGCCAATCATAACGCAACACACAATAGGCTCAGCGCACACTGTTTCCGGAAGCGACGGAGATGAACCGTGTGCGATAATGAACGGGCGAAATTGTAAGGGCAGCCAAATTTCTTTTGTCGTTTGTGGTTGAGCTCTTGAATACCACCGCACTGTACGGCTGCCCGGCCCCTCCGTCCCAGAGCTCTCTCCAGGCGTCGTCCATGGCACCGCGGCGCACAGTGACTGGTAAGCAAGCGATGGCATCCCGCCACGCCGTGTTCCTCGCCGCCCGCGACCGCGCACATGGTAAGGAAGCGATGGCATCTCGCCGCGCCAAGTTCATCACCGTCGGCGGCCAGACAGTTACATGGGCGGACTTTGAGGCTGCCATGGCCGAATGGGTGGTGGATCTAGAGCCACACAGAAGGAGCGGAAAAGGTAGAAAGCAGTCAAGAAAAGAGAGTCCCGCCACCGCAAGAAAAAAGAGGCCGCATGCCGTGGTGAGGAGAGCTTGGCGGAGATCGAAGCACGGTAGGCTGCCGCCTACAAGGCCAGGAAGGAGAACGCCGGCGTCTGGCCAGCATGCCCTGATGGCAGCATGTGAGATATAGTTTAAGTTTGTAGTATTAGAGCAAATTACTAGTAGTACTTTAGGTTTGTAGTATTAACGTACAATGTCGATAAGAGCATCCTTCGAGGGCTTTGAGCGTTGATTAGCATGTGTGCCCGTGTGCGTTTTTTTGCGTTAATCATTAGAAGATCACAAAACACACGGTTTCTATGTCGTACCCGTCTGCGTTTTTTGCGTTAATGACCCATAAGTCAGTTACCTCTGCGATATTTCCTAATAAACCAGGCGTACCATTGACCGAAAAAAATCAAGTACGCGTGTACATTTTTTTGGAGACGAGATCTGCCAACCTTCTTTTTTCTCGCACACGAGTATTTTACGCGCTTCATCTGCGTTGTGTGTTTCCCCCACCCAAGTTTCAAATTTCGCACCGAAATTTTCATTAGGCGCGCGATTTCAGAATTTATTCCTCCAACCACATCCCCTTCCCCTCAGTATCCCCCCTCCCTCGCGCCTCCCCCTACCGGCATCTCAAACCGCCGCCGCCGCAACCACAACTTCAACCACATCTATGTTCTGCTCGGATCCAGTCTGGTAACCCACCGATCTCTATCACGTCCCTGGCCTGATTGCTTAAATGGCGCCTGCAAAACATCCTCATGCCTCCAAATCCCCCCCGCCAGGAGCTGATGGCGGTCCATGGCGCGATGGCCGCTGTGCGTGTTGACCCGGAGAAACACCTCGCCTCCGCCGCCGCCGCCGACATGGTGCAGGCTCTGGCCCAGATGAAGTCCCCCAGCGACTACCCCCCAGGACTTAACAGGTAAGATCTGACCAGCTAAATCTTACCAATACCACTTGCAACGGCTATGATTTGTATGGTTGATGTATTAAGCATGTTCGTGCCTTGTTTATTTCAGTACTACACACTGTGTGATGTTCAAATATTACCGTGTCCAGCTCAATTTCACCAATACCAGCAACAAATTTACAATACATGACTCAGGATATCACTAGAGATACTTCCCGTTTGCTATTTTTAGTGGATATTAACCCTGTTGCACTTAACATGCATGTCCATGTACTTACGCAGGGTCATAACGGCCGATGCTTTTGTTTGCCTTCGAGGTGAGCTGCATCCCATGTCTTACAGTATTTCACATAATTTGTGCAATTGCAATTTAACTTCTACCCATTTACTGGTTGCCTGTAGGTACACATGTCAGTGGCACTGATCCATGCTTCGACCCGGAGGAATAGCTCGCCTCCGCCGTCGCTGACTTTGGGCGAGCTCTGGCCAAGATGGAGTGCCCTAGTAACTACCTCTCAGGACTTACCAAGTATGTACTCACCAATTCAATCTTACCAATACATGTTGCAATTAATGGCTATGTTCTGTACGGTCGATGTATTAAGCATGTTCTAGTAAACATGCCTAACACGTTTTTGCTACTATCCCTACCTTTTTGTAGACATCGGGCCATTCTCTGCTCTGGCAGCACCTGCCTTGTGATGTTTAACTATGCCAATTGCATTTTTATCAGTACCGGTTTCAATGTCTATTAAGCCTGTTGCAATTAATAGTTGAATCCATTTTTAAACAGTTGCATTTCAATGGCTACAAACTTACAAAACTTGACTTAGGATGTTGTTGAGCCTGTTGCAATTAACAGTTGTATCCATTTTTTAATCTGTCCATTTGCTACCATGCTACTCTCCGCAATGAAGATATACTAGAGATGCTGCCCCATTTGCTATTTTTGGTGGATGCTAACCCTGTTGTACTTAACATGCTTCTCCATGTACTTACGCAGGGTCATAACGGCCGATGCTGTTGTTTGCCGTCAAGGTTAGCTGCATCCCATGTCTTACAGTATTTCACATCATTTGTGCAATTGCAGTTTAACTTCTACCATTTACTGGTTGCTTGTAGGTACATATGTCAGTGGCACTGATCCATGCTTCGACCCTGAGGAACAGCTCGTCTCCGCCGCCGCTGACTTTGGGCGGGCTCTGGCCAAGATGAAGTGCCCCAGCAACTACCTCTCAGGACTTATCAAGTATGTACCCACCAGTTCAATCTTACCAATACCAGTTGCAATTAATGGCTATGTTTTGTACTGTCGATGTATTAAGCATGTTGTAGTAAACATGCCTAACACGTTTGAGCCATTTTCCCTACCTTTTTATAGACAACTGGGCCATTATCTGCTCTGGAAGCACCTGCCCTGTGATGTTTAACTCTGCCAATTGCATTTTTATCAGTACCGGTTTCAATGGCCATTAAGCCTGTTGCAATTAATAGGTGTATCCATTTTTAAAGAGTTGTATTTCACTGGCTACAAACTTACAAAACATGAATTAGGATGTTGTTAAGCCTGTTGCAATTAACAGTTGTATCCATTTTTAATCCGTCCCTTTGCTACCGTACTACTCTTTCGAAATGAAGATATCACTACAGATGCTACCGTTTTATTACCATGTGCTATTTTTGGTGGATGTTAACCATGTTGTAGTTAACATTGGCTTTCCATGTACTTACACAGGGCTACAATGGGCGATGCTGTTGTTTGCCGTCGAGGTTAGCCGCATCCCATGTCTTATACACCATCTATTCCTAAATATAAGTATTTTTAGAGATTCCAATATAGACTACATAAGGAGCAAAATGAGTGAATTTAGATTCTAATCTAAACTATATCTATAATTCTATATACATCCATATGTAGTTCATATTGAAATCTCAAAAAAATTACTTATACTTAGGAACATAGGTAGTTGTATTTTACATCATTTGTGCAATCTCAAGGGTATGATTCGCCATGAGACCCAGCACCGGACCAAATCAATGCCAGTTAACCCGTTCCCCAGCAAGGCCTTGACCTTCGCAATAGTAGGGGCAAGTTTCCTACGTTCAGCAGCGGTAAGTTTTTCAGGAAGATGATGCTTCGGATCAAGACGATCAGCACGATAACCCGGTAAAGGATTCTCATCAGCCGGAGAGGTATCCTTGCAGTAAAACCACGTATGGTTCCAATCCTTGGGGTGACTCGGTAGGCACGCATAAGAGAAAATGGCATCTCTTCTGCGTTGAATTGAGATTCTGCCAAGTTCCAAACTAGGCCCGTTCGTGAACTCGGTTTGGCGATTCAAATAGAATAATTCCCTAAAGAGTTCGACACTGGGCTGCTCTTGAAGGTATACTTCGCAGAAGACTTGAAAATTGCAGATGTTTGACACGGAATTGGGTCCGATGTCTTGAGGATGGAGTTGAAAAAAGTGGAGAATGTCTCAGAAAAATTTAGAGCCGGGCGGTGAGAAGCCCCGGTTCATATGGTCAGTAAAAACGATGACTTCATCATCCTTTGGCTGAGGTTTTTCTTCGCCTAGATCAGGGGCACGATAATGCATGACACTCTTTGTGGGCAAGTACCCAATTTTGACAAAGTCTTTGAGTGAACCCACAGTGACGATGGAGGGAACCCAGTTACATGAAGTAACTGTCTTTGGCGGCATTGTGAAAAGAAAAACCTAAAAAGGAAGAAAGGTTTGCCGGTTTAAGTTAATTCATTTAAGCCGGAGGTAAATGCTATAAGTATCTAATCAGACTGGTGACTTAAAACGGGGCCTAATGATATATGAATAATTATAAACCGGTGATGTAAGCCGCCATGTCCAACACTGGTATTCAAGGTCTGACAAGAAGCAAAATTTTACTAAGTGTGGAGACAAATAGGTTTCACAGATTGAAGTTATAAGATTGGATCTGCAGCTATTCAGAGAAATGAAATAAAATCTAAACCTAAGGTGGTGGCAGCAGAAAAGTGGAGATGCCCAGGTGAGATCTATTACAATGAGGATATATTCTGATATTGAAAATCAAGTGCTAAGACTACTACCGCACAAGATTGGTATCGTTTTTCAGATCAATACTATACAATCTAAGAAAGAAAGGGAAGAACGGTTATGAACACCGACGAACAGAGAAACCCTAAGACAGATCTATGAAGATGAAAGGGGAAGACTTACCGACGCTGGTAGACAGCGGAGGAGCGCCGCGGCATTCTGGTTCGTTCAGGGCGATGCAGCGGCCAGAGTTGAGGCAGTGGATGAAGCTCGACGACGATGGAGCTCGGGCGCGCTGGGGCGTTGCGAGGAGAAAGATGAAGCCGAGAAGGCGAAAGGGGGAGAGTGAAAAGAGGACTCGTGGCCCTATTTATAAGGCTGGAAGGATAAGTGGCATGCGCGGGAATCGAGGAGACAGGAAAATGGATATGTGATGGCGCGGACGCCTTGATTTTTGGAGGTTCAGTAAAGGGAAAGATTTATTAAGATTTGGGCCATATATAACATTAATAACAGGTGACGTCACGGCGGGTTACCACAATTGCAGGAGATGACGTCATGGCGGGTTACAAATAACACAGGAAGATGAAGAAGGATTTTTTCTAAGTGTTGAAGCTTGAAAATGAACAAGTTCAAATCAACCTGGGGCCTAATGTTGGGGATATGACTATCGGATATTTCCCGCCCAGGAGGGGCCGGGTTATCCCAATGGCGGTTCATCTAAATGAAGCCCAAGAGTATATTGAAGATGGCGGTTCATAAGACAGGCTTATTAAAGGGCCCAAACCCGAAGGCGGCTTAAGGCCCGTAAGTGTAAACCGCCATGCATATGTGACTTTTATTGTAAGGCATGTAAGCTAAGTCATCGAGCCGGACATGTTTGTATGAGCCGACCGGGACTGTGTAGGCCGCAGTGCGTCAACCCATGTATATAAGGGGACGACCCGGCAGCGGCTTAGGGCAAGAAACAACAGATCGAAAGCCAGGCAAAGCGTATTCGCTCCCTGGTAATCGAAACCCTAGCAATACCACCTCAATCTGGATTAGGCTTTTACCTTCACCGCAAGGGGCCGAACCAGTATAAACTCCTCGTGTCCTTTGTCCCGTTTAACCCCTTTAAGCTAACCTCGTTGCCATGGCTCCACAACTAAGTCCTTTCACTAGGACATATGCCGTAACAATTCCATGACATATCCAGATTGTGACTTAGAGTCATCCAGATCGGTGTCAAAGCTTGCATCGACGTAACTCTTTATGACGAACTCTGTATCACCTCCATAACTGAGAAATATTTCCTTAGTCCTCTAAGGATAATTTTGACCAATGTCCAGTGATCTACTACTAGATCACTATTGTACTCCCTTGCCAAACTCAGGGCAGGATATACAATAGGTCCGGTATACAGCATGGCATACTTTATAGAACCTATGACTGAGGCATAGGGAATGACTTTTCATTCTCTTTCTATTTTCTGCCGTGGTCGGGTTTTGAGTCTTTACTAAACTTCACACCTTGCAACACAGGCAAGAACTCCTTCTTTGACTGTTCCAGTTTGAACTACTTCAAAAACTTGTCAAGGTATGTACTCATTGAAAAAAATTATCAAGCGTCATGATCTATCTCTATAGATCTTGATATGCTCAATATGTAAGTAGCTTCACCGAGGACTTTCTTTGAAAAACTCCTTTCAAACACTCCTTTATGTTTTCCAGGAAATTCTACATTATTTCCGGTAAACAATATGGCATTCACATATACTTATCAGAAACGTTGTAGTGCTCCCACTCACTTCCTTGTAAATACAGGCTTCACCACAAGTCTGTATAAAACTATATGCTTTAATCACCTCATCAAAGCGTATATTCCAACTCCGAGATGCTTGCACCAGTCCATAGATGGATCGCTGGAGCTTGCACATTTTGTTAGCACCTTTAGGATTGACAAAACCTTCTAGTCGCATCATATACAACTCTTCTTTAATAAATCCATTAAGGAAAGCAGTTTTGACATCCATTTGCCAGATTTCATAAAATGTGGAAATTGCTAACATGATTCGGACAGAATTTAAGCATCGCTACGAGTGAAAAAATCTCATTGTAGTCAACACCTTGAACTTGTCAAATACCTTTTTTCCGACAAGTCTAGCTTTGTAGATAGTAACACTACTATCAGCGTATGTCTTCCTCTTGAAGATCCATTTATTCTCTATGGCTTGCCGATCATAGGGCAAGTCATCCAAAGTCCACACTTTGTTCTCATACATGGATCCCATCTCAGATTTCATGGCCTCAAGCCATTTCGCGGAAACTGGGCTCATCATCGCTTCCTCATAGTTCGTAGGTTCGTCATGGTCAAGTAACATGACCTCCAAAATAGGATTACCATACCACTCAGGTGCGGATCTTACTCTGGTTGACCTACGAGGTTCGGTAGTAACTTGATCTGAAGTTTCATTATCATCATCATTAACTTCCTCACTAATTGGTGTAGGCATCACTTGAACTGATTTCTGTGATGAACCATTTTCCAATACGAGAGAAGGTACAACTACCTCATCAAGTTCTACTTTCCTCCCACTCACTTCTTTCGAGAGAAACTTCTTCTCTAGAAAGGATCCATTCTTAGCAACGAATATCTTGCCTTCGGATCTGTGATAGAAGGTGTACCCAACAGTCTCCTTTGGGTATCCTATGAAGACACATTTCTTCGATTTGCGTTCGAGCTTATCAGGTTGAAGCTTTTTCACATAAGCATCGCAGCCCCAAACTTTAAGAAACGACAACTTGGGTTTCCTACTAAACCACATTTCATATGGTGTCGTCTCAAAGGATTTAGATGGTGCCCTATTTAACGTGAAAGCAGCTGTCTCTAATGCATATCCCCAAAACGATAGTGGTAAATCGGTAAGAGACATCATAAATCACACTATATCTAATAAAGTACGGTTATGACGTTCGGACACACCATTACGCTGTGGTGTTCCAGGTGGCATGAGTTGTGAAACTATTCCACAGTTTCAAATGAAGACCAAACTTGTAACTCAAATATTCATCTCCATGATCAGATCATAGAAACTTTATTTTCATGTTACGATGATTTTCCACTTCACTCTGAAATTCTTTGAACTTTTCAAATGTTTCAGACTTATGTTTCATCAAGTAGATATACCCATATCTGCTCAAATCATCTGTGAAGGTCAGAAAATAACGATACCCGCTGTGAGCCTCAACACTCATCGGACTGCATACATCAGTATGTATTATCTCCAACAAGTCTGTTGCTCGCTCCATTGTTCTGGAGAACAGAGTATTAGTCATCTTGCCCATGAGGCATGGTTCGCAAGCATCAAGTGATTCATAATCAAGTGATTCCAAAAGCCCATCAACATACAGTTTCTTCATGCGCTTTACACCAATATGACCTAATCGGCAGTGCAACAGATAAGTTGCACTATCATTATTAACTTTGAATCTTTTGGCTTCAATATTATGAATATGTGTATCACTATGATCGAGATTCAATAAACCATTTATATTGAGTGTATGACCATAGAAGGTTTTATTCACGTAAATAGAACAACAATTATTCTTTGACTCAAATGAATAACCGTATTGCAATAAACATGATCCAACCATACTCATGCTCAACGCAAACACCAAATAACATTTATTTTAGGTTCAACACTAATCCCGAAGGTAAAGGGAGTATGCGATGGTGATCTTATCAACCTTGGAATCACTTCCAACACACATCCTCACCTTGCCCTCAACTAGTCTCTATTCATTTTGTAACTCCTGTTTCAAGTTACTAATCATAGCAACTGAACCGGTATCAAATACCAAGGGGATACTATGAATACTAGTAAAGTACACATCAATAACATGTATATCATATATACTTTTGTTCACTTTGCCATCCTTCTTATCAGCCAAGTATTTGGGGCAGTTCTGCTTCCAGTGACCATTTCCTTTGCAGTAGAAGCACTTAGTTTCAGGCTTGGGTCTAACTTTGGGCTTCTTCATGGGAGTGGCAACTTGCTTGCCATTCTTTTTGAAGTTCCCTTTCTTTCCCTTGCCCTTTTACTTGAAACTAGTGGTCTTGTCAACCATCAACACTTGATGCTTTTCTTGATTTCTACCTTCGCCGGTTTCAGCATTGCGAAGAGCTCGGGAAATTGTTTTCGTCATCCCTTGATTATTATGGTTCATCACAAAGTTCGAGTAACTTGTTGATAGTGACTAGAGAACTATGTCAATCGCTATCTTATCTAGAAGATTTAACTTCCACTTGATTCAAGTGATTGTAGTACTCAGACATTCTGAGCACATGCTCACTAGCTGAGCTATTCTCCTCCATCTTGTAGGCAAAGTACTTTGTCAGATGTCTCATACCCCTTGACACGGGCATGAGTCTGAAATATCAATTTCAACTCTTGGAACATCTCATATGCTCCGTGGTGTTCAAAACATTTTTGAAGTCCCGGTTCTAAGCCGTAAAGCATGGTGCACTAAACTATCAAGTAGTCATCATACCAAGCTTTGTCAAACGTTCATAATGTCTGCATCTGCTCCTGCAAACGGTCTATCACCTAGCAGTGCATCAAGGACATAATTCTTCTGTGCAGCAATGAGGATAATACTCAGATCACGGACCAAGTCCGCATCATTGCTACTATCATCTTTCAACTTATTTTTCTCTAGGAACATATCAAAATAAACGGGGAGCTACATCGCGAGCTATTGATCTACAACATAGTTATGAAAATACAATCAAGACTAAGTTCATGATAAATTAAAGTTCAATTAATCATATTACTTAAGAACTCCCACTTAGATAGACATCCCTCTAGTCATCTAAGTGATCACGTGATCCAAATCAACTAAACCATGTCCGATCATCACGTGAGATGGAGTAGTTTTCAATGGTGAACATCACTATGTTGATCATATCTACTATATGATTCACGCTCGACCTTTCGGTCTCAGTGTTCCGAGGCCATATCTGCATATGCTAGGCTCATCAAGTTTAACCCGAGCATTCTACGTGTGCAAAACTGGCTTGCACCCGTTGTATGTGAACGTAGAGCTTATCACACCCGATCATCACGTGGTGTCTCAGCACGAAGAACTGTCGCAACGGTGCATACTCAGGGAGAACACTTATACCTTGAAATTTTAGTGAGAGATCATCTTATAATGCTACCGTTGTACTAAGCAAAATAAGATGCATAAATGTAAACATCACATGCAATCAAAATATGTGACATGATATGGCCATCATCATCTTGTGCCTTTGATCTCCATCTCCAAAGCACCATTATGATCTCCATCGTCACCGGCATGACACCATGATCTCCATCATCTTGATCTCCATCAACGTGTCGTCACATGGTCGTCTAGCCAACTATTGATTTTTGCTACCTCTTGAGCACTGCGTTGGTTTTCCCTTGAAGAGGAAAGGGTGATGCAGCAAAGTAGCGTAAGTATTTCCCTCAGTTTTTGAGAACCAAGGTATCAATCCAGTAGGAGGGAACGCACGAGTCCCTCGCACCTACACAAACAAATAAATCCTCGCAACCAACGCGATAAGGGGTTGTCAATCCCTACACGCGCTATCGTTTAACGCCCCTAGCTAGGCATAAAAGCAAGGATAGATCTAGGTACTGCCATAATAATAAGATAGATCATTAAAACTCATTTCATACTCTCTACGTTCGGCAGCAAGTTTTCTTTGTGGCAAGCAAAAGTAATCAAAAGGGATAAATTTAATGGGACAAAAATCCCCAAGATCAACTTTAGGAGGTATAGGTTCCTCCTTCGGCCCTTCATATTGCACAACCAACTCATCATTAAAAGCATTCTTTTGACAGAACTTGGTGAGCCTATATTCGAGAGAATATCCTAGCTCATTATTTCGAATAGCAAAATCATCATTAAGTTCAGAAATTCTATCAATTAGAATATTGGTAGGAACCTTTTTTCTAAGGTTTTATTAAAAGCAACATAATCTAGAGATTGAAAACGCATTATTTCCTCTTGATCAAATAAGATAGTTTCTATGGGAGGACGTCCAGCGTCCACCCTATAATGCGCAAAGATTCTTTGGCCTCTTTTATAATAAATCTGAACTCATGAGCCAAAAAGATAGTAGCGGCACGCTTAACAGAAGAGTGATCAATGTTAGAAAATTCTAGGAAAATCCTCTATATGCAAGGATGCATATGCATAAATTGTCTTTCAAGTTCAACTACAAGCATGGCGATAGCGTCCGCAAGACTACTAGTTCTATGAAGAATAGAACTGCCCATAGAAGGCAAAGCACCGGCACAAGTAAAGAAATCTTGGATAACTCCTTTCCCAATAATGTTACCACTACAATTCGGAATTTTTTTGTATGTAAGGTAGGGGATTCTTTAGTAGGAGCATCAGAATTTTCCATGATATTATTATTGTCCTTATCGACAATAATTTCCCCAATTTGAGACATAATGGCAGAAAGAGCAAAAAGAGGAAAAGAAAGAGGGAGGCGAATAAAACGGAAAGGGTGAAGGGGGGAGAGGAAAACGAGAGGCAAATGGCAAATAATGTAATGCGGGAGATAAGGGTTTGTGATGGGTACTTGGTATGTTGACTTTTGCGTAGACTCCCCGGCAACGGCGCCAGAAATCCTTCTTGCTACCTCTTGAGCACTGCGTTGGTTTTCCCTTGAAGAGGAAAGGGTGATGCAGCAAAGTAGCGTAAGTATTTCCCTCAGTTTTTGAGAACCAAGGTATCAATCCAGTAGGAGGCCAAGCACAAGTCCCTCGCACCTAAACAAACAAATAAATCCTCGCAACCAACGCGATAAGGGGTTGTCAATCCCTACACGGTCACTTACGAGAGTGAGATCTGATAGATATGATAAGATAATATTTTTGGTATTTTTATGATAAAGATGCAGAGTAAAATAAAAGGTGATAAAAATAACTAAGTGTTGGAAGATTAATATTGTGACGCCCCCGATTTGACAGTACACTAATCATGCATGCAAATGTGTACGATCACGATCAGGGACTCACGGGAAGATATCACATCACAACTCTACAACATAAATAAGTCATACAAACATTATAATACAAGCCAGGGGCCTCGAGGGCTCGAATACAAGTGCTCGATCATAGACGAGTCAGCGGAAGCAACAATATCTGAGTACAGACATAAGTTAAACAAGTTTGCCTTAAGAAGGCTAGCACAAAAGTAGCAACGATCGAAGAGGCAAGGCCTCCTGCCTGGGACCTCCTAACTACTCCTGGTCGTCGTCAGCGGCCTGCACGTAGTAGTAGGCACCTCCAGTGCCGTGGGAGTCGTCGTCGACGGTGGCGTCTGGCTCCTGGACTCCAACATCTGGTTGCGACAACCAGATAGAAAGGAAAGGGGGAAAAAGAGGGAGAGAAGCAACCGTGAGTACTCATCCAAAGTACTCGCAAGCAAGGAGCTACACTACATATGCATGGGTATATGTGTAAAGGGGCATATCAGTGGACTGAACTGCAGAATGCCAGAATTAAAAGGGGGATAGCTAGTCCTGTCGAAGACTACGCTTCTGGTCATCTCCATCTTGCAGCATGTAGAAGAGAGTAGATTGAAGTCCTCCAAGTAGCATCGCATAGCATAATCCTACCCGGCGATCCCCTCCTCGTCACCCTGTTAGAGAGCGATCACCGGGTTGTATCTGGCACTTGGAAGGGTGTATTTTATTCAGTATCCAGTTCTAGTTGTCATAAGCTCAAGGTACAACTCCGGGTCGTCCTTTTACCGAGGGACACGGCTATTCGAATAGATAAACTTCCCTGCAAGGGTGCACCACATAACCCAACACGCTCGATCCCAATTGGCCGGACACACTTTTCTGGGTCATGCCCGGCCTCGTAAGATCAACACGTCGCAGCCCCACCTAGGCTCAACAGAGAGGTCGGCACGCCGGTCTAAACCTATGCGCGCAGGGGTCTGGGCCCATCGCCCTATGCACACCTGCACGTTGCGAACGCGGCCGCGAGCAGACCTAGCAACCCACACGATCACGGCGGTTACGTCAAAGCGGTCCAACACGGCGCGCGCCACTCAGTCGCTGACGTCAAAAGAGCTTCGGCTGATACCACGACGTCGGGATACCCATAACTACTCCCACGTAGATGGTTAGTGCGTATAGACCAAATGGCCAGACTCAGATCAAATACCAAGATCTCGTTAAGCGTGTTAAGTATCCGCGAACGCCGACCAGGGCCAGGCCCACCTCTTACCTAGGCGGTCTCAACCTGCCCTGTCGCTCCGCCACAAAGATCCACTTGCGGGTACTCCTACGAGCCGACCCGACTTTAGTCATCACATGTGTCATGTATATAGTATATAAGTATATGCCCGTGATCACCGCCCAGGTGATCACGGCCCGATAGTATAGCACAGCAGACGGACAAGAATGTAGGGCCACTGATGGAAATCTAGCATCCTAGACTAAGCAGATAGGATTGCAGGTAAAGGTAACAACAGTAGTTAGCAAGGATAGGCTATGCATCAGAATAGGATATCGAAAGTAGTAACATGCTACACTACTCTAATGCAAGTAGTAGAGAGTAGAGTAGGCGATATCTGGTGATCAAGGGGGGGGCTTGCCTGGTTGCTCTGGCAAGTAGGAGGGGTCGTCGACTCCGTAGTCGAACTGGGCAGCAGCAGTGTCGGTCTCGTAGTCTACCGGAGAGAAGAGGGGGAAGAAACAGTAAATACAATGCAAACATAAGCAAGACGATGCGTGACAAGACAATGAGCGGTGCTAGGGGTGCCCTAACGCGACAGTAGGTGGTACTGGTGAAGGGGGGAACATCCGGGAGGTATTCCCGATGTTTCGCGTTTTCGGACAGACGGACCGGAGGGGGAAAGTTGCTAGTTCGATAGGTTAGGGAGGTGTGGTGGACGAACGGACCGCGTATTCGGATTCGTCTCGTCGTTCTGAGCAACTTTCATATAGAAAACATTTTCATCCGAGTTACGGTTTAAAAGATATGAATTTTCAAAGTTTATTTGAATTTCTGGAATTATTTAATTAACAGAAAAAGGGATATGACGTCGGCATGACGTAGGAGTGACGTCAGCGGTTAACAGTCCGGGTTGACTGGTCAAACTGACAAGGGGGACCCACCTGTCATAGACAGTGGGTTAACAGAGGATTAACTAATTAGTTTTTTAGCTAATTAACTACTGGGCCCACCTGTCAGTGAGAGATTAATTAAACTAATTATTTTTATTTATAAAACATTTTCTTTTTCTTTTCTTTTTAATTTTTGCGGCGGGGCCCGCATGTCAGTGACTGGGCCTGCCCAGTCAGCAGTTGACTGGGTCAACCCAGTCAACTGGGCCCGTGGGGGCCACTGGCAGTGACCCAGGGGTGGCCCCAGGTGTGCCACGTCGGCGGCCGGCGCCGGAGTATCGCCGGCGACCAAAACGCACGGCGGCGCGCGCGGGAGGGGCGCGGGTTTCACCCACTGTGGGTTTGCGGGGGCGGGGCTGGGCGCGTTCGACGCGGCTCGACGTCGCGCGTCCAACGGCGGTGGTCGGAGGGGCTGGAACGGACGGGGTCGACCGCTACGGGCTCGCCGGCGGCGAGGAGCTACGGGTGCCCGACGGAAGCTACGCTAGAGCGCGCGAACGGCCGAACTAGCTAGCTAGGCGGGTGCGGCATGGGGCGGTCGGGCTAGCGGGCCAACGCCCGTGACCATTTGGTCACCGGAGACACGCCGGCGGCGAGCTCCGCGGCGTGGCGTTCGGGCGCGCGCGGGGAAGAAGCTAGGGAGCGCGGGCGAGCTAGCGGAGAGGGGGAGGAGGTAGAGGAGCTCACAGCGGAGCCGTAGGGAGTGGCAGCGAGCTCGGGGAGGGCGCGGGGTAGCCGGAGTCGGCGACGATCGACGGCGGCCGTGCGGGGAAGACGAGCTCAGGGAGGTCGATGTAGTGGCGCTCGGCTCGTTCCCGATGGCGCAGTCGGCGTAGTCGACGGCGGGGAGTCGTTCGGGCACGTCGTCGGGGCGATCTGGGCACGGTGGCCGCGGGAACTACGGTGAACGGCGGCGAGCGCGCTCGGGCAGAGGGGAACGGAGGGGAGAGGGAGGGGGATCTGGCGGGGGAGAAGGCGCAGAGGCCGAGGGAGAGCGGGGGCGAGTGGGAGAGAGGCCCGAGGGAGCGGGGGGCCGCTGGCGCCCTTATCCTCTCGCGGGGTTCACCGCCGGCGAGGGGGTTCGGCGGCGACGCTCCCCTGTTCCGACCCGGTCGGGGGAACAGGAAGGGGACGCGGGGGAAGGTGGGCTGGGCCGGGGCGCGGGTGGCGGCCCAGCTTGGGCCGGGGGGGTTTGGGCCGCGGGTCCAGTGGGGGGGGAGGCCTGCTCTTTTTTTCTTTTGACTGTTTTGTTTTCTGTTCTCTCTTATTTGTTTATTTCCTTTTTTGTTTTATTTCATTTAAAAGTATTTAGACATTTTATAAAAATGTGATTTCTCCACCATAATTACCAGTGTATTATTTAGAACCCACTGAACATTTTTGTTTGAATTTTTGAAAACTTTTATTTTCCACTTTTAAATTTAATTGAAGTTTGAACTAGGAGTTTGACAAGGGTGTGGTTCAAATGTAATCTAGCCCTGTTTAGCAATATGATTAGCTTAATCACAGGGGGTTACTGTAGCATGATTCTCAGGGTGTTACAAATATGATGGAAAATAGACCCGGGGGCCATAGATTTCACTAGTGGCTTCTCTCGAGAGCATAAGTATTTACGGTGGGTGAACAAATTATTGTTGAGCAATTCACAGAATTGAGCATAGTTATGAGAATATCTAGGTATGATCATATGTATAGGCATCACATCCGTGACAAGTAGACCGACTCCTGCCTGCATCTACTACTATTACTCCACACATTGACCGCTATCCAGCATGCATCTAGAGTATTAAGTTCATAAGAACAGAGTAACGCTTTAAGCAAGATGACATGATGTAGAGGGATAAACTCATGTAATATGATATAAATCCCATCTTGTTATCCTCGATGGCAACAATACAATATGTGCCTGGCTGCCCCTACTGTCACTGGGAAAGGACACCGCAAGATTGAACCCAAAGCTAAGCACTTATCCCATTGCAAGAAAGATCAATCTAGTAGGCCAAACCAAACTGATAATTCGAAGAGACTTGCAAAGATAACCAGTCATACATAAAAGAATTCAGAGAAGATTCAAATATTGTTCATAGATAAACTTGATCATAAACCCACAATTCATCGGTCTCGACAAACACACCGCAAAAGAAGATTACATCGAATAGATCTCCACGAGAGAGGGGGAGAACATTGTATTGAGATCCAAAAAGAGAGAAGAAGCCATTTATCTAATAACTATGGACCCGAAGGTCTGAGGTAAACTACTCACACATCATCGGAGAGGCTATGGTGTTGATGTAGAAGCCCTCCATGATCGATGCCCCCTCCGGCGGAGCTCCGGAACAGGCCCCAAGATGGGATCTCATGGGTATAGAAGGTTGCGGCGGTGGAATCAGGTTTTTGGCTCCGTATCTGGTAGTTTGGGGGTACGTAGGTATATATAGGAGGAAGGAGTATGTCGGTGGAGCAACAGGGGCCCACGAGGGTGGATGGCGCGCCCTGGGGGGGTAGGCGCACCCCCCTACCTCGTGCCCTCCTAGTTGATTTCTTGACGTAGGGTCCAAGTCCTCTGGATCACGTTCGTTCCGAAAATCACGTTCCCGAAGGTTTCATTCCGTTTGGACTCCGTTTGATATTCTTTTTCTGCGAAACTCTGAAATAGGCAAAAAACAGCAATTCTGGGTTGGGCCTCCGGTTAATAGGTTAGTCCCAAAAATAATATAAAAGTGTATAATAAAGCCCAATAATGTCCAAAACAGAATATAATATAGCATGGAACAATAAAAAATTATAGATACGTTGGAGACGTATCACTTTTGCAACTATTGCTATCGCATAGCGATAAAGTAAAGAAATTATATGGCGCTTGCATCTTATGCAATAAAGAGACAACCATAAGGCTTCTGCCAGTTGCCGATAACTTTGACAAAACATGATCATCTCGTCAAACAATTTATATCTCATCACGTCTTGACCATATCACATCACAACATGCCCTGCAAAAACAAGTTAGATGTCCTCTACTTTGTTGTTGCAAGTTTTACGTGGCTGCTACGGGCTTAGCAAGAACCGTTCTTACCTACGCATCAAAACCACAACGATTTTTCGTCAAGTGTGTTGTTTTAATATTCAACAAGGACCGGGTGTAGTCACACTCGATTCAACTAAAGTTGGAGAAACAGACACTCACTAGCCACCTATGTGCGAAGCACGTCGGTAGAACCTGTCTTGCGTAAGCGTATGCGTAATGTCGGTCTGAGCCACTTCATCCAACAATACCGCCGAATCAAAGTATGACATGCTGGTAAGCAGTATGACTATTATCGCCCACAACTCTTTGTGTTCTACTCGTGCATATAACATCTATGCATAGATCTGACTCGGATGCCACTGTTGGGGAACGCAGTATTTCAAAAATTTTACCTATGATCACGCAAGATCTATCTATGTGATGCATAGCAACGAGCGGGAGAGTGTGTCCACATACCCTCGTAGACCGAAAGCGGAAGCATTAAGTAACGCGGTTGATGTAGTCGGACGTCTTCGCGATCCAACTGATCAAGTACTTAACGCACGGCACCTCCGCGGTCTGCACACGTTCAGCTCGGTGACGTCCCTCGAAATCTTGATCCAGCAGAGGCCGAGGGAGAGTTCCTTCAGCATGACGGTGTTGATGAAGTTACCGACGCAGGGCTTCGCCTAAGCACTACAACAATATGACCGAGGTGGAATTCTGTGGAAGGGGGCACCGCACACGGCTAAGACAACTGTCAACTTGTGTGTTCTAGGGTGCCCCCCTACCCCTGTATATAAAGGAGCAAGGGGGAGGCCGGTCGGCCCTCCTGGGGCGCGCCCCAAGTAGGATTCCTACTAGGAATCCTATTCCTAGTAGGTTTCCAATAAGGGAAGAGAGGGGGAAGGAAGGAGAGGGGGAGAGGGAGAAGGAAAGGGGGGCGCCGCCCCCCTTCCCTTGTCCTATTTGGACTCCAAGGGGGGGCGCGGCCTGCCTTAGCTCCCCACCTCTCTCTCCACTAAGGCCCATAGAGGCCAATTAGTTCCCTCGGGGTTTCCGATAACCCCCCGGCACTCCGGTACTTATCCGGTGACCCCCGGAACTCATCCGATGTCCGAATAACATCGTCCAATATATCATTCTTTATGTCTCGACCATTCCGAGACTCCTCATCATGTCCGTGATTACATCAGGGACTCCGAACTACCTTCGGTACATCAAAACACATAAACTCATAATACCGATCGTCATCGAGCGTTAAGCGTGCGGACCCTACGGGTTCGAGAACTATGTAGACATGACCGAGACTCATCTCTGGTCAATAACCAATAGCGGAACCTGGATGTTCATATTGGCTCCCACATATTCTACGAAGATCTTTATCGGTCAAACCGCATAACAACATATGTTGTTCCCTTTGTCATCGGTATGTTACTTGCCCGAGATTCAATCGTCGGTATCCCAATACCTAGTTCAATCTCGTTACCGGCAAGTCTCTTTACTTGTTCCATAATGCATCATCCTGCAACTAACTCATTAGTCACATTGCTTGCAAGGCTTATAGTGATGTGCATTACCGAGAGGGCCCGGAGATACCTCTCCGATACACGGAGTGACAAATCCTAATCTCGATCTATGCCAACTCAACAAACACCATCGGAGACACCTATAGAGCATCTTTATAATCACCCAATTACGTTGTGACGTTTGATAGCACACTAAGTGTTCCTACGGTATTCGGGAGTTGCATAATCTCATAGTCAGAGGAACATGTATAAGTCATGAAGAAAGCAATAGCAATAAAACTAAACGATCATTATGCTAAGCTAACGGATGGGTCTTGTCCATCACATCATTCTCTAATGATGTGATCCCATTCATCAAATGACAACACATGTCTATGGCTAGGAAACTTAACCATCTTTGATTAACGAGCTAGTCAAGTAGAGGCATACTAGGGACACTCTGTTTGCCTATGTATTCACACATGTACTAAGTTTCCGGTTAATACAATTCTAGCATGAATAATAAACATTTATCATGAAATAAGGAAATAAATAATAACTTTATTATTGCCTCTACGGCATATTTCCTTTAGTACACAGCATTGCATACATGATAGAATCTATGGCTGAGGCATAGGGAATGACTTTCATTTTCTCTCTATCTTCTGAAGTGGTCGGGCATTGAGTCTGACTCAACTTCACACCTTGTAACACAGGCAAGAACCCTTTCTTTGACTGATCCATTTTGAACTTGTTCCCTACTTTATCAAGGTATGTGCTTTGTGAAAGTCCAATTAAGCGTCTTGATCTATCTCTATAGATCTTGATGCCCAATATATAAGCAGCTTCACCGAGGTCTTTCATTGAAAAATTCTTATTCAAGTATCCTTTTATGCTATCTAAAAATTCTATATCATTTCCACTCAACAATATGTCATCCACATATAATAATAGAAATGCTACAGAGCTCCCACTCACTTTCTTGTAAATACAGGCTTCTCCAAAAGTCTGTATAAAACCATATGCTTTGATCACACTATCAAAGCGTATATTCCAACTCCGAGAGGCTTGCACCAGTCCATAAATGGATCGTTGGAGCTTGCACACTTTGTTAGCACCTTTAGGATCGACAAAACCTTCTAGTTGCATCATATACAACTCTTCTTTACGAAATCCATTAAAGAATGCAGTTTTGACATCCATTTGCCAAATTTCATAACCATAAAATGCGGCAATTGCTAACATGATTCGGACGGACTTAAGCATCGCTACGGGTGAGAAGGTCTCATCATAGTCAACTCCTTGAACTTTTCGAAAACCTTTCGTGTCGTGGGATTGTCACGGCAGATGTCCTTAGCTTGAGGACTTAGTCGTGAGGCCAGCGCATCTATGTAGTAGCTTGAGAGGGGTTGATTGGGATGAGAGACGCAGGGCGGATCAACGCACAAGACAAGAGTTTAGACAGCTACGGGCCCCGGGAAACATCATCCGGTAATAGCCCTACATGCTGTTTGTGGCTAGGTCTCATTATACTCATGAGAGAATCGCCGGTAAGCCGGCTCTTTGTGTCTAACCCTAGATATTGTTTCTCGTTGCTTGTCCCTCTTTGGGGTGCCCTGCCCCTCCTTATATAAGTTAGGGGGGCGGGTTACATGTGGAGTCCTAGTAGGACTAGGACTAGTCTATCTTCTCTTACAAGTTAATTACAAGTCCGGGTCTTGCTTCCTCGTAAAGGAAATATTCGTCATCCCTTTCTTCTTAAGCCGGCCCATCATAAACGTGAGCCGGCCTTCTGGGCCTTGGGCCTTGTTGTCCATCTGACCCGCCCGCCGGGTTACTAATGAGTCGCCAAGATCGGGCAGGTTATCTGTGAATCGCCAAGCTCCGAGCGGGTCACCAGTGAGTCGCCAATTCCGGCCGGGTCCTACCGCGGGGTATATCCCCGACATTTCGCAACTAGTCAAGCTTTGTAGACAGTAACATTACCGTCAGCGTTAGTCTTCTTCTTAAAGATCCATTTATTTTCTATGGCTTGTCGATCATCGGGCAAGTCAACCAAAGTTCATACTTTGTTCTCATACATGGTTCCCATCTCATATTTCATGGCCTCAAGCCATTTCGCGGAATCTGGGCTCATCATCGCTTCCTCATAGTTCGTAGGTTCATCATGGTCTAGTAAGATGACTTCCAGAACAGGATTACCGTACCACTCTAGTGCGGAACGTACTTTGGTTGACCTACGAGGTTCGGTAGTAACTTGATCTGAAGTTTCATGTTCATCATCATTAGCTTCCTCACTAATTGGTGTAGGCATCTCTGGAACTGATTTCTGTGATGAACCACTTTCCAATTCGAGAGAAGGTACAACTACCTCATCAAGTTCTACTTTCCTCCCACTCGCTTCTTTCGAGAGAAACTCCTCTAGAAAGGATCCATTCTTACCAACAAAGATCTTGCCTTCGGATCTATGATAGAAGGTGTACCCAACAGTTTCTTTTGGGTATCTGTAACACCCTGAGAATCATGCTACAGTAACCCCCTGTGATTAAGCTAATCATATTGCTAAACAGGGCTAGATCACATTTGAACCACACCCTTGTCAAACTCCTAGTTCAAACTTCGGTTAAATTTAAAAGTGGAAAATAAAAGTTTTCAAAAATTCAAACAAAAATGTTCAGTGGGTTCTAAATAATACACTGGTAATTATGGTGGAGAAATCACATTTTTATAAAATGCCTAAATGCTTGAAATGAAATAAAACAGAAAAGGAAATAAACAAATAAAAGAAAAGGCAAAACAAAACAGAAAACAGAACAAAAAAAAAAGAACAAAAGCCCCCCCCCACTGGACCTGGCCCAACTGGGCCACCCCAGGCCCAGCCGGCCGGCCCAAACCCCCCTCACATTATCCCCTGCCCCCCCACCGACAGCCTCACCACTCGCTCCCCCCCCCGAAATATCTCACCTCCCTCCCCCCCCCCCGATCTGGATCGAGGAGGAGGCCGTCGCCGTCGCGCTCGACCCCGCGCCCTCGCCTCGCCGGAGCACTGCCTCGCCGGCCTGCCTCCTCCTCCTCGCCGGCCTGCGCCTCGACACCGCATCACCGTCGCCCCCGTCTCCCCCTCGACCCCCACTGCCGTGACCCTGCATCCCTCGGTGAGGCCACCGGCCTCCGTCGCCCGGCCCTCTCCTCTCGGTCACCGCCGCCCCGCTCGCGCTCCGGCGCGCCCAGACGCGCCCCGCCGCGCCTGGCCACGCACGCGCGCGCCACGACCGCGCGCCCGCGTCGGCCACGCCATGCCTGCCCCCCCCCCCTCGTCCTCGCGCCCTCGCCGTCGCGGGCAGGCCCGTGGCCTCGCCCCGCCCCCCCCCCCCCCTCGCAGCTTCTTCCCCACGCCCGACCGCACCGACGCGCGCCCGCGCGAGCAGCGCCGCCGTTGCCTCCCACCGGCGTTGGCCTCTGGCTTCGCCCCGCACCTCGCCCCCGTACGCGCCCGTGGCCGCACGTGGCCGCCTCTGCCGCCCCCTGCTGCGGCGCTGCTCCGGCCGGCGAGCCTCGCCCGCGCGCGCCCCGACGGCCTTCGTCCGCCGCGCTCCCTCGCCGTCCCGTTCGGGCGGACGCCGTTACGCCGTTGCGCCCGTAGCCGCAGTGCCCTCTGGGCCACTGCCAGCGGGCCTCGCCCTCTGGGCCACCGCCAGGTGGGCCTAGCCCCACCTGAGCTACTGGCCACTGGGCCCGACCCCCTGGCCCAATGACAAACGGGCCCACAGCGCCAGAACGTTTACTAATAAAAATAAATAAATAAATAATAATAATAATAATAAAACAATAAACTAATTAATAAATAATTAAACAAATAAAATATTAATAGTAAGAATAATAATACTAAATTAATTAATAAAAATTAATAAATAAAGAAATAAAGAAATAAAAATAATTTTAATTAATTAATTAATTAATTAATTAATTAAATTAAGTTAATTAATCCTGTTTAATTTAATTAAATAATAATTAATTAGTTAAACCCTAATTAATCTAAATAGTGAATGACAGGTGGGTCCCACTGGACCCACATGTCAGTTTGACTTAGTCAACCCCTGTTGACTGCTGATGTCAGCATGACATCATGCTGATGTCATTAATCCAAATTTCGAATTAAATTAAATAATTAATTTAATTCCAGAAATTAATAAAACCTTTAGAAAATCATATCTTTTAATCCGTAACTCGGATTAAAATGTTTTCTATATGAAAGTTGCTCAGAACGACGAGACGAATCCGAATACGCGGTCCGTTCGTCCACCACACCTCCCTAACCTATCGAACTAGCAACTTTCCCCCTCCGGTCCGTCTGTCCGAAAACGCGAAACATCGGGAATACCTCCCGGATGTTCCCCCCCCCTTCACCAGTACCACCTACTGTCGCGTTAGGGCACCCCTAGCACCGCTCATTGTCTTGTCACGCATCGTCTTGCTTATGTTTGCATTGTATTTACTGTTTCTTCCCCCTCTTCTCTCCGGTAGACTACGAGACCGACACTGCTGCTGCCCAGTTCGACTACGGAGTCGACGACCCCTCCTACTTGCCAGAGCAACCAGGCAAGCCCCCCCTTTGATCACCAGATATCGCCTACTCTAATCTCTACTGCTTGCATTAGAGTAGTGTAGCATGTTACTGCTTTTCGATATCCTATTCTGATGCATAGCCTATCCTTGCTACTACTGTTGATACCTTTACCTGCAATCCTACATGCTTAGTCTAGGATGCTAGATTTCCATCAGTGGCCCTACATTCTTGTCCGTCTGCTGTGCTATACTATCGGGCCGTGATCACCTGGGCGGTGATCACGGGCATATACTTATATACTATATACATGACACATGTGATGACTAAAGTCGGGTCGGCTCGTAGGAGTACCCGCAAGTGGATCTTTGTGGCGGAGCGACAGGGCAGGTTGAGACCGCCTAGGTAAGAGGTGGGCCTGGCCCTGGTCGGCGTTCGCGGATACTTAACACGCTTAACGAGATCTTGGTATTTGATCTGAGTCTGGCCATTTGGTCTATACGCACTAACCATCTACGTGGGAGTAGTTATGGGTATCCCGACGTCGTGGTATCAGCCGAAGCTCTTTTGACGTCAGCGACTGAGTGGCGCGCGCCGTGTTGGACCGCTTTGACGTAACCGCCGTGATCGTGTGGGTTGCTAGGTCTGCTCGCGGCCGCGTTCGCAACGTGCAGGTGTGCATAGGGCGATGGGCCCAGACCTCTGCGCGCTTAGGATTAGACCGGCGTGCTGACCGCTCTGTTGTGCTTAGGTGGGGCTGCGACGCGTTGATCTTACGAGGCCGGGCATGACCCAGAAAAGTGTGTCCGACCAATTGGGATCGAGCGTGTTGGGTTATGTGGTGCACCCCTGCAGGGAAGTTTATCTATTCGAATAGCCGTGTCCCTCGGTAAAAGGACGACCCGGAGTTGTACCTTGAGCTTATGACAACTAGAACTGGATACTGAATAAAATACACCCTTCCAAGTGCCAGATACAACCCGGTGATCGCTCTCTAACAGGGCGACGAGGAGGGGATTACCGGGTAGGATTATGCTATGCGATGCTACTTGGAGGACTTCAATCTACTCTCTTCTACATGCTGCAAGATGGAGATGTCCAGAAGCGTAGTCTTCGCCAGGGCTAGCTATCCCCCTCTTATTCCGGCATTCTGCAGTTCAGTCCACTGATATGCCTCTTTACACATATACCCATGCATATGTAGTGTAGCTCCTTGCTTGCGAGTACTTTGGATGAGTACTCACGGTTGCTTCTCTCCCTCTTTTCCCCCTTTCCTTTCTATCTGGTTGTCGCAACCAGATGTTGGAGTCCAGGAGCCAGACGCCACCGTCGACGACGACTCCCACGGCACTGGAGGTGCCTACTACTACGTGCAGGCCGCTGACGACGACCAGGAGTAGTTAGGAGGTCCCAGGCAGGAGGCCTTGCCTCTTCGATCGTTGCTACTTTTGTGCTAGCCTTCTTAAGGCAAAACTTGTTTAACTTATGTCTGTACTCAGATATTGTTGCTTCCGCTGACTCGTCTATGATCGAGCACTTGTATTCGAGCCCTCGAGGCCCCTGGCTTGTATTATAATGCTTGTATACTTATTTATGTTTTAGAGTTGTGTTGTGATATCTTCCCGTGAGTCCCTGATCGTGATCGTACACATTTGCGTGCATGATTAGTGTACGGTCAAATTGGGGGCGTCACAGTATCCTATGATAAGGCGCACTTCTCCGATTTGGGTTCGAGCTTATCAGGTTGAAGCTTTTTCACATAAGCATCGCAGCCCCAAACTTTAAGACACGACAGTTTAGGTTTCTTGCCAAACCACAGTTCATATGGTGTCATCTAAACGGATTTAGATGGTGCCCTATTTAACATGAATGAAGCCGTCTCTAAAGCATAACCCCAAAATGATAGTGTTAAATCGGTAAGAGACATCATAGATCGCACCATATCTAATAAAGTACGGTTACGACGCTCGGACACACCATTATGTTGTGGTGTTCCAGGTGGCATGAGTTGCGAAACTATTCCACATTATTTCAAATGAAGACCAAACTCGTAACTGAAATATTCACCTCCACAATCAGATCATAGAAACTTTATTTTCTTGTTACGATGATTTTCCACTTCACTCTGAAATTCTTTGAACTTTTCAAATGTTTCAGGCTTATGTTTCATTAAGTAGATATACCCATATCTGCTCAAATTATCTGTGAAGGTCAGAAAATAACAATACCCGCCGCGAGCCTCAACACTCATCGGACCGCATACATCAATATGTATTATTTCCAATAAGTCAGTGGCTCGCTCCATTGTTCCGGAGAACAGAGTCTTAGTCATCTTGCCCATGAGGCATGGTTCGCAAGCATCAAGTGATTCCAAAAGCCCATCAGCATGGAGTTTCTTCATGTTTTTTACACCAATATGACATAAACGGTAGTGCCACAAATAAGTTGCACTATCTATATTAACTTTGCATCTTTTGACTTCAATATTATGAATATGTGTATCACTACGATCGAGATTCCACAAAAATAGACCACTCATCAAGGGTGCATGACCATAAAAGATATTACTCATATAAATAGAACAACCATTATTCTCTGATTTAAATGAATAACCGTCTCGCATAAAACAAGATCCAGATATAATGTTCATGCTGAACGCTGGCACCAAATAACAATTATTCAGGTCTAAAACTAATCCCGAAGGTAGATGTAGAGGTAGCATGCCGACGGCGATCACATCGACCTTGGAACCATTCCCGACGCGCATCGTCACCTCGTCCTTAGCCAATCTTCGTTTAATCTGTAGCCCCTGTTTCGAGTTGCAAATATGAGCAACAGAGCCAGTATCAAATACCCAGGCGCTACTATGAGCATTAGTAAGGTACACATCAATAACATGTATGTCAAATATACCTTTCACTTTGCCATCCTTCTTATCCGCCAAATACTTGGGGCAGTTCCGCTTCCAGTGACCAGTCCCTTTGAAGTAGAAGCACTCAGTTTCAGGCTTAGGTCCAGACTTGGGCTTCTTCCCGAGAGCAGCAACTTGCTTGCTATTCTTCTTGAAGTTCCCCTTCTTTCCTTTGCCTTTTTTCTTGAAACTAGTGGTCTTGTTAACCATCAACACTTGATGCTCCTTCTTGATTTCTACCTCAGCAGCCCTAAGCATCACGAAGAGCTCGGGAATTGTCTTTTCCATCCCTTGCATATTATAGTTCATCACGAAGCCTTTATAGCTTGGTGGCAGTGATTGAAGAACTCTGTCAATGACACTATCATCCGGAAGATTAACTCCCAGCTGAGTCAAGTGGTTATGATACCCAGACATTTTGAGTATATGTTCACTGACAGAACTGTTCTCCTCCATCTTGCAGCTATAGAACTTGTTGGAGACTTCATATCTCTCAACTCGGGCTTTTGCTTGAAATATTAACTTCAACTCCTGGAACATCTCATATTCTCCATGACATTCAAAACGTCTTTGAAGTCCCGATTCTAAGCCGTAAAGCATGGCACACTGAACTATCGAGTAGTCATCAAATTTAGCTTGCCAGACGTTCATAACGTCCGGAGTTGCTCCTGCAGCAAGCCTTGCACCTAGCGGTGCTTCAAGGACATAATTCTTCTATGCAGCAATGAGGATAATCCTCAAGTTACGGACCCAGTCCGTGTAGTTGCTACCATCATCTTTCAACTTAGCTTTCTCTAGGAACGCATTAAAATTCAAGGGAACGGTAGCACGGGCCATTGATCTACAACATAGATATGCAAAAACTATTAGGACAAAGTTCATGATAAATTAAGTTTAATTAATCATATTACTAAAGAACTCCCACTTAGATAGACATCCCTCGAGTCATCTAAATGATCACGTGATCTATATCAACTAAACCATGTCCGATCATCACGTGAGATGGAGTAGTTTTCAATGGTGAACATCTCTATGTTGGTCATATCTACTATATGATTCACGTTTGACCTTTCGGTCTCAGTGTTCCGAGGACATGTCTGTACATGCTAGACTCGTCAAGTTTAACCCGAGCATTCCGCACGTGCAAAACTTTCTTGCACCCGTTGTATGTGAACGTACAGCATATCACACCCGATCATCACGTGGTGTCTCGGCATGACTGATACGTCCGTTTTGCATCATGCTTTTATATTGATATTTATTGCATTATGGGCTGTTATTACACATTATGTCACAATACTTATGCCTTTTCTCTCTTATTTTACAAGGTTTACATGAAGAGGGAGAATGCCGGCAGCTGGAATTCTGGGCTGGAAAAGGAGCAAATATTAGAGACCTATTCTGCACAACTCCAAAAGTCCTGAAACTTCACGGAGGCACGTTTTGGAATTAATAAAAAATACTGGCGAAAGAATCAACAGAGGGGGCCCACACCCTGGCCACGAGGGTGGGGGCGCGCCCTACCCCCTGGGCGCGCCTCCTGTCTCGTGGGCCCCCTGGCAGGCCTCCGGTGCCCATCTTTGGCTATATGAAGTCTTTCGCCCTGGAAAAAATCAGAAGGAAGCTTTCGGGACGAAGCGCCGCCGTCTCGAGGCGGAACCTGGGGAAACCAATCTAGGGCTCCGGCGGAGCTGTTCTGTCGGGGAAACATCCCTCCGGGAGGGGGAAATCATCACCATCGTCATCACCATCGATCCTCTCATCGGGAGGGGGTCAATCTCCATCAACATCTTCACCAGCACCATCTCCTCTCAAACCCTAGTTCATCTCTTGTATCCGATCTTTGTCTCAAAACCTCAGATTGGTACCTGCGGGTTGCTAGTAGTGTTGATTACTCCTTGTAGTTGATGCTAGTTGGTTTATTCAGTGGAAGATCATATGTTTAGATCCTTTATGCATATTAATACCCCTCTGATTATGAACATGAATATGATTTGTGAGTAGTTACGTTTGTTCCTGAGGACATGGGAGAAGTCTTGCTATAAGTAGTCATGTGAATTTGGTATTCGTTCGATATTTTGATGAGATGTATGTTGTCTTTCTTCTAGTGGTGTTATGTCAACGTCGACTACATGACACTTCACCATTGTTTGGGCCTAGAGGAAGGCATTGGGAAGTAATAAGTAGATGAGGGGTTGCTAGAGTGACAGAAGCTTAAACCCTAGTTTATGCGTTGCTTCGTAAGGGGTTGATTTGGATCCATATGTTTCATGCTATGGTTAGGTTTGCCTTAATACTTCTTTTGTAGTTGCGGATGCTTGCAATAGGGGTTAAGCATAAGTGGGATGCTTGTCCAAGGAAGGGCAGTACCCAAGCACCGGTCCACCCACATATCAAATTATCAATGTAACAAACGCGAATCATATGAGCGTGATGAAAACTAGCTTGACGATAATTCCCATGTGTCCTCGGGAGCGTTTTCCTTTCTATAAGAGTTTGTCCAGGCTTGTCCTTTGCTACAAAAAGGATTGGGCCACCTTGCGGCACTTTATTTACACTTGTTACTTGTTACCCGTTACGAATTACCTTATCACAAAACTATCTGTTACCGATAATTTCAGTGCCTGCAGAGAATTACTAAAACCGCTTGTCATTTCCTTCTGCTCCTCGTTGGGTTCGACAATGACGAACTGTCGCAACGGTGCATACTCAGGGAGAACAATTATACCTTGAAATTTAGTGAGGGGTCATCTTATAATGCTACCGTCGTACTAATCAAAATAAGATGCATAAAAGATAAACATCACATGCAATCAAAATATGTGACATGATATGGCCATCATCATCTTGTGCCTTTGATCTCCATCTCCAAAGCACCGTCATGATCTCCATCGTCACCGGCTTGACACCTTGATCTCCATCGTAGCGTCATTGTCGTCTCGCCAACTATTGCTTCTACAACTATCGCTAACGCATAGTGATAAAGTAAAGCAATTACATGGCGATTGCATTTCATACAATAAAGAGACAACCATGAGGCTCCTGCCAGTTGCCGATAACTTTTACAAAACATGATCATCTCATACAATAATGTATATCACATCATGTCTTGACCATATCACATCACAACATGCCCTGCAAAAACAAGTTAGACGTCCTCTACTTTGTTGTTGCAAGTTTTACGTGGCTGCTACAGGATTCTAGTAAGAACCGTTCTTACCTATGCATCAAAACCACAATGATTTTTTGTCAAGTGTGTTGTTTTATCCTTCAACAAGGACCAGCCGTAGTCAAATTTGATTCAACTAAAGTTGGAGAAATAGACACCAACCAGCCACCTTTATGCAAAACAAGTTGCATGTCTGTCGGTGGAACCGGTCTCATGAACGTGGTCATGTAAGGTTGGTCCGGGCCGCTTCATCCAACAATACCACCGAATCAAAATAAGACGTTGGTGGTAAGCAGTATGACTATTATCGCCCACAACACTTTGTGTTCTACTCGTGCATATCATCTACGCATAGACCTGGCTCGGATGCCGATGTTGGGGAACGTAGCATGCAATTTCAAAAAAATTCCTACGGTCACGCAAGCTAGGAGATGCATAGCAACGAGAGGGGGAGAGTGTGTCCACATACCCTCGTAGACCGAAAGCGGAAGCATTAGTTTAACGCGGTTGATGTAGTCGAACGTCTTCGCGATCCAACTGATCAAGTACCGAACGTACGGCACCTCCGAGTTCAGGACACGTTCAGCTCAATGACGTCCCTCGAACTCTTGATCCAGCAGAGGGTCGAGGGAGATTTTCGTCAGCAGACGGCGTGGTGACAGTGATGGTGATGTGATCCGCGCAGGGCTTCGCCTAAGCACTACGTGAATATGACCGGAGGAGTAAACGGTGGAGAGAGACGCCGCACACGGCTTGGAACAATTGGTGTGACTCCAAGGGGTGCCCTGCCCACGTATATAAAGGATGGAGAGGAGGAGGCCGGCCACCAGGAGCGCGCCAAGGAGAGGGGAGTCCTACTAGGACTCCAGTCCTAGTAGGATTCGGCCCCCCTTTTCTGTTGGGGAACGCAGTAATTTCAAAAAAATTCCTACGCACACGCAAGATCCATCTAGGTGATGCATAGCAACGAGCGGGAGAGTGTGTCCACGTACCCTCGTAGACCGAAAGTGGAAGTGTTTAGTAACGCGGTTGATGTAGTCGAACGTCTTCGCGATCCAACCGATCAAGTACCGAACGCACGGCACCTTCGTGATCTGCACACGTTCAGCTCGGTGATGTCCCACGAACTCTAGATCCACCTGAGGTCGAGGGAGAGTTTCGTCAGCAGGACGGTGTGGTGACGGTCATGATGAATTTACCGACGCAGGGCTTCGCCTAAGCACTACGACAATATGACCGAGGTGGAAAACTCTGGAGGGGGGCACCGCGCACGGCTAAGAGATCAACTTGTGTGTCTATGGGGTGCCCCCTGGCCACGTATATAAAGGAGGGGAGGGAAGAGGTGGCCGGCCCTAGGAGGGCGCGCTAGGTGTGGGGAATCCTACTTGGACTCCCCTTCTCTTTCCTATTCCTAGTAGGAGAAGGAGGGACGATGGAGGAGGGGAGAAGGAAGGAGGGGGGCGCCGCCCCTCCTAGTCCAATTCAGACCAGCCCATGGTGGGGCGCGCGGCCACCCCTTGAGGCCCTTCTCTCCTTTCCCGTCTGGCCCATTAAGGCCCACTACTTCCCCCGGTGAATTCCCGTAACTCTCTGGTACTCCGAAAAATACCCGAATCACTCGGAACCTTTCTGATGTCCGAATATAGCCTTCCAATATATCGATCTTTACGTCTCGACCATTTCAAGACTCCTCGTCATGTCCGTGATCTCATCCGGGACTCCGAACAACCTTGGGTCATCAAATCACATAAACTCATAATACAAATCGTCATTGAACGTTAAGCGTGCGGACCCTACGGGTTCGAGAACTATGTAGACATGACCGAGACACATCTCCGGTCAATAACCAATAGCGGAACCTGGATGCTCATATTGGCTCCTACATATTCTACGAAGATCTTTATCGGTCAAACCGCATAACAACATACGTTGTTCCCTTTGTCATCGGTATGTTACTTGCCCGAGATTCGATCATCGGTATCATCATACTGCTACCTCTTGAGCACTGCGTTGGTTTTCCCTTGAAGAGGAAAGGGTGATGCAGTAAAGTAGTGTAAGTATTTCCCTCAGTTTTTGAGAACAAAGGTATCAATCCAGTAGGAGACCACGCTTGAGTCCCACGCACCTACACAAACAAATAAGAACCTCGCAACCAACGCGATAAAGGGGTTGTCAATCCCTTCACGGTCACTTACGAGAGTGAGATCTGATAGAGATGATAAGATAATATTTTTGGTATTTTTATGATAAAGACTAAAAGTAAAGAAAGCAAAATAAACGGTAATAGAAATAACTTGTTGACGGGAGATTAATATGATGGAAAATAGACCCGGGGGCCATAGGTTTCACTAGTGGCTTCTCTCAAGAGCATAAGTATTACGGTGGGTAAACGAATTACTGTCGAGCAATTGATAGAATTGAGCATAGTTATGAGAATATCTAGGTATGATCATGTATATAGGCATCACGTCCGTGACAAGTAGACCAAAACGATTCTGCATCTACTACTATTCCTCCACACATCGACCGCTATCCAGCATGCATCTAGAGTATTAAGTTCATAAGAACATAGTAACGCTTTAAGCAAGATGACATGATGTAGAGGGATAAACTCATGCAATATGATATAAACCCCATCTTTTTATCCTCGATGGCAACAATACAATACGTGCCTTGCTGCCCCTCCTGTCACTGGGAAAGGACACCGCAAGATTGAACCCAAAGCTAAGCACTTCTCCCATTGCAAGAAAGATCAATCTAGTAGGCCAAACCAAACTGATAATTCGAAGAGACTTGCAAAGATAACCAATCATACATAAAAGAATTCAGAGGAGATTCAAATATTGTTCATAGATAATCTTGATCATAAACCCACAATTCATCGGATCTCGACAAACACACCGCAAAAAGAAGATTTACATCAAATAGATCTCCAAGAGAATCGAGGAGAACTTTGTATTGAGATCCAAAAAGAGAGAAGAAGCCATCTAGCTAATAACTATGGACCCGAAGGTCTGAGGTAACTACTCACACATCATCGGAGAGGCTATGGTGTTGATGTAGAAGCCCTCCGTGATCAATGCCCCCTCCGGCGGAGCACCGGAAAAGGCCCCAAGATGGGATCTCACGGGTACAGAAGGTTGCGGCGGTGGAAATAGAGTTTTGGCTCCTCGTCCGATGGTTTGGGGGTACGTAGGTATATATAGGAGGAAGAAGTAGGTCGGTGGAGCTACGAGGGGCCCACGAGGGTGGAGGACGCGCCCAGGGGGTAGGCGCGCCCCCTACCTCGTGGCTTCCTCGTCGGTTGCTTGACATCCACTCCAAGTCCTCTGGATCACGTTTGTTCTGAAAATCACGTTCCCGAAGGTTTCATTCCATTTGGACTCCGTTTGATATTCTTTTCCTTCGAAACACTGAAATAGGCAAAAAAACAACAATTTGGGCCGGGCCTCTGGTTAATAGGTTAGTCCCAAAAATAATATAAAAGTGTATAATAAAGCCCATTAAACATCCAAAACAGAATATAATATAGCATGGAACAATAAAAAATTATAGATATGTTGGAGACGTATCACATACCTAGTTCAATCTCATTACCGGCAAGTCTCTTTACTCGTTTCGTAATGCATCATCCCGCAACTAACTCATTAGTCACATTGTTTGCAAAGCTTATAGTGATGAGCATTACCGAGAGGGCCCAGAGGTACCTCTCAGACAATCGGAGTGACAAATCCTAATCTCGATCTATGCCAACTCAACAAACACCATCGGAGACACCTGTAGAGCATCTTTATAATCACCCAGTTATGTTGTGACGTTTGATAGCACACTAAGTGTTCCTCCGATATTTGGGAGTTGCATAATCTCATAGTCATAGGAACATGTATAAGTCATGATGAAAGCAATAGCAATAAACTAAACGATCATAGTGCTAAGCTAACGGATGGGTCTTGTCCATCACATCATTCTCTAATGATGTGATCCCGTTCATCAAATGACAACACATGTCTATGGCTAGGAAACTTAACCATCTTTGATTAACGAGCTAGTCAAGTAGAGGCATACTAGGGACACTCTGTTTGTCTATGTATTCACACATGTACTAAGTTTCCAGTTAATACAATTCTAGCATGAATAATAAACATTTATCATGATATAAGGAAATATAAATAACAACTTAATTTATTATTGCCTCTAGGGCATATTTCCTTCATTTTTTCCTTCTCATGGAGGGGAAAGGAGGGAAGGAGAGGGAGAAGGGGAAAGGAAAGGGGGGCCGCGCCCCTTCCCCTTGTCCAATTCGGACAGCCCATGGGGGCGCGCCACTCCTTGTGGGCTCCCCTCTCTATCCCCTATGGCCCATGTTGGCCCATTACTTCCCTGGGGGGTTCCGGTAACCCTTCAGTACTCCGATAAATATCCGAAATGTCCCGAAACCATTCCGTTGTCCAAGTACTATCGTCCAATATATCAATATTTACCTCTTGACCATTTCGAGACTCCTCGTCATGTCTGAGATCTCATCCGGGACTCCGAACAACCTTCGGTCACCAAAACACATAACTCATAATACAAATCGTCATCGAACGTTAAGCGTGCGGACCCTACGGGTTCGAGAAGTATGTAGACATGACCGAGACACATCTCTGATCAATAACCAACAGCGGAACCTGGATGCTCATATTGGTTCCGACATATTCTACGGAGATCTTTATCGGTCAAACCGCAAAAACAACATACATCATTCCCTTTGTCATCGGTATATTACTTGCCCGAGATTCGATCGTCGGCATCTAAGCCAATATGAGCATCCAGGTTCCGCTATTGGTTATTGACCGGAGACGTGTCTCGGTCATGTCTACATAGTTCTCGAACCCGTAGGGTCCGCACGCTTAACGTTCCGTGACGATTTGTATTATGAGTTTATGTGTTTTGATGTACCGAAGGTAGTTCGGAGTCCCGGATGAGATCAGGGACATGACGAGGAGTCTCGAAATAGTTGAGAGGTAAAGACCGATATATTGGACGAAGGTATTCGGACACCGGAATGGTTTCGGGACGTTTCAGATATTTATCAGGGTACCGAGGGGTTACCGGAACCCCCCGGGGAAGTAATGGGCCTTCATGGGCCATAGGGGAGAAAGAGAGGGGATCCCGCAGGGTGGCGCCCTAGTTCAATGTCGTTACCGGCAAGTCTCTTTACTCGTTATGTAATGCATCATCCCGTAACTAACTCATTAGTCACATTGCTTGCAATGCTTATAGTGATGTGCATTACTGAGAGGGCCCAGAGATACCTCTACGATACTCGGAGTGACAAATCCTAATCTTGATCTATGCCAACCCGACAAACACCTTCGGAGACACTTGTAGAGCATCTTTATAATCACCCAGTTACGTTGTGATGTTTGATAGCACACAAGGTGTTCCTCCGGTATTCGGGAGTTGCATAATTTCATAGTCAGAGGAATATGTATAAGTCATGAAGAAAGCAATAGCAATAAAACTTAACGATCATTATGCTAAGCTAACGGATGGGTCTTGTCCATCACATCATTCTCTAATGATGTGATCCCGTTCATCAAATGACAACACATGTCTATGGTTAGGAAACACATGTCTAATACAATTCTAGCATGAATAATAAACATTTATCATGATATAAGGAAATATAAATAACAACTTTATTATTGCCTCTAGGGCATATTTCCTTCACAAAAGCCCGACCACGGCATAAGATAGAGAGAATGAAAGTCATTCCCTATGCCTCAGCCATATGTTCTATAAAGTATGCCATGTTGTGTACCAGACCTATTGTGTACTTTGCCATGAGTTTGGAAAGGGGGAACAGCAAGGGGGTACAATAGTGATCCAGGAGTAGATCACTGGATAGCAGTCAAAATTATCCTTAGAGGACTAAGGAAATTTCTCGGTTATGGAGGTGATAAAGAGTTCGTCGTAAAGAGTTACGTCGATGCAATCTTTGACACCGATCTGGATGACTCTGAGTCTCGATCTGGATACATATTGAAAGTGGGAGCAATTAGATAGAGTAGCTCCATGTAGAGCATTGTAGACATAGAAATTTGCAAAATATATACGGGTCTGAATGTGGCAGACCCATTGACTAAACTTCTCTCACAAGCAAAACATGATCACATCTTATTACTCTTTGGGTGTTAATCACATGACGAAGTGAACTAGATTATTGACTCTAGTAAGCCCTTTGGGTGTTGGTCACAGGGCGATGTGTACTATAGGTGTTAATCACATGGCGATGTGAACTATAGATGTTATTCACATGGCGATATGAACTAGATTATTGACTCTAGTGCAAGTGGGAGACTAAAGGAAATATGCCCTAGAGGCAATAATAAAGTTGTTATTTTATATTTCCTTATATCATGATAAATGTTTATTATTCATGCTAGAATTGTATTAACCGGAAACTTGATACATGCGTGGATACATAGACAAAACACCGTGTCCTTAGTAAGCCTCTACTAGACTAGCTCGTTAATCAAAGATGGTTAAGTTTCCTAACCATAGACATGTGCTGTCATTTGATGAACGGGATGGACAAGACCCATCCGTTAGCTTAGCATATTGATCGTTCAGTTTTATTGCTATTGCTTTCTTCATGTCATATACATATTCCTTTGACTATGAGATTATCCAACTCCCGGATACCGGAGGAATACCTTGTGTGCTATCAAACGTCACAACGTAACTGGGTGATTGATGACCCACAAGTATAGGGGATCAATTGTAGCTCTTTTCGATAAGCAAGAGTGTCAAACCCAACGAGGAGCAGAAGGAAATGACAAGTAGTTTTCAGTAAGGTAATGTCTGCAAGTGCTGAAATTGTAAGTAGCAGAGTAGTTTGATAGCAAGATAATTTGTAACGAGCAAGTAACGATAGTAGTAACAAAAGTGCAGCAAGGTAGCCCAATCCTTTTGAGGCAAAGGATAGGCCAAAACGGTCTCTTATGATAAGCAAAGTGTTCTTGAGGGCACACGGGAATTTCATCTAGTCACTTTCATCATGTTGGTTTAATTCATGTTCGTTACTTTGATAATTTGATATGTGGGTGGACCGGTGCTTAGGTGTTGTTCTTACTTGAACAAACCTCCTACTTATGATTAACCCTCCCGCAAGCATCTGCAACTACGAGAAAAGTATTAAGAATAAATTCTAACCATAGCATTAAACTTTTGGATCCAATCGGTCCCTTACGGAATAGCGCATAAACTGGGGTTTAAGCTTCTATCACTCTCGCAACCCACCATCTAATTGCTACTCCACAATGCATTCCCTTAGGCCCAAATATTGTGAAGTGTCATGTAGTCGACGTCACAAGACACCACTAAGGGAATCACAACATACATACTATCAAAATATCGAACACATATCAAATTCACATGATTACTTGCAACATGATTTCTCCCGTGACCTCAAGAACAAAAGTAACTACTCACAAATAATAATCATGCTCGTGATCAGAGGAGTATTAAATAGCATAATGGATCTGAACATATAATCTTCCACCAAATAAACCATATAGTAATCAACTACAAGATGCAATCAACACTACTAGTCACCCACAAGCACCAATCTATAGTTCCGGTAACAACACTGAACACAAGAGATGAACTAGGGTTTGAGATGAGATGGTGCTGTTGAAGATGTTGATGGAGATTGCCTTCCCCAAGATGGGAGAGTTGTTGGTGATGATGATGACGATGATTTCCCCCTCCGGGAGGGAAGTTCCCCCGACGGAATCGCTCCGCCGGAGGGCAAAAGTGCTCCTGCCCAAGTTCCACCTCGAGACGGCGGCGCTCCGTCCCGTAAGTCCTCTCGTTATTTTTTCTAGGTCAAAATGACCTATATACCAGAAGATGGGCACCAGAGGTGGGCCTGGGTGAGCACAACCCACCAGGGCGCGCTTGGGCTCCCTGGCGTGCCCAGGTGGGTTGTGCCCACCTGGTGGGCCCCCTCTGGTGGTTATTTGCTCCAATATTCCTTAAATATTCCATAAAAATCTCCATGAAGTTTCAGCTTGTTTGGAGTTGTGCAGAATAGGTAGCCTGACATAGCTTTTCCAGGTCCAGATTTCCAGCTGTCGGAATTCTCCCCCTTGGTGTGTACCTTGCAAATTATGAGAGAAAAGGCATTAGAATTACTCCAAAAAGCATTATTATGGATAAAAACATCTTAAATAACAGTAAGAAAACATGATGCAAAATGGATGTATCAATGATTATAAAGATGCTCTACAGGTATCTCCGAAGATGTTTGTTGGGTTGGCATAGATTGAGATTAGGATTTTTCACTCCGAGTATCGGAGAGGTATCTCTGGGCCGTCTCGGTAATGCACATCATAACAAGCCTTGCAAGCAATGTGACTAATGAGTTAGTTGCGGGATGATGTATTACGGAACGAGTAAAGAGACTTGCCGGTAACGAGATTGAACTAGGTATGAAGATACCGACGATCAAATCTCGGGCAAGTAACATACCGATGACAAAGGGAATAACGTATGTTGTCATTACGGTACGAACGATAAAGATCTTCGTAGAATATGTGGGAACCAATATGAGCACCCAGGTTCCGTTGTTGGTTATTTACCGGAGAGGTGTCTCGGTCATGTCTACATAGTTCTCGAACCCGTAGGGTCCGCACGCTTAACGTTCGATGACGATTTTGTATTATATGAGTTATGTGATTTGGTGACCGAATGTTGTTCGGAGTCCCCGATGAGATCACGGACACGATGAGGATCCTCGAAACATTCGAGAGGTAATGATTGATATATAGGACGATAGTATTCGGACACCGGAAGTGTTCTGGAGAGTACCAGGTACGTATCGGGTCACCGGAAGGGGTTTCGGGCACCCCCGGCAAAGATATGGGCCAAATGGGCCAAGAGGGCAAGCGCAGCAACCAGCATGAGCTGCTGTGCCCTGCATATTGGCCGAACCTGGAGGGGAAGGAAAGAGGGGAAGAGAGAAAGGAAGGGGAGGGATTCGACCTCCCCCTTCCTTCCCTCCTCCCTCCTCCCTTCCCCCTCTGGAACTTATGGAAGGGAGGGAGGCCGAATTGGGGAGGCGCCCAAGTAGGATTCCTCCTACTTGGGGCGCCCCTTGGCTGGCTCTCCTCCCCTTCAACCTATATATATATATATATATGGGGGGGGCACCGCTAGAACACACACCAACAATTGTTAGCCGTGTGCGGCGCCCACCTCCACAGTTCACGCCTCCGGTCATATCTTCATAGTGCTTAGGCGAAGCCCTGCGCGGATCACTTCACCATCACTGTCAGCACACCGTCATGCTGACGGAACTCTCCCTCGACACTTTGCTGGATCAAGAGTTCGAGGGACGTCATCGAGCTGAACGTGTGCAGAACTCGGAGGTGCCGTACGTTCGGTGCTTGATCGGTCGGAACGAGAAGAAGTTCGACTACATCAACCGCGTTGTCAAACGCTTCCGCTTTCGGTCTACGAGGGTACGTGTACACACTCTCCCCCTCTCATTGCTATGCATCTCCTAGATAGATTTGCGTGAGCATAGGATTTTTTTTTTGAAATTGCATGCTACGTTTCCCAACAGGTACTTAATACTTTGAACAAAGAAAACATATTGTTTTCTTATCTAAACCAACATCTTCATGTATCCCCATAAAAAATGCCAACCAAATGCTAGCTAAATACAAGACAAGACACATGGTTCAACCAAGAACCATCCCACATTTCTAACTTTATTCTGCTACATCTTTCTTTCCCATCTCGCAAGGCGACTAGGACAAAGCCTTCCTCCTCAAGATCTCCGTTGGCTAGCCTGTGGATTCTCCTTCCCTCTGCCTGCCGTTCCGGTGGTCAGTGGTGGGGAGGGGAATCCTAGTGCCTCAGTGATTACCTTTGATCTGATTTTGAATGTAGATAGTTCTAAATTTACCTAGAGTAGCCCTAGGTTATCAAACCCAGGAGAAGTCATGCCTTGGAGAGTTGATTTCTGCAAGAATTGTTTACTACAAGTGTTCCAGTTTATCGGACTTTAACGGAAGAAACTATAATCAAGAAATGGGCTAGGGCTAAAGGTTTTACCTGCAGTCGTGTGCTTGCGCTCGAGATCCTATCTATATACTCAACATGGTACTGGTAATTAAACACATTTACTTACCTGTTGTCAACATGTTACTTATGGGAGATGCATCCAAATAACCCCACGACTGATTGCCGCCGCGTCGAGGTTCTATTGTGCAACAAAGGCCCTACCATCTTGCGAGGTTACATCAGTTACTAAGCAACAAACCAGACCAACTCATTGGGTGTTTAATGATTGCACCTTATGTACCCCCAAAGAATAGGTTCTAGCTACCGTACTAATCTTACTGTCACCAACGTTCGGTATAGCCTTCTGCTCCTCTACGCACTTAACCTCTCGTTAATAGATCCTCGGTATCTTGGTGACCTGCGAGAACTTAGATCAAGATAGAGACAAGAGATAAAAACAATCGTGAAAGCACATCGAATAACGTTAATGTTAAAGTAAACCAACAATCGCTTAGTGCACATACATGGGGTTGCGAGGCTAGGCCTCAGACCTTAGTCCGAGAGGACCACTCACACATCATAGATGAATCAGAAACACCAGACATTGTAGAAATTGATACTCGATGATGAATGATTATAGTCTTCCAATGCTTGCAGAATGTGATGTTCTCTTGATTACAAGTGTAGTGGGTATGGAGATGGAGAATGGCTGTTGTAGATGGTGTGGTGGCTGTTGTAGATGGGAATGGTGGCGACGGTTATGAAGGGTTGACTTGATGGATGAGCGACTCTTTCGTCGAAGGGGATTTCTCTCCTTTATATGCTACAGACGAGCGGAATATAGGGTCTCGGGGCACCTGCGATGCGAGTTGGCCCTCGCTGCCTTCACAGAAATCGTCACATATGATTTCACGGCACCCGGTATGACCGCTGGTACGAGCGCGCACGGTCATACTAGACATCGTCTTCTCTTCTGGGTGCAGTTCTTCGCCTCTAGTTAATCGGGGTGGATCACCGCGCCCATTATCTTCCATTTATGACTTGATTAAGCACCTAAATAGCCCATTCCTGCAAGGAACAAAATAAACAAAGAGATTTGCAATATTTGCATTCAATAGTCATTAGTCATCAAATTGAAGTGATTATCTCATAAAATATGGGATTACCCGGTTTAAACACGGGTAAAAATGAGTGCAAAGACGTCAACAATGTCAACTTCAACATTGGTGGCGCTCGTCAACAACCTCAGCGTCAACATCTCCAACTGGGACTATCCACCGGGGCTCCATCCGCTCTATTTCAATCATCCGGGGCTTCCCATGCCGTTGCTCTGCGAGTGGAAGAGGTTCGAGTGCCAGACGATGGGCCTGGCCGGGTCAGAGGTGTGCACGACGACAAGGCGGATAACCTGTTGGCGCACAACCAGATGACGACAGCGAGCACCGGCATGGGGTTGTAATAGTACAAATCTTCGCGTGGAGTCGTGGAGTTGCTTGAGGCCGTCAGGGAAGCCGTTGTCGTCGCCGCCGTCCATGACTTTGGGGAACCTGAGTTCTAGGTTTACGTGCGTGTTGTGGGGTAATACGGTAAATTTTTACTTAAGACTTGAAATGGTTCATGGTGTGGTGGCTAGCTCGTTCGACCTGGAGGTCGTGGGTTTGAAGTCGGACATGCTTGAATTGTTTTAGTTCCCGTAATATTTCTTCCCCCAACTAATTTACTGACAAGTGGGGCCATCATGGTTTTATTGCAAAACTTTCATCCACAACTGACAGGTGGGGCCGTCAGGGATTTATCGCAAAAAATTCACCCCCAACTAACAGATGAGGCCATCAGGGCATTATTGCAAAAATTTCATCCTCAACTGACAGGTGGGGCCATCAGTGCTTTATTACAAAATGTCACATCGCTTCACCACGTTGTCCTTACCGTTGTCGCCCATGTGGCGGTTGGACCGGTCAACTGTATGTCAGCTAAACCAAATATGTACACAAAAACATATCAGGGACTGTCTGTAAACCCCTTTAGCGAGTTTAATGACCGTATTTTAGGTATTTTTATTAAAGTACATGGACTAAACTGGGTTCTAGAACAAATTTAGTAACCTCTGATGAATTTTTCTCTTCGGCCGCATATCTAAGCAGGTTGTGAGACGTGATCTGCTCATCAGGCGCGGCCAGCCCCAGGTTTTCTATGAGCACACGTTGAGCCTTCTTGACCGCATGCATATCTGACTACTGTATTATTTTAGTTAGAAAAAGGGTGATGGACACTACCATTTTCGTTTAGTTAGTTAATAGTACTCCGTAATAAAGTTGATGTGAACACTGACGTTGGGCGAGTCGACGGCGTGTGCGTGCGGCCGCGTGGATGGTGACCATGCCGATGCCGATGCCGATGCCATTGCCGATACGGCGTCCGTGCGCCGCGTGGGCTTCGTCGCGCCGTGGGTCCGTCTGTGTCGATGGAGTCCGGTCGGTGGACTCGCACGTGGCGACGTCGGCCGGTGCTTGCCGGATACGTACATGCATGCACGCACGCACGGACGAAGCTGCCGATGGACTTGCTGGCTGAGTAGTCACTTTTGCTGGACATGCACAGGTACGTGGAACGTGGCCGGCCGGTTGCATGGCCCCGTCGATCCCATGGCTGCCGCGCGCGGAGAAGCCGGCTCAAACGGGTGACCGCTGCTGCCACGTGCATGTGCGCCTGGAGTTGGTGTAGCCGCAACTGGACGCGCGTGCGTGCCGTCGATCGGCTCGCCGGCCGGCCGGCGGAGCCAAGATTAGTCCACGCATGTTCCACGTGCGCGCGCTGCCCTCCTGCTCGCGCAGACGGCTGGAGGCCCATGTTGCACGCGCCTGGAAGCCGCCGCACGGGAGCTTGACAGCGTGCACGTGTCGTCGTTTTTCTTTTTCTTTCACGAGCTACGTCCATGTCTCCTCATCAGTGGGCATCTTCGACGCCGTCCTGAAACCGTCCGCATACGTCCGGACCAAAGTCATCCAGCGCGGATATATATCGTTTTGCCGAGCTGTTCAGACATGTTTTTTCTCGCAAATTGGAAACAAAACGGGGGGGGGGCTTTGCGGGATCCGGACAGCAGACACATAGGACTCCGACACCGCCGGCCTACCCAATCCCAATCCCGGCAAAATTTCCTTACACTTCGTCCCTTCCCCCTTACTTTGCATCCGCACCCTCCACCTTCGCCGCCGTTGCTGTACGTCTCAGGTCCCCACAGAGGCATTACCGGACGTCCGCAACCAGCACCGACGCACCCGCTCGTCTCTCCGACGGCGATATCTGCCCTGGAGCTGTTTGTACCTAGTTACACTCCGCCCCCTGTCGACAACCTCAATGGCGGACACCACGCTCGTCAGTTGTTCGGTCAACTGTCATTGAGCTTATTTCGAATGCTATGTCGTTTTCTAGAGTACGAGGAATGGCGATCTACTCGACCATGGGGGGCGGGATGAGTTGTTGTGCGATGCGTGGTTGGCCGTATCCACGAATTTCGTACGCAGGAGCAGAAGGGAGACCTTCTGGCAACAAGTGCATGAATCATTCACGCATAAAAGCACATTACGCCCTACGACAGGTACATCATTCAAGAATGTGAGGTCGTTATCGTATTGCCGGTATGCTTTTTAGACTATGTGGTTCATCAACTTGAGGCAAGGTGGTCATTGCACGCGGTAGAGGACGAGATCGTAAGTTTTGTTTTCTCTTGCTCAACTTGCTGATTGATTCGTTCACTCAATGTTGGTCTACATATTATGTAGCTCGCACGCGTTGCCGTGATATATCACAGGACAGAGGGACGATCATTTACGTACACACACTGTTGGATGAAGCTAAAGGGGAGTATGTGTGGGAGGGCATGATCTATTGATAAAAAGCTTGTTGCACATCCGGCTACTCTAGTCAAATTCGAGACATTGTTGTACTAGAATTAATTTGCATGCTATGTCTGAATGATTTGTGCTATTTTCTATCCGAACATTAATGAATATCGGCCGATTTGCATGAATTTCGTTCGATTAGTTTAAATACGGGTTGACATGTATGCGGGCAGCGTTGAATGGCGGCCTCCCACATCCGTGTCTGCGGTCTGGCCCCTTGTCCTCAGACGAATACGGGAGGAATTTGCGGGTCGCCGTTGAAGATGCCCTATGGCATCTCCAGTACTGTCGCGTAAACACTAATTAGGAAAGCGGCCATCTAATACCGCCAGCATACATATCAAAGCGGGTTTCAGCTAATCAGGTGAAATTCATGGAAACAAGGCGAATTTTTATCAAAGTTCGGATAGAAAATAACACAAATCATCCATACATAGCATGTAAGTAAGTCTAGTACAACAATAGGTCAAATTCAGCGAGATTAACGGATCCTGTCGTCCCACACTTACTATCCCTTCAGCTTCATCCAACAGTGCATGTGCATAAATGGCCGTCCCTCCATCATGTGTTACATCACGACAGGCGGCAGCGCATGCGGGTTACATAATGCGTAGAGCAACATTGAATGAATGAATGAATCAATCAATCAATCAACAAGTTAAGGAAGAAGAAGCAAAACTTACTATCTCCTCCTCAGTCGCGCGCAATGGCTACCTTGCCTCCAACATATCAACCACGCCACAAAACTTGGTGACAGAGGTCTGGATGGCGTACTATCGATATGACAATGACCTCACATTACGTTGTTCGATGATGTGCATGTCATAGGGCACAATGTGCTTTCGTGCGTGAAATGATTCATGCACTTGCTGCCAGAAGGTCCCCCCTTGCTCTTGTCTACGAAACCTGCGGATACGTTGAACCGTGCATCGCACACAACTCATCCTCCATGGTCGCGTATCCCGCCATCCTTCGTACTCTAAAAAATGACTTGACGTTCAAAATAAGCTCAATGTCATTTGACCGAACACCTACCGGGTGTGGTGATCACCATGGACGAATTCAACTCGGGCGGGTGGGGTTGTTCCTGCCTGTAGACAAGTGTCATAAAAGGCGAGTGGGCACATCGGTACTGGTTGCGGAGGTCTGACAATGCCTCCGTGCCGACGGGAGAGGTACAACGACGGCGGCAGAGAAGGAGGGTGGGGATGCAGAGCAAGGGGGAGAAGGGATAGATTGGAAAAAAATGGAACCGGGAGGGAGGATTTAGTTGGCTGGGGGTGTCGGAGTTATGTGTGGTTGCTGTCCGGACTCCCATTAACCTCCGCCTAGTTTGTCTCCATTTTACGGAAAAAAGTTCGTCCGGACCACTCAACGGACGTATACAGGCTCACGTTTGAGGACACAACACGTTCGGACCGCGCGGTTCGGACGGTTGCGGGTGGTTTGATGGTAGGCGTTGGAGATTGGCTAACCAATGATTTGGTTACCGAGCGGAAAATTCGGTTATCGCCCGATGACCACGAATCTTTGATACCCCACGAGAAATCGCATTAGAAGGCAACTTTCTGTTGTTGATATTTTTGAATTTTAAGTGATTTTGTGCGAGTCAAAAGTTCATTCAAAAAAGAAATCGCTTGGTAACCTCCGGGTATTTTCTGGTTACCTCGGTAGCTGAAAATTCAGTGCTCCACGAGCTTTTCTTTTCTTTTCTTTCCGAATTCAAAACCTTAGTAACGACTCTTTTTTTCTAGAAGGGGTGTGTTTCTAACAACTTGAACCATTGTTTTCCTTTTGCTACACCTACTGAACGTTAATTATTTTCTGCAAACTAAAAGTTTCACGATTGCGTGCACGGATTTCTTTCATTTTGAGTAAGATAAGAGTTTTCAGCGCTGCTGTCGTTGTATATATGCGCCAAAAAGGGAATCCATTCTCGTCGCAGGCGTCGTTCATGCTCAATAAATGCTAAGCAGCAATTAGAGACTTGTTCCAACTTGCAGCCCCTGGTGCGTAGTACGTAAACCGCGTGCCTGCATCTGCATGCGGCCGTTTGAGCGAGCGCGGCGCGGTCGCGGTCAAGCGACCTTTTGTTTGTTCTGACCAGCAGGGCACGCCGCCTGCGTAGGTCGCAGTAGGTGAGGGGGTGAGTTGCCTGGCTGAAAGGGTCGCCGGAGAATTTCACCAGACTTCAATTTTTCGACATAAATTTGATGAGACTTTGCGCCACGCTGAAACAGTCCCTCTCTCCCGGCTACCTGCTATATTACGACGAGCAGCATTGAACTGTTAACTTGGCGCTCGCTCCGGTACGTGATCTCATCAGCATCTCCTCCTCCACCACCTACTACGTGAGTCTAATCAAGACGAAGCCTCCGCGGCGCGCTCTGGCTGCCCATCTTGGACGCTTCTGTTGGCCGGTTGACTTTGCTGGGGGCAGGCGAGCTCTAGCTGGAGCCGGCGGCCGGCCATGCATAACCACGGGGGCGGCGGCGGGGCGGGGGACATCGTGGAGGCGGGCGGCGAGAGGGTCGTGCCGCACAGCGGGCCGCTGGTGGGGAAGCGCTCCGCCACGCGGAAGAGCGCGCGGTTCGCGGACTCCGTGTCCGCGCCGCTGCGCCGCGGGAACCACCACCAGGCCGACGACGACGACAACGACTACGTGGAGGTCACCCTCGACGTGCGGGACGACTCCGTGGCGGTGCACAGCGTCAAGCCGGCGGCCGGCGGCGAGGAGGACCCGGACGTCACGCTGCTGGCGCGGGCGCTGGAGACGCGCTCCTCCTCGTACGGCGGCAGGGGCCCCCATGGCGGCGGCGTGCTCCGGAACGCGTCGACAAGGATCAAGCAGGTATCGCAGGAGCTCCGAAAAATCGCGTCCGTCAAGCGCCGCCCCAGCCGCATCGACCGGTCCAAGTCCGCCGCCGCGCACGCGCTCAAGGGGCTCAAGTTCATCAGCCGGCCCGATGGCTGGCCCGCCGTCGAGAAGCGCTTCGACGAGCTCGCCGAGAACGGCGGCCTCCTCCACCGCTCCAAGTTCGGCAAGTGCATCGGGATGAAGGAGCTCGCCTTCGCCGGCGAGCTCTTCGACGCGCTCGCCAGGCGCCGGGACATCTCCGGGGACAGCATCAGCAAGGCGGAGCTGCTCGAGTTCTGGGACCAGATCTCCGACACCAGCTTCGACAGCCGCCTGCAGACCTTCTTCGACATGGTGGACAAGGACGCCGACGGCAGGATCACCGAGGCGGAGGTCGGGCAGATTATCGGGCTCAGCGCCGCCGCCAACGACCTCAAGAAGATCACGGAGCGGACAGAGGAGTACGCCCGGCTCATCATGGAGGAGCTCGACCCCGACAACCTCGGCTACATCGAGCTGTCCAACCTGGAGACGCTGCTGCTGCAGGCGCCGCCGACCCAGCCGACGCGGGGCGGGAGCGGGACGACCAGCAGCCGTAACCTCAGCCAGATGCTGAGCCAGCACCTCAAGCCGACGACGGAGCCCAACCCGCTCCGCCGGTGGTACCGCCGCGCCAGCTACTTCCTGGAGGACAACTGGCGCCGTTGCTGGGTGATCATCCTGTGGTTCTCCATCTGCGCCGGCCTCTTCGCCTGGAAGTTCGTGCAGTACCGGCGGCGCGCCGTGTTCGAGGTGATGGGCTACTGCGTGTGCGTCGCCAAGGGCGGCGCCGAGACGCTCAAGTTCAACATGGCGCTCGTCCTCCTCCCCGTGTGCCGCAACACCATCACGTGGCTCCGCAACCGCACCGCCGCGGGGCGGGTCGTGCCGTTCGACGACAACCTCAACTTCCACAAGGTGATCGCCGCGGGAATCACCGTCGGCGCCGGGATGCACATCATCTCCCATTTGGCGTGCGACTTCCCGCGGCTGCTGCACGCCACCGAGGAGGAGTACGAGCCGATGAAGCCCTTCTTCGGCGACGTCAAGCCGCCCAACTACTGGTGGTTCGTCAAGGGCACGGAGGGGTGGACGGGGCTGGTCATGCTGGCGCTCATGGCCGTCGCCTTCACGCTCGCCACGCCCTGGTTCCGCCGCGGCAGGGTCCGCCTCCCGGGGCCGCTCAGCCGGCTCACCGGGTTCAACGCCTTCTGGTACACCCACCACCTCTTCATCATCGTCTACGCGCTGCTCATCGTCCACGGCCACTTCCTCTACCTCACCAAGAAGTGGCAGAAGAAGTCGACGTGGATGTACCTGGCGGCGCCGATGGTCCTGTACGCGTGCGAGCGGCTGGCGCGGGCGCTCCGGTCCAGCGTGCGGCCGGTGAAGATACTCAAGGTGGCCGTGTACCCCGGCAACGTGCTGTCGCTGCGCTTCTCCAAGCCGCAGGGGTTCAGGTGCAAGAGCGGGCAGTACATCTTCGTCAACTGCGCCGCCGTCTCGCCGTTCCAGTGGCACCCCTTCTCCATCACGTCGGCGCCGCACGACGACTACATCAGCGTCCACATCAGGACGCTCGGCGACTGGACCCGGGAGCTCAAGAGCGTCTTCGAGAAGGTTTGCCGGCCGCCGACGGACGGGAAGAGCGGGCTGCTCCGGGCAGAGTACGCCGGTGACGGCGGCGCCATGCCCAGCCCGAGCAGCTTCCCCACGGTGCTGATCGACGGGCCGTACGGCGCGCCGGCGCAGGACTACAAGCAGTACGACGTGGTGCTGCTGGTGGGGCTGGGCATCGGGGCCACGCCCATGATCTCCATCATCAAGGACATCATCAACAACATGAAGCGGCTCGACGGCGACATCGAGTCCGGCAGCCCCAGCGACAGGAGCGTGTCGGCGGCGTCGTTCCGGACGCGGCGCGCCTACTTCTACTGGGTGACGCGGGAGGAAGGCTCCTTCGACTGGTTCCGCGGCGTCATGGACGAGGTGGCCGAGAGCGACAAGAAGGGCATCATCGAGCTCCATAACTACTGCACCAGCGTCTACGAGGAGGGGGACGCCCGGTCGGCGCTCATCGCCATGCTCCAGTCCCTCAACCACGCCAAGCACGGCGTCGACGTCGTCTCCGGCACCCGCGTCAAGACCCACTTCGCCCGGCCCAACTGGCGCAAAGTCTACAAGGACATCGCCCTCAAGCACGCCGGGCAGCGCGTCGGAGTGTTCTACTGCGGCGCGCCGGTGCTGATCAAGGAGCTGCGCCAGCTTGCCCAAGATTTCTCGAGGAAGACGAGCACCAAATTCGAGTTCCACAAGGAGAATTTCTAACTTTGCAGCCAGCCCAGTCACAAGAAGTTCCTCCTTTTTTTTTAGAAAAGAAACAAGTTTCTCTTTTCGCGAGGAAAAAGTCTGTTAATTCAGTACATACCCAGTTCTATAGATGGAAGTAGGTGTTGGTTGATTTTCACAAGCTGGGTCAAGAGTTACATCGATTTTTTTGCCTATAGAAGAATAATATCCAATGCCCCCTTGTACAGATATTATTCCCTTCTAAAAAAATACAATTAGCACTTCAGGTGTATGTACACATACAACTAACAAAAACACAATAGTCACATGTAAGTAGACTGAATTTGCAATTTGAATAAGTTGATCTTGTGAGAGGAGAAATTGGTTGGAGGCGAAAGAAAAGCTAGAGGAAGAAGAAAGAAGGATGACCGTTAAATCTTAATCTAATGGTTGGAAAATTGAATTATCCCCCAAAAAACCAAATGTATAGTCTGGTCCAAAAAGGGAAAAAATGCTAAACTTCCTAGAGACTTATGGTGTGTATGTCACCACAACCGATGCTCTTCATAAAAAATCATATACTTACGAGCCATCTTAGGCCTCTTATAATGCAAGGTGCTTAGAGAAATACCACATCGATCTCTATTCACTAATGTAAGATGTCTTGGCAGTTCAAGTACTTAGTGGCATAATTCGGTTGTTGCCGCTCAGGAGTTAGGAGCAGGGCAGACGAACCTTACCCTCTTGCGCCCGTCGCTCCCGCGAGCTCCGAACCCGGTCGCCCCCGCTCCCCTCCCTCCTCCTCGTCACCACCAAAAGGCGCCGTCAGGCGCAGCCTGGCCCGCGTCGGTGGTGGCGGGGCTTCCTTCTAACCTCGTGCGGCGGCAAAGGCGCGGGTCCATGCCGGTCAGCAGGGGCATGGTGCTTCAGGCGAGGCACAACCTACTTCTACTAGGTGACGAGGGAGGAAGGCTCCTTCAACTAGTTCCGCGGCGTCATGGATAAGGTGGCCGAGAGTGACAAGAAGGGCATCATCGAGCTCCATAACTACTGCACTAGCATCTATGAGGAAGGGGTCGCCCGGTCGGCGCTCGTCGCCATTCTTCAATCCCTCAAGCCCTCCAAGCACGCCATCGACCGCACGAAGACCCATTTCGCTCGTCCAATCTCGCGCGACGTCTACAAGGACATCAACCCTCAAGCACACCTGGCAGCGCGTTGGTGCTGATCAAGGAGGTGTGGCAGCTTGCACGAGATTTCTCGAGGAAGACGAGCAACTAATTTGAGTTCCACAAGGAGAATTTTTTTAGTTTTTGCACCAGCCCCCAGTCACGAGAAGTTTTTCTTTTTGCAAGAAAATTGTGTCAATTTAGTACATACATCAAAGTAGATATTGGTTGATTCTTGATTGCGATAAGTTGGGTAAACCATTTCATCATCTTTTTTTTTTACCTCCAAGAATAATCCAAATGCCCTTTGTACAGGTATTCCCTTTAAAAATTAGTACTAGCCCTGATGTATGTACACACAACGAACAAAAATGCTAAACTTCGGAGAGACTTTCGAGAAAGTATGGGCCTTATTCCACGTGCATAGCTATGTAGCGGGTTTTTTATGTTGGCCCCTAGGATTTTGACATTAGGAAAGAAGAGGGTTGTTTGATTAATTAACAGAAGACCGGACAAAAACCATTACAACAGTCCACACAAAGCACCAATGGTCAATCTGGCCATCCATCTAAAGACACAACAACACTGCACAAAAGAAAAACAAAGGCGAGGTCGTCACCAAGCGTCATCGTCAGCACTCCTCCATGAGCTAGCGACTTCGACTTTGCCATCGACTTACACCAACAAAGTCCTCGTTGTCGCAAACGCCGGAATCCATGTCGGTCCATGCCAAATAGTCACCCACCGATACAAGTCAGGTGCCCAGACAACTCCGACTATGAAGACAACCAAAACACAGGAGAAATGGGAAGAGTTGGCCCTTACCAACACCTCCTTGAAGACCACTAGCCACCAATCATGGTCACCACCTAGGCACCTCAATGGCAGCTCCTACAAAGCAATGACAGGGCGAGACCCAAAAGAGACATGTCGAGTACGTCGAGAAAAATCCGACAACCAAAGCATTGTCGCAACCCTATACTGCTGGCCATCATCATCATTGTCAAACTAGACATACACCACCACATTGTCGGTCATGCGTCTGCTGACCGCACTGCCATGAGCATGTAGCACATAGAGAGTGCGAATGAGATCCTAAGTCTTCAATACGACACCCCAAAGGGGGAAGCGACAATGCCGGCGCCGTCACCCAACCCGACTGGGCATTAGGTTTTCACCCGAACAACTGGATCTGGGGATGTGCAGGGGATGGATTCCACGCCGACGCCTCAAAGAAGCTGAAACGATGTCCACGTACACCGACCGTCGGCGAGAGCCCGACAATGTTTAATCTGGAGCACCGCCCAACCCAACACCCGCGCGCACCGCAGCTCCGCTGAACCACCTGCCTCTCGCGAAGCCGATGCACCGACACATGCAAGATAAACCATCTTCTCACCACCAACTAAAGCCAATAGCCCAGATCCAGCCGCCCAATCAGATCCAGCATCCTCTTGCGATAGCATAGCCAAGCCTGTCAGCCATCTCCCCTCCCTTTTTCATTGTCTAGGTTACACCTTTGGAATACCCCAGGCGGGGATTTCGCTCTATTCCTCCAATCTTCACTTTACACCATGCCGACTCTCCATCGTGGAATTAGACCAAGAGTCGAAGACCCATACCATGCGGCCCCGTCTCCAATATTTTATCGTTTTCGCATAGGAGATTGAGACACAACCTTAGGGGCATGCGGAAAGTGGATCGATTGCCCTAGAAGGGAACGCTCCAGCCAGCAAGAGACCAGGCCGCCACCCCGCCATGCTAACCCGGGCAGATTCGGTGGGACTGGGACTGGGGCGGTGATGCAGCCAGGAGTTCCTAGAGCCACCTCCACAGGAGCACACAACTTGGTGTCTGCTGGACTGGGCCCAAGGAGCCGCCGCACCATGCGATAGAAGTCGACGACGCAGAGCAGAGCAGTGCGCAGATCGGGAGGGGTGCCTCCCCCACCATGGTAAACGCTAGGGCGCGCGAGCAAGCTCCCCGCCGCCGCCGCCTCAAGCCAGCATCCTTCGGCGACGAAGGGGGGGGGTCCAGGGAGGGGTCGGCAACGGTGGTGGGCTAGGATTCCGCCTGTGCCGTCATAGGACCGACATGTGTGTGTGTGCGCGCGCGCGCGCGTGTGTGTGTGTGTGTGTGTGTGTGTGTGTGTGTGTGTGTGTTTTGAGTTCGCGTGAGCATTGGTCCACAACTAATTGACCACATAAGATCCCAAAACAGTACTCCCTCCGTCCGAAAAATCTTATCCCAACCTTGTCCTTCAAATGGATGTATCTAGTACTAACTTGGTGCTAGATACATCCATTCAAGGGACAAACTTTTCTGGATAGAGGGAGTACTACTTAGTTTTACACTACTAGAAAAAATCTTGTACACAGAATCTTACCAGCAGCGCGGTTTAAAATAAGGCGCTACTACTACTTAGCAGTAGCGCGCTTGAAAAAACCGCGCTACTACTACATGGGTAGTAGTAGCGCGTTAGCAAAAAAAGCGTTACTACTATAAATGCCACGATGTTGCCGCCAGAGTAGGTTTAGTACTAGCGCCGGTTTTCCAAGAGCGCTACTGCTACTGAACTTAGCGGCAGCGCTTTTCGCCCATCCTCATTGTTGCTAAGTTTAAGTCCACTCATTGCAACTAATTTAGTCCCACCTCGCTTCGCGAACAGGGTGTTTATCACCTTAAACACGTTACTTCTCAAACCATCACAACCACTTGGCCTTCATTGAACTCTATGTGTAGGATCTGTGGCCGCAATAGGAATCTTCACCAGTTCTTAAACCGGGAAAGATTTCTATTGACAATTTAGATTCTACACAAAAAGATCATTGATGACCAATGTATCTTTTATGTTTATTTTTACATACTTAGCCTTAGCAGTAGCGTGTTATTGTATAAAGCGCTACTGCTATAGAGTTTAGGAGTAGTGCTTTTCTCTAAAGAGCGCTACTGCTAAAGCCATCATATCTTCTACACCCCCCACTCTCCCCTCGCCACTCCCTCCTCCATCCCCTCCCTCACCTTGTCGTCCGCCGCCGCCGCAGTGCCGCTATCTGCTGCCGCCGTCGCCCCCTCCGTCCTACATCCTCTCCCTCCTTCATCCCGCCATCGTCGCCCCCTCCCTCCTCCATCTCCCTCCATCCGGCCGTCGCCCCCCCCCCCCCGCCGTCACCGCCACCAAGGTAACTCCTCCTACCTCCCTCCTCCTCCCTCTCCCTCCTTCCCGCCTCCTCCCTCCTTCCTCCCCCTCCTCCCTCGCTCCTCCTTCCCGCCTCCTCCCTCCTTCCTCCCCCTCCTCCCTCGCTCCTCCTTCCCGCCTCCTCCCTCCTTCCTCCCCCTCCTCCCTCGCTCCTCCTTCCCGCCTCCTCCCTCCTTCCTCCCCCTCCTCCCTCGCTCCTCCTTCCCGCCTCCTCCCTCCTTCCTCCCCCTCCTCCCTCCCTCCTTCCTACCCCTCCTTCCTCCCTTCCTTGTCTCTGTTCTTGTAGAATGTAGGTAATATAAATGTAGATTTTAGAATGTAGACATTGTAGAATGTAGGTTTTTTAATAGAATAATTTTTTTGACTATTTTAGGTGGCTTGAATAGAATGTAGGTAATTTAAATGTAGACATTGTAGAATATAGATATATAGATAGATGGATGGATAGATGTTAGGGCTAGAACTACAGTATAGATAGGTAGAATGTAGGTGCTTAATATAACTAGTTTATTTATAGTAAGTGCTTAATATAACTAGTTTATTTATAGTAAGTGCTTAATAGAACTAGTTTATTTATAGTAAGTGCTTAATAGAACTAGTTTATTTAGTAAATAGTTAATAGAACTAGTTTATCACTTTGTGATCAAAGAATGCTATATGAGATTTGATTATCTAAAATTTTACTCGGTGGAATATGCAGGCTTTGTAAATTCGTGTCTCCTTGGAGTGATCGTCATCCGAACTAGCTCTACTTCCTCTACACCCGAGTCGGTGAGCTAAAAGTCCGCCTCCTCTTTATCCACTCCTCAGTGTGTTGAATAGAGTAGAACTAGGGTATTTAGTCGGTGAGCTCATGTGCGAATGCTTATGATAATTGATCCGGATGGAATTGCAAGTATAAGCATCATTGTATGTGTATAAACATCTTTGTATCGCTGGAAAAATCCGAGTGGCCTATGTTTTGCAGGAGTGCTGATTCATTTCTGTTCCGGCAAATTTCAGGCGCTCGATATGTCCTATTTTAGCAAAGGTCATGCCGGATTTTTTTGTGAATTTAAGCATGACTTGTGCTACAATATGTAGGAAATATCGAGTGCCCCGGATTTGTGTGTTGATTTTCCTGGTAGTTGCCTTCGATCGATTTTCAATTAATATTTCAACTATGAACATAGGAAATGTCTGATGACGAAAAGGATTTCGGTATGTGCGAATACTGCGAAGACGAGAGCGGCCTGTGCGACAGACATTTCCTAGTTGATGATAGGCGCTTCGGCATCAAGCTGGACGAGAACTTCAAAGTGGATACAGTAAGTCACAACAACAAGTCTTTTTTCGTAATTAAGCATGATTCTGCTTCTTTTGCTTCAACTTATAATTTTAATTTTTTACTATTCTACTAGTGTATCCCCTGCCATGCAAGACTTTTTGTCTTGGATAAGATTGATTTCAGTCCTATGAAAATTATGGAGGTAAAGAGAGTTCACTTGAAGACCGAGCATGGTTATACTTTCGACGCAAAATTATACAATGCAGACACCTACATGTATTTTGAATGCAAAACTTGAAGAGCACTATGCAAGGCTTATGCATTTGAGCCTGATATGGTTATCACCTTTGATATTCGTCCGGAAGATAATATTGAAGGCAATATCAACATCTGGGTCGATGTGCAGACGCCTCCAGTTCTACCATTATGTGAGTTTCTCAACCATATTTATGTCTTGGATATTGTTTATTCCAAAATAGTTGACAACTAATTTCTATTGACGGCTTATTTCCAATCAAGCAAACATGTCCGTCGCTTGGTAGACATGACCTACTACTGTCCCGAGGCTGAACTAAACTGCGAGGAGATAACTCATTATGTTTCATGGCTTGAGGATCTTGATGCTGTCAAGACAAATTATTTTCCTGGACTTGAAAATCTTAGTACTCAAAACGTGCGACCAATAGTGTTCGTATTGAACTACGGGCACATCTATTTAGGAAAGATGGTAATATTTTTACTATTTGTCCTCAGTGCATCTTTTGCATACATTATTTTTTAAGCTAAACTTCATTGCTAAGTATGTTACTACGATGTTCTTCAACAGGGACTCCCGCTGATAGTTGTGCCTCATTGAATCGAGGCTAAAGGTCACATATCCATGGTTAGCTTACGGCCAAGACATCCTACATTGCACTTTAGTGCATTCAGAATTTCTAAAAGCGAGCAAGTCTTAATAGTCAAAGACTGGAGCAAAATTATGAAGGATCGTAGAGAAGTATTATGGGGCACCAATCAGAAGCACGGCCCATAATTAGGAGACAGGTTCATCTGCATGCTCCAATATGATGAAGCAGGAGTGCTACGCTATTTTACCCGAGAGAGAGAGCAGCAGGAGTGATTAGCTAACTAGAATGAGTTTGAAGATGATGATGTGCTGCACTATGACTATGATGATTAAATAGCTAGTGTTCGTGGTAATGACTATGATGATTATTATTAGCTAGTGTTGGTGGTGATTAGATAGCTACACTATGACTATGATGATTAAATAGTGGTAATGACTATGATGATTATTAACTAGTGTTGGTGGTGATTAGATAGCTACACTATGACTATGATGATTAAATAGTGGTAATGACTATGATGATTATTAACTAGTGTTGTTGGTGATGATATGATGTAAGAGTTTTTATATTAATATGATGATGATGATGATGATGATGATGATGAGTTATTATATCACTGGGTGAAAGAACTGCGGATTAGTTCAAGTGAATGGATCCTAAGTGATCAAGTCATGGACACGATAATCCATGACTTGATCACATAGGATCCATCCACTTGAAATTAATCTGCGGTTCTTTCACCTAGTGATTTAATAACTCATTATGATGTAAAAACAAACTCTAAATTGCTACTGTATGAAAACTTGTATAAAGGTGTATGAATAACGACATAAAAAATAGAATACCGAATAATAGTAGTAGCGCGGGCTGAGAGACGCGCTACTAATAATTACCAGTAGCGCCTGTTCCTCCGCGCGCTACTACTAAGTAGATATAGTAGTAGCGTGTGTCAACACGCGCTAGTGCTACCCTTTAGCTGTAGCGCCGTAGCAATAGCGCAGTTACCCGCGCCACTGATAGGCTAAAAACCCGCGCTACTGCTAGGCTTTTTCCTAACAGTGTTATGTGTTGACATATGGTCTGACACGTCAATTAATATGTTCCAACGACTCGAGTCCAAGCATGCAAACTATGATTAGCTTGGCGGTTGGTGGTGTAATCTTGTTCGGTTGATTTCTCCGCTCCTCCCACGTTCAGCTTGCTTGTTTCGTGCATCTCACCAATCCCAAGCCCAAGGAGAGGCAATTACTAGATACATCTATTTGATGGATAAATTTTTTTGGACAAAGAAAGTACTACTTAGTTTTATGTGTTCACATACGGGCTGACACGTCAATTTATATGTTCCAACGACTCTGAGTCCAAGCATGCAAACTATGATTAGCTTGACGGTTGGTGGTGTAATCTTGTTGGGTTGATTTCTCCGCTCCTCCAACGTTCACCTTGCTTGTTTCGTGAATCTCACCAAGCCCAAGCCCAAGGAGAGGCAATTACACTATGATGAACATGTGCATCCCATCCCAGTATATCCCACCAATGGCATGCAACCCAACCAACGTATCTGAGGATGGGAGTCAACTCAACCATATCCTAGCAGTAAGAGACTACTCGTCGATGTACATCTCGTCCCGCGCCTTCTTCTCGCGGCGCCATGCGTCTTGGTTGTCCATGAATTCCTTCTCCTTCACGAGCCAATGCTTGAGGAGGATGTCCTCGAGGTTCGTAAGCGACCGCCGCCGCTGCTCCTCCTCCTCCTCCCGCGCGTTGCGCGCCATGGTTGCCCGCTCGAAGACTTCCGTCTCGGCCGGGGGGAGGAAATCCTCCGGCCCGATGATGCCACCGCCCCGCAGCACGGACTCCGCCTCGAGCTCTTGCTTCACGACATGGAGGGCCGGGAGATCCACCGCCTCCCTTTTCAACGTTGTGAGGGCCCGCGTGTGAGGATTCGCCCCCCGGGCGAAGGAGGAGCCCGCGGCGGAGGAGGAGCTAGCGCTGGAGTAGATCAGCCCGTGTCGGCGGTCGTACTCCTCCGTCTCGCGGCGGAGGAGTGACTCTGGCGGCTGGAGGCCGTTATTGGTGTACCTCCTCGCCGCGCGCTTCCTCGCATCATCCGCTCGGACACAACACTGGCACTCGGGGTCATCCCTCCCGCCGGAGCCGCGGCCGGAGCTCCACATTCCGCCCCACATGGTGGCGTTCGGCGGTGGGATTGGACTCACCGACGGCGAGAAATAGAAAGGGGATTGGGGGAATCGCGGCGGTGGAGGGATAGGGTTTTGACACATATCTGCGCCGCGGACCCGTAGATATACCACGCCGGGGGGCGGTTTGCAGGCCACCGTAAAAAGTTTTGCTGGCCGGACGAGCATACCGGCTCTGTGCTGGCCAAAAAATGGGCCGAGCCCGTATACTCGCCGGGATTTTGCGGCTCCGCGCGTTTTGCGGGGTCTACTAGAGTTGCTCTTATATATGCACGCGTCCGAGTGCACAGGCATTCCTCATTCACTGATTCACCACACGCCGTCCTCAGTTCGTCTCTCACAACCAGAGCCACACATCAGCCGCCCCGCCACCACCCATTGGCCAGCGGCCATCATCACCTCGGCGGGCTCCAGCTCCTCCTCATGCTTTTCGTCCTACTCGTCGACGCCTCGCACGGTGCTGTGCCGGGGGTGCAGACACGCACCACCACCTGGTCGGGGCCACCGGACAGCGCCCGTTACGACTGTGAGTTCCATCATCATGTATCATATACATCGTCACCGTACCCAGTGGTGGAGCTAGCACATGATCATTTGGGGGGCCAATGACAAAATATGGATTCATGAACAGGCAAAGGTCCCTATTTTCTCAATCTATGCCATCACAAAATAAGTTTCTTCACAAAAGATCCCAGGCTTGGGGGGGGGGGGGGGGGGGGGGGGGGGGGGGGGGGGGGCACAGCCCCCAGCCATACACATAGCTCCGCCAGTGACCGTACCACTAGAGATCAATACGTACTGTTGGTAGCGCGTCACGTACTATATGCTGGTGGCTAGGATCTCTCGAGAGAGCTAGACTTTCTTCCTAGAATTTTAGGACCAATATATATCCATCTTCCATTTCTAACCTTGCAACTAAGACTCTATGATGCTTTTCTTTGGAAAAACTTTGCATACTTTTCCTAACATTCACCAAAATATCTCTTTATATTTCAGTTGATTTCGTTGCTTTCATAACTATCAAAACTACTAAATATCTGAGGAAGAATAAAAAAGCATGACCCTAGAATCTCGACAAACTAGAACTACAAAATTAATTGCAACCAATTTGGATTTCCGATTGCTGAAAGTTGGATAAATGAAGAATCTTTAAAGTTGCTTACTTTGCCATGTGTGGTTGCCTGTTGGGCCATTGTTGGGCTGCTGTGCGTTCTCCCAGGCTGAGCTGGGCTGTGTGTGGGTGCTGATGATTTTGCGAGAGAGGTGTGAATACGGTAGAAACATGTATTGTAGAACGTATTTCACGTATTGGTCTCGTGCGGCCGCACCCATTCAGACCTACATTGATCCGCCCTCATAGTAGCTACTCCTAGTCCACATCTCTGTTTGATTACGCGTCGCGTCCCATATAGTGACATCTCTGTTTGTTGATTTGCGCATGAATTGAAGACTCGGCCATATGTGTCTACGGGGAAACGGTGCTTACCGCGCCCTTCAACAAAATGGTGACGGGATTCGGAGTATATTCCGACGAGTGCGGGGTCTGTTACAAGGTGAACTATGTTGATAAGGCGCATCCTGCGTGCTCCGCGGGGGGCGTGACCGTGACGGTCGCGGACTGTGTTTGCAATGCTAGAAAAATTCTAATCTAGGTTTCCCTAAATAAAATTTCTTCAGAAAAATGCCCCAACGTAGCTCCGCCACTGCCCGTCGCTGTAACCTTCGAGTGGTAAGTGCACTCTTCTATGTTTGTTTTTCGTGTAGTAGCTTTAGCTAAAAAAAAAGTAATTTTAAGTCACTGGTTGCAGTTCATACTCATTTTAATCCCATGTTGCATAATTATTAATGCAGGACCAACTGCATCTACGCCAGGCCGAACAACGGCGTCGTATACCCGGCTTTCAGGCCGTCCGGGGAAGCCACCAACGACAAATTCATCATCACCCTCACCTACATCGAATGGAGGGCATTCTGGCCGGCTGTGTTGGTGCACATCAAAAGCGCAGGAGACGCGGAGTGGCACGTCATGCAGCATATTCGAGGAGCAGGTTGGGCATCCCAAGACAACAAGAAGAATTTTCTCCCAGTGACACCCCCCTATCCTTTCAGGTTGACACAATACCTGTGGGCTCGAAAGAGCTCAAGACCGTCACCGTTGCATATGTCATCCCGGTGGGATGGGAGCAGGGGAAGGTCTATTACGGCCATGCTTAGCTCACTTGCCCCGCTCTGGTCTTCATTGTCTCAGGGTTAGCTGCAGAAGGAGAAGAAGAAGATGTAGTCTATCGGTTTGTATGTTAAGGTAGCAATCATTTAGTGCCAGCGCCGGCCGGCCTTAAGCCGGTTGTGTTAGATTTATTTCTGCAATGTCGTACTATGATGAGACATGTGGTTGGCTAGGATCAAAGCTCTGCAGTGGCTCTGTAGACTGTAGGAGGGGTCAGGGGCGGAGCCAGGACGAAAAGCGAGAGGGGGCAAACATGTGTATGATTTTTTCTGCGAGGGTCGTTTACAAAAAGTGACCACACAGGCATAAATGTAGAGAGTATAGATTTTCTTAGAAGATAACCTGCGATGAATATTTATGAAAACCAGCACAAAATCATATATTTGCCTATAAGATAATTTCATCACACAAAATCATGACAATTCGTCACAAAAGCCGGTGTGAGTTTGGCCGTTTTTAGCTAAAGCAAATGCTAGAAAAATTCTAATCTAGGTTTCCCTAAAAAAATCTTCAGAAAAATGAGCCAAGGCTGGGGGGAGGGGGGGCAGCGCCCCCCTGGCCCCAACATAGCTCCGCCACTGCCCGTCACTGTGACCTTCGAGTGGTAAGTGCACTCTTCTATGTTTGTTTTTCGTGTAGTAGCTTTAGCTAAAAAAAGTAATTTCAAGTCACTGGTTACAGCTCATACTCATTTTAATCCCATGTTGCATATGACTAGTGCAGGACCAACTGCATCTACGCCTTGCCGAACAACAGCGTCGTATACCCGGCTTTCAGGCCGTCCGGGGAAGCCACCAACGACAAATTCATCGTCACCCTCATCTACATCGAATGGAGGGCATTTTGGCCGGCCGTGTTGGTGCGCATCAAGAGCGCATGGGACGCGGAGTGGCGTGTCATGCAGCATATTCGAGGAGCAGGTTGGGCATCCCAAGACAACAAGAAGAACTTTCTCCCGGTGACACCCCCCCTATCCTTTTAGGTTGACACAACACCTGTGGCTCGAAAGAGCTCAAGACCGTCACCGTTGCAGATGTCATCCCGGTGGGATGGGAGCAAGGGAAGGTCTATTACGGCCATGCTTAGCTCACTTGCCCCGCTCTCGTCTTTATTGTCTCAGGGGTTAGCTGCAGAAGGAGAAGAAGAAGATGTAGTCTGTTGTGTTAAGGTAGCAATCAGTTAGTGCCAGCGCCGGCCAGCCTTAAGCCGGTTGTGTTAGATTTATTTTTGCAATGTCGTACTATGATGAGGCATGTGGTTGGCTAGGATCAAAGCTCTGTAGTGGCTCCGTAGACTGTAGGAGGGGTCAGGGGCGGAGCCAGGATGAAAAGCGAGAGGGGGCAAAGATGTGTATGATTTTTTTCTGCGAGGGTTGTTTATAAAAAGTGACCCCACAAGCATAAATGTAGAGAGTATAGATTTGCTTAGAAGATAACATGCGATGAATATTTATGAAAACCAGCACAAAATCATATATTTGCCTATAAGATAATTTCATCACACAAAATCATGACAATTCGTCACAAAAGCCAATGTGAGTTTGGCCGTTTTAATTAAAATGACAACATATAATGTGTTGTTCCTAAACTGCAAAAGAGAACACCAATCTTGTTGAATAAAATTTGTAACCTGCAAGTTGTAATGAAAAGGAACGGGCTAAAATCAAGAGAGGATGTAAACATTGATAAATAAGAAGAAAAAAAAACTTGACTCAATTGAGCTTGAAAATATGTGATTCTCTTCCATTTAAATGTATGTCGGAGAATCGTGTGCATATCAATTATTTCAATCATGTTGGCAGGTGTAGATTTTGCAACAACAACAAAAATCTCCATCTAGGTCCTACCAATGCCAAATGGTTGAAATGGTAAGTAAACTACACACATGGAGGCAGCAATTTCTTATAGATTTTGTTGTACTCGCATTCAAACTTATTCTACAAAAATTATTACACAAAGGTGTACTGAATGAACCTAATTGCCAAATTGTATTGGTCCATTATACACATAGTTGATAATTTGATAAGATTAGCTGAGTTTATAGCAAGGAAATTGGAAAATAAAAAGAATTTAGAAATGGGAAGGATCTGAGGAAGAACCTAAAACTTATGGCTTACCTTGATCGATACGCCAAAAGCGGTTCCAAGCCTCTTGCTTCTCTCATGGGCTGAGCCAGCATACATCGTTGTATGTGACCAGGCCAACGTTATATTTGTGGGGCTGAGTTATTGTTTTTTCAGAAGACATCATGGGCTTGGTTTGTGGGTTCAAGTTCCTTGCTTCCCTCACGTACATGGAAGATGGGCTTTCAATAAAATAATCAGAAAAATGACAAAATCACTAATTGAGGAGTACTTCTTGCAAAGATCACTTCAATTTCTCTGGCTGCGACAAGTGACGCACATGCAGCGCGCCACTTGTCGCAACCTGGGAGTTTTCCCTTTTTTCGTAGATCCGTTTATTCAAAACGTTTTATCTCTCAAACCGTGCGTCCAAACCTCGAACCGCTTTCACCGTTGGATTCCTCGCGTCGAGATCTTCAAAACTAGATCCCATGTTGATAGGTTCACGAAAAAACCAGAAAAAAACCGAACCGGGAGCACGGGTTTTTCCCCTTTCCGAAAGAGGCACGCCCGTGCCTCTCACGAAATCACAACCATGCCTCTCGCGGAAGCAAAACTGTGACTTTCGCGGAAGGAAAAAAAGAGAAAAAATGTTTTTTTTTTTCGTTTCCGAGGAGGCATGGCCGTGACTCTTGTGAAAGCACAACCGTACCTCTTGCGGAAGCAAAACCGTGACTCTCGCGAAAGAAAAAAAACAAAAAACGGTTTTTTTTCCTTTCCGAGAGGCACGGCCGTGGCCGTGCCTCTCGCGGAAGCAAAACCGTGACTCTCGCGAAAGAAAAAAAACAGAAAACACATTTTTTTTCCTTTCCGAGAGGCACGGCCGTGACTCTCGCGGAAGCAAAAGCGTGACTCTCGCGAAAGGAAAAAAACGCGTTTTTTTCGCGCAATTTTTTTTTTAATTTGTTTATTGAAAAGCTAAGGAAGACCGGTGGAAAACCAAAACGTCGAAAAAACCAGAAAAAACCCGTTTAAGAAGCCGAAAACGCGTGCGGAAAAATAAACAAGATCCGGAGGGAGCGTCCAGAGCGTGACACGTGGCGAATGGCTGAGAGCGCCAAGTGGCACTGATTTTTACGAGGCTCCCGAAGGAGCGCTCGTTATCTAGTTACTCTCCAAAAATGAAGCAGTGGGGGCAAACATCATGGGCCCAGTGGGGGCAACGTTCTATACTATTGGGCTAGTATAAATGGGCCTGAAAATCGAGTGGGGGATGTTTGCCTCCACTGCTTCATTTTTCTGATTATTTTGTTGAAAGCCCCCCAACCTCTTGTTCTTTGGCACCGGCAGCACCTGCACCCACCTACTTCCTTGCCTCCGCCTCATAACGTCGTCCTCGTCTCAGGCGAGGTCTTGGCTGAGCCTTGCCATGGCCAACGCTCGTCGTTTTCGCTCCTGACACCGCCCGCTTCTTTGGCCTCACATGATGCAGAAAAGTGACTAACGCTAGAATATTTTTCTGGCTCCTGATATTTGCCAAATGCGACACAAAATTCAAGTTCCACGAGGAGAATTTTTAATTTTGCAGCCAAGAGCCAGCCTAGTCACAAGAAGTTTATAGCAAGATAAAATTGTCTTCATCCGCAAGAAAAAAAAGGAAAAATTGTCTTAATTTAGTACATACCAAGTTCTATAGATCAAAGTATATATTAGTTGACTGACAAGTTGGGTCAAGAATTTCGTATGGGCTAAAAGACTAAAGTATGATGTGTTGACAAGTTGACATACGGGCTGACACGTCAATTAGTATGTTCCAACGGCTCGAGTCCAAGCATGCAACTATGATTAGCTTGATGGTTGGTGGTGTGGTTGAACTCGTCGATTAGTCTTTGCCAATTTCCCCAGTAGATACGCAGAATTAGCCAGTTTTAGGCATCACTGCCAAACATGCAGCTGCCACCGATTGGACAGGTGATAGAGAGTAATAGTTGTGCCGATTCCACGATTTTGTCAGCCAACTTGAGTGCTTAGTACATGGAGTGGTCGTCGAGGTTGTTGCATGGCCGCCGGCGCCGTGGGTTAAGTTGTTGCTTTCGTGCATGCGGGAGCACTGTGGTTGAACGAAACGTTTTCCGATTCGCGAGACTTCGTCGCGGAGGCAGGAGCGAAACGGCAATGCGCTTTTCCGAATGATTAGAGGATTGCTGACCACGCCTACCACGCGGTGGCGTGAACAGTAATGTCACTTATACGTACTGATTTAAAAAAAACTTTATGCACCAGTTCAATCTAAAACATCATAACGTATTTCATTATGAAAATTCACACTCATATAATGTACATCCCTAGCGTGTATATTTGTTTTCAAATCTGTTTGATACAGAAAAATATAAGGTTGAATTTTGATTTTATTTTTTTTTCAAAATGCAGGTCTCTCTGGAGCTCGGCAGTCTACATATGGAGAATTCGTGTCTCTCTTGTATCAGATCAGTCAGATCACTCTCCTTCCTGCCCAGGAAGAAAGTATTCACTGGAACTTAACCATCTCTGGGCATACTCTGTTGCCTCTGCCTACGGCGCGCAATACTTTGGCTCCTACTCACGATTCGACACGGCTAAGGTTTGGTCCGCAAACGCTGAGCCCAAATGCAAGTTCTTTGCCTGGCTAGCTCTACACGGAAGAATCCTCACTGCGGATATGCTGACTGTGAGGGGATGACTTCACGTCCCCAGGTGCCTGCTTTGTCTTCAGCAGCCAGAAACAACAACTCACCTCTGGAAGGACTATCCCTTCACGGTCGCGGTCTGGAACCAGGTGAACACATGGACAAATGAAGGCGTTCCAATCTCGGGCTTCCTCCCGGAGCCAGGAAACGTGTCAGATTGGTGGGACAAGACACTGGATTCACAGTCCAAACAGATGCGCCAGAGGCGTAGTGGGAGAATCATCTACACGCTATGGTCGATCTGGAAGGAGCGGAATAGGCGTGTGTTCACTGGACAGCGGCTGACGCACTATGAGGTGGCGGCACTTGCCCTAGACGCAATCAATCAGCGTGACCTAGTGTTTGCTGGCGGCCTGCCAATCGCGGGCATTGGCTAAACTAGTTTCTAGATCGGTCTTTTTGCGGTTTCTGTGACGTTCCCTAAAAACGCTCGCCCCTCTATAAACTGCGTCCTTTCGCCATCCCTTCTATAAGAAAAAGGCAGTGCTCCTGCCGGTTCCTAAAAAAAAGGGAAAATTAGTGGAACCAACTCAATCAAGTTCATCTAAATGTCGAGGCTGATGACACAATCCCTTTGGAGGCAGGCTACTTGTAAAGATAACTCATAATTCAATCTGGTTGCCTAGAAGAATAACCTGGTTGGCAAGTTGGTTTAGAGTTTCGTCAGTCCTTGCAGGGAAGACTAATCCAACGCAGGGAAGACACGTTTTAGTTAGCGGTTTGGACCGGTGAGACCGTGAGAGACTGAGAGTACTATACATATGTGTCAATTTCGCGGATGCTGAAGGTGGTGTGCTTGAATTAGTCGGTCACGCATGCAGCATCTGTGCCGCCTGTGGGTGCATGCACTGAATGGTCCAATAGACCAATACTATCTATAGTACTACTCCATCCGTTGCTAAATATAAATCTTTCTAGAAATTTTAATATAAACTACATACGGATGTATATAGACATATGCGAAGTACATCGTGAATTACAAAACCCTCCACTTGGAAGTTTTGAAGTGCAAGCAGACAAGGGCAATAGCCCCCGCAAAAAAAAAGGGCAAGAGCTACTGCTATGACCTGAACTGAACGAGTTGTAAGGTAGGTAACCTGTCGAAGTTGGAAGCTGCAAGCCGCCCTGCGTGGGTTAAGCTGTTGCTTTCCTTCATACGAGAGGCTACATGCGTGAAATGGTCTCTCTCCGTTGATAGCTTATACATATGTAGTGTACGTATTGCTACGTATGTAGTCTCGCCATTATATAATAAGTTAACTGAAGGTTTATGTTTGTTCCATGTCAAAGTTTGGACAAGTCTATAAACATATATCAACATCGTCTACAAGATAATACCAGTTTCACTAAATTCTTTGTAAAATGTATTTGTATACTATACGGACCTTATCACATTTTGTAAGATATCCCGACAACGACGTGTAGCCGTTGGTGTGTCTATGTGCTCAACTGCTCATACGGTTTGACACGCCATTGCAGACTTCATTATATTATTTATAAGTACGTACTTTTGGTTTCACGATGCCTGCATTTTGTTAATTAAACTCGTGAATTAGTCTATGCGTGGAATTATTCTGTGTGTACACTCACAGTGGCATGTTTTTCGCTGTTTTAGTCACACAAAAATTTGTGCTGCAGGATTTTTATTTCTTGTTTTTAGTAAATGCAGTGTTTTATTTCTATGACCGAGTTTTTGTTGTTGTTTAAATAACTTTCAAGAAACCGACAGACCAACAGCCCAAAGGGAGACAAGGCCTAGGCTGGTTGTTGCATGGGCAGCCAAAATGATGACCCCTCAAAAAAGAAAAGATCCAATAAACTGCTACAAAGCCAATAACCATAGATCTTCTGTAAGAGATTCCTGTTATTATCGTGTCATTAAGGATCAACCAAAAAAATCTTGTGCTTCAACATTTTTAAGCAATAATTATGATTTAAGTGGATGAATTGCAATATTTATAATTTAAGTGGATGAATTGCAAAAACGTACAATTTTAAGTTCCTAGCATAAAATTAAGCAGTGTCATACAATTGTAGCATCCAACCCTTGTCGCATGCATGGATATGGGAGAAAATATAACGACCAGAAAATCAACGAAAAAACAAAAAGCCTTCCTAGCTCTGCTCCAATAACGCAATTCTGGCCTTTTAAACTAAAAAGTAATCCAATCTCACTATGTTCCATTTTTAGAAGGTGGCTCGGAGCCTAAAGAAAATTAAGTAGTGTCACACGATTGTAGCATCAAACTGCCGCCACATGCATAAATATAGGAGAATATTCTTTGGTAAAAAAATACGTGTACAAAAACAAAAACTAAAATATAAACAAGTACCAATAGAAACAAATATTATTACAAGGTAGAATGAACTACTGGCACTAGTATATTACTATAAAAGAAGAAAGGAAATGAAAGAAACTTGAAAAATTATGACAAAAATTTCTACAAGGATTTCACTTGGTTTTGTATATTGTGGATTTAAGCAGATCAATTACAAAAAAACAATTCTATTACATGTTCCTGACACAAACTTAAGTGGTGTCACACAATTGCATCATCAAACCACTGTTGTATGAGCGAGAAAAATAAACATACTTTTTATGCAGTTTTTCTTTTTACCAATAAGCAAAGACACGTAGTTAAACAATAACAAATCATACAAACATATGTTATTCTAAGATAGGTTATTGAATTAAGGGCATTGGTATTACCTTAAAAGAAGAAAGAAAATGCAGAAATAAAACTTCATGAAACGGTGACAAAAACTTCCACATAGATTTTATATAACTTGCACTGTTTCACAATAGCGAGGACAAGCATGTAATCGCGGAACTTTCAGACAATAGTATGACTTTGTACATAGATTGCATAGAACTTTCAGACAATAGCATGATTTGGTACATAGATTGCATAGAACTTGCATGTATGTGTCCCTGTTATACTCGGTGTTGATAGGAAAAAATAACAGTGTTAGAGATTAGTCGTCTCTCGACACACTTAAAAATTGAAGTGCATCTCATGCCAGTGGCATGTCCTCTCCATCTCTCTCTCACACACATACACACAAACAAAAAGAGACCGACACACATACACAAAAGGAATAAAAAACAAAAAATGAGGGAATAGTAGTCATGAACGTTTACCCCCCCCCCCCCCCCCCCCCCCAAAAAAATCCTCAACACAGAGAAGACCATCATGCGCGGATGCATACACCCACCCCTACCAGGGCTCCTATATCTCGCTTGACACGAGATGGAGCCTCAATCGCCTAAAGCGAGCTTATGGTAGGCCAGCCCAAGTAGTGTTAGTACTTTTTTACTTTTGTTTCATTTCAAAATATTATTAAAACATATTATTCATTACAAAATGAATTTACTTAAAATGTTTACCACACATTTTAAAAATGTTAACGAGGTGTATAAAAATTGTTTGTGTAACATCTAAAAAATTTTATAGCCTTCAAACAGAAGTAGTGAAATTTTAGAAAAATGTTCAGGCGTTTTAAAAATGTGATCATGATATTTTTAAAAATGTTTGTACAATGTAAAAAATATATGCTCGGAGTGTTTTAAAAATGTTTCATGGCATTAGAAAATTGCGCAATTTTAAATAAATGTTTCATGTTATTAAAAAATGTTAAATGTGTAATTGTAAAATGTTTATCATGTATTCTAAAAAAGTTTGAAACGTCCCGCAAAAAAAGTTTGAACCATATATTTTTAAAAAATATACATCATATATTTGAAAAATGTTGATTGTGTGTCAAAATATTTTCCACAAGTATATGAAAATGTACAGTGTCTGTTGGAAAAAGTAGGCATGTGTTGAGAAAATAAGAGGGAAAAAACTAAAATAAAAACAATAAAACCGGTGAAGAAATGCAGGAAAACAGAAAACCAAAGAAAAGCAAATGAAAGGAACAGAAAAAATGAACTGAAAATTGAAAAGAAACCATGAAGGAAAACCCAAAAGAAATTGAAGGAAAAAGACGAATAAAAAAATCTAACTCGCCGGACCACTAAGGGAACTCTTTGAGACGACGCTATCTTCGAGGTCGTAGTAAGCGACTTATAGTTCCGGCGCACCCCTGCTGCCCTGGCGACGGACTGATTTAGTAAGCGGCCCAACAATCTCGTGCGCTCATATGGTACTATTGCATAATGTTTTTTAGCTCAAAAAAAGCATAATGTTTTTTTAATGGTTTCAATTGTACCATAATGTTTCATGATGTATCATCAATTAATAAAGAGAGCGCACTTGTTTCAAAGTAGATTTTGCTATGAAGAGACATTCCAAAAAATTTGGCTAGGAAGAGAGTGTGTGACATTTCCTTCTAAATGTCAATCAAATGCTAGCAGCATATGACACAACATGTATCTCAGAGCATCTCCAACAACCGCGCTATATAAGCGATGCGCCGTAAATTTGTGGTTTTAGCGCGCGCAATCACTAAGCGAGCTCCAGCGGAGGCGTAATAACCGTGCACGCGGCATAAAGAGTTCAGCGCGCGGTCCGAATCGCTATCGTGCGCCTTTTTTTGGTGCGCCTGCTTCCGCGCGCCACACACTCGAGCGCTCGCGGTGGCACGGGCGGCATGGGTGGCGGTGGCATGGGAGGCCGGTGGCATTGGCGGCACGGGTGGCGGTGGCATTGGCGGCATGGGAGGCCGGTGGCATTGGCGGCACGGGTGGCGGTGGCATTGGCGGCATGGGAGGCATCGGTGGCTTCGGAGCTACCATGGGCGGCATGGGTGGCATGGGTGGCTTTGGAGCTACCATGGAGACCATGGGAGGCATGGGTGGCTTCGGAGCTACCATGAGAGGCATGAGTTTTGCGTCTCTCATGGGAGGCATGGGAGCACCTCCGGGCGGCATGGGCGGAATGTCTTCCGGTGTGCCTCATCACACACCTTCCGTTAAAGATCTTGCCAACACCTTCCGAGCTCCACATGATGATGCGGCGTGCGACAATGAAGAGGAGGAGGAAGAATCGTCTTCGGATGAGAAAGATGAATCGGAGGAAGAGGAGGACGGAGACGAGGATGAGTCATGATTGTTGAGATGTGCCATTCGTTTGTGTGAACTTTGTCATGAACTTCGTTCGGATTTTGAACTTGGTTGGATGATGTTGTGGGCATGAATTTAAACTTTTATGTCATGAACTTTGTTTGGATTTATGTCTTTGTTTTCATGTTTCAAACATCATCAACTCCAAAACTCAACATATGACAAGCGCCGGCTGCTCGCGCGCGCTGCAGTTTAGCGCGTCTGCTGGACCGGCTCGCGCGCGCTAAACTTTGCAGCGGCCGCTGGAGCAAGCGCATCGCGCCGCGCAAAAACAGGCAATCCGCGCGCTGCAAAAGGTTTTTTAGCGCGCCGCGCGTAGCACGGCTGTTGGAGATGCTCTCAGATGGTGGTTGAACTATCCAAACATTTATGAGATTGCAAAATGCAGATATATATATACGGAGTAGTCAGAAATTCTGACTTCCAAAAAGCACAAGCATGCAAGAGAATCTACCTACGTCGTACTACTATTTCACTTTCACTACGCGCTCGACGATTGTGACGAGATCACCAGCTCTCCTGTATTCACCAGCAAACTACGCACTCGCCGCCGGCCAGCCTAGGGTGCGTGGACACTCTCGCCGTAGCCGCCGGCTGGCAGCTTCTAGAGAAGCTTCATCTGGTCGTAAGCCACCAGCCCAATGGCCGCCGCCGGCACCGCCTTGACGTACGCGATCCCCAGCCCGGCGTACAGCCGCCGCACGCCCTCCTCCCGCGCGATGGCACGGATGCCCTGCAGCACGCCACCGGTTGCCAGTCCGAGCTGCATCCGTCGCCGCACCACGCCCAGCGGGTACGTCGCCGTGCTGGCCAGCTGCGCCGCTGCCACCCCGCACGCCAGCTGCGCGTCCGCGCGCCCGTCGTACCCCTCGGGGAGCCGCCGCTTGAGCCACTCGTACGCGCCGAACTTGATCCCTGCCCTGGGCAGCGCGCGCGCCAGCGCCGGGCACGCGCCGCGGTACAGCCCGCGCACGCCGCCACCCTCCGCGTACGCGGCCCGGAGGACGCCGTGCACGCTCGTGCACGCGCCGTCGCCCGAGGCGAGCCGCGCGCGGGCGAGGTCGAGCGGGTACGTCGCGAGCAGCGCGGTGCCGCCGGCGGCCGAGCCGGCGAGGACGTCCACGGCCGACGACGACGGGGCGGCCGTGGCGGCGAGGAGCCAGCCCCTGTACCGCTCGTAGGCGGCGAAGTGCAGCGCCTTGGACGGGAACACGCGCAGCGCGTTGGCGCCGTTGCCGCGGTAGAGCCCCGCGACACCTTCCCGGCGGTAGATCCCGACGAGCGTCCGGACGGCGCCGACGCCCCCGGGTTCGCCGCCCGTTCGGCGGAGGAGCTTCACGCGGCCGAGCGAGGCCACGGCCGTCTTGGCCAGCACGCCCGCGACGCCGCCGGCCAGCATCTCCCTGGCGGAGGCCGGCGTCGAGGCGACCGCGGTGTCGAACATTACACCGCTCCTCGCGGCCATGCCGCTGGTTCTGGTGCCCGCACGCGTCGGCGTCGGGTCGGCCATCGCTCCTGGACCAGCAACGTACGTTGATGTTCGGTTTGCGCCATCGGTTGGTTCTGTGGTGCCGTACGTGTAGATCGTTTGATCCCGGCGACTCATCGGAATCAGAGTTCATCACGATCTTTTGTGAAAGAGTTTGATTACGGTACGAAATTTGGGTTGCAAAAAAATAAAGGAGGTATAAGATATTGTGAACTTGAGAGGAAGATCGGAAGAAAAAGTGCCCTCACGCAGGATCGAACTACGGACCTTCAGTTTACAAGACTGACGCTCTACCACTGAGCTATAAGGGCTGTTTTGATTCATTTTAGTATACATTGGTTAAAATAATCAATTGTCAACGCCATTTTCTATTAATTTAGTCATTAGTTAATAAAATGTATACAATCACAAAACAAACAAGCCCTTATAGCTCAGTGGTAGAGCGTCAGTCTTGTAAACTGAAGGTCCGTAGTTCGATCCTGCGTGAGGGCAGTTTTTTCTTATCTGTTGCTACTTCCTACGTATTCCCTCCGTTCGAACTAAAACCATAACATTAACTGATTATGAATAGCTGAACAAGAAAATTTCTTCCATATGTTTGTCACCTTTCCGCATCTTTTTTTTTAGCTGCACCTTTCCGCACTTTGATCAAACATAAACTTGGCAAGATGTATATATAAACCTCAGCACAGATCTTCGAGACTTGTACAATTATCGTGATTAATTTTCCCAGAATCTATTGGTTGTTTAAAGCATCTACACTATCTTGGTTTTGGCCTTACTGGTCAACAAAAGTTAACGTCTTCCGCATTAGACAAGCATTGCCTTCTGCAAGTGCTTGATTTGGTTTTTCCTAAGAATATTCGTTTTTCCTTTGGTGAATACATGATGATTAATCTCATCTAGCATACGGTACGTAATCTGTTTTTTTTTGATAGAAAGACTGTAAGGGAACCCCCTACAGTATAATTGGTGCAACAAACCCAAATTGCAAGTATCATGCCTTGAACCTGGGTGGGTGGGAAGACATCAACCCCTCCCCACCACTAGGCTATGCCTTAGTCTGCTGCGGTACGTAATCTATAGTAAAGTCAGCTCAAGATTCGAGTTTCTCCCTTGTTTCCATCCAATATGGAGCACCTCGGATCAACTCTACTCACGGCCAAAAACTAATTCCAAAATGCCACCCCAAAACTGAATTCCGCAAAAATAATGGGTACGGGGAGGGTGGTTTCTAATCCATGCTCAAAACATTACCCCCGAAAGCACATTTGAAAAGCTATTATTCCCCTGTTTTGGCCATATACTTCATCATTGAACTTCACTTCCAACTTAATAATTCAAGGTATGTAATTAAACATAGCTCAAATAAAAGTCTAAGATAAACATAACTAAAACCTACTTGAACATCACAAAAGTCAAGCCTTCATACCATGGCAAACAACTATATGCAAAAACTTAAAACTGTGTCACCTAACTAGGCCTCGCCGTTAGATGAAATATCGATGAAATCTTCAGCCGGCACTAGTATCTTATGTGTTTCCTTGTCGGCAGCAATGTCCTCTTGTAGCTCCTCCCAAGCCTAGTCGTGGGCTATGTGGTGCCTCGTACGTCGCGACACGCTGCTTGCAGTAGGAGAGCTCTCTTACAAGGCCTTTATTGCGCGGCGCTCGCTGGTAGCGTGTTGCTCATGGGCCACACGCTCTCGGTAATACTAGGCATGGGAGGACTCGATTGCACGGTGCTTCTCGATGTCACGTTGCTTGCGGACGACAAGCTATGCACAATAGTCTTTGGCAGAGGCGAATATGGCAATCCTCTCCTCCTCTAGCTTGTGCTTCAGCTGCTCATACTACGTGAGGGGGGGGGGGGGGGTCGAACTTAGAGCTAGATTCCACCTCCATCGCCAGGTCATTGTTGTTGAGCACGATGATGGGAGAATCGCGATAGAGCTCGACGACGCCTGCCCACGCAGCTCGGGTACGATGGGGATGTGGCACACCATCATCAGCAGGCTCATTAAGCAGGGATGGTTTCGATATGGGGGCAACTCTGGATAGATGCAGAGGAGGCAGAAAAATCAACGGCGGTGGAATCGCAAATGACGGTTGGGAGCCATGAAAATTCATATAGATACCCTTATTGGATTTGGGTGTTCAATGACAAACCAGTTGAGGGGACTAACATTTTTAAGTTTATTTCAAGAAAAATATTCCTCATGATTTGAGTGATATCAATTGTGACCACTAGCTCCAACTTTTCAAGATATTGTTTAAAGTCAAAGGCCTAAAAATAATCCACTTCAGCTACTCAACTCCTATGTTTTCTTAAGCCCCGGCACCACCTTGTGTTTCCTACCCGGTAATATTGAGCCCGTATGGAGTGAACTAACCCTTTCCAGCAACCCCATTTTTCCAGCGTCAGAACTGCCGCTTAATTTGTTCTGGCACTGTCGGGCCATGTTTCTTGAAACCTTTCCTTTTCGTTCTGGCATCACCGAGCATAACTATTTTCACGGCACTTCTGAGCACTTATGAGATACTTTTGCATCGAGTTGCAACATGGGTCGGTACTCCTGGGTAAATCCTTCATGTACTTTCCAGCATAGTTTTCAATTGATAACTACGTTGTTTACTATGGTACTATAGAGACGTTGTTTTACATGGTACTTCTGAGTCAGTTATATCCGGTAGAAAAGACCCACCTTTTTGTCGTCTGAAACATCCGCTCTACTTTACCCCGGTACTTCTGGGTGTCGTGTTCTCAGTGAGGATTTTGGTACATGTTTTGTCCGTTCAATATTTTGAGCGTGTCTAGTAGTTCCGAGATATATTTCTATGGTACTTCTAGGATAGTTACTTCTTTAAGATAATGGCTAGATTTCTGTCGAGCTCTATATATAGACTTGCATACCCCTTCCTTGTGGCAAAATAACCAGTCATTTCACTCCATTTGAATTGCGACTTTTTTCAAGTCTAGACAGTCTCAAGGCAAGAAGAGAAGAAAAGAAGTTCTTGGGTGATTCCATGAACACTTTCATGATTCTTTAAAGGCCAAGCTCATGTATTTTTTTTCTTAAACACCTACACCTAGTGTTCCTATCTTCTTACAACATTTGTATGATTTGTGAGAGAAATACTTTGAGGAGTTGTACGAAGTGACTTTGCTTTGCTTGTTACTTTTGGGTTCTTGAGAAGTACTTTGTTTAAGTATCTTTTGTGGAGTTGTACCAAGTGACTTTGCTTTTTTTGTTACTTTTGAAGGGTGTGCATCTTCTAGACGGTTAGGGGTCAATTGATAGCCTTCAACCATCATATTGTTAAGGAATCAAGGGAGGTCGGGAGATTACTTTCTCTGTGCAAAGAACTACCCCGAGTGAGGCTTGTGCAACATGTTGGTTCTGCTTGGTGGGGTATAGGTGCCTTTTGCGCATCAATTAGAGGGGGTTAAAAAAACACCTTTTTGGGCTGGACACGTTTGGCTATCAATTAGAGCTGCTCTCACCATGACGGTTGGCAATTTGATGATATCAAGGAGTTTGAATGTCTTTTGATGAATCCCTTTTCTCCTTTGAGTTTTCAAGGCGTCACGTTTACCCTTGACTCATGGTTGAGGTGTGATAACCCTAGAGGAGGGGAGCGGAGCAAAGATAGTGGCATTCATGTGAGTTCGTAACAACGGATGTTGGATTCATATGTTTCCTATGGTTTCTTTAATAATAACTATAAGAACCTATTTCCGTAGGCCTTTCTTTTTCTTTCTCGGGCCTTTGGGATTTTATTGGGACTGCGGGGCAATTTGTCTGCACGTGCTATGCGTATTTCGGGGGACGTGATGGTGTGTGATTTCTATGTGCCCCTGTGATTTTTGTGGAGATGCAGTTCTTATCACATGTCCAGTTTCCTATGAAAGACTCTTTACACCTCATGAACCCCACCGCCCACCGCCGTGTATATAAAATGCTTTGCCTCCTTTTCACTAAGGGGCCTCACCTCATCTCTAGAGCTCACCCCTACGTCACTCCATGCTTCAATTGTCATGGGCTGATGCGTCAGTGCCCTCGACCTCGAGCCCGCCCAACCAATCGACGGCTCGACCTCATGCCCACCCAGGCTGTCGGCGCCCCGCTATCTCCGGCCCTTCCAATATCATATGTTTGTCGGCCACTGTTCACCGCCGGCACACCTCTCTCTCCCATCCTCCGCCACACTTCAGGCCTCCCCGTTGTCCCTTCCTTCCCCACAAACACTCCGCGGAAGCCGCTCTTGGACCGGCTCCTCGTAAGTGCAACAATGAAACACCGGTGCCGCCTGTCTTCTATGGGTAATGCATGACGATGAGCACTGGATTCACTTTATGTTTCTTGAGCTGTGAGTCAAATTTGGATGTGGATTTCTTGAGACATGGTACATTGTATGTTGTCAAAAACATTCAGGATTTTTTTAATCATCGTTAAAGGTGTTAATCAGTCATCTTAGTAAATCAGTGCATCCAATATGCCCCCTACATCCAGGCCTCCGCACTCCAGAAATTTACAAAACCCATGCTCCAAACTAAGTAAATACTCCATGGCCCCATGCTCCTGAATGAGATGGAGTACACGGCATGTCGGATCAATTCCATGCTTCTGTTCAATGCCATCGCCAGGTCATCACCGCCCACCCTACTCCGGATGAGATGGAGTCGCCGGCCGGCCTGCGGATAGACCAGCGATCGACGGTACCAGTTTACAAGAGAGAGTTCACATGAACCAATTGTCATGACTCGGCTACAGCTACTCTCTGGCCCTGGCCATTTGCTTCCCTTCTCTTCTGCTATCACACAAATAAATCTCATCTTAGTACAGCAGCAAGCAGAGTAACAAAAGTAACACGAGTCAACTAGACCGCAAGAAAACGCCATGGAGGCGCAGAAAGAAAGTGGCACCTCGGTGGAAATCGAAGACTTCCTAGAAGTTGAGAACTGGCTGAACATCTCCCTCAAGCTCCTCCTATCCTCCTCCGAGGTCGATGGCCTAGCCTCTGAAGCAACATACATGAGAGTTCCCCTGGTGATAAGAGGCAGCTCTTGCGGGATATCACCACTACCATCTCCGGGTTGGCGTCGCACGGCCTCCTTGGCAGCTTCCAGCCCAGCGTCCGTGAGTATAGCTTTTAGATCAGCACCGCTGAACCCTTCCGTCATTGATGCCAGAAGTTCCAGATCGGCATTGCTTGCCAGAGGAAGCTGAAACAATGCCCACAGTTCTGCCACCGGTCAGAATGACAATCCTTGCCAAATTTTGTTCTCATAGGGCGTATTTCCAATTATGTAAACAGGAGCATATATGTCACCACCCAACCCACAGAGGTAGATCTCAAGTTTATTTTCATCATGTTGAACGGAAAAGCAAATTGAACACACCATGTCATACCTATAAAGTGATAAGAGAAGTAACTTTCCACAAGAATTTTACCTCCTTGGAGAGCACCCTGAGAATGTCCAGACGCTCATTCCTTTGCGGAAAGTCGCAAAATACAAGCCGATCAAATCTTCCAGGTCGTAATAGTGCAGCATCAATTTCGCGCGGCTTGCTGTATTTGCAAGGAATAACCAAAATTATTCTTCACAGGCATGTGTGATTTCTATAGCAGAATTTGAGTCAAGGGGAAAGAATGGAAGCAAAGGTAGCCAGAAGCAATTTCCTAATCAACACGTGAGAGAATCAATATGGCTCTTTACTTGGGGAAGTTACTTCTATTTGAAAATGAATGGGGTACTTAGCAAAGTACGCACTTTATGCCCCTATTGACCAGAAATTCATGAATTGGATCAAACCTTCCACAGGAGCAGTATTTTGGTATCATGGTGCTATTTTAGAAGGTTAGATAGTAATAGTATAGACTCAAGAAAACCTGCCGAATCCTGCCTGCTGGTAAATGACTTCTTTTTTTTCTTTCTAAAAATTATTTTGGAGGGTCTAAATTTGTTTCTTTTTTACTGGTAGCAGATAATGCATCTGTTACCCTTTGCAGTAACTTACTTGGTGGCAGCAAATACAAATACTCCTGTCAGAGCTTCTACACCATCTAATTCCGTCAAAAACTGCACAAATGGTACAAAAGTAATTCAAGTAAGCAATCACATTGTTTCAAACCAATTAGGTAACATGAATGTTATTAAGAAGCAGGAGCCTCCGTTGATTTTACCTGGTTGACAACACGGTCAGTAACTTGTGTACCATGTTTTCCTCGCTGTGGTACAAGAGATTCGAATTCGTCAAAGAAAAGTAAACAAGGTGCTGCAGCAGCTGCCTTTGCAAACGTATCACGAACCTATGCATAAAAAACTTAAAATCAGAACCCAATTATACATTGTTTAGTTTTTAGAATGCTTTTTATCTTTTACTGATTTACAGCTTATGGTTGACTACGGATGTGTAACTATGCAACATACTATGGAAGGTAAACCTCTAATGGATCGTGAAATGCTAGTAGTGGCAGAGCAAAAGGAATGATAAATCGTTTGACTCTTTTGCTTCTGTAAACTAATTAGGCCACTGCAATCCTGCCCGTTGATTCAGAAAAAGAAAATCAAATTCAGAATGATGGTTCCTCACATATTGCTCAGTAGAACCAATGTACATATTCATCAATTCTGGCCCCTTGATTGGAATGAACCGTAAAGAATACGCAGCAGCTACAGATTTCACAACAAAGGGTTTTGCCACAGCCTGTTGGGCCATACAGGAGGATGTTCGATCGCAGCCTTACAGGAGCCCCAGCAAAAAACTTTGGATATTTTAGTGGCAATTCAATAGTCTGCAATGAAGAATGAGAAAAGGTAAGCAGGAAGCTCCTGAGCAACACACACACGGAATATTTCATTCTCTGTTCATAAAACTTTGAGTTTGATGAGACAATCCTCCAACATTTGGAATTATTATGTGTGCATACCTCTTTAATAACATTTACAACTTCGGAAAGTCCTCCGACATCTTCCCATCCATTGCTAATCTCAGGCGAAAATTTACTAATATCACGCATCGCAACAGGAGAAAAGTTCCTCATGGCTTTCAGGAAGTCTTCCTCCACCAGATTTACAGTAGAAGACCCAAGCAAACGATCCGAAGCAGCAAGCACAGCCTTATCAACCAAAATTTCCTACAATACAGGAATACATAAGGCATGATCAAAACTAAAAAATACAAGCAAAAAAGAATAAAAAATAACCCTGAGCACAAGTGTAGAACAAAACAGAAGCATGCTCCTGTTATGTCTTTGCTCCATCAGGTCTATGATGTGAACTTGAAAGCTTAGCCAGGTTCCAACCGTTTGGACATATTTCTATGGTACCATACAAAGTTTTACGCAGTAACTAATACACCCAAAAGATTAAGTTGCTGAAAAACAAGTAACCAAATTTGATTTTTTTTCTTATGACAGACTCCAAATGCCAAAACATCCCAAGCGAGAAATAAGTGACTCTTCATAAAAAATCTTAACATGAAATGCATCATTATGGAAAAATAAGATTACCAAATCATATGCATCATAACCATCACATTTCGAAGCAATGTTGCTGATGATTTCCGCAGAACATAGTAAGTGAAGCTTGACAATTGTCTGCCTCAGTATCTCTATACGAGCAGGCACAGACAAACCAGCAACTTGGACATGAAGATCAAATCTCCCTGCAATAAAGATTAGAGTGGTCACAATTTTTCATAAAGGGTTTTTTAAACGACTAGAATCTCTCCCTATATTGCTGATCTGCAAGCAGCATAATGACTGCATTTTCCATGGCACTCATGGTGGAGATCAAGAAAGTATGCAGGCTTTGGAGGTTGGCGGGCCCAGCACCGTTAGACAGGTTGTTCAAATGTGAGATAGAAAGATAGCTGCTCTTAGGTGGGCAGTAGGTTAGGGGTCAACTTATATCTTGTATTTGTTAAACTACTGTCTTAAGTTGTCATGCCTACAGGCAACTTGCTGTGTTTACAATTCGTCTAATGAATGAAATGATCTCCAGTGGGAAATAAAGGATATACAGATTTCCTGTGTATTCTCAAAGAAGATGATTGAGCTTTAAGATCAGAGAAATAGGTAAGGGATAAAAACCTGAGGAAGTCAACTCTTGAGGAAGACACTTAAGTGACTTAGCTGAAGCCAGAAATGCAACAGGTCCATACCCACACATGCCATGACTTTTATCCTAACCAGAGCATGGAGACACGTTAGTGAAAAAAAAACATACAGTACAATGACAAGTGTTATTGTATCCAATGGAAATTTAGGTGTCCCTGGAGCTGATGGGTGTTTCCTCACAGAAATTAAATAGATAATGAGAGTGTGAAACTTCGGGACAGACTTACTCTGTACTCATCTAGCATGTCTATCAAATATTTCACAATAGCACTAGAATTGGACGACTGAGATTTTAGGTTGTCCGGGGAGAATGAAATTAGACTGTCCAGATCATCGAATATTACAACTGAAGGGGGGTGAACAATAGCTTCATAGATATAGTCTGCAATTTGCTGAAGCTGCTTCTTATTCTTCTCAGTAGCTAGCTTTGAGCAGTCTACATAAACCCTACATATGAAAAAACAAGCACATATTAATACTATGTAAAGAAATATTTAGTGCTATGGAAGCATGTTTATTTAAAACTCAAATGACGCCCTAACTCAGGTTCACCACAGCTTCGAAAACAAAATCAGTTTAAACAAAATATTTGGCTTAACATGTTTTATTCATCAGCACATAAGCACTCAATCCATTTGCCCAAAAGTAAAACAATTTTGCAAAAGAAACAGAGCAACTTCAAAGCAATAGAAGGCCTGAATTTTTTTGACTGAATTACACTCAGCATTACTTCATTGCCAACTACTCAACTTATTTTGATAACTCGAAACCATCTGGCGCTTCCTATCAACACTATGAAATACTACGCCATTATTTTTCTCCCATAAAAGAAAATGAAAAACTTAACCAACAGTATACCATGCTTTGCTCCATGAGAATACACTTCAACTTCAAAAATATGAGTAAAAGAAGAAAAGGAAGGTCACTTTATGATGATCTATAACTTAGGTAACTGCACTTAGCCAACTATGAGCGCATTCCAACAACTTGGCACTTGGCAGTCAAAGGTCAAAAACATAATCAACCAAGTAGGACAAATTGGCAACTAATTTGCTTACACATGAGCCAGAATTTCTTTATGCTCTTCAAAGTGTCTTGCAACAGCTTTGCATAAGGTTGTTTTCCCAGAACCCTGAAATGAGACAAAAGTAACAAATAAAAGAGTAGTACGGAAGAACAGGAAGAAATGAGGACATTTCAGAAGAACCCTAGTGCAAAATAGATATTTGAACCAGATTCATATAAGATTTCAATTAATCTTAAGAGGTAAGAACGTGTGCTTACTGGAGGGCCATATACAAGAACATTTCCTGGATAGGGACACTTTATTCTACTCAATAATTTTAGAGATGCTGAAGACAAAAGGACACTTAACCCTACAGAGAAGTGCATCAAGATTCAGTCAAATGATGGATACTGTTAGTAGCATAATGGTCATCAGGGGCATGAATTATGACATATAAAAGGTTGGACGCAAGTCTAAAAAAGGATTTACTTTTTTCTATATCAGAAAATTCGTTCTCCAGCCAACTTAAAGAAGAAAGACCTCTGTCAAAGAATTTCCTTGCTCGTTCCATTGTTGAATCAAGGGATGTAGCCTTATTCAACTCCAACTTCTGAAGAGCCTGCTCAAAGTTATCAATACCATACTCAGTTGCCGTGACAAGTTCATTTTTCTTGTGCTTAACACCAAAATCAGAGGTAGTCGTCAAGAGGTAAATGAGGTCAACAGGACTGCCTCTTGATTGATCAATCACTTGAAAGTGAAGTAATGTTTCAGACGGCAGAAGCACTGTGTTTAGTTCAGGTTGGGCAATGTGAGAGGAGATTCCCTTTAGCTGCCCAATAAGCCATGATATAATGAAAGACCTCTCCTGTTTCAATTTAACACTTTCTTCCCAATTTGCAGCTGCAGTAATATCATTGAACCCACGCGACATGCTGATGTTATCATCCGTGAGAGGATCATCAGCTAAAGATATCTCACCCAGCGTTGGGAAAATATCCTGTTCTTGACAGTCTAATTCACTGTTATCATCAGAATTTCTCTCCGGCATCTTAAAGTGGAGTGGACGAATTGTTATTGCCGGTGTATTCTTATTTACAGCGGGTGAGAATCTCTGCACATAAACCCCTACAAATAAACTTCATTCGTTAGCACATTTCTACTAAAATAAAGTTTAGAAATGCCAGTAGAGTGTTCTGCTAAATTGTGTTGTTAATTTGTCTGCTTATTTTCATTTATGTTGCACACAGAAATACCATTTGACTTGTATTGCAGCAATATTGTAGGGTAAAGCAGTTTTTACTGCTTGTACAAACTCTTTCGGCCTTTTAACTAAAAATTAAGGTCTTTGAGAGTGGTGCTTACTTTTCTTTTGCAATTATGGAGTGCACAGAACACAACACACCTTACTAACGAAATCATAACCAAAACAAAAGAAGTAAACCAATGAAAAGACAATTTTGATCGAAAAAAATACAACTGCATCACTTACCTCATAAATCACAGATATATCCATTATATAATTAAAAAGAGATTGGAAAATAGATATCAGGATTTAAAATAAACTTATATGAATGAATACTGTTCTCCATTTCTTGATTTTTGTACTAAACCGATGAAACAGAGGATGGATTCGAGAAGGATAATATGCCTCACAAATATAGTTATAACATTATATTTTATTTAGAAAAAACAGAAACAAGAAAATAAATATCAACCTATTTAAATAAAACAGTAGACGTATCGGGAAATCATAATCTGCTACACATATTAAATGATCATTATGTTCTACAAAAAAGAATGGGTGTAGCACATTATGTCAGGATCTGAAAGATACTTACATGAATGAGCACATGTTCCAATGTAACAGCGGATGGATTGAGGAAGCATAATATGCTCTTTAGCAACAGAATCTGATAATATGATGTGGACGACAATGTGACTATTCCTCTTCATACCAGGCACTGAACCCTTGATCTGCTGATCAGAACCTTTTCCACTTTCTGTACTATCCTTTGGAGAGAATTTAGGGGTGATACTCACCAACTGAAGATTACTGAGAGACAATTTTACAGCAGTATCTGGGTGAATCTGTACAGCATATGTAACAAACACACCCAGTTGAATTCCGTTATATTCAAATCGATCTACATATTTCCCTCCTGCTTCCTGAACACGGAGGAGTGCCTTTTTATGGGGCTGTGCTTTGAGTAAATCTTGTTTAGGGGCACACTCGATAGAATTTGCATCGCCTTTTCGTTTCTTTGGTGCAACAGAAACTTCGGTTCCAGGAACAAGTTGAACTAAGAAAACAAAATAGGGAACAAAAAGGTTAACATGCATTAAAAATGATGGATAATTAGTTGATTGGACTCACCTATTGAGTTACTAGGTGATGCTGAAATAACAAGAAATTCCACAACATTATCGCCGTGCAACCATAAGGGAAATTTCATACCATCATAAACAATACCAACCTACATTAAAAACCAAAAGTGGCCATCAAGCATAAAAAAGTTAAGAAGAAAAAAAACGAGAGCTTTAGATGCGGATATATGGGCAGCCTACAACTTATGATTTTTTACATAGGATGCTTCACATGTAAAACTAGACTAGCCTGATTCGTGAAAAACTAATAAAAAACATGCTTCCATGTATGTAATATTTCGTACGTAAGTTTGCAATGGCATCATAACTTTTTTTTTTGAGGAACAGAACTAATAAATTTCGTCGATTTATCACTATAGAACTTTTTATGGAGCAATACCGTCGAGCAGCAATCTAAATGTTCATCTTGCCTTCCTCCAAAGAAATGTTCATTAGTATTTTATCGTAATGCTGATTTGGTGATAATTGAATGGTTAAGATGCGCCGACCAATATGCTGTTACCTGTTTCAAAATGGCCTCTTCTGCCAACTCTGAGTTAAGCTCCAATACTTCCCAGTCCTCCTCACTTATTGGCTCCACAGATACAAATTTGGCTTTTGGCAACGCAGAAACAGCACTCAGTGATGCTATCGTATTGTCAGGTAGCGAAATGCATGCAGCAAATTGTTGGGAAACCTAGAAATAAGAATGTGCGTGAACATTGCTGGCAATTCAGAATTTCAGATTCTTTACCATCCATGAAATTCGATTTTCTGGGATTTGCATGCTTTGCACAAATAACAAGCAAACACCAAAACCGTTCGATGTGAAGATGATAAATATATACAGTACCAAATACCTTCGAATTCTGAACCATTCATATTTGAGAAATTCAGCCACTTGTCAAAATATAAACTAACATGCAGCATCGTCAGTTCAGCAACTACCAGATTACCAGTTTGTGAGTTTGATTGATGAAAGGATTTCTGAAGCTTGCATCTCTTCTCACGATTTTAATTTAGGGAGAGTGAATTTCAAGCTCCACTAGGAATCACAGCTGAACTGTACTCAAAACTTTCCATCCTCTCTGGGCACTACGTGCGTGCGATGGGAGGAAGGAGGCGCATTAAAGGTGGCGGCTTTCAGTTTACCTCGACGGCATCTGGGGAGGCGGAGGCGGAGACGGTGCCTGCCCAGGCGAGACGCCAGCGCGCCCCGTCGGGGCCGCGCAGCTCGAGGGCGAGGACCGCGGGGAGGGAGCCGCCGGCGGCGGTGCGCTCGAGGGCTTGGATGACGGGGAGGGGGAGCGCGACGAAGCAGCTCCGGACGCCGGGCACCGTGCGCACCACCACCTCCATGGACGATGCAACCCCTGCCTGCTCGATCAGCGGAGGCCGGCGACGTACGGAACGGAACGCGCGGTAGACGGGCCGGTGGATGCTCGGAGCTACTGTGCGTGGGACTTCCGTATTGTGGGCTGCGCCTCAGCGCCTGTACGCATTACGCTGCACCTGGCCTCTCGTATTGTACTGGTATTCCATTCCATCGGACGGAGTTTTTGCCTCTCCTATGTCTCCTTTTCAGGACGTTTGCTGGAGGGCAGGGCAAAACGCAGCAGCTTTTCTTTCTTCCTCCCGAAGACAGAAAAAGCGATCTCACCTCTGCAGTCAGGAGACTCGCCTCCGTCGCCGGAGGCCGGCGGCTCCCCTCCATCGACGACTTCGGTTGTCAGCGATGAGGGGGTCATCGGATCCACGTGTATGGATCGTTTTTAGACTCTGGTAATTTAGATTTTTAGACTGTTTATCGTCTTTGCTTCGGCGGTGATGATGGCGGCGTTGTATAAAGTTTCTTCAAATCCTACTCCGACGTGGTCCTATGATTGAGGATGGATTTGAAAGTTCAAGCAAGGATGATGCGGTGGCAGGCATTCTCGTGATGGAACTGTGTCCTCGGGCTCCATTGTTGGACGGTGTTTGCTGCAGTCCATCGGCGGCATCTGAAAATTAGTTTGATTGTGTGCTGGTTGATGGTTTGTGGCTGACACATATGGTTTCCTTCTCCGGCCTCTTAGTCATGAGGGCGCGGGGGGGGGGGGGGGGGGGCAGGTTTGATTGCAGCCTAGGTTCCTGTCCCCGCCAGATTCTTTCAAACGGATTCACCTTTGGTAAGCTACTTTGAAGGTCTGAAAAGTTGCATATCAGCGATGGAGCCGTGTCGAGCTTAGGTGATGAGCTGATCAGTTGTTTGTTTGTTTTTTCCTTTGGTGGCATTGATGATGTTGTCCGAGGCAAGTCATGGGGCGTTGGAGAGTCAAGCTCAACGGTGTTGTCAGTCTTGATTGTAATTTTCTTTCTTAGTTGATGTTTCTTTGTGCAAAGACTAGAGTTCTGTTGTCTTTCAGTTTTGTCAGGTTGGTATCTATATGACTTGTATTTTGACCTTTTTTATACACTACAAAAAAAATACAATTTCGTGATGATACGTGTTTATCATAGTAGGTCACGTTTTCTGTCATGCATGTACATTCATGACAATTTTATGACAGAATCAAGATAGTCATACATGTGCTGTCATAGAAGTGTTCCTTGACATTACCAAAATTACCATCACGGAAGTATCCACTTCCATGACGATAAATCGCGCGTCACAGAAGTGCTTTCGTCAAGGGTGACCGACACGTGGCATCCACTGTAACGGAACGCCGTTAAGCTATCGGGTCCGGTTTTAGATCCGATAACCCGTTAACAGCCCCGACCAATGGGGATTTTCCACGTGTAAAATCATCATTGGCTGGACAGAACACGTGTCGGCTCGCCGTTGGGACAGATGTCATCCATTCATTGGACCCAAAGCGCCTATGATACATCGACACGTGGCACGGCCCAACAGAGGCCCATTCCTGTGAAAAGGCCGGCCCGTTTGACTTGGTCAAAAGGTGGCGGGCCGGCCCACGGCAAGCCTGTTAACGGCCTGTTCGCATATAGCTCATTTACAGCCCGCTAACCCAGGGCCCGTTTACGACCTATCCGAATTAGGTCCAGTAGCGTCATCTGGGCCGTCCAATATAATTCCAGCCCCTTTTAACTTTCGGCCCATGTATGGCCCATGACGTCTTTCGGCCCATATGAGGCCCTTAGTGACCCTTGGCCCATTAACGACCCGTGGTAAAACTGGCCCGCAATAAACAATGTATCACTTTATACCCATTAACGGCCCATTATTCCGTTGGGCCGTTTCCAGCCCATGTTATCTTTCGGCCTTCTCAGGGCCCATTTATTCTTGGGATCATTTCCAGCATTCGTTTACTTTTGGCCCGTTACTGTCATTTTCTGCTTGTGGACCAAATTCAGCCCGTGGTTACAGTCGGCCCGTCAATACGTTGGGCCGTTTTCATAGCGTCATCAAATACGACCGATTAACGACGACCCGTTATGGTCGGCCCATGAACGGACGATTTCAACTCTAGCTCATTTACGGCCATAATGTGATCTGTTATTGGCCCATGTTTGGCCAGCCGATCATACGGCCCGTAGAAGTCCTATTGATGATACGGCCCGTAGAAGGCCCATTGTGTCTACGACCCGTATAAGGCCCATTGTTTCTACGCCCCGTAGAAGACCCATTGTTTCTACGGCCCTTAGAAGGCCCATTGTTTCTACGGCCCATAGGAGGCCCATGTTAACTACAGTAAATATGTAGCCCATGGTTAATGTGGCCTAGTTTTAAAAAATAGGTTATTGTGGCCACTAGCAAACCGCGGAAAAAGAACTGCACTGACTACAAGAAAACAAATAAACAAGACAATAAGGGAATAAATAGGCAAGCAACTTACGCTATGCTATCATGGCTATTGCACATATTACATCCACTGGGCATCAAAGTTCGCCACCAGTGCAAATATAGGGAACAAAGCAGCATATAAACGCCGCAGCAAAAACAAGTCCAGGACTGAAACTACTTCAAAAGAGCTCAAGAAACAATATCCTGGGTACCCATAATGCTGGCAAGATGCTTAGCAAGCTTATTAACTTTCTCTTGTTTAGCGCTTAAATCCTCCAGCACTTGCTGTTGCACCAGAAAGTATGCATCTGAATTGTGCAGGGACTTCCTCAGTCCTTCGGCTTCCTGTTGCATAACATCTGATCGATGTCTTTCAACTTGAAGTTGAGACTCAAGAAGCCGAACTGATCCAGGCAGCGAGTTCGAAGAGCTGGTGCCAGCAGTAATAGCCAGTAACTCGAACACTACATCAAGACAGGACTTTGGGGTTGTCTTAGTGTCTTCAATATAGTTTTTATCAGCTTTTTTGGAGACCAACAGGGATGTCTCACTATCTTGAACCTTATCTGCATTACTTCCTGTACCATTGCATAACGGGGTACTCTTCTCCAATATTTTATCCGCATTCTAAAAGAGAAACAAACAAACACATCACAGGTTTACAATGTAGTATATGAAACTCATTTTGGTAAACCAGTTCAGTAGTAAGGTGGACAGGATAACAGCATGAAACAAACATATATCTATGTAGTATGGTCACTGTATGTTCTATATCATTCTAGTTTATGTTGCCAAATCAAGATAGATACAGTTCGAATCATATCTATTTAAGACAAAGCGGCTTAGACAGAATATAAGTGTGGGAAACTACACAGCAATAACAACACTTGTAAGGTGCATGGCATGAGAATATAATTGTTTATTCAATTGAAACTGAAATCAATATAGAGCAAGTTACAATAGCAAACACGTTAAAAAAACAGGTTTAAAACATACATGTTGCGCCATTGGAGTTTCAATTGCATCCTTCAAATTTGAAATTAGTTGGTATGAGTAAATACAGTGATGCAAGAGCAAAGTAGTATGAACCATAGCTACGGAACCTGACCTGAGAACAATTCTACTTCTACTTTAAGCGTTGACTTGGGGTTCGGAGTGATGGTCCTCGTGCTTTGGGCACTGCAGTTGCCTTACTAACTGCTCGTGTTTGGGTGCTCTGTGGTGGAGACGGTGCTACGGGAACTGGGTTACTATCTGCTGGGGTTGGGGTTAGAAGGGGTGTAGCTGGTTCTCTGTCCAACTGGGTAGGGATACAATCTACGTGAGTCTGGGTTATGTGTGGTGCGGCTGGTTCTTGGGCAAGTACAACCGTGGTACTATCTCCATCGACAGGTAGCACGATCTTTTCTGAAGACCGTGTTTTTACTCCCACAGATACTGCCATCACCCCCTCCAATTGAAATGACTGATAAACAAGAAAAGTAATTGAATGTACAGACATTGTAAGATAGACAGGTGTAATGGATAGTAGGGAAGAAAACAGGGCATGAAATAATTCACATTTATGTTGTCTAACCAAACAGAATAGCAGGACATAATTTCACATATATGATGGCTAATTAAACAGGATAACATGACACAATTTCACATGTATGATGGCTAACTAAACAGGATAGAATGACATACTTCAAAATATGATAACTATGTAAACAGGATGACATGATATAACTATACGATGTGTCTATTAAAGTGGTTGGCATGCCATAAATCACAAACTTGCCGTCGATGGAAACATGATGGCATGATATAATTCATGGATAGAATGACACAATTCAAAATATGATGACTATGTGAACATGATGAGATGATATAACCATGTCTTTAGAAAATGGGTTGGCATGCCATAATTTAGATACATGCTGTCTATGTAAATATCTTGACATGATATAATTCAAATATATGATTTATATACTAAGGAAGTGAGCAGAGGGCAATCGCATATATGATGTGTCAACTAAGGAGATGACATTCAATATCGTGTACATGATGTAAAAACTAAGCATTGCAATACAACATATGCATGATATGAGTAATATAACCCTGCCAAGTTTGAGCATACACCTCAGGGGGATAATAGGACTGGTCATCTGCCTCTGAATCCTCCTCTGAAGAGCTATCTGTAACCAACAAGATATCTGCTTCACCAGGTAGCATTATCTGCTCTGAAGACCTTGTTTTCACTCCAGATTTCTCCATCACCAATTCAAATGGCTGATGCACAGGAAGAGCAGTTGAATATACAAACATTGTCGACAAAAGCAATGAGAAATACAAAAAAAAGGACGGCATGATATAATTCACATATATGACGCTTGGCTAAACAGCATGGCATTGCATAATTCACATATATAATGCCTTGCAACAAGATAGCATTGCATAATTCACATATATAATGTCTTGCAACAAGATGGCATTGCATAATTCACATATATGGTAATTAGACACTAAACAGGTGGCATTCACACAAAGCATGTCTAAACTAAGCAAATGACATAGCAATGCAAGATACCATACGCACGATATGAGCAACATAGCCCTGCCAAGTTAGAGCATGCACCTCGGGGGGGGGGGGGTAGGACTGGTCATCTGTCTCTGAATCCTCCTCTGAGGAGCTATCTGTAACCAGCAAGACATGCGCTTCGTCAGATAGCATTGTCTGCTCTGAAGACCTTGTTTCCACTCCAGATTTTTCCATGACCGTGCCGAATGGCTGATGCACAGGAAGAGTAATTGAATGTACTAAGATTGTTGACAAATTTAACACGTAGTAAAAAAATGATGTCATGATATAATTCACATATAAGATGACTGGCTAACCATGGTGGCATTGCAAAATTCACATATATGATGCCTGGCTAAACAAGATGGCATTGCATGATTCACATATACGATAAAGAAACTAAACAGATGGCATTGACACAAAGCATGTCTAAACTAAGCAGATGACATCTTTGATGTATATAGTAAGCAATGCAAGGCACCATATGCATGATATTACCAACATCAGCATGCCAAGTTAGAGCGAAGACCTCATGGGGTAAATAGGAGTGGTCTTCTGCTTCTGAATCCCCTAAGAACAGTTATCTTCCTCTTGATTACGATCCGAAATGGGTGGAGGGGGGGCTGCCTTTGCGCCCACCATGGAGCGACGTATGCATGAAATTTTATTGCCACACAAGGCTCATCTCTTTTGCTCTACATGTTCAGTTCCATTGTGTACAATAACTGACATGCATAGGAATAAAACATATTGAGATTATGTAAGGAGTGCATGCACGAATCCAGAGTGATGGTAGCAAACTGTGGATAGACTCAAAACAAATGATAGCAGGCAGATAATAGCTTTAGTTAAAAAATACAGATAATGGCTCCTTTAATGTTTGTTTGCACCCAACATGAAACTCATAGTAGACACCCGAGATTAACCAGATAGTAGACAGATAGTACTGATTGCTGCCCCAATATGTACCCCACAAACCATTTAAAAACTCAAGTTTCAGCATAAGTTTGGACCTGAGTCGGAGTCTAATAGGTGAACACGACGATAAAGTAACATGTCATCATATTAAGCGATGCATAACGTAAGCAGACACGGAAGAGTGTGACCTCTCTTGCGGACCCGTGTAGTCCTCAAGGTTATCTGCTCAGTTGATGATGGTAATGCAGTTGTCGTGGCTACCGGCGGCGAGGAAGAAGATCTAAGGCGGCGAAAGACGGTCTGGAGAGCGGATCCCTGCTGTGGTGAACCCTTCCGTCGTTGGAGCAGCTGAGCTGGGGTGGAACACAGCACCGTAGGAGCAGGACAAACCACACAAGGTTTTCTTTTACACATATGTGTAACAGAAGTAATTGTGTAAGGGCTTGTTTGAATTTGAGGATTCTAACAATGCAGGGATAGGAAATAGACAGGAATAGGATAGGAATGCACGTGCAAAACAGAGAATTTAAAACACAGGATTTCTGCCAATCTGGGTGTTTGGTTCACAAGAATTGGAAGATCACAGGATGCAAAGAAGCATGGTGAGATTAAGTCAAACCACAAGAAGTGTACAACCTCTTTGGCGAAGCCATGTCGATCTCAGCGCGATTGGGTTGGCCGGTGAGGATGCTCCGGCTGACTTGGCTGTCGGAGGAGGGGAAGAAGATCTTAGGCGTCTAGAGATGGAGCCCGAGGTACTGCTCCGCTGTGATGGAGGGTTTCGTCGTTGGAGCAGCTCCGGTGAGTTGTATGACGCCGAGGCTGAAGCAGGACAAGAGAGACAACGTTAACCTGAGTGGAATTCTAATAGCATCTCCAATAGATGACGTAAAATACATAACCACAAAGTGCTAGATGTATACATCGGCCACTCATCTCTGAACTTAACTGTCGAAACTGAATTTAACTATCGAAACTGAACTTAACTGTCGAAACTGAATTTCGCTGTCGAAACTGAACGCACTAGAGGTGAGGCTACACGTCAGTCGACTGACTTTTTCATCTCTGGTCAGTCGATTTTGCAGCCATTGGATACGAAATCAAGGGCCTGTAGTTCATCTTCAACGTCCACCCCCTGAGCTGCCAGCCACCACCGGCCAAACAGCCGCCCCCCGCCACCCGCGGCCGGCGGTGCACCGCCCCGCCTGCCCCGAAAACACTCCCCACCGCCGGTCCGCCGCCGCCCCGGCCATCCCTCTAGGCCCCCCCGTGTCGAGCTTTTTCTCCGGCGATCCCCACGCCACCGCTCCACCACCGCCGGCGACCATCGCCCCCACCCTGAACCCTAAGATAGATAGTGGGGTACCTCTCCGGCGAGCCCCCTTCCCGCTGCGGCTGGTTCTTCCTTAACTCCGGCGAGCCCCCTACCCCCTGAAAATTGATTGACCCAAAAGTCGATTCAGTCGACTGAAGTGTAGCTAAATCGGAGCAACATCGCAAGCAAGAGCAAGAGCGAGAGCAGTAGCGCGAGCAAGAGTAGACCAGGCAGGGGACCGAGAGCAAGAGCAGAGCAGCAGCGCGAGCGAGAGCTAAAGCAGCAACAGCTCCTACTGATGTGGACGTCGCCGCCGAGGGAGCGACGCCGTGGAGGAAGTGGCCGGCGACGCCGCCGTGGATGGAGCCGCGCCGTGTCGGCTCGGGACCGAGCGCCGGTAGCACCATGAGATCGAATCAAGAAGAAAATGCAGCGATTAGTGTACAACCTCTTTGGTGGCGCCGATTAGGCCGCAGCTTCATCCGAGGAAACGATGATGATGATGCTCTTCCGGTGGTGCAGGTGAAGACGGCGGTGTGGGAATGGAGGTGGCGCGAAAGACGAGGGGAACGTCGGGGCAGCTCCTTGGAGGTGGAGGATGGGGTGGCTGAACCGGCGGGACGACCATATCGACGACGGATCCTCATCCGGTACGGTGGATGAGGGACGTCGAGGTGTTGTTGTGGATGACGTCGTCGGGGAAGAGGCTCCGGCTGGGTGGCGGACGGAGGAGGGTGTGGGGCTTCGCGGGTTTTCCCGGCCTCGGTGTACGAATGGGTGGGCGGATGGGATGGGAGTGGGGAACCATGGCTTAGAGACGCGCTTGTCCAAAATGTGGGGTAAGTTACGAAAGTACCCCCACCGATTTGAGGCGGTTCTTTCGGTTCAGGGGTATCACGGGCATTTTGCGTGTCGGGATTTCACAGGAGGTGGGAGTTTTCGCGCGCGTTGTAATTTTGGAATAGCAAGGCGCGGGTTGAGATGGAGGGAGTTGTCGGAGCACAACGAGACAAAGATTTATCTTAAATATTTCGGGGTAACAAGGCGCGGGTTGAAGAGGCGGGAGTTTCGCAGCACGATAGACAGAGACGCTAGCTTGAAATTTCGGCATAACAAGGTGCGGCTTGAAATTTCTGGAGAACAAGCTTAACATGTACCCAAAAAAAGACAATTTAGACTAGTATGATATACTACGCACAACACACACACAGACACCATTTAGACTAGTAAGGTACACGTGCATTGCACGCATGAGATTTGGCAACCAAATTATGAATAAATACCACATTATAGCATGTAAGCTTTGAGTCATATATGCATGATGTAGATGTTCGTTTAATTCTTATAGTTCATTTCATTCAAAATCATCTAGTTTTTATAAGAAAGCTAATCTATTTTAAGATTCATGGAATTGTGCGTTGTAAGGCATAAAGTAAAAACAAATCATGTAGAAAAACATTTGGGCAACTCTGATACGGAAGATTCTAGAACAAAGAAGAAGTGCTTGTGTTTTGAGGTTTGTGCATTATGCTTAAGTTCAACCATAGAGTCTTCTAGATAGTAAATGTGGAAAAATCTGGTGGAATCTAGATGATATCCAACGGCCAGTAGTGCTCAAATTTGCCAGCTCTGCACCATCAGATTGGCCTCATCCAACGACCATCTTTCAAAGTTAAAGTTATCCGCACACTATATGAAAAATATAAATATAATATATATAGGGGTATAGATATAGATATGTGATGCGAAAGCCACCCATCATCTCCAATTAGAATAGTGTGTCCATGCACGGATGCAATGTGGCCAAACGATGTCTGCCATCGGCATCTCAAATTCAAACCAGTCTGACCTTGTTCTATGTGTATACATTACAACATGCTCGTTTCCAAACCACACCACGCAGATCTCCTTTATATTCATGCATGCATGGGTTTCAAACATCATGATCTCTTATTCAAATATTTGAATTCAACTTTACATTGATTATGACCTCACCTAGTCTTTTACACCCACACATTGGTCTTCTCTTTATAATTGTACCACTAACTTTCTCTCGTGCATGCATGCACACACACTACCAGTCGGCATTATCCATCGCACACATGCAATCTTTTTCTTCAGGTCGGTCTCCCATGAAGGCACACACACACATCCCCCTCTCCATCATACCGGGCATTCTTTATCTCTCATGTGCATGCGCAACGATCGATGTTCCTCTATGTGTGTGTGTATATAGCTAGGTCTTTCATAGTTTTCCACATAAATCGATCAATCTATATATCTAGTGAGGTCTCACCCTCTTTCCCACGTCCACATCGATCAATCTATACCTCTCTATATAGGATTACATATATAGCTAATACACCCACATTAATTATATATCCAACGCCCCCCTCTCATTATCCATGCCTTCCGCTTCATCTCTCAGACGCGCGCACAATGGCGAAGACAGGGGCAGCAAGGGCCCTGCCCCCCTAACATCACTATATAGCGAGGCTAATGAATGTGATCATTAGACAATTGCTGGTAAAAATGGTTTAAGTTGATGAATTGGCCCTCCTCGTAAAGGATTAGCAATGCTTGGCCCCCTAGCTCATGGGACATTTTTCATGGCTCCGCCACTGCGCGCAACAGCGCACGTTCTCGCCCCTCTCTCTAAATACCGATCTCGCAGTTGTGCACTCCTTCATAGTCTCCCTCCACTCGGCCCCTCGCACCATCTTCTAGCCCCCCACCGGATTTTGCCACATGTACAATCTAGCAGACTCCATGGTTGAACTTAAGCATAATGCACAAATCTCAAAACAACAGTGGTTCTCCTTTGTTCTAGAATCTTCCGTATCATAACTGCCCAAACTTTTTTTCTAGTTGAATTGCCATTATTTGTTTTTTACTTTATGCTTTACAACGCACAATTCCATGAATCATAAAATAGATTAAGGGCTTCTTTGATTCAAAGGATTCTCGAAGGAATATTGGAGGATTCTAATCCTTAGGAATTTTTCCATATGATTCATTTGCACTAGATTTCATAGGAAACATCCCATCCACTCAAACCTCTTTGAAAGAATTCTGCGGTTTTTTCTATGCACAATCAAACACTCGTACCATCCTGTAGGATTCAAGACGACATTCCACTCTAATCCCATGTTCTTCCTATTCCCGCGTTTTGGAAATCCTACGAATCAAAGAGGCCCTAGGTTTTTTATAAAAACTAATTGATTTTGAATGAGATGAACTATAAGAATTAAACGAAGGTCTACATCAGGCATATATGACTCAGAGCTTACATGCTACAGTGTGGTATTTATTCATAATTTTGTTGCAAAATCTGACGCGTGCAATGCACGTGTACCTTACTAGTACTTCGAGTATGTGCAAAACACAATGGCACGCTACACAGTGTCTCTCTTACAGTTCATGAAGCCGCGTGGCACATGTGGAGGCATTGTCGCGACATCCTTGTGTGGATTGATCACAGTGACGTGCTGCTGGTTCCAGAAGAATGTACTCGTCCTCCCTAAGCCGCACTGGTGGTACATGCACGAAGCGAAGATGTGCACGCACGCCACGCACGCACTCATTCCCTGGCACGCACACGCGGGTACACGGGCGGACGCAATTTTGTACCAAGATCCACCCCATGTGATAATTTGACGCGTGTAAAGTCCTTCACTTCATTGATGGTCAATTAATACAGCGCATGCAAATTGAGTGGACGTGAGGGCGGAAGAAAGACATTACTACTCCACTGCGCGCATGCGAGTAGTTAAATCATGGGTTGCTAGTAGTAATTCCATTGGTCTCCTTCATATTTTGTGCCAATTTTTGACAGTAACATAATATTTACGCATCTGAGCAGTGTAGTCTACTTGAAATTTATGTTCCACTAAACTCATCGGGAGCTGTTTCGGGCCTCGAAACCAAAAACCATCAATTAATCTTTGCCTTGTTCCCATCACATTCGAAAGTACTAGTGCTACAATTAATTACAAGCCTGCTCACACCTACTAGTACGTACCAAACCTGAACGTGTTCCCACTATGCAGGTTTTAGTACTAGTGCTAGTACTTAGGTTATAAAAGGGGAACTACCTAACCGAAAATTACTCTACCTTCCTCCTCATAAGTCCTTCTTCTTTGTCCGTCCTTGCCATGGCCGGTGTGCAGAGCTCTAGGTCGAGAACTACTCGTAACAAGGGAGCGGCAACCAAGGCTGTGAAAAAAAGAGGGCTCGCCGCCATGCAGAGACCTCGAAAGATCTCTCACGGGCAGGCGATGGCTCCCACGAGCGCCCTAGACGCGGAGGCGAACATGCCAAGCTGGTGGCGCTGGAGTCATTATCCCTCGACGGCATGCCCGATCAGCTCAATAAGCACCTCAATAAGCAGAAGGAGTTCATCCACGGCTTGGTGGAGCTGCTGCAGGAGAGCCTCGACGACATGCCCGCTGAGCTCAATGAGCAGGGGGAGTTGACCGCCGTCTTGGTGATGCTGCTGAAGAAGAGCATTGCCTCGAAGAAGAAGGCGACCGGCGAAATACTGCAACTTCAGGAGGACAAGGCGAAGCTCTGCCACGAGCTCGACCTGCTGAAGGAGGAGAACGTCGGCTGGAAGAAGCTGCATGAGAATAGTAGTTCCTCGATGAAGATGTTGGAGGCCCTCGTCATGGAACAGAAGGGGGAGTTGGCGAAGCTCCGCATCGAGCACCCGGTTGCTGTGAAGGTATGTAATGCGGTTGTGGAACAGATGATGAAGGCTCGCGTCGAGAAATCCCGCGTCATGGACATAATGAAGAAGATGGCGGAGGAGACGCGCAAGGAGATGGAGGTCGTGGAGGTGATGAAGAAGCAGTTACGACTCCGCGGCCAGCAACCCTTCATGTAGTGAGAACAGCGCCCCAGACTTGTGTGTGTGTCTTCCTTCTTTTTTTGGGTGATAATCCTCCTTCTTCTTTTGCTCCTATGTTTCTTATTTTACTTCGGGTGTTTCGCCGCACGTGTCACCTTCTTTGCGAGGCATGAATAGAACAATGCTAAAAATGAGATGACTAGCAAATTAGATCATTCTTTATCGCCAATAGAACAATGCCTCTTGCTAGTAATATATAATAAGAGTAGAGAGTAGAGGATATGGCATTGGGCTGCCGTGTTTCATGCTCCTCCGTCGTACTCCAGTGGAAAACTTGAGTATACCGCACGGTTCTTTGCTCCTCCTCAGGTCTTCGGCACATTTATACGAGCAGTCAAATCACAAGGCCCCGCCTTCCAACAGTAATGAGTCGTCAAATCACAAAGGCCCTTGCCTCTCATGAAAAGGATCAAGCTAGACTGCCCCGCCCTCTAGCCTTTTAAAAATGTATACATTTGTACAGTAGTAGTATCGATGGATTGCGCCATGGAGCAGAACTAACAAGATGTAATTAAAGAAAAAAGGTGGTACATATAGAGAGCGCTCATCGCCAAATTATGCATATACTATATGACACTACCCACTATGAAGGTACTAGTAACATAGACTAGTAACTAGTCTATGCTACTCTCCACTATGACCAGGCAAAGTCGAGGCGCGGATACCAACGAGGGCCTGGTTGTGTCTATACTTGGACAACTCACCCGACTGCATGCGCACCAGGCAGATGAAGCTCGTGTCGTGTTGGTGCCGTGTGTGGCCCGCACATTAACCAAAACCTCGCGCCTCTATCTTAGCCTCCGCGTTTTAAACTTCTCAATCTCAAGGCCAAGGAGCAACGTGAAACCTATGATAGAGCCAATCGGATGGTTGAGAACACTACAATTCGTAGCTACATATGCATGTGTGAGAGAGGACGAGTGCGTGCGTGGACCTCTTCTCAGAGTACAACTGTATGTGGGTGGCATCGACCTAGGGAGCAGTGTCGGTGCGTGCGAGAAGCCCCGAGAGATAGGTGTAATGCGTCTGAAAAAAAGACTAGTCTATAGCTAGCCACGAGGCTATTCCTGTTGAACGCCAAGCGTAAGATATGTATCCGACGGTGCCAGTTTTTGCACGTACACAGCAGTAGAAAAAGAACTAGTACCATGGCATATGCTACACCACGGCCGAGAAAACGTGCCGACGTTACGCCATCCGGGAATAGTGCCGCACTTAGAAACTAGAACCGTCAATAAATTTTGAGCGCGTCTCGTCACATTCCAAATTACTACTACTACCACGCTATATTTAATTGCAAACCTGTTCACACCTATCACAACATAAACGGTTTCCCACTTAGGAGCGTATTAGTAGTACTCGGTTATAAATACTACTATGCTAAGATGACTGCACATTCCTCCTCAACTCCTTATCCACAAAAAACAATCAAGTCAATCAAGCCATAGCCAGCGTGAGTTCTGGGTCGAGAGATTTCCACCAGGGAGAGGTGAGCATGGAAGAGGAAGCACGAGAGATGTCCCGCCTCGCCGCGAAAGCAGCCGACATGTCCAGCCGCGCAGCAGTTGCAGCACAGAGGTCCCGCCGCGCCGCCGAAGCAGCACGGAGGTCCCGCCGCGTCGTCGATGTAGCAGACTGGTCCGGCCACGCTGCGGAAGCAGCAGAGATGTCCCGCCGCACTGCCGAAGCAGCAGGGAGGTCCCGCCGCGCCGCGGCTGCCTGGGAAAATTTCTCGCGGGCAGGCGAGGACTCTTACAGGCGCATGCATGCGATAGTCCATAGCCAGATGGATCAGATCTCCGGCTGGGCGAGGATGCAGGACGAGGCTACTGGCGTCATCCGGCAACTAGGGGAGGGCAATGTGAAGCTCCGGGGCGAGCGCGACCTGCTGAGGGCGAAGATCGCCGGAAGGGCAAAGCAGGAGGAGGAGACCGCTTCCTTGTTGCAGAGGACGGGCGTCATCATCAAGAAACTTATGGACGAGAATGCCATGCTCCGCATCGAGCGCAACAGGCTGGTGGAGGAATCCATGGATGCTGCCAAGCAGCGTATTAAGGACATGAAACTGATGAAAGAGATCATCGCCCGCCGCGGAACTAGTCTCCGCGACCTGCAGTGCATAAAGAAAGTAGAGATCAGCGAGCCAGATCGTTGTATGCGTCTTCCTTCTTCTTTTGCCCTTGTGTATTTCGGGCGTAGCCGCATGTGGCTTTTTTAATTATCTTCCTAATTATGTAAGACAATTATTATCCACTCTTATCGTCCTTATATATATTCATCAGTCTTGCTATAAGTCGCAGTAGATGCTATATAGGTCCGTCGGATCTTACATCAAGATCCATGCAAAATTTTCTTTTCAAATTTTCTTTTTTCTCTCTTAAAGCTCAGTCGAGTGAGACATTGCCACGCCATTAAACAGAGGCTCGGGCGCCATTAATGGAGACCTTGGGAGAGAGGTGGACGGCAGATGGAGGTCAAAGGGCTCTCCTCTTGATAAGCACGCGCAGGGGTCTGATCGCACGCCTCCCGTACTCAAATAGCTACCCTGCATGGCGCCTCCTAGCTAATAAAAAAAGGGGACGCGTGGCGGCACGTAAATGGTAAATAGAACGCCCACGGTTTCAATAATAGTTGTGTTTCCGATTGTAACGTGACAACACTTGTTCCAAAATGACTTTGTTGATTGTTAATGTGTGCGCCTTCGCAAATCGGATAGCAAAATTACCACAGCATGTTGGTGCCATGTCATGACACCAAGCCAAGTTTCATGATTTTCATCCGTGTTTTGAATTTACAGGAATTAAAAACCAAGTTTCTCAATGTTTCCAGCCGAGCCATGATGCCCAGATGTTTGAATTTCATTCCCTTTTCTGGCATGGGACCTGGAAATTTACCCGAGGACACACATGTGATTTTTCAACCAGCTTTGGTGCACTAGAGCATGTGCTTGTATTTAAAATTTGAATTATGCACACAAAGGTGACACGTTCCCTCTCCGAACCACGAGCCTTCTTGAGAGAAGCTCCGGTTTGCAAGAAACTTATACCAAAACTTGTTCCTATTCTGCAAATTTTTTTACCACAGCATGGTAGTACCATGAGATGACACCATGCCAAGTTTCATGATTTTTAGGCGTGTTTTGGATTTACAAGGATTTTAAAACCAAGCTTCTCAATGTTCTCGGCCGAACCACGATGCCCAGATGTTTGAATTTCATTCCCATTTCTTGCATGGGACCTAGAAATTCACCCGAGGACACACATGTGATTTTTCAGTCAACTTTGGTGCACGGGAGCATGTGCTTGTAGTTCAAATTTGAATTATGCACATTAAATGACCAGAAACTCAATTAATGTATAAAAAAGGCCAAACGAACCCGGAATAATTCCAAAATTTAACAGGGCACTCATATAGTTCTATGTTGGCTCTGTAAAGAAAATCTGGGGGGAGGCAGCGTATATTGTTTCGCACACAAAGGTATAAAGAAATAAAGAAATAAAGAAATAAAGAAATTAGCATACCTATTTAATTCTTGGGTTCTTATTATTTATGCCACTAGTTGTGTATCACTACTCAGTTTTGCCATTAGAAGTTACAACTACTCAAAAAATGCCATCGATCTGTGAGATGCCTGCTCAAAAATGCAATTAGATATCTAAAAAATGCCATCGTTAAGTTAGATGTTTGCTCAGAAATGCCATTAGACATTGTTATTTTCACGTCAAACCCGTTGACCATGTTACATGACAAAAATAAGCCGATTCTCACAATGATAAGTTAATGCTGTCCAGCACAACACACCCCTCAAATAAAACTAAGCACCCTAGAATTCTTTGACAAAACTAAGAACCCTGAAATTCTTTAACAACTAAACTGCTGGCTATATGATGTTGGCCATATATATTGTACGTATATAATGTCAAGAAACGAGTGGTAGTACTATACCAACTAAAAGATGAAATGTACGAAATATAACGAGAAGAAACATAACATAGTTTTGCTGGGGGCTCAGCACAACACACCCCTCAAATAAAACTAAGCACACCAGAAATTAAACTAAGCAACTAATCCGGTAGACACTGCATTAGAACCACCATGAGCAACGACACTGCCACCTTACTCGGAGTCCTCGTCCACGTCCTCGACTTCGTCCTTGTCCCTCTTCCTCTTGGGCGATACTTCTTTGCTTGAACCGCACACTTGGCTCTTGCTCTTCATCCAACCCTTGTAGATATTGAAACAAAGGTAGCCATCCATTGCAGCGTAGTGGATGTGGTCTATATCTAGTACAGTCCACTGCCATGCACGATGAAACGTGTGCGGAGGTTTCTTCAGTTCACCGTACGAAGGATGAACCATGGCTCCTGCCAGGGTCAGCATTGAAGGCTGATCAAAGGAGGGCACCAGCCCTTCCTTCTGGAGGCCGAAGGGGTCGCCTACAACGAGGCCTATCCGACCCAGGATTTCCTTGTCGTTCCTAAAGTCTACAGTAACGAATTTGACTCGGCCACCCTTGAGGAACTTCTTAAATTCCTCGCACTCAACGTCGGCATGGCATATGTGGTAGACCAAGCATAAGTCATGCACGCAAACCTGGATCACGGCGGGCTTCTTCTTCTCTGCCTCCTTTAGTTTCTTCTCGCTTCCCAGGACCGTGGTGTACTCAACATCTAGCCCAGCGGCGCACTCATCATTTGAGTTTTCGAACATGCGTTTGAAGCGAGCAAGGCATTCTTTCACCGTTGCGGAAGAACGGGTGTAGATGACGTCGAACTCATCGCCAGTGATGGTTCTAACCTTGTACTCACCGCCGATCATGGAGATTTGGGACACCATGGATTTGGGAGGAGGGTTAGGATTAGTGGAACTGCCGTAATGTGAAAGGACGAGACGGCTAGGAGCGGTTTATCGATTGTAAAAATGTCGAGTGGGGGGGCGTGCGAATGGCAGGGTAGTGGCTTGCCTGGTGGATAAATGGATTCATGCACAGTACTATGGGGGCCCAATTAGATGTCATGTCTACTCAACGCCCAATTAAATGGCTTTCGATGTCATGTCAAGTGTCGGGAAAATTACAGGTGATACGAAGCTTTCCATTCTCCCATGATACGGGCTTCCGAGAGCCCTTGAATCTGAGATCGAACGGTTGCATGGCGTGATTCTAGACCTATGGGTGAATATCCTATCCTGGAGGGTTATTCTACAAATTTTCAGCAACTTAGCATGCGATCGTTCGATCTCAGATCCAAGGGCTGCCAGCAGCCCGTTCATGGTCACGCCTACCACGACCGTCGCCTCGCTCGCGCGGTCGCGCCCTTGGAGATTTAACATGGTGCGTTAGGCTATCTGATGTTGGCATGTCATACATAGTCATCACTTAGTCACTCATACAACAAGGTTAGCTATAAGGTTGGCTATAAGAGTATTTTTTGTTTACTTCTCTCTATCACTTTCTTCGTAGTATTTATTGCATTTCCCAAGGAGTGACCTCTTCCAATGAAATGGTGCCTAAATGAGGTGCTATGGGCATTAAATGGCTTAGCAACTCAAGTCCCCAATGCATAGGTGCTTAGTTTTTTGTTGCTAAGCGCTTATCACCGTTTCTTCCTGGGGTCACCAAACTAGTCTCTCTCTTCTTAATTAACTTGCCACATCAGACTTTATGCCTATGTGGCAGGCTTAGCACCTGTAGGATCAAGTACAATAGTGGGCTATAAGCCCGCTTTACATGGCATTTTTGCATATGTGGGGGAAAGAGGCAAAGAAAAAGTGGAGGAGTGGGCTCTCAAGCAAGAGCCGGCCTCTACATGGTGGAGCATCGGGAGAGGCACCTGTATGGAGGTGGTCAGGAATCGGGAGACTCAAGCCGGTCGTAGCGCCGCAGTAAAAATGATAATGGCAAGTCAAATCACCGGGCCCCACCTGTCTAGCAGTAACTCACTGTCAAATCACACAGCCCTACGTTTGCAGCAGCCTACTCCCTCATCTTCTCGCGTCTCTGTCGAATCGACTAGGCGGAACTGCCCCGCCTACCGCGCGGGAAAAGCCCTGCCCTCGACTTTTAAATAGTACAGTATACTAATTTTGTATCCATGGATTGTGCCATGGAGCAAAGCCTCAGGAAAACGGCGGTACACATGTACGGAGTATACAGCACGCCCGTCGCGTTCGTGTCGCACCCCAGACGGTCGGTCGGTCTGGCACGCCGCTCCCCGAATGGAACGCGCGTCATATTGCGTTTGCACACACATGTGAGACCGCAATTGAGAACCGACCATAGGTACACTCCCCGGCCCTGCAAGTCGGGTGAGTTAATATAAGAGAGAGACGAGCGATAGTACTACTAGAGAAGTGTTGTAGGAGTACATACATTGGTACCTGGACGATCCCTGCAAGACACGGAAGATCAGTTCGTCCATGCATGTGACCAGACTCCAGCAGACACGCCTGGATTGGCTATCGTCTATATATCGTGCAGGCTGTGTTGTACAGGGCTATAGTTCTGGTGAGAAATCTAAAAAAAGGTTTCTTGTCATCTCGCAAAATTAGGTGACATGTGCTTCGGATCACTGCGAGGGTTAAACAGCGACAACTGAGTTGGGCTAGTCATTGGGGGCACATGCACGAAGACTACTCAGCTGCCATCTAGGTCAAGCCGGCTATGTTAATTAGGACATCTATCGACGGACCCCTTTTCTACGAGTTTGTCTTTAATTTGAGCTTTGATCCTCGTCTAGTTTGTCCGTTGGGATTCATCTTGTCTCCATTGGCCAGTGAGGTTATGATTTCTTATCATGTGGCATTTTTTCGTGTTATATGTTATAATTCGGTGCTTCAGATCAAAATGACGACAACTGCGCCTCCGGGGCACGTGCATGAAGACTTCTCGACAGTCATTGCCGAGGTCAAGCCGGTTCCGGCCGGTAGACAAAAGAAAACTAGTACTCCACTATATAGGCAGGAGCCTCTGCGCTTGCTTGCTAGTGTTGCTCTCTTCACACTATCTCGTCCTCTCCAGATCTAAACACGACAGCGGTGGCCACACTCTCTCTCTCTACTCACCGTTGGTCACAGATCCAGCCGGATCCTCTCCGTCGGGGAAGGTGAGAAGGTGCAACGTTCACGCGGTCATCCTCGGCGACGGCTCTTACCCACTGCCGGCGCGTCTCGATCAGCGTGCCTTGTTGTTCTCTCCCAAGCATCACTGGCGAGGGAGGGCCTCCCACCCCTTCTTCCTCGCTGCCGTAGTGTGGGCAGATCCGACCTCCCGCCGCCCACCTAGCGACATCCCGATGACCCTCAGGTATAACTTCCTTTGAAACCGGCCTTGCTCTACTTCCTGAGCTCCTGACGTCGCTGCATTTGTATCTTTTACTATTTCTCAGGCCCCCTCATGTAGATAGGATCGATTGGCTGTTCGAAAACCACCTAATTTTTTACTTTTAAGAGGTAAAACTAGTTCATGCACTCGAATCTAGTAGTACTTGGTTCAAACAAGGAAGAAAGGGGGTGGGGGTGGGGGAAGATTTGTTACCTGAATCTAGGACTTGGTCGAAACAGGAAATAATGGGGGCGAAAAGTAGTAGAGACTGGCTATCCAACTGGTCTTTAGGTTTAATAGGGAAATAAAGGGAACGCAGTACAAAGTCAATATAAACCCGATCTATTGGTTGAAAAAGGAAAGAAAGTGGGGACTGGGGGACAAGTCAACAGAGTAAGTCCAGCACTAGATTTGCTAGCCTCACACAGTATAAGGTGGCTATATACCGAACAAAAATGGGACCAACCCAGATATCCTCTTTTGATGTTTGTTGCCGCGAGCCGCTTTTCGTTAGAGATGCAACTGTCCTGGTCCGCCTACTCTCCAGGAGCTTCACGACCAACCTTGATGTTGCTCAATTTTATTGCAACTAATGAAGAAGAAGCTCTGTGGGTTTCGTTTTTTGATGGAAATGGAACCGGGGCTGGAGCCCTTTTCTTAAAAAGAAAAGAAGAAGCTGCTAGCTCATGGGACATTGCTTCATTTTAGGTGAACTGCTGTAACAGCCCCAAAATTGGGTTATCAATTTGTGTGCTGTTATTTCTTCCTGGCACTCATTTTCAAAATCTTTCTCCTGAGTTTGTTGGATGACTCTGATGATTCTTGTCATTTTCAACCTTTCAAAACCTTGCTCATGTCTTTTTCAGTGGGCAAGACCTCATTTTCATCAGCTCAAATCCTTTCAAACCCTAATTCCAAATTTTTGGAATTTGGATGTGTCCTTTGTGCTTAAAAAGGAGCCATCATTTTCCTTGATCTGTTGATCCTCCCAATTGTTCCCAGAGATCATCCTATCTTTCTGAACCTTGGATATGCAAAAATATTGCTAAGTCTCATGCAATATTTTTGAATTGTGATTTATTCCTTTTATTGCCTTTCTGAGGAATAAAATCCAAAGGCATAGCTAGCCATCTCCTAAATTCATGAGAACTGGTGGAGTTGATACTTATGCCTAATCCAAGCTCTGGCAACTATATTGGCCATAATTAAATAAGGAAAATTGCCTTTTCCTATTTAATGCCAATATTGAATTTCTGCCATTTTCCATAGGAACTACTATTTTTATAGCAGAGAAAATTCTCACATAAATTGTGGAGCTTGTCCTTGCTATATAATCACTAGTTCCATCCTCATCTCATGTTCCTCAGTTCAAAATTTTGGCACATGATCCAATGCAAGTTTTTGCCTTCTCTCAAATTTCGCAAAGGAAGTGAGTTATTCCTAATTCCAATTGCGCTGCAATTTGGCAGGGTGATTAACATTGTTAAATAACCCATGGATGCAAAATATGAGCTCAATCCATTCATCCTAGCTCCCTGTGCTATTTTTCAAAGTTTCTGACCAGAATGCAACTTTGTGAAGGAAGTACCTTCATAGAGTTTCCAAATGGGATGGAACTTTTGCATCCTTTCAAGTATCTCAAATCATTAGCCTCCACCCAAATTAAGTTCATTTCATTGAACTATGTGAGCACAGGAGCAATTCTTGTTTTCTATGCAAATTTTCAGTTTGTGAAGCAAGTGTATTTTATCTTGCTCCATTATGGCTGAAAATATTCACAGGCCTTTTCCTATCCATATAACCGATCTCCACAAGATTTGGGCTCATTTCATCTAGCCAATTGCCCGGAGGATTTTTCTGAAGTTTTTGGACAGAAATGATAGCTGTGAAGGAAGTACCATTTTGGTGAGTCCATTTGGTATGAACTTTTTACAGCATCATGTTATGTCCAAATCATCAGGCTTTGCCAAGTCTTAGCCTAATCCATCACTCCTAGTGAGTGCTTCATCATGATTCAGTTTCTGGGTCAGATTTGCTAGTTGTACAACAACTATGGTAAATAGTTGTCCAAATTACCTCAAAACTCCAAGGACCGTAGTCCTTTCTACCCTAAGCCTCCCAGACAACCATTTTACCATTTAACCTCTCTGGTTTTATCTATAGGATGTTGCCAAGTTTGCAACAGCAACCTTGTGCAGCTTGGTTTACTCAGCTCAATTTGTCTCTGCCCGTTTCTTTACCATGGTAATACTCCACTCTGGAAGGACTACGCGGTAGACATGAGGTGGCCTCAGTAAAAACTCCAGAGCGCGCCATGCCGTGGTGACTACGAGGGCAGCCAGCCAAAACGGTGGTCTAGCCACTGTTGTCGTCGGCAGCGCTGCTCCGACCGGCTCTGGCCTCGCAATTAATGCCCAACAGTTCCCCCTCGGCGTCCTCTTCCCTCTGGACCTCTGGCCCCCTTCGTTTTCTTCTCCGGCGAGCCATGCCAACGCTCGAGCAGTGCGTGCCCGTGAGCTCGTCCTCTTCCTCGCCAGTGTCCGCTTCCTCCTCTTGTCCTCAAGCCTTGCCCGACTCTGTGAGCCTCTGCTGCTCGTCCATTTCCCCCTCGTCGCCTTCCCGCCGCTCCCCGTGAGCTCTGGCCGCGCCTGCCGACGCTGTGCCCCTCGCCGACGCGCGGACACGTCGCCCGTCGCGTGCCACCTCCTCCCCTCCTTGCCCTGGCTATAAATAGCCAGCCCGAGCCTTCTCCGAGCAAGCCAGCCCCCTCCCCTCTCCCTTTGGAGCCCTCTCACACCCGTGCCCGGCCGAATCCCTCGCCGGAGCCCGGCAATTTGGCCGGAGTTCACCCTCGGCCTCCGCACCCAAACCCCCTCTCAGGCCGTCCCCTGCCCAGTCCGAGCCCATGGATGGACGCGTCACTCTCCGGCGACCCTTCCCGACCCGCCGCCCCTCCATTTCCCTCATCGGAGCCCCGTGTCCACCCGAGCCCGAAGCTTCTCTCCGTCGCAGGCCCTACTGCTCCTTCTCCCGCGCTCCTCACCGGAAATGGAGACTACCTCGGGGTGCGCCTCCTCCTCCTGAGCCCGTGGGTAGGTCGCCCGTCGCCTGCCGTGGCCGGACGCGCCGGCGAGCGCCGTCGGGGCGGGCGCCTCCCCTCGGCCAGGCGCGCGTCGAGCGGGAGGAGGAAGGAGCCAGGCCAGGTGGGCCCCTTCCCGCACGACCCCACCTGTCGGCGAGAGAAGGGCGTGGCCCAGTCTGCTAGCGTGGATAAGTGGCGGCGCCCCCGCCGCGAAGCCGCTTTCCCCACGCGAAAGCGTTTTACTGAAAAGTGCGCTTTCAATCACCGAAAGCGTATTCTTCCTCTTCTTCGGGCCAGAATGCGCTTTCCTCTCTGGAAAGCGTATTTCTGAGAAAGACGCGATCTGTTTTTCTGCCAGGGCCCAGTTTGTAATGATTTTCTTTACAGATAGGTCCCTGGTAGTTAAACAATCATATCTTTTTACCCGTAACTCCGAATAAGGTGATTCCAGCGCTCACGTTCTCTGTTCGTCGAGCTCTTTCCGTTGGTATCATTTTCATTATGTTTTCACACAGTGAAAATGACCATTTTTCCCTTGCATGTAAACAGCCCCCTCCGAGAGAGAATTGTTTCCGGCAAATCTTTCCACGATCGTTTCACACTTTTTCCTGGAGTATTTGTCGACCCCCACGCAAGCCAACCTCTTATCATGAGCCCCGAACTTGGATGTTCACTTTGCTTGCACCTTGTGGGCGTGTAGTTGCATTTGTTTCATATCGTTTTCATCTGTAGTTATTCCATTATGCCTGTCATGCATGCTTGTGTTTTCACGATATCGTTTGCCATGCTAATTAGAATGTTTTTATTGATAATGCCATGTCACTACTCTAGCTTATTTGCATGTCATCGTTATAAAATGTTATGAGGATTTTAATGCACCGTTGATATGCTATTGTCATGTTCTTTATGCTATAGTTGTGCACTTGAGAAGTTCAATATTTTGTTCATGCATTTGTATGATGCATGCTCATGGTTGCATTCATGTTCACGATGATGGAGAAGTTAATAAAATGACTTAATAATAACAAACCTCCTCCGTCATTGATGGGATCGAGTCATAGTGCCACCAAATCGAACTTTTTCAGTGCAGCCACATTTGCCTTATGGGAAGGCCTTAATGAGATCTATTGTCGTGCCTCTCGCCGGTGCCTCCCACTAGGGAAGGTTATGGGCATGCTTACCCTGATCAGGTAGGCAGACATAACCTTGTGTGCCCGTTGTTAGAATTTTTGGTACCGGTCCCCGTGAGGAACGTTTTGGCCACGATGGTGGTCGTTGTGTCTTTGGTAGACACGGGGCCACCCAGGACTAGCCCAGTTGGGAGTAGGTCGGAGTGGCCGGGAGAGTGTCATGGCAGTAGGTCGGTTTCGTCGGAATGCCGTTGGTCCACCCGAATGGGATGATGAGGTCATGGGTTCCGTGGTGTGGGTACAGTGTGCTACCTCTCGAGAGTGTATATAAAATCTATCGATAGCCGCGTCCTCGGTCACGGGCACAAGTTCGTAGTAGGTCCCACTATCAGGTCTTGGTCGAAATGGAGGATAAACCTGAAATAATTAAGTTGGTAAATAAATATGTGATAACAAGAATGTGGTGACTTGGACTATGACATAGTCATGAGAAGTCACGACGATGTTTTGATATGATCACGAGACGAGGTCTCGGTGAGTGTTGGAGACCAAATGTTGGTCGTTGTTGTGATCGCCGGAAAGATCACCATTCGGTTGCGAGGCAACCCGTTGGTAAGAGAGTCCGCGGGACTCGGTGCATAAGTTTGGTTGCATTGCATGAGTAATATGTTGCATTTAAAGAACCAAGGCAGAACAGAAGGTGATTTCATAAAGTTAACATGCTATGTCTGCATTGGATATGATCGGTAGCTTATTTTCAGCATGGTTTCATGACGCCATGCCATGCTTTGATTTATATGTTAAATTATGCCATGATTGAGATGATATGCTATATTTTGCCATTGCCATGTAGAGGCAGGTTTTGATAGGCCATGTTATTGCCATGTTAGTAGATGCTATGATTTTGTTCATGCTTAGTTGATTTTTATCATGCCATGTTTAGTAATTGATATGAGATAGATTGTTGCATACGCTTGGTTCTTGCCTTGTCTTCTGCTTGTTTGGATGCTATGTATCTGGTTGTCTTGCAAGTACATTCAATGTACTGACCTGGCGTGTCATGCTAGTTTTGTAGGTCGTACTCGAATTGTTCGCTTGATCTGTCGTGCTAGGCCGTAACCTTGCCAGTCCTGTGAGTTGTGGAGCCCAGCCGGAGTTGTTATGCTGTCAAACCAAGACTTCCACCGCCTTTTAATAGACTTCTGCTGCCATTCAAATAGCCGTAGGGCTATGCCAGATGATTGTATTCATCAATGATGTAAGCTTATGCACATGTATTTGATGAATATTTTTGTACCTAGAATGCTGTATTATGGACCTGTCGTGCGTCAGGTTGTTATCCTGGGCTGATGTGTGAAGGCCCCCTGCTCCATGCGGATCGGGGTGCCACAACTGCACCAAAAGGTCCCATGAATTGAATCATCCATGTTGGTGACTGGTGTCATCCCTTCTACGATGGCGTTGACTGAAGATATGGTTCCCATCACGAGGTATGTTCCTTTTTGGTCTGACCGTTTGCCAAAGATCCTGCATGTTGATCCTGCTCTTGTGCTACTGTTTTGGCACTGCCATGATAAAGCAGTAATGTTATTATTTTGCACCTTAATCTAGTGGCACTATTAATTTGAGGCAATATTTTGGCACCGCTAGTGCCACTGTTTTTTTTATACATCGAAAGAGGGGGTTCCCTCCGATTTCCTTAAAGAAACCCAACCATAGAGAACCATTATCCGACAACATCTCAGTGTAAACGGGCAGTTATGCAACTACTACTAGAACGGACTGAGTACTAGAAGGAGACAAGTTCGCCACATAAGCTAGGCAGGTAGGGGGACGCAGCACCAGCTCGACCAAGTTTGGATTACAACCCAAATGCTACCACAGAAACATCAGGGGGAAGATAGGGACTGAAAGAGCCAGCTTCAGCATCCCAGTCTAAGCACCCCCGGCCTTCATCCTTGCGACGCACGGTACACCTCGTTTGCCACCTGCTCGACCCTAGTGTCACTGATAAAACAAAGTAATAATACAGTTAAAATTGAGCGAGTGTCCTCTCTATCATTTCATTTCCAATGTAGATAAAGAAAGTGCTTCTCTTTGTTAATGTATGTTTCATCAACTAGTCCCATTGTTAATGTTTAAGCGTTTCTGCAAACTGGGGTGCTTAATTTTAGTTGACCTGCACAAAAATAGAGATTTGAATGTCTCAAGGCCCCTCCTTGTACTACCGCTGTACACTGATGTTCATCATTGGCAGAAGGTGTATCGGGGAGACTTGGAACAATTTCCAGTATGAGGCGTGGCGTACCGTATGAGGCGTCGCAGGGCCCATCTCGCCCTCGCAACATGGCATACTATGATACTATCGCAATATGTGGCACCCCGATCCGCATGGAGCAGGGGGCCTTCGCACGTCAGCCCAGGATAACACCTGACGCACGACAGGTCCATAATGCAGCATTCCAGGTACAAAAATATTCATCAAATACATGTATATGAGATTACATCATTGATGAATACAATTATCTGGCATAGCACTAAGGCTATTAAATGACAGCGGAAGTCTGATAAAAATGGCGGCGGAAGTCTTGGTTTGGCAGCATAACAACTCTGGCTGGGCTCCACAACTCACAGGACTGGCAAGATTACGGCCTAGCACGACGGATCAAGCGAGCAATACGGGTACGACCTACAAAACTGGCATGACACGCCAGGTCGGTACATTGAATGTACTTGCAAGACAACCAAATACATAGCATCCAAACAAGCAGAAGACAAGGCAAGAACCAAGCGTATGCAACAACCTATCTCATATCAATTACTTAACATGGCATGATATAGATCAACTGAGCATGAACCACATCATAGCATCTACTAACATGGCGATAACATGGCATATCAAAACATGCTTCTAACATGGCAATAGCAAAGCATATCATCTCATTCATGGCATAATTTAACATATAAATCAAAGCATGGCATGACATCATGAAACTATGCTGAAAATAAATTACCGATCATATCCAATGCAGACATAATATGTTAAGTTTATGCAACCATCTTGTTCTGCCGTGGTTCTTTAAATGCAAACATATTACTCATGCAATGCAACCAAACTTGTGCACCGAGTCCCTCGGACTCTCTTACCAATGTGTTGCCTCGCAACCGAACGGTGATCTTTCCGGCGATCACAACCGTGACCAACACTTGGTCTCCAACACTCACCGAGACCTCGTCTCGTGATCATATCAGAACATCGCCGTGACTTCTCACGACTATCTCATAGTCCAAGTCACCATATTCTTGTTATCACATATTTATTTACCAACCTAATTATTTCAGGTTTATCCTCCATTTCGACCAAGACCTGATAGTGGGACCTACTACGAACTGTTGCTATCGATAGACTTTATACACTTTGCAGAGGTAGCACACTGTACCCACACCACGGAACCCATGGCCTCGTCATCCCATTCGGGTGGACCAACGGCATTCCGACGAAACCAACCTACTACCATGACGCTCTCCCGGCCACTCCGACCCAATCCCCAACGGGCTGGTCCTGGGTGGCCCCGTGTCTACCAAAGACACCCCGACCACCATCGTGGTCAACTCCCACTCGGGAACACTCCCACTCGGGGACTGGTACCAAAAATCTCAGAAACGAGCACACAAGGTTATGTCCGCTTACCTGATCAGGGTAAGCACGCCCATAACCTTCCCTAGTTGGAGGCGCCAACGAGAGGCACGACAATAGATCGCATTAAGGCCTTCCCAAAAAGGCAAATGTGGCTGCACTGAAAAAGTTCGGTTTGGCGGCACTGACTCGATCCCATCGATGACGGAGGAGGTTTGTTATTATTAAGTCATTTTATTTCCTTCTCCATCATCATGAACATATTTAACATGAGTGCAACATGCCGCATACAAATGCATGAACAAAATATTGAACTCCTCAAGTGCACAACTATAACATAAAGGACACGACAATAGTATATCAATGGTGCATTACAATCCTCATAACAGTTTATAACGATGACATGCAAATAAAGTAGAGTAGTGACATGGCATTATCAATAACAACATTTTAATTAGCATGGCAAAAGATATCATGAAAACGCAAGCATGCATGACACGCATAAAGGAATAACTGCAGATGAAAACGATATGAAACAACTGCAACTACACACACACACACAAGGTGCAAGCAAAGTCAACATGCAAGTTCGGGGCTCATGATAAGAGGTTGGCTTGCCTGGGGGTCGGCAAATACTCCGGGAAGAAGTGCGAAACGATCACGGAAAGATTTGCCGGAAACAGTTCTCTCTCGGAGGAGGCTGTTTACGGTCAAGGGCAAAATGGTCATTTTCACTGTGTGAAAATATTATGAAAATTATACCAACGGAAAGAGCTCGACGAACAGAGAACGTGGGCGCTAGAAACACCTTATTCGGAGTTACGGGTAAAAAGATACGGATGTTTAAAGCTCAGGGACTAGTCTATAAAAATACTTCTACAAACAGGTCCCTGGTAGTTTAAACAGAACGTGTCTTTTCTGAAAATACATTTTCCAGAGAGGGAAACGTATTCCCGGCCGAAGGAGAGGAAGAATACGCTTTTTGAGATTGAAAGCGTACTTTCCCGAAAGGCGCTTTCGCGCGGGGAAAGCGGCTTCGCGGCGGGGCGCCGCCACTTATCCACGCTAGCAGGACCAGTCAACACGGCAGAGGCGGGGCCGGGCGCCAGTGTCGCTGCCAGGTGGGGTCAGGGAAAGGCGCGGGGCCCGCCTGGCCAGGTCAACGCCTCCTCCTGGCCGTCTCCTTCTTCTCCCCGACGCGGCATAGAAGAGGCGAGGCCAGACGCGTCACCGGCGACGGGCCGGCCAGCTCCGGCCACCTCCGACCAGGGCGAAGACGACGGCGGGCTCAGGGAGGGACGTCGCGTCCATCCTGATGGGAAACGGGCACTGGGGAGATCCACAGCCGCGACGGCCATGGAAGCAAAGAGCTCCACGGCGGCGGTAGTGGCTCTAGGGGCGCGGCCATAGGGCACTCCGGCGGCAAGGGGAGGGAGTGAGGACGGTCTACGGGCTCCGGGGAGGCTGCTGGTGGAGGAGAGAGGGAGAGGCCCGCCCGCCATTACTCAAATTTGAGCAGGCCGAGGCGGCGGCCATGGAGATGGGGAGGGGATGGAGAGGCTCCGAGGCGAGGGGGAGAGAGCTGCGGGTGGTTGGGGACTGCGAGGGAGCTCGAGGCTTGCTTATATAGCCGCGGGGAGGGCTCGAGGAGGTGGCACGCGGCAGGCGACATGTCCGTGCGCCGGCGAGGGGCGCAGTGTTGGCAGGCGCGGCCAAAGCTCATGGGAAGCGGTGGGAAGGCGACGAGGAGGGAGCAGACGCGGCGCAGAGGCTCACGGAGACGAGCAAGGCTCGAGGACAAGAGGAGGAAGCGGACACCAGCGAGGAAGAGGACGAGCTCACGGGCACGCACTGCTCGAGCGTTGGCATGGCTCGCCGGAGAAGAAAACGAAGGGGGCCAGAGGTCCAGAGGGAAGACGACATCGAGGGGGAGCTGTTGGGTATTAATGGCGAGGCCAGAGACGGTCTGAGCAGCGCTGCCGACGAGAACAGTGGCTAGACCACCGTTTTGGCTGGCTGCCCTCATAGTCACCACTGACATGGCGCGCTCTGGAGTTTTTACTGAGGCCAGCTCATGTGTACCGCGTAGTCCTTCCAGAGTGGAGTATTACCATGGTAAAGAAACAGGCAGAGACAAATTGAGCTGAGTAAACCAAGCTGCACAAGTTTGCTGTTGCAAACTTGGCAACATCCTAGAGATAAAACCAGAGAGGTTAAATGGTAAAATGGTTGTCTGGGAGGCTTAGGGTGGAAAGGACTACGGTCCTGGGAGTTTTGAGGTAATTTGGACAACTATTTACCATAGTTGCTATACAACCACCAAAACTGACCCGGAAACTTAATCATGATGAAACACTCACTAGGAGTGATGGATTGGGCTATAACTTGGCAAAGCCTGATTATTTGAACATACCATTATGCTGTAAAAAGTTCATACCAAATTGACTCACCAAAATGGTACTTCCTTCACAGCTATCATTTCTGTCCAAAAACTTCAGAAAAATCCGCAGGGCAATTGGTCAAGTGAAATGAGCCACAATCTTGTGGAGATAGGTTATATGAGTAGGAGAAGGCCTGGAAACATTATCAGCCATAATGGAGCAAGGTAAAATACACTTGCTTCAGAAACTGAAAATTTGGACAGAAAACAAGAATTGCTCCTGTGCTCACATAGTTCAATGAAATGAACTAAATTTGGGTGGAGGATAATGATTTGAGATACTTGAGAGGATGGAAAAGTTTCATCCCATTTGGAAACACTATGAAGGTACTTCCTTCACAAACTTGTGTTTTGGCCAGAAACTTTGAAAAATTGCACAGGGAGCTAGGTTGAATGGATTGAGCTCATCTTTGGTATCCATGGGTTATTTAACAATGTTAAACACCCTGCCAAATTGCAGCTCAATTGGACTTAGCAATAAAGCACTTCCTTTGCAAAATTTGAGAGAAGGCAGAAACTTGCATTGGATCATGTGCCAAATTTTGAACTGTGGAATCATGATATTAGGATGGAACTAGTGATTATGTAGCAAGGACAAGCTCCACAATTTCTGTGGGAATTTTCTCTGCTATAAAAATAGTAGTTCCTTTGGAAATTGGCAAAAATTCAATATTGGCATTAAATAGGAAAAGGCAATTTTCCTTATTTAATTATGGCCAATATACTTGCCAGAGCTTGGATTAGGCATAAGCATCAACTCCACCAATTCTCATGAATTTAGGAGATGGTTAGATATGCCTTTGGATTTTATTCCTCAAAAAGGCAAGAAAAGGAATAAATCATAATTCAAAAATATTGCATTGGACTTAGCAATATTTTTGCATATCCAAGGTTAAGAAAGATAGGATGATCTCTGGGATCAATTGGGAGGATCAACAGAACAAGGAAAATGGTGGCTCCTTTGTAATCACAAGGGCATATCCAAATTCCAAAAATTTGGAATTAGGGTTTAAGAGGGTTTGAGAGGATTTGAGCTGATGCAAATGAGGTCTTGCCCACTGAAAAATACATGAGCAAGGTTTTGAAAGGTTGGAAATGACAAAATTTCTCAGAGTCATCCAGCAAACTCAGGAGAAAGATTTTGAAAATGAGTGCCAGGAAGGAATAACAGCACAAAAATTGATAACCCAATTTTGGGGCTGTTACACAATATTTTCTTCTATTTATTTTGCGTGTTTCATCAACTAGTGCCACTATAATGTAGTCACACTTTTTCATTATCTGTGCAAACAGGGTTATTCAGCTACATTTTGGTGGAACTGCACAAATGTACGGATGGAACCGGCATATATGCAGAGTGCGAGGTGTGCCAAGTAAAAATTACCGACACCAACCATGCTCCATGCACGCATTGGCATCCACCACCACCAGTGGGATGTGTGGCGCTCTCTGTGGACGGATCTTTCTCGGCAGCAAATCCTCTAACCAAATACTAGTAGCTTATATTGGCAGTTTTCTAGGGAGTACTCTTTTCTTAAAGAAGCACCAATCTATTTTTCTTTATTTGTACATAGTGTCACAACTTTGACCCAAAGGTCCAGAGCTATTTAAGGGTGACTGGCGTAGTACTCAGAGACTGATTGTAACCATGATTTTCATTAGCTGTCACACTGATTGTAAGCATGAGCAGGTGGAATATTAGGTTAGTGCGAAGCTTATCTTAAACCCTACCGTCCTCAAAATCTCCCACTCAAATGTCAAACCAAGTAAGGATCTCCTTCAACCTGGCTAACTTTGCCTGGTCGCCGCCGGCGATCTGCCTGATTCGGTGATAGCTTTGGAAGATGGGAGGAGAGATGGTGGTCTTGCAATAGAGAAGAGGGAGAGGCGAGACGGTGGTTTTGGAATGGAAATGATGGAGAGGAGAGGAGGTGGTTTTGCAATGGAGAAGAGGGAGAGGCGACACGGTGGTTTTGGAATGGAGATGATGGAGAGGAGAGGAGGTGGTTTTGCAATGGAGAAGAGGGAGAGGAGCGTGCGGCAGCGATTTAGGATTGGATGAGAGGGTCGGCGCGTTGTGACTGGATCAAAATCAAAATCAATTTGCCCTTCAATTAAGAAAGCAACCCCACATTAACTAGTCTCCCTTTTATTCTGGGTCATAATTGACCATGATTTTTGCAAATAAAATATATGTTATACGTTGCAAAAATAATATAATTTGAAAGTACATTCAGATACGAACCAAACAATACAATTTTTGGTGACATGCATTCACATTTTGCTTGTCAAATACAGTACGTGGTCAAACTTTGACCCAAAATACGTAAAACAAAAAAAATACTTCCAAGACCAGCGCCGCTCTTCCGCTCTTCTCCTCTTAAACCACCGCCGCTCCTCTCCTGTTCCAATCTAAATCCAGTGCCGCTCCTCTCCTCTTCCATTTCAAAACCACCGCCCCTCCTCTCCTGTTCCAATCCAAAACCAGCGTCGCTCCTCTCCCGTTCTAAACCAAAACCAGCACTGCACCTCTCCTCTTCCATTCAAAAACCACCGCCGGCGAGTGAAGGTGCTGTGGAGAAGTAGATCGATGGAGGAGTACAACCGATACGTGAGGATTGCAGATGGCGACCCTGTGAAGCTAGCCAGGATGTTGGAGATACAGTCTTGGTTTGACAACAAGGACCAACTAGCGGTGACGACGACATCCATGGCCAAATATCTGCAACAGAGCGAAAAGGCGGCGATACTCCCGGAGGGAGTCGCGCGGGAGTACATAGAGCTGCTCCTCTGGGCCATGGAGCAAACAGATTCACCGAATCCGATCATGAGGGAGCGGTGGTGGGAGTATCGATCCCAGATGGAGCATCCGCCAGAGATTGAAGGATCGAGCATCTACAGGGTGCCGTTTGTGAGGGTGTCATGCCAGAGCAAGCCGGTGGAGTCTTCGTCGACCGAACCTAACTGCAAGAGGAGAAAAACAGTTGGCCCGACGACGCTTCCCCGCCATCCTCTCCCTCGCCGTTCACATCGTCTCACGGGGCGGCTGTCTGCCGTCGAGGAATAGGAGGGATTGCCCCCCCCCCCCCCCAGACCAATAGTCGGGCAGGTTGTGAATTGTCAGGAGGAGCTTAGGGTTGTTAGTATTTGCAGGTTGTGAATTGTGTTTTGTGTTGTCTATTTTGAGAGTACTTTCAGATATGAATGTCTTTTGAATTTCAGATTTGCAGTATTGAGCATATGAAGTATTTTATGAATTCTAGAGATCTATTTTTAGCACTTAAAAAGTGTAGTTTCATAGGAGTATAAAAGTGCAGACAATGTGATTCTCAGAGAAGAAACTGCAAGTTTCAGTTTCAGATAAGAAACTCCAAGTTCAGTTTCAGATAAGAAACTGCAACTTTCATAGGCAGAGCATTTATATTAACACGGCTTTTTCAAACAGTGTTAACATCATGCTGGAAGTTTTATTCATGGTCGAAACTGGAACTACCAGCCAGTTAACATCATGCTGATCAACATTCATGCATAGCACATCTTCATATGATGCACAGTCAAAAAGATATGCTATTTTCAAGATGCCCACACAATGTCGAGTTTGCGAAAAACAGAGAAAACGAGGGACGAAGTTTTGGCAAGTGTTGTCTGTGGTGTGCGTAGATGACAGTTGGGACCCACATGTCAATAAGGGCAGAGTCAAAAAATTTGGAGATATTTTCTCTGCACAAGTGGAATCGAACCCGGGCGGAATAGCTGTCGGGTAGTGTCACTCAGCCACTAGGCTAGTTCAGTTGTTTCGTTACTAATAAGGCACTTCCTCAGGTGGTCGGATCTCCTCCTGCGTCTTTGTGCGCTCGCCGCGACGCCGCTGTCTGCCGTTGTGAACATGCTGAACAAACGAGAGGAATCTGGAGAGGACTGTACGTGGAGAGGCGGACAGTCGGGACCCACCAGGTCTATGGCCGTATGCAAGCAAGTGCCTCATCGAAAAAATACTTCCTCCTAATGCTATACTGACGTTGGGGCCCGCGGGTTTGTCAACATAGTTACATTTTTTAGGTGCTTCAACGTAGTTACTATAGGAGATAAATTCACAACGAAGCCGGGGAGCTGGCGGGTATCATTTATTATCACTGGGGCAACAAGTATCAGCTGGGTTTTGGCCTGTCCCGTCTAGGCTTTATTTTTTAACATGAGCAGTGATACGTCTCCAACGTATCTATAATTTATGAAGTATTCATGCTATTATATTATCCTTCTAGGATGTTTTATATGCATTTATATGTTATTTTATATGATTTTTGGGACTAACCTATTAACCTAGAGCCCAGTGCCAGTTTCTGTTTTTCCCTGTTTTTAAGTTTTGCAGAAAAGGAAAACCAAACGGAGTCCAATTGACGTGCCAATTTTTGATGATTTTTTCTGGACCAAAAGAAGCCCCCGGAGTAAAAGAGTTGGGCCAGGAGAGTCCCGGGCTGCCCACGAGGGTGGGGGGCGCGCCCACCCCCCTGGGCGTGGGCCCCTGCCTTGTGGACAACCCGGAGACCCCCCCCCTGACGTGAGACCTACGCCAAAAAATCCTATAAATACTGAAACCTCCAGAAAATAACCTAGATCGGGAGTTTCGCCGCCGCAAGCCTCTATAGCCACCAAAAACCAATCGGGACCCTGTTCCGGCACCCTGCCGGAGGGGGGGATCCCTCACCGGTGGCCATCTTCATCATCCCGGCGCTCTCCATGATGAGGAGGGAGTAGTTCACCCTCGGGGCTGAGGGTATGTACCAGTAGCTATGTGTTTGATCTCTCTCTCTCGTGTTCTTGAGGTGATACGATCTTGATGTATCGCGAGCTTTGCTATTATAGTTGGATCTTATGATGTTTCTCCCCTTCTACTCTCTTGTAATGGATTGAGTTTTCCCTTTGAAGTTATCTTATCGGATTGAGTCTAAGGATTTGAGAACACTTGATGTATGTCTTGCTGTGCTTATCTGTGGTGACAATGGGATATCACATGATCCACTTGATGTATGTTTTGGTGATCAACTTGCGGGTTCCACCCATGAACCTATGCATAGGGGTTGGTGATAACCCACAAGTATAGGGGATCTATCGTAGTCCTTTCGATAAGTAAGAGTGTCGAACCCAACGAGGAGCAGAAGGAAATGATAAGCGGTTTTCAGCAAGGTTGTCGTGGAATTGACACGTCAGATGTCCTAGGTGTGAGGACTTAGTCGTGAGGCCAGCGCATCTATGTAGTAGCTTGAGAGGGGTCGATTGGGATGAGAGACGCAGGGCGGATCAACGCACAAGACAAGGGTTTAGACAGCTTCGGGCCCCGGGAAACATCATCCGGTAACAACCCTACGTGCTGTTTGAGGCTAGGTCTCATTATGCTCATGAGAGAGTCGCCGGGAACCGGCTCTCGGTGTCTAGCCCTAGAGATTTTTTCTTGTTCCCTCTTTGGGGTGCCCTGCCCCTCCTTATATAAGTTAGAGGGGCGGGTTACATGTGGAGTCCTAGTAGGACTAGGACTAGTCTATCTTCTCTTACAAGTTAATTACAAGTCCGGGTCTTGCTTCCTCGTAAAGGAAATATTCGTCATCCCTTTCTTCTTAAGCCGGCCCATCATCACATGAGCCGGCCTTCTGGGCCTTGGGCCTAGTCTTCTATCTGACCCGTCGTCGGGGCCATCCGTGAGTCATCAGGCTCGTGAGTCGTCTGGCAGTGGGCCGCCAGACCCGTGAGTTGCCAGTCCTCCGGCGGGTCACGGTGAAGCGCCAAGTCCGGCCGGGTCATACCGCGGGGTATATCCCTGACATTAGCCCCCAGTTTAATTTGGATTTATCCATGTTAAACTAATCTGCAATATAAACACAAGAACAAATTTGACAGGTTGTGTTCTGGGTTAAATATTCTTTGTAAGCCGGCACATGATCATCCTTATTTCCTTGTCATCTTCCTTCTTGATATGTATCCATAATCTCATAGCAAATCTCTTTAGCAGATGTGTTCAAATTTTGCCAATGCAAAAAATCCAGATACTTCCTTTGAAAAATCCGGGTCAACAGGCCAGCTTCAGAGTCCATTTGCTGATATTGGTCTCTTGTTGAGAAATATTGTAAGAGATAATCCACTTGAGTCGGCTTTCAATGCTCTGACTTGACAAAAATATTGGTCTTGAAAAATTCAACTTATATTCAGCCGGCTTAAAGATATAGAACTTGCCGGTTTATGAGTACCAAAATTGCCGGGTTATAAATAGATGATGCCAAGTCATAATTGTCGCCGACGCCGGTTTATGATTTTTGCAGACACCAGGTCAATCTGATTTACTCAAAATTGAGAATTTGAAGATATTTCTCCCTTATATCCATATTACCTGTAGCCCCCAAGGGCCGGTTTAATCAGCATGAATAAGCCGGGACTTATCACCATGGCTTTAAATAAAATCCAGTTGTGTAGCCCCCATGAGTCGGCTATAGTCATAGTAGTGTAGCCGGGTCATCCTAGAATTGTCTTGAATTGTTGCCAGGAGCAATTGGTAGCCCCCAAGGGCCGGCTCATTACGATGTGATAAGTCGGGTCTTCAATAAAGTGAGCAAAAAAATGACTTTGCATTAGCCCCCCAAGTGCCATGGTGCATGCTGGCAGTGACATGGGACTTGCATATTTGATGTAATCTCAACTTGAATAATGTAGCCCCCAAGTGCCGGGTTGTAAGCCTGCAGCGACTCGGGACTATTCCTATCATTGTAGAATAAATCATATCCATTGATAAAATAATAGCCATTGCGCTGAAGCGACTTTGAAAACCTCAATCATAATATTAGTTTTTGATAACCATAATAAAAATCCAGCCAGGTTGGCTATTAAAGATTTGACTAACCCGGTTTGAAAACCTTAATCATTCAAATCATAATAAAAATCCAGCCAAGTTTGGCTATTTAAAGATTTCAAATACCTTATCTGTTAACAAGTAAATCCGGAGTTTAGATACCCGACGGCTCTTGGTCGATGGCGATTTATTACGCCTCCATTATAAGCCGGAAATTTTATAACCCGGCGGCTTATAGCCTTTGAGAAAACCAAGAATTGACAACCCTTTTGAGACACCAATTTCAATCTTTGATGATGGGCTTGAACTTAATCATTTATGGAAGTCATAGCCCTGTAAATCCTGCACAGAGTTTAAACAACATATGCCCTGGCGACTTAACGTCAAAAGCCAGGGCGGGTAACTACCCAAATGTAGTCTTATCCTGCACACAAGTAGATCACAAGAACCCTTGGTGGTTTACCGCAGGGCGGGTCATAATATCTTACATATGACCACTGATGTGTAGAAAAGGAGTCACAGATAAGCCTGTTATGAATCATAACTTTGAAACATAACTATAATATCATACTTGTGATATTGAATTTGCATTGTCGGTTTATATGACCTGCACAATAAGGGTGATAACCCAATCTTTGATACGCGCATGACTCCAATGGCGCAATTCAAAACATACAAGCGGCTTAAAGTCCATAGCCAGGGCCGGTTTAAACATAATCGTGTATAAACAATATCATACCTGTGATATTGAATTGTACTGCCGGCTTATGATACCTGTGCAGTAAGTGTGATAACCCAATCCTTAGAAGCCAATGCTTCCACATAGATGATGATTGTCATAATCCGGTGACTTATCATTAAAAATCAAGCCGGGTTAAATAGCAACCACTCATATACACTTTAGATATGATCAAAAGAGCTTCAAATAAAATCTGAAAACTGTTTGCGAAAAGAGACTTCAAAATTTTTGAGGCTTCTGATTCGAATACGATCAGAAAACCGTCCCAAAGGGGTTAAGCTAAGATTCGAATACGATCATATAGCCCCCAGTGGCTTTGGCGTTGCCGATCAAGAGGGTACCAACAGCTATGTTCTCTTTGGTTCGAATACGACCTATGTTTGAACAGGAAGCCCCCAAATGACCTTGAGAGTTGTTTAACGACGCTGATTCGAATACGATCCACGTCGGTTCCCAAAGGGGGTTGAGCTATGGTTCAAATATGACCAAGAAACTCCCCAATGAGCTCGGCAGTGTGCCGATCAAAAGGGTATCGACAGCTATGTTCTCTTTGGTTCGAATACGACCTATGTTTGAACAGGAAGCCCCCTAGTGATCATGAGAATATTTAACGACTCTGATTTGAAATACGATCAGGGTCACACCAAAAGGGTTAAGCTAAATTCGAATACGATCAGCTCCCAATGGTCATTAAAGCAGGGTACCTATATTTGAGTTGTGCTTTGTAACAGACTCTCTTTGGTCCCTTTAATTTTTCCTGAGACCTAGAACTTTGCGAGAGACAACCTCTTTTTGAACCAGAAATTTGTAAACCGGATATTGAGAGCTTCAAAGCTTTATAGGATATAAATTTACCTTGAGCCGGATGTTTGAACCGGATTTGAAAGCTTCAAAACTTTGCGGGAGAGAGATATCTCTTGAACCGGATTTTAAACCGGAATCTTTATTTTGAACCGGCAATTTTCTGACGGCCTTTAAATTTTCATCAATATGGTAGCAGCCTCCGGAACCGAGCTATCATTCCCTCCAACGACCCGGGGTTCCCGAGTCATGTCACTGTAGCCCCGAGTCTCAAGATGACTCGAGGAGTTGGCTTGAGATTCTCCATATTTAACCGTGATATAAACCGTCATAACTTGTATATCATTGGTGTTGATAGCACGATGTGTATCCACAAAAGGTTGAGGTGACTGCGGCGGGTTATAAATGATCCCGTATGAGCCGTGTCAGCAACTCGGCCAATGGTTCCTTCCAACTGGATGTTTTGAAGTTAACCAAACTGTAGTGGCGGCGACTTGCGCGCCTGCCCATTGAGCCGTCCAGTGCCGACGGCGGCTGATAACACATGACAATTTTCCTCCAAACTGTTGGAAGAAAACCGGGCTTCCCAAGTAGTGACTTGCTCATATTCAATAATTCGTTCATGCAGACAGATGCAGTCCTGGTGTGTCGATGTAGACCAGGCCGCAATAGACGGATGGAAAAGACGACCGCCACATCAGAGGCAGCTCAAACCGATGAACCGGCTGCGGCGCTGTAAACCGGCGCGAGCGAGTCAACCATGTTTGTTTTGACGTAGTGAACAAATGTCCTGATTCGCCCGGGCAACAGATGAGTCGGCCGCGGCGCTGTAAGCCGGCGCGGACGGGCGAGTTAATGTAAACCGGGCCACAGAGGATGGTGACCTTGCACACGTTCATTCTCCGGGAAGTATGACACGGACGAAACCCCGGTGCAGAACGTTGCCATCGCTTGCTCCATACCCACAATATAACACCTCATTCACAACGAACAACTGTCCTGCATCAAAAAGTATTGCAAGCCAAAGTACTTGTTGTTTTTAAAGAAAGCAATATGTAATATAAAAACATATTGGATGGATTTCACCTGATACGTCAGGCCAGTAGTTATCCACCGCGGAGTTGATGATCACCGCGGCGAGGTTAAAACCAATCACGAGTGAGTCGGCTACGGATATAGACAAATGAGTCGGCTGAGGCTTTGTAAACCGGTGCGGACGAGCAAATTGTCCTCCGCGTTGTAAACTGGTGCGGACGCGTGAACCGGTGGCGAGGGCGGACGGGCGAGTCGTCCGTGGCGTTGTAAGGTGGTGCAGACGGGCGAGTTGGCCGGCGCGTTGATGTAAACTGGACCGCGATACGCGTGTCCGTGAAGCTGCGCGGCACAACCAAACATGCCTCCGTGGTGTAATACCACCCCTTTTTCTTTTAATAGCCGTCCTGCATAAAAATATTACAGGCCAGAGTAACCGTTGTCGGATGAATTAACATGTACTGATAAAATACATTGGAAAAATAACACCTGGTATTTTTTGCTGGATGAACACGGATGCTGACGCTGGATAATCCATAGTGCTGCTTTTGTTTTGCACTGGCGAGACAAGACATCACCAGCAAGGGCGCCTTGGCAAAGCGGAGATGAGTCTCGGCAGAAGAAACATCGGGAGCAACCGCGCAGGGCATCTCAAGGCGGAAACCAGGCGAAGGAGGCCCGTGACCCGACTTGTAGCAGAGACTCCACCGGGTGGTGGATCTAAGTGGCAGCGACCGGCTCGGACCAGAGAAACAGGTGACTACAACTCATCTGACAGATCGCTTCCTTTCCTCTGTTTTTTTACAATATGTACGGATACATATTCCTTGTATGACTAGCACGCCTCACATGATGATCCCTGGCCACTCGGATTTAGCTTCCACGTAGCACACTAGCAATTGACTCCTGGCTTTTTCCTTAGATCCATATTCGAATCAGAGTAGTATTCATCTTTGATTGAGCTGTTACACCCGTCCGAGTCTGCCTTGGTCTGATACAACTACCAACTCTTTTTCTTCAATAGTATTTTCCTTAATACATCTGGAAGTTCATCAAAAGCTGCGGCAGCTTTTAGTCAGATGTGACCCTGATCAATTTTGTCCACCTTAGCGTTGCAAGATCAATGCTCCTTTTTTTATTGTCTTCATGTACAGACTGGGATAATTGTAATCTTTGACTGATGTTTGATCTCTCCACCACGAGCTGACTTTATCATGGGGTTGTAGTAGCCGGTCGTGTGAACCCACGAAGCTGAACGCAGTGTTGCCCTGTTTTTGTCTTCCTCGGATTGCAAATTGCGGAGATTTGAATTTTCCTGAGTTGAGCAGATCGTCTCCCCTTCTATATATAGATGATATGGTATTTTTTTTCGAGTCGACTGCATCCATGCAGGGCTGATAGCACCAAACTTTTTAATCAACTGGTGAACTCGTAGCCGATGTAGATCCTTCTGCGCCGGCTCTTTTTCATCCGGAATTTTACGAGCTTCTCGAACCCTAGAAGAGATCCCTCCAAGAACTCAACACCATCGTGCGACGGCCCCACGGTGGGTGCCAACCGTCGTGGAATTGACACGTCAGATGTCCTAGGTGTGAGGACTTAGTCGTGAGGCCAGCGCATCTATGTAGTAGCTTGAGAGGGGTCGATTGGGATGAGAGACGCAGGGCGGATCAACGCACAAGACAAGGGTTTAGACAGCTTCGGGCCCCGGGAAACATCATCCGGTAACAACCCTACGTGCTGTTTGAGGCTAGGTCTCATTATGCTCATGAGAGAGTCGCCGGGAACCGGCTCTCCGTGTCTAGCCCTAGAGATTGTTTCTTGTTCCCTCTTTGGGGTGCCCTGCCCCTCCTTATATAAGTTAGAGGGGCGGGTTACATGTGGAGTCCTAGTAGGACTAGGACTAGTCTATCTTCTCTTACAAGTTAATTACAAGTCCGGGTCTTGCTTCCTCGTAAAGGAAATATTCGTCATCCCTTTCTTCTTAAGCCGGCCCATCATCACATGAGCCGGCCTTCTGGGCCTTGGGCCTAGTCTTCTATCTGACCCGTCGTTGGGGCCATCCGCGAGTCGTCAGGCTCGTGAGTCGTCTGGCAGTGGGCCGCCAGACCCGTGAGTTGCCAGTCCTCCGGCGGGTCACGGTGAAGCGCCAAGTCTGGCCGGATCATACTTCCGGCTGGGTCATACCGCGGGGTATATCCCCGACAAAGGTATTCTCTGCAAGTACTGAAATAAGTGGTAACAGATAGTTTTGTGATAGGATAATTTGTAACGAGCAACAAGTAACAAAAGTAAATAAAGTGCAGCAAGGTGGCCCAATCCTTTTTGTAGCAAAGGACAAGCCTGGACAAACTCTTATATAGAGAAAAGCGCTCCCGAGGACACATGGAAATTATCGTCTAGCTAGTTTTCATCATGTTCATATGATTTGCGTTCGGTACTTTGATAATTTGATATGTGGGTAGACCGGTGCTTGGGTGCTGTTCTTACTTGAACAAGCATCCCACTTATGATTAACCTCTATTGCAAGCATCCGCAACTACAACAAAAGTATTAAGGTAAACCTAACCATAGCATGAAGCATATGGATCCAAATCAGCCCCTTACGAAGCAACGCATAAACTAGGGTTTAAGCTTCTGTCACTCTAGCAACCCATCATCTACTTATTACTTCCCAATGCCTTCCTCTAGGCCCAAATAATGGTGAAGTGTCATGTAGTCGACGTTCACATAACACCACTAGAGGATAGACAACATACATCTCATCAAAATATCGAACGAATACCAAATTCACATGACTACTAATAGCAAGACTTCTCCCATGTCCTCAGGAACAAACGTAACTACTCACAAAGCATATTCATGTTCATAATCAGAGGGGTATTAATATGCATATAGGATCTGAACATATGATCTTCCACCAAATAAACCAACTAGCATCAACTACAAGGAGTAATCAACACTACTAGCAACCTACAGGTACCAATCCCGGACTTGGAGACAAGAATTGGATACAAGAGATGAACTAGGGTTTTGAGAGGAGATGGTGCTGGTGAAGATGTTGATGGAGATTGCCCTCTCCCGATGAGAGGAGCGTTGGTGATGACGATGGCGATGATTTCCCCCTCCCGTAGGGAAGTGTCCCCGGCAGAACAGCTCTGCCGGAGCCCTAGATTGGTTCCTCCAAGGTTCCGCCTCATGGCGGCGGAGTCTCGTCCCTAAAGGGTTGCTTATGATTTTTTTCTGGACGAAAGACTTCATATAGCAGAAGATGGCCACCGGAGAGCCAACAGGGGGCCCACGAGGCAGGGGGGCGCGCCCAGGGGTAGGGCACGCCCCCCACCCTCGTGGACAGGTGGTGGCCCCCCTGACATATTTCTTCCGCTCAGTTTTTTTATTATTTCCAAAAATGACTTTCGTGGAGTTTCAGGACTTTTGGAGTTGTGCAGAATAGGTCTCTAATATTTGCTCCTTTTCCAGCCCAGAACTCCAGCTGCCGGCATTCTCCCTCCTTATGTAAACCTTGTAAAATAAGAGAGAATAGGCATAAGTATTTTGACATAATGTGTAATAACAGCCCATAATGCAATAAATATCGATATAAAAGCATGATGCAAAATGGATGTATCAACTCCCCCAAGCTTAGACCTCGCTTGTCCTCAAGCGGAAGCCGATAACGATAAATATGTCCACATGTTTAGAAGTAGAGGTGTCGATAAAATAAAATACGGACATGAGGGCATCATGATTGTTCTCATAACAGCAACATATATAAATATTGTCATATGATTTCTTATGCTCAAGTAATAATCTATTCACAATGCAAAAGTATGAATCAAAATCTTTATTGAGAACTAACAAACTATAATCTCAGTCATTGAAGCAATTGCAATTTATCATAACATCAGAAAGAGTCTATGTCAGAGCTCTCTAGCAAGTCCACATACTCAACTATCATTTAGTCTTTCATAATTGCTAACACTCACGCAATACTTGTGGTTACGGAGTTTAAATCGGACACAGAGAAAGATAGGGGCCTATAGTTTCGCCTCCCAACCTTTTACCTCTAGGGTAATGTCAACAATAATAACTCATGCTAACTTACATCCAATTAGATATATCTATCAGGATCTTTCCAACATACTGTGCTTGCCAAAGGATAAAATATAAAAAGGAAAGGTGAAGATCACCATGACTCTTGCATAAGGTAGAAGATAATAATAAAAGATAGGCCCTTCGCAGAGGGAAGCAGAGGTTGCCATGCGCTTTCAGGGTTGGATGCACAAAATCTTAATGCGAAAGAACGTCACTTTATATTGCCACTTGTGATATGAACCTTTATTATGCAGTCTGTCGCTTTTATTTCTTCCACATCACAAGATCGTATAAAGTTTATTTCCTCCACACCAATCAATCATACATATTTAGAGAGAATTTTTTATTGCTTGCACCGATGACAACTTACTTGAAGGATCTTACTCAATCCATAGGTAGATATGGTGGACTCTCATGGCAAAACTGGTTTAAGGGTTTTTGGAAGCACAAGTAGTATCTGTCGTGGAATTGTCATGGCAGATGTCCTAGTGTGAGGACTTAGTCGCGAGGCCAACGCATCTATGCGGTAGCTTGAGAGGGGTTGGGCAGAATCGAGAGACGCAACACAAGACAAAGATTTAGACAGCTTCAGGCCCCGGGAAACATCATCCGGTAATAACCCTACATGCCGTTTGAGGCTAGGTCTCATTATGATCACGGGAGAGTCGCCGGGAACCGGCTCTCGGTGTCTAGCCCTAGAGATTGCTTCTTGTTACTTGTCCCTCCTTGGGATGCCCTGCCCCTCCTTATATAAGTTAGAGGGGCGGGTTACATGCGGAGTCCTAGTAGGACTAGGACTAGTCTATCTTTTCTTACAAGCTGAATACGAGTCCGGGTCTTGCTTCCTCGTAAAGGAAATATTCGTCATCCCTTTCCTCTTTAAGCCGGCCCATCATAAACGTGAGCCGGCCTTCTGGGCCTTGGGCCTTGTCATCCATCTGAAACACCCGTCGGGTCACCAATGAGTCTTCAGGCTCGTGAGTCGTCACACCAGTGAACCGTCAGACCCGTAAGTCGCCAATCCTCCGGCGGGTTACGATAAAGCGGCAAGTCTGGCCAGGTCATACTTCCGGCCGGGTCATACCGCAGGGTATATCCCCGACATTAGCCCCGAGTTTAATTTGGATTTATCCATGTTAAACTGATCCTGTAAAATAAATACAAGAACAAACTTGATAGGTTGTGCTCCGGGTTAAATATTTTCCTGAGCCGGCACCTGATCATCTTTAAGTCCTTGTCATTTCCTCCTGGATGCATACTCAAGATCTTATAGAAAATCTCTTTTAACAGATATGTCCAAACCTCGCCAATGCAAAAAATCCAGGCACTTCTTCTAAAAAATCCGGGTCAACAGGCCAGCTTCATAACCAATTTGCTGACATTGGCTCTTGTAGAGAAATATTATAAGAAATAATTCATTTGAGTCGGCCTTCAATGCTCTGACTTGACAAAAATATTGGTCTGGAAATATTCAACTGATATTCAGCCGGCTTAAAGATGTAAATCTTGCCGACTTATGATTGCCAAATTTGTCGGGTTATAAATAAATGATGTCGGGTCATGTAATTGTTGCTGATGCCGGGTTAACCTTATGATGACGCTGGGTCATAAACTTTGCAGATTTCTCTAATAATAATATAATACCTGATTTGCTCAAAACTGAGAATTTGAAGTTATTCCCCCCTTATATGCATATCACATGTAGCCCCCAAGTGCCGGGTTGTCATGCTTGCAGCAATCTGGGACTTATAATTGCCTTATGTTCATAAAAACTTCAACCAGTATAGCCCCCAAGGGCCGGGTCATTATGCAATAATGAGCAGGGACTTTGTAAATATGACCATGTAAACTTGAGCAGCAACGTGTAGCCCCCAAGGGCCGGCTCAGTAAGATAATACTGAGCTGGGACTTTGTATATGATTCATTGATAATAACAGCATATGATGTAATCTCCACCATGGGGCTTGAACCCAAGTCCACAAGGTTAAGAGCTTTGTACTCTACCAACTGAGTAGTGGATCTTTCAATATAATGGATTAAGGCTTGTGTACCTTGAATTTTCGACAGGAGCAATTGGTAGCCCCCAAGGGCCAGCTCATTACAATGTGATGAGTCGGGTCTTCAATAAGTTGAGCAAAAAATGTCTTTACATTAGCCCCCAAGTGCCATGGTGCATGCTGGCAGTGACATGGGACTTGCATATTTGATGTGATCTCAATTTAAATAATGTAGCCCCCAAGTGCCGGGTCGTAAGCCTACAGCGACTCGGGACTATTCTTTCCATTGTAGAATAAATCATATCCATTGATAAAATGATAGCCATTGCGCCAAAGCAACTTTGAATACCTCATCTGTTGATAAGTCAATCCTGAGGTTAAATACCCGGTGGCTCTTGGCCAATGGCGATTTAATACGCCTCCATTGTAAGCCGGAATTTATACAACCCGACGGCTTATAGCCTTTGAGAAAATCAAGAATTAATAACCCTTTTGAGACACCAATTTCAATCTTTGGTGATGGGCTTGAATTTAATCATTTATGTAAGTCATAGCTCTGTAAATCCTGCAGAGTTTAAACAACATATGCCCTGGCGACTTAATGTCAAAAACCAGGGCGTGTAACCACCCAAATGTAGTCTTATCCTGCACATAATTAGATCACAAGATCCCTTGGCGGTTTACCGCATGGCGGGTCATAATATCTCACATATAACCACTATGATATTGAATTTATACTTCTGGTTTACATGACCTGTGCAGTAAGGGTGATGACCCAATCCTTAGAAGCCAAACCTTCCAAGTATTAATATTGTCATATGCTGGCGACTTGTTCGTCGAAAGCCATGGTGGGTTAATAGAAACCACATATATATATATGCTTCAGATATGAGCAAAAAGCTTCAAATAAAATCCAAAAATTGCTTGCAAAAAGAGACTTCAAAAATTTTGAGGCTTCTGATTCGAATACGATCAGAAAACCGTCCCACAGGGGTTAAGCTAAGATTCGAATACGATCATATAGCCCCCAGTGGCTTTGGCGTTGCCGATCAAGAGGGTACCGACAGCTATGTTCTCTTTGGTTCGAATACGGCCTATGTTTGAAAAGGAAGCCCCCAAATGACCTTGAGAATTGTTTAACGACGCGATTCAAATACGATCCATGTCGGTTCCCAAAAGGGGTTGAGCTATGATTCGAATACGATCAAGAAGCCTCCTAGTGAGCTCGGCAGTGTGAAGATCAAGAGGGTACCGACAGCTATGTTCTCTTTGGTTCGAATACGACCTATGTTTGAACAGGAAGCCCCCTAGTGATCATGAGAATATTTAACGACTCTGATTCGAATACGATCAGGGTCACACCAAAAGGGTTAAGCTAAATTCGAATACGATCAGCTCCCAATGGTCATTAAAGCAGGGTACCTATATTTGAGTTGTGCTTTGTAACAGACTCTCTTTGGTCCCTTTAATTTTTCCTGAGAACTCAAACTTTGCGAGAGATAACTTCTTTTTGAACCGGAAATTTGTAAACCGGATATTGAGAGCTTCAAAGCTTTGTAAGATATAAATTTACCTTGAGTCGGATGTTTGAACCGGATTTGAGAGCTTCAAAACTTTGCGAGAGAGAGATATCTCTTGAACCGGATTTTAAACCGGAATCTTTATTTTGAACCGGCAATTTTCTGACGGCCTTTAAATTTTCATCAATATGGTAGTAGCCTCCGGAACCGGGTTATCATTCCCTCCAACGACCCGGAGTTCCCGAGTCATGTCACTGTAGCCCCCGAGTCTCAAGATTACTCGAGGAGTTGGCTTGAGATTCTCCATATTTAACCGTGATATAAACCGGCATGAGTTACCCAATAGCTCAGTGATATAATAATCCCTTTTGACAGTAGATAATTTGTCCTACATTGAAAAACTTGCGAGCCAGAGTAATTGCTCTTTTAAAGAAAGCAATATATAATATGGAAATATAATGGATGGATTTCACCTGATATGTTAAGCCAGAAAATATCCACCGCAGAGTTTAATGATCACCGCGGTGAAGCTGAAATCAATCATGGGCGAGCCGGCCATGCGAACAGATGAATCGGCCGCGGTGTTGTAAGCCGGTGTGGACGGGGAGAGTCGGCACCGGCATTGTAAGCCGGCACGGACGGGCGAGTCGGCTGTATGTTGATGTAGACCGGACTGCGGGGGACGGCGGCCTATGCACGCTTTATCGGGCAATTCGCATGGTCCTGACGAGTTGATGCGGACTGGACCGCGGGAACGGCGGCTTGCACGCATATCTGTCGAGCAGCGTGGCATGGACGAATGCTAGTGCATGCACTCCGTATCCGCGGTATAATGGCATAAAAAATTATCCTGCGTAAAAAATATTACAGGGCAGAGTAATTGTTCTTTGACAAAAACAATAAGTGTTAATAAGATAAATTTAGATGGATATCACCTGATGTTTGTGAACGACAGATGATCTGTGCGTAAAGTCCGTTAGTCAACCCGGCACTTTGAATAGGCCAGACTGCAGGGCGGACAGTAAAACGACCGCAGCATCAGAGGCGGCTTAGAGAGGTGAGTCGACCGCGGCATTGTAAGCCGGTGCGGACGAGCAAGTTGTCCTCCTCGTTGTAAACCGGCGCTGTCGCGAGAGATGGCCACGGCGTTGTAAACCGGCGCGGTCGCGAGAGACGGCCACGGTGTTGTAAGCCGGTGCGGGAATCCGTTGAGTAAGGACAACCACCTATGCCAAATAACGTTTGGCGTGTCTCCATCTCCGCGGTATAATACCACTTTGTGATGGGTAATTTCCCTGGTTTTTTGTCGGAGGTCGATCCAGTTGTGATAACAAGGCGGCCATAAAAAACCAGCCGGTAGGTACAGTCAGCCGCGGCATTGCAAATGGTGCAGACGCAAAAATCAATCACAAGCGCAGTAAGCCGTGCGGACGGCGAGTCAATCGCGGGCACGGTCCCGGTTAGTTGATGTAAACCAGGTCACAAGGACGGCGACTTGCACACGTTCGTTCATCGGGTAGTATGGCACAGACGAAATGTCGATACAAGAACATTGCCAGTGCGCTCCATACCCGCAGTATAATGCCTCATCTGAGGTGAACAATTGTCTGATGTATTTTGACGAAAGATATCACAAGGCCACATGAGCAACTCAACCAGGGGCGGGTCATCCGCGGAGAGGTTGAACGGGTCAAAACAAAATGATGCCTGGCAACGGCAACAGTAGGGCCGCTAGGCAACTCACAGGTGGCCGTAGCAGAGGTGGCAAGCCGGCTTGAACAGGGATCATGGTGGAGACCACGGCAGTGGCAACTCGTGGTGGCGGAACGGCGGCTCGCTGGAGACCGCGATAGCGACTTGCCGGCGGCCGGGTCGCACAGATGCAGCCAGCAGAGGCGACTTGCCCGGGCGTGCGGGCGGCTTAAATCATCAAAGACGGGCGGCTCGGGCCGGCCGCAATACGTCCGCTTCCGGGTCGTTGTTTTCTTTTCCCATATGTATTGTAGCATATAATATCCACCCTTGGCATAAGTAAAAACGCGACGGCTCGGGCGCGGTCATGGCAGAGGCGCCATGTAACGCCCCGGATCCGATGCGCCAGGTGTCACCCAGTTATTCGCTGTCGTTGTCATGTCATTTGCTTGCGTGTTGCATTTTGCCATGTCATCATCTGCATTTCATATCATGTCATCATGTGCATCGCATTTGCATACGTGTTCGTCTCTTGCACCCGAGCATTTTCCCCGTTGTCCGTTTTGCAATCCGGCACTCCTATCTCCTCCGGCACACCCCTCTTGTTTATTTTCGTGAGCGGGTGTTGAACGTTCTCGAAATGGGCCGAGGCTTGTCAAGTGGCCTTGGTATACCACCGGTAGACCACCGGTCAAGTTTCGTTCCATTTGGAGGTCGTTTGGTACTCCAACGGTTAACCGGGCATCCGCAAAGTCCGTTTGTGTGTGCAGCAAAACCCCCTATAAACAGCCCCAAAACACCTCTAAGTCTCCGCCATGCTCTCGGTCGTTCGATCACGATCGCGTGGGCGAAAACCGCACCTCGTTTGGACTCTCCTAGCTCCCTCTGCCTATATATTTGCCCTCTCCCCCGAAAATTCGCGGATGAAACCCTAGCGTCTCCCTCCTCGCGCCGCCGGACATGTCCGCGCCGCCGTCGGACACGTCCAGCCGCCGCCCCTCCGCGAATCGCACGCCGCCACCTGTCCCTGGCCGCCGCCCCCGCCGCCGGCCCGTGCGAGCCCGTCGCGGGCCCGCCGAGCCCATCTAGCCCCGCGCCCGCTCGCCCGCGCCTCCGCCGGAGGGCGCCCGCCCGCCGCCTCGCCGGCTGCCTCCGCCCCGCCGCCGGCCGCCCTGCGCCGCCGCCTCCGACCGCGGGTCGCCGCCGCCATGGCCGCCGCGCCGAAGCTCCCCGCCTTCCGCCGAGCCGCCGCTCTCCTCCGCCAGCTCGCCTCGTCGCCGGCGTGGCCCGCCGCCGCAGCCATGGCGCCGCCCGCGCCGCCCCGGTGCCTCGCCGTTCGCCGCCGCTCGCCCTCGCCACCGGAGGAGCCCCGGATCCCGATCGGGTCAACACCCCGCGTTGACTTCGCCCCCCCCCCCCCCTCGAGGTCGTTATTTCTGTTAAGTCCCCAGATCTTCATTATATGTGTGCTTGTTTGACCTATCATAACTCTCTGCATATAGCTCCGTTTCGCGCGTGTAATATGTCAAATTGTTCGCCTCGTGATGCTCTACATTTTGTTCCATTGCACCATGTTCATTTGAGTCCATCTTGATGCCCAAATCATCGTTGCAAGAGTGCTAGTTGCTGTTATCTGCTGGTTCTTATCAGAACTTGGAGATTTGTCATTTTTGTATCATTTAATCTGTGCATCTTATGGGCATGAGCTCTACATGTGTTTTGTTGTATGCCATGTCATCTTTCCAGTGGTGTATGCCATGTATTTTTGCAATCTCTGTGGTGACTAGCACAAGCATGCAAACTAGGCTTCGTAATGTTTCTGATTTCATGGACTTGGTATTTTCTCTCAAGTCTTTGTCTGCTGTTATTTTGTTGCCATGTAAACTTGATGCTACAGAGAGATCCATGCATATTTTGGAGATGTTCAGTAAGGATGTTTTGTAGATATTGTTGTAATTGATCCATTCCTGCCCTTGTTTGCAATTATGGAGTCCCATAGCATGACTCAATCTTGCTCTACTTTTGCTATAAAATATTTCTGGCAGATTGTTTACGTGTTATTCAATTTTGCCAAGTTTGTTGTAGTTGTTTCATACATGCTATGCATTTTCTCTTACCATGGATAGCTTCATAAACATGCCTTCTTGCTGTAGGTATGCTTTTTTTGTCATGCATTGCCTTGTGGTGAGTGCATCAAGCTCACCAACATGCCTTCATATTATTGTTTCTGCCATGCTCTCTTTTCTGCTAAGTCTGAAACCTGATAACGAAACTTGCTATGTTTACATGGTTGCCATCATAGCTTCTGATCCTTTTTGGCTTATGGTCAGTAAGGGACATTTGTTATATACTTTGAGTAGATTCATGCCATGCCTTTCTTTGCTATGATAAGTTCCTATAGCATGGTGATTTCGTGCTCTAAACATTGCAATCTGTTGTTATTTCTGTCATGTCCAGTAATTTCTGCTAAGTCTGTGAACCTGTTATTATTTGCAATCTTGCCATGTCCTTTTGAGCTTGTTCTAGTGATTTCTGGAGATAGCTCAGTGTTCATGTTTTGTTGTGCTTTACCTGTACATCATGTCCATGCCTTTTGTTTTCATGTTGAGTTGCTGTAGAATATTGTTTTGATGCTTGCTAGCTGCCTAGTTGCTGTTTTGGACAGATGGTTGTTATGTCTTGTTTGGAGTGTATGTGTTGCACCGTAGCTCCGTTTTGAGCATGCTCTATATGAAACTTGCTTAGTTTTGCATGTAGTTCCATATTATCATGTTGCATCCTTGTTTTGAGGTGTTTGCTTGATGTTTGTATGCATTTTGCATCAATGCCATGTTTATCTTGTTTTGCTCATATCTCCTAGGTTGTAGCTCCGAATCTAATGAACTTTATATGTAACTTGACTAGAATTTCGTGTAGATCATCATGTTGCTGTTTAACTTGATGTTTAACAACTTCAATGTAATGCTTGTTCAGTTCTGGACCAATTTCGAAATTTGCATATGAGGACTTACCGGATTTGTTACATGTTGTTTCCGGCCTCATTTAAACTTGCTTTGATGTGTTGATCTTGTATGCATCATCTCTCGTCATGAGTAGCTTCATGTAGCCTCGTCATGCATCATACTTGGTTGAGCATCATGCCTTGTTCATGTGTGGTGTGTTTACCTTGTTGTGTGCTTCTTCTCGATAGTTCCCGTGTCGTTGCGATCGTGAGGATTCGTTCGTCTTCGTGGCTTCATCTTCTTCATGGACTCTTTCTTCTTCCTAGCAGGACTTCAGGCAAGATGACCGTCACCTTGGATCTCATTACTATCATTGCTATGCTAGTTGCTTCGTTCTATCGCTTTGCTGCGCTACCTATTCACTTGCTCTTCAAGCCTCCCAAATTGCCATGAACCTCTAACCTTTGTCACCCTTCCTAGCAAACCGTTGTTTGGCTATGTTACCGCTTTGCTCAGCCCCTCTTATAGCGTTGCTAGTTGCAGGTGAAGATGAAGATTGCTCCATGTTGGATTATGTTTATGTTGGGATATCACAATATCTCTTATATTATTAATGCATCTATATACTTGGTAAAGGGTGGAAGGCTCGGCCTTATGCCTGGTGTTTTGTTCCACTCTTGCCGCCCTAGTTTCCGTCATACCGGTGTTATGTTCCCGGAGTTTGCGTTCCTTACACGGTTGGGTGATTTATGGGACCCCCTTGACAGTTCGCTTTGAATAAAACTCTTCCAGCAAGGCCCAACCTTGGTTTTACCATTTGCCTCACCACCACCTACTTTTCCCTTGGGAGTCGCTCTCTCGAGGGTCATCTTTATTTAGCCCCCCCGGGCCAATGCTTGTCTAAGTGTTGGTCCGAACCAGAGCCCTTTGCAGCGCCACCTCGGGGAAACTTGAGGTCTGGTTTTAGTTGTACGGATTGCTCATCCGGTGTTGCCCTGAGAACGAGATATGTGCAGCTCCTATCGGGATGTCGGCGCATCGGGCGGTCTTGCTGGTCTTGTTTTACCATTGTCGAAATGTCTCGTAACCGGGATTCCGAGACTGATCGGGTCTTCCCGGGAGAAGGAATATCCTTCATTGACCGTGAGAGCTTATAATGGGCTAAGTTGGGACACCCCTGCAGGGTATTATCTTTCGAAAGCCGTGCCCGCGGTTATGTGGCAGATGGGAATTTGTTAATATCCGGTTGTAGAGAACTTGACACTTGACCCTAATTAAAAAACGCATCAACCGCGTGTGTAGCCGTGATGGTCTCTTCTCGGCGGAGTCCGGGAAGTGAACACGGTTTCTGGGTTATGTTTGACGTAAGTAGGAGTTCAAGATCACTTCTTGATCATTACTAGTTGACGACCGTTCCTTTGTTTCTCTTCTCGCTCTCATTTGCGTAAGTTAGCCACCATACTTGCTTAGTCGCTGCTGCAACCTCACCACCTTATCCATTCCTTTCCCATTAAGCTTTGCTAGTCTTGATACCCATGGTAATGGGATTGCTGAGTCCTCGTGGCTCACAGATTACTACAACACCAGTTGCAGGTACAGGTTTTGCGATGATCATGACGCGAGAGCGATGTTTACCTGTTTTAGAGTTCTTCTTCTGCTTCTTCTTCGATCAGGGGATAGGTTCCAGGTCGGCAGCCTAGGCTAGCAGGGTGGATGTCGTTTGAGTTTCTGTTTATGTTTCATCCATAGTCGGATGTTGAGCTTATGTATGATGTATTGATGTATTCTTGCGGCATGTGTATGTCTTGTATGTTTCCCCAAATATTGTGTAATGTTGATGTAATGATATCCACCTTGCAAAAGTGTCTTCAAGATGCGCTTCTATCCTTGGTGGGACCTTCGTGTTCCTTTAGGATAGGGTCGCATCTTGGGCGTGACACGCCAGCAAGTCGAATGACAAGGGCGCGCCAGTGGTGACTGGCCTGAAGGCGATGGGAGGCCATAACGACTCGGTCAAGCGGAAATGGCCCAGGGACGATGCTCAAAAGTTCCTTGGCGGAGCGAGGCGAGGCCGGCTCGGGGCCGGAACGGCGGCGGAGACGGGCGCCTCGAGGCAAGGACGCGGGCGCAGGCGATGGACCAGTCCGGGTCGTGGCCGGCTCTGTTCCCGGGTCGTGGGCCTTTTCCCCCTTTTTTTGTGTTTGTGTGTTCTAGACGCAGATGACTGCCACTGATCCATAGTCTTTTGCGCTTTGACCCCTTGCGTACTAGTAACAACATGTGGTACCATGTTGGCTTGATGTGATAGACTGTCTTTTTTCTGACCACGTGAGAGCTTCAGTACATATATTTTTTGTATGACTTTGCCAAGGTAGATCCGATCGCCTCCTCATATAGCAATTTTGGCTAGGTAGAATATCTGGAGTTATAGATCAACTTGGCCATCACGTGGCAGAGTACTTAATGGAGGCGTCTTCCAGTTGCTTTGCAGGCTTCTCGTATAGACACGGGAGCCGATCCCTTGCATGCATGCGCGTGTGCCTAGTTTGGTCGGTTTGAGGAAACCGAGGACTGCGGCGATTTGACCACAGGGCAGGATTGCTTCATATCAGCCTTGGTGGCTACGCGCGTCGCATAAACCGAGAAGGAAAACTCCAGCAGAAAGTTAGATCGCGGTCTCGGCGATTTTTTCGGACAGCAGCAGTGGAGCGGACCGCAACCCTAGCTTTCTCTCGATCACAATTTGTACCTCGAGTTACCCTGCGTAATTGTTTCGCGCCGGCTCTTCTTCATCCATCAATTCGCGAGCTTCTCGATCCTGTGAAAGATCCCTCCAAGAACTCAACACCACCGTGCGCAGGCCCCACGCTGGGCGCCAACTGTCGTGGAATTGTCACGGCAGATGTCCTAGTGTGAGGACTTAGTCGCGAGGCCAACGCATCTATGCGGTAGCTTGAGAGGGGTTGGGCGGAATCGAGAGATGCAACACAAGACAAGGATTTAGACAGCTTCAGGCCCCGGGAAACATCATCTGGTAATAACCCTACATGTTGTTTGAGGCTAGGTCTCATTATGATCACGGGAGAGTCGCCGAGAACCGGCTCTCGGTGTCTAGCCCTAGAGATTGCTTCTTGTTACTTGTCCCTCTTTGGGGTGCCCTGCCCCTCCTTATATAAGTTAGAGGGGCGGGTTACATGCGGAGTCCTAGTAGGACTAGGACTAGTCTATCTTTTCTTACAAGCTGAATACAAGTCCGGGTCTTGCTTCCTCGTAAAGGAAATATTCGTCATCCCTTTCCTCTTTAAGCCGACCCATCATAAACGTGAGCCGGCCTTCTGGGCCTTGGGCCTTGTCATCCATCTGAAACACCCGTCGGGTCACCAATGAGTCTTCAGGCTCGTGAGTCGTCACACCAGTGAACCGTCAGACCCGTAAGTCGCCAATCCTCCGGCGGGCTACGATAAAGCGGCAAGTCTGGCCAGGTCATACTTCCGGTCGGGTCATACCGCAGGGTATATCCCCGACAGTATCTCTACTTGGTGCAAAGAATTTAGCTAGCATGAGGGGGGAAGGCAAGCTCAACATGTCGGATGATCCATGACAATATACTTTATCTCAGATATAAGAAAACATAACCCATTACGTTGTCTTCCTTGTCCAACGTCAACTCTTTAGCATGTCATATTTTAAGGAATGCTCCCAATCATAAAAGATGTCCAAGATAGTATATTTATATGTGAAACCTCTCTTTCTTTATTACTTCTTATTAATTGCAACGATGACCAAAGCTATGCTTGTCAAGTCTCAACAATTTTTAATCATCATACTCTTTCTATGTGAAGTCATTACTCTCAATAAGATCAATATGATCTCTTGTTTCTTTTTATTCTTTCTCTTTTCTTTTATTCACTCAAGATCATGGCAAAATAATCAAGCCCTTGACTCAGCACTAATCTTTATTATATATAGCTCACGGACTCAATTACATAGAGGGATCATAAAGCAAAACTCAAAACTAGATCATGCCATAAAATTTATTCTACTATATCAAGATACTACTAAAAGGATCGAACTAAGAAAATGGTAAAGATAGGAGTGTGATGGTGATACGATACCGGGGCATCTCCCCCAAGCTTGGCAGTTGCCAAGGGGAGTGCCCATACCCATGTGATTATATCTCCTTTGCTGGTGAAGAAGGTGGAGGTGTTGTTGATGATGGATAGTCGCACATTGAGCGTAAGAGGTCCTCCAGCTTGCGGATAATGCCCTTGAGTGCAATGATATGCTCCTTCAACAAAATATTTTCACGTGTGAGATACTTGTTCTGTATACGAGCGAACTCAATCATCTTGAAAGCTTCGATCTTAGTTGGGGTAAGAAGATTGTGATCAAGTTGAAGGATGTCTTCTGCTGTCGGAGCTTGATCCTCCGTGGCCTTCTTGATCCCTTCATCCTTGTTGATCTCCATGGGTTCTTCCCTCTTCAGCTCTATCTTCATTAGCCAAGCATCGTTGTCACCATTGTTGGAGGAGGGGGACGACATGATGCCTGGCCTTGACAACCCTGACAGAAAACAGCTCGAAACAAGAACAGAGGACAATTGCGTGATACGGTGGTCAAAACCTTCGGGAGATTATATAATGAATTTTTACCGACCAAAATACGTATCGTGCAAGAAAACGGAGTCCGGAGAGCGCACGAGGTGCCCACGAGGTAGGGGACGCGCTCAGTAGGGTAGGGCGCGCCCTCCACCCTCGTGAAGCCCTCGTGTCCTTCCCGGACTGCTTCTTATTTTTCTATTTTTCTAAATATTCCAAAATGGAGAAATATTGCCATAAAAATTGTTTTGGAGTCGGTTTACTTACCGTACCACATACCTATTCCTTTTCGAAGTCTGAAACGTTCCGGAAAGTGTCCCTTATGTATTCCTCCGGGATTACGGTTTCAATAACATTGGTTTCAACATTTATGGGATTACTTGAGATATAATGTTTGATTCTTTGACCGTTCACCACCTTCGGATTTGTGCCTTCGAAGTTGTTGATTTTTATGGCACCGGAATGATAGACCTCCTCGATAACGTAAGGGCCTTCCCATTTAGAGAGAAGTTTTCCTGCAAAAAATCTTAAATGAGAGTTGTATAGCAATACATAATCACCTACATTAAACTCACGCTTTTGTATCCTTTTGTCATGCCATCTTTTAACTTTTTCTTTAAACAACTTGGCATTTTCATAGGCTTGGGTTCTCCATTCATCAAGTGAGATAATATCAAATAACCTCTTCTCACCGGCAAGTTTGAAATCATAGTTGAGCTCTTTAATAGCCCAATAAGCCTTATGTTCTAGTTTGAGAGGTAAGTGACATGCTTTTCCATAAACCATTTTATACAGAGACATACCCATAGGATTTTTATATGCAGTTCTATAGGCCCATAATGCATCATCAAGTTTCTTGGACCAATTCTTTCTAGATCTATTAACAGTCTTTTGCAAAATTAATTTGAGCTCTCTATTGCTCAATTCTACTTGACCACTAGACTGTGGGTGATAAGGAGATGCAATTCTATGATTAACATCGTATTTAGCAAGCATTTTACGGAAAGCACCATGAATAAAATGTGAACCACCATCAGTCATTAAATATCTAGGGACTCCAAACCTCGGAAAGATAACTTCTTTAAGCATTTTAATAGAAGTGTTATGATCAGCACTACTAGTTGGAATAGCTTCTACCCACTTAGTAACGTAATCAACATCAACTAAAATATGTGTATATCCATTAGAGGCAGGAAAAGGTCCCATATAATCAAAGCCCCAAACATCAAATAGTTCAATAACAAGTGAGTAATTCATAGGCATTTCTTGACGTCTACTAATATTACCAATTCTTTGACATTCATCACAAGATAAGACAAACTTACGGGCATCCTTGAAGAGAGTAGGCCAATAAAAACCGGATTGCAATACCTTATGTGCAGTTCTATCTCCAGCGTGGTGTCCTCCATAAGCCTCGGAGTGACACTTGCATAGGATCTGTTCCTGTTCATGCTTAGGTACACAACGTCTAATAACACCATCTACTCCTTCTTTATAAAGATGTGGGTCATCCCAAAAGTAATGTCTCAAATCATAGAAAAACTTTTTCTTTTGCTGGTATGTGAAACTAGGTGGTATAAATTTAGCCACAATATAATTAGCATAATCAGCATACCATGGAGCAGTACGAGAAGCATTTATGACATTTAATTTCTCATCAGGAAAACTATCATCAATAGGTAGTGGGTCATCAAGAACATTTTCTAACCTAGACAAGTTGTCTGCCACGGGGTTCTCAGCTCCCTTTCTATCAACAATATGCAAATCAAATTCTTGTAGCAAGAGAACCCATCTAATAAGTCTAGGTTTAGCATCTTTCTTTTCCATAAGATATTTAATAGCAGCATGATCCGTGTGAATAGTTACTTTAGAATCAACAATATAAGGTCTGAACTTATCACAAGCAAATACGACTGCTAAAAATTATTTTTCAGTAGTAGCATAATTTCTCTGAGCATTGTCTAGAGTTTTACTAGCATATTGAATAACATTTAATTTCTTATCAATTCTTTGCCCTAGAACAGCACCTACAGCATAATCACTGGCATCACACATAATTTCAAAAGGTAAATTCCAATCAGGTGGCCAAACTATAGGTGCAGAGATCAATGCTTTCTTAAGTATTTCAAATGCTTCTACACAATCATCATCAAAGACAAATGGTATATCTTTTTGTAATAAATTACTCAGAGGCCGAGAAATTTTTGAGAAGTCCTTAATGAACCTCCTATAAAATCCGGCGTGACCAAGGAAACTTCTTATACCTTTGATGTCCTTGGGACATGGCATCTTTTCAATAGCATCAACCTTGGCTTTATCAACCTCAATACCTCTTTCAGAAACTTTATGCCCCAAGAGAATACCTTCATTAACCATAAAGTGGCACTTTTCCCAATTCAAGACAAGATTAGTTTCTTCACATCTCTGCAAAACTCTATCAAGGTTGCTCAAGCAATCATCAAAAGAGGATCCATAGACGGAGAAGTCGTCCATGAAAACCTCACAAATCTTTTCACAAAAGTCAGAGAATATAGCCATCGTGCATCTTTGAAAGGTAGCAGGTGCATTACATAAACCAAAAGGCATACGTATATAAGCAAAAGTACCAAAAGGGCAAGTAAAAGTAGTCTTTGATTGATCATTGGCTGACACAGGTATTTGAGAGAAACCAGAATAACCATCTAGAAAGCAAAAATGTGTATGTTTGGATAATCGTTCTAGCATTTGATCAATAAAAGGTAAGGGGTAATGATCTTTCTTAGTAGCCTTATTTAATTTGCGAAAATCAATTACCATCCTATAACCAGTATAATTCTTTGCAGAATCAATTCATCTTTATCATTAGGAACTACGGTAATACCTCCCTTCTTAGGGACACAATGGACAGGACTTACCCACTGACTATCAGCAACGGGATAAATTATACCTGCCTCAAGGAGCTTTAGTATTTCTTTTCTTACCACTTCTTTCATCTTAGGATTCAGCCGTCGTTGATGATCATGAACTGGTTTGGCATCTTCTTCCAAATTTATTTTATGTTGACATAGAGTGGGACTAATGCCCTTAAGATCATCAAGAGTATATCCAATAGCAGCACGGTGCTTCTTCAAAGTTTTCAATAATCCTTCTTCTTCATGCTCTGGAAGGTTAGCACTAATAATAACAGGATATATCTTCTTTTCATCAAGATAAGCATATTTAAGAGTATCAGGCAACGGTTTGAGCTCAAACACGGGATCACCCTTGGGTGGAGGAGGATCCCCTAGGATTTCAACAGGCAAATTGTGTTTCAGGATAGGTTCCTGTTTAAAGAACACTTCATCTATTTCCCTTCTTTCATTCATAAACATATCATTTTCATGGTCTAGCAAATATTGTTCTAAAGGATCACTAGGAGGTACGGCAATAGAAGCAAGACCAATAATTTCATCCTTACTAGGCAATTCTTCTTCACGGTGTTGTCTACTAAATTTAGAGAAATTAAACTCATGAGACATATCACCCAAACCAATAGTAACAACATCCTTTTCGCAGTCTATCCTAGCATTATCGGTGTTCAAGAAGGGTCTACCAAATATAATGGGACAAAAGCTATCTTGTGGGGAACCAAGAACAAGAAAATCAGCAGGATATTTAGTTTTCCCACACAAGACTTCAACATCTCTAACAATTCCAATGGGTGATATTGTATCTCTATTAGCAAGTTTGATGGTAACATCAATACCTTCTATCTCAGCAGGTGCAATTTCATGCATAATTTCTTTGTATAAGTCATGAGGTATAGCACTAGCACTAGCACCCATATCACATAAGCCATGATAACAATGATCTCCTATTTTAACAGAAATAACAGGCATGCCTACCGCAGGTCTATGTTTATCTTTAGCACAAGGTTTAGCAATTCTAGCAGTTTCCTCACAGAAATAAATAACATGCCCATCAATATTATCATACAAGAGATCTTTAACAATAGCAATATTAGGTTCAACTTTAATTTGCTCAGGAGGTGTATAAGTTCTAATATTGCTTTTACGAACCACAGTTGAAGCTTTAGCATGATCCTTTATCCTGACTGGGAAAGGTGGTTTCTCAACATAAGAAGTAGGAACAATGGGATCATTATAAGTGACAGTCTTTTCTTCAACTATAGTAGGTGCGGCTACTTTTACTTCTATGGGAGGATGATATTTAAACCACTTCTCCTTGGGGAGATCAACATAATTAGCAAAAGATTCACAGAAAGAAGCTACTATCTCAGAGTCAAGTCCATATTTAGTGCTAAATTTACGGAAAACATCGGTATCCATAAAAGATTTAACACAATCAAACTTAGGTGTCATACCTGACTCCTTACTTCGTCGAGATCCCAATCTTCAGAGTTGCGTTTAATTCTATCCAATAAATCCCATTTGAATTCAATAGTCTTCATCATAAAAGAGCCAGCACAAGAAGTATCGAGCATGGTGCGATTGTTATCAGAAAGCCGAGCATAAAAACTTTGAATAATTATTTCTCTTGGGAGCTCATGATTGGGGCATGAACATAACACTGATTTAAGCCTCCCCAAGCTTGAGCGATGCTTTCTCCTTCGCGAGGCCAAAAATTATATATATAATTGCGATCACGATGAACAAGATGCATAGGATAAAACTTCTGATGAAATTCCAATTTCAATCGTTTGTAGTTCCATGATCCCGTATCATCACATAGCCTATACCATGTCGATGCATGTCCCTTCAAATATAAAGGGAAGACCTTCCTCTTAATAACATCACCGGGTACACCTACAAGCTTAAATAATCCACAAACTTCATCCACATATATTAGGTGCTCATCAGGATGCTTTGTTCCATCTCCTGCAAAAGGATTAGCTAGCAGTTTTTCTAACATACCCGAAGGAATCTCAAAGTGAACATTTTCATTCTCAATTTCATTTTCAGTAGGTTCAGTAGGTTGAGGAGCAACTCTTTGCTCTACTGGTCGGGGTGAAGATACCCCGAACAAGCCCCTCGGAGGATTACTTTCCATAGTAACAAGTGACAGTAAATTTCAGCACACTATATAAATTTTTCCTTACCAAATTCCACCTACCAAAGGCGCTTCACTCCCCGGCAACGGCGCCAGAAAAGAGTCTTGATGACCCACAAGTATAGGGGATCTATCGTAGTCCTTTCGATAAGTAAGAGTGTCGAACCCAACGAGGAGCAGAAGGAAATGATAAGCGGTTTTCAGCAAGGTATTCTCTGCAAGTACTGAAATAAGTGGTAACAGATAGTTTTGTGATAGGATAATTTGTAACGAGCAACAAGTAACAAAAGTAAATAAAGTGCAGCAAGATGGCCCAATCCTTTTTGTAGCAAAGGACAAGCCTGGACAAACTCTTATATAGAGAAAAGCGCTCCCGAGGACACATGGGAATTATCGTCAAGCTAGTTTTCATCACGTTCATATGATTCGCGTTCGGTACTTTGATAATTTGATATGTGGGTGGACCGATGCTTGGGTGCTGTTCTTACTTGAACAAGCATCCCACTTATGATTAACCTCTATTGCAAGCATCCGCAACTACAACAAAAGTATTAAGGTAAACCTAACCATAGCATGAAACATATGGATCCAAATCAGCCCCTTACGAAGCAACGCATAAACTAGGGTTTAAGCTTCTGTCACTCTAGCAACCCATCATCTACTTATTACTTCCCAAGGCCTTCCTCTAGGCCCAAATAATGGTGAAGTGTCATGTAGTCGACGTTCACATAACACCACTAGAGGATAGACAACATACATCTCATCAAAATATCGAACGAATACCAAATTCACATGACTACTGATAGCAAGACTTCTCCCATGTCCTCAGGAACAAACGTAACTACTCACAAAGCATATACATGTTCATAATCAGAGGGGTATTAATATGCATATAGGATCTGAACATATGATCTTCCACCAAATAAACCAACTAGCATCAACTACAAGGAGTAATCAACACTACTAGCAACCTACAGGTACCAATCCCGGACTTGGAGACAAGAATTGGATACAAGAGATGAACTAGGGTTTTGAGAGGAGATGGTGCTGGTGAAGATGTTGATGGAGATTGCCCTCTCCCAATGAGAGGAGCGTTGGTGATGACTCTTTGTTGCATGTTGAGGGATAGTTATATGATCCAATTATGTTATTATTGTTGAGAGAACTTGCACTAGTGAAAGTATGAACCCTAGGCCTTGTTTCCTAGCATTGCAATACCGTTTACGCTCACTTTTATCAATAGTTACCTTGTTGTTTTTATATTTTCAGATTACAAAAACCTATATCTACCATCCATATTGCACTTGTATCAACATCTCTTCGCCGAACTAGTGCACCTATACAATTTACCATTGTATTGGGTGTATTGGGGACACAAGAGACTCTTTGTTATTTGGTTGCAGGGTAGTTTGAGAGATTCCATCTTCATCCTATGCCTCCCACGGATTGATAAACCTTGGGTCATCCACTTGAGGTAAATTTGCTATTGTCCTACAAACCTCTGCACTTGGAGGCCCAACAACATCTACAAGAAGAAGGTTGTGTAGTAGACATCAAGCTCTTTTCTGGCGCCATTGCCGGGGAGGTGAGTGCTTGAAGGTATATCTTTAGATCTTGCAATCGAATCTTTTAGTTTCTTGTTTTATCACTAGTTTAGTTTATAAAAGAAAATTAAAAATGGATTTGAGTTTGTCTCATACGCTTCATCTTTTTAATATCTTTCGTGAGTATGATGGAAAGGAAAATTGTGCCAAAGTGTTAGAAGAAGAATGCATTAAAATGTTTGGCACTAAATCCTTGAATGATGAGCATGATTGCAATATTGTTAGTATGAACTCCTTGAATATACATGGTACCAATGATGATTGCACTAGTCATGATGAAAATATCTCTTATAAGCTTGTCGATTTTTGTGGAGTGCATAGAGTTTGCAAATACATACCAAAAAGGGAAGATACATTTTGTAAGAGGCACAAGTACTTAGAAACTAAATGGTTGCAAGAGAGGCTAAATGTTAGTGCTGAAAATTTAAAATATCTTAGCCATACTTGTGAACTTTGCAATGAACATGGTCATTTAAATATCAAATGCAAATTGTTTCATGATCGAATCGTGTCCAAAAATTTTGATGACTTGATTTCCCTTGCACATCATAATGAACTTAGTTTGCTTTTGGGTTATGAAGAAATGAAACGTCAAACTAAGCTTATTCCAGAATATAACCTCGAGAAATTCCTCGATATTGATCTAGAAGAAATTTATATGTATTGTGCGGTGAATTGCATTGAAAATCCTTATATTGCCAATTACATAAAGAAAAGAAAACAAATAGAAGATGAAGAGAATACTAACGAAAGGGAAGAGACTTCCCAATATTCTCCTATTATTTCTTATGATGAATCAGGTAACGAGGAGGAGCCTTCTATTCAACCAATCTCATTAATAAGGAGCTCCAAAAAGAGGATTGAACCCACACATGATGTGAAGAAGAAAAAGAAAAGACAGAGAAGCAAAGGTAGAAAGGTATCTCTCCCAAATGATGTTGCTCCTACTACTCATTGTGATGATGATGATTGCTATACTATTGGTGTTATCCATACTATTAATGATGAGAGTGATTATGCTTATGATATGAAAAGGCCCAAGCTTGGGGATGCTATGTTTGATGAGAATGACATTTTTGAGAATATATTTGCTGCAATTAATGTTTGTCCCAAGCTTGGGGATGCTATGTTTAATGAAGATAATATTTTTAGCCTCCCAAGTTTTGATGAGCAAATTTATTATGATGATAGCATGCCTCCTATTTATGATGATTATTGTGATGACACTTATGATATAAAGAGTAGTGATGATTATATTTATAAAACTTGTCATGATTATGATTACCCCTTTTCTGAACATTACTCTTTTAATGTGGAAACAATTTATAGTATTCGGGTTTCTTATGATTCTCCCACTATTCCGAATGAGAAGAATTTTGCTTATGTGGAGAGTAGTAAATTTTCTATGCTTGTAGATCATGAAAAGAATGCTTTAGGTGCTGGTTATATTGTTGAATTCATTCATGATGCTACTGAAAATTATTATGAGGGAGGAATATATGCTTGTAGGAATTGCAATAATATCAAGTTTCCTCTCTATGTGCTTAAAGTTTTGAAGTTATGCTTGTTTTGCCTTCCTATGCAAGTTGATTCTTGTTCCCATAAGTTGTTTGCTCACAAATCCCTATGCATAGGAAGTGGGTTAGACTTAAATGTGCTAGTCATATTCTTCATGATGCTCTCTTTGTGTTTCAATTCTTATCTTTTATGTGAGCATCATTGAAATCATCATGCCTAGCTAGGGGCGTTAAACGTTAGCGCTTGTTGGGAGGCAACCCAATTTTATTTTTGTTACTTGCCTTTTGTTTCTGTTTAGTAATAAATATTTGATCTAGCCTCTGGTTAGATGTGGTTTTATGTTTTAATTAGTGTTTGTGCCAAGTAAGACCTATAGGATCTTCTTAGATGATAGTTATTTGATCTTGCTGAAAATTCCAGAAACTTTCTGTTCACGAAAACAATTGTTAAAAATCACCAGAACGTTATAAAATAATGATTCCAATTGCAGTAGATCAATAAACAAATTATCTAGGTCTTCCTATTTTGGTAGATTTTTCTGAGTTCCAGAAGTTTGCGTTAGTTACAGATTACTACAGACTGTTCTGTTTTTGACAGATTCTGTTTTTCGTGTGTTGTTTGCTTATTTTGATGACTCTATGGCTAGTAAAATAGTTTATAAACCATAGAGAAGTTGGAATACAGTAGATTTAACACCAATACAAATAAAGAATGAGTTCATTACAGTACCTTGAAGTGGTGTTTTGTTTTCTTTCGCTAACGGAGCTTACGAGTTTTCTGTTGAGTTTTGTGTTGTGAAGTTTTCAAGTTTTGGGTAAAGATTCGATGGACTATGGAATAAGGAGTGGCAAGAGCCTAAGCTTGGGGATGCCCAAGGCACCCCAAGGTAATATTCAAGGATAACCAAGAGCCTAAGCTTTGGGATTGCCCCGGAAGGCATCCCCTCTTTTGTCTTCGTTCATCGGTAACTTTACTTGGAGCTATATTTTTATTCACCACATGATATGTGTTTTGCTTGGAGCGTCAATTTATTTTATTTATTTTTGCTTGCTGTTTGAATAAAATATCAAGATCTGAAATTATTGAATGATAGAGAGTCCTCACATAGCTAAATAATTATTTAACTACTCATTGATCTTCACTTATATCTTTTTGGAGTAGTTTGTCATTCACTCGTGTGCCTCACTTATATCCTATGAGTAAATGGTTGAATGATTTGAATGTAATAAATCTGAAATTATATATGTTTCATATGCTTATAACATGGGGAGTAATGACTTTACATATAAGAAGTAGAGGTGGTAAATTTACTGAAGGTTAGCAAACATTGTATTGGTCACTTGAACAATTCTTGAACGAATATTGAAGGAAGGGATATTTCACATATAAATATACTATCATGGACATCTTTTGCAATTGTGAGAACTCATTAAAATATGACATGCTAAAAGGATGTTGGACAAGGAAGACAACATAATGGGTTATGTTTTCTTATATCCGAAATAAAGTATATTGTCATGGATCGCCCAACACATTGAGCTTGCCTTTCCCCCTCATGCAAGCCAAATTTTTTGCACCAAGTAGAGATACTACTTGTGCTTCCAAACATCCCTTAAACCAGTATTGCCATGAGAGTCCACCATACCTACCTATGGATTGAGTAAGATCCTTCAAGTAAGTTGTCATCGGTGCATGCAATAAAAATTGCTCTCTAAATATGTATGATCTTTTAGTGTGGAGAAAATAAGCTTTATACGATCTTGTGATATGGAAGCAATAAAAGCGACGGGCTGCATAATAAAGGTCCCTATCACAAGTGGCAATATAAATTGATGTTCCCTCGCATTAAGATTTTGTGCATCCAACTATAAAAGCGCATGGCAACCTCTGCTTCCCTCTGTGAAGGGCCTATCTTTTATTCTTATCTTTTACCTTATGCAAGAGTCATGGTGATCTTCACCTTTCCTTTTTACATTTTATCCTTTGGCAAGCACATTGTGTTAGAAAGATTCTGAAATATATATCCAATTGGATGTAAGGCATCATGAGCTATTATTGTTGACATTACCCTTGAGGTAAAAGGTTGGGAGGCGAATCTATAAGCCCCTATCTTTCTCTGTGTATGATTAAAACATTGAACCCATGAATATCGCGTGAGTGTTAGCAATTGTGAAAGACTAAATGATAGTTGAGTATGTGGAGTTTGCTAAATCCAAGCTCTGACATAGACTCTTCCTGAAAATAAGATGAATTGTAATTGTTTGATGACTAATAACACGGTTTGTTAGTTTTCAAGAAAGTTTATGATCTATACTTTAACATGTGAATAGCTTGTTACTTGATCATGAGAAGTCCTATGAGTTGAGCTACTGTTATGATATATAATGATGCTAGAAAAGGTGATTGAAATTATCATTGATCAAACTTGTGCACCTGCTAGCATTCACACTTCATAAATTATTTCTTTTATCATTTACCTACTCGAGGATGAGCAGGAATTAAGCTTGGGGATGCTGATACGTCTCCAACGTATCTATAATTTATGAAGTATTCATGCTATTATATTATCCTTCTAGGATGTTTTATATGCATTTATATGCTATTTTATATGATTTTGGGACTAACCTATTAACCTAGAGCCCAGTGCCAATTTCTGTTTTTCCCTGTTTTTAAGTTTTGCAAAAAAGGAAAACCAAACGGAGTCCAATTGACATGCCAATTTTTGATGATTTTTTCTGGACCAAAAGAAGCCCCCGGAGTAAAAGAGTTGGGCCAGGAGAGTCCCGGGCTGCCCACGAGGGTGGGGGGCGCGCCCACCCCCCTGGGCGTGGGCCCCTGCCTCGTGGACAACCCGGAGACCCCCCCTGACGTGAGACCTACGCCAAAAAATCCTATAAATACTGAAACCTCCAGAAAATAACCTAGATCGGGAGTTCCGTCGCCGCAAGCCTCTATAGCCACCAAAAACCAATCGGGACCCTGTTCCGGCACCCTGCCGGAGGGGGGGTCCCTCACCGGTGGCCATCTTCATCATCCCGGCGCTCTCCATGACGAGGAGGGAGTAGTTCACCCTCGGGGCTGAGGGTATGTACTAGTAGCTATGTGTTTGATCTCTCTCTCTCTCTCTCGTGTTCTTGAGGTGATACGATCTTGATGTATCACGAGCTTTGCTATTATAGTTGGATCTTATGATGTTTCTCCCCTTCTACTCTCTTGTAATGGATTGAGTTTTCCCTTTGAAGTTATCTTATCGGGTTGAGTCTTTAAGGATTTGAGAACACTTGATGTATGTCTTGCCATGCTTATCTGTGGTGACAATGGGATATCACGTGATCCACTTGATGTATGTTTTGGTGATCAACTTGCGGATTCCGCCCATGAACCTATGCATAGGGGTTGGCACACGTTTTCGTCTCGATTCTCCGGTAGAAACTTTGGGGCACTCTTTGAAGTACTTTGTGTTGGTTTGAATAGATGAATCTGAGATTGTGTGATGCATATCGTATAATCATACCCACGGATACTTGAGGTGACATTGGAGTATCTAGGTGACATTAGGGTTTTGGTTGATTTGTGTCTTAAGGTGTTATTCTAGTATGAACTCTATGATAGATCGAACGGAAAGAATAGCTTCGTGTTATTTTACTACGGACTCTTGAATACATCGAGCAGAAAGAATAACTTTGAGGTGGTTTCGTACCCTACCATAATCTCTTCGTTTGTTCTCCGCTATTAGTGACTTTGGAGTGACTCTTTGTTGCATGTTGAGGGATAGTTATATGATCCAATTATGTTATTATTGTTGAGAGAACTTGCACTAGTGAAAGTATGAACCCTAGGCCTTGTTTCCTAGCATTGCAATACCGTTTACGCTCACTTTTATCAATAGTTACCTTGTTGTTTTTATATTTTCAGATTACAAAAACCTATATCTACCATCCATATTGCACTTGTATCAACATCTCTTCGCCAAACTAGTGCACCTATACAATTTACCATTGTATTGGGTGTGTTGGGGACACAAGAGACTCTTTGTTATTTGGTTGCAGGGTAGTTTGAGAGATTCCATCTTCATCCTATGCCTCCCACGGATTGATAAACCTTGGGTCATCCACTTGAGGGAAATTTGCTACTGTCCTACAAACCTCTGCACTTGGAGGCCCAACAACGTCTACAAGAAGAAGGTTGTGTAGTAGACATCACGCAGCCCACGACCTCGGATGGGAGGTCCATAGGCCTGTTTGTATTTTCTTGAGGGCCGTCATGTATCGACCGGCCTATGGACTTCCCATCCAAGGTTTTATTTTTCCTGAAACATCGGCAGCCCAATTTATGTATTTTTTTGAAGAAAACGCAGAGATCTGTTCTATTTTTCTATATAAGAATAGGAACGCATGGTCCAACTTATGTTTCCCTTCTAACTATATTATATATATTTAAATTATTTTATATGTTATTATATATTATTGTTATTGTCATCATATATTTAACAGATATTTACATATGTAAGAAAACAATATCCCACATCTTATTAACTTATAAAAATAATTTCTTAACAATAAAATCCTGGATTTTTTTGGCAACGAAAATCCTGGTGATTGTGTACAAAAGCTTGGTAAGATTTAAGGACCAATGTAATAATAAATCACTTATTATTTAAATATATATATATAACAAAATGCTCAGTCCTTGTTTATTTTTTGATAACATTGCTGCGCTCACCCCAACATTATAATTAGAATAAGCCCAGCAAAATCGCGTATTTCGAGAAAGTGCAAATGGCCTGTAATTTTTTAGGAAAAACATAAATGGGCCGCATGGACGCTACATTATTTGTTCACCCAGCCCAGCTAATGAACTGTAATTCAAAAAAAGAGATTAAATGGACTGTAAATTCTACCCCGCAAAAAAAGACTGTAAATTCTGAAAAAATGGGTTGAATACATGCCACATTTTTGGAGGCTGAAATGTGGGCCAATAGGTCGAAGCCAATGCAAGTCATTGTCAACTTAGTCAACAAATGATTCTGACATCGTTAGCCGTTGGATTTACATCCAACGACAGGCATCCATCTTCAATCTCTCGTCTTCTTCCTCCAGCGCCGCCGGGACCACCTGCTCCCGCCTCCTGCTGCTAGCAGCTCTGCTTAGCACGCTTCGCTGTGAAGCGCTACTCCACCGTTGGCCAGGCCATCCCTCCACCCCTCCACACCTCCTGTTCTTCTCCACCGACTGCCGAACCACACCGCACCAGAACCAGTTAACCCTCGTACACCTCTCCGTCTGCGACTCTACTCCCGCGTCTTCCCATCTCCGGCTCGTTGCTGTCTGGGGCCTCGCCGTCGTCCACCACCTTGGATGCGCTCGGCGCGGAGTGTTCAACGTGGTCAACGAACGACACCATCGGAAGTAGACTGTGTGTGGAGAGGCTGACAGCTGGGTCCACGGCCGCACGCAAGGAAATGCCTCCTTATTACGCGCAAAATAATGATTCCTCCACCTGACAGCTGGGACCCACTGGAAGGGCCTCTGTATTTCGCGAAAAACGTTCCCACCGCTGACAGATCGGACCCACCAGCTATATCTTCGCACGCAAGGAAGTTCCTCCTTATTACGCACAAAAAAATGAATACCCCCCTGCTAGCTGGGACCCACAATAGTGGGAGGCTGACTTGTGGGCCAACTAAGTTGACGGGGATGGAGGGCTTTGTCAACTTAGTCAATATGAACGATTCTAGCTCCAGTGACCGTGCGATGTCCATCCAATGGCCGTAGTGCTTCTTCAACCTCTGGTCTTCTTGCTCCAGCCGCCCAAAGCAGCACCGGTCGTGCCTTGTGCTCCTGCCTCCAGTGGCCGGCTGCGATGCCACGGAGGCCTCACCGCCCCTACTACTCCCATCGCTGGCCAGGCCATCCCTCTACTCACCCACACCCCCTGTTATTCTGCGGCGACGGCAGCCTCACACCGCAGCGAACCAGTGAACCCTCATACTCCTCTACTCGTGGGCATCCACTGCTGCATCTTCCCTGCCTCCGCGTCGTCCCCTTCCTAGGCCTCGTTCCACCGCCCTGGTGCTCTCGGCGCGGCGTGGTCAACGTGGTCAAGGAACGGCTTCCATCGGACGTGGACTATATATGGAGAGGCTGACAGCAGGGTCCACGGCCGCAGCAAGGAAGTGCCTCCTTATTACGCGGAAAATAATGATTCCTCCACCTGGCAGCAGGGACCCACCGGACGGGCAACCGTATTTCGCGAAAAAAAACGTTTCCCCCTGACTGTTGGGACCTACCAGCGACATCTTCGCACGCAAGGAAGTGCGTCCGGGCAAAAAAAATGATTGGCCCTCCTGACTGCTGCGACCCACCAGCTACATCTTCGCACGCAAGGAAGTGCCTCACAGTCGGGACCCACCTGGTCGAAGCGTACGTAGCGTTGTCATTCTGGTCGCGAACGTGTATGTACATACTGGTCGATGTAGAGGCGCGCACGTGTCGTAGTAGAGGCGCGCACGTAGCATGTACATGTATGTACAGCGGCCAGGGTGCAAAAAAGTAAATACGGCCACGTTCGTACATACGGGCGGGGTCTCGAATGCCTACTCGCGCGTACGTACGGTCAGGGCTCGTGTACATGGCTGGGTCGGAACGGAGAAACTGCATCGTTGTCGTGTTCATGGGGAGGCAACGGAATGCGTCGTGTTCATCGGGAGGCAACGGAACGCGTGGGAGCCAACCGGCTTGGACGGAACAGCCGATGGAAACAAGGCCTGGTGTACCACAGAACGGAGGAAACGGCCTTGTGTTCGACCGGCCACGTTCGAAACGGGATCCTGTTCATCGGGAGGGGTCTGGCGTACCGTAAAACGGAGGAAACGGACCTCCTACGGTCGAAACGGGGGTCCTGTTGATCGGGAGGGGTGTGGAGTACCGCAAAACGGTAGAATGGACTTGTGTTGGAGCGGTGCGGTCGAAACGGGGCTCCTGTTCATCGGGAGGGGTGTGGCGTACCGCAAAACGGGACTCCACGGGATACTGTTCATCTCCACCGTCGACCCCCTCCAGCCTCCACGGGCTACTGTTTATCCACCGTCGACCTCCTCCAGCCTCCACCTGCGATTGTTCATCCACGGGCTCCTGTTCATCCAGCCTCCACAGCGCGCTACTCCACCGGCTACTGTTCAACCAGCCCTCTCCACGGGCTACTGTTCAACCACCCCTCCACGGACTACTGTTCATCCAGCCCTCCACCATCTACTGTTCATCCAGCTCTCCACGGGGTGGTCCTGTTCATCCAACCCTCCACGGGGTCCTGTTCATCCAGCCCCAACCGGCTCAATCGATCGGGGTCCTGTTCATCCAGAGGCAACACCACAGGGTCCTGTTCATCCACCCCCACCGGACTGTTCATCCAAACCCCCCAGCAACGATCACTGTTCATCCAGAGGCAACACCACGAGGTCCTGTTCATCCACCCCCACCAGGAACTGTTCATCCAAACCCCCCCAGCAACGCTCACTGTTCATCCAGAGGCAGCATCGATCAGCTTCAGTTAGCAGCAGTAGCGAAGGAATCGCTCGATCGGGTTCAGTTAACAGCCATCGATCGATCGCTCGGGTTCAGTAACGCGTAGCTTGCAGTGCAATCGCTTGGGTTCAGTTAGAGCCCAACACCTCGCTCGGGTTCAGTTAGAGCCCAACGCCTCGCACCCACGCGCGTGCGTGTATGAGAGAAACGCGCATCGCTCGGCCCCGACCACCCACCGTAACTGGGAACACCCCGATATTTTCCTCGCCCTCACTTCTACCACGGTTTTTTCCGTCATGGACGGCCCAAAGAATGTCATGCAGCTGTGTCTCCAGCCCGCCCAGGACGAAAAGCCCATTTTCTGTCATGATTTTTTGTCATAGAAGTAGGAGCCCACCACATCTATGATGATACCGGGTTTTGTCACAATTATCGTCATAGAAGTGTCATAAGTATGACAGAAAAAAATCGTTCGGCCCAAAATGTCACGGATGTGTCTTTTTTTTGTAGTGATATGAACGAGACATACCTCTTTTCTGATACTTAAAAATAACGTAAGGTTCCAAGTTTCACTTTTCTTTCTAGCACTGCTTCGTTCAACTTTTCTCGTATGATAATCAATCACCTTAATTTAATTACCTTTTGAACAAATTTCATTTTAATGTACTTAACAAACTTCTCATCAAAATATAAGGTAAAACGCACACATGATTTGATAAACATTTATTTACAAAATCACATTAGTATGGATAGTAGCAGAGCTAGCCCACTGGGCTAGGTTAGGCCAGCAGTGAGAACTGTTTATATTTTTCCTGTAAACCTTGCAACCTAGGGTGGCCTAATCCCAAGATGGGCCATGGCCCATCCAGTCACCCCTAGCTCCGCCGCTATATGGGCACGTAAATCATAAGTTAACATATTATAATATTTCATATCCCGTCTACTACAACACACGGACATTATCCTAGTTACCATGCAAAAAATAAGACACCAAATGCATTTCGGATATAATACAGGTTTTCTTTTGAAAATTAACCACATAATACATTACAGAAACATATTATAAATACACACGTGGTCATCACAAGGAACATACATAGATGTCTTAGATGTCTTGCAGTATTGCAGCAAAAACGCCACAACACGGTAAATTAGAATGTCACTCCTTGAGATTCTTGTGCCACACTGAAATGCCATCCCCCTTCATTGGCGCCGCCTCTGAGGCATCGAGGAAAGTGGGGAACTATTGCCATACTTGATGGTGTCCTACATAGAGGGGTGTTGACCACGTCGGCTCCCCGAGATGGGCTGGGCCCCATGGCGTACTCAATATGGAATCTATCAAAGACTTGACGCATACTCCAAGACACGAATGCAGTCTTTGATAAAGACCACCATGTGAGAACACGTTGATAAAGATCAAGATGATGGAGATCATGGTGTCATACCGGTGACGATGGAGATCATGACGGTACTTTGGAGATGGAGATCAAAGGCACAAGATGATGATGGCCATATCATGTCACATATTTTGATTGCATGTGATATTTATCTTTTATGCATCTTATTTTGCTTAGTACGATGGTAGCATTATGAGATGATCCCTTACTAAAATTTCAATGTATAAGTGTTCTCCCTGAGTATGCACCGTTGCGACAGTTCTTCGTGCTGAGACACCACGTGATGATCGGGTGTGATAAGCTCTACGTTCACATACAACGGGTGCAAGCCAGTTTTGCACACGCAGAATACTCGGGTTAAACTTGACGAGCCTAGCATATGCAGATATGGCCTCGGAACACTGAGACCGAAAGGTCGAGCGTGAATCATATAGTAGATATGATTAACAAAGAGATGTTCACCACTGAAAACTACTCCATCTCACGTGATGATCGGACATGGTTTAGTTTATATGGATCACGCGATCATTTAGATGACTAGAGGGATGTCTATCTAAGTGGGAGTTCTTACGTAATATGGATTAATTAAACTTAATTTATCATGAATTAGTCCTGATAGTATTTGCATATCTATGTTGTAGATCAATAAGCTCGCGTATAGCTTCCCCATTTATTTTTGATATGTTCCTAGAGAAAAATAAGTTGAAAGATGATAGTAGCAATGATGCGGACCAGGTCCATGATCTGAGGATTATCCTCATTGTTGCATAGTATAATTATGTCCTTGATGCACCGCTAGGTGACAGACCTATTGCAGGAGCAGATGCAGATGTTATGAACGTTTGACAAAGCTCGGTATGATGACTACTTGATAGTTTAGTGCATCATGATTTACAGCTTAGAACCGGGACTTCAAAAAACATTTTGAATGCCATGGAGCATATGAGATGTTCCAAGATTTGAAATTGGTATTTCAGACTCATGCCCGAGTCGAAAGGTATGAGACCTCTGACAAGTACTTTGCCTACAAGATGGAGGAGAATAGCTCAACCAGTGAGCATATGCTCAGATTGTCTGAGTACTACAATTGCTTGAATCAAGAGGGAGTTAATCTTCCTGATAAGATAGTGACTGACAGAGTTCTCTAGTCACTATCACCAAGTTACTAGAACTTTGTGGTGAACTATAATATGCAAGGGATAATGGAAACGATTCCCAAGCTCTTCGCGATGCTGAAATCGGCGAAGGTAGAAATCAAGAAAAAGCATCAAGTGTTGATGGTTTACAAAACCACTAGTTTCAAGTAAAAGGGCAAGGGAAAGAAAGGGAACTTCAAGAAGAATGACAAGCAAGTTGCCACTCCCATGAAGAAGCCCAAAGCTAGACCCAAGCCTGAAACTGAGTGCTTCTACTGCAAAGGAAGTGGTCACTGGAAGCGGAACTGCCCCCAAATATTTGGCGGATAAGAAGGATGGCAAAGTGAACAAAGGTATATTGGATATACATGTTATTGATGTGTACTTTACTAGCGTTTATAGCAACCCCTCGGTATTTGATACTGGTTCAGTTGCTAAGAGTAGTAACTCGAAATGGGAGTTACAAAATAAACAGAGACTAGTTAAGGGTGAGGTGATGATATGTGTTGGAAATGATTCCAAGGTTGATAAGATCACCATCGCACACTCCCTTTACCTTCGGGATTAGTGTTGAACCTAAAATAAATGTTATTTGGTGTTTGCGTTGAGCATGAATATGATTGGATCATGTTTATTGCAATACGGTTATTCATTTAAGTCAAAGAATAATTGTTGTTCTCTTTACATGAATAAAACCTTCTATGGTCATACACTTAATATAAATGGTTTATTGAATCTCGATCGTAGTGATACACATAATATTGATGCCAAAAGGTGCAAAGTTGATAATGATAGTGCAACATACTTGTGGCACTGCCGTTTAGGTCATATTGATGTAAAGCGCATGAAGAAACTCCATGCTGATGGGCTTTTGGAATCACTTGATTATGAATCACTTGATACTTGCGAACCATGCCTCATGGGCAAGATGACTAAGACTCCGTTCTCCGGAACAATGGAGCGAGCAACTGACTTGTTGGAAATAATACATACTAATGTATACGGTCCAATGAGTGTTGAGGCTCGCGGTGGGTATCGTTATTTTCTGACCTTCACAGATGATTTGAGCAGATATGGGTATATCTACTTGATGAAATATAAGTCTGAAACATTTGAAAGTTCAAAGAATTTCAGAGTGAAGTGGAAAATCATCATAACAAGAAAATAAAGTTTCTAATTTCTAATCACGGAGACGAATATTTGAGTTACGAGTTTGGTCTTCATTTGAAACAATGTGGAATCGTTTCGCAACTCACGCCACCTGGAACACCAGAGCGTAATGGTGTGTCCGAATGTCATAACCGTACTTTATTAGATATGGTGCGATCTATGATGTCTCTTATCGATTTGCCACTATCGTTTTGGGGTTATGCATTAGAGACAGCTGCATTCATGTTAAATAGGGCACCATCTAAATTCGTTGAGATGACACCGTATGAACTGTGGTTTAGCAAGAAACCTAGGCTGTCGTTTCTTAAAGTTTGGGGTTGCGATGCTTATGTGAAAAAGTTTCAGCCTTATAAGCTCAAACCCAAATCGGAGAAGTGCGTCTTCATAGGATACCCAAAAGAAATTGTTGGGTACACCTTCTATCATAGATCCGAAGGCAAAATCTTTGTTGCTAAGAATGGATCCTTTCTGGAGAAGGAGTTTCTCTCAAAAGAAGTGAGTAGGAGGAAAGTAGAACTTGATGAGGTAATTGTACCTTCTCTCGAATTGGAAAGTAGCTCATCACTGAAATCAGTTCCAGTGATGCCTACACCAATTAGTGAGGAAGTTAAAGATGATGATCATGAAACTTCAGATCAAGTTACTACCAAACCTCATAGGTCAACCAGAGTACAATCCGCACCAGAGTGGTACGGTTATCCTGTTCTGGAAGTCATGTTACTAGACCATGATGAACCTACGAAATATGAGGAAGCGATGATGATCTCAGATTCCCACAGATGGTTTGAGGCCATCAAATCTGAGATAGAATCCATGTATGAGAACGAAGTGTGGACTTTGGTGGACTTGCCCAATGATCGGCAAGCCATTGAGAATAAATGGATCTTCAAGAGGAAGACGGACGCTTATAGTAGTGTTACTATCTACAAAGCTCGACTTGTCGAAAAGGGTTTTTGACAAGTTCAAGATGTTGACTACGATGAGATTTTCTCACTCGTATCGATGCTTAAAGTCTGTCCGAATCATGTTAGCAATTGCCACAATTTATGAAATCTGACAAATGGATATCAAAATTGCATTCCTTAATGGATTTCTTAAAGAAGAGTTGTATATGATACAACCAGAAGGTTTTGTCAATCCTAAAGGTGCTAACAAAATGTGCAAGCTCCAGCGATCCATCTATGGACTGGTGCAAGCATCTCGGAGTTGGAATATACGCTTTGATAAGTTGATCAAAGCATATAGTTTTATACAGACTTGCGGTGAAGCCTGTATTTACAAGAAAGTGAGTGGGAGCACTATAGCCTTTCTGATAAGTATATGTGAATGACATGTTGTTGATCGGAAATGATGTAGAATTTTCTGGAAAGAATAAAGGAGTGTTTGAAAGGAGTTTTTCAAAGAAAGACCTCGGTGAAGCTGCTTACATATTGGGCATCAAGATCTATAGAGATAGATCAAGACGCTTGATAAGTTTTTTCAATGAGTACATACCTTGACAAGATTTTGAAGTAGTTTAAAATGGAACAGTCAAAGAAGGAGTTCTTGCCTATGTTACAAGGTGTAAAGTTGAGTAAGACTCAAAACCTGACCACGGCAGAAAATAGAAAGAGAATGAAAGTCATTCCCTATGCCTCAGTCATAGGTTCTATGAAGTATGCTATGCTGTGTACCAGACCTATTGTCTACCTCACCATAAGTTTAGCAAGAGGGTACAATAGTGATCCAGGAGTGGATCACTGGACAGCGATCAAAATTATCCTTAGTGGTATAAGGATATGTTTCTCGGTTATGGAGGTGACAAAGAGTTCGTCGTAAAGGGTTACGTCGATGCAAGCTTTGACACTGATCCAGATGACTCTGAGTCTCAATCTGGATACATATTGAAAGCGGGAGCAATTAGCTAGAGTAGCTCCGTGCAGAACATTGTAGACATAGAAATTTGCAAAATACATACGGATCTGAATGTGGCAGACCCGTTGACTAAACTTCTCTCACAAGTAAAACATGATCACACCTTAGTACTCTTTGGGTGTTAAATCACATGGCAATGTGAACTAGATTATTTACTCTAGTAAACACTTTGGGTATTAGTCACATGGCGATGTGAATCATATGGTGATGTGAACTATTGGTGTTAAATCACATGGCGATGTGAACTAGGTTATTGACTGTAGTGCAAGTGGGAGACTGAAGGAAATATGCCCTAGAGGCAATAATAAAGTTGTTATTTATATTTCCTAATATCATGATAAATGTTTATTATTCATTCTAGAATTGTATTAATCGTAAACTTAGTACATGTGTGAATACATAGACAAACAGAGTGTCCCTAGTATGCCTCTACTTGACTAGCTCGTTAATCAAAGATGGTTAAGTTTCCTAGCCATAGACATGTGTTGTCATTTGATGAACGGGATCACATCATTAGAGAATGATGTGATGGACAAGACCCATCCATTAGCTTAGCATTATGATCGTTGAATTTTATTGCTATTGTTTTCTTCATGACTTATACATGTTCCTCTGACTATGAGATTACGCAACTCACGAATACCGGAGGAACACCTTGTGTGCTATCAAACGTCACAATGTAACTGGGTGATTATAAATATGCTCTACAGGTGTCTCCGAAGGTGTTTGTTGGGTTGGCATATATCAAGATTAGGATTTGTCACTCCGTGTATCGGAGAGGTATCTCTGGGCCCTCTCGGTAATGCACATCACTATAAGCCTTGCAAGCAATGTGACTAATGAGTTAGTTGCGGGATGATGCATTACGGAACGAGTAAAGAGACTTGCCGGTAATGAGATTGAACTAGGTATGGTGATACCGACGATCGAATCTCGGGCAAGTAACATACTGATGACAAAGGGAACAACGTATGTTGTTATGCGGTTTGACCGATAAAGATCTTCACAGAATATGTAGGAGCCATTATGAGCATCCAGGTTCCGCTATTGGTTATTGACCGGAGATGTGTCTCGGTCATGTCTACATAGTTCTCGAACCCGTAGGGTCCGCACGCTTAACGTTCGATGACGATTTGTATTATGAGTTATGTGATTTGATGTACCGAAGGATGTTTGGAGTCCCGGATGAGATCACGGACATGACGAGGAGTCTCGAAATGGTCGAGAAGTAAAGATCGATGTATTGGAAGGCTATATTCGGACATCGGAAAGGTTCCGAGTGATTCGGGTATTTTTCGAAGTACCGGAGAGTTACGGGAATTCGCCTGGGGAAGTAGTTGGCCTTAATGGGCCATACGAGAAAGGAGAGAAGGGCCTCAAGGGGTGGCGCGCGCGCCCCCCCCCCCATGGCAAGTCCGAATTGGACTAGGGAGGGGGCGGCGCTCCCCTCTCTTTCCTTCTCCCTCTCCTACTCCTTCCATCTCTCCCCTCTTGGAAAAGGAAGGGGACTCCAACTAGGATTGGGAATCCTAGTTGGACTCCCCCTATAGGCGCGCCCCTCCTAGGCCGGCCTCCTCCTCCTCCCTCCTTTATATACGTGGCCAAGGGGGCACCCCAAGACACAAGTTGATTCTTAGCTGTGTGCGGTGCCCCCTCCACATATTTCCACCTCGGTCATATTATCGTAGTGCTTAGGCGAAGCCCTGCGTCGGTAACTTCATCATCACCGTCAACACGCCGTTGTGCTGACGAAACTCTCCCTCGACCTCGGCTGGATCTAGAAGTTCGAGGGACGTCACTGAGCTGAACGTGTGCAGGATCGCGGAGGTGTCGTGCGTTCGGTACTTGATCGGTTGGATCGCGAAGACGTTCGACTACATCAACCACGTTACTTAACGCTTCCGCTTTCGGTCTACGAGGGTACGTGGACACACTCTCCCGCTCGTTGCTATGCATCACATAGATAGATCTTGCGTGATCGTAGGTAAATTTTTTGAAATATTGCGGTCCCCAACACCACCCACCCCCATGTCGAGTACAACCCCGATAATTCAGGGGCGACTGACGTCTCGAATCTAGCCTTTGTTGTGCAAAAGAAAAATGAAACTATCCAACAATTTTTGACAAGATTTCTATTTACAAAAAATAATTAAGATAACAGAATGCACGGATCAGGAGGCCTTAGCGGCGTTCCGTTACAATTGTTATGATGAAGGAATTGCAAAGGTTGTTGCACGAAAACGCCTTAAAACGTTTGCCGAGCTGTCCAATGTAGTGGCAAAATATTGCGCTATGGAGGATGTCCAGTCAGCCAATCAATGGCACCAGAACCACAGTTTGGACCAACCCAAATTAGGGGAAGAGAGCAGGTGCCCGCACCGTAATAGGCGTTTAAGGCGCACCAACTCATATAAACCTGACGATCAGCCTTCATGGAAGAAAAAGCGATCAAGCAAGGGACCCAAGTCGATGTTGGACGTGATATTGGAGGAACCATGGGCATTCACTTTGTTTCCTCGGATAAACCGCCCACACACAGGCTTAGAAACTGTTGGATAGTGAGGCAAGTAGCAAGAGCGGGAGTGTAGCTCTTGGACAACCTCGGCATGCACACAAGCCGAGGTGTCATGACTAACCAAACCCAGATGGAGGAACCATCCGAGGAGACGAACGTCTTGATGATCTACGAGATCCACTCCTCAAGAAATCAATGGAAGAGAGCTCCTCGAGAGGTCTGCCACGTTGACTATGTGACAACCTTGGAAGATAAATGGTCGGACATCCCGATCACCTTTGGTCACCAAGACTAACTGATAGGAGTCAACAACCGAGGAGTTGCGGCTCTCTTCCTCGATCCTATCATCGACGGCTATTGACTGTCCAAAGTCCTGATGGATGGTGCCAACAGCCTAAACCTCATCTACAAGTACACTCCGCAGAAGATGCAATTTGACAGATCTCGTATCCAACCAATCCGGACTACCTTTAAAGGTATAGTCCCAAGAAAGGAGACATGTTGCATCGATAAGGTCAAGCTCGATGTTTTATGAGTCCAAATTATGTGATGATTTTTTGATAATTATTTTGTGCCTACATGGTAGGCTTTGTGGAATTTTACCATGTTCACACACTTCTTTTTGTCAGTATTCCCACGTCTTTTGGAACAAATAAAGTTTTATGGAAGGAATCCTAGGAAATGATGGTGGAATCACGTTATTAATGTGATAATCAACTACTATAAAAGAATGAAGTAAGCGGATCAAGGAGGAGTTCGTGCGACGCTTCCAAAGCAAAAGATAGCCTACCATACGAGTGCGCCCGCTCGTATGCGCGGTCGCATGAGGTGCTAGTGCCACCGCCTCGTCCAGTACTTCCACCCCATGCAGTCGGATCGGGAATCATATGAACATAACCAGAAACACATCTAGAAGGCAGAAGCCTGACCTCTGGAGTGATCCGGAGGAGGGATTGACAAGGAAGAGATCACCTTCTTCACCACCACGTGCAAGGGGACGTCAACGTCATCACCATTGTCATCGTCATCTTCATCATCACCATTGTCATCATCATCATCATCACCACTGTCATCATCATCATCATCCACATCCAACTCATATCATTGTAGAAGGTACAGGGGAATCAAATTTCCTTTGGTAGAAGCGTAGATCTAGGTCTCCTCTCTCAATCCCTAGCAAATCAACAAGTTTGAGTGGCTAGAAAAGGAGATCGGGCAAGGTAAATCTTAGGTCAACTAATGGAGAAGAGAGAGAGAGAGAGAGAGAGAGAGAGAGAGGAAAGAGGCAGGTGGGAGGAGGAAGAACCCCCTCCTTCTCCTTCCAAATCTAGCCATTATGTGCAGAAAATGCACTGAGCGGTAGTTTCCACTCCAGAGAGCGACACTACAACTGTCCTATAGGAAACAACCCGAAGGACTCGGCGGTAGTACTACTCATATGAGCGGCACAACCGCTATTTTCTATTAGGGCAGCTGCACAAACACCAGAGCGGTACTACCATCACAGTGTCTGGTGGTACCGGCTAAAATAAAATAGCCGGAATTACCAGGATGCTACGACGGATTTTCTATGACCAAAGAAACAAAGCGTCGAAAATGTCGTCTTTGATCTTTTCCTTCCAGAGGGGTACCCAACTAACTTGTGCCATTAGAATATGCATGTATAGCTCAATCACGGTTAGTCCGCAAATTGTGTTAACGTCAACACTAAAACAATTAGGGAGGAAATGCCCTTTCAATACCGACACACATTGCTACTTCTAATGTAAGTCATGCGAGTACAATTGTGTACTCACTTTGTTTTTTTATCCAAATGCTACAAATAAGATGATAACATTTGGAATAGGTGATCCCTAGTGGTGAAGGACGACATTAGCTATGGTTATCCTAGGCAGTCTGGGAAGGGTTATGGTCGCCACCCGTTTTTTTAGCCTTATGAAGATATTTGTTAAGTGTACCTGTCTAAGATATATATTTTTTCGTTGTGAGGATTGGAACTTGGTCGGGAGACCTTTGTTTCTATTCAGTTATTAAACTTTAGCCATCAGAGTTGTTTCATATATATGTTGCAGTCCAGTTATAGAGTTATGTTGTGTGACATGTTGTCCTCATCCACACGGCGTGCATGTTGCGTGTATGGTTATAGTGTGCATGTTGTGCGGAGGGGCTTGAAATCTTTACTATGGGTTTCTAGTGGAATGCCTAGGTTTGTATATCTATGATATCGGGTCTCGGCAAAGGCCCCCCCCCCCCCCCCACATTTAGGCTTGGTTGCCAAAGTCGATCTGATCGTGGTTGTGAGTGCTTTTCCCATATAGGATAGGACCGTCCTAGAAGCCCTCATCAGATAAACCAATGAAAGAAATCGTCTGGAATGAAAGTCGATTTGATGCTAATGGAGAATTCGGTGAGATGTTTCAGTGAAATCAGGGCGTCACCCTTAGATGGACACCGTGGATTGATGGTGAAAGTCGATCCTATATACGAATGTATAGATATCGAAGAAAGGATAAACAAGCAATACAAGAACCTTGCGAAACAAATCCAATGGAGTTGTGAGTTCAAGACACATGGTGTGCCGAGGTCCAAATCCCCAATACATGTGAAAAGCTCCGCCTCATGCCTTATGAACTTTATTCGTTCGAGGGATTACAATGGTGAGTATATTCTATGGTGATGGTGCTCCTCAAGATCGATGTGACGGTCATATGCGTCTCCAACACGGTATGGTTTGATTTTCATGGCTTCTGATGAATTTTGGCTGATCATATGTTGTTATACCCCAAAAGTGAAATTTTATCTACAGCACACATCATATTTGGAACCTCACGTCCAAACACCGTCTATCTTTTATCACAAATCTAAATATATGTGTGAATTGAGCATTGCTCGGATGGCTAGATTTCTTACGGTGGAACTTGCCCGCCCAGGCTCAAGTCCTAAACTTGGCATAGAGTGATCGCATTTTCCTCGATTTATTTCAGATGATGCGTACGTGTATACGAGCGTCTACATTTGTGTCTGTCTCGTGTCTCTAGGAAAAAATGTCCATTATCCAAAAATTCAAATCCGGTCTAGAAAAATCAAATCCAAATGCACCCGACGGAAGCGACTAGCAGGATCAGAAGAATTCAAATTCCGTCGGGAGAAAAAGAAAAAAAAGAACACGTACGCAATAATAACGCAAACAAAACTCTTTCCAGAAGCACCCCTCCGGTCTTCCGAAATCGCAATCTGCCCTCTCCCGAACCCTGCAAACTGCAAAGGGCAGCAAAACACTCGTCGTCCTCGTGACCTCGTCGCCATCTCGAATCCCCTCTCGCCCTTTCGCTTGGCGACCGACCCCGCCGCCCGGCCCGGCCCGCCGCCAAGCCCAAACCCTAACCGTCGCTCCAGCTCGCCTCCGCAGCCGTCGACATGTCCGGCAGGCTGGTCCGGCGGGTCCTCCAGGAGAGGGAGGCCTCCCCGCAGGACCCCGCCGAGGACGCCCTCGTGGTGGTGGAGGAGGAAGAGGAGGAGGAGGAGGCGGGCTCCCCTACCCGCGTCGCCGCCAGGAACCCCTTCGACCTCCTCGACGACGACGACGACGACGAGCCAGAAGAGGACAAGGTCCGTTCCTCCCCCCGTGCCACTCTTCGCTAGGGTTTAATTCGATTGTAAACTGTTGCTTATCTGCGCTCGTGTTGCCATGTGTTATCCCGTGCCAGTGATAAATAAATTGGTAGAATGCGAGTAAAGGCGAGGCGATCCTTGTGGTTGTGCGAGAACTTTGAGATGCGATGATGATTAGTGTCGGGGAAGATGCCTAATCTGTGTTACTTATCGTGTAGAATCATTTGCAGTGGATTGTTGTTGCTATTGGTCAATACTTTTGACCACGCTTGAACTGCCACTTGTATACCCTTCTGGATGGAGCAGCCTGTACTAGGATGTAATCTGATATCCGTTTGTTGATTGAGAGTTAGCCGTGTGTTTGCTTGCCTCAAGTCGTGTCTAGAATCATGATGATAAGGTGAAACACATGAAGATAGCATATTTACAGTTCTTAGTTATCTAGATCCTGTGATGTAGCACTACCTCATTCATGCCTAGTCGAATTATCAATTATGTATTAGTCATGGTTGATGAATTGATTTTAATCTTATGTATGTGCTTACTCCACTGCAGGAAGACGAAGTGCATACTGATCAAACTGCGAGTTATACAGAAGAGAAACAATATGTGAAAAAGAAGCCTAACGGTGCTGTTCCTGAAACAAACAAGAAATCAAAGAAGAAGAAGAAGAAGGGCAAGGCGGAACCACCAGCCTCGACGAAGTTGAGGGATGAGAAATCACTGGACTCAATTCTGGAAGATCTAGCTATTGAAAAGAGGCCCATGCAAAAAAGTGTTCATCAAAATGACAGAGCAACTGGGAAGGAGATTGAGACAATTGAAATGACTGCTGGGACATCCTCAGTTCTAGCAATTGATCCCAAACATCTCAAGGCTGAAAATGAGATGAGGCGCATTTTTGGATCAAAGGTAGTTGATTCACTTGAAAACCAGCGGAATATGCCTGGCACTTCAAGGCAAGTGCGTGGTGTTAGGCGTGTTGGCCTTAATCCTAGAAGGACCCTACTTGTATCTCCACCTGGCTTCTGGCCAGCATGGGATAAGTCAATGTCAATGGATCTTGTTGAGACAAAGGGCAGTTTGAATTATTTCAGGTGAGGGTATATCCTTTTCTTTGCAGTGTGCATGGTGATATGGTATACATTTGTATGTCAAACAGTTTTAGTACTATGTAGTTTCTTGATGAGATGTTCGGAGAACAATCTGTTTCTTGATTCAACCATAGCCAGTAGTCAAGTTTGATTGAACACGGAGAAGAAAATTATTCTTCTAAGCTCTTTGGTTGAGATGAGTAGAACCATTTTTTTACTCATCCATTATCCATAATTAGTGGTCGAGTTTCTTTGAACATGCGAGTAGACAATTCTTTGGAGGGCTATATATACGTTTCATGCAAAGGTTAATCGCTCCACAGCATTTACACACTGATCTCTTGGTAATAGGACTTTTAAGGACACCAGTCTGTCAGAGCATGATTATTCTAACTTCTGGCTCGAGCTGCTAGTGCATTCGCTGTGTGATTATGCATGTTTTGGATTGTTTGGCTTGGCATCATTTTGGCACATCACTAATTTGTTTGGTTACAGTGTACACTGCTTGTGCTTACCATTGTGTTCATTGTATGTTCTTCGTGTAGGAAGCTCAAGTAGTTCTGCAGGTGTAGTAAAATTTCAGAAGTAGTTTAGCAGAGATCTGTTCTAGAGTTCATAACTTCTGTAAATGACCATGCTGTTAATGCTTGCAGGTACGTATATGATCCTTCTGTCAGCCATGTGCAGGAATTGTTTGAAGCTGCCAAGTCAGCCAATGACCTCAATGCCATTGCTGCTATATTAGCAAAATACCCCTACCATCCAGACTCATTATTGACATTTGCTGATCTGTTCAAATATTCTGGAGAACATCAATCATCAGCAGACGCTGTTGAGAAGTGTCTATTTGCACTAGAGTGTGCTTGGCATCCACTATTTAATCCACTGCAGGGCAACTACCAGTTGAAATACAGCCATGACTTAAATAAGCCATTTTTTACAGCCCTTTTCAGTCACATGAAAAATCTGGATAGGCGTGGTTGTCACCGTTCAGCTTTAGAGGCCTGCAAGTTTCTTTTGTCATTGGATTCTGATGACCCAAAGGGTGCTCTGTTTTGCATTGATTACTTTGCTCTAAGATCGCAGCAGTACAAATGGTTGGAACAGTTTGCTGAAGAGTACCAGTGTGATAACTCCCTCTGGCTGTTTCCTAATTTCTCCTTTTCTCTAGCCATTGCACGGTTTTATCTTGAACGTGATGCTGAGGATGTTTCTGATCATGCTGACAAGTCAACAGCTGTTGATCTCATGAAGCAAGCATTGATGCTTCATCCTCTGGTGCTTTCTAAGATTGTTGACAAGGCTCCTTTGAAGGACTCCTCATGGACCCAAATACTCAAGAATGCGTTCTTTGGATCAGCAAAGCCAGGAAGCCCTTCACTTGAGCATGTGATTAACATATATGTTGAGCGTCATTATATCATGTGGAGGTTCCCGGAACTTCAGAACTTACTCAAAGAAGCTGCTCTTCTGGTGATTGAATCACTAAAGCACGACAGCAGAGAAGCCCAGGACTGGGCATGTGTTAGGAAAGAGGCATTCTCTTCAGAAAAGAATGAGTAAGTTGCTCCAAAATGTTGACACCTCAGTTGAATCCTGCCTATCCTTATTCTTTGATCATGTCTTTCATTCTTTTCAATCAGTACTTTTTGATTGGTTTGTGGCTATTTCTTCCTTTTAAGTTGCCAACACCTGAAGCTTGGTTTAGTTTAAACTATGACCCAACCAGTTTACCTTTTATGAAGTACTCCCTCCGTTCCAAATTAGTTGACTTGAATTTGTCTAAATACTGATGTATCTATACTTGTTTAGTGTCTAGATACATCCGTATCTAGATAAATATGGGTCAAGCAATTTGGAATGGAGGGAGTAGCAATTATCGGTGTAGATTTTGTATAGGTTCTGTAGAACTTAAACATTTAATGCTTAGCTTACTGACTCCCATCTCAACTAATCAGTAGTGTTTGGATCTGTGGTGTTAGTTGTGTACGGTACTTACATGAAAGTGACTAAAGATATGCAGTTTGTGCCACTTATACTCGAGAGAAAGATAGTTTAGTTTTGGCGGCAATTCTATTCTAATTCATTGCAGATGTATTGATCTAAGTAATATTATATGCTCTGGAGTTTCATTCTTGGCTCCCCAGACTATCTTGAAGAGATATTTTGATAACTTGCGTCCCACTTTGCAGGTACTCTCATCTGCTTGTTTCAGACTTCTCTGACACAACACCATCGCTCCCTCCGGAAGAACTGCGACCATTTATGGTTGGTCCAGGAATGGCGCATGATATGCCGCCTGTTGAACAAGAAGCTGGGCCTGAGAGAATCCATGCCCCTCTTGAAGTTGCTGGGCGCAACGCTGCGATGGTCTTCCTGGAATCACTGCTCCCATGGGTCAACTACGGGGACAACCGTCACGACGGAAATGATCAACACGATGATGATTGAGCTGTCGCAAGCACGAAGTGACATATGGTCATGGTTAAACTCACATGGCCAACCGGAATCAGTGATCCTCCCTTGTGTCTGCGATGCTTAAGAGAAGCTGCTGTTAATCGCTTGCGAATGCCCCTAGTTATTTTTCATGGCCTTGGCAAAGATTATACATGTATAGCTGATCCGATGAATCGCTGAATATCTGCATGCCAGTTTTGGGCCCGGAGATTAGAGTCCATGTACCATCATTACTAGATTTGATATGCCAAGTTCTGTAACTGGCCCGTTAGGTCAGGTCACTGCAAAAATACTTTGGAGCGACATCATAGATAAATTCGCAATCCGCCCTACATTCAGCAGTTGGCTGTTCCTCCTTGAAATCTCTCCTTGTACTTGGAAGAGAAGCACTCCAGTTTGGAACATTTGCATGCTAGTATATGCTTCGCTGTTCCCTTTTTTCTTTTTGTTATATGCGAGTATGTACTATGCAACTTCACTATCATTCCTGTTTTGCCCATCATGCTATAGCCACTTTCCCCATTGGGAACGCATGCTTGTCTCGAATCGAACTGTTTTGGCTCTGAATTTAGGTTTTCAACCATGCAGCATGCCTGCCAGTACACTGCAGGTTCATTCAGATTCTGTCCCGGACGCAAGCCTGAACAAGGAAGCTTGGAAAGGCAAAAAGATTCTGGAGACGAGTGATTGTTTTGGGGGAGCAAGTACAACAACCTGACCGTTTCCTGATCTGGTGGCTTGCTGACCTCAGCCACAGTTTGTTTGTCGCATCGCCTGGATATGGCTCGTGCGTGCCATACCCTGATCCCCTGTCACATCCAGTTTTATGTACGGCTATATGTCGTGCAAAAGCTTCAGTGCGTTGGAGTTTATTCAGTGGACCTTTTTCATGTACTAAGAGTGTTTAGATAAATCACTACTTTAGTGAGTTAAACGTTCTTATATCTCTTAACGGATGGAGTAATTTATCTGCCTCGTGTTTACCTGATGCACAAATTATTATCGTGCCAACACGAAAGTAAGTTTTCCGAGTGTGCCTAGCCATGTTTATAAAACTGTTTAATCATGCTTCTAAAAAAGCTGTTTAATTGTGCCACTGGTATCATACCGTGTGTGATAAACAAACTTAACCGCGTCACTTGTATCAGGAAATCACAAAGGCAAAACAGTTAAACCTAAAAAAAGTGCCATGGAGATTTTTATATGTTGTGCCATCAGTATTATGTGAATCAGATTGGCAAAGTTTACAAAAGATACAAGCATATTCTGATTATTGGAAAAATGACAGAGTCATTTTATGATTTCATGATAATATTGAGGCTTCCTTACTAAAGCTAGACTCCTTTTACGTGAGCCATACAATCCTCTTATTCAGCTCTTTGATGGAACCAGATATCAAAACAACCAATGTGGCGACAATTTCAAATCCACAGTGTTTTTCCAAAGCAAGAGAGATGAGTAAGAAAGACCCCTAGCCTAACTACCGTAATTTATTCTAATTTCATGTGGCAAGGTTGAAGGTTCCATTGGTTATTCAAACAATATTATTGTCAATGCATTCACACTCACTTTTAAAATGAAAATTACCACTTCTTTTTGGGTGTGCCATCTCTTTGTAAACTTCTCTGGACGAGTGATGTTTATCTTTAACGACTGTGTCCAATTATGAATGGCATGAAGTTAGAGAAAACAACACTCTACATGATTGTCAAGATGCAAGAGTGGAGTGTGAGTTGTGACCTTGTAGGTTGCATTCGTTGCTATTCCGCTTGTGCAGTGGTGCAAACCTATCCGAGTTCTTCTTGTTAGCTAGTTTTACTGATATTTTGTGTACGTCATGTATTGTACTGATTTTATAGTCGCGTGGTATTGACATTTCTATGCTCCAAGTAATAATATAGACGCCTTTCCTCTAGGAGAAATATTTTTTTCAACACAATACAATCGAAGTCGCTCACATATACATGCACATTCCTACCCTATGAGCACCTCCGGGAGACCGAGTCGACATATCATCTTGAGATCTTATGAAGTCATCACACTGGCCTCGCAGTCGATAGGAACGTCTCTTCCCGCTGAACGAACATCCCTTTAAGCCTGCAATAAATCCAGGATCGGTTCGCTCTACGAGGAATGTTTTTGAGTGTGATTTTTGAGAGGGTTTGGAGGAATACTCCGTGTGGCGAGAGGGGTTTAGAGAATCCTGAGCTAGGTCGGGGCAGACAAGAGAAGCGATGGAGTACCTGCTCCTCCAACGGTACACGAGCGCATTATATACCTCCCATTAATCCCGGAAATCCCCTCCCCACCGTCCGATCCACATCGAACGGCCACCAAAATCCTACATTACAATTCCGTAGCCCATCCAATCCCAAAATACGCCACCCTCAGCCCGCTGCAACCGGGCCCCACGCGACGCCGGCGCCCGCCTGTCAGTGACCCCACCCGCACCAACCCCATGTGAATGCCGCGACGGACGCGCCCCCCACCCATCACGTGCCCGGCGCGTGCGCAAGAGAGAGGGGAGAGGTGAGGAAAGAAGGAAACCCTCGCGTCGTCCCCTCCGCTCCGAAACCCCCGACGCCAAGGAAACCCTCGCGAGCCCGCAGCCGCCTCCGCCGCCGCCCCCGCCGCCGCCCGAATCCGGCCGGTTCCCGCGGCCCCGGACCCCCGCCGCCCCTGTCCCCGAGGTCAGCTCCCGGCACCGCGCCCCCCGGTGTTTCCCTTTTTCTCTGCGCGTCCTGGCGGCTCATTTTGGGGGGTTTAGCTTGGGTTTCTTCCGCGGGCCGCCGCGTCGCTCGCCGCGCGCGGGTTCGCCGGAGGCGTGGTCGCCCGATCGGTGCCCGGAGGGGTGGATTCGGGGGCGGTTTTTCTCGTCGTGGTTTGAATTTGCGATGTGTATTTTGGGGGGATTCGTGGTCCGGCGGGGTACGCAGCGGGTTCCATTTCGTAATGCACGAGCAGTGAATTGCTATTCCCTGGCATGCCACATGCATGCGCGTTAGGTTGGTGGATTTGGGGCCAGGGTTTGGGGGATGGCTTAAACTGACAGAGTGCTTGGCCTGATTCAGGGAGCAATGGGCAGCAGCAGCTGCAGCTACAGTGCTTGAGGAGGAGGGAGTTATGGCGGGAATGGCCGGGAAGGGGGACGAGTCGGTTGCTCCGGTGAGGTCCAGCGACCGGCTGCGGCAGCGGCCCAAGTACTACGGGCGGGGATACCTGTACTACTCGCCCAACATGCGCAACAAGATGAACTCCAACAAGAAGCGGACGGCTGCATCGCAGATCGCCAAGAAGCTGCTTCGCAAGCCAGCCGCACGGGAACCTCCTGCCGATGTAAGCAACTTTGTATGCTAGTTGTTTGAGATTTGCTTGTTTTATCATTGAAAAACGTTCTTACCTGATATGCTGAAGATGTCATCTGGTGTACCGTGTCTTATGATACATTATCTTGGCCAGCTGCTGTTTGCATGTTAATGATTGAAATTATTATCCATCCATCTGTTAATTTTAGCTGCAAGGAATATCTTGGTTTCTATGGAGGTTTTGTTAGCATTATATCCCTGATTCTGCATTTTTACTGGATTTTTACACTTCCCAGAATAAAATATGTCCATCAGTTAAATAGGAAACACAGACACTTTTCAAGCTATTATTAGTATAGGGACGTCTGGTTCATGTTACTTTATTGTATGAAACATGAGTGATTGACCACTTCCTGAAAGCTATCTCCTGAACATTGCACCTTGAATGCCTTTATTTCTGTGTGGGATTGCTACATTATGCTCAGTACCTTGATTATAATAGCCCTCTTTATAGTCTATTGCAGCAAATTTGCGCCGTTCAACGCGGAAGCGAAGAATGTCTGTAACTCTGGAGGACTATGGCACAGATAGTTCCAGTATGGAAGATGATGACCTTATGGTGAGTTTCTAGAGTCCCAGTAATGACTGTAATTTTGGAAGCCTCACTGTTACCCAATTGGCATCTCAGTTTGCTGATTATTATTTGAACCAGCTCACATTTTCCCTTTCATGTTTTCAGAGACCCAGATATCGGTCTTCATCAAAGAGTAAAGGGGATGATCAAGTGTCGGCACGGCCGAAGCGCAAGAAAATGTCTAACTCTAACTCCATTCCCCGACGTGAAGGTTTAAGGCCTAGAAGATCTCTGCGGGGACAAAGGCATCTTCCATACCAAGTTTCTGATGATGATCAGGAAAGTTCTGAAGAAGAACATGAACAAGATCAGAGAGAAAATGGCAATGAAATCGAAGAGGATGGTGCCAATGAAGAGGAGATTGACGGAGGTGATGAAGCTGAAGAAGATGGAGATGATGAAGACGGCGAGGAAGAGCAAGAAGTTAGGAGGAGATATGATCTAAGGGATCGTGCAGAAGTTCGTAGACCCTCCCCACAGAAGGAAGGGAAGCACAGACCACAATCTCCCCGCAGAGTACTTGTACAAGGAGTTGGTCCAAAGAACAGCAAGTATTTAAAAAAAGGTGGTTCACGCATGCATAAGCGCCCTCGTTTTTCAATGCCAGATGATTCAGATGATTCTCTTCTCGTGGATGAGCCGGATGAAGGTCCATCCATGCCATGGATGCGTAGTGGGAGAGGCGGTATGCCACCATGGCTTATGGGTGGATTGGACATGCATAATTCAGCAGCATGGGGTCTCAATGCTGGAGCATCTGGATGGGGTCATCAGGGTGATACTGGAGTCAGTACTTCATCACTTATGCCAGGGGCACAAACTGCTGGCCCAAGTTCCAAGGGAGGAGCTGATATTCAGCCTCTGCAGATTGATGAGAGTGTAAGTTTTAATGATATTGGAGGTTTGTCTGAGTACATTGATGCTTTAAAGGAAATGGTGTTCTTCCCTTTGCTGTATCCAGATTTTTTTGCAAACTATCACATAACTCCTCCTCGGGGAGTTCTTCTCTGTGGACCTCCTGGTACAGGGAAGACATTGATTGCCCGTGCATTAGCTTGTGCTGCCTCTAAAGCTGGCCAGAAGGTCAGCTTCTATATGCGAAAAGGAGCTGATGTTCTTAGTAAATGGGTTGGAGAGGCTGAAAGGCAGCTCAAGTTGCTTTTTGAGGAAGCTCAAAAGAATCAGCCGGCAATCATATTTTTTGATGAAATAGATGGCCTTGCCCCTGTGAGATCTAGCAAGCAAGAGCAGATTCACAATTCAATAGTCTCAACATTGCTTGCTTTGATGGACGGTCTTGATTCACGTGGACAAGTTGTTTTGATTGGAGCAACCAATCGGATTGATGCCATTGATGGGGCATTGCGTAGACCTGGCCGTTTTGATCGCGAGTTCTATTTTCCTTTACCTGGCTATGAGGCACGAGCTGAAATACTGGATATTCATACACGGAAATGGAAGGAACCCCCGCCAAAGGAGCTAAAGATGGAGCTTGCTGCGAGCTGTGTTGGGTATTGTGGTGCTGATTTGAAAGCATTATGTACTGAAGCTGCTATTCGAGCATTTAGGGAGAAATATCCTCAGGTTTACACAAGTGATGACAAGTTTGTCATTGATGTAGACTCGGTCAGGGTTGAGAGGAACCACTTCTTGGAAGCTATGTCTACAATAACTCCAGCTGCACATAGGGGATCAATTGTGCATTCAAGACCACTGTCACCGGTTATTGCTCCATGTTTGAAGAGACATCTTGAGAAGATAATGGAAAGGATTTCTGATATTTTTCCTTACCTTTCAGCATTGGATCTTAGCAAATACTCTACCCTTTCATATGGATCTTCAATCCCTCTTGTTTATAGGCCTCGCCTTTTGATGTGTGGCGTTGAGGGTGTTGGACTGGTAGGGTTTCTCTTTTATATGGATATATTGTAAGTATATTGTGCCTTTTTTCTTACTAATTTGGTTTAGCTTAGCAGGATCATGTTGGGCCAGCTGTTTTGCATGAGCTTGAGAAATTTCCTGTGCACTCCTTGGGGCTGCCATCTCTTCTCTCTGATCCAAGTGCAAAGACACCTGAAGAAGCTCTCGTGCATATTTTTGGGGAAGCAAGGAGAACAACACCGTCCATACTCTACTTGCCACAGTTCCATCTTTGGTGGGATACGGTTAGTACCTAGTCATAACCTTTGGTACTATGAAATGGTTCTTGAGTAAATGCTGGCTCAGTTATGTAGCTAATTAATTGATTTTTAACGTGACAGGCACATGAACAGCTTAGGGCAGTGTTATTGACTCTTCTGAATGAATTGGCATCCAACCTTCCAGTATTGTTGCTAGGAACATCATCAGTGGCCTTTGATGAACTTGAAGAAGAGTGTGCTTCCATATTTTCTTCTCGTAACGTGTATGTGCCTGGAGGAATGTTAATTCTGTTTTGCCTGGTTGTTTTGACTTAGTTCTTGTCTTAGATACACTCCATGTTGAACTTCTGTTTTCATTGGTTTAGGCAACACATTACTGCTTGATTGTTCAGTTTTTTTTAACTCTTTCGAGCTCTGTAAATGCTTGAATGATGTCCTGAGTATCACATTGTTATCCATTCACCAAAAAGCAGGAACAGTATCCTTTGTGTGGGCAAGGGGGCATTGTTTACTAATAGGTCATTGACTGGAACAAGTTCTTTTCCTTTTTTTGTTGGCATGCTTGCTAAGTTTAGGTTACTGTATAGCACTTTATCATTGAATCAAGTGTTGGCTGCTTCACGTACCCTTCGCATGGGCAAGGGGTCTGTTTACTAATAGGCCCATTGACGGGAATAAGATTTGTTCTTTTTTGTTTGTTTGTTGACATGCTTGCTAAGTTCAGTTCACTGTATATCACTTTATTGCTGGATCAGTGTTGCATGCTTCACATCAGGTTCAGTGCATTTTCTCCTACTTGTCTTATTTTTCACCAACAAAATCTTCTATTTGATAGATATCAAGTGGATCGACCGAGTGATGATGATAGATTAAGATACTTCAGTATACTGTTTGAGTCACTGCTCTCACTTCAAATGGAAGATTCAAGAAGCAAGTCGAAAGAGCAAAAGTCTATTGATCTTCCAAAAGCACCAAAGAAAGTAGATGGGCCTAAGGTTTCTGAGCTGAAAGCTAAGGCAGAAGCTGAGCAACACGCTGTTCGTCGGATGAGAATGTGTCTACGAGATATTTGTAACCGGTCTGCAATTTACTCCTTTACATTGTTGCATATATTTCTTGGTTTTGTTCGTTTGTTCTCAGTTCTCAGCAATTAACTATTGTAGGCAATATTAATACTTTAATACGTCTAACACTTCTGCTAGACAACATTGAAAAATTGCCTGACCATTCTTTAGCCAATCCCCAATTCATGCTTATTCTGAATCTTGGGATCCATATTGAGTTGATTCAAAGAGTGCTAGCTAGCATGACCTTTGCTTAGCAGTTTTGTTCGAGATGAATACTCAGTTCAGGTCATGTGGTGACACAAGATATTTCGAAATAAAAAGTTTGTGTGGTTCAGTACTACTCCTGGTTCTAACATCATCTCCAGTAAAAAATGTCCGGTTGATTGTACTGGTGGCGAAAACTAAAAAATTAAGCTAATATATGATATGTATAATCTCTCTTCTATGCTGCTGATGAGCTGAACATTGTGTTAGGCTGTCAGCTGTCATGTTCAATTTTGAACTTAAGTAGAATGTTGTAGTAAGATGTGTAAATGCATTTAAAGTGCATTTGAACTTTAGATAGCTGAAAACTCGCCCTTTTGAGGCAAATTCTCATGCTTGAATTTTTTCAGTATATAAATTCTGAGACTTTATCTTCTGTTGCATATGCCAAAGGTCTCTAGTATCTTAGACAGGATTTGTTCACTTGTTATTCAAACCAGATGGAAATAATCAAGGTGCCACTTCATCTTTTCAGCATTCTATACAACAAAAGGTTCACTGCATTTCACTTCCCAGTATCAGAAGAGGAAGTACCTGACTATCGAACAATAGTTCACAACCCCATGGATATGGCTGCTGTCTTGCAGCGGGTGGACTCTGGACAGTACTTCTCTCAGGCAGCGTTTTTGAAGGATATTAATCTTATAGTCACTAATGCAAAGGTTTGAGTTTTTCTTTTGGGGCATTTAGTTTTCCACTCATGTTACATATGTTCTGATCGTACTTCATAGCAAGTACCTTGGAATCTGATAATAATCTTTATGATGATGGCAACTGATTTTTTTCCATGTTACATATGTTTTGGTCATACTTTCCTGGCAAGCACGTTACAATTCAAAACCGATCTTCCTGATTATGGTAACTGAGAAAATGACCTAACCTCTGTAACAACTGTAGCAATAGTTTGTTGTGATCTTTCTGAAGATGCCAACTAAAACAATGACTGAAGTTTTGAGACCACTGTATCTGCAAGTTTGGTGCTAATTTACTAATTTTGCAGACTTATAATGGCGACGATTACAATGGATCTAGGATCGTGAGCAGAGCATGTGAACTTCGAGATGTGGTATATTGTTTGTTCAATAGTTGTTGCTGTATTTGATTGTTGACTAGACCTCTGTGTTTGTTTGTGTGTAATGCTTATCTTTGGTCAGGTGCAAGGGATGTTGTCACAGATGGACCCATCATTGGTATCCTTTTGTGATAAAATTGCTGCACAAGGGGGACCACTGCAGGCTATGGATGATGAGGATAGCTCCATTCTCCAAGCGCCGCCTGTTGTTCAGTTAGTTTCTGTTACTAGAACAAGTGCGAGGCTTCGTAATGTACAACCAGAAGTTGATCTGTCACGAAGTTATGAGGTGCTAAAGCGGCACAAGAAAAGCACCGAAAACGAACATGGTAATCTTCTATTCTTGACCGACTGTTGGGTTTGCAATCTTGCATATCAAGTGTGGTACAAAATAAATATATTGAACTGACCTTTGTTTCAGGCACCTCTGCCAAAGAATCGACAGCAAGAGACGGAATGTCTCCTGGTGATGTAGATCTGTCAAAGCCAACTTCCCCAGAGGAAGCTCCAAAAGGACCACATTCAAATGGCCCTTTGAAAGAAGCTGACAAAGCACCAGCTGAAGCACCTCCAATTCTACCTGGTTCTCCTCCCGACCCAATGGAGACTGACAATGGCGAAGATTCTGCCATGCCTACTAGCGATGACACGCTTGAACAGCTGGAAGGCTTGAAACAGCGCTTCATGGAGCTCACCGTGGGCTACGGGGTGCCGCAGCTCGAGAGGCTCTACTCGCGGATAATGAAAGGCGCGATAGAGTTGACAGGTAAAGAAACCAACAAGGATCATAGACGGTTAGTTGTTAGGCATTTGTTGGCATTTGTTGAGAACAGCGACAATTTTTAACTCTAGCAGGAATAAGAGGTTTTACTGGTTTTCCCTGTGTACATTCTGTTGTCTGTTGGAGCAACAACCCTGAGGAGCTGTCCATGCCTCCTGATGTAGTGATGTAACAACATTTTCTGAAATGCTCAGTGGCATTACAACAGTTTTGTGTACCAAGTTCTGTTGTGGTCTTTGAGGATTTGAATCTTCAGAACTGCCTTCTTTTTATCTATACCAGTCATTTATTTCACTACATTTTGTATTGTGGTTTTAAATTATGAAACTGTGATGAAATTTGTACCACGTCCCGTTTTTGTTGCATACCAAAGAAGAGAGGCAAAGGGCCCAGTTTGCAGCCTCAACTCTGAAATCTGAATTCAGCAAGGATGATCCACGCCAGCAGAACTCCAGATTGATGCAAAGCAATAGACACATGACCATACAAGATCAACGCTTAATACAAGACTTGAAATAAAACTGTAATCTAACATACTTCCACCATCCAAATATATAGGACCTACGTTTTTTTATGTTGCTTTTGACCATTGATCAGATTAATAATATGAGATTAATGAACTTTGAAGAGCCTAAGAAAACGGGGGCCTGGCATGAAATGGAAAATTAGGCCCTCGGTATAGCCGTCGGCAATTAGAAAAACAAAATTTTACCATGTACTCCCTCCATCCCATAATATAAGACGGAGGGAGTATATTGTTTGAACTTTGAAGAGCCAAATCTTAATCTTGCACATATATATGTACTTGGAACTATACACGATAGTTTGAAGAACTACATCTTCTTACCAGAAAGTACTCCCTCCGTTCGGAATTACTTGTCTCGAAAATAGATGTATCTAGAACTAAAATACGTCTAGATACATCCATTTATGTGACGAGTAATTCTGAACGAAGGAAGTAATTCTCAAAACCTAGAAGCACTACATTATTTAGCGGAAATGTGCCATCCTTCTAGCATTCCTTGATACGAACTCTTCAATTAATTCATCATAAGCAACCTTCTTCAAAATGTGACTTCATGCTTTCATTAGAAACTTTTTTAGAGCGCCGTTTTGAGGTCAAGTGATTCTTCAGCTAAAAACTTATCATGTATTAAAACAAAACATAAAAAGAAAAGGACGAAACAACCCTTTGATTTATTTGGGAAGGGGATCATGGGGCGGCTAGCAGCGACGCGTGTCGGTCTGGTTGATGAACTGACGACCAAGCGCTCTGGGCCTGGCCTCCAACTTCAGTCGATCTACTTCGCGTGCTTCGTCAGAGAAATAAAACATCGTCCCAAGCAGCTGTAAGCCATCCATGGCCAGCAGCAGAATTAGTGGAAAGTTTCGGTTTAAAGAGGAAATTAATTGCTAATATAATAAGTTGGGCGTTTGGTCTAGTGGTATGATTCTCGCTTTGGGTGCGAGAGGTCGCGAGTTCGATTCTCGCAACGCCCCCTTTATTTTGTTTTTTTGTTCGGTCATCGATCAGATTGTGTTTTTTGTTGTTGTGAGGGGAGAGGTCATCGATCAGATACGAATCGAGTGTGTACACAGTGTGTTCGCGAGCAAATCAACTGAGGCCTGCAGTTGGACGATCATGTCCTAATGCAATTTCTTCCCAGGGAGGCAGCTTCTCCCACACCTATCCTGCCTGTGGTTATGCTCATTCAGTTCTGAAACTTCTGTCCCTACTAACTACGTTTAGCCTGAGTTTTTCCAGATTATTGTTACGGACTGGCTAGGTCTCAGTTGCCTGAAATTCAAATTTGGAGAATCATTCTCTGCCCTTGAACTCTGATCTAACGGTTGCCAACCATCTTCTTCCTCCAACCGTTTTTTCTCTCTGAAAAACAGGTCACACAATGCCCTATCTTCTTCCTCCCAACCAACTGCCCACACAAATCACCGGCTGGACTGTCAGCCACTACCGCCCGCGGCTGATGGCGCTCCCGCGCCAGCCTCGCCGCTCCGTCCTTACCGAAAAAGGCTTTCACCCCGCTTTATAAATAAAGCAAACCGCCAAGAGCACACGTACAAGCACTAGTCCAGAACACACATACACCCAATTCTCACACGAAGAAGTACAGAGGTTCTACTGAGGGCACAACTCAACAAGCCCTAAAGAAAAAGGAAAAAAGGAAGGGTCGGATACAAGTCCGGCGTCTAATCAGGTTCCGGCGGTGGCGGTGGGAGCGGAGGCGACAGACGGACGGCTATCGAGCGAAGGTCGGCGATGAAGGCAGAGATGACGTCCCGGTCCTGGGGGCGGCTAAGCGGCCGCCAAAGCTGCAAGTAACCAGAGAGTTTGAAGAGAGCGTCAGTAGCCCGTCGGAGTGGGATGCGCTGAATTACATGTCTATTGCGGATCGTCCAGAGGGTCCACGCAAGCGCACCAATCTCAAGCCACCTAATGTAGCGAGAAGGCAACGGTGAAGAAAATATGCCCTAGAGGCAATAATAAAGTTATTATTTATTTCCTTATTTCATGATAAATGTTTATTATTCATGCTAGAATTGTATTAACCGGAAACTTAGTACATGTGTGAATACATAGACAAACAGAGTGTCACTAGTATGCCTCTACTTGACTAGCTCGTTGAATCAAAGATGGTTAAGTTTCCTAGCCATAGACATGAGTTGTCATTTGATTAACGGGATCACATCATTAGAGAATGATGTGATTGACTTGACCCATTTCGTTAACTTAGCAGTTGATCGTTTAGTATGTTGCTATTGCTTTCTTCATGATTTATACATGTTCCTGTGACTATGAGATTATGCAACTCCCGAATACCGGAGGAACACTTTGTGTGCTACCAAACGTCACAATGTAACTGGGTGATTATAAAGGTGCTCTACAGGTGTCTCCGATGGCACTTGTTGAGTTGGCATAGATCGAGATTAGGATTTGTCACTCCGATTGTCGGAGAGGTATCTCCGGGCCCTCTCGGTAATGCACATCACTATAAGCCTTGCAAACAATGTGACTAATGAGTCAGTTGCGGGATGATGCACTACGGAACGAGTAAAGAGACTTGCCGGTAACGAGATTAAATTAGGTATTGAGATACCGACGATCGAATCTCGGGCAAGTAACATACCGATGACAAAGGGAACAACGTATGTTGTTATGCGGTTTGACCGATAAAGATGTTGTAGAATATGTAGGAACCAATATGAGCATCCAGGTTCCGCTATTGGTTATTGACCGGAGATGAGTCTCGGTCATGTCTACATAGTTCTCGAACCCGTAGGGTCCGCACGCTTAACGTTCTGTGACGATTTGTATTATGAGTTATGAGATTTGATGACCGAAGTTTGTTCGGAGTCCCGGATGAGATCGGGGACATGACGAGGAGTCTCGAAATGATCAAGACGTAAAGATCGATATATTGGAAGGCTATATTCGGACATCGGAAAGGTTCCGAGTGATTCAGGTATTTTTCGGAGTACCGGAGAGTTACGGGAATTCGTATTGGGCCTTAATGGGCCATACGGGAAAGGAGAGAAAGGCCTCAAGGTGGCCGCGCCCCTTTCCCATGGACTGGTCTGAATTGGACTAGGGAAAGGGGGCGCTCCCTGTTGGAAATATGCCCTAGAGGCAATAATAAAATGGTTATTATTATATTTCTTTGTTCATGATAATTGTCTATTGTTCATGCTATAATTGTGTTATCCGGAAATCGTAATACATGTGTGAATACATAGACCACAACGTGTCCCTAGTAAGCCTCTAGTTGACTAGCTCGTTGATCAACAGATAGTCATGGTTTCCTGACTATGGACATAGGATGTCATTGATAACGGGATCACATCATTAGGAGAATGATGTGATGGACAAGACCCAATCCTAAGCATAGCACAAAGATCGTGTAGTTCGTTTGCTAGAGATTTTCCAATGTCAAGTATCATTTCCTTAGACCATGAGATCGTGTAACTCCCGGATGCCATAAGAGTGCTTTGGGTGTACCAAACGTCACAACGTAACTGGGTGACTATAAAGGTACACTACAGGTATCTCTGAAAGTGTCTGTTGGGTTGACACGGATCGAGACTGGGATTTGTCACTCCGTATGACGGAGAGGTATCTCTGGGCCCACTCGGTAATGCATCATCATAATGAGCTCAAAGTGACCAAGTGGTTGGTCACGGGATCATGCATTACGGTACGAGTAAAGTGACTTGCCGGTAACGAGATTGAACGAGGTATTGGGATACCGACGATCGAATCTCGGGCAAGTAACGTACCGATTGACAAAGGGAATTGTATACGGGATTGATTGAATTCTCGACATCGTGGTTCATCCGATGAGATCATCGTGGAACATGTGGGAGCCAACATGGGTATCCAGATCCCGCTGTTGGTTATTGACCGGAGAGTCGTCTCGGTCATGTCTGCATGTCTCCCGAACCCGTAGGGTCTACACACTTAAGGTTCGGTGACGCTAGGGTTGTAGAGATATTAGTATGCGGAAACCCGAAAGTTGTTCGGAGTCCCGGATGAGATCCCGGACGTCACGAGGAGTTCCGGAATGGTCCGGAGGTGAAGAATTATATATAGGAAGTCCAGTTTCGGCCACCGGGAAAGTTTTGGGGGTTATCGGTATTGTACCGGGACCACCGGAAGGGTCCCGGGGGTCCACCGGGTGGGGCCACCTATCCCGGAGGGCCCCATGGGCTGAAGTGGGAGGGGAACCAGCCCCTGGTGGGCTGGTGCGCCCCCCATGGGCCTCCCCTTGCGCCTAGGGTTGGAAACCCTGGGGGTGGGGTGCGCCCCACCTGACTTGGGGGGCAAGTTTCCCCCCCTTGGCCGCCGCCCCCCTGGAGATTGCATCTCCCAGGGCCGGCGCCCCCCAGAGCCCCTATATATAGTGGGGGGGGGGGAGTGAGGGCAGCAGTAACACAACCCCTGGCGCCTCCCTCTCCCTCCCGTAACACCTCTCCCTCTCGCTGAGCTTGGCGAAGCCCTGCCGAGATCCCCGCTACTTCCATCACCACGCCGTCGTGCTGCTGGATCTCCATCAACCTCTCCTTCCCCCTTTCTGGATCAAGAAGGAGGAGACGTCGCTGCTCCGTACATGTGTTGAACGCAGAGGTGCCGTCCGTTCGGCGCTCGGTCATCGGTGATTTGGATCACGACGAGTACGACTCCATCAACCCCATTCACTTGAACGCTTCCGCTCGCGATCTACAAGGGTATGTAGATGCACTCCTTCCCTCTCGTTGCTAGTAAACTCCATAGATGGATCTTGGTGATGCGTAGAAAATTTTAAATTTCTGCTACGATCCCCAACAGTGGCATCATGAGACAGGCCTATGCGTAGTTTCTATGCACGAGTAGAACACAAACTTGTTGTGGGCGTAGATGTTGTCAATTTTCTTGCCACTACTAGTCTTGTCTTGTTTCGGCGGCATTGTGGGATGAAGCGGCCCAGACCGACCTTACACGTACGCTTACGTGAGACAGGTTCCACCGACTGACATGCACTAGTTGCATAAGGTGGCTAGCGGGTGTCTGTCTCTCCCACCTTAGTCGGAACGGATTTGATGAAAAGGGTCCTTATGAAGGGTAAATAGAAATTGGCATATCACGTTGTGGTTTTACGTAGGTAAAAAATGTTCTTGCTAGAAACCTATAGAAGCCACGTAAAAACTTGCAACAACAATTAGAGGACGTCAACTTGTTTTTGCAGCATATGCCTTGTGGTGATATGGCCAAAAGGATGTGATGAATGAGATATATGTGATGTATGAGATTGATCATGTTCTTGTAATAGGAATCACGACTTGCATGTCGATGAGTATGACAACCGGCAGGAGCCATAGGAGTTGTCTTTCTTTTTTTGTATGACCTGCGTGTCATTGAATAACGCCATGTAAATTACTTTACTTTATTGCTAAACACGTTAGCCATAGAAGTAGAAGTAATCGTTGGCGTGAAAACTTCATGAAGACACGATGATGGAGATCATGATGATGGAGATCATGGTGTCATGCCGGTGACGAAGATGATCATGGCGCTCCGAAGATGGAGATCAAAGGAGCAAAATGATATTGGCCATATCATGTCACTATTTGATTGCATGTGATGTTTATCATGTTTTACATCTTATTTGCTTAGAACGACGGTAGTAAGTAAGATGATCCCTTGTAATAATTTAAAGAAAGTGTTCCCCCTAACTGTGCACCGTTGCGAAGGTTCGTTGTTTCGAAGCACCACGTGATGATCGGGTGTGATAGATTCTAACGTTCGCATACAACGGGTGTTGACGAGCCTAGCATGTACAGACATGGCCTCGGAACACACACAATACACTTAGGTTGACTTGACGAGCCTAGCATGTACAGACATGGCCTCGGAACACGGAAGACCGAAAGGTCGAGCATGAGTCGTATAGAAGATACAATCAACATGAAGATGTTCACCGATGTTGACTAGTCCGTCTCACGTGATGATCGGACACGGCCTAGTTGACTCGGATCATGTTTCACTTAGATGACTAGAGGGATGTCTATCTGAGTGGGAGTTCATTGAATAATTTGATTAGATGAACTTAATTATCATGAACTTAGTCTAAAATCTTTACAATATGTCTTGTAGATCAAATGGCCCACGTTGCCCTCAACTTCAATGCATTCCTAGAGAAAACCAAGCTGAAAGATGATGGCAGCAACTATACGGACTGGGTCCGGAACCTGAGGATCATCCTCATAGCTGCCAAGAAAGATTATGTCCTAGAAGCACCGCTAGGTGAAGCACCCATCCCAGAGAACCAGGACGTTATGAATGCTTGGCAGTCACGTGCTGATGATTACTCCCTCGTTCAGTGCGGCATGCTTTACAGCTTAGAACCGGGGCTCCAAAAGTGTTTTGAGCAACACGGAGCATATGAGATGCTCGAAGAGCTGAAAATGATTTTCCAAGCTCATGCCCGGGTCAAGAGATATGAAGTCTCCGACAAGTTCTTCAGTTGTAAGATGGAGGAAAACAGTTCTGTCAGTGAGCACATACTCAAAATGTCTGGGTTGCACAACCGTTTGACTCAGCTGGGAGTTAATCTCCCGGATGACGCAGTCATTGACAGAATCCTTCAGTCGCTTCCACCAAGCTACAAGAGCTTTGTGATGAACTTCAATATGCAGGGGATGGAAAAGACCATTCCTGAGGTATATTCAATGCTGAAATCAGCGGAGGTGGAGATCAGAAAGGAACATCAAGTGTTGATGGTGAATAAAACCACTAAGCTCAAGACAGGCAAGGGTAAGAAGAACTTCAAGAAGGACGGCAAGGGAGTTGCCGCGCCCGGTAAGCCAGTTGCCGGGAAGAAGCCAAAGAATGGACCCAAGCCTGAGACTGAGTGCTTTTATTGCAAGGGAAGTGGTCACTGGAAGCAGAACTGCCCCAAATACTTAGCGGACAAGAAGGCCGGCAACACCAAAGGTATATGTGATATACATGTAATTGATGTGTACCTTACCAGTACTCGTAGTAGCTCCTGGGTATTTGATACTGGTGCGGTTGCTCATATTTGTAACTCAAAACAGGAGCTGCGGAATAAGCGGAGACTGGCGAAGGACGAGGTGACGATGCGCGTCGGGAATGGTTCCAAGGTCGATGTGATCGCCGTCGGCACGCTACCTCTACATTTACCTACGGGATTAGTTTTAAACCTCAATAATTGTTATTTAGTGCCAGCTTTGAGCATGAACATTGTATCAGGATCTCGTTTAATTCGAGATGGCTACTCATTTAAATCCGAGAATAATGGTTGTTCTATTTATATGAGAGATATGTTTTATGGTCATGCCCCGCTGGTCAATGGTTTATTCTTAATGAATCTCGAACGTGATGTTACACATATTCATAGTGTGAATACCAAAAGATGTAAAGTTGATAACGATAGTCCCACATACTTGTGGCACTGCCGCCTTGGTCACATTGGTGTCAAACGCATGAAGAAGCTCCATGCAGATGGACTTTTGGAGTCTCTTGATTACGAATCATTTGACACGTGCGAACCATGCCTCATGGGTAAGATGACCAAGACTCCGTTCTCCGGAACAATGGAACGAGCAACCAACTTATTGGAAATCATACATACTGATGTGTGCGGTCCAATGAGTGTTGAGGCTCGCGGTGGCTATCGTTATGTTCTCACTCTCACTGATGACTTAAGTAGATATGGGTATGTCTACCTAATGAAACACAAGTCTGAGACCTTTGAAAAGTTCAAGGAATTTCAGAGTGAGGTTGAGAATCAACGTGACAGGAAAATAAAGTTCTTACGATCAGATCGTGGAGGGGAATATTTGAGTCACGAATTTGGCACACACTTAAGGAAATGTGGAATAATTTCACAACTCACGCCGCCTGGAACACCTCAGCGAAATGGTGTGTCCGAACGTCGTAATCACACTCTATTGGATATGGTGCGATCTATGATGTCTCTTACCGATCTACCGCTCTCATTTTGGGGCTATGCTTTAGAGACTGCCGCATTCACTTTAAATAGGGCTCCGTCGAAATCCGTTGAGACGACACCGTATGAATTATGGTTTGGGAAGAAACCTAAGCTGTCGTTTCTAAAAGTTTGGGGATGCGATGCTTATGTTAAGAAACTTCAACCTAAAAAGCTCGAACCCAAGTCGGAAAAATGCGTCTTCATAGGATACCCTAAGGAAACCATTGGGTATACCTTCTACCTCAGATCCGAAGGCAAAATCTTTGTTGCCAAGAACGGGTCCTTTCTGGAGAAAGAGTTTCTCTCGAAAGAAGTGAGTGGGAGGAAAGTGGAACTTGATGAGGTGATAGTCACCCCTTCCGAACCGGAAAGTAGCACAGCGCGGGAAGATATTCCTGTGGTGCCTACACCGACTGGGGAGGAAGTTAATGATGATGATCATGAAGCTTCGGATCAAGTTACTGCTGAACTTCGTAGGTCCACCAGAGTGGTACGGCAACCCTGTCCTGGAAATCATGTTGTTAGACAACGGTGAACCTTCGAACTATGAAGAAGCAATGGCGGGCCCAGATTCCGACAAATGGCTAGAAGCCATGAAATCCGAGATAGGATCCATGTATGAAAACGAAGTATGGACTTTGACTGACTTGCCCGATGATCGGCGAGCCATAGAAAATAAATGGATCTTTAAGAAGAAGACAGACGCGGATGGTAACGTGACCATCTATAAGGCTCGACTTGTCGCTAAGGGTTATCGACAAGTTCAAGGGGTTGACTACGATGAGACTTTCTCACCCGTAGCGAAGCTGAAGTCCGTCCGAATCATGTTAGCAATTGCCGCATTCTATGATTATGAGATATGGCAAATGGACGTCAAAACGGCATTCCTTAACGGCATTCTTAAGGAAGAATTGTATATGATGCAGCCGGAAGGTTTTGTCGATCCTAAGAATGCTAACAAGGTGTGCAAGCTCCAGCGCTCCATCTATGGGCTGGTGCAAGCATCTCGGAGTTGGAACATTCGATATGATGAGATGATCAAAGCGTTTGGGTTTACACAGACTTATGGAGAAGCCTGTGTTTACAAGAAAGTGAGTGGGAGCTCCGTAGCATTTCTCTTATTATATGTGGATGACATACTATTGATGGGAAATGATATAGAATTCTTGGAAAGTATAAAGGCCTACTTGAACAAGTGTTTTTCAATGAAGGACCTTGGAGAAGCTGCTTATATATTAGGCATCAAGATCTATAGAGATAGATCAAGACGCCTCATTGGTCTTTCACAGAGTATGTACCTTGACAAGATATTGAAGAAGTTCAATATGGATCAGTCCAAGAAGGGGTTCTTGCCTGTATTGCAAGGTGTGCAATTGAGCACGGCTCAATGTCCGACCACGGCAGAAGATAGAGAAAAGATGAGTGCCGTCCCCTATGCCTCGGCCATAGGGTCTATTATGTATGCCATGCTGTGTACCAGACCTGATGTAAACCTTGCCGTAAGTTTGGTAGGAAGGTACCAAAGTAATCCTGGCATAGAACACTGGACAGCGGTCAAGAATATCCTGAAGTACCTGAAAAGGACTAAGGATATGTTTCTCGTATATGGAGGTGACGAAGAGCTCGTTGTAAAGGGTTACGTCGACGCTAGCTTCGACACAGATCTGGATGACTCTAAGTCACAAACCGGATACGTGTATATTTTGAATGGAGGGGCAGTAAGCTTGTGCAGTTGCAAGCAAAGCGTCGTGGCGGGATCTACTTGTGAAGCGGAGTACATGGCGGCCTCAGAGGCAGCGCAAGAAGCAATCTGGATGAAGGAGTTCATTACTGACCTAGGGGTGATTCCCAATGCGTCGGGCCCGATGACTCTCTTCTGTGACAACACTGGAGCTATTTCCCTTGCCAAGGAGCCCAGGTTTCGCAGGAAGACCAGACATATCAAGCGTCGCTTCAACTCCATTCGTGAAAGTGTTCAAAATGGAGACATAGATATTTCTAAAGTACATACGGACCTGAATGTAGCAGATCCGTTGACTAAACCTCTCCCTAGAGCAAAACATGATCAACACCAGAACTCTATGGGTGTTCGATTCATCACAATGTAACTAGATTATTGACTCTAGTGCAAGTGGGAGACTGTTGGAAATATGCCCTAGAGGCAATAATAAAATGGTTATTATTATATTTCTTTGTTCATGATAATTGTCTATTGTTCATGCTATAATTGTGTTATCTGGAAATCGTAATACATGTGTGAATACATAGACCACAACGTGTCCCTAGTAAGCCTCTAGTTGGCTAGCTCGTTGATCAACAGATAGTCATGGTTTCCTGACTATGGACATAGGATGTCATTGATAACGGGATCACATCATTAGGAGAATGATGTGATGGACAAGACCCAATCCTAAGCATAGCACAAAGATCGTGTAGTTCGTTTGCTAGAGATTTTCCAATGTCAAGTATCATTTCCTTAGACCATGAGATCGTGTAACTCCCGGATGCCGTAAGAGTGCTTTGGGTGTACCAAACGTCACAACGTAACTGGGTGACTATAAAGGTACACTACAGGTATCTCTGAAAGTGTCTGTTGGGTTGACACGGATCGAGACTGGGATTTGTCACTCCGTATGACGGAGAGGTATCTCTGGGCCCACTCGGTAATGCATCATCATAATGAGCTCAAAGTGACCAAGTGGTTGGTCACGGGATCATGCATTACGGTACGAGTAAAGTGACTTGCCGGTAACGAGATTGAACGAGGTATTGGGATACCGACGATCGAATCTCGGGCAAGTAACGTACCAATTGACAAAGGGAATTGTATACGGGATTGATTGAATCCTTGACATCGTGGTTCATCCGATGAGATCATCGTGGAACATGTGGGAGCCAACATGGGTATCCAGATCCCGCTGTTGGTTATTGACCGGAGAGTCGTCTCGGTCATGTCTGCATGTCTCCCGAACCCGTAGGGTCTACACACTTAAGGTTCGGTGACGCTAGGGTTGTAGAGATATTAGTATGCGGAAACCCAAAAGTTGTTCAGAGTCCCGGATGAGATCCCGGACGTCACGAGGAGTTCCGGAATGGTCCGGAGGTGAAGAATTATATATAGGAAGTCCAGTTTCGGCCACCGGGAAAGTTTCGGGGGTTATCGGTATTGTACCGGGACCACCGGAAGGGTCCCGGGGGTCCACCGGGTGGAGCCACCTATCCCGGAGGGCCCCATGGGCTGAAGTGGGAGGGGAACCAGCCCCTGGTGGGCTGGTGCGCCCCCCATGGGCCTCCCCCTGCGCCTAGGGTTGGAAACCCTGGGGGTGGGGGGCGCCCCGCCTGACCTGGGGGGCAAGTTCCCCCCCCCTTGGCCGCCGCCCCCCCTGGAGATTGCATCTCCCAGGGCCGGCGCCCCCCCAGGGCCCCTATATATAGTGGGGGGAGGGAGGGCAGCAGTAACATAGCCTCTGGCGCCTCCCTCTCCCTCCCGTAACACCTCTCCCTCTCGCTGAGCTTGGCGAAGCCCTGCCGAGATCCCCGCTACTTCCACCACCACGCCGTCGTGCTGCTGGATCTCCATCAACCTCTCCTTCCCCCTTGCTGGATCAAGAAAGAGGAGACGTCGCTGCTCCGTGCGTGTGTTGAACGCGGAGGTGCCGTCCGTTCGGCGCTCGGTCATCGGTGATTTGGATCACGACGAGTACGACTCCATCAACCCCGTTCACTTGAACGCTTCCGCTCGCGATCTACAAGGGTATGTAGATGCACTCCTTCCCTCTCGTTGCTAGTAAACTCCATAGATGGATCTTGGGGATGCGTAGAAAATTTTAAATTTCTGCTACGATCCCCAAGACTCCCTTCCTTCCTTCTCCTTCTCCCTTCCCTTTTTCCTATTCAATATGGGAGGTGTAATCCTACTAGGACTAGGGTGTCCTAGTAGGACTCCACACTTTGGGCACACCCTATGAGGGCCGGCCTCCTCCTCCCTCCATCCTTTATATACGTGGCCAGGGGGCACCCCATAGACACACAAGTTGATCATTGACCCCTTAGCCGTGTGCGGTGCCCCCCTCCACCATAATCCACCTCAGTCATATCGTCGTAGTGCTTGGCGAAGCCCTGCACCGGTAGCTTCATCGTCACCGTCATCATGCCGTCGTGCTGACGAAGCTCTCCCTCGACACTCTGCTGGATCATGAGTTCGTGGGACGTCACCGAGCCGAACGTGTGCAGATCGCGGAGGTGCCGTACTTTCGGTGCTAGGATCGGTCGATCGTGAAGACGTATGACTACATCAACCGCGTTGTCATAATGCTTCCGCTTACAGTCTACGAGGGTACGTGGACTACACTCTCCCCTCTCGTTGCTATGCATCACCATGATCTTGCGTGTGCGTAGGAAATTTTTGAAATTACTGCGTTCGCCAACAGTGGTATCCGAGCCAGGTTTATGCATAGATGTTATATGCATGAGTAGAACACAAGCGAGTTGTGGGCGATGATAGTCATACTGCTTACCAGCATGTCATACTTTGATTCGGCGGTATTGTTGGATGAAGAGGCCCGGACCGACATTATGCGTACGCTTACTCGAGACTGGTTCTACCGACGTGCTTCGCACACAGGTGGCTGACGGGTGTCAGTTTCTCCAACTTTAGTTGAATCGAGTGTGGCTACGCCCGGTCCTTGTTGAAGGTTAAAACAACACATACTTGACAAAAAATCGTTGTGGTTTTGATGCGTAGGTAAGAACAGTTCTTGCTCAGCCCGTAGCAGCCACGTAAAACTTGCAACAACAAAGTAGAGGACGTCTAACTTATTTTTGCAGGGCTTGTTGTGATGTGATATGGTCAAAGACGTGATGAGATATAAGTTGTTGTATGAGATGATCATGTTTTGTTGAAGTTATTGACAACTGGCAGAAGCCTTCTGGTTGTCTCTTTATTGCATAAGATGCAAGCGCCAAATAATTGCTTTACTTTATCGCTATGCGATAGCAATAGTTGCAAGAGCAATAGTTGGCGAGACGACCATGTGACGACACATTGATAGAGATCAAGATGATGGAGATCATGGTGTAACGCCGGTGACGATAGAGATCATGACGGTACTTTGGAGATGGAGATCAAAGGCGCAAGATGATCATGGCCATATCATGTCACATATTTTGATTGCATGTGATGTTTATCTTTTATACATCTTATTTTGCTTAGTTCGGCGGTAGCTTTATAAGATGACCCCTTACTAAAATTTCAAGGTATAAGTGTTCTCCCTGAGTATGCACCGTTGCGACAGTTCTTTGTAGGATCGAAAGTATGTCTAGAGGGGGGGTGATTAGACTACTTGACCAAATAAAAATCTAGCCTTTTCCCAATTTTAGTTCTTAGCATATTTTAGCAACTTAGCACAAGTCAAGCAATCAACTTACACATGCAATTCTAAGAGTGTAGCAGCGGAATGTAAAACAATTGCATATGAAGGTAAAGGGAGGAGTTTGAGGGAGGAAACGCAATGTTGGCACAGATATTTTTATCCATGGTTCCGATAGGTGGTGCTATCGTACATCCACGTTGATGGAGACTTCAACCCACGAAGGGTAACGGTTGCGCGAGTCCACGGAGGGCTCCACCCACGAAGGGTCCACGAAGAAGCAACCTTGTCTATCCCACCATGGCCGTCGCCCACGAAGGACTTGCCTCAGTCGGGTAGATCTTCACGAAGTAGGCGACCTCCTTGCCCTTACAAACTCCTTGGTTCAACTCCACAAACTTTACGGAGGCTCCCAAGTGACACCTAGCCAATCTAGGAGACACCACTCTCCAAGAGGTAACAAATGGTGCGTTGATGATGAACTCCTTGCTCTTGTGCTTCAAATGATAGTCTCCCCAACACTCAACTCTCTCTCATAGGATTGGATTTGGTGGAAAGATGATTTGAGTGGAAAGCAGCTTGGGGAAGGCTAGAGATCAAGATTTATGTGGTTGGAATGAAATATCTTGACCTCAACGAAAGTGTAGGTGGTTCTCTCTCAGAAAATGTATGTTGGAAGTGTAGGCATGTTCTGATGGCTCTCTCCACGAATGAAGAGTGGGTGGAGGGGTATATATAGCCTCCACACAAAATCTAACCGTTACACACAATTTACCAAACTCGATGGGACCGAATCTTGAAACTCGGTCAGACCGATTTAGTTCATAATGTGACCGTTAGGCATTTCGGTGGGACCGACACGTCAACTCGGTGAGACCGATTACACAAACTCGGTGAGACCGATTTTGGTAATAGACAAACAGAGAGTTGGTCAGGCAAAATCGGTGGGACCGATTCGCTCATCTCGGTTAGATCGAAGCGTTACGAAAGGGAACCAGAGAGTTTGCATTGCAATCTTGGTGGGACCGATCGCTCATATCGGTTTGACCGAAACATTACGAAGGGAAACAGAGAGATTACAACCCCATCTCGGTGAGACCGAGATCCCTATCAGTGAGACCGAAAAGACTAGGGTTTCTGGCAGTGGCTATGTCAACTGAACTCGGTGGCGCCGGATAGAAAGTTTTGGTGGGGCCGAGTTTGACTTTTGGTTTGGGACATATGTGGATGCGAGAAAGTAGCTGAGGGTTTTTGGAGCATATCACTAAGCACTTTGAACAAGAAACTCATTAAGCAACACCTCACCCCCTCTTGATAGTATTGGCTTTTCCTATGGACTCAATGTGATCTTGGATCACTTAAAATGAAAAATGTAGAGTCCTGAGCTTTGAGCTTGAGCCAATCCTTTGTCCTTAGCATTTTGAGGGGTCCACTTTTCTCATCTATGCCATGCCAATCATTGAGCTTTCCTGAAATGTTTATCTTGAAATAGCATTAGCTCAATGAGCTATATGTTGTTAGGAATTACCAAAACCACTCAGGGATAGTTGCACTTTCAATCTCCCCCTTTTTGGTAATTGATGACAACATATAGATCAAAGCTTCGACAAACGATAATAAGATTGAAAAACATCGTCGCTTTGAGAAGTATGTGATAAGCAAGAGCTCCCCCTAAATTTGTGCATTATTTAGAATTTGCTTTTGAATGCAAATGCACAATCGATTAGGATCATGGGTTACTCTTCCATGCCACATACATCTTGGTGGAGCGCTCAAAATGATAGAAGTTAAAAGCATGCACTCATCACCAAGCAAGTGAATGATCATACGAGGATATCATCCAACAAGCATTAAGGGTAGCATATGATCAAACAAGTATCTCACAAGCACATAAAGTATCTCACACAACCACACAATCAAGAAGTTCAACCAAAATAGCAAGAGAGATAAAAAGCAACACTCTCTCTCGAAGCCTATGATCTATACATTTTTCTCCCTCTTTGGCAACAAGTTATCAAAAAGTTCAAAAATGCATAGTGCTAAACGACTCTCAGGCTTGGTCTTCGGGAGGTGGTGTAGAGAGAACTCCAAGGACGAAGGCATCTGTTGATGTAGCTGGAGCTGGTGGAGTGGCTGCTGGAGGTGGCACTGGAGCTGTAGCTGCTGGTGCTGATGCTGTAGCTCGAGTATCTGTGACTGGCACTGCAACAAATCTCTGTCCTCTGGGCACTCTAGCAAAAGCATCTGTAGTAGACTTGCCCTTCTTCTCCTCTGCTTCCTCCTGAAGCTGCTCAACTGCAGTTTGGATCTCAGTTACCTTGACATCAAGATCATAGAATTTCTGCTCAATGATCCTCTCCAAACTCTCCTGGTTTTGAGTCAGGGTGGCCAAGCCCTTCTCAATCCTCAAAGTGGATTGGATCAGAAATGCAAGCTGGTCTTGCTTGCTCTTCAAGAATACTTGAGATGCCTCTTCAGCAGTTGGCATCTTTGCAGCTTTCTCTGCCCTTGCCTTCTCTCTCTTCTCATGTGCTTGAGCTGGTGATGGTTCATTCTCATTCATGACAACAGTGTTGTCTTCAAATTCAGGGTAGATGGGCAGGTGCTCCTTATCCAATAGATATTTGCCTGTGCCCATTTTGGAGTTGATGAGCTCCTGAATTTGTGGGGCATACCCACAACTTCTCTTCTGACCAGCTGCTGTCCTTTTGATTGTCTCCACAATCAGACTCATGACTTTGAAATTTTGAGGCACATCAAACAAATGTAGCAAATTGATAGCATGTCATCTGATCATCTTGTGATCACCTGACTTGGGTAGCAATGTGTGCCTTAGGATCCAGTTGATGGTAGGCAGACCAGACAACAAGAAGTGGACAGATCCAAACTTATGAGTCTCCAAAGCATCATCTGGGATCTCTCTGTACATGTGTGCCATAGTGTTATGGTCTTTCTTCTTCTCAGCATAAACATCCAAGTCATCCTCATTTTCTTCCGGGGCATTGATCAACTGAGCCCATTCTTCAATAGTAGATTGGTACCTTGTACCTTCAGACATCCAAATGATCTTCCCATCTGGGTAGAAGTGGGCAGTGGAGTAAAACTGCATGATCAGCTCATCATTCCACTTGGTGAGCTTCTGGGCAACAAATGTATCAACTCCACATGCTTTGAAGCTGTCATATACACCTGGATAGTGATCTTCATTCTCCTTGATGTACTCCCAGTCAACCCATCTCATGTCACACACTATGGGCTTCTTGTCAAGCAAAATTGTCTCATAAAAGTTTTGCTGTTCCTTAGTGTGAAACCTGTAATCCACATCAGTTCTCCTCCTGACAGCATATGGATCAGACTGTCTCCATAATCTCAGTCCTGAATCCTTCCTGATTTTCATGTTTTCTGCAACAGGATGTGCATCATTGTGGTCAGGGATCTTGGGCTTCAGCTTTCTCAAAACAAGTGAGTCATCTTCCTCTTCTTCAGCAGCTTTAGGCACTGGGGCCTTGTTCTTCTCCTCAGCAGGAATACTTCTGGTGTTCCTCTTGGGTTTAGGCTTTTGAGCTGGAGCAGTAGCCTTGGGAGCAGCTTTGAGCTTAGATGGAGCAGCCCCTGATCTGATTGCATCTCCCATGAGCTTATGAGCTTTGGGTGCTGGTGCAGCATCCTCTTGTTCTTCTTCTTCTTCTTCTTCTTCAGAATCTCTCATCATTGATGGCTTGCCAAGAACTTTGTCAGTAGTGGTTCTTGCCCTCTTCTTCTTTTTACCATCACCTGCTGCTTCACCATCATCTGATTCAATGGTGAACTTCATAGTTTCACCTGTGGCAACTTTCTTTGGCTTGGAAGCTTCAGCAGTTGAGGCTCTGGCTTTTGACATTGGATCTCTTCTTGCTGGAGCCTTTGTTTTCATTCTAGGCTTTGTTGCAACAGTAGTGCTATAATCCTTCTTCAACACCTTCTTTCTTGAAGTGGCCTCATCCTCAACAACCACATAATCCTCATCTTCAGAATCTGAGATTTTCTTCTTCCTTGTCCTGGTAGCTGCCTTTGGCAAGTTACTGGGTGTGCTCCTGCTGCCCTCATCATAGTTGCTGGAGGGACTAGTGCCCTCACTCAACTGAACATGTTCCTCTGACTTGTTCTGACTGTCACTTTGATCAGACATTTTCAGGCAAACTGTCATCAGACCCTGTGAATAGGTTGTAGATGAGGTAGAGTAGATGAGCATCACAAAGTACAGAGGTTTTGCAAAATAATTGAGTCAAAAAGCTTAGTTTTAGTTCTCTACAGAAGTGATCTCGGAGCTACCAAATTGACAAACTTGGTGATACCGAAGCAACACTTGGAACCTAAACTAATGAACTTGGTAGGGCCGAGTCACCGTTCGGTGGCACCGAGATTGCTAGGGTTTCACAGAATCTTGAACTCGGTCACACCAATTTGCACATTTCGGTCAGACCAAAAAGCGCATGTGCAATGGCCAAGGCCGAATCGGTGAGACCGATTCCTACAGTTCGGTCGGTTTGAGATGAGTTCTGCGGAGAGCTAACCCTAAAATTTCCGAATCAATCTAGACCTAAGGAAGTTTTAGCTAGATGGATCAATCTCAATCGTGGCAAGAAGCATGGCATTGTCCTTGTGCTAGGAATCGGAGTGAAAGAGACAGGACAAGGGGTCGAACACTTACCCTAGAGCGGCGAGTGTTCGCTACGGCGGCAACGGCGGAGCAGATTGCTGTTGACGGCGGCGGAGACCAGCGGCGAGAGGTCGCTGGCGGCGAGAAGACAATCTGGAGACCCGAAGAGGCAGAGCAGGTTACGCGCGAGTGAAGGGTTTCGGAAAAATTTCCAAAATTTGACCCGTCAGTATATATAACCTGACCCTGTCGGTGTGACCGAGTGGAACAACTCGGTGGCACCGAGATGCAAAACTGCAGGCAGTTACTGCAACTCGGTGTGACCGAAAGGTTCTAATCGGTTGCACCGAGATTGAAGAACCTAGATCAACTAAGTGATCTCGGTAGGACCGAAAAGGATGAATCGGTCAGACCGAAATGCACAAAGAGGTTTTGGAAGTTTAAGTCTATGACGAATCGGGGACTCCGAGTGCTCCTCACACAGAGTGGTTCAAATCTGACTTGATCAAACTTTATGATGTAGCATGAATAGAGTTTGAGACGAGGAAAGCATAGATAGCTAGAGGGAGTTCTTAGGCATTCTTGTCCATCCATTTGGCAAAAGAGAAAAATCCAAACAATCAAAGCAACAAATGGATGTCCTCGAATGAGAAAAATATGCATCCAACATGCTCACATAATTAAAATAGCAACTGAAGTATGTGACAAAGCATGCACAAACACTCTAGCATCTATCAAGCAATTGGCGATGACTAGGTCATCTATATATGAGTATATTGACTTAGGAGTCAAATGAGAACATTTGATCATAGGTCATACTCATCATTTAAGCACAAGTGGGGTTACCCTTTTACATAAAGCATTGTTGTGCTCACACCATTAGAGTTGCTTTAGCTCAATTCTTAGAGTAAAGCTCCCCCTAGATGTGATATCCCCCCTAAGTGGGATGAACTAACCTTGGGTTTTGTCGATGATGACTTCATGTAGGTGTTGAAGATGTGGATCCTCAATGGTAGCTCATTCGGAGCAATCCATTGGAGTGAGTTGCACTTTCAATACCTACACGGGTTAGTCCCACAAGGAACAAGCAAGGATATCCATAGACATAGAGTGATGTATACACAAGATGTTGTCCATGAAAGCATTAGGTTACCTTGTCCCTTGTCTTACCAACAAGAGGGTTTGTGACTCCTTGGACTAGTGCAAGATATGGAAGTTGTTTGCACTTCTCGCCAAAATGATAAGAGTGAAGTATGTGGCGGAGTCACCCTCAAGAACTCTCTGGTTCTTCTTCTTCGGGATCCACACCATCTTGATGGGAATCCTTGGAGTTGTAGTCGTACTTGATGAAGTAGAACTTGATGTAGTCTTGGGAACCCACTTGACCAAGGCTTTAGGTGCTTCTTCAAATGCATCAATCTTCTCTTGAAGCTTGTCCTTGCCTTTTTGCTTGTGGTCTTGTGGTGGAAGATCATCTTGAGCTTGTGTTCCTTGGAAAGAAGTAGGATCATACTTCTCTTGTTGAGGAACAAACTTCGTCTTGGGGTATTGGTCTTCCTCCCACTCAACTCCATTGGCATTGAACTTTCGTTCAAAACCAACACCTTGATTCTTCCGGTGCCTTCCTTGCTTGCGTACAATTTCCTCAAATTGCTTACTTCCGGCAAGGCTCTTGTAAACACCTTTCTCTATAATTCCCTTCAATAAGCTATTTTCTTGATCAAGTGTAACTTTGCTAAGAGAGTCATTAGTGGAATCAAGAGAACTACTAGAAGCAACAACATTGGATTTAGCATGATTGTTGTTACTACTAGATGAAGAATCTTTCTTGTTCTTGTTGTTAGATTTAACTTGTGGCATGTAAGTAGACAAGAGTAAACGCTTGGCAATGTAAGAAGAACTTTTCTTGCGAAGATCATCATTGATTGCCTTTAAAAACTCATGCTCTTGCTCAAGGTTGAGGTTTTCAAAGCGTAGCTTCTCATGAGTCTTTAAAAGTTCTCGATGATCTTCCAAGGTAGTTTGATGAGCTAACTTAAGAGTGTTTAGTTTTTTAGTTAGACGCTCAATCTCCTTCTTATCATCATCATTTGTTTTATCTTGATTAGCATGATTAATAGCAAATTCATCATAGTTTTCATAACTAGAGTTGTCAACAAGTAAATCATCATCTCCTAGCAAATCATCTTCATCACTATTGAAATCAACATACTCGGGGTGTGTTACCTTTGGACCTTTAGCCATGAAGCATCTCCCAATTCCTTCATTTGGTGAGTCAAATATGTCGTAGGAGTTGGTTGTCACAAGTTCTAGTCCGGCAACACCTTCATCTTGAGTATATTCGGAGTTAGAGTGATAACTTCTTTCGGAGTGATTATCGGAGTCGGAGCCGGAGCCGGATACCCATTCACCAACATGAGCTAGATGTCTTCTTTTTGTGTAGCTCCTTGATGACTTATCCTTCCTTTCCGAATCCTTGCTTCTCCGAGAGGGTCTTCATTCATAACGATCATCTCTACTCCTTCTTTCTCTTGGTGGTGATTCTTCTCTTCTACTCCTTCATTTGGGAGAATCTTCTCTTCTTTTGTAGGGAGCCATACACTCATTGGAATAGTGTCCGGGTCTTCCACAATTGTAGCAATTACACTCATGACTAGAAGATCTTTTGTCATTGTAGGACCTTGACTTGGAACTTCTTTCCTTGCTTCTACTTTTGTAGAACTTGTTGAAGTTCTTCACCATTAGGCTCAATTCTTCATTGAAGGTTTGTTTCTCACTTGATGATGTGGGAGATTCACATGAGGCTTTGTAAGCACCGCTTGACTTGTTGTGGAGCTCTTCCTTATCCTTGAGTGACATCTCATGAGCAACAATTCTTCCAATGACTTCCGTTGGCTTGAGATCTTTGTAATTGGGCATCATTTGGATCAATGTGCACACGGTATCATATTTTCCATCCAAGGCTCTTAGGATCTTCTTGATGATGAATTTATCGGTTATCTCTTCACTTCCTAAGCCGGCAATCTCATTTGTGATGAGAGCAAGCCTAGAGTACATTTCAGCAACGCCTTCACCATCCTTCATTTTGAACTTGTCAAGTTGACTTTGAAGCACATCCAATTTGGATTCCTTGACGGAGTCAGTACCTTTGTGCATATCAATCAAAGTATCCCAAATTTCCTTTGCATTCTCAAGACGACTGATTTTGTTGAATTCTTTGGGGCACAATCCGTTGAAGAGAATATCACAAGCTTGAGCATTGTATTGCAGCATCTTCAACTCTTCCACGGTAGCTTCACGGTTTGGTTCTCTCCCATCAAAGAATTCACCTTGCAAGCCAATACACACAATAGCCCAAATGGCCGGGTTATGTCCAAGAATATGCATTTTCATCTTATGCTTCCAACTAGCAAAATTTGTGCCATCAAAGTAAGGACCTCTAAGGTAATTTCCCTCGCTAGACGCCATACTCTCCTAGGTTGTGAAACCAAGGCTATGACCACCAAAAGCTATGGAAATCAAAGCAAATGGAGACCAAAGCTCTGATACCACTTGTAGGATCAAAAGTATGTCTAGAGGGGGGTGATTAGACTACTTGACCAAATAAAAATCTAGCCTTTTCCCAGTTTTAGTTCTTAGCAGATTTTAGCTACTTAGCACAAGGCAAGCAATCAACTTACACATGCAGTTCTAAGAGTGTAGCAGCGGAATGTAAAACAATTGCATATGAAGGTAAAGGGAGGAGTTTGAGGGAGCAAATGCAATGTTGACACGGAGATTTTTATCCGTGGTTCCGATAGGTGGTGCTATCGTACATCCACGTTGATGGAGACTTCAATCCACAAAGGGTAATGGTTGCGCGAGTCCACGGAGGGCTCCACCCACGAAGGGTCCATGAAGAAGCAACCTTGTCTATCCCACCATGGCCGTCACCCACGAAGGACTTGCCTCACTCGGGTAGATCTTCACGAAGTAGGCGATCTCCTTGCCCTTACAAACTCCTTGGTTCAACTCCACAAACTTGACAGAGGCTCCCAAGTGACACCTAGCCAATCTAGGAGACACCACTCTCCAAGAGGTAACAAATGGTGTGTTGATGATGAACTCCTTGCTCTTGTGCTTCAAATGATAGTCTCCCCAACACTCAACTCTCTCTCATAGGATTGGATTTGGTGGAAAGATTCTTTGAGTGGAAAACAGCTTGGGGAAGGCTAGAGATCAAGATTTATGTGGTTGGAATGAAATATCTTGACCTCAACACAAGTGTATGTGGTTCTCTCTCAGAAAATGTATGTTGGATGTGTTGGCATGTTCTGATGGCTCTCTCCACGAATGAAGAGTGGGTGGAGGGGTATATATAGCCTCCACACAAAATCTAACTGTTACACACAATTTACCAAACTCGGTGGGACCGAATCGTGAAACTCGGTCAGACCGAATTAGTTCATAATGTGACCGTTAGGCATTTTGGTGGGACCGTCACGTCAACTCGGTGAGACCGATTTAGTTAGGGTTAGGGCATAACGTAATCTCGGTGAGACCGATTACACAAACTCGGTGAGACCGATTTTGGTAATAGACAAACAGAGAGTTGGTCAGGCAAAATCGGTGGGACCGATTCGCTCATCTCGGTTGGACCGAAGCATTACGAAAGGGAAACAGAGAGTTTGCATTGCAATCTCGGTGGGACTGATCGCTCATCTCGGTTTGACCGAAATGTTACGAAGGGAAACAGAGAGATTACAACCCCATCTCGGTGAGACCGAGATCCCTATCGGTGAGACCGAAAAGACTAGGGTTTCTGGCAGTGGCTATGTCAACTAAACTCGGTGGCGCCGGATAGAAAGTTTCGGTGGGTCTGAGTTTGACTTTTGGTTTGGGACATATGTGGATGTGAGAAAGTAGTTGAGGGTTTTTGGAGCATATCACTAAGCACTTTGAGCAAGAAACTCATTAAGCAACACCTCACCCCCTCTTGATAGTATTGGCTTTTCCTATGGACTCAATGTGATCTTGGATCACTTAAAATGAAAAATGTAGAGTCCAGAGCTTTGAGCTTGAGCCAATCCTTTGTCCTTAGCATTTTGAGGGGTCCACTTTTCTCATCCATGCCATGCCAATCATTGAGCTTTCCTGAAATGTTTATCTTGAAATAGCATTAGCTCAATGAGCTATATGTTGTTAGGAATTACCAAAACCACCCAGGGATAGTTGCACTTTCAATCTTTGTGCTGAGACACCACGTGATGATCGGGTGTGATAAGCTCTACATTCACATACAACGGGTGCAAGCCAGTTTTGCACACGCAGAATACTTGGGTTAAAGTTGACGAGCCTAGCATATGCAGATATGGCCTCAGAACACTGGACACCGAAAGGTCGAGCCTGAATCATATAGTAGATATGATCAACATTGTGATGTTCACCATTGAAAACTACTCCATCTCACGTGATGATCGGACATGGTTTAGTTGATTTGGATCACGTGATCATTTAGATTACTAGAGGGATGTCTATCTAAGTGGGAGTTCTTAAGTAATATGATTAATTGAACTTTAATTTATCATGAACTTAGTCCTGATAGTATTTGCATAACTATGTTGTAGATCAATAGCTCGCGATGTAGCTCCCCGTTTATTTTTGATATGTTCCTAGAGAAAAACTATGTTGAAAGATGATAGTAGCAATGATGCGGACTAGGTCCATGATCTAAGGATTATCCTCACTGCTGCACAGAAGAATTATGTCCTTGATGCACCGCTAGGTGACAGACCTATTGCAGGAGCAGATGCAGACGTTATGAACGTTTGACAAGCTCGGTATGATGACTACTTGATAGTTTAGTGCACCATGCTTTACGGCTTAGAACCGGGACTTCAAAAACATTTTGAACGCCATGGAGTATATAAGATGTTCCATGAGTTGAAATTGGTATTTCATACTCATGCCCGTGTCAAGAGGTATGAGACCTCTGACAGTACTTTGCCTACAAGATGGAGGAGAATAGCTCAACTAGTGAGCATGTGCTCAGATTGTCTGGGTACTACAATTGCTTGAATCAAGTGGGAGTTAATCTTCCAAATAAGATAGTAATTGACAAAGTTCTCTAGTCACTATCACCAAGTTACTAGAACTTCATGATGAACTATAATATGCAAGGGATAACGAAAACAATTCCCAAGCTCTTCGCGATGCTAAAATCGGCGAAGGTAGAAATCAAGAAAAGCATCAAGTGTTGATGGTTAACAAGACCAGTAGTGCCAAGAAAATGGCAAAGGGATAGAAAGGGAACTTCAAGAAGAATGACAAACAAGTTGTCACTCCCGTGAAGAAAACCAAAGCTAGACTCAAGCCTGAAACTGAGTGCTTCTACTGCAAAGGTGTCGGGTGGTAGGTGCGACATATGCCAACGGATGGCTTATCATAGTGGGTGCTAGTAAGACGTCGCCTGGAAAGGGGATGAGGCGAAGACATGCACGCCGGCGAATCTTACCCAGGTTCGGGGCTCTCCGAGGAGATAACACCCCTAGTCCTGCTCTGCGGGGTCTCCGCATGATCACTATATCAGAAAGAGTAGCTACAAATGCTCCTAGAGCTGTTGGGTTCAAGGGAGAAGAAGAACAAGGCTAGTTCTTGCTTCCCTCTCTCTATGGTGTGTGTGTAACTCTAAGAAGCCAACCCTTTGCATGGGTGTCCCGGGGGGTTTATATAGGCCTACCCCCCGGGGGTACAATTGTAATCCGACTGGGCGCTGGTCCCAGCCGTCAGTGTCTATGCTCGCCGGCTTCTCCGCCGGCCATTGGGGCCCGCCGACTGGTGGGTCCCGCCGGCTGCCGGCCCCTGGGTCGACAGGCCGGCCCCACCGCCTAGGGTCTTGTCGGCGGCTGCTTACTGTAGCCTCGTCCCTGATGACGAGGGCTTCGTCGAGGTAAGCGTGGCTACAGTGTGCCGCCTCGGGGGCTCTCACTGTAGCCTTACCTCTTCTTGTCTCCTTAATGTGGCACATGCTTCGAGGGAGGGGGTAGCTGGTTTCTGGGGGCCGGCTACGCCCCTGGACGACTGGGGGAGGCCGGGCCGCCTTCGCGCCTCTCTCTGGCTAAAGGGGCCCGCCGCCCATGGGCCGTACTGGCGTCTGTCGTGGGTGACGTTGAGGCCAGCATGGCTACAGTGCCGAGCCGGACGGGAGATGGCCGTCCCGTACGGCGTCCTGTGGCCATGCCTGCCTCGGGCTTCAGGGGTAGTGGGCCGAACTGTGGCCACACCCCGTCTTGTCACCGTTATGTGTGTGTAGTTTGGGTGGTTGCGGTCTTGGCCGGCTTCTTGGAGTCGGCGTTCTTCGTGGCCGGCTCCGAGAAGTCGGCATCCTCTATGGCCGGCTTCCTGGAGTCGGCCACCCCGTGGTTATCCTGGGGGGGGGGGAGGTTGCTGAGGCTGGGTCGCCTTTCGAGAGTCGGCTTCAAAGGTAGCCGGCCAGGGAAGGCGGCCCAATGCTTGAAATGCTTGAAGGTCCAAATGGCCTGATAATTTTCTGAAGAGCCAGGGGCAGTTGGTTAGGCTACCTGTGGCTATTTACTCCGACAGTAGTCCCCGAAGCTGATTGGGCTTCGAGGTTGGGTAGGAGTCGAGAAGCTCGATCAGCTTCCTATTTTGACAAGCCGGCAGCTGGGAGCCGCTTTGGTTAGGCGCGCCGTCTTGGCCAAAATTTTTGGAGTCGGAGGGCGGGAGCTCGCCAGCGCGTGCACCGGGCCGCGGGCTGGCCACTCGCCGCCTGCGAACCACGTGGCCTCTCTTGGCCTAAAAGCCTGCCAGCCCACGCGCGCGACGGGACGTCGCCGCAGGGCGGGGGCCCGCCACGCCCACGCCCGGGCCCAGGCGTGGATTCTCTGTAGCCCGAAACCGCCCGCACGTCTCCCTGCGGCAGTTTCGGCACGCCTTTAGGGCGTAATAACCGCGAGGTGTGGGGGGAGTGGGTGCAGTTAATCCCACGTCTCACCCCACGTCCGGCCTCCCCGGCTTCACCTGGCGAAGCTATAAGTAGGGGGAGGGGGGAGAGCGGCAGGCTCTCGCACGCTCCTCCTCTTTCCACCATCTTCTTCCTCCTGCCCTTTCTTGCAGCACCGCCTCGCCGCCGCGCTCTTCCACCACTCGTTCCTCCGCCGCCGCGCTCATTTTCACCATGCCTCCCGCCACGGAGCAATACGGCGGGGATTGGGACGGCTCCAACGTCCACGAGGATCACGTTGAATTCCTCCGCAAGACGCGGCGGTTGCCCAGCACGGACAAGGTGGAGGTCCGTCTCGCGCTGGCGAAGGAGAATACGCCGGAGCCGCGGGAGGGCGAGCGGGTGGTCTTCCGCTCGCATTTCTTGCGCGGCATCGGCCTGCCCGTGAGCGCCTTCTTCCGCTCTTGGCTTGAGTTCTACCAGCTTCAGCCGCACCACCTCACCCCGAACGCGGTGGTGCTGCTGTCTGCCTTCGTCACCTTGTGCGAAGGCTACCTCGGCGTCCTCCCTACCCTCGAGCTCTGGGGGGAGTTCTTCCAGTCCAAGCTGGGCACGCGCATGCAGAGCGTGCCGGCTCAGACTGGTGCCTTCATCGCGATGCGGAGGGTGGCTGCCGACAACCCCTTCCCCGTCATCCCGCTGATCCAGTCGGTGAAGCTATGGCAAAAGTCGTACTTCTACGTGAGGAACGTCGCCCCGCAGGGCGACTACGTCAATCTGCCGGCTTACGTAGCCGGCCCACCGGCGGGCAGGCGGCCCCAGTGGTCATACCGGGCCGTGACGTTGACGCCGGCTGGAAACGCAGCCATCGCCCGAGTGCGAGTGATGATCCAGTCGGAGGGCTTGTCAGGGCCCGACCTGCTGGCCGCCTTCGTCACGCGCCGGGTACTTCCGCTCCAGAGTCGCCCTCATCTGATCTGTCAGATTAGTGGCCAGCTCGATCCGAGCCGGATGTGTACCAAGGACATGCCGCACGACGAGGTGGCCTATATGGTGAACTACCTTGCGAACTGCAAACTCTCCGAAGAGTGGCAGTTCGGCAAGGAGCCATATTGCCGAGCCAATCCGCCGCCTACGGTATGTTCTCCTTGTCTCTTCTTCTTCTCTCAGTTTTGTTGCCGAGTTCCTTTTGGCCGACTCTGACTAGTCGGCTTGTTTTCGACAGAGCCCTCTTCTTCGGCCTGCCGGCGGGTCGGACGCGGAGCGCCGATTCGTCCCCGACCGGACGGAGCACGATCTGGAGGACCCCGACTTGGGGGCGGCCGCTATGGACGACAACACCGAGCCGGGTGGTGGCCAAGCCGGCGGCGAAGCAGGCGGCTCCGGGCATGGAGTCACCTTCGACGACTGGCCGGACGACGACGAGGCCGAAGTTGTCCCGCGCCATCAGCCGGCATCTGGCCGCGGCGCGGGTTCCTCCGCTGCACCGCCTGCTCGGGGCGGCGGGCAAAAGCGTCGCGCCGCACAGGGTTTGTTCGGCAGTCGGACGAAGAAGCCCAGGGGCGGGGCGGCGGCGACCAGGCGGGAGGAGGCAGCCGCGAAGGCGGCTCGCTTCCGCAAGACGGTGAAGCAACCACAGACGGTGTCGGCGTAAGTTCACACTCTTTTGTGTACTCTTTTTTCTTTCTTTTCTCTAGTGGTTCCTGAATCCTTGCCTTTTTCTCCAAACAACCAGAGCTCCATTATTGCTCGAGCGGGCGGCTGCCGCCTCCGTCGTTGAGTCGCCGAGGGGATCTGGGAGCACCACTCGCCGCGTGGACCCCCGCGCCGACCTTCAGGCGGCGACGGAACGGAACGCGCGGGAGGCACGGGAGGAGCGGGAGGCGCGGGAGACGGAGGCGCGGAAGGCGGCCGCCGCCTAGGCGGCGCAGGAGGAGGAGGCGGCGAAGGCGCGCATCGACGCTACAGCAAAGGCCCAAGCGGAGGCTGCAGCTGCGGCAATGGCGGAGGGGGCCTTGTTGGTCACCCCACTGCGCGTCGCAGCGCCCGGGGCCCCGGAGCCCCCGCCAGAAGAAGCCGACGGTGACCAGCCGGGGCTGGAGAGGGATGATGACGTCGTCATCCTGGAGAGGGCGCCGGTGCCGACTCCGCCGACTGGGACGGCTCAAGGCGTCCGGCCTGATCTGCTGCCTGCACAGTCGGCGGGGGGCGAGCCGGCCGCGAGGACTGAGCTGGCGGTCCGGATGCCGCCGAGCCGGCGCGCGGGGAAGGCTGCGTCAGAGCCACAGAAGGCAGCGTCGGAGCCGCAGCCGGCCGCGGGCTCCAGCTCGTCGGCCCAGGATGTGGAGGTGGCCAGCGCCACCTCAGGGTGCACGCCGGGCGGAGGGACGGCCGTGATGAACGTGGCCGCGCAGGACGTCCGAACCCGGCTCCAAGCCCAGGCTACGGCGCTGAGGCAATACACCGACGAATTCCTTGCGACGCGGGCGGCCATCCGGGTTAGGCTTCTTATCTTGCTTCTTCTTCATCTTGGTTTCTTCTTGATCTTGGTTTCTTCCGTGGGGGCGCTTCAGCGCACCCACTGGGTGTAGTCCCCGAGTTCTGAGTTGGCTGCTGAGCAGGCGGCTTGGAACTTCTTAGTGGATTTGGCTTTGCTATTCTTGTTCTTACTTCGATCTTCTGCCTATCTTGCAGGACTACCACAATCTTCGTGCGGCCGCCTTCAACTCCCAGGCTTGGGAGCTGAACCAGAAGACCGCCGACCTAACTGAGAGCCGGGGTAAGTGCTTTGTTCTTTTTCTCACGTGGGGGCGCATCAGCGCACCCACTGGGTGTAGTCCCCGAGATTCGGGCCGACTGCTGAGCAGTCGGGTCGGATCTTCCTTGACGACTTCCTCTTATTGTTTCTTCTTTTTCTGCCATCTCTGCAGCGGCCAACGCCGATCTGAGGGCACAACTGGGAGAGTCTCAGACTGCCCTTCGTGTCAAGGAGGCCGAGCTTGCCGCCTTGGTGCAGGAACGCGACCGCCTGGCCAAGAAGTTGGCCGACCAGGAGGAGGGCCACAAGGCGGCTCTGAAGGCGGTGCAGGACCGCGAAGCCGCCCTCCAGGCCGAGTACGAGACAGAAGGAGCTGGCTGGGCTAAAGCTAGGCAGACTCTGATCACTGGCTATGGTCAGATCGAAGATCTGGTTGACGGTAAGCCGCCTACTTCTTCGTCCTTTCTTGCCGTCTGCCGCTTTTGGCTCGTTTTCTGATTTGGTGTTTTCTCTTCTTTCTCTTTCTTTCTTGCACAGAGTACTTCCCTGGCTCCTCTACCGCCACCAACCAGATCATCGAGGCCCGCCGCCAAGCGCGAAGGCAGGCTGGCTTCGAGATTGCACCGACCGCTGGCCGTTCGCTGGAGGAGCAGCTCTTGGCGATCCAGGCCCGTCTCCAGCCGGCTCACTGACTGCTCCGCCGGCTTCAGCGTGCCGGGGCGCAAGTATTGGCCGCCCTCTGGCCCGGCGTGGCGGTTCCCCGCACCCCCAGTCGGACTGCCAACTGGCTGGAGGTGGCGGTTGGTCGCTTCGAAGCCTGGAAGACCTCGGCGGCTCGGTCCGGCGCCAGGCGGGCGCTGGAGTTCGTCAAGGCCTGGTACCCCGGCCTGAGCCTGGATCAGCTGGCTACCTGGCGGCAGCAAGCCGACACGGAGCTGGAGCCGGCGCGGCCGGCTATCATCCGGCGGGCTTCGGCGATCGCCGACTACACCGACACCAGCGTGTTCGCCCCTGAGGTAGATGACAACGGTGTCGCCCAGCCGGAGGAGTGGTTCGGGCTGAACTCGGCAGACGGTGAAGACTCGGCGGAGGAGATCGACTCCAGCGACGAGGGCGAGGAGGAGGAGGAGGGTGAAGACGCCGAGCCGGATGGTGGAGCGGCCGACCAGCCTCCTCCTGACCGCGCCTCCAGCACCACGTCACGCGCGGGTGCGTCGCCCGCCACTGGTGGTGACCAAGCCGAGACCCGCTAGCCGGCCACTCCTTCAGCCGGCGACGCCATCTCCACCGACCAGCCTGGCTCCCGCACCGCGCCTTAGTCTAGTCTGCTATCTTTTGTTTTCCTGTCTTGTCACTTTTGGAACAATATTTTGTTAAGTCTGCACAATTCCACCCACTGGGGGTGTATTCGAACTACGTCGATTGCCGGCCTGTTGGGGGCTTTATATGTATATATAACTTATGTGTGCATTTGGCTTTTCCTTGTTCTTTGCTTTTCATCCTTCTGCTATTTCCTTTGCCGCCCTCCCTTGGTTGCCGCCTCCCCAGACAGACAGTTGCTCTGCAATCTGTTGCTGGGGAAGTGCTTGGCCGATTGGGAGGGCAAGTACTCTAGCTTTGTTGGATTAGAGCTAAGTGTTTAGGAAGCCGGCCAGCCGGCTGTTCTGACAGCCGGCAAACGTGGTTGGAGGCCGTCTTTTTGCTATATAAGTTCGTTAGTCCTTAGCCGTTTTTCGTGTGGGCATCCTTTCTGTCTTGTCTCTTGCTAGTCGGACAGTCGGTTCTTCGAGCTGCGACTTTCAACAAGAGAGGACTCGGGAGCCGGCACACTACTTGTCTGACTTCAGGTAGAACTTTTAATATAGCTCAAGGCGGCCAGTCCCCGGGCCGACTAGTCGAACCCGGTGCCAGACAAGAAATCAGATGTAATGATACATTCATGGATATGACACTCGTCATTCATAGATAAATAAAGGCAGTCCCCGAGTTCTGTTTGGGGGGCCTGTTGGTTCGTACTTAATACAAAAAGGGTAGCATGATACATACTGCTTTCAACTGTAAAATCTTCTCAGGAGGTTCGTGTTCCATAGTCGCTCCGACTCCTTGCCGGAGTCGTCTCTCTTGCGTGCTCTTGGTTTTTGCGCGTCGATCAGGTAGTAGGAGTCGTTGCCTAGTGCCTTGCTGATGACGAAGGGGCCTTCCCAAGGGGCCGAGAGCTTGTGCTGGCCGGCTGTTTGCTGGATCAGCCGAAGCACAAGGTCGCCCTCTTGGAAGGATCTTGGCATGACCTTTCGGTTGTGGTAGCGGCGCAGCCCTTGCTGGTAGATGGCGGACCGGCTGAGTGCTAACAGCCGGCCTTCTTCTAGTAGGTCGACGCCGTCTTCTCTTGCTTCCTTGGCCTCCGCCTCCGTGTACATGGTGATCCGAGGCGAGTCGAACTCGATGTCGGTTGGGATGACAGCCTCAGCACCATATACAAGGAAGAACGGAGTGAAGCCGGTTGACTTGTTGGGTGTAGTGCGCAGACTCCAGAGGACAGCCGGCAGCTCATCGAGCCAGCAGCCGGCCGATCGCTCCAGTGGTACAACCAGTCGAGGCTTGATGCCGGAGAGGATGAGTCCATTTGCTCGCTCGACCTGGCCGTTTGACTGCGGGTGGGCAACGGACGCTAAGTCCAGTCGGATGCCCTGCGTCGCGCAGAAACGTGCCAGTGCTCCCTTGGCAAAGTTCATGCCGTTGTCGGTGATGATGCTGTGCGGCACGCCGTACCGAGTAGTGATGTCAGTGATGAATGTCACGGCAGTCGGCCCGTTCAGCTTCTTGACCGGCTTTGCTTCGATCCACTTTGTGAACTTGTCCACAGCGACAAGTAGATGTGTCAAGCCGCCGCGGGCTGTCTTGAAAGGGCCCACCATGTCCAGTCCCCAGACGGCAAAGGGCCAGGTGAGGGGAATGGTCTTGAGTGCAGAAGCCGGCAGGTGTTGCTTGGAACTAAAGACTTGGCATCCTCTGCAGCTCTTGACTATCTCTTTGGCATCTTCCAAGGCAGTCGGCCAAAAGAAACCATGGCGGAAAGCTTTGGCCACAAGTGATCTTGAGGCTGCGTGGTGGCCGCATTCGCCTTGGTGGATATCCTTGAGGATTGCCACTCCTTTTTCTGGCTCGACACAGCGCTGGAAGACCCCAGTGACGCTGCGCTTCACAAGCTCTCTGTTGATTATTGCATATGCTCCAGCTCGTCGTTGCACTAGTCTTGCTGAGATCTCATCAGCCGGCAGCTCTCTGCTGACTAGGAACTTGAGGATGGGCTGGGCCCATGAAGGAGCTGTGACTTCTTCTTCTATTAGCGTAGCCACCATGACTCGGGTGGGTGGGTTGGGTGGCGTGGAGTTGGAGTCGGCCACCGCTTCTTGCGTTGCTGCAGTCCCCGGGCCGACTGCTGCAGTCCCCGGGCCGGGTTCTGAAGTCCCCGGGCCAATTGTCGAAGTCCCCGTGCCGCCTGCGGGGTTCCTCCAGTCGGATCCGGCTGCATCTGGCACAGGCGGCACGAAGATAGAGTCCGACTCTGGAGATGGCTTGATGGACGGCTTGAGGAGGCGCTGGAGGGAGACGCCAGTCGGTATGGCTTGTCGGGTGGAGCCGATCCGTGCTAGGGCATCTGCTTGGTCGTTGTCGGCCCTTGGCACGTGAAGGAACTCGCACCCTTCGAAGTACCCGCTGATCTGCTGGACGAGGAATCGATAGCTCGCCATGTTCGCGTCCTTGGCATCCCAGTCGCCAGACGACTGCTGGACCACCAAGTCCGAGTCGCCGTAACACAGGATCCGGCGTATGCCGAGTTCTTTGGCCAGCCGGAGCCCATGTACGAGCGCCTCGTACTCGGCCACGTTGTTGGAGGCGGCGAAGTGGATCTGCAGCGTGTACTTGAGCTTGTCGCCTTTGGGAGAGGTGAGGACGATTCCGGCTCCCAAGCCGGTGCGCATCTTGGACCCGTCAAAGTGCATCCGCCAATGGGTAGAGTTGGGAGCCGGCGGTAGGTACTGGGTCTCGGCCCAGTCGACGAGGAAGTCGGCCAATGCTTTGGACTTGATGGCGGTGCGGGGTTGGTAGAAGATCGTGTAGGGCGCCAGTGCAATGGCCCATTTAGCCACCCGGCCGGATGCATCCCGGCTGCCTATGATCTCGGCGAGCGGGGCGGTGCACACGACCGTGATGGGGTGCTCTTGGAAGTAGGGCTTCAGTTTCTTGGCGGCGAAGTACACCCCATAGCACATCTTCTGGTAGTGCGGGTAGTTCTGCTTTGAGCTGGATAGCACTTTGCTTAGATAGTACACCGGCCTCTGGACTAGCTGGGCTCGGCCTTCTTCTGGGCGCTGGACCACAACAACTGTACTGACCACTCGGCTGGTCGCGGCAATGTAGAGGAGCATGGGCTCCTTCTCAGTCGGCGCCGCCAGGACAGGTGGGGTAGTCAGCATCTTCTTCAGCTCATGGAATGCTTGGTCGGCTTGGTCATTCCACTCGAAGTGAGTGGACTTTTTCATCAGTTGGTACAGGGGGAGAGCCTTCTCTCTTAGCCGGCTGATGAAGCGATTTAGGGAGGCCAAGCACCCAGTGAACTTCTGCACGTCTCGCAATTTGGTAGGAATCTCCATCCTCTCGATGGCCTTGATCTTCACGGGGTTGCACTCGATGCCGCGTTCAGAGACCAGGAAGCCTAGCAGCTGGCCGGCTGGTACTCCGAACACGCACTTCTCGGGGTTGAGCTTGATTTGGAATCGGCGCAAGTTGGCGAACGTTTCCTTGAGGTCTTCTAGCAGGGTGCCGCGCTTCTCTGTCTTCACCACAATGTCGTCTACATAGACGTGGGCATTTCTGCCGAGTTGTTTCAAGAGGCATTTCTGCATGCAACGCTGAAAAGTGGCACCGGCATTCCTCAAGCCGAATGTCATAGTCAGGTAGCAGAAAGCTCCAAATGGTGTGATGAAGGCAGTCTTCAGGCGGTCTGCTGGGTCCAACTTGATCTGATGGTACCCCGAGTAGGCGTCCAAAAAACTCAACAGCTCGCATCCGGCTGTGGAGTCTATCACTTGGTCAATCCGTGGCAAAGCAAACGGATCCTTTGGGCAGGCCTTGTTCAGGCTGGTGTAGTCTATACACATACGCCACTTGTTATTCTTCTTCAGAACCAAAACTAGGTTGGCAAGCCATTCTGGAAGAAACACTTCCATGATAAAGCCAGCGGCAAGGAGTCGGGCTATCTCTTCTCCCACGATTTTTCGCTTCTCTTCTGACAGTCGGCGGAGGGGTTGCTTGACCGGCTTCGCGTTGGCTCGGACATGTAATATGTGCTCGGCAAAATCCTTCGGGACACCCGGCATGTCCTTTGGGGACCATGCAAAAATGTCTCGATTCTCACGGAGGAAGTCGACGAGCTCGCCTTCCTATTTACTGTCCAAGTTCGCCCCAATGATAGCGAATCTCTCCGGATTCTCCGGGTCCAGAGGTATCTTCTTCGTCTCTTTGGCAGGCTGGAAGGAGCCCTGCGCATCACAATCTTTGGGGTTGGGGGACAGGGCCGGCTGCTTGCCGGCCATGGCCACAACCCGCTCCAGCATCTTCTTCTCTTCTGCCACCACGAGGGACTCGGCCAACCGGCTACTGGCCATGGCGCACTCGATGGACTTCTTGTAATCGCCGGCTACCGTGATGATCCCCTTCGAGCTCGGCATCTTCATCTTCAGGTAGGCGTAGTGGGGCACACCCATGAACTTGGCCAGAGCAGGTCGGCCAAGCAAAGCATGGTAGGGGCTCTCCAGATCCACTACTTCGAACCAGATCGCTTCTCGGCGAAAATGATCTTTGTCTCCGAAGAGAACATCCATTTTAATCTTGCCGATTGGGGAGCAGGACAAGCCGGGGACGATACCATGGAACACGGTTCGGCTTGGCATAAGCTGCTTCGCCTTGATGTTCAGCTTCTCCATGGTATCGCGGTACACTATATTGATACTGCTTCCGCCATCTATCAGGACGCGGGAGAATCGGGCAGCTCGCCTCTCCATCTCGAGGGTAACATCCAAGACCAGTGCATAGGAGCCAGGGGATGGCATCACCTCTGGGTGGTCGGCCTGGCTCCGGCTGATTGGCTTCTCTGACCAGTGCATGAACTCGGGAGCGCTAGAGGCGACTGCATTGACCTCTCGATGCTGACGGCGCCGGCTACGCTTGTCATCGGCTTGGCTGGTGAAGACGACGTAGGCGGCGTGCTCTTCAGGGAACTTGTCGTGGAATTGACACGTCAGATGTCCTAGGTGTGAGGACTTAGTCGTGAGGCTAGCGCATCTATGTAGTAGCTTGAGAGGGGTTGATTGGGATGAGAGACGCAGGGCGGATCAACGCACAAGACAAGGGTTTAGACAGCTTCGGGCCCCGGGAAACATCATCCGGTAACAACCCTACGTGCTATTTGAGGCTAGGTCTCATTATGCTCATGAGAGAGTCGCCGGGAACCGGCTCTCGGTGTCTAGCCCTAGAGATTGTTTCTTTTTCCCTCTTTGGGGTGCCTGCCCCTCCTTATATAAGTTAGAGGGGCGGGTTACATGTGGAGTCCTAGTAGGACTAGGACTAGTCTATCTTCTCTTACAAGTTAATTACAAGTCCGGGTCTTGCTTCCTCGTAAAGGAAATATTCGTCATCCCTTTCTTCTTAAGCCGGCCCATCATCACATGAGCCGGCCTTCTGGGCCTTGGGCCTAGTCTTCTATCTGACCCGTCGTCGGGGCCATCCGTGAGTCGTCTGGCTCGTGAGTCGTCTGGCAGTGGGCCGCCAGACCCGTGAGTTGCCAGTCCTCCGGCGGGTCACGGTGAAGTGCCAAGTCCGGCCGGATCATAATTCCGGCCGGGTCATACCGCGGGGTATATCCCCGACAGAACTCGTCTTGGATGGCTTCGACTGCCGGCCGAGCCGCCGGCTGCTGGGGGGCTGGAGGCGGCGGGCCGGGAGGCGGAGGCGGCAACAACCCTTCGGCCTTGGAGATTCGCGTGAGCCAGTGGCATTTTCGGGTTGTGTGGTTGGACGGCTTCGCGCCGCTGTGGAACTTGCAGGTGGCGTCGAGAGTCTGCTCGTAAGAGAAAGCCGGCTGCCAAGCCGGCCTGCCACCCTTCTTCTTGGGAGCAGGCCGCTCTTCGGGCTGCTCATCTTCAACTGTGGCCACCTGCCGACTGGTGGAAGTCGGCATGGGGGCCTTGCGCTTGTGATCGTTCTGATAGGGGCGCCGATTGGAGTCGCCAGCCGGCGTCTTGGGAGCCGGAGCAATCACCTTCCCAGAGGCGTCTACTCGCAGCTCGGTCTTCATCGAGGAGTCGGCCGTGGCGTACTTGTCTGCGATGACCAGCAGTTCGTCGAGGGTTGCCGGCTCGTCGTAGAGGAGTCGATGCTTGAGAAGGGTGCCCTCTCAGCACCCGGCGGTGAAGTACTCGATGGCCTGAACCTCGTGCACCCCCTCGCAGGAGTTGCGGAGCTCGGCCCACCGCGTGAGGTAGTCGCGGGTCGACTCATTGGGTCCTTGGACGCACAGGGAGAGTTGGCGAGGCTTGGGAGGCCGCTTGTACGTGCTGGTGAAGTTGCGGACGAAGACTTCCGTGAAGTCCAGCCAGCTGTTGATGCTGTAGGGCTTGAGGCTGTTGAGCCATGTGCGTGACGTGCCTTGCAGCATGAGGGGGACGTACTTTATGGCCACGCGCCGATTGCCGTTGGCTATGCTGACAGCAGTGGATTAGTCGATGAGCCAATCTTCCGGCTTGACGGAGCCGTTGTACTTGGGCGTGTCTCTGGGGAGCGAGAACCCTTTGGGGAAGGGCTCGTCGCGGATGCGGGGGCCAAAGCATGGCGGGCCGACATCGTCTTCTTCTTCTAACGCCAAGGATCGAGCAAGGCGGTCGATCCGGTGGCGGGCGTCGTTCTCGCCGACTCCTTCTCGGCGGCCGAGTCGGTCGCCAAGAGTCGGGTGCGTGACAGGTGGCGGGGTGAGACGTCTCTCTCTTCGAGGCGGGTGAGGAGGCAGGTTTCCTTGGCGCTCCACCGCTCGAGGGCGGCCTTCCGCGTCGCGCTCGATGGTGATATGAGTTCGGCTGCGGCTAGCAGCCGGCTCCTTGTCTTTCTTCTGGCGGGCGCTGCTCGCAGTCGGCGAGCGAGACGTAGCGGCGTGCTCTCGGCGCGGGGGATGGCTATCAGTGCGGGCACCGGCTTCATGCCGTTCTGCAGCCGCGTCGATCAGCTGCTGGATCCGCCTCGTCATGTAGGGGAGCTCATCGGCTCCCAGCCCATTTAACTCTTCAGCGGCCGCCTGAGCGGCTCGCAGATTCTCAAGCGGGGTGGCGTAGACGGGGCGATCTGCCCCCAGCATGCTGGCAATAGCCGCGCCGCGCTTCTGGACTAAGCCGGCTCGGCTCGGCCCGCTAGGCGGCGGCGTACCGAAGGCGACGCGGTCGACTTCGCGCTGGTGGGCCTCGGTGAGGCGTCTCATGGAGGCTATCTTCTGGCCTTCCGCGATGAGGGCGAGGCGGCGTGCCTCCAGGATCTCGGCGTCGGCGTCGGCCGGGATGGGGACGGAGAGGTCGTGCATTGCCGCTTGCAGGGCGTCGTGGGCATTCTCGCCCGAGTTGGCGACGTGGCTGATGACCAACACTTCGGTGATAGCGCTGCTGCTGCTGTCAGCTCGAGGGAGAGGATCGTCGAAGACCACCACGTCGGAGGGGTATGCGTCGAGCGATGCCGTGTCGGAGTCGATGAGCATCGGGTCGGTGGAGCCGATCGACTCCACATCTGCAGCGGGCTCGCTAGAGACGTGAAGCTGGTCGAGGAGGCTGACAAGGCGGCTCTCGGGGTTGTCCGTGCCCGCGTCGGACACGGGCTCGTCGGAGATGCGAGTCTCGCCGAGAAGATCGGCGAGGCAGCTCGCCGCGCAGGCGTCGTCGACGCCTTGCAGCGCGTCGAGGCAAATGCCATCGGGCGCAGCAGGCTGGCTGCGCTCGCGGGGGAGGAAGAGGGTTCCCGTCCAGAACAGGTCTCCGGACGACGGTGCACCTGGCCCCATGGTGGGCGCCAAATGTCGGGTGGTAGGTGCGACATATGCCAACGGATGGCTTATCATAGTGGGTGCCAGTAAGACGTCGCCGGTGCCTGGAAACGGAATGAGGCGAAGACATGCACGCCGGCGAATCTTACCCAGGTTCGGGGCTCTCCAAGGAGATAACACCCCTAGTCCTGCTCTGCGGGGTCTCCGCATGATCACTAGATCAGAAAGAGTAGCTACAAATGCTCCTAGAGCTGTTGGGTTCAAGGGAGAAGAAGAACAAGGCTAGTTCTTGCTTCCCTCTCTCTATGGTGTGTGTGTAACTCTAAGAAGCCAACCCTTTGCATGGGTGTCCCGGGGGGTTTATATAGGCCTACCCCCGGGGGTACAATTGTAATCCGACTGGGCGCTGGTCCCAGCCGTTAGTGTCTACGCTCTCCGGCTTCTCCGCCGGCCGTTGGGGCCCGCCGACTGGTGGGTCCCGCCGGCTACCGGCCCCTGGGTCGACAGGCCGGCCCGACCGCCTAGGGTCTTGTCGGCGGCTGCTTACTGTAGCCTCGTCCCTGATGACGAGCGCTTCGTCGAGGTAAGCGTGGCTACAGTGTGCCGCCTCGGGGGCTCTCACTGTAGCCTTACCTCTTCTTGTCTCCTTAATGTGGCACATGCTTCGAGGGAGGGGGTAGCCGGCTTCTGGGGGCCGGCTACGCCCCTGGCCAACTAGGGGAGGCCGGGCCGCCTTCGCGCCTCTCTCTGGCTAAAGGGGCCCGCCGCCCATGGGCCGTACTGGCGTCTGTCGTGGGTGACGTTGAGGCCAGCATGGCTACAGTGCCGAGCTGGACGGGAGATGGCCGTCCCGTACGGCGTCCTGTGGCCATGCCTGCCTCGGGCTTCGGGGGTAGTGGGCCGCACTGTGGCCACACCCCGTCTTGTCACCGTTATGTGGGTGTAGTTTGGGTGGTTGCGGTCTTGGCCGGCTTCTTGGAGTCGGCGTTCTTCGTGGCCGGCTCCGAGAAGTCGGCATCCTCTATGGCCGGCTTCCTGGAGTCGGCCACCCCATGGTTATCCTGGGGGGGGGGGAGGTTGTTGAGGCTGGGTCGCCTTCCGAGAGTCGGCTTCAGAGGTAGCCGGCCAGGGAAGGCGGCCCAATGCTTGAAATGTTTGAAGGTCCAAATGGCCTGATAATTTTCTGAAGAGCCAGGGGCAGTTGGTTAGGCTACCCGTGGCTATTTACTCCGACAAAAGGAAATGGTCACTGGAAGTGGAACTACCCCTAGATACTTGCCGGATAAGAAGGATGGCAAAATGAACAAAGGTATATTTGATATACATGTTATTAATGTGGACTTTAGTAGTGTTTATAGCAACCCCTCGTATTTGATACTAGTTCAATTGCTAAGAGTAGTAACTCAAAACGGGAGTTGCAAAATAAACAGAGACTAGTTAAGGGCGAGGTGACGATGTGTGTTGGAAGTGATTCCAAGGTTGATAAGATCACCATCGCACACTCCGTCTACCTTCGGGATTAGTGTTGAACCTAAATAAATGTTATTTGCTGTTTTGCGTTGAGCATGAATATGATTGGATCATGTTTATTGCAATACGATTATTCATTTAAGTCAAAGAATAATTGTTGTTCTATTTACATGAATAAAACCTTCTATGGTCATACGCTCAATATAAATGGTTTATTGAATCTCAATCGTAGTGATACACATATTCATAATATTGAAGCCAAAAGATGCAAAGTTAATAATGATAGTGCACCTTATTTATGGCACTGCCGTTTAGGTCATATTGGTGTGAAGCGCATGAAGAAACTCCATGCTGATGGGCTTTTGGAATCACTTGATTATGAATCACTTGATGCTTGCGAACCATGCCTCATGGGCAAGATGACTGAGACTCCGTTCTCCGGAAAAATGGAGCGAGCAACTGACTTATTGGAAATAATACATACTGATGTATGCGGTCCGATGAGTGTTGAGGCTCGTGGCGTGTATCGTTATTTTCTGACCTTCACAGATGATTTGAGCAGATATGGGTATATCTTCTTGATGAAACATAAGTCTGAAACATTTGAAAAGTTCAAAGAATTTTAGAGTAAAGTGGAAAATCATCGTAACAAGAAAATAAAGTTTCTACAATCTGATCGTGGAGGATATTTGAGTTACGAGTTTGATATTCATTTAAAACAATGTGGAATAGTTTCGCAACTCACGCCACCTGGAACACCACAGCGTAATGGTGTGTCCGAACGTCATAACCGTACTTTATTAGATATGGTGCGATTTATGATGTCTCTTACCGATTCACCACTATGTTTTGGGGTTATGCATTAGAGACAGTTGCATTCACGTTAAATAGGGCACCATCTAAATCCGTTGAGACGACACCATATGAACTGTGGTTTGGCAAGAAACCTAAGCTGTCGTTTCTTAAAGTTTGGGGCGGTGATGCTTATGTGAAAAAGTTTCAACCTGATAAGCTCGAACCCAAATCGGAGAAATGTGTCATCATAGAATACCCAAAGGAAACTGTTGGGTACACCTTCTATCACAGATCCAAAGGCAAGATCTTTGTTGCAAAGAATGGATCCTTTCTGGAGAAGGAGTTTCTCTCGAAAGAAGTGAGTGGGAGGAAGGTAGAACTTGATGAGGTAATTGTACCTTCTCCCGAATTGGAAAGTATTTCTTCACTGAAATCAGTTCAAGTGATGCTTACACCAATTAGTGAGGAAGTTAATGATGATGATCATGAAGCTTCGGATCAAGTTACTACCGAACCTCGTAGGTCAACCAGAGTACGTTCCACACCAGAGTAGTACGGTAATCCTATTCTGGAGTTCATGTTACTTGACCATGATGAACCTACGAACTATGAGGAAGCGATGATGAGCCCAGATTCCGCGAATGGCTTGAGGCCATGAAATCTGAGATGGGATCCATGTATGTGAACATAGTATGGACTTTGGTTGACTTGCCCGATGATCGGCAAGCCATAGAAAATAAATGGATCTTAAAGAGGAAGACGGACGCTGATAGTAGTGTTACTATCTACAAAGCTCGAATTGTCGCAAAAGGTTTTCGACAAGTTCAAGCTATTGACTACGATGAGGTTTTCTCACTCGTAGCGATGCGTAAGTTTGTCCGAATCATGTTAGCAATTGCTGCATTTTATGAAATCTGGCAAATGGATAAACAAAACTGCATTCCTTAATGGATTTTTTAAAGAAGAGTTGTATATGATGCAACCACAAGGTTTTGTCTATCCTAAAGGTGCTAACAAAGTGTGCAAAGCTCCAGCGATCCATCTTTGGACTGGTGCAAGCATCTCGGAGTTGGAATATACGCTTTGATGAGTTGATCAAAGCATATAGTTTTATACAGACTTGCGGTGAAGCCTGTATTTACAAGAAAGTGAGTGGGAGCACTACAACCTTTCTAATAAGTATGTGTGAATGACATATTGTTGATCGGAAATGATGTAGAAATTTCTGGAAAGCATAAAGAAATATTTGAAAGGAGTTTTTCAAAGAAAGACCTCGGTGAAGCTGCTTACATATTGAGCATCAAGATCTATAAAGATAAATCAAGATGCTTGATAAGTTTTTCAATGAGTACATACCTTGACAAGTTTTTGAAGTAGTTCAAAATGGAACAATCAAATAAAGAATTCTTGCCTGTGTTGCAAGGTGTGAAGTTGAGTAAGACTCAAAGCCCGACCATGGCAGAAGATAGAGAGAGAATGAAAGTCATTCCCTATGCCTCAGCCATAGGTTCTATAAAGTATGCCATGTTGTGTACCAGACCTATTGTATACCCTGCCCTAAATTTGGCAAGGGAGTACAATTTTGATCTAGGAGTAGATCATTGGACAGCGGTTAAAATTATCCTTAGAGGACTAAGGAAATATTTCTCGGTTATGGAGGTGATAAAGAGTTAGTCGTAAAGAGTTACGTCGATGCAAGCTTTGACACCGATCTGGATGACTCTAAGTCAAAATCCGGATACATATTGAAAGTGGGAGCAATTAGCTAAAGTAGCTCCGTGCAAAGCATTGTAGACATAGAAATTTGCAAAATACATACGGATCTGAATTTGGCAGACCCGTTGACTAAACTTCTCTCACAAGCAAAACATGATCACACCTTAGTACTCTTTGGGTGTTAATCACATGGCGATGTGAACTAGATTACTGACTCTAGTAAACCCTTTGAGTGTTGGTCAAATGGCGATGTGAACTATGGGTGTTAATCACATGGTGATGTGAAATATTGGTGTTAAATCACATGCCGATGTGAACTAGATTATTGACTCTAGTGCAAGTGGGAGACTGAAGGAAATATGCCCTAGAGGCAATAATAAAGTTATTATTTATTTCCTTATTTCATGATAAATGTTTATTATTCATGCTAGAATTGTATTAACCAGAAACTTAGTACATGTCTGAATACATAGACAAACAGAGTGTCACTAGTATGCCTCTACTTGACTAGCTCGTTGAATTAAAGATGGTTAAGTTTCCTAGCCATAGACATGAGTTGTCATTTGATTAACGGGATCACATCATTAGAGAATGATGTGATTGACTTGACCCATTTGGTTCGCTTAGCAGTTGATCATTTAGTATGTTGCTATTGCTTTCTTCATGACTTATACATGTTCCTATGACTATGAGATTATGCAACTCCCGAATACCGGAGGAACACTTTGTGTGCTACCAAACGTCACAACGTAACTGGGTGATTATAAAGGTGCTCTACAGGTGTCTCCGAAGGTACTTGTTGGGTTGGCGTATTTCGAGATTAGGATTTGTCACTCCGATTGTCGAAGAGGTATCTCTGGGCCCTCTCGGTAATGCACATCACTATAAGCCTTGCAAGCAATGTGACTAATGAGTTAGTTGCGGGATGATGCACTACGGAACGAGTAAAGAGACTCGTCGGTATCTCAATACCTAGTTCAATCTCGTTACCGGCAAGTCCCTTTACTCGTTCCGTAATACATCATCTCGCAACTAACTCATTAGTCACAATGCTTGCAAGGCTTATAGTGATGTGCATTACCGGGAGGGCCCAGAGATACCTCTCCGACAATCGGAGTGACAAATCCTAATCTCGAAATACGCCAACCGAACAAGTACCTTCAGAGACACCTGTAGAGTACCTTTATAATCACCCAGTTACGTTGTGATGTTTGGTAGCACACAAAGTGTTCCTCCGGTAAACGGGAGTTGCATAATCTCATAGTCATAGGAACATGTATAAGTCATGAAGAAAGAAATAGCAACATACTAAACGATCAAGTGCTAAGCTAACGGAATGGGTCAAGTCAATCACATCATTCTCCTAATGATGTGATCCCGTTAATCAAATGACAACTCATATCCATGGCTAGGAAACTTAACCATCTTCGATTAACGAGCTAGTCAAGTAGAGGCATACTAGTGACACTATGTTTGTCTATGTATTCACACATGTATTATGTTTCCGGTTAATACAATTCTAGCATGAATAATAAACATTTATCATGATATGCAGAAATAAATAATAACTTTATTATTGCCTCTAGGGCATATTTCCTTCAGTCTCCCACTTGCACTAGAGTCAATAATCTAGATTACACAGTAATGACTCTAACACCCGTGGAGTTTTGGTGCTGATCATGTTTTGGTCGTGGAAGAGGCTTAGTCAACGGGTCTGCAACATTCAGATCCGTATGTATCTTGCAAATCTCTATGTCTCCCACCTGGACTTGGTCCCGGATGGAATCGAAGCGTCTCTTGATGTGCTTGGTCCTGTTGTGAAATCTGGATTCCTTTGCCAAGGCAATTGCACCAGTATTGTCACAAAAGATTTTCATTGGACCCGATGCACTAGGTATGACACCTAGATCGGATATGAACTCCTACATCCAGACTCCTTCATTTGCTGCTGTGTTGTTCCGGTAAATCAGTAAGAGACCTCATAGATCGCACCATATCTAGTAAAGTACGATTACGACGTTCGGACACACCATTACGCTGTGGTGTTCCGGGTGGCGTGAGTTGCAAAACTATTCCGCATTGTTTCAAATGTAGACCAAACTCGTAACTCAAATATTCTCCTCCACGATCAGATCGTAGAAACTTTATTTACTTGTTACGATGATTTTCCACTTCACTCTGAAATTCTTTGAACTTTTCAAATGTTTCAGACTTATGTTTCGTTAAGTAGATATACCCATATCTGCTCAAATCATCTGTGAAGGATAGAAAATAACGATACCCGCCGCGAGCCTCAACATTCATTGGACCACATACATCAGTATGTATGATCTCCAACAAATCAGTTGCTCACTCCATAGTTTCGGAGAACAGGGTTTTAGTCATCTTGCCCATGAAGCATGGTTCGCAAGTACCAAGTGATTCATAATCAAGTGATTCCAAAAGTCCATCAGTATGGAGTTTCTTCATGCGCTTTACACCAATATGACCCAAACGGCAGTGCCACAAATAAGTTGCAGTATCATTATCAACTCTGCATCTTTTGGCTTCAACATTATGAATATGTGTATCACTACTTTCGAGATTCAACAAAAATAGACCACTCTTCAAGGGTGCATGACCATAAAAGATATTACTCATATAAATAGAACAACCATTATTCTTAGATTTAAATGAATAACCGTCTCGCATCAAACAAGATCCAGATATAATGTTCATGCTCAACGCTAGCACCAAATAACAATTATTCAGGTGTAAAACTAATCCCGAAGGTAGATGTAGAGGTAGCGTGCCGACGGCGATCACATCGACTTTGGAACCATTTCCCACGTGCATTGTCACCTCGTCCTTAGCCAGTCTTTGCTTAATCCGTAGTCCCTGTTTCGAGTTGCAAATATTAGCAACAGAACCAATATCAAATACCCAGGTGCTACTGCGAGCTCTAGTAAGGTACACATCAATAACATGTATATCACATATACCTTTGTTCACCTTGCCATCCTTCTTATCCGCCAAATACTTGGGGCAGTTCCGCTTCCAGTGTCCAGTCTGCTTGCAGTAGAAGCACTCAGTCTCAAGCTTAGGTCTAGACTTGGGTTTCTTCTCTGGAGCAGCAACTTGTTTGCTGTTCTTCTTGAAGTTCCCCTTCTTCTTCCCTTTGCCCTTTTTCTTGAAACCGGTGGTCTTGTTGACCATCAACACTTGATGCTCCTTTTTGATTTCTACCTCCACAGCCTTTAGCATTGCGAAGAGCTCGGGAATCGTCTTATCCATCCCTTGCATATTATAGTTCATCACGAAGCTCTTGTAGCTTGGTGGCAGTGATTGAAGAATTCTGTCAATGACACTATCATCCGGAATATTAACTCGCAGTTGAATCAAGTGCTTGTTATACCCAGACATTTTGAGTGTATGCTCACTGACAGAACTATTCTCCTCCATCTTGCAACTATAGAACTTATTGGAGACTTCATATCTCTCAATCTGGGAATTTGCTTGAAATATTAACTTCAACTCCTGGAACATCTCATATGCTCCATGACGTTCAAAATGTCGTTGAAGTCCCGGTTCCAAGCCGTAAAGCATGGCACACTGAACTATTGAGAAGTCATCAGCTTTGCTCTGCCAGACGTTCTTAACGTCGTCAGTTGCATCTGTAACAGGCCTGGCACCCAGCGGTGCTTCCAGGACATAATTCTTCTGTTCAGCAATGAGGATAATCCTCAAGTTACAGACCCAGTCCGTGTAATTGCTACCATCATCTTTCAACTTTGCTTTCTCAAGGAACGCATTAAAATTCAACGGAACAACAACACGTGCCATCTATCTACAATCAACATAGACAAGCAAAATACTATCAGGTACTAAGTTCATGATAAATTTAAGTTCAATTAATCATATTACTTAAGAACTCCCACTTAGATAGACATCCCTCTAATCATCTAAGTGATCATGTGATCCAAATCAACTAAACCATGTCTGATCATCACGTGAGATGGAGTAGTTTTCAATGGTGAACATCACTATGTTGATCATATCTACTATATGATTCACGCTCGACCTTTCGGTCTCAGTGTTTCGAGGCCATATAAGCATATGCTAGGCTCGTCAAGTTTAACCCGAGTATTCTGCGTGTGCAAAACTGGCTTGCACCCGTTGTAGATGAATGTAGAGCTTATCACACCCGATCATCACGTGGTGTCTCGGCACGACGAACTTTGGCAATGGTGCATACTCAGGGAGAACACTTTTATCTTGAAATTTAGTGAGAGATCATCTTATAATGCTACCGTCAATCAAAGCAAAATAAGATGCATAAAGGATAAACATCACATGCAATCAATATAAGTGATATGATGTGGCCATCATCATCTTGTGCTTGTGATCTCCATCTCCGAAGCACCGTCATGATCACCATCGTCACTGGCGCGACACCTTGATCTCCATCGTAGCATCATTGTCGTCTCGCCAACTATTGCTTCTACGACTATCGCTACCTCATAGTGATAAAGTAAAGCAATTACAGGGTGATTGCATTGCATACAATAAAGCGACAACCATATGGCTCCTGCTAGTTGCCGATAACTCGGTTACAAAACATGATCATCTCATACAATAAAATATAGCATCATGCCTTGACCATATCACATCACAACATGCCCTACAAAAACAAGTTAGACGTCATCTACTTTGTTGTTGCAAGTTTTACGTGGCTGCTACGGGCTGAGCAAGAACCGTTCTTAGCTACGCATCAAAACCACAACGATAGTTCGTCAAATTAGTGCTGTTTTAACCTTTTCAAGGACCGGGCGTAGCCACACTCGGTTCAACTAAATTTGGAGAAACTGACACCTGCCAGCCACCTGTGTGCAAAACATGTCGGTAGAACTAGTCTCGCATAAGCGTACGCGTAATGTCGGTCCGGGCCGCTTCATCCAACAATACCGCCGAACCAAAGTATGACATGCTGGTAAGCAGTATGACTTGTATCGCCCACAACTCACTTGTGTTCTATTCGTGCGTAAACATCTACGCATAAAACCTGGCTCGGATACCACTGTTGTGAAACATAGTAATTTCAAAAAATTTCCTACGCACACACAGGATCATGGTGATGCATAGCAATGAGAGGGGAGAGTGTGTCCACGTACCCTCGTAAACCGAAAGCGGAAGCGTTAGCACAACGCGGTTGATGTAGTCGTACGTATTCACAATCCGACCGATCCGAGTACTGAACGTACGGCACCTCCGAGTTCAGCACACGTTCAGCTCGATGACGTCCCTCGAACTCCGATCCAGCCGAGCTTTGAGGAAGAGTTCCGTCAGCACGACGACATGGTGATGGTGATGATGATGCTACCGACGCAGGGCTTCGCCTAAGCACTACTAAGATATTATCAAGGTGGAATATGGTGGAGGGGGCACCGCACACGGCTAAGAGATCAAGAGATCAATTGTTGTCTCCAAGGGATGCCCCCTCCCTGTATATAAAGGAGTGGAGGAGGGGGAGGGGGCCGGCCACCCTAGGCGCACCCATGAGGAGTCCTACTCCCACCGGGAGTAGGACTCCCCCCTTCCAAGTGGGAGTAGGAGAGGAGAGGGAAGGAGAGAGAGGAGGAATGGAAAGGGGCGCCGCCCTCCCCTCCTTGTCCAATTCGAACGGGGGGGGGGGGGGGGGAAGGGGGCGCGCGGCTGCCCTTGGCCGCCCCTCCTCTTCTCCACTAGGGCCCAATAGGCCCATTAGTCTCCCCGGGGGGTTCCGGTAACCCCCCGGTACTCCGGTATGTGTCCGAAACTCCCCGAAACCATTTCGGTATCCGAACATAGTCGTCCAATATATCAATCTTTATGTCTCGACCATTTCGATACTCCTCGTCATGTCCGTGATCATATCCGGGACTCCGAACTGCCTTCGGTACATCAAAACACAAAACTCATAATACCGATCATCATCTAACTTTAAGCGTGCGGACCCTATGGGTTCGAGAACTATGTAGACATGACCGAGAAACGTCTCCGGTCAATAACCAATAGCGGAACCTGGATGCTCATATTGGCTCCTACATATTCTACGAAGATCTTTGTCGGTCAAACCGCATAACAACATACGTTGTTCCCTTTGTCATCGGTATGTTACTTCCCCGAGATTCGATCGGTATCTCAATACCTAGTTCAATCTCATTACTGGCAAGTCTCTTTACTCGTTCCGTAATACATCATCTCGCAACTAACTCATTAGTCACAATGCTTGCAAGGCTTATAGTGATGTGCATTACCGAGAGGGCCCAGAGATACCTCTCCGACAATCGGAGTGACAAATCCTAATCTTGAAATACGCCAACCCAACAAGTACCTTCGGAGACACCTGTAGAGTACCTTTATAATCACCCAGTTACGTTGTGACGTTTGGTAGCACACAAAGTGTTCCACCGGTAAACGGGAGTTGCATAATCTCATAGTCATAGGAACATGTATAAGTCATGAAGAAAGAAATAGCAACAAATTAAACGATCAAGTGCTAAGCTAACGGAATGGGTCAAGTCAATCACATCATTCTCCTAATGATGTGATCCCGTTAATCAAATGACAACTCATATCCATGGCTAGGAAACTTAACCATCTTCGATTAACGAGCTAGTCAAGTAGAGGCATACTAGTGACACTATGTTTGTCTATGTATTCAGACATGTATTATGTTTCCGGTTAATACAATTCTAGCATGAATAATAAACATTTATCATGATATGAGGAAATAAATAATAACTTTATTATTGCCTCTAGGGAATATTTCCTTCAGGAAACTTAACCATCTTCGATTAACGAGCTAGTCAAGTAGAGGCATACTAGTGACACTATGTTTGTCTATGTATTCACACATGTATTATGTTTCTGGTTAATACAATACTAGCATGAATAATAAACATTTATCATGATATGAGGAAATAAAAAATAACTTTATTATTGCCTCTAGGGCATATTTCCTTCAGTCTCCCACTTGCACTAGAGCCAATAATCTAGATTACACAGTAATGATTCTAACGCCCATGGAGTTTTGGTACTGATCATGTTTTGCTCGTGGAAGAGGCTTAGTCAACGGGTCTGCAACATTCAGATCCGTATGTATCTTGCAAATCTCTATGTCTCCCACCTGGACTTGTTTCCGGATGGAATTGAAGCGTCTCTTGATGTGCTTGGTCCTCTTGTGAAATCTGGATTCCTTTGCCAAGGCAATTGCACCAGTATTGTCACAAAAGATTTTCATTGGACCCGATGCACTAGGTATGACACCTAGATCGGATATGAACTCCTTCATCCAGACTCCTACATTTGCTGCTTCTGAAGCAGCTATGTACTCCGCTTCACACGTAGATCCCGCCACGACGCTTTGTTTAGAACTACACCAACTGACAGCTCCACCGTTCAATGTAAAGACGTATCCGGTTTGCGATTTAGAATCGTCCGGATCAGTGTCAAAGCTTGCATCGACGTAACCATTTACGACTAGCTCTTTGTCACCTCCATAAACGAGAAACATATCCTTAGTCCTTTTCAGGTATTTCAGGATGTTCTTGACCGCTGTCCAGTGATCCACTCCTGGATTACTTTGGTACCTCCCTGCTAGGCTAATAGCAAGACACACATCAGGTCTGGTACACAACATTGCATACATGATAGAGCCTATGGCTGAAGCATAGGGAACATCTTTCATTTTCTCTCTATCTTCTGAAGTGGTCGGGCATTGAGTCTGACTCAACTTCACACCTTGTAACACAGGCAAGAACCCTTTCTTTGCTTGATCCATTTTGAACTTCTACAAAACTTTGTCAAGGTATGTGCTTTGTGAAAGTCCTATCAGGCGTCTTGATCTATCTCTATAGATCTTGATGCCTAATATGTAAGCAGCTTCACCGAGGTCTTTCATTGAAAAACTTTTATTCAAGTATCCTTTGATGATATCCAAAAATTCTATATCATTTCCAATCAGCAATATGTCATGCACATATAATATCAGAAATGCTACAGAGCTCTGATACGTCTCTAACGTATCTATAATTTTTGATTGCTCCATGCTATATTATCTTCTGTTTTGGACATTATTGGGCTTTATTATTCACTTTTATATTATTTTTGGGACTAACCTATTAACCGGAGGCCCAGCCCAGAATTGCTGTTTTTTGCCTATTTCAGAGTTTCGCAGAAAAAGAATATCAAATGGAGTCCAAACGGAATGAAACCTTTGGGAACGTGATTTTCAGAACGAACATGATCCAGGAGACTTGGACCCTACGTCAAGGAAGCTTCCAGGAAGCCACGAGGTAGGGGGCGCGCCTACCCCCCCAGGCGCGTCCTCCACCCTCGTGGTCCCCATGTTGCTCCACCGACGTACTCCTTCCTCCTATATATACCTACGTACCCCCAAACGATCAGATACGGAGACAAAAACCTAATTCCACCGCCGCAACCTTCTGTACCCGTGAGATCCCATCTTGGGGCCTGTTCCGGAGCTCCGCCGGAGGGGGCATCGATCACGGAGGTCTTCTACATCAACACCATAGCCTCTCCGATGAAGTGTGAGTAGTTTACCTCAGACCTTCGGGTCCATAGTTATTAGCTAGATGGCTTCTTCTCTCTTTTTGGATCTCAATACAATGTTCTCCCCCTCTCTTGTGGAGATCTATCCGATGTAATCTTCTTTTGCGGTGTGTTTGTTGAGAACGATGAATTGTGGGTTTATGATCAAGTTTATCTATGAACAATATTTGAATCTTCTGAATTCTTTTATGTATGATTGGTTATCTTTGCAAGTCTCTTCGAATTATCAGTTTGGTTTGGCCTACTAGATTGATCTTTCTTGCAATGGGAGAAGTGCTTAGCTTTGGGTTCAATCTTGCGGTGTCCTTTCCCAGTGACAGTAGGGGCAGCAAGGCACGTATTGTATTGTTGCCATCGAGGATTACAAGATGGGTTTTTTTTCATATTGCATGAATTTATCCCTCTACATCATGTCATCTTACTTAAGGTGTTACTCTGTTCTTATGAACTTAATACTCTAGATGCATGCTGGATAGCGGTCGATGTGTGGAGTAATAGTAGTAGATGCAGGCAGGAGTCGGTCTACTTGTCTCGGACGTGATGCCTATATACATGATCCTACCTAGATATTCTCATAACTATGCTCAATTCTGTCAATTGCTCAACAGTAATTTGTTCACCCACCGTAAAATACTTATGCTCTTGAGAGAAGCCACTAGTGAAACCTATGGCCCCCGGGTCTATTTTCCATCATATTAATCTCCCGACAACAAGCTATTTCTGGCACCGTTTTTATTTTGTTTACTTTACTTTGCATCTTTATCACAAAAATACCAAAAATATTATCTTATCATATCTATCAGATCTCACTCTCATAAGTGACCGTGTAGATATTGACAACCCCTTATCGCGTTGGTTGCGAGGATTTAGTTGTTTGTGTAGGTGCGAGGGACTTGCGTGTAGCCTCATACTGGATTGATACCTTGGTTCTCAAAAACTGAGGGAATACTTACGCTACTTTGCTGCATCACCCTTTCCTCTTCAAGGGAAAACCAACGCAGTGCTCAAGAGGTAGCAAGCTCCCACTCACTTTATTGTAAATACAGGCTTTTACAAAAGTCTGTATAAAACCATATGCTTTGATCACACTATCAAAATGTTTAATCCAACTCCGAGAGGCTTGCACCAGTCCATAAATGGATCGCTGGAGCTTGCACACTTTGTTAGCTCCCTTTGAACGACAAAACCTTCTCGTTGCATCATATACAACTCTTCTTCCAGAAATCCATCCTGGAATGCAGTTTTGACATCCATTTGCCAAATTTCATAATCATAAAATGCAGCAATTGCTAACATGATTCGGACAGACTTAAGCATCGCTACGGGTGAGAAAGTCTCATCATAGTCAATCCCTTGAACTTGTCAAAAACCTTTTGCAACAAGTCGAGCTTTATAGACAGTAACATTACCGTCAGTGTCAGTCTTCTTCTTGAAGATCCATTTATTCTCAATGGCTTGCCGATCATTGGGCAAGTCAACCAAAGTCCACACTTTGTTCTCATACATGGACCCCATCTCAGATTTCATGGCCTCAAGCCATTTTTCGGAATCCGGGCTCACCATCGCTTCTTCATAGTTTGTAGGTTCACCTTGGTCAAGTAACATGTGAAGGAAATATGCCCTAGAGGCAATAATAAAGTTATTATTTATTTCCTTATATCATGATAAATGTTTATTATTCATGCTAGAATTGTATTAACCGGAAACGTAATACTAGTGTGAATACATAGACAAACAGAGTGTCACTAGTATGCCTCTACTTATCTAGCTCGTTAATCAAAGATGGTTATGTTTCCTAGCCATTGACATGGGTTGTCATTTGATTAACGGGGTCACATCATTAGGAGAATGATGTGATTGACTTGACCCATTCCGTTAGCTTAGCACTCGATCGTTTAGTATGTTGCTATTTCTTTCTTCATGACTTATACATGTTCCTATGACTATGAGATTATGCAACTCCCGTTTACCGGAGGAACACTTTGTGTGCTACCAAACGTCACAACGTAACTGGGTGATTATAAAGGTGCTCTACAGGTGTCTCCGAAGGTACTTGTTGGGTTGGCGTATTTCGAGATTAGGATTTGTCACTCCGATTGTCGGAGAGGTATCTCTGGGCCCTCTCGGTAATGCACTCACTTAAGCCTTGCAAGCATTGCAACTAATGAGTTAGTTGTGGGATGATGTATTACGGAACGAGTAAAGAGACTTGCCGGTAACGAATTGAACTAGGTATTGAGATACCGACGATCGAATCTCGGGCAAGTAACATACCGATGACAAAGGGAACAACGTATGTTGTTATGCGGTCTGACCGATAAAGATCTTCGTAGAATATGTGGGAACCAATATGAGCATCCAGGTTCCGCTATTGGTTATTGACCGGAGACGTGTCTCGGTCATGTATACATACTCTCGAACCCGTAGGGTCCGCACACTTAACGTTTCGATGACAGTTATATTATGAGTTTATATGTTTTGATGTACCGAAGGTTGTTCGGAGTCCCGGATGTGATCACGGACATGACGAGGAGTCTCGAAATGGTCGAGACATGAAGATTGATATATTGGATGACTATATTCGGAAACCGGAATGGTTCCGGGGGTTATCGGATATATACCGGAGTACCGGGGGTTACCGGAACCCCCCGGAGGCTATTGGGCCTCATGGGCCCCATTGGTGGAAGAGGAGAGGCGGCCAAGGGGCAGCCGCGCGCCCCTCCCCCCCAAGTCTGAATTGGACAAGGAGGGGGGGGTGGCGCCCCCCCTTTCCTTTCCCCCTCTCTCCTTCCCTCTCCTGTCCTAGTCCAACAAGGAAGGGAGGGAGTCCTACTCCCGGTGAGAGTAGGACTCCTCCTGGCGCGCCTCCTCCTGGCCGGCCGCACCTCCCCCTTGCTCCTTTATATACGGGGTCAGGGGGTACCCTAGACACAACAATTGATCGTTTGATCTTTTAGCCATGTGCGGTGCCCCCCTCCACCATAGTCCACCTCGATAATACTGTAGCGGTGCTTAGGCGAAGCCCTGTGTCGGTAGAACATCATCATCGTCACCACGCCGTCGTGCTGACGAAACTCTCCCTCAACACTCGGCTAGATCGGAGTTCGAGGGACTTCATCGGGCTGAACGTGTGCTGAACTCGGAGGTGCCGTGCGTTCGGTACTTGATCGATCGGATCGTGAAGACGTACGACTACATCAACCGCGTTGTGCTAACGCTTCCGCTTTCGGTCTACGAGGGTACGTGGACAACACTCTCCCCTCTCGTTGCTATGCATCACCATGATCTTGCGTGTGCGTAGGATTTTTTTGAAATTACTACGTTCCCCAACAGTGGCATCCGAGCCTGGTTTTATGCGTTGATGTTATATGCACGAGTAGAACACAAGTGAGTTGTGGGCGATATAAGTCATACTGCTTACCAGCATGTCATACTTTGGTTCGGCGGTATTGCTGCATGAAGCGGCCCGGACCGACATTACGCGTACGCTTATGCGAGACTGGTTCTATCGACGTGCTTTGCACACAGGTGGTTGGCGGGTGTCAGTTTCTCCAACTTTAGTTGAACCTAGTGTGGCTACGCCCGGTCCTTGCGAAGGTTAAAACAACACCAACTTGACAAACCATCGTTGTGATTTTGATGCATAGGTAAGAACGGTTCTTGCTAAGCCCGTAGCAGCCGCGTAAAATTTGCTACAACAAAGTAGAGGACGTCTAACTTGTTTTGCAGGGCATGTTGTGATGTGATATGGTCAAGACATGATGCTAAATTTTATTGTATGAGATGATCATGTTTTGTAACCGAGTTATCGGCAACTGGCAGGAGCCATATGGTTGTCGCTTTATTGTATGCAATGCAATCGCCTTGTAATGCTTTACTTTATCACTAAGCGGTAGCGATAGTCGTAGAAGCATAAGATTGGCGAGACGACAACGATGCTACGATGAAGATCAAGGTGTCGTGCCGGTGACGATGGTGATCATGACGGTGCTTCGGAGATGGAGATCACAAGCACAAGATGATGATGGCCATATCATATCACTTATATTAATTGCATGTGATGTTTATCTTTTATGCATCTTATCTTGCTTTGATTGACGATAGCATTATAAGATGATCCCTCACTAAATTATCAAAGTATAAGTGTTCTCCCTGAGTATGCACCATTGCGAAAGTTCTTCGTGCTGAGACACCACGTGATGATCGGGTGTGATAGGCTCTACGTTCAAATACAACGGGTGCAAAATAGTTGCACACGCGGAATACTCAGGTTAAGCTTGACGAGCCTAGCATATAACAGATATGGCCTCGGAACATGGAGACCGAAAGGTCGAGCGTGAATCATATAGTAGATATGATCAACATAGTGATGTTCACTGTTGAAACTACTCCATCTCACGTGATGATCGGACAAGGTTTAGTTGATAAGGATCACGTGATCACTTAGAGAATTAGAGGGCTGTCTATCTAAGTGGGAGTTCTTAAGTAATATGATTAATTGAACTTAAATTTATCATGAACTTAGTACCTGATAGTATCTTGCTTGTCGATGTTGATTGTAGATAGATGGCCCGTGCTGTTGTTCCGTTGAATTTTAATGCGTTCCTTGAGAAAGCAAAGTGGAAAGATGATGGTAGCAATTACACGGACTGGGTCCGTAACTTGAGGATTATCCTCATTGCTGCACAGAAGAATTACGTCCTGGAAGCACCGCTGGGTGCCAGGCCTGCTGCCGATGCAACTGACGGCGTTGAGAACGTCTGGCAGAGCAAAGCTGATGACTACTCGATAGTTCAATGTGCCATGCTTTACGGCTTAGAACCGGGACTTCAACGACGTTTTGAACGTCATGGAGCATATGAGATGTTCCAGGAGTTGAAGTTAATATTTCAAGCAAATTCCCGGATTGAGAGATATGAAGTCTCCAATAAGTTCTACAACTGCAAGATGGGGGAGAATAGTTCTGTCAGTGAGCATATACTCAAGATGTCTGGGTACTGCAATCACTTGATTCAACTGGGAGTTAATCTTCCGGATGATAGCGTCATTGACAGAATTCTCCAATCACTACCACCAAGCTACAAGAGCTTCGTGATGAACTATAACATGCAAGGGATGGATAAGACGATTCCCGAGCTCTTCGCAATGCTAAAGGCCGCGGAGGTAGAAATCAAAAAGGAGCATCAAGTGTTGATGGTCAATAAGACCACCAGTTTCAAGAAAAAGGGCAAAGGGAAGAAGAAGGGGAACTTCAAGAAGAACAGCAAGCAAGTTGCTGTTCAGGAGAAGAAACCCAAGTCTGGACCTAAGCCTGAGACTGAGTGCTTCTACTGCAAGCAGACTGGTCACTGGAAACGGAACTGCCCCAAGTATTTGGCGGATAAGAAGGATGGCAAGGTGAACAATGGTATATGTGATATACATGCTATTGATGTGTACCTTACTAATGCTCGTAGTAGCACCTGGGTATTTGATACTGGTTCTGTTGCTAATATCTGCAACTCGAAACAGGGGCTACGGATTAAGCGAAGATTGGCTAAGGACGAGGTGACGATGCGCGTGGGAAATGATTCCAAAGTCGATGTGATCGCGGTCGGCACGCTACCTCTACATCTACCTTCGGGATTAGTTTTAGACCTAAATAATTGTTATTTGGTGCCAACGTTAAGCATGAACATTATATCTGGATCTTGTTTGATGCGAGACGGTTATTCATTTAAATCAGAGAATAATGGTTGTTCTATTTATATGAGTAATATCTTTTATGGTCATGCACCCTTGAAGAGTGGTCTATTTTTGTTGAATCTCGATAGTAGTGATACACATATTCATAATATTGAAGCCAAAAGATGCAGAGTTGATAATGATAGTGCAACTTATTTGTGGCACTGCCGTTTAGGTCATATCGGTGTAAAGCGCATGAAGAAACTCCATACTGATGGACTTTAGGAACCACTTGATTATGAATCACTTGGTACTTGCGAACCGTGCCTCATGGGCAAGATGACTAAAACGCCGTTCTCCGGACTATGGAGAGAGCAACAGATTTGTTGGAAATCATACATACAGATGTATGTGGTCCGATGAATGTTGAGGCTCATGGCGGATATCGTTATTTTCTCACCTTCACAGATGATTTAAGCAGATATGGGTATATCTACTTAATGAAACATAAGTCTGAAACATTTGAAAAGTTCAAAGAATTTCAGAGTGAAGTTGAAAATCATCGTAACAAGAAAATAAAGTTTCTACGATTTGATCGTGGAGGAGAATATTTGAGTTATGAGTTTGGTCTTCATTTGAAAAAATGCGGAATAGTTTCGCAACTCACGCCACCCGGAACACCACAGCATAATGGTGTGTCCAAACGTCGTAATCATACTCTACTAGATATGGTGCGATCTATGATGTCTCTTACTGATTTACCGCTATCGTTTTGGGGTTATGCTTTAGAGACGGCCGCATTCACGTTAAATAGGGCACCATCAAAATCCGTTGAGACGACACCTTATGAACTGTGGTTTGGCAAGAAACCAAAGTTGTCGTTTCTTAAAGTTTGGGGCTGCGATGCTTATGTGAAAAAGCTTCAACCTGATAAGCTCAAACCCAAATCGGAGAAATGTGTCTTCATAGGATACCCAAAGGAGACTGTTGGGTACACCTTCTATCACAGATCCGAAGGCAAGACTTTTGTTGCTAAATTCGAAATCTTTTTGGAGAAGGAGTTTCTCTCGAAAGAAGTGAGTGGGAGGAAAGTAGAACTTGATGAGGTAACTGTACCTGCTCCCTTATTGGAAAGTAGTTCATCGTAGAAACCGGTTTCTGCGACGCCTATACCAATTAGTGAGGAAGTTAATGATGATGATCATGGAACTTCAGATCAAGTTGTTACTGAACCTCGTAGGTCAACCAGAGTAAGATCCGCACCAGAGTGGTACGGTAATCCTGTTCTATAGGTTATGTTACTAGACCATGACGAACCTACGAACTATGAAGAAGTGATGGTGAGCCCAGATTCCGCGAAATGGCTTGAGGCCATGAAATCTGAGATGGGATCCATGTATGAGAACAAAGTGTGGACTTTGGTTGACTTGCCCGATGATCGGCATGCAATTGAGAATAAATGGATCTTCAAGAAGAAGACTGACCCTGACGGTAATGTTACTGTCTATAAAGCTCGACTTGTTGCAAAAGGTTTTCGACAAGTTCAAGGGATTGACTATGATGAGACCTTCTCACCCGTAGCGATGCTTAAGTCTGTCCGAATCATGTTAGCAATTGCCACATTTTATGATTATGAAATTTGGCAAATGGATGTCAAAACTGCATTCCTGAATGGATTTCTGGAAGAAGAGTTGTATATGATGCAACCGGAAGGTTTTGTCGATCCAAAGGGAGCTAACAAAGTGTGCAAGCTCCAGCGATCCATTTATGGACTGGTGCAAGCATCTCGGAGTTGGAATAAACGCTTTGATAGTGTGATCAAAGCATTTGGTTTTGTACAGACTTTTGGAGAAGCCTGTATTTACAAGAAAGTGAGTGGGAGCTCTGTAGCATTTCTAATATTATATGTGGATGACATATTGCTGATTGGAAATGATATAGAATTTCTGAATAGCATAAAGGGATACTTGAATAAGAGTTTTTCAATGAAAGACCTCGGTGAAGCTGCGTATATATTGGGTATCAAGATCTATAGAGATAGATCAAGACGCTTAATTGGACTTTCACAAAGCACATACCTTGACAAAGTTTTGAAGAAGTTCAAAATGGATCAAGCAAAGAAAGGGTTCTTGCCTGTGTTACAAGGTGTGAAGTTGAGTAAGACTCAATGCCCGACCACCGCAGAAGATAGAGAGAAGATGAAAGATGTTCCCTATGCTTCAGCCATAGGCTCTATCATGTATGCAATGCTGTGTACCAGACCTGATGTGTGCCTTGCTATAAGTTTAGCAGGGAGGTACCAAAGTAAACCAGGAGTGGATCACTGGACAGCGGTCAAGAACATCCTGAAATACCTGAAAAGGACTAAGGATATGTTTCTCGTTTATGGAGGTGACAAAGAGCTCATCGTAAATGGTTACATTGATGCAAGCTTTGACACTGATCCGGACGATTCTAAATTGCAAACCGGATACGTGTTTACATTAAACGGTGGAGCTGTCAGTTGGTGCAGTTCTAAACAAAGCGTTGTGGCGGGATCTACGTGTGAAGCGGAATACATAGCTGCTTCAGAAGCAGCAAATGAAGGAGTCTGGATGAAGGAGTTCATACCGACCTATGTGTCATACCTAGTGCATCGGGTCCAATGAAAATCTTTTGTGACAATACTGGCGCAATTGCCTTGGCGAAGGAATCCAGATTTCACAAGAGAACCAAGCACATCAAGAGACGCTTCAATTCCATCCGGGATTTAGTCCAGGTGGGAGACATAGAAATTTGCAAGATACATACGGATCTGAATGTTGCAGACCCGTTGACTAAGCCTCTTCCACGAGCAAAACATGATCAGCACCAAGGCTCCATGGGTGTTAGAATCATTACTATGTAATCTAGATTATTGACTCTAGTGCAAGTGGGAGACTGAAGGAAATATGCCCTAGAGGCAATAATAAAGTTATTATTTATTTGCTTATACCATGATAAATGTTTGTTATTCATGCTAGAATTGTATTAACCAGAAATGTAATACTTGTGTGAATACATAGACAAACAGAGTGTCACTAGTATGCCTCTACTTGACTAGCTCGTTAATCAAAGATGGTTATATTTCCTAGCCATTGACATGGGTTGTCATTTGATTAACGGGGTCACATCATTAGGAGAATGATGTGATTGACTTGACCCATTCCGTTAGCTTAGCACTCGATCGTTTAGTATGTTGCTATTGCTTTCTTCATGACTTATACATGTTCCTATGACTATGAGATTATGCAACTCCCGTTTACTGGAGGAACACTTTGTGTGCTACCAAACATCACAACGTAACTGGGTGATTATAAAGGTGCTCTACAGGTGTCTCCGAAGGTACTTGTTGGGTTGGCGTATTTCGAGATTAGGATTTGTCACTCCGATTGTCGGAGAGGTATCTCTGGGCCCTCTCGGTAATGCACTCACTTAAGCCTTGCAAGCATTGCAACTAATGAGTTAGTTGTGGGATGATGTATTACGGAACGAGTAAAGAGACTTGCCGGTAACGAATTGAACTAGGTATTGAGATACCGACGATCGAATCTCGGGCAAGTAACATACCGATGACAAAGGGAACAACGTATGTTGTTATGCGGTCTGACCGATAAAGATCTTCGTAGAATATGTGGGAGCCAATATGAGCATCCAGGTTCCGCTATTGGTTATTGACCGGAGACGTGTCTCGCTCATGTCTACATAGTTCTTGAACCCGTAGGGTCCGCACGCTTAACGTTTCGATGACAGTGATATTATGAGTTTAGATGTTTTGATGTACCCAAGGTTGTTCGGAGTCCCGGATGTGATCACGGACATGACGAGGAGTCTCGAAATGGTCGAGACATGAAGATTGATATATTGGATGACTATATTCGGACACCGGAATGGTTCCGGGGGTTATCGGATATATACCGGAGTACCGGGGGGTTACCGGAACCCCCCCGGAGGCTATTGGGCCTCATGGGCCCAATTGGTGGAAGAGGAGAGGTGGCCAAGGGGCAGCCGCGGGCCCCTCCCCCCAAGTCCGAATTGGACAAGGAGGGGGGCGCCGCCCCCCCTTTCCTTTCCCCCTCTCTCCTTCCCTCTCCTCTCCTAGGCCAACAAGGAAGGGAGGGAGTCCTACTCCCGGTGGGAGTAGGACTCCTCCTGGCCGGCCGCACCTCCCCCTATGCACCTTTATATACGGGGGCAGGGGGCACCCTAGACACAACAATTGATCGTTTGATCTTTTAGCCGTGTGCGGTGCCCCCTCCACCATAGTCCACCTTGATAATACTGTAGCGGTGCTTAGGCGAAGCCCTGCGTTGGTAGAACATCATCATCGTCACCACGCCGTCGTGCTGACGAAACTCTCCCTCAACACTCGGCTGGATCGGAGTTCGAGGGACGTCATCGGGCTGAACGTGTGCTGAACTCGGAGGTGCCGTGTGTTGGGTAGTTGATCGGTCGGATCGTGAAGACGTACGACTACATCAACCGCGTTGTGCTAACGCTTCCGCTTTCGGTCTACGAGGGTACGTGGACAGCTTCCGCTTTCGGTCTACGAGGGTACGTGGACAACACTCTCCCCTCTCGTTGCTATGCATCAACTTGATCTTGCGTGTGCGTAGGAATGTTTTTGAAATTACTACGTTCCCCAACAACATGACCTCCAGAATAGGATTATCGTACCACTCTGGTGCGGATCTTACTCTGGTTGACCTACGAGGTTCAGTAGTAACTTGATCTGAAGTTTCATGATCGATATCATTAGCTTCCTCACTAATTGGTGTAGGTGTCACAGGAACCGGTTTCTGTGATGAACTACTTTCCAATAAGGGAGCAGGTACAGCTATCTCATCAAGTTCTATTTTCCTCCCACTCACTTCTTTTGAGAGAAACTCCTTCTCTAGAAAGGATCCATTCTTGGCAACGAATGTCTTGCCTTCAGATCTGTGATAGAAGGTACCCAACAGTTTCCTTTGGGTATCCTATGACGACATATTTCTCTGATTTGGGTTCGAGCTTATCAGGTTGAAGCTTTTTCACATAAGCATCGCAGCCCCAAACTTTAAGAAAGGACAACTTTGGTTTCTTGCCAAACCACAGTTCATAAGGCGCCGTCTCAACGGATTTAACGTGAATGCAGCCATCTCTAAAGCATAACCCCAAAACGATAGCGGTAAATCAGTAAGAGACATCATAGATCACACCATATCTAGTAAAGTATGATTACGACGTTCGGACACACCATTACGCTGTGGTGTTCCAGGTGGCGTGAGTTGCGAAACTATTCCGCATTGTTTCAAATGTAGACCAAACTCGTAACTCAAATATTCTCCTCCACGATCAGATCGTAGAAACTTTATTTTCTTGTTACGATGATTTTCCACTTCACTCTGAAATTCTTTGAACTTTTCAAATGTTTTAGACATATGTTTCATTAAGTAGATATACCCATATCTGCTCAAATCATGTGTGAAGGTGAGAAAATAACGATACCCGCCGCGAGCCTCAACATTCATTGGACCACATACATCAGTATGTATGATCTCCAACAAATCAGTTGCTCGCTCCGTAGCTCCGGAGAACGGCGTTTTAGTCATCTTGCCCATGAGGCATGGTTCGCAAGTACCAAGTGATTCATAATCAAGTGATTCCAAAAGTCCATCAGTATGGAGTTTCTTCATGCGCTTTACACCAATATGACCCAAACGGTAGTGCCACAAATAAGTTGCACTATCATTATCAACTCTGCATCTTTTGGCTTCAACATTATGAATATGTGTATCACTACTTTCGAGATTCAACAAAAATAGACCACTCTTCAAGGGTGCATGATCATAAAAGATATTACTCATATAAATAGAACAACCATTATTCTCAGATTTAAATGAATAACCGTCTCGCATCAAACAAGATCCAGATATAATGTTCATGGTCAACGCTGGCACCAAATAACAATTATTCAGGTCTAAAACTAATCCCGAAGGTAGATGTAGAGGTAGCGTGCCGACGGCGATCACATCAACTTTGGAACCATTTCCCACACGCATCGTCACCTCGTCCTTAGCCAGTCTTCGCTTAATCCATAGTCCCTGTTTCGAGTTGCAAATATTAGCAACAGAACCAGTATCAAATACCCAGGTGCTACTGCGAGCTCTAGTAAGGTACACATCAATAACATGTATATCACATATACCTTTGTTCACCTTGCCATCCTTCTTATCCACCAAATACTTGGGGCAGTTCCGCTTCCAGTGTCCAGTCTGCTTGCAGTAGAAGCACTCAGTCTCAGGCTTAGGTCCAGACTTGGGTTTCTTCTCTTGAGCAGCAACTTGTTTGTTGTTCTTCTTGAAGTTCCCCTTCTTCTTCCCTTTGCCCTTTTTCTTGAAACTGGTGGTCTTGTTGACCATCAACACTTGATGCTGCTGTTTGATTTCTACCTCCGCAGCCTTTAGCATTGCGAAGAGCTCGGGAATCGTCTTATCCATCCCTTGCATATTATAGTTCATCACGAAGCTCTTGAAGCTTGGTGGCAGTGATTGAAGAATTCTGTCAATCACACTATCATCCGGAAGATTAACTCCCAATTGAATCAAGTGATTGTTATACCCAGACATTTTGAGTATATGTTCACTGACAAAACTATTCTCCTCCATCTTGCAGCTATAGATCTTATTGGAGACTTCATATCTCTCAATCCGGGCATTTGCTTGAAATATTAACTTCAACTCCTGGAACATCTCATATGTTCCATGACGTTCAAAACGTCATTGAAGTCCCGGTTCTAAGCCGTAAAGCATGGCACACTGAACTATTGAGTAGTCATCAGCTTTGCTCTGCCAGACGTTCTTAACATCGTCAGTTGCATCTGTAGCAGGCCTGGCACCCAGCGGTGCTTCCAGGACGTAATTCTTCTGTGCAGCAATGAGGATAATCCTCAAGTTACAGACCCAGTCCGTGTAATTGCTACCATCATCTTTCAACTTTGCTTTCTCAAGGAACGCATTAAAATTCAACGGAACAACAACACGGGCCATCTATCTACAATCAACATAGACAAGCAAAATACTATCAGGTACTAAGTTCATGATAAATATAAGTTCAATTAATCATATTACTTAAGAACTCCCACTTAGATAGACATCCCTCTAATCATCTAAGTGATCACGTGATCCAAATCAACTAAACCATGTCCGATCATCACATGAGATGGAGTAGTTTTCAATGGTGAACACCACTATGTTGATCATATCTACTATATGATTCACGCTCGACCTTTCGGTCTTAGTGTTCCGAGGCCATATCTGCATATGCTAGGCTCGTCAAGTTTAACCCGAGTATTCTGCGTGTGCAAAACTGGCTTGCACCCGTTGTAGATGAACGTAGAGCTTACCACACCCGATCATCACGTGGTGTCTCGGCACGACGAACTTTGGCAACGGTGCATACTTAGGGGGAACACTTTTATCTTGAAATTTAGTGAGAGATCATCTTATAATGCTACCGTCAATCAAACAAAAATTAGATGCATAAAGGATAAACATCACATGCAATCAATATAAGTGATATGATATGGCCATCATCCTCTTGTGCTTGTGATCTCCATCTCCGAAGCACCGTCATGATCACCATCGTCACCGGCGCGACACCTTGATCTCCATCGTGGCATTGTTGTCGTCTTTCCAACTATTGCTTCTACGACTATCGCTACCTCATAGTGATAAAGTAAAGCAATTACAGGGCGATTGCATTGCATACAATAAAGCGACAACCATATGGCTCCTGCCAGTTGCCGATAACTCGGCTAGAAAACATGGTCATCTCATACAATAAAATATAGCATCATGCCTTGACCATATCACATCACAACATGCCCGGCAAAAACAAGTTAGACGTCCTCTACTTTGTTGTTGCAAGTTTTACGTGGCTGCTACGGGGTGAGCAAGAACTGTTCTTACCTACGCATCAAAACCACAACGATAGTTTGTCAAGTTAGTGCTGTTTTAACCTTCTCAAGGACCGGGCGTAGCCACACTTGGTTCAACTAAAGTTGGAAAAACTGACACCCGCCAGCCACCTATGTGCAAAGCACGTCGGTAGAACCAGTCTCGCGTAAGCGTACGCGTAATGTCGGTCCGGGCCGCTTCATCCAACAATACCGCCGAACCAAAGTATGACATGCTGGTAAGCAGTATGACTTGTATCACCCACAACTCACTTGTGTTCTACTCGTGCATAAACATCTATGCATAAAACCTGGCTCGGAAGCCACTGTTGGGAAACGTAGTAATTTCAAAATTTTCCTATGCACACACAGGATCATGGTGATGCATAGCAACTAGAGGGGAGAGTGTGGCCACGTACCCTCGTAGACCGAAAGCGGAAGCGTTAGCACAACGCGGTTGATGTAGTCGTACGTCTTCATGATCCGACCGATCCGAGTACCGAACGTACGGCACCTTCGAGTTCAGCACACGTTCAGCTCGATGACGTCCCTCGAACTCCGATCCAGCTGAGCTTTGAGGGAGAGTTCCGTCAGCACGACGGCGTGGTGACGGTGATGATGATGTTACCGACGCAGGGCTTCGCCTTAGAACTGCTACGTTATTATCGAGGTGGCATATGGTGGAGGGGGGCACCGCACACGGCTAAGAGATCAAGAGATCAATTGTTGTGTCCAAGGGGTGCCCCCCTCCCCGTATATAAAGTAGTGGAGGAGGGGGAGGGGGCCGGCCACCCTAGGCACGCCCCATGAGGAGTCCTACTCCCACCGGGAGTAGGACTCCCCCTTTCCAAGTGGGAGTAGGAGAGGAGAGGGAAGGAGAGAGAGGGGGAAAGGAAAGGGGGGCGCCGCCCCCCTCCTTGTCCAATTCGGACTGGGGGGGAAGGGGGCGCGCGGCTGCCCTTGGCGCCCCTCCTCTTCTCCACTAGGGCCCAATAGGCCCATTAGTCTCCCCGGGGGGTTCAGGTAACCCCCCGGTACTCCGGTATGTGTCCGAAACTCCCCGAAACCATTCCGGTATCCGAACATAGTCGTCCAATATATCAATCTTCATGTCTCGACCATTTCGAGACTCCTCGTCATGTCCGTGATCATATCTGGGACTCCGAACTACCTTCGGTACATCAAAACACAAAACTCATAATACCGATCGTCATCTAACTTTAAGCGTGCGGACCCTACGAGTTCGAGAACTATGTAGACATGACCGAGACACGTCTCCGGTCAATAACCAATAGTGGAACCTGGATGCTCATATTGGCTCCTACATATTCTACGAAGATCTTCATCGGTCAAACCGCATAACAACATACGTTGTTCCCTTTGTCATCGGTATGTTACTTGCCCGAGATTCGATCGTCGGTATCTCAATACCTAGTTCAATCTCGTTACCGGCAAGTCTCTTTACTCGTTCCGTAATAAATCATCTCGCAACTAACTCATTAGTCACAATGCTTGCAAGGCTTATAGTGATGTGCATTACCGAGAGGGCCTAGAGATACCTCTCCGACAATCGGAGTGACAAATCCTAATCTCGAAATACGCCAACCCAACAAGTACCTTCGGAGACACCTGTAGAGTACCTTTATAATCACCCAGTTACGTTGTGACATTTGGTAGCACACAAAGTGTTCCTCCGGTAAACGGGAGTTGCATAATCTCATAGTCATAGGAACATGTATAAGTCATGAAGAAAGAAATAGCAACATACTAAATGATCAAGTGCTAAGCTAACGGAATGGGTCAAGTCAATCACATCATTCTCCTAATGATGATCCCATTAATCAAATGACAACTCATATCCATGGCTAGGAAACTTAACCATCTATGATTAACGAGCTAGTCAAGTAGAGGCATACTAGTGACACTATGTTTGTCTATGTATTCACACATGTATTATGTTTCCGGTTAATACAATTCTAGCATGAATAATAAACATTTATCATGATATGAGGAAATAAATAATAACTTTATTATTGCCTCTAGGGCATATTTCCTTCAATTCGGACATCGGAAAGGTTCCGAGTGATTCGGGTATTTTTTGGAGTACCGGAGAGTTACGGGAATTCGTATTGGGCCTTAATGGGCCATACGGGAAAGGAGAGAAAGGCCTCAAGGGTGGCCGCGCCCCTTCCCCAAGGACTGGTCTGAATTGGACTAGGGAAAGGGGGCGCCCCTTCCTTCCTTCTCCTTCTCCCTTCCCTTTTTCCTATTCCATATGGGAGGTGGAATCCTACTAGGACTAGGGTGTCCTAGTAGGACTCCACACTTTGGGCGCGCACTATGAGGGCCGGCCTCCTCCTCCCTCCATCCTTTATATACGTGGCCAGGGGGCACCCCATAGACACACAAGTTGATCATTGATCCCTTAGCCGTGTGCGGTGCCCCCGTCCACCATAATCCACCTCGGTCATATCGTCGTAGTGCTTAGGCGAAGCCCTGCGCCGGTAGCTTCATCATCACCGTCATCACGCCGTCGTGCTGACGAAACTCTCCCTCGACACTCTGCTGGATCGTGAGTTTGTGGGACGTCACCGAGCCGAACGTGTGCAGATCACGGAGGTGCCATACTTTCGGTGCTAGGATCGGTCGATCATGAAGACGTACGACTATATCAACCGCGTTGTCATAACGCTTTCGCTTACGGTCTATGAGGGTACGTGGACTACACTCTCCCCTCTCGTTGCTATGCATCACCATGATCTTGCGTGTGCGTAGGAAATTTTTGAAATTACTGTGTTCCCCAACAAACGGGGCAGCCTGGAGTTCAGCGAATAGGTCGGGGAAGTTGGTGTGGCACCAGTTGCCACGGACCACCTCTCTAAAGCAGCTCCACACAAACTGAGCAGACACACAGGAGAAGAAGATGTGATTCGAGTCTTCGGGGACATCGCAGAGCGGGCAAAGGCCAGTCCCAAGGCCATTCCGCTTGAGGACCTCCACCCCTGACGGGGTCCGTCCACGAATCCATTGCCACATGAAGATCCGGATCTTCAGGGGCAGGCGGATAGACCAGATCGCCGTGAAGGGGGGAGGGGCATTGGAAGGCCGTGCCACCCCGCCCTTCCATCAACCGCCGTGCTCCCGCTGCCCCAGGCCATCCCTCTAGCCCCAACCATGCCCAGTTTTTTTTCCGATAAATCTGCACCCCCCATCTAAGATAGATAATGGGGCCGCTTGCCTCCCTAAGATAGACCTAGAGGTCTTCTCCGACGAGCTCCTTCCTTCCTTTCCCCTGGCTGTTCCTTCCTTCACGCGAAAATCGACTGACCGAAATCCTAAATTAAGGACTTACGCATAGCTATTGTGTTATTGTTAAGCACTCCAATTACGGAAGCTATATACTGATCGATCAATACTCCATGTCACTACATGCTAATGGCAAGAATCATTTCCCTCACGGCGGCGATCAGATTTCTGTTTCATAGTATGTGTTTCGATTGTTGGGTTTCCCTTTCTCACTTCGTGTTGTATTTTCGTTATGCTTGGTAATGAAAAGAGGATTAGCTCGGATTAAAAATTCTGTTATCACAAAACTATTACTTCCTCCAGCCCATACTAGTGACGCTCATTCGGTTGAGCGTCGGAGTATCATTCAAGTGTAGCAAATAAAGGGAAACTCTATCTCTCAGACGTCTGATGTTTTCCATTCGTCAGACTTGCCCTGTACCATCGATTTTGTTTTCAATCACACGGCCAATAATCTCTCTGTCTCTCTCCATCCCATGCACCCATTAATTATGGACAGGGCTGCCCACCAACCCTTTAATCACGCACAGACTGAAACAATTCAGAATTCATTTGCATGTGCCACCACTATCATCACGCCGGGCGACCTCTTTGGTAGCATGGTCGGTGATCCCTCCGCCCCCATCTCCACCTCGGCCCCTGGATCTTCCAATCGATTCAGTGAACTGTGATGGTTCACATTGCTAGGCACCTCCATGGCAGTTGGTTGTAGCATCTCGCATCCCCTGGCTTGGTCTTCTCGGCAGTAGGGGCATCAAGCGCGACCACGCGAGCGACTCGGCCAAGCAGCGTCGAGCCTCCTGATTTTTTTCAAGATTTGGATCTTTCTCAACCTTGGCGTGTATTTCTAGACTGTATTTTATTCAAATTCATCAATGATGTATCATGTTTTTGCCCCGTTCGTGTAACTTTGCAAAGCCACCGGTATGTTTGGTAGATTCTTTTTTTTAGATCAGAAATGTATGCACAACGTCAACTACTCACGTCTATGCGCCATGTAAAGGCTTGATGCTAAATATGCAATGCTTCATTTTTTTTCTTTATCTATTATTTTGAAATAATTTCATGGGATGCTTTCATCCTCATCTATAGATGTTTTTTTATACAACTTCAACTACTCAAGATGTGTGTACGTTGTACGCTCCACAACAACTCAGTCAGATGATATGCTTACCATCCTAATTATTGTATGTTTCTTCCCTTTTTCATAAACGTGAATATACATTGCATGCTTCCAGGAATAATAACAATTGCTTCAACATTAACCCTCTTGTACCCCGCAAAAAAAAACATTAACCCTCTTGTGCTTCATTGTATGTTACATACATAGTGGAGGAAGGATGGTTTTGTATTGTCCTATTTTCACTCCTGGGTCATTTCTATTATTTGAAGCATTCTTGGATCTCCCCCATTGGTTTTGTATTTGTTGAACAAATTTTGCTACATATGTTGCATGATTATGTGCCCAGATTACAAGAAGCAGACAAAAGGTAGTAAGAGCTTAACTCCCGCCTGGTTGCACTAATTTCGGCTTCAACCATTGCCACTGTGTGTTTATTTTGTTGTACATAAATTCTGCTCCAACCAGTGTGCTTCAATCAATATTAGTGTGTGCTTCAACCACGACCAGTATTCTTCTTTGACAAAGTTATTGCACATACATTTTTCTTCTTCCGCTGCAACCTTTTCATTTGAAAAACTATTGATGTATGCTTCATTTTTTTCATTGATGATTCCATGAAACATCACAGTTGATTTAGGGTTTCATATATGCTTCCATGGTACTAAACTTTTGCTTCAACCATTGCCCGTGTATGCTTCTTTTATTGTGAGGACATTTTGGTTCAACCAATTGTATTGTGTCCTTCAACCATGGCTAGTGTTGCTTCTTTTACTGATATATATTTCTTTAGCAAAATTGTAGGAAATACCCCTTCTATTTTTTACTGATATTGTTGTATAGCTATTTTGCTTCTTGTAGTTTTTTTGGCTTTTCAACCACTACTAATGTGAGCTTCATTGTTTGTCACTGATGTTTCTGTTGTACAGACATTTTGTTTCACCCAGTTCAGTCGCGCTTCTTCATTTCGAGCACAATGGTCACAATGTTGAGTGTGATGCAGACACTAGGCACTGTTGTATGTGGTGGTTGCCTTGTTGAAAACGAAGAACTCGCATCGTGCATGGAGCTCCCCCATGATCGGCTAGTTCAACGCGAAATTATTGTTGTTTTGTAAAAGTAAAGGTGTATATTGTTCTTATCAAATAAATATTTGTCCGTGTATATTCTACGCGAAATTATTGCTGTTTTGCCTCTGCACAATCTATTCTACGAAATGTAAATGCTTCCATCAAATGCGAGTATTGCTTTTGCTACACAAAAATGAATTTTCAAAGCAGAAGCTACCATAGCATAGAAATAATGCTTCGGTTAACACAGAAAATGTTTCTATCAATACAATGGAAATATATGTTCCAACTGCACCATAAAAGGATGCTTCTATTGATAAAGAATAGCCGTAAAAGTGTCTGACTATGTCACATCTATGACATCATCATACTAGCCCACCAGGTTGTTCTATTATTTGTTTATTTCTTTTCCTTTGGTTTTTTTAGTGCATCAAACTAGCCCACCAGGTTGTTCTATTATTTGTTTGTTTCTTTTCCTTCGTTTTTTTAGTGCGGCCCAAAAAAGACACGACGAGCCCACGAGGTCGTTCTATTATTTGTTCGTGTTTTTATCTTTGTTTTGACGCGACAAAAAATAGACACCCACAACGCTCCACTGAGGAATCGAACTAGGATCTCATACTCACGAGCGCTGACTCCTACCAGTACGACACATTTATTGTGTTGCTATTTAATAAGCAGGAAACCTTTAATAACAAAGTAGTGCGTCTCAGATTAGCAGACAATTTTTGAAAAAAAATGACAACTTTTTAGCAAATTGTGGACAATTTTGAAATGAAGGATATTTATGAAAACACAAATAATTTTAAAAATTTCGAATAGTTTTTGTGACTAGGGCCCATCTAAGATGATGCCACCCCTAGTCCACTACGTGTAAAGCTTTAGAGTTACTTAGATATGATTAGCATTAGTGAATAAATTTGAAAAAGGGAAAATTGTTCAAATGTTTGAGTATTTTTTTTCTAAACAGAAACATTTTTTAAACCTGTGAGGATTTTTTGAAAACGTGATCTTAATTTGCTATTTTTTACTTTTTTGAAAAACCCAAACACTTTTTGAACAAAAAAGTTTTTTTTCAAATTCCAAACACTTTCTGGAAAAAACGAAGAAAATGAAAAATAAAAAACAATATTTTCAAAACAAAAAAAAGTAAAAAAGAAAGGAAAGCTAGTGAAGAAAAAAGAAAAAGGAATAAACAAGGAAAAGCCAGGAAGAAAAACAAAACAAACAAAACGGATCCTAGCTACTTGGGCCGACCCATCTGCAATTTGCTCGCTTCTCGCCCTGTGCGAAACATCGTCATTTTGCTGCAGTGAGTGGTGTATATGAGATTTGAGGTGTGGACTTTCAACCGAGACGTCAACAACATATATGGGCCGACTTGTAAGTTGATGGTCTTGCAACGAGGTTGGGAAGATGTAAATGCCAAGTTGCGAGTCAAGGGGTGGGCTTGCTACCGAGAAGACAATAACACCTATGAACCTAGTTGCGAGTCGAGGGATGGACTTGCAAGTGAGACAACACTTACTACATGCGCAGTTGCTAGTCGAGGGTGGACATGCAACTGCGAAGACAAGAACACCTATGGGCCCGGTTGCGAGTCGAGGGATGGACTAGCGACAACACTAACTACGTGCCCAGTTGCGAGTCGAGGATGGACTTGCAATTAGGACAAGAAAAGATCAGCCCCTGGTTGCGAGTTGAGGCTGGACTTGCAACTGGGACAAAAAAGGTCGGGGCCGCAGTTGCAAGTCGAGGGTAGGATTGCAACTGGGACAAAAAAGGCCAGACCCCAGTTGTGAGTCGAGAGTGGTCATGCATTTGGTACAAAAAAGTTGGGTCCCTTTTGTGAGTTGAGGATGGACTTGCAACTAGGACAAAAAGAAGGTCGGACCCTAGTTGCGAGTCGAGGGTGGGGTTGCGATTGGAAAAAAAGGTTGGGCCCCAGTTACGAGTCGAGGGTGGACTTGCAACTCTGACAAAAAGAAATGTTGGGTCGGAGTTGCGAGTCGAGGGTGGACTTGCAACTAAGACAAAAAAATAGGTCTGGCCCAGTTGCGAGTCAAGGGTGGACTTGCAACTGGGACAAAAAAGATTGGGCCCAGTTGCGAGTCGATGATAGACTTGCAACTGGAACAAAAAAGGTTAATCCCCAGTTGTGAGTCGAGGGTTGACTTGCAACTCACAAAAAAAATGTTGGGTCCGAATTGCGAGTCGAGGGTGGACTTGCAACTGACACAAAACAAAGGTTCGACACCAGTTGCGAGTCAAGGGTGGACTTGCAACTGGGACAAACAAGATTAGGCCCAATTGCAAGTCGATGATAGACTTGCAACTCGGACAAAAAAGGTTGACCCCCAGTTCCAGCTCTGCTTCTGAAAAAAGATAACGCAACAAAATGGCGCATTTACTAAGATTCAGACTTCCAACCTATCACTCCCAGGCAAGTAGTTATAGCCACTAGAGCGAACGACTGTTCATGCCAAAGTGGTAAACGCGTATACTTAATAACTCAATGCGGTGTGAGATCTGAAAACCTTTTTTGACAATTTATTGAAAAACTGTGAATAATTTGAAAATGCAGGATATATTGTGTAAACGCACAGAAATTTTGGAACTCCAAACATTTTTTTGAAAAGTGCAAACAAATATTTGTAATTCTAAACATTTTTTAAAGACACATACTTTTTTTTTAAACATGAACAATTTTTGACACCCTGGTACTTTTAAAAAATACGAACATTTTGAAATTTCTGACCATTTATGAAAACATGAACACTTTACAAAAACACAATTTGTTTAATAAATGAGAACATTTGGTTTTAAATTCCTGAACATTTTCCGAAAACCGGATTTTTTTATGAAAACATGAACATTTTTTGCAATTTCTAAAAAGGAACGTGTTTTGACTTTCAAGACATTTCTTATATACAAACTGAACTTTTTTAGCTTAGGATGAACTATTTTTAGTATACGATGAATATTTACTTTAACAAACTAAACTTTTTTGGTGTATGGTGAAGTTTTTAGCTTTTTAGTGTATATTTGTATGCGCTGAACGTGGTGCATGCTTTTTATATCTTGGCCTTGGATATATGCATCTACTACCACGATACCTTAACATGCATGCACATGTAAAGCTCATCTAAGGATACATGCACCCTCAACTTGCAACTGCGACAATAAAAAGTTCGATCCCCAGTTGCAAGTCGATGGTGGATTTGCAACTGGGACAAAAAAAGGTCGGACACCAGTTGCGAATCAAGGGTAGACCTGCAATTGTTACTAAAAAACTCGGGTCTCCAAGTTCCGAGTTGAGGGTGAACTTGCAGCTCGGACAAAAAAATACAATTGTGTAGGGGTACTGGGTTGGGGACGAGTTGTGTGACGAGGGTGAACATGCAACTATGTCGGAAATGAGTTGCATGTTTGGCTTGGACATGCAACTAGGTCAGGTGGGTTTACATGTTGGGGTTGGACATGGAACTAGGGGTCAGGGCAAGTTGCATGTTGAAAACAAAGCACAAGCCTAGTTGCAAGTCAAAGGGTGGGCTTGCAACAAGGAGAACTACGAGGTGAGTTACGAGTTGAGGATGAACTTACAACTGCGACAACTACAAACTATGGGAACAGTTGCAAGTCAAGTGTCGACTTGCAACTGGGATAAAACAAACTACGGTCCCAGTTGCGAGTTAAGGGTGCGCTTGCAATAGGGATAACACAAACTACGAGCCTAGTTGCGAGTCGAGGGTGAACTTGTAACTGAGACAAGTATATAAAACTATGATGCGAGTTGCGAGTTGAGGGTGGACTTGCAATTGAGATGAAAAACAAAACATATCCAAGTTGCGAATCGAGGGTGGACTTGCAACCGGGAAAACAAAAAACTATGGGCCCAGTTTCAAGTTGAGGGTGGACTTGCAACTTGGCAACAAAAAGCTATGATCCCAGTTGCGAGTCGAGGATGGACTTGTAATTAAGACAACTACGAAACAATGACCCAGTTGTGAGTCAAGGGTCGACTTGCAACTGGAATGAAACAAACTACGGTCCCAGTTGCGAGTCAGGGGTGGACTTGGAACTGAGATGAAAAACAAAACACATGCCTAGTAGTGAGTCGAGGGTGGGCTTGCAAGTGGGAGAACGACTATCAGCACAATTTCAAGTCGAAGGTGGACTTGCAATTGGGACAACTACGAAACTATGAGCCCAGTTGCGAGTCAAGGGTAGACTTGCAACTAGGATGAAACAAACTAGAGTTCCAGTTGCGAGTCAATGTTGGAGTTGCAACTGGGATGAAAGACAAAACACGTGCCCAGTTGTGAGTCAAGGGTGAGCCTGCAATTGAGATAAAACAAATTAGGGGTGGACTTGTGAGTTGAAGGTGGACTTATAACTTAGAGAACTATTTAAAACTATGATATGAGTTGCGAGTTGAGGGTGGACATGCAATTGAGATAAAAAACAAACTGCGTCCTAGTTGCGAGTCGAGGGTGGACTTGCAAATGGGACAACAGCAAACTATCGGGCCAGTTGCGAGTCGAGGATGGACTCGCATTTGGGGCAACAACAAACTATGATTCCAATTGCGAGTCAAGGATAGACTTGCAATTAAGACAACTACAAAACAACGAGCCCAGTTGCGAGTCAAGGATCGACTTGCAACTAGGATGAAACAAACTACGGGCCCAATTGTAGGTCAAGGGTAGACCTGCAACCGGGATGAAAAACTAAACACATGCCAAGTTACGAGTCAAGGATGAACATGCAACTAGGTTGAAACAAACTATGGGTCTAGTTGTGAGTCGATGGTATACTTGCAACTGGGACAACTACACAAAATTATGATACGAGTTGCGAGTCGAGGGTGGACTTGCAACTGAGATAACTACACAAAACTACGATACTAGTTGTGAGTCGCGAGGGTGAACTTGCAACTAACACAACTACGAAACTACGAGCCTAGTTGCGAGTTTAGGGTGGACTTGTGATTGGGATGAAAAACAAACCGCATGCCTAGTTGTGAGTCAAGGATGGGTTTGCAACTGAAATGAAACAAATTACGGGCCTAAATGCGAGTCAAGAGTGAATTTGTAACTGGGACAACTACGCAAAACTAAAAAGAAAAGAGGAAACTAAAAAAAGCAAAATAAAAAAACTGAACCATAGCTCAACGGAAAGAGACTGAGAGCAACGATTCATGTTACTCTATAAAAAAATTGAACCCGCACCCACCACATAGAGTGAGAAAAGTTGCTGCCCCCGCAAACTGAAAATTGACACAACCCCGACAACAAATGCGAGTCGCGAAACGCCTCCAACGCGCGACATCACATAACCGGCGAACAATGGATGGAAGCCGTGAAACGGGTCGAAAACATGACAAAGATCAAAGCACTGCATGAAAATTTCAGCAACAAAAATTGTACATTTGAAAGTTTAGATGGACGGCAATGCTAATCTCGTCCCAATGAGTCACAACCTATGGAGGATCGTATACTCACACTTACGCAAACATGGAAGACAATGAGAAAAACGACCACCAATACGACATGAAAAACCGGCCTGGCAACGCAAACACAAGCACGACCCAAGGTACATGCATGTGAACAAAACATTTTTGCACGAAACATACATGTTTGATCAAGTGGTGAACAACTTAGTTGTAAAATCATCTAGATGCGAATTAGCAAATCCGAAAGAAAAAATATATGAAAATAACGATATTTAAAACAAAAGTAAAAAACAAAAACAAACAAAAAATACGTGTGACATTTTCATTTTTTTCTTCAATTTTCACCTCTTGTGGTAAGATAACAAATAAGGGAAAAATTAAAATAGAAAAAATACAACTAATAGTGTGCTGCAGGGTGTGTTTGCACGAATTACAACCCATGCATGCAGCTACACATACGTGCAAAATCGGTCACATCCCCAAAACGATGTGAAAAAAAATAGACGTTTAATGAAGTCCCATGGGCCTATACGTGAAACAAGCTAGTACAGATGCAGTCCACGCAAGAACAACAACGAGAAAAAAACCGCACTGTGCTGAGAGAAGAGAACAAATCTTAAAAGGGCTTTCATCCTATGATGATAGAGTTAGATATGATGTAACTATTTCACATCTAGCAAAAGACAACAACAAGCGACATAGCCTGCCTCTTCCACTTCTACAATGCAAACCAGATAAAAAGTGGCCACAAGAGCGCAAGCAAAAATAAAAGTCCAACAAAAAAACAGACATGCACCACGAACGGGTCAACAAAAAGTGGACATAACAGAACAAGAGACACCGAAATACATAAGCCGATGATGCGAGATCAAGAATTTGCATGAAAATTACACCAATATGATCTCAACAGAAAACAACTTAGCAAGAAGCCCTTAACAAAAGCCTTGATTATTCTCTCTTATTAGTACAACGGTCATGCAACCAACAAAGAAAAAAAAAAGCCCAAAGAGTCACATCACATGCAGCAGACATGGGCTATCTTCTCAAAAGAAAAAGAAAAAGCAGACATGGGGATAGCACGCAGCGACAAGAGATCAAGACGTTTACACAATTTTTTCAGCAATTAGATCATGTGGTGGAGAACTTGGAAAGGAACTTAGATGTGAGATACTATTTCACGTCTAGATGTGAAATAGCAAACCTGCAAAGAATAATGCTTCCATGCCACTTAGTATGTTGGGCAGCACAAAAATGCATCCACAATAATAATTATTTTCTTACATTTATTCTGCAAAAATATATTTTCTTTAATTTGTTTGTTGGAAGAAAATCACAACTTACAAGAAAAATTGGATAATAAAAGAATATTTGCCATGATTTCCGGAATGCAATTTTTATCTAACGGCCAAGTGTACCAGTCTACCAAGCTGATACTCACTTTCAAAGTTAGGAAGCAATCAATTAGGAAGCAAAGGGATTTGTTTCCTAATTAAAGCTAGCGGACATGTTCAGCGGAAGCAATTACATGAGCAATCAATTAACGACCCAAACCAACAAATCATGTGTGGGCCATACTAGTATATCTGATGGCTACTATGCTTCTAATCCAACGGTGTTTCAGTAGTCTGATGAAAGGCAAGGGATCAGTAGTCTGATCCCTAGCGCTGCCCGTAAATAAAGAGTACAAAGCACTAACACAACCTAAAAGGTAAACGAAACTGCCCCACACACAATAATTGTGCCTAATATTTGCACGATGAGTAAACCCAGCGGCCGGTGCCCTTTTCAATCATACGCATGCCCGGCTGGATTTAATCATCATGTGTGAATCGAGTGAACCTTGTCGTGCGCCATAGCATGACTCAAAGGTAAAAGGATTACACGACCCCAACTCAAAGCCGCTGCACCGACAGAGAACACGCCATGGATCTTATGTGGCGCTAAAATTTCATGATAGATCAAATCCCGATTACGACTGAAGAGGGACGTTGATGTTCCAAACATTGGGTCACGCTTTACTAGTTTTATTATTGGACCATTATCCATATCGCTGAAGATAGCCTGAGCTATCCTCACTTATAGACTTTGAAGTTTGCTTTCCTATGTGAAATATTAAGTCTATTCTAGACAACGTGAAAAATCTGTTCAATTCATGATTGGAAGAAGAAATGACAACGCGAGTTCAATCTTTTCAGTTTATCTTTATTGCTAAATACCAACACGATCCAGCCATGAAGCAGAAATAAACAAATGTATGTATCCAAAAACGCTGAACATGAAGCAAAAATCAACAAATGTATGTACCCGAAAAACGCTATCTGACGTTAACACCTAGTGTGACGACGAGGAACCAAAACCTTCTAAGGAACGGCGTACGATGTAGCGTCTAGACGTACTACGCCACAACGAGTGCGCACCACACCGGTGATCAGTTGGCAGCACCGTCCTTGGGCAGCGTACACATCCACGCCGGCGGCAACATCCCTGTCTGCTCGTGCACTGTCGACACAAGCGGCGGGAGCATCTTGTACACCCCGGCCACCTGCTGCAGCGCGCTGCCGGCAGCAGCCTCTCCGCCTGCTTCACCACCGTTACTCCAGATGCTGATCTTGGGCTGCATGCCGTTGACTGCTCCGGCGTTGATGCGAGCCATCTCCGTGTACATGCCGGAGTCGATCATGAGGTAGTCTCTGAGAGCGTGGTAGTTGCCGCCGAGCGCCTGGAGCATGGACGCCACGTACTCTGTCTTGGCCTTGCCCACCAGAGCCACCGACTCCGCCTCCTTCTGCTTGGCGTAGAGCTTGGCGTCCTCGGCCATCTTCTGCTCGAAGAACTTGGCGTCGGCCTGCGCCTTGCGCGCCTCCGCCGTCCTCATCTGCTCGAACAGGGCCGCCTCAGCTGCCTTCTGCCTGCTGTACAACAGCGCGTTTGAGTCTTGAACCTACAATACAAGCATGCATGAGAACATAGTACTATATGAGATCGGTCATCTATGAGAATATTTGAGCACATGTATGGTATGGAAGTATGGAACTATGGATAATACCTGGGTGTCGTACTGCACGGTGGCCTTGCTGAGCTGTTCGGCCTTGAGCTTCTCAGTCTGGCGCATGGCGTTCTTAATCTCGACCTCCATCTGGAGCTCGGCCTCGCGGATGGCCACGGCCTTGGCCGCCTCAACCTCGGCCACCTTGGCCTGCTTGTCCCACCCGGCCTTCTTCATGGCCAGCTCGGCCTTGGCCGCGGCGATGTCCGCCTCCCTTGCGTTCTCGAACACCTGCACCTCGGCCTTCACCTTGGCCTCCTCCTTGAGCCCCTGTCCCATCTGCCGCACCGACAGCACCTTGGTCTCGGCGTCCACCTTGGCGGCGTTCTGCCGGGTCAGCCCCTCCCTCTCCTTGGCGCCCACCTCGCCCTTCATACGGGCCTCCGCCACGTCCACCTTGGCCTGGTTCGCGGCGTCCTGCTGCGTCTTCTGGCCGAGGTAGGAGAAGTACTCGTGCCCCGGCACGTCCACCAGCTGCTTCACGTTGGCGTTGTAGATGAAGAGCCCGAACTGCTTGAGCTCCAGCTGTACCCTGTCGAACACCTTCTCCTTGAAGGTCTTGGTCCCCTTGAAGATCTCCTCCATGGTGAGCTCGGCGGCGAGCACGCGGGTCTCGCCCTCGATGACCCCCTTGACGAGGTCATGGACGTGGCTGGTGTTGTGATGCAGCGGGGCGATGAGCTTGGCGTAGAGCAGGAGCTGCGCCTGGAGCTCCTCCTTGTCCGCCGCCTCGTCGCCGATGGCGCTGATCTTGGGGCCGATGGTGAAGACGGCGGGGAGGATGAAGGGCAGCTTCTCGGCGCTCATGGCGTGTACCTCGAACTCGTAGTTGACGGGCGAGATGCAGAACTTCTTGCATTGCTGCCCGACGAACACCCACGCCTTCTTCGCGAGCTTGACGTCGTCGATGCCCCAGCCGGTGATGGCCAGGTACTCCGACGCGTCGGCGACATGAAAACTCGCCATGTTCTATCTCCTCGGCCGGCGGATCTGTAGCGAGCTAGTCAATCGATTCTGTCTCCTCGATCGGCGGATCTCTAGCGAGCTAGCTAGTCAATCGATCGACCTATGACGAGAGAGAACAACCTTCCAAAAAGAGACAATCTGTGGCCCGTATATATATAACCGGGACGGGAACGGGAAGGCTGTTGCCTTGTGCTGGTTATAGAGTCCGCTCTACAGCGAACCTGGAAACCAGGAACCGAACGACTGGGACATCGTGTTTTCGTGTAAACCAGGGACTATACCAGACTCCATTAAGATTTGAACCATGTTCGCTCAGTAGCAGGCCGAAGCCCCCATATTGGTGCGATTGTTAAAAGGGTTTCGCCTTGGACTTCGCCATCTAAGTTTTTTTTTTTCTTTCCCTATCAGAATTTTAAATTTTGATCGACTAGCTTATTTTTCCGAAAGATTTTTTTTTCGTTTTCTACCACCACGGATTTTGGCCCTTTTCTCATTTTTTTCCTTTTTGTGTTTTCGTTTTTTCGTTTTTCTTTTTTTCATTTTTTCATTTTATTTCTTATTCATTTTTACTTTCCTAATAAAAAATGTGTGATTTTTTTCAATTTCTTGGAATTTAATCAATCGTGGACTTCTAGAATTTTTTTTATTTTTTCGATTTTTGATTTTCTCTATTAATTTATTTTTCAAATGTGTGAACATTTTTTTGATTTCGGGAACTTTTTTAATTTCCCGAAAATTTCAAAAATTCTGTGATTTGTGTTTCCAAATTTAAAACCTTCTTTTAATTTTTGTGAACTCTTTTTCTAAAGTTTGTGAATTTTTTTCAAATAACAATTTTTTAAAACGCATGATTTTTTTCAAATCAATGGACTATCTTTTGAATCCACAGTTATTTTTTCAAATCTGCAATTTCATGTCAAAATCCATGAAATTTCCTAGAATTCATATTTTATCAAAATCCATGAACTTTTTAAAAAAATTGACGTTCTTTCATGCACATGATTTAAAAAAATATGAACTATTGCAAAATTCATGATGTTTTCTTAAATTCATGATTTTTTTCAAAATTTTGAACTTTCACATATACACGTTTTTTTATATTTATGGACTGTTTTCAACCCCATGCATTTAAAAATGATTTGTTTTCAAATTTACAATTTTGGTCAAATTATTTTTCAAAAGTAAACTGGTCGACGGTCAACTGTCCACGATTCACTTGTCAATATGACTGATGTAGCTAGGCCGGCTCCGCATGCGCGCGTGGGCCCCAGTTGGCCTAACCGACGCTTATGGCATTGGCTAGGAGCTCTCCATACCTGGCGCTTAAGCGCCAGACAGTAGGTTAACCATAGTGAGTGCCCACGCTCACTTTCTATGAGCTGCCCATATAAGCTTTATGATTTTGGAAAGGTTCTAGATGCTTCCAGTATGTCTTTTTGTTTTCTCCTTGTTTTGTGTGCTTTACCAGTTTTCGTCTTTTGCTCTATTTCATTTTTATTGCTTCCATTTTTATAATACTAAAATATTTTTAACATTGGTGAATAGTCTTAAAATTCTTAAAAAAACAAAATTGCCAACTTCTTAAAAATTCATGTTTTTTTAGAATACAAACAATCTAATTTCGCCATTTTTTTTACAGTTAGCCGCTTTTTAGACAACAAAGCAACAGGTGGGGCGTACTGCGATCCAGCCAGCAAATCCTATTGGACACATTATGCGTGAAATAGGCGCCCTTTCGTGCAGGTAGCAAGAGAAGCGGTCGAGGTGGGCTGGCCCATTTTACTTGCATACAGATGTGGATATCTATAAGGTGAGCCTTACAGAATAAGGTTTGTATACGAAAGTACTCATGTGATCTCGAGCTCCAGTGATTCTGAATGAACAGTAAAATTCAAAAAAATCTAAATTATTTTGGCATGAATAATTGATGTTTTGTCTACAAAAATGCAAATTTTCATAATGAAATTACATTTGTGGAGGTGTGGGCAAAAAACAAAATTGATGTTCCAAAGTCTTCCAAAAACACTGCTTTGGAACATCAATTTTGCTTTTTTCACACCTCCACAAATGTAATTTCAACATGAAAATTTGCATGCGTATCAAAACATCAATGTTTCTTGCCAGGAAAATTCAGATTTTTTGAATTCTTTGTAGATATAACTATTCATCTGGGATCACTGAAGCACGGGATCACATACTCCACGTCCTTCCATATATGGGGTTAACCAGTTTTATGAAGCTTCTTGAAGGTTTCGGTCAGTCCTTTTCTGTTTCCATTTTTTATTTTTCGGTTTTTTTTCATAAATTTTGAAACATATTTGCAATTTGCGAAAAAATATCAAAAAAATGTGTTTTTAGTTTCTTTTCAATATTTCAAAATATTTTTCACTAAATGTTCAGTTTTTTCATAAATAATCATGATTTAAAAATGCTCTCAAATGTAATTTTTTCTATTTATTCAGAAAAAATAACATATTGTTTTTTAGAAACTCAAACACAATATTCGCCTTTTCAAAAAAAAACTAAAAACTCAATTGTTTTTTAAAAAAAGTATTCCCCATATTAAAGAAATGTTTGCCTTTTAAAAATAGTGTTCCATATTTTAGAAAATGTTCGTATTTTTTAAAATAAATGTTCATACAAACATTTTTTAAAAATGTTCTCAAACTTCCAAAAAAAATCATTTTTTGAAAAAACAATAGAGACGAAATGGAAAAAGCCAACCCCCCCCCCCCCCCCCCCCCCCCCCCCCCCACACACACACACAGAGTACAACGCACTCTATACGGCCCGTAGCATACACGGAGCTGCTACAGTGTGCATCGGTTGGTTGGCCCGGTCGAGGGAGCACTTTGGCATTGTAAGCATCGAATAGGTGCTCCCGATCGTGCCAGCGAGCATCTGAGCTAAAGGCTCCAGCCTCAAGCGCCAGGGCTATCCATGACGCATAAAGGGTTGTATTGGAGATCTGTTGGTTCTGGTCCAAATGGAAAGAAATCATACATTTTGCCATTAATGTCTATTATATAAGTACATAAATTCGACTAAAAAGATTGAGTATATAAATTTCCTGAGACAAAATTGAAGTACATAAAAACCAAGTAGTACCACATACTGACCCGTCAGTCGAACCAGGCGAACCAACGATCGGACCGGTGAACTGCTTGATCCGTTTATTCGCCAACCCAGTTTTTTAAACAATGCCACATCGACGTCAGATTTAAAACACATGGACTGGTGGTGTGGTGTCATAAAGGTTGCGGCAGGTGGTGCGCTCGTACCACGCATCATCTTCTCATCCAGAGGTTGTTGCACGCGTTTAGTTGATTGGGCTTGGTCTCCCAGCGTCATATATTCCATATTTGGCTTGATTTATCTTCTAAATTGGCCCATTCTTGCAACGGAAAAGAAAACAAGAGGATTTCCGATCTTTCACTTTTATTAGCCACTAAATATCATATTGAAGTGATATCCCAGAAATCTGTGATTAGGGTTTAAACAAGTGTAGAAATGAGTGAAAAATACATTGATCGATCTCCCTAAGCTTAAACCTTGATCTTCCTAGAGTAAGAAACAAAAATCATAAGAAACTCAGTTGCTTCAACCGAAATAACAAGAAGTTTTGTTTACTTACGACCGGTATGCCTAGATAGCGCACTGTTTCCTTCAGCTGAAAACTTAGCATAGTTATAACAACAATAATGGTTATTATACAAGTTTGTTAGGCCAAGATAATTAGAACAAAAAATTTCACTAACTTAGACAAAGTAACCAGATAGAAATTATTCTACTTTGTCTAGCTAACACTTACTTGCAGGGAACACTTAGGAAGAACAGAAAACATCATTTACAGGAGTGGAAGTTATGTAAAAGGTAGCAAGGTGCTAGAGTAACTCACTAATACCACAAGTATCACCTCATCAAGGATTAATAGTACTCCTTCCATTATTGTTAGCTGGAACGTCCTCTCCCTTGCCAAACTAAGGAAAAGGGCACGGGTGTTGTCCTGCTCGACGGGCATCACCGCGCATTGATTTGACCGACGGGTGGCTCACTCGCGAGGGGAATGACATTGTGGCGTATAGACCCATTTGGGGGAGGCCGTAGTAGTTTTCAACAGACGACTACATAAAAGTTAAGCTGGCATACTTGGATACTCTCATGTGCGCATGTTATTCTCATTGTCATTTACCCTTCTATTATTTTCATTTTTCTACATTAAGATGGTTGTTATGTTGTGCACACTGTAGTTACACAGATACATAGGGCATCTCCAACATCGTCCCCCAGATCAGACTCACTATCCATCCCCGAACACATCCATGGACACGAATACGGGACCCAGCAATCCAACCTCATGCCCGAAACGTTCGCCCTATGTCTGGCCCCATCCGGATACATTGAAGTGCAAATGTTGATCAATAGCAATTTAATGAGGAAAAAAGTGCATACATATGTGATCTTCACAACAAAAAAGGGTGGTTGTTCATATGTTTTTACATGCGCCCAAGCACAAATGTTTCAGACCATGCAGAATAATGTCAATTTTGGCCTCCCAAAATAATGCAAAATAATGTATTCTTCATCTTGCATTCCAAAGTGCAATTCTTTCTACAATATCTTTTGAGGTGGTGTTATGTCATTTTGACAGTTTCATTCATGTTTCATGATTCACATGTTGTCAGGAATGAGATATTTTAAATCCATCAATCTCTTCATTGGAGTTATCTTGGGTTATATTTCACCTAAAGCTTTCTCCAAGGATTGTTGCTATTTATGGTGCTTATAAATGACCCAAGTTCTTCATTTATCCTCCGGTGAAATAAGTTTTTCGTCTCCTTGTTCATATCAATCCAATCTATTGTTTCCGCTAGTGACAGAATTTCACCTCATAGTTTTGAGAAGTTTTTCCATAAGTCCACTACAAGCTTATTCTTTTCGTTGTTGGTTTTCCAACAACTCCGTTCAATCCTACGAACATAGTTTTGAGAAGTTTTTCCATAAGTCCACCACAAGCTTATTCTTTTCGTTGTTGGTTTTCCAACAATTCCGTTCAATCCTACTTCGTAAGGATGCCCTTTAAAATTCATTTATGGTAGGAGATGTTGGTTTCATTCTTCGTTCTATTCACTCCAACTATCTAACTATCATGCATTGTTTCCGGAGGCTTTGTGATGTTGCTCTCTTCACCCATCTCCTCGTTTTGTAAAGATCGTGTTCTTTTCTTGCTTATCCATCTAACCGGAGTGTCGTGTTTTCATTCGAGCTCTCTCATCTTATCAAGTTTTGCCTCCTTCCTCAACCAGAGTGCGGTCTGAAATCTTTCTTACCCCTTGTGCCATTTTTCAATAGTTCCGGAGGCAGTGTGTTATTGATTTCATCAAGTATCATCCCATCTTCGCAAGTTCATGTTAATTCCTTCCATTTTCAGTCGGAGTGCTGTCCAAATTATATCATTCTTAATCCTACTCTATCTTGTTTTAACCGGAGTGGCTTCAAAATCTATCTTGTCCCCTAAGCTCTTGGTTCTCATCATGTTCTTTGTTCTTCTCTGCTAACGCAGTGTTTGCAATCTCGTTCACCTCCATTGTATTCTTTCTTTCGATTTGTTCAACCTCTCAAGGTTTGTGGGTTTCACTCGTTTGTCAAAGAAGCAACTTTGTTTTACCTATTCCTCCCCCGTTTTCCCTCCGGTGCCATCCTAGATCTCGGGACGAGATCCTCTTGTAGTGGTGGAGTGTTGTAACGCCCCAAGACCGACGCTCCAGACGCCTTCCTTGTTTTTCATTGTTGTCGTGTGATTTAGTTGTTTGTTGCATTCATCATCGCATCATCCGCATTGCATCCGCATGTTTTCATAAAACTCGTGGTCCGTTCGTAGTTGCCGCTTCTTCATCGCCTCCGTTGACCTTTCTCAGTCCAGCCGTTCTTTTGTGGTCCGGCCGTTTGGCCCTTTCTGCACAGTGCACTGACCCCCTCGTGTGCGTGTCCGAAACTTCCCCGAACCCGACCCGGATTGTGTTACCGGTGGGTCCGGATCATCTCCTAACATCTATAAAACATCTCTGTTTTCTTATTTGATTCCCTAGCCTATTTTTCTCGACCGTCCGATCTAATCGTAGGGTCACCCTCTAACCCACCTACCTATTTAAACAGTCCAACCCTAAAATCTAGGGACATGTCCCATCGATCCCTCTCGGCCGCCGCCACTGTGTTCCTCGGGATCTCATCCCGATCCAATCCACCAACCAGCGCTCCCCCATGTCCCTCCTCGATCCCCATCACTCACAGCCACCAACAAATCCATCCAGTCACCAGGACGCTCGTCGGCGCAAGCTCCTCCCGTGCCCTTCCTGAGCCGAGCTCCATCTTCCACGCCCTCGTCCGCGAGCACCTGAGGGCCTGCCTCCTCGTTGCCTCGCCCCTCCTCGAGACCCACCTCCGTCCCGAGCACCCGCAGATGCTCCCGAGCTGGCCGGTCTCCGTCTTCCCGTTCGTGCGAGACGACGAGATGCCCAGGTCACGCCGTCGTTCCCGCGCCACCCTCTTTTCCTCCCTTCTCCCCTGTTTTCTTTTCCCTCGCTCATCGTTCTGTTTTTCTCTCTCCGATCAGGAGGAAGCCGCAGCTCCATTGGTGCCTCTGCCTTTGACCAACGCCGTCGTGCCCCGAGCCCTCGTCGGCGAGCTACCGTACCAGCAGCAGGTCCGGGCTGCCCCATGCCTCCTCTTCCTTCCGTCTCCCCGTCTCCCTTTTCTTCTCCCAAGTCTCTTCCTCTCTGAAACTGCCGCGCCACCATTTTTTCTTCAGGTACTAGCTCCGCCGTCCGCGACCTCTTCTCCGGCAAGATCTGCTCTGTCGCTGCTGCACCGCGTCGCCTCCTCACCGCCCCATGCGCTCCGGTGAGCCCTGCCGCCGCTTCCCTCTCCCTTCGTGCCGCGCTCGTTCTCCTTCTCTCACCTGTCTGTCGCTTGTGTCTCTCTGTTCGAGCAGGACCACCGCCGCCGCCATGGATGGCTGTGCCCCGCGCCCGAGCTCCGTTGGCCCCCGCCGTTGCCCGGAACCGAGGCCGGACGACTCGATCCGCCCGTTCCGTCCGGTTCCCGCCGACCCCGTCGCCAGGGCCCCCTGCCGTCGTCTTCTCCATTGCCATGCTCCTGCTGCTGCTTCCGTTTCTTCAGAAACGAGAGCAGCAGCGGCTCGCCCGGTTTAGTCCCGAGCGTTGACCGCGCCTCCAGGCCCAGCGCGCCCCTTCGCGGCCTGCCTTGGCCTCCTCACCGACTGGGCCTAGCCCATGGTGAGCAACCAGCAGCTCCCCTCCAGCCCAGTTTGCCTTAGATCTGGCCCGTGATGCTTTTTTCCCTGCCAGGACGTTTTTTTCTAATTTCCAGAAAACTGTTGTTTTTCAAAAAACCTCTAGTGTTCATGCATCTAATAGCTAATTAATCATGCATCATATGTAAATAATTTATATATGAAAAGTGCTTAGAAATCCATCTAGTTTCATAATATCCAACCTTCATCCATGTTACAAATGTTTAAACTTGTTGTTTGTTTAATTTTGCATAAATAGCATGTTTAAATGATTTATTTCATAACTAAATAACCGTAGCTCCAAATTTAATAAACTTTATATGTAAATGGGGTGGAAAAATGCATAGATTAACTTGGAAGCATTACTTTGCATGTTTAACAACTCTAAAATATGGTTTAGGGCAGAGCAGTACCAAATTCATAATATGGACATGAGGATTTTCCGGAATTGTTGTTTGTTGTTCCGGCCTCATTTAAACTTGCCTAAATAGTTAGTTTACTTATACTTCACTCCTTGCCATGTTTAATGACATTGAATATTGTTGGGTACATAAACGAGAGCGAACTAAATAACTTGAATGTGGTGTTTCATCAATATGCAAGTCGTTGCATATTGAGCTCCACTTAATTTGTAGTGTTGTTTGTGCACTTTGCCATGCCATGCCTCATTAAATCGGACATGCATCATACTTGATTGTGCATCATGCCATGTTCATGTGATGGTTGTTTACCATGTTGTTTGCTTCTTTCCGGTGTTGCTCTTCGGGTTAGTTCCGATAACGTCGCGTTTGTGAGGATTCGTTCGACTTCATCCGTTGGTCTTCTTCATGGACTCGTTCTTCTTCCTTGCGGGATATAAGGCAAGATGACCATACCCTCGAAATCACTTCTATCTTTGCTTGTTAGTTGTTCGCTCTATTGCTATGCTGCGCTACCTACCACTTGCTATATCATGACTCCCATATTGCCATGTCAATCCTCTAACCATCCTTTCCTAGCAAACCGTTGTTTGGCTAAGTTACCGCTTTTGCTCAGCCCTTCTTATAGCGTTGCTAGTTGCAGGTGAAGTTGAAGTTGGCTCCATGTTGGAACATGGATATTTTGGGATATCACAATATCTCTTATTTATTTAATGCATCTAAATATTTGGTAAAGGGTGGAAGGCTCGGCCTTATGCCTGGTGTTTTGTTCCACTCTTGCCGCCCTAGTTTCCGTCATACCGGTGTTATGTTCCTTGATTTTGCGTTCCTTACACGGTTGGGTGATTTATGGGACCCCCTTGACAGTTCAGTTTGAATAAAACTCCTCCAGCAAGGCCCAACCTTGGTTTTACATTTGCCTACCTAAGCCTTTTTCCCTTGGGTTTTCGCGAGCCTGAGGGTCATCTTTATTTTAACCCCCGGGCCAGTGCTCCTCCGAGTGTTGGTCCAAACTAGAGCACCGTGCGGGACCGTCCCTTGGCAACTTGGGTTACGTTGGTACCTGTACGCTTAGCTTATCCGGTGTACCCTGAGAACGAGATATGTGCAGCTCCTATCGGGATTTGTTGGCACAGCGGGTGGTCTTGCTGGTCTTGTTTTACCATTGTCGAAATGTCTTGTAAACCGGGATTCTGAGACTGATCGGGTCTTCCCGGGAGAAGGAATATCCTTCGTTGACCGTGAGAGCTTATAATGGGCTAAGTTGGGACACCCCTGCAGGGTATTATCTTTCGAAAGCCATGCCCGCGGTTATGTGGCAGATGGGAATTTGTTAATGTCCGGTTGTAGAGAACTTGACACTTGACTTAATAAAAATACATCAACCGTGTGTGTAGCCGTGATGGTCTCTTTTCGGCGGAGTCCGGGAAGTGAACATGGTCTGGGTTTTGTATGAACGTAAGTAGTTTCAGGATCACTTCTTGATCACTTCTAGCTTCTTGACCGATGCGTTGCTTCTCTTCTCGCTCTCATTTGCGTATGTTAGCCACCATATATGCTTAGTGCTTGCTGCAGCTCCACCTCATTACCCCATCCTTCCTATAACCTTAAATAGTCTTGATCTCGCGGGTGTGAGATTGCTGAGTCCTCGTGACTCACAGATTCTACCAAAACAGTTGCAGGTGCCGACGATACCAGTGCAGGCGACGCAACTGAGCTCAAGTGGGAGTTCGACGAGGAACTTGGTCGTTACTATGTGTCGTTTCCTGATGATCAGTAGTGGAGCCCAGTTGGGACGATCGGGGATCTAGCATTTGGGGTTATCTTCTTTTCATTTGGATTTGACCGTAGTCGGTCTATGTGTGTACTTTGGATGATGTATGAATTTATTTATGTATTGTGTGAAGTGGCGATTGTAAGCCAACTCTCTTTATCCCATTCTTGTTCATTACATGGGATTGTGTGAAGATGACCCTTCTTGCGACAAAACCTACAATGCGGTTATGCCTCTAAGTCGTGCCCCGACACGTGGGAGATATAGCCGCATCGTGGGCGTTACAAATGACATTGTGGCGTATAGACCCATTTGGGGGAGGCCGTAGTAGTTTTCAACAGACGACTACATAAAAGTTAAGCTGGCATACTTGGATACTCTCATGTGCGCATGTTATTCTCATTGTCATTTACCCTTCTATTATTTTCATTTTTCTACATTAAGATGGTTGTTATGTTGTGCACACTGTAGTTACACAGATACATAGGGCATCTCCAACATCGTCCCCCAGATCAGACTCACTATCCATCCCCGAACACATCCATGGACACGAATACGGGACCCAGCAATCCAACCTCATGCCCGAAACGTTCGCCCTATGTCTGGCCCCATCCGGATACATTTGAAGTGCAAATGTTGATCAATAGCAATTTAATGAGGAAAAAAGTGCATACATATGTGATCTTCACAACAAAAAAGGGTGGTTGTTCATATGTTTTTACATGCGCCCGAGCACAAATGTTTCAGACCATGCAAAATAATGTCAATTTTGGCCTCCCAAACTAGCCATTCGTGCCTCCTCCCTCTTACTCCACCGCCGGCTCGTCCATAGCGTCTGCCTCCCCCATCTCTACCGCCAAGTGCTTCAACATCCTTGCATGGACGGCTTGCACGGTCTTCGGCGCATTGGAATCCAACTCATCCATTTTAATGGTCAATATTTTGGTTTCCTCTTGAGCGGCCACGAGCTCAATCCTCCTCTCTTCAAGCTTGGCCTTATTCTCTTCGAGCCTGGTCTTCTTCTCTTCGAGGTTGATCTTTTTCTCTGTCGTCGCTAGGTAGATGTCAAATCTCTCCGACTTCTTTTCCGCCTTGACTCATTTCTCTTGATAGTCCTTGAGCTTATCTGTCATCTTCATAGTCCTTGAGCTTATCTGTCATCTTGGTTGTCTCCCCTTCTCACTTCTCCTTCTCCCCCACATACTCCCCTGGATCCCCCTTTTGACATTCTTGGCCAGCTCTCATTTTGTTGGGTCGATTGGATCACCATCTTCGCCTTCATTGCTGATGTTGGTGGTCTTCAAAGTATGGGCAATGGATAGGAGCCACTTGGGTTGCCTAGTGAACCTCAACCAAGAATGCATGAGGATGAAGTTCTTCTCCACTCAAGTACAACATAACTGTAGGGGGGCTAGCAAAAGAGAACACGGTAACAAGTTGCATATTCGTCCAAATTACCAACACATAGAGCATATCTGTCAAATGATCATGGACTATGAGATATGTGCACCACTCGGCGATCGGTTTATGAGTTGTATTGAGATGGCAGCAATACTTCCTCACGGATTCTTGGATAGTGTACCATGGATGGGTGAGCGACTTTGGCGTACGATCTCGGATCACTATATGTAGCTTGGAACAAAGCTCTTCACTAGCCAAGTTATGGCAACTTCCTCCATCTATGATGACTTGGATGGATCTTCCTTTAATTCCTGCTTTGGTATGTGTCGGTGTCAAAACCAGCAGATCTCGGGTAGGGGTTCCCGAACTGTGCATCTAAGGATCGAAGGTAACAGGAGGCGGGGGACACGATGTTTACCTAGGTTCGGGCCCTCTTAACGGAGGTAATACCCTACTTCCTGCTTGATTGACTTTGATGAGTATTGGAGTTACAAGAGTTGATCTACCTCGAGATCGTAATGGCTAAACCCTAGATGTCTAGCCTGTATGATTATGATCGCCCTACAGACTAAACCCTCCGGTTTATATAGACACTGGAAGGGGCTAGGGCTGTACAAGGTCGGTTTACAGAAGAAGGAAACTACACATCCGGACGTCCAACTTGCCATCCACGCAAAGGAGAGTCCCATCTGGACACGGGGGAAGGTCCTCGATCTTGTATATTCACGGCCCATCAATCCGACCCATATCACATAGCCCGGATGCCCGATGACCCCCTAGTCCAGGACTCCCTCAGTAGCCCCCGAACCAGGCTTCAATGACGATGTATCCGGCACGTAGATTGTCTTCGGCATTGCAAGGCGGGTTCCTCCTCCGAATATTCCAAAGCAATTTGAACAAAAGAACTGTATTCGGCGCAGTATCCGGCTTTTATATATTCGGTTCTGCCAGGTGGGCCCTCCATGATACTCTGGACAGCTTCGGCTTCACATTAAATATCATATCCTTCGACTTCTGTGTGACCATCGCCTCGACTTCCACGTGTCACACGAATACGAAGGGTCCAAGTGTTTTTACAGATAACACCCCGATGATGTAGGGAAGGCGTCTATTTAAGGAGATTGGATCTCAGATACCATTCCAAACCAGGCGAAAATCCTTAGAGCTGGCCATAGAGAACCACGCAAACATGGCTGGCGCTCCCAGTTCTTCCTCACGCCCTCACGGCCCTCAAAAAGGTGACTGGGAGAGCTGCTCAGTCTCCCACTATCGGATTTCAGGTTCCGGCAAAACCCTTAAGGTTCGAACTCTGGGGTGCGCACGAAGATCTCTCCCTCCCCCTAGCTCACTCTCTCACCACGATCTCAAAGCTTAGCTCGTCGAACTCGAAGAACAGGGGACACAAGAGTTTATACTGGTTCGGGCCACCGATGTGGTGTAATACTCTACTCCAGTGTGGTGTGGTGGATTGCCTTGTAGTCCGAGGATGAACAAGTACAAGGGAAGAACAACCTCCTGAGGACAGGTGTTCTTGAGCTTGGTGAGCTTGTGTGTGTGAGGGTGGAAAGGATCTGATCCAAAGTTCGTCCCCTTGCTAAGGTGGTGGCTAGTCCTATTTATAGAGGCCCCGGTCCTCTTCCCAAATGTTAGGCGGGAAGGGATCCCACAACGGCCAATTTGAAGGGGGACAACTAGCACAAGCTATGTTGACAAAAGGTGGTCTTCGCCTCCCAAAGGCTCTGGTAGTGACGCCGTCGTGGGCTCCGTGTTGACCTCCGTCCTGCCGTCCTGCTGGTCTTGGTCTCGTTGCACCGATATGGAAACCTTTGCCTGATGCCTCGGGACTCTTTGCCTGTGCCTGCTCCTTTAGCACCAAAGAGGAAACTAGTACTCTGCGTCCACTGGCGCCCGCCTGGCCTTGATCGTCATGGCTTGCGTCACGGGAACCTCAAGAGGTGCCCCTCTCCTTGATCTCTCTTCTCCTCGCAAGCCATCCTAGTGAGGCCGCCCCTGAGGAGGTCTTGTGTCGTCCGCCTCGCGAGGCTTGGCCTGTTGGAGATATGCCCTAGAGGCAATCATGCATGATGATATTTCTTATGTGTTTATGAATAAAGATAGTCCTTGGACATTATCAATGATGTGTATCAGCAAGTACGTGACTTGTTTGTGGGACTATGCATTGTATGATGACTGTCCTAAAACGTCCCTAGTCGAAAGGGCTGTGTGGACGCGCAGCCGACTAGACTAGCATATGACACGGTCGATGGCTTGGTCTCACTAGCCATGGGGCATTGGATGCTAACCGGATAATATGGACTTGGAAAGGTCTGGTCGGATTCGACGTAGTCGGATCCGCGTCGAGATAAGGTCCGAGTCGGATAGACCCAACTATGAGACGCAGCGATATGTCATCTGTGAGTCTCTAGTACAACATACGTTCTATGTCCTAAGACCTAAGCTGATGCATGTACTCGGGATGGTGACAGACTTGCTTTGGGCTGACCAAACGCTACTCCATAACTGGGTAGTTACAAAGGTAGGTTTCGGGTTTGTCTAGACCCATGCTGCGAGACGTGTTCGAGTAAGATGGGATTTGCCCCTTCGATCAGGGGAGATATACTCTGGGCCCCTCGTGTGATCCGACCAAGATAAGCATGGCCATGCGATTAGGATTATGAGGTAATCCGGTTTGTGGTCGGCATCACTGGAACAAGAAAGAGGTCAGGCTAGCACAAGGATGACAATCTCGCCTTGAGCCCAACAACATATATCATGAGGCAAAGGGAACAGAAGTGTGACATGTTATACAGGTTTGCCTAACCAACTTCATAGTCGTTTTGGTGTTCGGCATGCCTTGCTAGAGGCCGCTACCAACTGTGCAGTTCGGAGGTGATCTGAACTGTGACCAAGCCGGCTTGAACCTAAGGGGTCGCGCGCTTAAGGGAAGGAACCTACGAGGTCGGATCTGAGTACACTGGTCGGATGTGATCCGAGCTGTATTCGGATTGTGGCCGAGTAAACTTGTGGGCTTTAGGGTCCATGCGAGGCCCAAGTGTTGAGCTCGCGACAGACGCCTATATAAAGTGGAGGTGCGGCACACTCATGCAGTTGATCGCTTCGGCGCCGTCACTAGGGTCTGCATATGTTGCGAATAGACACCTCCACTCGTCGCTGACTGTGTGATCGGACCTAGTAGTCCGCCGCACGGTGTTCCTCCTGCACGCGCGGATACCATTAGAGGCACCTAAATTTTTTACCTTTTTTAGTAGCTTTTCAATGGCTTCTCTTGCCTTACCAGGAATGAGTGGTTTTGTCGCAGAATTAGTAGTATTTTTTGGACTAATTACTAGTCCAAAATTTCTGTCCGACGACCGGCTGTTCAAGGGAGATCGGACGAGGAGGAGACGATCCACGTGAACGTGCTGCCCCAACTCTTCTTCCGCTGCACGACACTGCGCGTCTAGTGGTAACGAACTGTGATCCATCTCCCGTAGCATGTTCTTGGTTGTTCTGCGCGTAGGAAAATTTTAATTTGCAGTCGACGCACCCTACCATAGAACCCAACTGTGGTATCAGAGCCTCTGCTATAGGATTTGGATTCAGATCGTATGCATATTAATATGTGGAGGCGGTAGATGAGATCTGTTGTCGTTGATAATATCGGCTATGTGCACGGTTGATGAGATCAACTGCACAGGGGGAATGATGTGGCTATGTTTTCTGATGATCGGAGTCGATGAGGTCGTGACACAACCTACCCCTACCGGTTGGTATCCACCATCGGGGTTAACAGTGAAATGTAAATCCGAATCGGAATCGCGATGATCGATAAGATCGGTCAGATCGGAAATTTCGGCGTGATCGGAGTTCAGATGTGATATGCGATTTCTGAAAATTCGGCGGGACCGCCGTGTGCGTAGCGCCTTTTATTTCGTACCCGACACTCGAACCGATAGAATGCGATTCTATGCATAACTTTATTTTGCAGGGTTTGATGTGAATAGTATGGCTCATATGTATGTGATGCATGTGTGTAAATTATACATGGCCTGCGTGTCATGTTTGTCAGCCGGCAGGAGCCAAAGTGTTGTCATTATATTGTATAACGACCTGCGTGTTGACTTGTGATTCTCTGTAAAATTCATTACTAGTTGTAGTAGTTGGATTATAGAGATCAGGTTGGTGGCTTGGCGTCCCGACGTGACAAACAAGATGGAGTTCCTAGATGGTCATCGGAGTCAGAGCCGACCTGTAAGAACATCCATGAAGGAGCCATACTATTTCAGAATATATGTTTATTTGTGATTGTTATGCTTCTTTGTTTCTATGCATGTTAAATTGGTAGAAAGATCCCTCATGAATATCAAGTGAATTGCCATCCCCGATGTTGCACCTTCGCACATCAAGTATGTCTAGTAGTGGGCTCATAAAATTGGGGTGCTGCTAGGTGTCCTTGAACTGAAGTGTTCGTGTCGGACACAGACATGCACTGCATCAGGTTAACTTGACAAGGCTATCAAAACGGTTTTGGGCCTTGTGGAAAAGGAGGTTGGGAGCCGGGGTATAAGATACCTACCCGACCGACAGGAGTCGTATAGAGATACGATTAGCAAGGAGTTGCTTACCGGATAGGCATGTTGTCTAGCAGTGATGCTAAAGCTCACTAGTCGCATGTGCTAGTCGGATCCTGAATCACTGAGAGTTTGCGGAGGGATGCCAACTTCAGTGGGAGTATTTCTGTTTAAGGCTAGAATTACTCTACATAAACACATTTCTTAGTGATTGCATATTTTTCTGTTGTAGATCAATGGCACCACCTGCTCAACCCAACTTTGCATTGAAATCAATTCTGGAAAAGGATAAAATGAATGGAACAAACTTTACCACCTGGTATAGAAATATGAGAATTGTTCTCAAAGCTTGATAAAAAGGAACATGTTCTAGAGGATCCACTTCAAGAGGAACCTGCCAATAATGCTAATACCACAACTAAGAATGCCTACCAGAAACTCGTTGATGAATCAACGAAGATCAGCTGTCTAATGCTGGCTTGTATGGAGCCCGATTTGCAACAACATTTAGAAAATGTTGAGGCTTACGATATGATCGAGAGTCTCAAGAGCATGTTTCAGACATAGGCTAGGACCGAAAGGTTCAACGTCCGGCGATCCTTGATGGATTGCATGCTAAAGGAAGGTGATCCACTGAGCCCACATGTGATCAAGATGATCGGATATGTGCAAGCTTTGGATAGGTTGGGCTTCCCGCTCTTGGATGAGCTGGCTACTGATGCAGTTCTGGGTTCTCTTCCACCCAGCTATGGGACGTTCATCTCGAACTATCATATGCATGGCATGGATAAGAAGCTCACTGAATTGCATGGGATGCTTAAGGTGGCAGAGCAGGATATTAAGAAAGGCATGCATCAAGTGTTGATGGTGCAGAAATCGGCTAAGTTCAAGAAGAGTTGGTCCAAGAAGAAGGCTAAGGCAAAGGGCACGGAGACGGTAACCTCCGCCGCTGCGCCGAAGTCTGGACCGGACTCGAAGACCATTTGCTATCATTGCAAGGAGACCGGTCACTCGAAGAGGAACTGTAGCAAGTGGCTTGCAGAGCATGGCAAGAAGGCCGGAAATGCTTCTTCAGGCAAAGGTACACTTGTTGCATATATTATAGACATTTACCTTGCTGACATACCTAGTAGCTCTTGGGTATTTGATACCGGATCGGTTGTTCATATTTGCAACTCAATGCAGGGGCTGATAAGAACTAGGCATGTGGCACAAGGGGAGATTGACATCAGGGTCGGCAACAAAGCGAGAGTTGCTGCATTGGAGGTCGACACGATGCAGCTCCAGCTTCCTTCTGGATTTATTTTGGAATTGAATAATTGTTATTACATTCCTGCACTTAGTCGAAACATTATTTCTGCCTCATGCTTGATGAATCAGGGTTATGAATTCAATTTAAAGGACAATGGTTGTTCGTTTTATTTGAATGGTATGTTCCACGGCTATGCACCCATTGTTGATGGGTTATTTTGTAACGCCCACGATGCGGCTATATCTCCCACGTGTCGAGGCACGACTTAGAGGCATAACCACATTGTGGTTTTGTCGCAAGAAGGGTCATCTTCACACAATCCCATGTAATGAACAAGAATGGGATAACGAGAGTTGGCTTACAATCGCCACTTCACATAATACATAAATATAATCCATACATCATCCAAAATACACACATAGACTGACTACGGTCAAAATCCATATGAAAATAAGATAACCCCAAATGCTAGATCCTCGATCGTCCCAACTGGGCTCCACTACTGATCATCAGGAAAAGAAACATAGTAACGATCACGTTCCTCGTCGAACTCCCACTTGAGGTCGATTTCGTCATCTACATTGGCATCGTCGACACCTGCAACTGTGTTGGTAGAATCTGTGAGTCACGAGGACTCAGCAATCTCACACCCGCGAGATCAAGACTATTTAAGCTTATAGGAAAGGATGGTGTAATGAGGTGGAACTGCAGCAGGCACTAAGCATATATGGTGGCTAGCATACGCAACAGAGATCGAGAAGAGAAGCAGCGGAACGGTCGTCAACTACTAATGACCAAGAAGTGATCCTGAACTCCTACTTACGTCAAACAGAACTCAAACCGTGTTCACTTCCCGGACTCTGCCGAGAAGAGACCATCACGGCTACACACGCGGTTGATGTATTTTAATTAAGTCAAGTGACAAGTTCTCTACAACCGGACATTAACAAATTCCCATCTGCCTCATAACCGCGAGCACGGCTTTCGAAAGATAATACCCTACAGGGGTGTCCCAACTTAGCCCATCATAAGCTCTCACGGTCAACGAAGGATAAACCTTCTCCCGGAAAGACCCGATCAGTCTCGGAATCCCGGTTTACAAGACATTTCGACAATGGTAAAACAAGACCAGCAAAGCCGCCCGAATGTGCCGACAAATCCCGATAGGAGCTGCACATATCTCGTTCTCAGGGCACACCGGATGAGCAGTCCGTACAACTAAAACCAATCCTCGAGTTTCCCCAAGGTGGCGCTGCAAAGGGCTCTAGTTTGGACCTGCACTCAGAGGAACAGTGGCCCGGGGGTTTAAATAAAGATGACCCTCGGGCTCGCGAAAACCCGGGGGAAAAGGCTTAGGTGGCAAATGGTAAAACCAAGGTTGGGCCTTGCTGGAGGAGTTTTATTCAAGGCGAACTGTCAAGGGGTCCCATAAATCACCCAACCGCGTAAGGAACGCAAACTCAAGGAACATAATCCCGGTATGACGGAAACTAGGGCGGCAAGAGTGGAACAAAACACCAGGCATAAGGCCGAGCCTTCCACCCTTTACCAAATATATAGATGCATTAATCAAATAAGAGATATTGTGATATTCCAAAAATATCCATGTTCCAACATGGAACCAACTTCAACTTCACCTGCAACTAGCAACGCTATAAGAAGGGCTGAGCAAAAGCGGTAACTTAGCCAAACAACGGTTTGCTAGAAAAGGATGGTTAGAGACTTGACATGGCAATATGGGAGGCATGATATAGCAAGTGGTAGGTAGCGCAGCATGGCAATAGAGCGAACAACTAGCAAAGCGAAGATAGAAGTGATTTCGAGGGTATGGTCATCTTGCCTGCAAGGTTCTCAGAGTTGTCGAAAGCTTGATCCTCGTAAGCGTACTCAACAGGTTCCTCGTTCACGAACTCGTCTCCCGGCTCTACCCAAGACAAGAACACAAGCAACGGAACCACAATCAATCACGGGAAAAGCACAAGCAACATGATGCACAACATGTATGATATGCGAGATGGGATATGCGATGCATATGCGTGCTCTGGAAGGAAAATGATGAACAAGGCAGTAACTTGGCAAACCAAGCATGCCACTGGAAAGATGAGATGATTTCGGTCGAAATCGATATAAAGATCACCGGAAACGGATGCACGGTTTGCAAATGGCAAGCAAAACAAGAATGACACGAATCTGCGATTAACAGCATGATAGCACATAGAATGCAACAAGTAACAATGCTACAACACTCCAACGTAGCAACAAAGCATCTGACAGTAATTTACAGGTGATGCTTGACAAAAGATGAACACTGAGCTATGGCTAGATCACAACATAACAGGTTCAAACAAGCATGTCAAAAGTGCAAAAGATATCAGGTTCACAGACTTGAGAGAAATTACTGGACATGCCTGAAACAGCATCAGGTAGCAATGTTCAGAGCACGGAATCGACATGCTACAGGAACTTAACATGGCAAAACAAGGCATGGCAATATTCTACTAAATGCATATGACAAAAGTCCCTTAATGACCATAAGCCAAAAAGGACCAGAAGATATGATGGAAACCATGTAAACATAGCAAGTTTCGTTAACAGGTTTCAGACTTAGCAGAAAACAGAGCATGGCAGAAACAATAATATGAAGGCATCTTTGTGAGCTTGATGCACTCATCACAAAGCAATCCCTGACGAAACAAGCATATCTACAGCAACATGGCATGTTTATGAAGCTATCCATGGCAAGAGAAAATACATAGCATGTATGGATCAACTACAACAAGCTTGGCAAAAATGAATAACACGTAAATAATCTGCCAGAAATATTTTATAGCAAAAGTAGAGCAAGATTGAGTCATGCTATGGCACTCCATAATTGCAAACAAGGGCAAATGGATCAATTACAACAATATCTACAAAACATCCTTACTGAACATCACCAAAATAAGCATGGATCTCTCTGTAGCTACATGGATACATAGCAACAAAATAACAGCAGTCACATACTTGGTAAAATTATTAAGTCCCTGAAAACAGAAACATCACGAAGCCTAGTTTGCATGCTTGTGCTAGTCACCATAGAGATCACAAAAATACATGGCATACACCCCTGTAAATATGGCAAGGCATACAACAAAACACATGTAGAGCTCATACTCATAAGATGCACAGATTAAATGCAACAAAAATAACAAAACCTTAAGTTCTGATAAGTAACAACAGATAACAGCAACTAGCACTCTTGCACCAGAGATTTGGGCATGAAGATGGACTCAAATGAACATGGTGCAATGGAACAAAATGTATAGCATCTAGAGACGAACATTTCGATATATTACACGCACGAAACGGAGCTATATGCAGAGAGTTATGATGCGATGAACAGGTGCACATATTGTAAAGGTTACGGGACTTGGCAGATATTAGAGGGGAGGAAAGTCAACGCACTGTGGTTTGGATCGAGATCTGGCGCCCGAGCTCGAGCTCGAGGCTGCCGGAGTAGAGGCGACCGCGGGGGCCGGAGGAGAGGAGAGAGAAGGCGGTCGGCGACCGGAGCTTGGGCGGAGGCGGCGGAGGAGGCGCGGCCCGAGGCGGGCTCGGGGGAGAGGCGCGGGGCGCGGCGCCGACGGGCGGAGGCGGTCGGCAGCGGCATGACGCCGGCGCGGCGAGGTGACGTGGCGGCGGGGCCGCGGCGGAGGGAGGCGAGGCGTCCGGGCGGCGGACGGGCCAGGCGGCGGCGCGGCGGGCTCGCGCGGGCCCCGGATGGGCTCCGCGGGCCGCGGGCGTACGGGCGGCGGCGGAGGGACATGTGGCGGCGTGCGATTGGGCGAGGGCGGCGGCGCGGGTTTGTCCGGCGCGCGGAGGGGGAGTGTTGAGGATATAACCATTAGAGTCACCCGCCCAGGAGGGGCCGGGTTACGTCATAATGGTCATCACGCGAAGCCTAGTACCGAGCTTGTCGTGGAATTGTCACGGCAGATGTCCTCGTGCTAGGACTTAGTCGTGGAGCCATCGCAACTAGGAAGCTTAAAGGGGTTAAACAGGACAAGGAACACGGGGGTTATACTGGTTCGGCCCCTTACGGTGAAGGTAAAAGCCTACGTCCAGTTGAGGTTGTATTGCTTATGGTTTCGATGACCAGGGAGCTTAATCGCTATGCCTGGCTCTCGATCAGATCTTTTTTCGTCCCTAAACCGCCGCCGGGTCGTCCCTTTATATAGAGAGGTTGACGCCCAGCGGCTCTCAGAGTCCCGGCCGGCTCATAAGAGTGTCCGGCTCGGACTCTTATCTATTCTTGCCTTACACTACAAGTTTTACCCTAACGGCGGCTAATGCTATGGGCCTTAAGCCATCTCCGGGTCTTGGGCCCGTTATTGACCCGCCGTCTTCATCTTTGGTACTGGGATTCGCGTAGTAACCATCATGAGTAACCCGGCCCCTCCTGGGCGGGTGACTCCAACGGTTATATCCTCAACATTAGGCCCCAGATTGATTTGAGCCGGCTCATGTCAATCTTCAATCCTTTCGATAGAAAATCTTCCGGCTTACAATTGTGTGAAGGCTGTAACCCGTCGTGATGTCATCTTCTGGATTCCGGGTAACCCGCCGTGACGTCATCTTGCATTAAGTTAAATTTTTTATTCTGTCATATCTCCAACGGATCTTATCTTTAATGGCCATCCCGAAAACCGAGGCGCCTTTGTGGTGAGATAATCACGCCGTGACCTCCTCGTTTCTCGCGCCCACTTATGAGCCTCGCCTTATAAATAGTCCGGCCCGATGAGCCTCCAGCCACTCGTCACCTCCATCTTCTTCTTCCTCTCGCCACTGTGCCGCGCTCAAGCTCCACCGCCGCCACCGCGGGTCTTCTTGTCTTCACCAACTCAGGCCGCTGCATCAACCTGACGTGACCAGATAAACGGCGGCGATGTCCGCAACTCTCCAGCACCCGTAAGTCCTTGCTACTCCGTAGAATAGATCCGCATTAGGGTTCCTGCTGTTCTTCCCGTGTTCGTCGCCGTTCATCGCGAGCTCTTGGTAGATTTCATTATTACCACCTTTTCTCGATCTTTAGACTGCACAAAACTGCTGCGGTTGCTGTTTCACTCCCATTCCCAATGTACATAGATCCCCTTTCTTTGCAAAAAGGCTCCGTTCAAACCCTCGAACTTTTTCTGTGTCTGTGTTAGGTCTAGAAACTTTTCCTTTTAGCCAACCGTTTGATCCAAAATAATTACTGCGATCTGTGAAACTTGTTTTCACCACACTTAGTGAAAAATTGCCTCTGCTGAACTATGGCGGCTTATGTTTCCGGCTCAAAAGAAGCCATGCGCCGTAAATTTTCCGGCTCATTTATGATAAAGCTGTAGACAATTTGAATTACTCACGAATACTTGCAACGGTTTAGATAACCCGATGCAATTAACCATATGTCATTAGGCCCCTCTCATAAGCCGCCATTGGAATATTAAACTGTAAACGTCGGCCGGCTTATAATTGAACCGGACATTTTCCTTTTGTCATAGGCTTCGTCTTTCACAATGCCTCCCAAAGCTCCCAAGGCACCCATCACGTGCAACTGGATGAGGTCCAACGTCACCGACGACACCTTAGCTGATTTCGTAAAGACGGGTTACTTGCCCAAGAAAGAAATCATGTCTTATCGTGCCCCTGATCCGTCAGAGGAGAGACCACAACCAAGGGATGGGGAGGTGGTGATATTTGCGGATCACATGAGCCGGGGCTTCGCACCGCCCGGCTCAAAATTCTTTAGAGATGTGCTGAATTTCTTTGATCTGCGGCCACAAGACATAGGACCCAACTCCGTGTCAAATATATGCAACTTCCAAGTATTCTGCGAAGTCTATCTTGGAGAAGAGCCCAGCCTGCTGCTCTTTAGAGAGCTCTTTTATCTGAACCGCCAGAACGAGTGCGCCAACGGGCCGAGCCTGGAACTTGGTGGAATCCCCATTCAGCGACGGAGAGACTGCCTTTTTCCTTACGCTGAGCCGCCAAGCCACCCAAAGGACTGGAACCAGACGTGGTTCTACTGCCAAGACACTTCGCCGGCTGACGAGAGCCCGCTGCCCGGCTTTCGTCCCTCGCGTCTGGAACCAAATCACCCTCTGCCAGACAAGCTATCTCAGGCGGAGCGCCAACCTCTGATCCCCACCATCAATAAGATCAAGGCTCTCCTGGGAAACGGCCTCAACGGCATTGACCTGGTCCGGGTTTGGATCTCCTGGCGGGTGATCCCTTTGAGCCGCCGCCCCGGCTTGATGTGTGCTTATACGGGCTGGAAGGATGACCCTCTGCGGCACAGCCCCAATGATCTTCCTGAAGATGTTGTGGATGACATGACCAAGTCTCTCCTGAATGAGAGCTTAGCCGACTGTGGGAGGACCGGCTTGAACCCCTTCTGCCAGGCTAACCCGGCTCCGGCGGTAAATCACTGACCTGAATCCCTTCGTTTTCCTTTTAATAGTTTCCATCTGAACCTTACACTACTAAAAAAAGGCTTACTAGTGGCGCACCAGTTTTGCCTAGTAATGGCGCACTACTGGTGCGCCACTAGCATCACGCCACTAGTAATTTTTACTAATGGCGCACCGCTGGTGCGCCATTAGTATCTGGTACTCTAATGGCGCACCGGGCAGTGCGCCATTAGTATAGGCCACGGTGCGCCATTAGTATGCCTTCCAGGGGGCCATATATACCCATGTGCTTTGCCATACTAATGGCGCACTCAGTGTGATGCGCCATTAGTATCCTTCGGCATACTAATGGCGCACTGCTGGGTGATGCGTCATTAGTACCCTCTGGCATACTAATGGCGCACTGCTCTGGGATGCGCCATTAGTATCCTTTGGCATACTAATGGCGCACGTTGGCGTGATGCGCCATTAGTATGTATATTAGGGATTATTTTTTTCTTTTCTGATTTTTGCACAGATTACAAAATATATTATTGGACAGAAAATAAGCAGCAGGACACCAACATCAGATTCATCGAATACAATATAAGATTAGTCTCCGAATACAATTCATCATATTAGTCTCCGAATTCAAAAGACCGAACGAAGATAGAACATTACAAGTCTCGAGACCGCGAGTAGCGAGTTTGTCTTCACATTACAAGTCGATATCGATCATCTAAACTACCATCACATAGAAGAGAGATGCGGTCATCACGATGAGCATCATCGCGATGAAACTGGTCTTCATCCGGTTCCTCCAACGCTCCCTCCTCTCTCCCGCTACATAGCGCGCGTATCTAGATTCCGCCTCCGCCCTAGTGGTGTACCCTTTGTAACTGTTACCGCTGAAACGGTGAACCTGTCTCCGACACTCCTCCCAGTCGTCATAGACTCCGGGAACCTTACCCTTGTACACGACATACGACGGCATCTCTATGCACTAGCCAAACAACAGACAATACATAAGCAATATATAAGTATGCAACAAAAGGATCGGAAGAGAAAAGCAAGACATTAATAGCACGATTCATGGTCCTACTAACAAATAGCACGATTCATGTTTGGGCGCCGTTGGATGCCCGTCGGAGTTCACTTCAGTAAATTCCTCCTTGACGGTGCCGAGCACGTTCGGGCGCCGGTCCTTCTGTTGCCTCTTCGGTTGGCTGCCATCTGTGCGTGCACCGCCATCATCAGTGGTGGCATCCTCGGCGGCACCATCAGCGGTGTCATCCCCGACGCCACTAGGGGTTGTGTAGTCAGGATCGGTGTCTTCCGCGGCGTCCTCATAGCGGTGAGGTTCTTCCTCCATCTCCTGGGACAGCTCCCAGAATTGCTTGCCGCCCGAACCGCCGGCCTCATCGTTGTGGGCCATGTTTCGCTCTAAATAGGAAAAAAGTTTGGTCAAAAAGTTGGTTATTGTCAAGGAACAAGATCTCTAAGTTGACCAAATAACCTAATTCTCGAGGAATGTCGCCAAAAAGATGGTTATTGTCAAGGAACAATTGAGAGATGTTTGTGATATTGCCTAGGTGTTTTGGGATGGAACCTGTTAGTGTGTTGTTGCTAGGTGTTGTGGGATGGAACCAGTAGCTTCCTTGCAACCCACAAAAGAGAAAGGAAAAGGGGTGAAAAGGGGGAGATGGTTAGCTTTGATGAGCAGGCAACATCTTCCTAACCCCCTTCTTCTTGTCTCCTCTCACTATCTCTCTCACACACATGGCAAGCAAGGGTGTCTGAGTGTGTGAAAAAATACTAAACTAATCCAACACTAAAGCACTAGATCACTACTATTGGTTGATGTCAAGATACATGCTGATTAATTTTTGTTTCGGTTGAGAATCGGGCACCTTCTAGGTCAAGAAAATTGGGCATGACCTTTGCTAATTTTCTTGACCTAGGAGGGCCCCAATCTCAACTGAAATGGAAATTAATCAACATTTCAGGAGAAAGGGGTAACGAAGTGATGGGGCAAATGTGCCGGGCACCACAATGTGATCACAGAAACAAAGCAGCACCACTGGTGTTGGATTCACAGTGTAAATGATGGATGAAAAGGCCACAGACCATATGGTCCTCTGCTTTCATATGGACAAAATAAAAGTTCACATGAATGGCTACTTGACTGAATGGTGCCAGGTAAACAAACTCCCAAAGTCCACTAGCAGATCCAAGATCTAATTCTATTACACACAACATAGCAATTTAAGAGAATTAGAATAAGGATAGTAGGAAATGAAAAAGAATTATGCTCAAAGAACAATGGTAACAGCAAAATATTGAAACCTTTGGTAAGCATTATATTACAAAAAAACAAGATATGTAGTACCACACAATATCCATAACCAGAAAACAAGACATGCATATTCTTAGGCAGAGTAAAATAGTCCTGCATTCTTGGCAGTTGTCTGCTAGTGATGTGCCTCATCATCATATCATAAGTAAAATTCTTATTCTTATTCTTATTTACTCCTTGCATTTTCATTCTTCTTCTTACTGTCAAAATTCAGAGTAAATTCTAGCCTTATTTGTACTGCTTGTGCTTGTAGTAGTAAGATTCAGGAGTAGGAGATCACAAAAGTACAGTCCACAGGTTACTCCAAGTTTCTGTATTTTCAGTAAATTTTCTGTAAGAAAAGAACTAAAAGAAAAGAAATCCTAGGGTTAAAAAATCTGGAGCAAGTCCTAGCAGAACCACAAAATGTTCATCTACTCCTAGGATGTCCTGTTCATAATTCTAGTTCATGTCCTAGGATATGCTATTCATAATTGTTAATCCAAACAGCAGATACACAAGCACTGGATTTTACAAATGTCCAAACAGTGTCATATCTGAAATGTATGATTTTCAGTAGCAGAGATTCAGAGTCATTAGTTTTGAGTGTACATCATGAAAAACCTAGAGGACGCCGGCGGGGAGAGAAACCTAGGGGGAAGGAGGGGAGGAGAGAGGAGGAATCACCTAGAGGACGCCGACGTCGAGGAGGCTGCGGGCGGCGATCCGGAGGAAGGGGCCCGTGATGTCGTCGGCGTCCTTGGCCGCCTTCTTGACCTTTCGAGCAGAAGAAGGCACGGGTGGTGAGAGGAGGAGGAGGAGAAGCTAGGGGGATGGGGGAAGGGAGGGAGGGGACGTACGTGCTGGGGCGGGGGTGGAGTCCGGCGGGGGTCGGGGCGGCGGCGTCGAGGCAGCGCAAGACCACAGCGGCGGACGACGTGCATGTGCGGTGGACGGAGGGGGCGGAGCAAGGGGGCGGCGGCGTACGGTTGGGGTCGAGGAGTGGGGGATCTGGCGAGCGAGGGAGGGAGGGAGGCGACAGTGCGAGGGGAACAAGTACGTCGATTCTAATGGCGCACCTCCCCCTGGTGCGCCATAAGTACGTCGATTCTAATGGCGCACCTCCCCCTGGTGCGCCATTAGAATTTTGTTTTACTTACTAGCCCGACTGGTCAGGTTATATTCCACCTAACCCTATCTCCATCGGAACACGCCGACTAGCCCGACTGGTCAGCACGCAACACACACACTAGGAGTTCCTGGGTTCGATTCCCAGGCTCCCCAATTTTTGTTTTTATGCATTTAAAATGCTGTTTGATATTTATTTGTGTTTAAATATGTTCAAACTTGTTTAAATCATAACAGTAATATTTTTTTTATAAAAACAGTAATGATTTTTTAAAAAATATCATCAAATTTGTTATTTGAAAATATAATCAAATTTGCTTTTTTTTTTGCAAATTTAGTTGCATTCATTTGTGACGGTGGAGCGGGCCGGGGAGGGTGTGGGGGGTCGTCGGCGACGGCCGGTGGAGCGGGGGAGGGTGCGGTGGGTCGTCGGCGGCGGTGGATTGGGGGAGGGTGCGGGGGGTCGGCGGCGGCGGCCGGTGGAGCGGGGGAGATGGTGCCCATGAAATACAATCGAGAAATGAAGGCTACAATTTAAATACAATCGATCTTAGCTAGCTATCTGTTCACAATTTTCTTGCCCTTATTTTTCGTAAATGGAGTTCTTCTCTTGAACGGACGTCCTTTAGGTAGGGTGGTCTTGCTTCTTCTTGTGGTGTATGCTAATACTTCATCGTCGTCGTCATGTTCCATCTTTGGGTCGCCGTACTTGTCGAAGTCTTGCTCATTGGCGACTCCATCCATTCCGATGATCTTCCTTTTGCCTCTCCTCACGACAACACGACTGGGCTTTGATGGGTCGGTAATGAAGAAGCATTGGTCCACTTGGGAAGCCAGTACCCATGGCTCATTTTTCGCGGTGACGTTCGCGCCTACGGTCTTGGATTTGGCTTCGGGTATAACCATGGTGGTGAAATACCGGTCTTCTTTTATGACGCTCTTGGCCCATCTGACACGGAACATCGGGACCTTCTCTCCAGCGTAGCTCAGCTCCCAGATCTCCTCGATCCTTCCGTAGTATCTATCCTTGTCGTTACCGGTGTAGGATTCCATCGTTACCCCGGAGTTCTGATAACCATCGCTCTTCATGTCCTTGTCCTCGGTGTAGAATGTGTAGCCGTTGATATCGTACGCCTCATACGTCATCAGGTTGTGCTCGGCGCCCTGTGACAAGGCGAATATGAGTTGTTCTTCCGCGGAAGAATCCTCATGTAAAGGGTACGACAGAAGCTTCTGCTTGAACCAACGCGTGAAACATGAGTTGTGCTCTTTGGTTATATCTCCGTCTGTCCTCTGTTGGCCTCGGTCATTGTACGTCTTCTCAATAAACGTTTTGTGCTCTACCACCCAAGGATCGACCACGTCTATGTGTTGTAGCGCGACTAGGTTTGCTCTTTCAAAGTCGGCGAGTCGACCATCGAAGTCGACATGCATTTCGCGGCGACCCTCACGGTGACCCCATCCAGCGAGCCTGCCGAGGTGCCTGTTGACAGGCAGACCAACGAGGTTCTCAATGCCTAGATAATTCGTGCAGTAGGAGATGCACTCTTCGGTCAAAAAGCCCCTGGCTATGCTTCCCTCTGGACGTGACATGTTGCGAACGTATCCTTTGATGACACCATTCATCCTTTCGAATGGCATCATGCTGTGCAGGAACGTCGGCCCGAGTTGGATGATATCCTCCACGATATGGACCAGCAGATGCACCATAACGTCGAAGAATGCGGGAGGGAAGTACATCTCAAGCTCGCATAGTATCACCACGATCTCTTCCTGTAGCCTTCTGAGTTGCCTCACGCCAACCGACTTCCGAGAGATGACGTCGAAAAAGTTGCATAGGCCAAATAGCGTTTCACGGACGTGCGCGTCCATGATCCCACGGATTGCAACTGGAAGTATCTGCGTCATCAGCACGTGACAGTCGTGAGACTTCATCCCGCTGAACTTCTGCTTCACTGAGTCTACGTATCTGCTTATCTTCCCCGCGTAACCGTAAGGAAGTTTTACTCCTACGAGGCAGGTGAAAAACTGACCGATCTCCTCCTGACTTAGAGTGAAGCACGCGGGAGGGAAGTCATTTCCGGTCTTCTTGGCCTTTTTGCCTTTGCGATGACTTTCCGTGTCCTGCTTCGCCTCATCATCATCATCATCATTAGCGTGAAGCTCCTCCCTGATGCCCATTGATTTCAAGTCTGCCCTTCCTTTCGGCCCATCTTTGGTCCTCTCTGGCATGTTGAGCAGGGTACCAAGCAGACTCTCGCACACGTTCTTCGTGATATGCATGACATCAAGGCTGTGAGGCACACGGTGGATCTTCCAGTACGGCAAGTCCCAGAAAACAGACCTCGTTTTCCATACCTTCAGCAGTGGCTCTGGCGCCTTTCGCTTCTTTCCCGGCTCTGGCGCCTTTTGCTTCTTTCCCGGCAGTGGGCAATCTTTCCAATTTTTCAACAGCTCATCTATTTCCTCGCCGCTCCTCGTACGCGGGCGTCTTCGGGGTTCGGTTTCACCATCGAATAGATCCTTGCGTTTCCTCCACGGGTCATCGTCGCGAAGCCACCTTCGATGTCCCATGAACACGGTTTTCGAAGACCCGGGATCTCTATCTAGCTGGCGATATGTTGTGTCATCCATGCACCTGACAGATCCAGAAAATCCGTGGACCACCTGCCCCGCGAGATATCCGAAACCGAGATAGTCGTGCACCGTCGTGAGCAGTGCGGCTCTCATAGGGAAATATTCTTTCTCTGCGGCATCCCACGTATTGGCTGGCGTTTTCCACAGCGTGTCTAGCTCCTCTTCCAGCAGCCCCAGATACAGACTGATGTCGTTCCCTGGTTGTTTCGGCCCTTCAATTAGCATACTCATGTGAATGTACTTCCTCTTCATGCACAACCAGGGGGGAAGGTTGTACATCCACACAAACATAGGCCAGGTGCTATGTGTGCTTCTCTGGCTGCCAAACGGATTGACTCCATCGGTGCTCGCGCCCAGCACGATGTTCCTTGGATCGTTCCCAAATTCTGGGTGTTCGAAGTTCAACGCTTGCCACTGGCTCCCATCCTTAGGGTGACTCAGCATCTTGTCTTTTTTATTTATCTCCGGATCATTTGCGTCATCTTCTCGCTTCTTCTCCTCCCTATCCGCGTGCCAACGCAGGAGCTTTGCTACCTTAGGGTCCGCAAAATACCGCTGCAGACGAGGAGTGATCGGAAAGTACCACACCACTTTTCGAGGAGCTTTCTTCCTCTTCTTGTATCGAGTGACGCCGCACACCGGACATATGGTAGACTCCGTGTGCTCGTCCTGATAAATGATGCAATTGTTCATGCACACATGGTATTTCACGTGCGGTAAATCCAGAGGACACACGATTTTCTTCGCCTCCTCGAAACTGGTCGGGCACTTGTTCCCCTTGGGAAGACGTTCGTGCCAGAATGACATGTTCTCGTCGAAGCATGCGTCGGTCATTTTGTGCTTTACCTTCATCTCCAGAGCCATGAGCGTTACTTTCAGGCAGGTATCCTCGGGCCTGCATCCTTCATACAATGGAGTAACCGCGTCTATCTCCAGTTGATCCAGGTTGGCTTTCTCTCGGGCGGCAGCTCTTGCGTTATCCGTCTGCTTGAGAAGCAGCTCTTGAATATGAGGGTCCTGCACCCAGCCCATCGATGGTCCATCGTCGTCTGCTCCGTCGGCATCTTCATCTTCATGATCATGCCCTTCGTCTGCTCCCGCATCTTCCTCATCATCATGTCCGACATATTCTACATGATGACTGTGTACAACATCACCGTCGTGATCATGTCCTGGAGATTCTTCGTCTTCTCGCCCGCCCGAGCCGCGGTGGTTGTCTTGCTGCCCATCCTCATTTCTTGCCCGACCCCCATGGACGACTTCATAGTCATCTTCATCACCTTGCCACCGATAGCCATCCATGAAACCACGCAAGAGCAGGTGGTCCCGCACCTGCCCGGAATCCGGGTCCGCAATAAGGCTCTTCAGCTTGCATCTTCGACACGGACATCTTATCTCCGTCTCGTTCTTTTCAAGCATCTCGGCCTTCGCGGAGCTCAAAAACCTATTCACGATGCCTTCGATCATCGTGCAGACCATGGTCACCCGCGGGGTAGAGCAAAACGATATTTTAGAACCAAGAAAAAATTTGGCATGACTTTCCCTAAAAATAGGACCAAAAAGAATGCATAGTGCCAAAATTCTCGCCGAAACGGAAATGAATCAACATTCCGGAAAAATATTGGCAACTATCGCATTTCAAATACCGGTACCTGCAAACACAAACATATATGCAACACCACAAACATATGCAACACCACAAACATACATAGATCTAGCTAGGACATAAAAAGTGCATGTGCACGTTGTTGGAGGGAGAACAACATAAAGATAGCTTCCCCCTTACTTACCTATCAAAAAAAGGGGCTTTAACCACGTAATTTGGATGAATTTATGGTGCAAATGAGGTGAGGAGGAGGAGGCAGCCGAGACAAGCTTGGAGGAGGGAGGAGAGAATGAAGTGGGGAAAGTGAGTGGGTAGGTGTGGCTGTCCAAAATATCTAGCTCGTCCCAGGTTACTAATGGCGCACCACCACATAATGCGCCATTAGTAACCCTGGTTACTAATGGCGCACCTGCTGGTGGTGCGCCATTAGTAGTTTTGCAAAAAAACACTAATGGCGCATGGGGGAGCAGTGCGCCATTACTAGCAGTGCGCCATTACTAGCTTAAACTAGTAATGGCGCACTGCCCCAGGTGCGCCATTAGTAGTTTTGCAAAAAAGTAAAAAATAAAAAATATATTTTAGTGGCGCACTATGTTGCTGGTGCGCCATTACTAGTTACAACTAGTAATGGCGCACTATGTCCTAGTGCGCCATTAGTATGTCTGGCAAAATAAAATAAAATAAAATTTGTTACTAATGGCGCACCGCGTGTCTGGTGCGCCATTAGTGTTTTTCACACTAATGGCGCACCAGCACACGGTGCGCCACTGCTACATAGCAATGGCGCACCACATGTCTGGTGCGCCATTAGTGGCCATTCCATCTATAGCCCTTTTCCTAGTAGTGTTAAGAAATCTTTGCTGCATGTTTCAGGCTAATGACAAATTCTGGAGGGTCAAATATGACCATGAAGCGGCCAAAAAGGCCAGGAAGGCTAAGAAAGCCGCCAGGAGAGCCGCTCCCCGCAAGAAGGGAAGCAGGCTACCACCTCAGAGCTGCTTCAACTAAGTGACAGCTCCGAGTCAGAGGTAACCCCTGAATCCGTAAGCTCTTGTTTTGTTTCTTGTTTATTCCTATCCACCTTATTGATACTGATCATCAGTAGGATGATACCGGAGCAAGTAACCCGGTGACTGAAGAGGTAATGACACTTTCCTCCGACTCGGAGCCCTTGCCAAGGCTGAAAGTCCGAAGAGTAACCCGGAAAGTAAGATTTTCACATCCTTTAGCTTATCAAGATCCTCAATTTCTTTTGAAGCAACAGATCCATGAGAGCCGGCGGCACACCCGGACCAACAAGGATGCTGACCTCTCCTCCGGCTTACCTGAGGCGTCAAGGAAGCGCCAGACCGAGGTTATCTCCAACTTATATCCTTGTCATCCTTTGGCAGGTGTTATACGTCAACCGCTCAACTCTTCTGATTCAAATTATCAGGAAACTTCACCTTCCTCTGGCGACTCTATGCAATCGAACCCGCCAGCTTTCAAGACCATACCCGGGTAATGATGATCATCTCTTGTTGTGCTTATCTTTACTCATACCTTTGTACTAACCTTTTGTTCTCTCAGTGCCCAGGCAAAGCTCAGCAAGAGGGCGAAGAAGAATAAACCGGTCGAAGAGCCGGTCTTGACTGAGCCGGAGGTTTCAGCTCAAGAGCCGCCAGCTGCCTCTGCTCCTGAAGCCACCTCTCCAACCGATGAGCCGGCCATAGAAACTTCTACCAACCCGGACATCTCAAGTCCGGCTCAGCCGGCCGATGACCCAGACGTGGTAATCACCCGGACGGAGTTTATCGAGCCGGGGAGACCAACTGCGTTGGCTAAGTGCTCTGCCAAAGAAGAGTTGCTAGAGCGCCGCAGGACCAAGCTGGACGTCACCAACTACGCTAACCTTAGCATTGGAGATATCATCTCTGGCTATGTCAATCAGGTGCACAGCAGCCGGGACTTGGAGATCGACATGGTGAAGCAGATACAGCAGAAGTCTGAGGTACCACTCTATTGCTTACTGTTTAGTCATCTTTGCCATACTCTAGCCTCCAAGTCTACTACTTATGATAAAATATGTTGTAGACTTATTTTCCGGCTTACTCTCATGAACCGGTAATTTTGTAGATAGAAACTGTCAACATGCATTAGCCCCCAAGTGCCAAGTGTCTTTGCTTGGAAAGTGCTTGGGACTTTAAAATTGCATAATAATTATTCATACTATAACCCGGAAATTGTACAGGCTGCTTGCAAGAAGTTTGAGGCTGATATCTCTGATCTGAAGAAACACCTGAAGACTCAGGAAACTGAGACCCGGAAGGCCAACGCCAAATTTGAATCCAGCATTGCTGCTCAAGAAATGCTGAAGAAAAAGTTTGAAGTTGAAAGGAAGACTTGGGCCGAAGAGAAGGCTGCTCTTGTAAGCCGGGCCGAACAGGCGGAGAAGGCTCTGACGGAGAGAACCGCCGAACTCTCCGGCTTAAAACGCCATGTGTCCCAAATGGTTGCCGCAATCTTCGGTAAGTCCTTCTGCCGGCTTTGAGCAAGTTTACAGTCTTTATGTCTCATAACTCCATCATTGATAACGGCTTATCTTACTTTTTTAAATAGGCCCCAGAAGCGCCAACCTTAATCAGAATGTGCTGACCAAGCTGAAGGCCGTGTACACCCTGGTGGAGCAACTCTACACCGGGTCACAACGCGCTTTGGCCGTGGTGGCCCAGGTTCCGACTCACCTGGCGGACGTACTTCGCCGGCTCGCCGTTCTTCCTCAGCGTTTCCAAGAGCTGCGACGGGCCTCTGCAAGAGCCTGAGCCATAGCTGCTCTGAGCCGGGCCAAGGCTTTCCTACCGGAGCTAGACCCGGCTGACATTGCACTTGGATACCCTAGCTTGAAGGAAGACGGCGCCCCCTTCGACCAAATAGACTTTGCTGCCTGTGTGAAGATCGTGCGCCCGGTGGCCACCCTGATTGGGAATGATACTGATCTGACCAAGTACCAGCCGGGCTACGACGCAGAAAATCAGAGGATCCCCACTCCGCGTTATGAAGCCATCAGCTTGGTCCCGCCGACTCGTAAGCACACCTTTGCCCCAGACATTGACCCGGCCGGGTTAATTGACGAGGAGGCTCAATTTGAAGCTCTGAGCGGCATTGACTGGAAATCGTCAACCTTCCAGGTCATAGGAGCAGCCGGAGGTGCGGAGAGGGATGAGCCGGAAGCTTTGACTCGGCAAGCATCTTGACTTTTCAAAGCGGCCCATGATTATGCTTGTTAAACAATGCTTCACCCTTTTGGACTCGGGGAGTCTTGTAATAGAGTAGGACCAACACTTTAACTTTGTCGTGCCGTCGTGCACGTGTTGAATGCTTAACTCCATTGAAGTGGCTTCCTTATATTCCTCCGGGTCATAATTGATCATTTATTTTCTTTAAGCTCGAATAGCTGTCTTTAACCATCCTGCACAGAAAAACAAGTCACAAGTCTCTAGGCGGCTTATCGCACTGAGAATTATAGTCTCATACACATAACCCGGAATATGAATCTAAGTCACCAAAGACTGGTCCTCAATTGTGTCCTTGATGTAACCATAATAGCATACTTACAAGCCTTCAAGTATGCATCCGGCTTATGTAACCCGGATAATAAGGTTGGTACTTCAACTCCGGTGTACCAGTCTTGATAATGCTGATTGTGTGTGACTAACACTGTGAATCAAAATTAAGCCGGCGGAGTGAGAACCGCCATGCACACTATTGAGACAATCAGAAGAACTCATTGTAAATCAGAAAAAAATTAGGGGCTTCCGGTTCGAATACGACCAGAGACCCGTCCCAAAGGGGTTATGCTAAGATTCGAATGAGATCATATAGCCCCCAGTGGGTTTGGCGATGCCAATCAAGAGGGTACAAACAGCTATGTTCTCTTTGGTTCGAATACGACCCATGTTTGAACAGGAAGCCCCCAAATAACCTTAAAAGTTGTTTAACGACGCTGATTCGAATACGATCCATGTCGGTTCCCAAAGGGGGTTAAGCTATGATTCAAATATGATCAAGGAAACTCCCCGATGTGCTCGGCAGTGTGCCAATCAAGTGGGTATCGACAGCTATGTTCTCTTTGGTTCGAATACGACCTATGTTTGAACAGGAAGCCCCCAGGTGATCATACTGTTAACGGCTAGATTCGAATACGATCGTAAGCCGGATCCACCTCCAAGTGACCATGTAATGCTGCAATGGAAATAACACATGTACCTTTGGAGGAGAAAAGGACAGAGGTCCTGCTTTATTATGTATCATAATATATACATGGCTACAGCAATATGTATATTATGAGAGCCGGCGGCTCAAGTGTAATAAGGCCGAAGCTGAGCTATGTTCCACGGCCGACGGGTCTCTTCCTCCGACTTGCGTGAATCTTTGTGCTCCCGAATGTCGATGAGGTAGTATGACCCGTTGTGCAAATTCTTGCTGACCACAAAGGGCCCTTCCCAAGGCGGGGATAACTTGTGTGCATCTGTTTGATCTTGGATGAGCCGAAGCACCAGATCACCTTCCTGGAAGACCCGGGACTTAACCCGGCGGCTGTGATAACGGCGCAGGTCTTGTTGGTAAATTGCTGAGCGGGCTGCTGCCACATCACGCTGTTCGTACAACAAGTCAAGAGCATCTTGGCGCGCCTGTTCATTATCCGCCTCAACATAAGCCGCCACTCGAGGCGAGTCATGACGGATGTCACTGGGGAGGACTGCTTCTGCTCCATAAACCATGAAGAAAGGCATGTAACCCGTAGACCTGTTAGGAGTAGTATTGATGCTCCATAACACGGAGGGTAACTCCTCCACCCAACAACCCGGCGTCCGTTGCAAAGGGACCAAAAGCCGGGGCTTGATGCCTTTCAGAATCTCCTGATTAGCTCTCTCAGCTTGACCATTGGATTGGGGGTGAGCCACTGATGAAACGTCAAGTCGAATATGCTCTCGTTGGCAAAACTCCTCCATGGCGCCCTTGGACAGATTGGTACCATTGTCAGTTATAATGCTGTGTGGAGAGCCAAAGCGAAATATCACCCTTTTCATGAACTGAACCGCCGTGGCTGCGTCACACTTGCTAACTGGCTCTGCCTCAACCCACTTTGTGAACTTGTCAACTGCCACTAAGAGGTGGGTCTTTTTATCCTTGGACCTTTTAAAAGGCCCAACCATGTCAAGCCCCCAGACCGCAAACGGCCAAGTAATTGGAATCATCCTTAACTCCTGAGCCGGCACATGGGCCCGTCGCGAGAACCTCTGGCAACCATCACATTTACTGACCAAGTCCTCCGCATCAGCATGAGCCGTAAGCCAATAAAAACCATGACAAAAAGCCTTGGCCACAAGGGATTTTGAGCCGGCATGATGGCCACAATCCCCTTCGTGAATCTCACGCAGGATTTCTTGACCTTCCTCAGGGAGACACAACGCTGGAACGCTCCCGTAACACTACGGCGATGCAGCTCACCATTGATAACAACCATTGACTTAGACCGCCGGGTTATTTGTCTGGCCAAAGTTTCATCCTCAGGCAAATCTCCCCGGGTCATGTATGCCAAATACGGTACAGTCCAGTCTGGGGTGATGTGGAGAGCCGCCACCAACTGTGCCTCCGGGTCAGGGACAGCCAAGTCTTCCTCTGTGGCTACCTTAACAGAAGGGTTATGCAAGATGTCCAGGAAAGTATTAGGCGGCACCGGCTTTCGCTGAGAGCCTAGCTGGCTTAAGGCGTCTGCCGCCTCATTCTTCCTGCGATCGATGTGCTCTACTTGGTAACCCTGAAAGTGTCCAGCAATGGCATCAACTTCGCGGTGATAAGCCGCCATGAGAGGGTCCTTGGAATCCCACTTGCCTGATACTTGTTGAGCCACTAAGTCTGAGTCGCCGAAGCACCTTACCCGGCTCAAACTCATCTCCTTAGCCATCCAAAGGCCATGGAGCAAAGCCTCGTACTCAGCCGCATTTTTAGTGCAAGGAAACATCAACCGTAGCACATAATGAAACTAGTCACCATTAGGGGAAGCCAATACGAGTCCAGCCCCCGAGCCCTCCAATTGCCTGGACCCGTCGAAGTGAATAGTCCAATATGTATTGTCCGGCTTTTCCTCGGGCACTTGTAGCTCTGTCCAATCATTGATGAAATCCACCAAAGCTTGAGATTTAACAGCAGTGCATGGTACGTATTTCAAACCATGAGGCCCGAGCTCTATAGCCCACTTAGCCACTCTTCCTGTGGCTTCTCTGTTTTGGATGATATCTCCAAGGGGAGCAGAACTAACCACAGTGATAGGGTGACCCTGGAAATAATGCTTAAGCTTCCGGCTTGCCATGAACACACCATAAACAAGCTTCTGCCAATGTGGATACCGCTGTTTGGACTCGATGAGCACTTCACTGACGTAATAAACCGGCCACTGAACCGGATGCTCCTTACCCTCTTCCTTGCGCTCCACCACCACAGCCACACTGACGGCCCGTGTGTTAGCAGCTACATACAGTAATAAAGGCTCCTTGTCAACCGGAGCAGCAAGGACCGGGGGCTCGGCCAGCTGTCTCTTCAAATCCTCAAACGCAATATTAGCAGCATCATTCCAGACAAAGTCATCCGTTTTCTTCATCAATTGGTACAGCGGCATGGCCTTCTCACCCAAACGGCTTATAAACCGGCTCAGAGCAGCGATACGACCCGCCAGGCGCTGGACGTCGTTTATGCACGCCGGTTTAGCCAGAGAGGTGATTGCCTTGATTTTTTCCGGGTTAGCTTCAATGCCTCTGTTAGAAACCAGGAAACCCAAGAGCTTGCCTGCAGGAACACGAAAAACACACTTGGCCGGGTTAAGCATCATCTTGTAGACCCGGAGATTATCAAAGGTTTCCCTCAGATCATCTATCAAGGTTTCCTTCTCCCTGGATTTAACCACAATATCATCCACATAAGCATGAACGTTGCGCCCAATTTGGTCGTGAAGACAGTTCTGCACGCAACGCTGATAAGTCGCCTGTGCGCTCTTGAGTCCAAAAGGCATAGACACATAACAGAAGGCTCCAAAGGGAGTGATGAACGCCGTCTTCTCCTGGTCCTTAACTGCCATTTTAATCTGATGGTATCCAGAATAAGCATCCAAGAAACTTAAGCGCGCGCAACCCGCCGTAGCATCAATGATTTGATCAATACGGGGAAGGGCAAAAGGATGAGCCGGACCTGCCTTGTTTAAGTCCTTGTAGTCCACACACATCCGCCAGGTGCCATTCTTCTTGAGCACGAGCACCGGGTTAGCTAACCACTCTGGGTGAAAGACTTCAACAATAAACCTGGCCGCCAAGAGCCGGGCCACCTCCTCACCAATGGCTTTCCGCCTCTCTTCATTAAACCGCTGAAGGAATTGCCTGACGGGCTTAAATTTCGGATCAACATTGAGAGTGTGCTCAGCGAGTTCTCTAGGTACACCTGGCATGTCAGAAGGTTTCCATGCAAAAATGTCCCTATTCTCACGGATGAACTCGATGAGCGTGCTTTCCTATTTGGGATCCAGATTGGCGCTGATGCTAAACTGCTGAGATGAGTCACCTGGAACGAAATCAACAAGTTTAGTCTCATCAGCTGATTTAAATTTCATTGCCGGCTCATGCTCCGTGGTCGGCTTTTTCAGAGATGTCATATCTGTTGGGTCGACATTGTCTTTGTAAAACTTCAACTCCTCTATCGCACAAACGGATTCTGCATAAGCCGCGTCGCCTTCCTCACATTCCAAGGCTACCTTGCGGCTGCCATGAACCGTAATGGTCCCATTGTGACCTGGCATCTTGAGCTGTAAGTATACATAACACGGCCGTGCCATGAACTTGGCGTAAGCCGGCCGCCCAAATATGGCATGATACGGACTTCTTATCTTGATCACCTCAAAGGTCAATTTTTCCACCCTGTAGTTGTACTCGTCTCCAAAGGCCACCTCCAATTCGATCTTACCAACTGGATAAGCCGACTTACCAGGCACCACGCCATGGAAAACAGTATTGGACTGGCTGAGGTTCTTATCAATCAACCCCATACGACGGAAGGTCTCATAATAGAGGATGTTGATGCTGCTGCCTCCATCCATGAGCACCTTACTGAACTTATATCCTCCCACCTGAGGAGCCACCACCAGGGCCAAGTGACCCGGATTATCAACCCGGGGAGGGTGATCCTCCCTACTCCACACAATAGGCTGCTCAGACCATCTTAAATAGCGTGGAACCGCCGGCTCAACAGCATTCACAGCCCTCTTATGAAGCTTCTGATCTCGCTTACACAGACTGGTGGTAAATACGTGGTACTGTCCACCATTAAGCTGCATTGGATTGGTCTGATAACCCCCTGCTGCTGTTGATGACCCTAGCCAGACTGCTGGTTAAAGCCCCCTTGACCGTTCTGAGGGTTAGGATTTGAGCCGCCGCCCGGGCCATGAAAACCGCCAGCGCCTGAGCCGCCGCCCGGGCCATTGTTGCCATTAAAGGCATTGGAATTCTTAAAGGCCTTCATGATTGCGCAATCCTTCCATAAATGAGTAGCTGGCTTCTCCCTAGAGCCATGCCTTGGACAAGGCTCATTCAACAGCTGCTCCAGCGTCGGGCCTGACCCGCCAGCTCGGGGAGGTTGCCTCCCCTTGCGTCGCTGGTTATTACCTTGTGAGCTGGCGTTGGCCACGAACTCTAGGCTGCCGTCGGCCTTACGCTTGCCACCTCCTTGGTTCACCGGGTTATGCTGAGGACCCTTGCCATTGCCGTTCTTCCTTCCCTTCCCTGTCCTTTCATCATCCGACGTGGGGTCCTTGGTACTATCAGAGTCGGCATACTTGACGAGAGCCGCCATCAGCGTACCCATATCATTACAATCACGCTTGAGCCGCCCGAGTTTCATCTTCAGGGGCAAGAAACGACAATTCTGTTCCAACATTAGGACTGCAGAGCCGACATCCATCTTATCAGATGAATGTATTATCTCTTTGACCCGGCGAACCCAATGTGTCGTAGACTCACCCTCCTGCTGTTTACAGTTAGTCAAATCCACAATTGACATAGACTGCCTACAGGTATCCTTGAAATTTTGTATGAACCGGGCTTTCAGCTCAGCCCAAGACCCGATGGAATTTGGTGGCAGCCCTTTCAACCAAGTGCGGGCAGTCCCATCCAACATCATGGTGAAGTACTTGGCCATCGCCGCTTCACTGACCTCCAGCAGTTCCATGGCCATCTCGTAACTCTCGATCCAGGCTCCGGGTTGTAAATCAGCCGTGTAATTAGGCACCTTCCTAGGCCCTTTGAAGTCCTTGGGTAGACGTTCATTGCGGAGAGCCGACACTAAACAAGGGACACCTCCAGTCCTCGTAGGGATACCCACGTCGACGGAAGTCGTTGGATAAGCCGGGGGTGTCTGGTAAGCCGTCAACTGAGGCACCTGCTCCGCCTCTTGCCACGCTCTGTCTTGGTCTGTTGCGTGAAAGGCTCCGTTATGAGCCGGGCCATGGCCAGGGGGCAAGTCATGGCGTCGGACATTGCTTGAGCCGGTCGCTGAAACCATGTGTCTGCTATAACTCGGGCTCCGGCCTGGACGAGGGGTTGAATGGATCCTGTCCCGGCTGTAAGAGTATGCCTCTCGCTGCGCCAGCGCTGTTTGAAGGAGTTCTCTGACCCGGCGGGTTTCAACAGCCGTTGGAGAGTCGCTGTCAATTGGGAGAGCCGCCAGCCGTGCTGCCGCGGCGACCATGTTTTCCAGCGGGTTAGCATAATGACCCGGTGGTATTGGCACATACTGAGGCGGGGCAGGGTTCACCCGGGGAGGCCCCATCACTTGTGGCTGAATAGGTGTCCCAGCCCCGGGCACTATGACCTCCGGCGGGTTACTAGACCCTGCACCTGGTGTGTTGAAGAGGTTTCGAGGATCGTAGAACGGAGGGAGTCGAGATTGGGCCTTTTGATGCCTCCTTCTCATGACCTCATTGGACGCGTTCTGATCCATCGTGAGCCGGAAGGACTGCGCCTGAATCAACTGAGTCTGGGCGTCGAGAGCCGCCCTCTCCGCAGCCATCCTGATCCCTTCCGCCGCCAGATCCTCCTTGGCTTTCATTAGATCTAACTTTAACTGCGCCACCTCCGCGTCATGCTGAGCTTGATCCGCCGGGTCAACCGCGGCGGTCAACAGGGCCGTCATCTTGTCCGTGAGATCCATCAGCACCTGAGCCGGCGAGGGTACCGGGTTTCCTGACCCAGCGGCAGGGTTTTGAACAGGCTGTGCACCGACCATGAAGATTCCAACCCGGCTCGGCGGCTCAAAAGGGTCCGGAATACTGTCACCCTCGGAACAACCCCTGAGCCTGCCATCTTGAATTTGATACAACGAGTTTGACTCATCTGTGGACGACTCGCCGTCAGAGCCGGCGGCTGTCTCATCACCAGATCCAGACCCTGCAGAGAGTCCTTCATGAACACATCCCACAAAAGCATGCTTCAAGGCGGGTAGAGCCCGGGCAGGTCGTGCACGCTGTGCCGTCTCGATGAGATCGGCGCAGAGATCCGTCTCAGGGCCCGGCTCGCCAATCTTGCCAATGAAGACATGAATTCCGCCAAAGGGGACCCGGTACCCGTACTCAATTGAGCCGGCGTCGGGGCCCCAGGTTGCATCGTCGATGTAGAGCTTGCCGCGACGACTCTTGGTCATCCGGCCCACAGCGTATCCCTTGAGCCCTTCGACGTTGCCCTTTAAGAACTCAAATCCACCGTGCGCTGGCCCCACGGTGGGCGCCAACTGTCGTGGAATTGTCACGGCAGATGTCCTCGTGCTAGGACTTAGTCGTGGAGCCATCGCAACTAGGAAGCTTAAAGGGGTTAAACGGGACAAGGAACACGGGGGTTATACTGGTTCGGCCCCTTACGGTGAAGGTAAAAGCCTACGTCCAGTTGAGGTTGTATTGCTTATGGTTTCGATGACCAGGGAGCTTAATCACTATGCCTGGCTCTCGATCAGATCTTTTTTCGTCCCTAATCCGCCGCCGGGTCGTCCCTTTATATAGAGAGGTTGACGCCCAGCGGCTCTCAGAGTCCCGGCCGGCTCATAAGAGTGTCCGGCTCGGACTCTTATCTATTCTTGCCTTACACTACAAGTTTTACCCTAACGGCGGCTAATACTACGGGCCTTAAGCCATCTCCGGGTCTTGGGCCCATTATTGACCCGCCATCTTCATCTTTGGTACTGGGCTTCGCGTAGTAACCATCATGAGTAAACCGGCCCTCCTGGGCGGGTGACTCCAATGGTTATATCCTCAACAGAGCTTGAAGACGGCGGGCCAATAATGGGCTTAAGACCCGGAGGCAGCTTAAGGCCTGTAGTTATAAACCGCCGTTAGAGAAAGACTTGTAGTGTAAGGCAAGAATAGTTAGGAGTCCGAGCCGGACACTGTTATGAGCCGGCCGGGACTCTGAGAGCCACTGGGCGTCAACCTCTCTATATAAAGGGATGACCCGGCGGCGGTTCAGGGACAAGTAAGATCAGGTCGATAACCAGGCAGGGCGGTTTAGCTCCTGGTCGTCGAAACCCCAAGCAATACAACCTCAACTGGACGTAGGCTTTTACCTTCACCGTAAGGGGCCGAACCAGTATAACCCTCGTGTTCCTTGTCCCGTTTAACCCCTTTAAGCTTCCTAGCTGCGATGGCTCCACGACTAAGTCCTAGCTCAAGGACATCTGCCGTGACAATTCCACGACAGTTGGCGCCCACCGTGGGGCCAGCGCATGGTGGATTTGAGTTCTTGAAGGGCAGCCTCGAAGGGCTCAAGGGATACGGTGTGGGCCGGATGACCAAGAGTCGTCGCGGCAAGCTCTACATCGACGATGCAACCTGGGGCCCCGACGCCGGCTCAATCGAGTACAGGTACCGGGTCCCCTTCGGCGGAATCCACGTCTTCATTGGCAAGATTGGTGAGCCGGGCCCTGAGCTGGATCTCTGCACCGATCTCATCGAGACGGCTCAGCGGGCGCGACCCGCCCGAACTCTACCTGCCTTGAAGCATGCTTTCGTGGGATGTATCCATGGAGGACTCTCTGAAGGATCTGGATCTAGTGATGAGACGGCCGCCGGCTCTGACGGCGAGTCGGCTACGGATGAGTCAAATTCGTTATATCAACTTCAGGATGGCAGGCTCAGGGGCTGTTCCGACGGCGATAGTATTCCGGACCCTTTTGAGCCGCCGGGCCGGGTTGGAATCTTCATGGCCGGTGCACAGCCTATTCAAACCCCTGCCGCCGGGTCAGGAAACCCGGTGCCCTCGCCGGCTCAGGTGCTGATGGATCTCACGGACAAGATGACGGCCCTATTGACCGCTACGGTTGCCCCGGCGGATCAAGCTCAGCATGACGCGGAGGTGGCACAGTTAAAGTTAGATCTAGTAAATGCCAAGGAGGATTTGGCGGCAGAAGGGATCAGGATGGCCGCAGAGAGGGCGGCTCTCGACGCCCAGATTCAGCTGATTCAGGCACAATCTTTCCGTCTCACGATGGATCAAAACGCGTCCAATGAGATCATGAGAAGGAGGCACCACAAGGCCCAATCTCGACTCCCTCCGGTTTGCGATCCTCGAAACCTCTTCAACACGCCTGGTGCAGGGCCTAGTAACCCGCCAGAGATCATAGCGCCCGGGACTGGAACGCCAATTCAACCCCAAGTGATGGGGCCTCCCCGGGTGAACCCTACCCCGCCTCAGTACGTACCAATACCCCCGGGTCATTATGCCAACCCGTTGGAAAACATGGTCGCCGCAGCGGCGCGGCTGGCGGCTCTCCCGATTGACGGTGACTCTCCAACGGCGGTTGAAACCCGCCGGGTCAGAGAACTCCTTCAGACGGCTCTGGCGCAGCAAGAGGCGTATTCTTATAGCCGGGACATGATTCATTCAACCCCTCGTCCAGGCCGGAGCCCGAGTTATAGCAGACACATGGCCTCAGTAACCGGCTCAAGTAATGTCCGACGCCATGACTTGCCTCCTGGCCACGGCCCGGCTCATAATGGAGCTTTTCATGCGGTAGACCAAGATAGAGCACGGCAAGAGGCGGAGCAGATGCCTCAGTTGACGGCTTACCAACCACCCCCGGCTTACCCGACGGCTTCCGTCGACGTGGGTATACCTACGAGGACCGGAGGTGTCCCTTGTCTGGTGCCGGCTCTCCGCAATGAACGTCTGCCCAAGGACTTCAAAGGGCCTAGGAAGGTGCCTAACTACACAACTGATTTACAACCCGGAGCCTGGATCGAGAGTTATGAGATGGCCATGGAGTTGCTGGAGGTTAGCGAAGCGGGAATGGCCAAGTACTTCACCATGATGTTATATGGGATTGCCCGCACTTGGCTGAAAGGGCTGCCACCCAATTCTATCGGGTCTTGGGCTGAGCTGAAAGCCCGGTTCATCCAAAACTTCAAAGATACCTGTAGGCAGCCTATGCCAATTGTGGATTTGACTAACTGTAAACAGCAGGAGGGTGAGTCTACAACCCATTGGGTCCGCCGGGTCAAAGAGATAATACATTCATCTGATAAGATGGATGCCGGCTCTGCGGTCCTAATGTTGGAGCAGAATTGTCGTTTCCTGCCCCTGAAGATGAAACTCGGGTGGCTCAAGCGCGATTGCAATGATATGGGTACGCTGATGGCGGCTCTCGTCAAGTACGCCGACTCTGATAGTACCAAGGACCCCGCGTCAGATGATGAAAGGACAGGGAAGGGAAAGAAGAACGGCAATGGCAAGGGTCCTCAGCATAACCTGGCGAACCAAGGAGGTGGCAAGCGTAAGGCCGACGGCAGCCTAGAGTTTGTGGCCAACGCCAGCTCACAGGGGAACAACCAGCGACGCAAGGGGAGGCCACCTCCCCGAGCCGGCGGGTCAGGCCCGACGCTTGAGCAGTTGTTGAATGAGCCTTGTCCAAGGCATGGCTCTAGGGAGAAGCTAGCTACTCATCTATGGAAAGATTGCGCAATCATGAAGGCCTTTAAGAATTCCAATGCCTTTAATGGAAACAATGGCTCGGGCGGCGGCTCAGGCGCCGGCAGCTTTCATGGCCTGGGCGGCGGCTCAAATTCTAATCCTCAGAATGGTCAAGGGGGCTTTAATCAGCAGTCCGGCCAGGGTCATCAACAGCAGCAGGGGGGATACCAGACCAATCCAAAGCAGCTCAATGGTGGACAATATCATGTGTTTACCACCAGTCTATGTAAGCGAGATCAGAAGCTTCATAAGAGGGCTGTAAATGCTGTTGAGCCGGCGGTTCCACACTATTTAAGATGGTCTGAGCAGCCTATTGTGTGGAGTAGGGAGGATCAGCCCCCGGGTTGATAATCCGGGTCACTTGGCCTTGGTGGTGGCTCCTCAGGTGGGAGGATATAAGTTCACTAAGGTGCTCATGGATGGAGGCAGCAGCATCAACATCCTCTATTATGAGACTTTCCGTCGTATGGGATTGACTGATGAGAATCTCAGCCAGTCCAATACTGTTTTCCATGGCGTGGTGCCTGGTAAGTCGGCGTATCCAGTGGGCAAGATTGAGCTGGAAGTGGCTTTTGGAGATGAGTACAACTACAGGGTGGAGAAAATAACCTTTGAGGTGGTTAAGATAAGAAGTCCGTATCATGCTATATTTGGGCGGCCGGCTTACGCTAAGTTCATGGCACGGCCGTGTTACGTGTATTTGCAGCTCAAGATGCCGGGTCACTATGGGACCATTACGGTTCATGGCAGCCAGAAGGTAGCCTTGGAGTGTGAGGAAGGCGATGCGGCTTATGCAGAATCTGTTTGTGCGACAGAGGAGTTGAAGTTTTACAAGGACAATGTTGACCCAACAGATATGACATCTCTGAAAAGCCGACCACGAAGCATGAGCACACTCTCAATGTTGATCCGAAATTTAAGCCGGTCAGGCAATTCCTTCGGCGGTTTAATGAGGGGAGGCGGAAAGCTATTGGTGAAGAGGTGGCGCGGCTCTTGGCGGCCGGGTTTATTGTTGAAGTCTTTCACCCAGAGTGGTTAGCTAACCCGGTGCTTGTGCTCACGAAGAATGGCACCTGGCGGATGTGTGTGGACTACACGGACTTAAACAAGGCATGTCCGGCTGATCCTTTTGCCCTCCCCCGTATTGATCAAATCATTGATGCTACGGCGGGTTGTGAGCGCTTCAGATTAAAAGGGCAGTTAAAGACCAGGAGAAAACGGCGTTCATCACTCCCTTTGGAGCCTTCTGTTATGTGTCTATGCCTTCTGGACTCAAGAGTGCATAGGCGACTTATCAGCGTTGCGTGCAGAACTGTCTTCATAACCAGATTGGGCGCAATGTTCATGCCTATGTGGATGATATTGTGGTTAAGTCCAGGGAGAAGGAAACCTTGATAGATGATCTGAGAGAAACCTTTGATAATCTCCGGGTCTACAAGATGATGCTTAACACGACCAAGTGTGTTTTTGGTGTTCTTGCAGGCAAGCTCTTGGGTTTTCTGGTTTCTCATAGAGGCATTGAAGCTAACCCGGAGAAGATTAAGGCAATCACCTCTCTGGCTAAGCCGGCGTGTATAAACGACGTCCAGCGCCTGGCGGGTCGTATCGCTGCTTTAAGCCGGTTTATAAGCCGTTTGGGTGAAAAGGCCATGCCACTGTACCAGTTGATGAAGAAAACTGATGACTTTATCTGGAATGATGCTGCTAATGCTGCTTTTGAGGATTTGAAGAGACAGCTGGCTGAGCCCCCAGTCCTTGCTGCTCCGGTTGATAAGGAGCCCTTATTACTGTATGTAGCTGCTAACACACGAGCCGTCAGTGTGGCTGTGGTGGTGGAGCGCAAGGAAGAGGGTAAGGAGTATCCGGTTCAGCGGCCGGTTTACTACGTCAGCGAAGTGCTCATAGAGTCCAAACAGCGGTATCCACATTGGCAGAAGCTTGTTTATGGGGTGTTCATGGCAAGCCGGAAGCTTAAGCATTATTTTCAGGGTCACCCCATCACTGTGCTTAGTTCTGCTCCCCTTGGAGATATCATCCAAAACAGAGAAGCCACAGGAAGAGTGGCTAAGTGGGCTATAGAGCTTGGGCCTCATGGTCTGAAATACGTACCACACACTGCCGTCAAATCTCAAGCTTTGGTGGATTTCATCAATGATTGGACAGAGCTACAGGTGCCTGAAGAAAAGCCGGATAATACATATTGGACTATTCACTTTGATGGGTCTAGGCAATTGGAGGTCCCGGGGGCTGGAGTTGTATTGGCTTCCCCTAAAGGTGACAAGTTTCATTATGTGTTACGATTGATGTTTCCTTGTACTAACAATGCGGCTGAGTACGAGGCCTTGCTCCATGGTCTTCGGGTGGCTAAGGAGATGAGTTTGAGCCGGGTAAGATGCTTTGGCGATTCAGATTTGGTGGCTCAACAAGTGTCGGGCAAGTGGGACTCCAAGGACCCTCTCATGGCGGCTTATCGCCGTGAAGTTGATGCCATTGCTGGACACTTTCAGGGTTATCAAGTAGAGCACATTGATCGCAGGAAGAACGAGGCGGCTGATGCGTTAAGCCGGCTGGGCTCTCAGCGAAAGGCGGTGCCGCCTAATACTTTCTTGGACATCCTGCATAACCCTTCTGTTAAGTTACCTACAGAGGAAGACTTGGCTGTTCCTGACCCGGAGGCACAGTTGGTGGCGGCACTCCACATCACCCCAGACTGGACAGTACCGTACTTGGCTTACATGACCCGGGGGGACTTGCCTGAGGATGAAACTTTGGGCAGACAAATAACCCGGCGGTCTAAGTCAATGGTCATTGTCAATGGTGAGCTGCATCATCGCAGTGTTACTGGAACTTTCCAGCGTTGTGTCTCCCCTGAGGAGGGTTAAGAAATCTTACGTGAGATTCATGAAGGGGATTGTGGCCACCATGCCGGCTCAAAATCCCTTGTGGCCAAGGCTTTTCGTCATGGTTTTTACTGGCTGACGGCTCATGCTGATGCGGAGGACTTGGTCAGTAAATGCGACGGTTGTCAGAGGTTCTCGCGACAGGCTCATGTGCCGGCTCAAGAGCTCAGGACGATTCCAATTACTTGGCCATTTGTGGTCTGGGGGCTTGATATGGTTGGGCCTTTTAAAAGGTCCAAGGATAAGAAGACCCACCTCTTGGTGGCGGTTGACAAGTTCACAAAGTGGGTTGAGGCAGAGCCAGTTAGCAAGTGTCACGCAGCCACGGCGGTTCAGTTCATGAAAAGGGTGATATTTCGCTTTGGTTTTCCACACAGCATCATAACTGACAATGGCACCAATCTGTCTAAAGGCGCCATGGAGGAGTTTTGTCAACGAGAGCATATTCGACTTGATGTTTCGTCAGTGGCTCACCCTCAATCCAATGGTCAGCTGAGAGAGCTAATCAGGAGATTCTGAAAGGCATCAAGCCCCGGCTTTTGGTCCCTTTGCAACGGACGCCAGGTTGTTGGGTGGAGGAGTTACCCTCCGTGTTATGGAGCATCAATACTACTCCTAACAGGTCTACTGGTTACACGCCTTTTTTCATGGTGTATGGAGCGGAAGTAGTCCTCCCTAGCGACATCCGTCATGACTCACCTCGAGTGGCGGCTTATGTGGAGGCGGATAATGAGCGGGCGCGCCAAGATGCTCTTGACTTGTTGGACGAACAACATGATGTGGCAGCAGCTCGCTCGGCGATTTACCAACAAGACCTGCACCGTTATCACAGCCGCCGGGTTAAGTCCCGGGTCTTCCAGGAAGGTGATCTGGTGCTCCGGCTCATCCAAGATCAAATAGACGCACACAAGTTATCCCCGCCTTGGGAAGGGCCCTTTGTGGTCAACAAGAACTTGCACAACGGGTCATACTACCTTATCGACGTTCGGGAGCACAAAGATTCACGCAAGTCGGAGGAGGAGACCCGTCGGCCGTGGAACATAGCTCAGCTTCGGCCTTATTACACTTGAGCCACCGGCTCTCGTACTGTACATATTTCTATAGCCATGTATATATTATGATAAATAATAAAGCAGGACCTCTGTCCTTTTCTCCTCCAAAGGTAAACGTGTTATTTCCATTACAACATCACATGGTCACTTGGAGGTGGATCCGGCTTATGATCGTATTCGAATCTAGCCGTAAACAATATGATCACCTGGGGGCTTCCTGTTCAAACATAGGTCGTATTCGAACCAAAGAGAACATAGCTCTCGATACCCACTTGATTGGCAAATTGCCGAGCTCATTGGGGAGTTTTCTTTGATCATATTTGAATCATAGCTCAACCCCCTTTGGGAACCGACATGGATCGTATTCGAATCAGCATCGTTAAACAACTCACGAGGTGATTTGGGGGCTTCCTGTTCAAACATGGGTCGTATTCGAACCCAAGAGAACATAGCTGTCGGTACCCTCTTGTCACGACCGGTTTTTCAATAAAATAATTATTGAGAAACCAATCCCTGTTACGGACCAGCGAGGAAGAATTCCTTCTCACTGATAGAAAATACATTGGTCACAGAAGGAAAAAATACCAGGAGTACTAAATATAATACAAAGTTGAGCAGAGACTGCCCAACAATTTATTACATGCACGCCGATAAAACAATACGGCGGATAGGGTGGCAAACTACTAACTCACGATAATGACGAAGGTGGAGATATCACCGCGAGGCGAGTGATATGTCTCCAGAAGACTACAGCTCTTCGAGCGTCGGAGTGAGACTCGAGAAGACTTATTGCGGGTGGCGGAAGCGTATATAATACAAGTGACCAAAATCCGGGATCGCGCAGGACTGACTGGGACTCCTCTAGGCATCGGACGCGCTATCAAACTCTTCATCCAAGAGATCGCCTTCGTCAACATCTGGCCAAATCAACAAGCCAGGTGAGTACTATGAAAGTACTCGCAAGACAGTTCGGACATAAGGTATAACAAATGCATACATGAAACACATGAATAAGTTAACCAGTGCGATCAGACATAGAGATAATAAATACTGGGTGCCAAGCGAGGGTCTGAATGACGCCTCGAGCGGAAACTGCCGAATAGTAATACTGGTGCCAAACGAGTGTCTGAAAGACTCCTCGAGAGGAAAATGCGGAATAATAATACAGGTGCCAAACGAGTGTCTGAAAGACTCCTCGAGCGGAAAATGCAGAATAAAAATATAGGTGCCAAACGAGTGTCTGAAAGACTCCTCGAGCGGAAAATGCGGATAATAATGCCACAGTCGGGCGTCGGGGCGACAACACATAAAGGGCTTATAACAGAAAGTAAAGACAGTGCATGCCGCAGTCGGACGTCTGAGCGACATCACATAAAGGGCTTATATCAAAAGTGAGAAACGAGTACATGCCACAGTCGGACGTCTGCGCGACGTCACCTAAAGGGCTTATATCACATTTCAATATTACAACAGCTCGGAGACATAAATTATCACAAGCATGAGACACAAAATAAAGCTTGTCCATCCACTGGAATAACAATAAAACCTGAGATTTTACCACTTGAGCTTGTTCACCGGGGACAAGTTTTTTCACATGGATAGATATGGATATAATGTTTACACTACTGATCATGGATACGATGATTTGGAAAGAATTGACTCTGCAGAGTTTGTACTTAACCACAGCCAACGGATTTCAGTAGTCACGGGGACTAGTTCCGTCTACGGTGTTCTGGAAGGAACACGTCTAACCAGTACACACCCAATTCAACCATCCGAAGCCAGGGATCACCCTCGGCAACATTCAAGAAAAACCTTGAGTTGGGGAGGCTACAACCTCGCGTAGCATGGGATCAAATTTCTATACGCGCGCTATAAGGGGGTGCCCCCCCTCTCGGTCCCAACCGGAAACACCCATGCCCCCTGACCGAATGACTGGCTTTAATCCTGGGCCAAGGTACCATCATCCCGGCCTCTCTGTTTGGTGTGTACACGGAAAGAGGTTACCAACTTACTAAACCGTATCCTGGCAATGAGACATGTGGTAGCACGGAAAGGGGAAGGGACGATAACACGGCTCCAACCATGTTAACGTAGGAAAAGTCGGATGACATAAGGCTGGTATGCTACAACAGTACCACCTTGCTGCCCTTCATGTCACCACATGATTAGGGCACCTCTCATCAGAGGTCATCGCAACTTTGGAACATGCGGGAAAAGATCGATAACGTGGCTCCAACTACGTTAACGTCGAAGAAAGTCGGATGACGCAAGGCTGGCATGCTACAACAGTACCACCTTGCTGCCCTTCATGTCACTACATGATTAGGCCACCTCTCATCAGAGGTCATCGCAACTTCGGAACAACCGGGTCGTTGCCTCACGAGCAACGAGATATTTACCGACACTCATATGCCACACACAAACTTTCACATGAACATGCTAAACTTCTGCCATATCAAATGTCCAAACATGCTTGCCTGGTTCGGAGAAGTCGGAAACTAGCTCGGCGAAGTTCGCGGCTCCGTCACCTCTCCCGGAACCTACGGCAATCACGAAACGGGTACTAACGTGAAAACCAACACATGCACAGAAACTTTGCCAAATATTTCCCAAATAAATCCCATAAAAAACTAGACAAAATTTTAAGAATGTCAGAAAAAGAATCACTCAAAAATACCTTTTATAAAAAGTTATAAGGGTTTCTGTCCAGGGACCTTTCTTTAATGAAACAGAAAAGTTCCAGGGTTTTAACTGAGAAAACAGAAAACGGTTCGTTTGGAAATGCGCAAGCGCAAGAGAGAAGACGTATTTTGCCCGAAGGCGTCAACAGAAAACGATTCGGGGAAATAGAACAGAGGCTGACACGCGGGGCCCGCATGTCAGGTTTGAAAAGGCTCGCCGGCGCCCGAAGACGGCGGTGGACGCCGGCGTCGAACCACGGCGAGTTAGGAGAAACGGAGGGTACCAAGAGCTTCAGTGTCTTCTTCCGCGTCGGTGGGTGGTGGACTCGTCCCAAGGGGAGCACCACGTCGACGGCGACACTATCTCCGGCGGACGGCGGCTCGGGTGAGGATGGGGAACTCCGGTGGAGGGCTGCAAGCTTCAAATTGAAGGGCGGGTTAGAACGAGAGATGCATGGTGAAGTTACTGGCAAGAGAATGGAGGCTGCGGAGCACACACGGGGGCGAATCGGGCTGGATCCCGTGGCGGGTCGCGGCGGCCGGAGTCGAGGAAGGAGACCTCCTCGGGGCTCTTCCAGTGGCTAGGCGTGCTCTAGAGGAAGTGCAGGGCTGGTGGGTGCTCGAGTTGAAGCTCGGGACCTCTATTTATAGGCAGATCGACGGGGTGGCCGTGAACGGAGAATCTCCAGCGAGCGATTACGGCGGAGCAGTGGGTTGGCAGAGGGTTTGAGCGGTCGGGCAGCATCGGTGGATGTTACGGGACTCGTTTTGCAGCTAAACGGAGCTGGCCCTGGCGTAATGGCGTCTGCCCACGGTGAGGTGACCGCACGGGCTCAACGGCGGCAGAGAGCGTGCTCCGCGCCCTGCGGTTCACGACGAGAGCGGCAGCGCATTCGGGGGAGTGGACGGCCACGCGGCGGGCTCCGGTGGTTTGGGCGGCGCTGGGTGGAGTCGTCGGCGCCGTGTCTCCCGCTGGCGTCCGCAAAGCCGCCGCCGGCGTTGGTCACGGGGCGGCGCACCTCCTGCTGCTCGTCGCTGACGCCCGCAAGGTGCCAGGCGCTCGTGCGGTGCAGGAACAAGTGGGCGAGGACGAGGAGCAAGGCGACGCGGCGGTACTGGCGAGATCGATGCCCGTTTCTGAAGAAAACGACAGCAAGCACTGAACTGAAACTCTGAAGTTACTGAAACTTGACAGTGACCATGCATTGCAGGTGTTCGACAGTAGGTTTTGGTAAAGAGATAAATTTTGCTGGAGCTGTAACTTGGTGAGATGACCACTCAAAGCACCCAGGGGCTGCATGAATTTATTTGGAATTTTTGGAGAAGGTTTTGAATGAATTTCACCAAATTTGCCAAATCTGGTCCAAACTTGCAGCTGATGTAGTTTGAAAATTTTGAACTGGAGACCAGTGGATCTTCATGGTTCTAGGTTGGGGGTTCAAAGGACTAGGAGGGGAAAGAAGTTTGGTGGTAAAAGTCCAAACAGAAAATGGAGTTCCTTTGTAAATCTCCAAGAGGTAGAATAGAAGGCAGAAAATATTTGAATAGAATTTGAATGGAAAATAAATACATGGGGAGGTTCAACTTGCTGGATTTGATGTAAATCATGATCCAGAGGTGAGGGAGTGTTTAGGAGAGAGGATTTGCACTTATGCCATGGCAAGAAGGAATAGTTGAAAGTGGCAAAGTACCTTCCAAAAGCCATAGTGCAAATTCAGAAAAAGGTTTTCAAAAGTTCTTTTCCCAAATGAAAAAAAAACATTTTGTCTTGAGTCCAAATGAAGAGCAAGAACTCCCAAGGTCAAAGGCAGATCTTAGGTGAATCCAAATAAAAATTTTGCCATAAAGAAAATATATGAGAGGGAGAGTTCTCTTGAAGAAAATTTTTAAATCACTCCCCTCAAGTCAAATAAAATCTTTTCAAAAAAAAAATCCAAATAAAAACTTGGGCGCCACAACACTTACCCCCTTAGGAAAAATCTCGTCCTCGAGATTTCTGCTGATCCTCAAATAGATATGGATACTCTACTCGAAGGAAATCCTCCCTTTCCCATGTAGCTTCATCCTCAGTATGGTTGCTCCACTGAACCCTGAAAAACTTTGTCGTTTTCTGACGGGTCCTCCGTTCAGACTCTTCTAAAATCTTTACTGGCCTTTCTCTGTAGGTGAGATCTGGTTGTATATCAGTGTCCTCATGAGGTACATGTTTTTCTGGGTTGCTCACACATTTCCTCAACTGCGAGACGTGGAATACGTCATGGACGTCTGACAGCTCCTTGGGTAGGTCTAGCTGGTAGGCTACCGTGCCTCTTCGTGCCTTCACACAAAATGGTCCAATAAATCTTGGGGCTAGTTTCCCCTTTATTTTGGACCGTTGCAGACCCCTCATAGGAGATACTCGGAGGTATACGAAATCACCAGGTTCAAAGCTGACCTCACGATGCTTCTAATCATAGTAGCTCTTTTGTCGGCTCTGTGCTGTCTTGAGTCTGTCCCTGATTTGTTTAACTTTTTCCTCGGCCTCCTTAAGCATATCTGGGCCGAAGATACGGCTGTCACCTGTTTCTGACCAATTCAATGGGGTACGACACCTCCGTCCGTACAATGCTTCAAAGGGTGCCATTTGCAAGCTGGCTTGGTAACTGTTGTTGTACGCAAATTCGGCATAGGGCAAACTCTCTTCCCAACTGGATCCATAGGTGAGTACACAGGCTCTTAGCATATCCTCTAGGATTTGGTTTACACGCTCTGTTTGTCCATCTGTCTGAGGGTGGTATGCTGTACTGAAAGCCAGTTGTGTGCCCAGAGCTTGTTGTAGGTGTTCCCAAAATTTGGAGACGAATTGGGTGCCTCGGTCAGATATTATAGTCTTTGGGACTCCGTGCAAGCAAACTATACGGGAGAGATAGAGTTTTGCCAGTCTTTGTGTGGAGTAGGTAGTCTTCACGGGAATGAAGTGTGCAACCTTGGTTAGTCGGTCTGTGATGACCCATATGGCGTCATTTCCGCGTTGTGATCGGGGTAATCCGACAATGAAGTCCATTCTGATTTCATCCCATTTCCACTCCGGTATCCTGTTAGGCTGGAGTAGCCCTGCTGGCTTTTGGTGCTTGGCCTTGATGCGCTGACATGAATCGCAACAAGCAATGAATGTGGCTATATCTCTTTTCATACCGTGCCACCAAAATCTTTCCTGGATGTCCTTGTACATTTTGGTTCCTCCAGGATGGATCGAGTATGGGGCGGTGTGGCTTTCCGTCAAGATCTGTTGCTTGAGTTCCTCAATGTTAGGTACGCAAAGCCTGTCCCGGTACCATAATGTTCCTTCACTGTCCGTGACGAATTCTGAAGTCTTACTACGGTTCATTTTCTTCTTTATGCCTTCGATACTGGGGTGTCCCTGTTGGGCCTTCTTGATTTGTTCCACTAGGGTGGGTTGTATCTCCAGGTTCGATATGGTGCCCTCAGAGACTAACATCATGTTGAGCCGAGTGAACTCTCGCTGAAACTCAGGCCTCAAACTTTGCTGACCGTCACTGTCCGGGCTGGGGTTTCGACTAAGGGCATCGGCCACTACATTTGCCTTCCCTGGGTGGTAGTGAATACCGACGTCATAGTCCTTGACCAGTTCCAACCAGCGTCGTTGGCGTAAATTCAGCTCTGGCTGTGTGAAAATATATTTGAGGCTCTTATGGTCTGTATATATTTCACAGCGATTTCCCAACAGAAAGTGCCTCCACTCCTTGAGTGCATGTATAACTGCTGCTAGTTCCAGGTCATGTGTTGGGTAATTTTCCTCATGTTTTCGCAGCTGTCTGGAGGCATATGCGACAACTTTGCCATCCTGCATTAGCACACATCCGAGACCTTTTCGGGACGCGTCACAATACACCTCAAAGCTCTTGTGTATGTCTGGTACGGTTAAGACTGGTGCGGTCGTTAGCTTCTTCTTGAGTTCTTGGAAGCTCTGCTCACATGCTTCCGTCCATACGAATTTCTTGTCCTTCTTGAGTAACTGTGTTATAGGTTTTGCCACAGTGGAGAATCCTTCAATAAATCTCCTGTAATATCCGGCCATTCCTAGGAAACTCCGCACATCTGTAACATTCGCGGGTGGCTTCCAGTCCAGTATGGCCTTGACCTTTTCTGGGTCTACGGCCACGCCTTCTTGGTTCAATATATGGCCCAAGAAACCAACTTTTCTTAGCCAAAATTCGCATTTCCTAAATTTGGCGTACAACTGATGTTTCCTCAATTCTCCCAAAACAATTCTGAGGTGCTCAGCATGTTCTTCTGGTGTCCTTGAGTAAACCAGAATGTCGTCAATGAATACCACCACAAATTTGTCCATGAATTTCATGAATACTTTGTTCATGAGGTGGACGAAATATGCGGGGGCGTTTGTTAGTCCAAACGGCATCACCGTAAACTCGTATAACCCATATCTGGAAGTGAAAGCTGTCTTGGGAATATCTTCCGTCCGTACCTTCAATTGGTGATATCCCGATCGCAAATCAATTTTCGAGAATACCTTGGCCTGTGCGAGCTGGTCAAACAAATCATTTAGTCGTGGCATCGGATATTTGTTTTTGATGGTGACCATATTGAGGGCTCGATAGTCTATGCACAGCCTTAAAGTCCCATCCTTTTTTTTGGCGAACAACACAGGCGAACCCCAAGGTGAGGAGCTGGCTCGAATAAATCCTTTGTCCAATAATTCTTTTATCTGCTTCTTTAACTCCACCAATTCTGAGGGTGCCATTCTATATGGCTTCTTATAAATGGGAGCGGTGCCAGGTGCTAGTTCGATGCTGAATTCGATCTCTCGGTCTGGTGGCATGCCTGGTAGTTCTTCCGGGAACACATCAGGGAACTCGCATACCACTGGCACTTTTCTTAATTCTGCGATGTCCATCTTGTTCAGTTTTGGTTTCTGTGATCGTGGCCTTTCTTGAGCGGAAACTCTTATAGTCTTGCCGTGATGGTGAGTGAGAATCACTGTCCGATTGAAACAGTCGATGAATCCTTTGTTGGTGGTCAACCAGTCCATTCCTAAAATGACATCCAGTCCTTTACTTTCCAACACGATGAGATTCGCGTGGAATGGTAGTCCTTCGAACTCAATGACCACTCCTTGGCAGTAACCCCGAGCAATTTGCTTATTTCCGGGGGACTTGATGATCATAGATTTTTCCAAGGGGAGTATCGGAAAACCATGTTGCGAAACAAAACTCTTCGAAACGAACGAATGGGAAGCTCCAGAATCAAACAAAACCGTGGCAGGTACTGTGTTGACAGGGAACGTACCGAGCACGATGTCTGGGGCATTCTGCGCTTCTTCCCTGGTCACATGGTTCAAGTGACCCTTCCTGTGGTTGTTGCTGGGATTGAAGTTGTTGCGCTTGGGGGCTGGATTGTTTCCACCATTGTTCGGCTTGGGTGCCGAGTCTCTTGGCTTCGGGCACTGTTTAGCATAATGCCCTTGTTGACCACAAGCATAGCAGGTGACCCCTGGACGGTATGTGAACTCCTTGTCTCTAGCATGAAATTGTCCGACGGGTCTTGGCTCAGTAGTCGTGGATCTCCTCGTGTCTGTCCTTGGGACCTCAGTCTTGCCTCGGTTGCTGCGGGCAAGAGTCGTCTTGTCCCTCTTCCGCTTGCGGATATCTTCCAGACTACGGCGCTCATTTTCCAGGGTGATGGCCTTGTCCACCAGCGTCTTAAAATCCGGAAAGGTGTGTACAATCAGTTGGCATCTTAATGCTGGTGCCAGGCCGTCCAGGAATTTTTCCATCTTCTTGTTTTCTGTCATGTGCTCGTCGTAGGCATAACGAGACAGTTGGGTAAACTGGCCGTTGTATTCTGTGACGGTCATGCCTCTTTGCTTCAGGTCATCAAACTCTCTCTTCTTGATCTTTAGGATGCTCCGGGGAATGTGTGCCCCACGGAAGCCTTCCTTGAATTCTTCCCAGGTGATGTTGTGTTCCCTGGGGCGCATGTGTAGGAAGTTTTCCCACCATGCTGTGGCTGCTCCAGTAAGGTAGTGTGGTGCATAAAGCACCTTCTCATGATCTGAGCATTGAGCGATAATCAGTTTCCTTTCAATCTCGCGAAGCCAATCATCGGCTTCCAGTGGCCTGTCGGTGTGAGCAAAAGTTGAGGGGCGAGTCTTCTGTAACTCAGATAACTTGGAATGTGGTTGATAGGGTTCACGGTGGTTTCCCATATTGATGACATGGTTCATCATCTCCTGGTGCTGTTGCTGGCTTTGCTCGAAGATACGGCATACTTGAGATAGTGCCGCTTCGCTGTCCTGTTGGCTGGACTGACCCTGAGTGAAATTGTTGCTGGTCTGTGTTCCGTAAACCTCTTCTGGCTGATTGGGCATAGAGCGATTCCAAGGGCGAGACATTTTTCCAGTCTGGGGTATCATTTGCAAAACCCATGAGAAAAACCGTGTAGCGCAGGAAAACCCTTGCAAAGGCAATAATCAAAAAGGCTTCAAGGTTTTCAAGAAACACAAATGATTTTCACGGAGAAGAAGTGCTTAACACAAATCTTACATGCGAAAGCAAACACAAGATACAGCACTCAGGTTGTGCGTACACAATCCTGACATGTTATTAAAAACTAGTGTACTACTCCGGAAGGCAGCAAACACACCAACACAAACTAGCGTATAGATAAAAACAACACATCAAACAAGCAGGCATAACACGCGGCTACTCGGTGCTCTCAGTCGGAGATGGTGAAGATCTCCTTCCCCTTGCCGAGGGCAAGGCTCAGCGGTCCAGGAGAATCAACCTCCTCCTCTCTAGCTGGCTCCTGGCGTGCGACGCTGCGCTGCGGTGATGGTGCGGGGGCGACTGGCGGTAGAGCGCGTGCGGCAGGCGGTGCGGCTCTGACTGGAGTAGGAGCGATGACTCGGTCGAACTCCTCAGTGGTAGGCAGACGGCGAGCCGTGGCCAAAACGGCCGGTGCACACGAGGCTGAAGACGAGACGAATGTCAGAGGCGGCGCCGTGTGGAGAAGCTCCTTCCTGCTGGCAGGACCGCCCCGGACTAAGTCCATGCGGGCAGCCACAAGATCATCTACGAGGTTGTCGAAAGACTCCTCCAGAGCCTTGAGATACTCCACAACCATCTCGATGGCTTCATCTCGCTCTCCCCGATGGCAGGCGAACGCATAGTGGCTGGTGTAAGGCACATGGCATGGGAGGTAGCGGTAGCGACGAGTCTTCATCGTAGGAAGGATGTCCCGAAGGCGAGCTATCGCCTCCCGGGCAGCCATCTGCATGGCATGCCTCTCCATAGGCATGGCCCTTCCCACAAAACGGAAGTGGCGTGCAGCTGAACGTCCTCCCTTGAACTGCACCACAGCCTGGTGCATAGACACGTCGTCACTGAGCTTGTGCTGATAGAGGGTGAACTCCGGGCGAGCTGCTGGCCCGATCGCGAGCTTGGTGATGGAGACGAGGAGCTTGACAAACCCCTCGGGCACGTTGGTGAACACTCGATTCTCACAGCTGTTGCCAGCCATCTACAAAAGTAGGCAAAAATTCTGAGTAGTCATGTCATAAATTTTATGATGACCAACAGAAAATAGCTACAATTGCAAAAAGCTGAAGAAGCACAAAAGACGCTAATCACTGATTAGCGGTCGCACCTAGTGGCTTCCTACAGTCAGCCTAGCTCTGATACCAAGCTTGTCACGACCGGTTTTTCAATAAAATAATTATTGAGAAACCAATCCCTGTTACGGACCAGCGAGGAAGAATTCCTTCTCAGTGATAGACAATACATTGGTCACAGAAGGAAAAAATACCAGGAGTACTAAATATAATACAAAGTTGAGCAGAGACTGCCCAACAATTTATTACATGCACGCCGATAAAACAATACGGCGGATAGGGTGGCAAACTACTAACTCACGATAATGACGAAGGTGGAGATATCACCGCGAGGCGAGTGATATGTCTCCAGAAGACTACAGCTCTTCGAGCGTCGGAGTGAGACTCGAGAAGACTTATTGCGGGTGGCGGAAGCGTATATAATACAAGTGACCAAAATCCGGGATCGCGCAGGACTGACTGGGACTCCTCTAGGCATCGGACGCGCTATCAAACTCTTCATCCAAGAGATCGCCTTCGTCAACATCTGGCCAAATCAACAAGCCAGGTGAGTACTATGAAAGTACTCGCAAGACAGTTCGGACATAAGGTATAACAAATGCATACATGAAACACATGAATAAGTTAACCAGTGCGATCAGACATAGAGATAATAAATACTGGGTGCCAAGCGAGGGTCTGAATGACGCCTCGAGCGGAAACTGCCGAATAGTAATACTGGTGCCAAACGAGTGTCTGAAAGACTCCTCGAGAGGAAAATGCGGAATAATAATACAGGTGCCAAACGAGTGTCTGAAAGACTCCTCGAGCGGAAAATGCGGAATAATAATACAGGTGCCAAACGAGTGTCTGAAAGACTCCTCGATCGGAAAATGCGGAATAATAATACAGGTGCCAAACGAGTGTCTGAAAGACTCCTCGAGCGGAAAATGCGGAATAATAATGCCACAGTCGGGCGTCGGGGCGACACCACATAAAGGGCTTATAACAGAAAGTAAAGACAGTGCATGCCGCAGTCGGACGTCTGAGCGACATCACATAAAGGGCTTATATCGAAAGTGAGAAACGAGTACATGCCACAGTCGGACGTCTGCGCGACGTCACCTAAAGGGCTTATATCACATTTCATTATTACAACAGCTCGAAGACATAAATTATCACAAGCATGAGACACAAAATAAAGCTTGTCCATCCACTGGAATAACAATAAAACCTGAGATTTTACCACTTGAGCTTGTTCACCGGGGACAAGTTTTTTCACATGGATAGATATGGATATAATGTTTACACTACTGATCATGGATACGATGATTTGGAAAGAATTGACTCTGCAGAGTTTGTACTTAACCACAGCCAACGGATTTCAGTAGTCACGGGGACTAGTTCCGTCTACGGTGTTCTGGAAGGAACACGTCTAACCAGTACACACCCAATTCAACCATCCGAAGCCAGGGATCACCCTCGGCAACATTCAAGAAAAACCTTGAGTCGGGGAGGCTACAACCTCACGTAGCATGGGATCAAATTTCTATACGCGCGCTATAAGGGGGTGCCACCCCTCTCGGTCCCAACCGGAAACACCCATGCCCCATGACCGAATGACTGGCTTTAATCCTGGGCCAAGGTACCATCATCCCGGCCTCTCTGTTTGGTGTGTACACGGAAAGAGGTTACCAACTTACTAAACCGTATCCTGGCAAGAGACATGTGGTAGCACGGAAAGGGGAAGGGACGATAACACGGCTCCAACCATGTTAACGTCGGAAAAGTCGGATGACACAAGGTTGGCATGCTACAACAGTACCACCTTGCTGCCCTTCATGTCACCACATGATTAGGCCACCTCTCATCAGAGGTCATCGCAACTTTGGAACATGCGGGAAAAGATCGATAACGTGGCTCCAACTACGTTAACGTCGAAGAAAGTCGGATGACGCAAGGCTGGCATGCTACAACAGTACCACCTTGCTGCCCTTCATGTCACTACATGATTAGGCCACCTCTCATCAGAGGTCATCGCAACTTCGGAACAACCGGGTCGTTGCCTCACGAGCAACGAGATATTTACCGACACTCATATGCCACACACAAACTTTCACATGAACATGCAAAACTTCTGCCATATCAAATGTCCAAACATGCTTGCCTGGTTCGGAGAAGTCGGAAACTAGCTCGGCGAAGTTCGCGGCTCCGTCACCTCTCCCGGAACCTACGGCAATCACGAAACGGGTACTAACGTGAAAACCAACACATGCACAGAAACTTTGCCAAATATTTCCCAAATAAATCCCATAAAAACTAGACAAAATTTTAAGAATGTCAGAAAAAGAATCACTCAAAATACCTTTTTATTAAAAAGTTATAAAGGTTTCTGTCCAGGGACCTTTCTGTAATGAAACAGAAAAGTTCCAGGGTTTTAACTGAGAAAACAGAAAACGGTTCGTTTGGAAATGCGCAAGCGCAAGAGAGAAGACGTATTTTGCCCGAAGGCATCAACAGAAAACGGTTCGGGGAAATAGAACAGAGGCTGACACGCGGGGCCCGCATGTCAGGTTTGAAAAGGCTCGCCGGCGCCCGAAGACGGCGGTGGACGCCGGCGTCGAACCACGGCGAGTTAGGAGAAACGGAGGGTACCAAGAGCTTCAGTGTCTTCTTCCGCGTCGGTGGGTGGTGTACTCGTCCCAAGGGGAGCACCACGTCGATGGCGACACTATCTCCGGCGGACGGCGGCTCGGGTGAGGATGGGGAACTCCGGTGGAGGGCTGCAAGCTTCAAATTGAAGGGCGGGTCAGAACGAGAGATGCATGGTGAAGTTACTCGCAAGAGAATGGAGGCTGCGGAGCACACACGGGGGCGAATCAGGCTGGATCCCGTGGCGGGTCGCGGCGGCCGGAGTCGAGGAAGGAGACCTCCTCGGGGCTCTTCCAGTGGCTAGGCGTGCTCTAGAGGAAGTGCAGGGCTGGTGGGTGCTTGAGTTGAAGCTCGGGACCTCTATTTATAGGCAGATCGATGGGGTGGCCATGAACGGAGAATCTTCGGCGAGCGATTACGGCGGAGCAGTGGGTTGGCAGAGGGTTTGAGCGGTCGGGCAGCATCGGTGGATGTTACGGGACTCGTTTTGCAGCTAAACGGAGCTGGCCCTGGCGTAATGGCGTCTGCCCACGGTGAGGTGACCGCACGGGCTCAACGGCGGCAGAGAGCGCGCTTCGCGCCCTGCGGTTCACGACGAGAGCAGCAGCGCATTCGGGGGAGTGGACGGCCACGCGGCGGGCTCCGGTGGTTTGGGCGACGCTGGGTTGAGTCGTCGGCGCCGTGTCTCCCGCTGGCGTCCGCAAAGCCGCCGTCGGCGTCGGTCACGGGGCGGCGCACCTCCTGCTGCTCGTCGCCGACGCCCGCAAGGTGCCAGGCGCTCGTGCGGTGCAGGAACAAGTGGGCGAGGACGAGGAGCAAGGCGACGCGACGGTACTGGCGAGATCGATGCCCGTTTCTGAAGAAAACGACAACAAGCACTGAACTGAAACTCTGAAGTTACTGAAACTTGACAGTGACCATGCATTGCAGGTGTTCGACAGTAGGTTTTGGTAAAGAGATAAATTTTGCTGGAGCTGTAACTTGGTGAGATGACCACTAAAGCACCCAGGGGCTGCATGAATTTATTTGGAATTTTTGGAGAAGGTTTTGAATGAATTTCACCAAATTTGCCAAATCTGGTCCAAACTTGCAGCTGATGTAGTTTGAAAATTTTGAACTGGAGACCAGTGGATCTTCATGGTTCTAGGTTGGGGGTTCAAAGGACTAGGAGGGGAAAGAAGTTTGGTGGTAAAAGTCCAAACAGAAAATGGAGTTCCTTTGTAAATCTCCAAGAGGTAGAATAGAAGGCAGAAAATATTTGAATAGAATTTGAATGGAAAATAAATACATGGGGAGGTTCAACTTGCTGGATTTGATGTAAATCATGATCCAGAGGTGAGGGAGTGTTTAGGAGAGAGGATTTGCACTTATGCCATGGCAAGAAGGAATAGTTGAAAGTGGCAAAGTACCTTCCAAAAGCCATAGTGCAAATTCAGAAAAAGGTTTTCAAAAGTTCTTTTCCCAAATGAAAAAAAACATTTTGTCTTGAGTCCAAATGAAGAGCAAGAACTCCCAAGGTCAAAGGCAGATCTTGGGTGAATCCAAATAAAATTTTTGCCATAAAGAAAATATATGAGAGGGAGAGTTCTCTTGAAGAAAATTTTTAAATCACTCCCCTCAAGTCAAATAAAATCTTTAAAAAAAATCCAAATAAAAACTTGGGCGCCACACCTCTTGATCGGCATCGCCAAAGCCACTGGGGGCTATATGATAGCATTCGAATCTTAGCTTAACCCCTTTGGGACGGTTTTCTGGTCGTATTCGAACCGGAAGCCCCTAAGTTTTAATCTTCTGACTTACAACAAGTTCTTCTGGTCATATCAGCAGCGTGCAAGGGTGGTTTTTTCCGCCGCCGATTTAACTTTGATTCACAATGTGAGTAACATACGTTAAGTATTATCAATACTGGTGAGCCGGAGCTGAGGTACCAACCTTTTTATTCGGGTCACATAAACCGGAAGTATACTTGAAGGCTTGCAAGTATGTTATCACGGTTACTTCGAGGATATAATTGAGGGCCAGTCTTTGGTGACTTTTGTTCATATTCCGGGTTATATATATAAGGTCTACGATTCTTAGTGCGGTAAGCCGCCTAGGGACTTGTGACTTGTTTTTTATGTAGGATGGTTTAAGACAGCTATTTGAGCTTAAGGAAAAACTGATCAATTACAACCCGGAGGCATAAGAAGAAGCGGCCTCAACGGAGTTAAGCATTCAACACGTGCACGATGGCATGACAAAATTTAATTGTTTGTCCTACTCTATTACAAGACTCCCCGAGTCCAAAAGGTGAGGCATTGTTTTCAGGTGTAACTATGAGCCGCCTAAGAGTCAAGATGCTTGCTGGGTCGAAGCTTCCGGCTCATCCCTCTCCGCTCCTCCGGCTGTTCCCATGACCTGGAAGGTTGACGATCTCCAGTCAATGCCGCTCAAAGCTTCAAATTGAGCCTCCTCATCAATTAACCCGGCCGGGTCAACTTCTGGGGCGAAGGTATGCTTACGAGTCGGAGGGATCAAGCTGATTGCTTCGTAGCGTGGAGTGGGGATCCTCTGATTCTCCGAGTCATATCCCGGCTGATACTTGGTAAGATCGGTGTCATTCCCAATCAAGGTAGCCACCGGGTGCACACTCTTCACACAGGCAGCAAAGTCTTGTTGATCAAAGGGAGTACCGTCTTCCTTCAGACTGGGGTATCCAAGCGCGATCTCCGCCGGGTCTAGCTCCGGGAGGAAAGCCTTGGCCCGGCTCAGAGCAACTATGGCTCCGGCTCTTGCAGAGGCCCGTCGTAGCTCTTGAAAGCGCTAAGGAAGAATGGCGAGCCGCCGAAGCACGTCCGCCAGGTGAGTCGGAACCTCATTGGACAGGGCCACAACGGCCAAAGCACGCTGTGACCTGGTGTAGAGTTGCTCCACCAGGGTGTACACGGCCTTTAGCTTGGTTAGCACATTCTGATTCAGGTTGGCGCTTCTGGGACCTGTTTAACAAAGTCAGGTAAGCCGCTAGCAATGATGGGACTTATGAGATATAAAGAATGTAAACTTGTTGAAAGCCTGCAGAATGACTTACCGAAGATTGCTGCGACCATCTGTGACACATGGCGTTTTAAGCCGGAGAGTTCGGCGGTTTTGCCGTCAGAGCAGCTTCCGCCTGTTCGGCCCGGCTGACCAAAGCAGTTCTCTCCTCGGCCCAAGTCTTCCTTTCGGTTTCAAACTTCTTCTTCAGCTTCTCTTGTGCAGCAACACTGAACTCGAATTTGGCGTTGGCCTTTCGGGTCTCAGTTTCCTGCGTCTTCAGGCGGTTCTTCAGCTCAGAGATTTCAGCTTCAAATTTTTTGCAAGCAGCCTGTACAAATTCCGGGTTATAGTATGAGTGATTGTTATGCAATATTAAAGTCCCAAGCACTTTCCAAGCAAAGACACTTGGCACTTGGGGGCTAATGCATGTTGAAAGATTTTATTTACAACTTGCCGGTTCATGAAAGTAAGCCGGAAGTTAAGTCTACAACATATTCTATCATAAGTAATAGACTTGGGGGCTAGCATAGTAAGACTGACTATGGAGTAAGCAAGAGATTTGTACCTCAGATTTTTGTTGGATCTGCTTCACCATATCAATCTCCAGATCCCGGCTGTTGTGCACTTGACCAATGTAACCCAAGACAATGTCTCCAATGCTCAAGTTAGCATAATCAGTGATCTCCAATCTAGCCCGGCGGCGCTCTAGCAGCTCTTCCTTGGCAGAGCATCTGGCCAGCATAGTGGGTCTTCCCGGCTCAACATATTCAGTCCGGGTAATCACCACATCCGGGTCATCGGCCAGTTGAGCTAAGCTGGGGATCTCCGGGTTAGCAGAAGTCTCTATGATTGGCTCGTCGTTTGGAGCGGTGGCTTCAGGAGCAGAGGCAGCTGGCGGCTCTTGAGCTGAAGCCTCCGGTTCAGTCAGGACCAGCTCTTTGACCGGTTTATTCTTCTTCGCTCTCTTGCTGAGCTTTGCTTGAGCACTAAAAGGACAAAAGGTTAGTACAAAAGCATGAGGAAGATAAGCACAACATAAGATGATCATCATTACCCGGGCGCGGTCTTGAAAGCCGGCAGGGTAGATTGCATAGAATCCCCAGAGGAAGGTGAAGTTTCCTGATGATTTGAATCAGACGAATTGAGCGGTTGACGAGTGACACCCGCTAAAGGATGAAAAGGGTATAAGTTGGAGATAACCTCAGTCCGGCGCTTTCTTGATGCCTCGGGTAAGCCGGAGGAGAGGTCTGCATCCTTGCTGGCCCGGGTTTGCCTCCGGCTCTCATGAATCTGTTGCTTCAAAAGAAATTGAGGATCTTGATAAGCTAAAGGATGTGAAAATCTTACTTTCCGGGTTACTCTTCGGACTTTCAGCCTTGGCAAGGGGTCCGAGTCGGAGGAAAGTATAGTTACCTCTTCCATTACCGGGTTACTCGCTTCGGTATCATCCTGCAGATAATCAAGTCAATAAGGTGGTTAAAAGACAGACGAAAAGCAGAAACAAAAGAAGAGTCTAAAGAATCAAGGGTTACCTCTGACTCGGGGCTATCATCCAGCTGAAGCAGCTCTGAGGCGGTAGGTTTGCTTCCCTTTTTACGGGGAGCGGCTCTCCTGGCGGCTTTCTTAGCCTTTCTGGCTTTTTTAGCCGCCTCATGGTCATACTTGACCTTCCAGAATTTATCGTCAGCCTGAAAAATACAATAAAGACTTCTTACGGTTCGGATGAAAACTATCCAAAGGGAAAGTAAGGTGTTCAGGTCAGTGGCTTACCGCTGGAGCCGGGTTAGTCTTGCAGAAGGGGCTTAAGCCGGTCCTCCCGCAGTCGGTCAAGCTCTCATTCAAGAGGGACTTGGTCATGTCGTCAACGACATCTTCAGGTAGATCGTTGCGGCTGTGCCGCAGAGGGTCATCTTTTCGGCCCGTGTAATCACACATTAAGCCGGGGCGGCGGCTCAAGGCGATCACCCGCCAAGAGATCCAGACCCGGACCAGATCAATGCCGTTGATGCCATTTCCCAGGAGAGCCTTAATCTTGTTGATGGTGGGGATCAGAGGTTGACGCTCAGCTTGAGTTAGCTTATCTGGCAGGGGGTGACTTGGCTACAGACGCAGCGCACGAAAGCCGGGCAGAGGGCTCTCGTCAGCCAGAGAAGTATCTTGGCAATAGAACCATGTCTGGTTCCAGTCTTTTGGGTGGCTTGGCGGCTCAGCATACGAAAAAGGCAATCTCTCCGTCGTTGGATGGAGATTCCGCCAAGCTCCAAGCTAGGCCCATTGGCGCATTCATTCTGGCGGTTCAGATAGAACAACTCCCTAAAAAGCAGTAGGCTGGGCTCTTCTCCAAGATATACTTCGCAGAATACTTGAAAGTTGCAGATATTTGACACGGAATTGGGTCCTATGTCTTGTGGCCGCAGATCAAAGAAGTTCAGAACATCCCTAAAGAATTTTGAGCCGGGCGGTGCGAAGCCCCGACTCATGTGATCAGCAAATATCACCACCTCGCCATCTCTAGGTTGAGGTCTCTCCTCCGACGGGTCAGGGGCACGATAAGACATGACATCCTTCTTGGGCAGGTAACCCGTCTTCACGAAATCCGCTAAGGTTTCATCAGTAACATTGGATCTCATCCAGTTGCACGTGATGGGTGCCTTGGGAGCTTTGGGTGGCATTGTGAAAGATGAAAGCCTATGATAAAAGGAAATGACCGGTTCAATTATAAGCCGGAGGAAGTTTACAGTTCAATGTTCAAGATGGCGGCTTATGAAGGGGCCTAATGACATATGGCTAATTGCATCGGGTTATCTAAGCCGCTGAGGGCATCATGAGTAATTCAAGTTGTCTAAAGCCTTATTATAAATGAGCCGGAAATTTCTACAGCGTGTGGCCTCTTTTAAGCCGGAGATATGAGCCGCCATAACTAAACAGATGCAATTTTTGACTAAGTGTGGCACAAACAAGTTTCACGGATCGCAGTAATTATTCTGGATCAAACGATCGGCTAAAAGGGAAAAATTTCTAGACCTAGAAAGCTGATACAGAGAAGTTCATGAGCTCTAAGGGGATCTCTTTGCAAGTAAAGGGGGCGTGCCACTATTGAAAATGGATGCGCAACAACTACCGCAGGAGCTCTGCACTACTTTTGGATCAAACTGGACTGTAGAGGAAAAACTACGAAGAACTCGAGAAGAACAGCGAAGAACAGAGGAAGAACAGTAGAACCCTAAATGCGGATCTATGGTGGAGAGGTGCAGGGACTTACCGGCGCTGAGGAGTCGCGGAGGTCGCCGCCGTTTCTCTGGACTAGGTCAGGGTGATGCAGCGGCCAAGGTTGAGGAAGACAAGGGACGCGGCGGCGGCGGCGGAGTTCGAGCTCTCGGGTGGCAGAGGAGGAAGACGATGTAGGCGACAAGTGAATGAAGACATAAGGGTCGGGCCTATTTATAAGGGGCGGCTCATAAGTGGGCGCGAGCAATGAGGAGGCCACGGCATGATTATCTCGCTACAGAAGCGCCTCGATTTCCGGGATAGCCATTAAAGATAAGATCCGTTGGGATATACGGAATAAAGAAATGAACTTAGTGGAAGATGACGTCATGGAGGGTTATCAGGAATCCAGAAGATGACGTCACGGAGGGTTAAAACCTTCGTACAAATGTAAGCCGGAAGATTTTCTCTTAAAGGGATTGAAGATTGACATGAACTGGTTCAAATCAATCCGGGGCCTAATGTTGAGGATATAACCATTAGAGTCACCCGCCCAGGAGGGGCCGGGTTACGTCATAATGGTCATCACGCGAAGCCTAGTACCGAGCTTGAAGACGGCGGGCCAATAATGGGCTTAAGACCCGGAGGCGGCTTAAGGCCTGTAGTTATAAACCGCCGTTATAGCAAGACTTGTAGTGTAAGGCAAGAATAGTTAGGAGTCCGAGCCGGACACTGTTATGAGCCGGCCGGGACTTTGAGAGCCGCTGGGCGTCAACCTCTCTATATAAAGGGATGACCCGGCGGCGGTTCAGGGACAAGTAAGATCAGGTCGTTAACCAGGCAGGGCGGTTTAGCTACTGGTCGTCGAAACCCCAAGCAATACAACCTCAACTGGACGTAGGCTTTTACCTTCACCGTAAGGGGCCAAACCAGTATAACCCTAGTGTTCCTTGTCCCGTTTAACCCCTTTAAGCTTCCTAGCTGCAATGGCTCCACGACTAAGTCCTAGCTCAAGGACATCTGCCGTGACAATTCCACGACAGAGAGGGTTAGGGTTTTGGACCGCGGGAGGATTCGGGAGAGACACATATATATATAGCTAGAGGGAGCTAGGAGAATCCAAACGGAGCGCGGTTTTCGCCCACACGATCGTGATCGAATGACCTAGAGCATGGAAGAGACTTAGAGGGGTTTTGGGATGTTTAGAGATGGGGTTTTGCTGGAACACAAAAATGGACTTTGCGATTACCCGGTTACCCGTTGGAGTACCAAACGACCACCAAATGGAACGAAACTTGACCGGTGGTATACCAAGGCCACTTGACAAGCCTCGGTCCATTCCGAGAACGTTCAACACCCGCTCACGAAACAAAACAAGAGGGGTGCGCCGGAGGAGGTGGGAGTGCCGGATTGCAAAACGGACAACGGGGAAAATGCTCGGATGCATGAGACGAACACGTATGCAAATGCAATGCACATGATGAAATGATATGAGATGCATGACGAAAACAAAATGCAAAACGAAAGACAAAACCCGACCATGAAGGGAATATCATAACACATAGCCGAAAATGGCAAGAGTTGGAGTTACAAATATGGAAAGTTACATCCGGGGAGTTACAACACTCCACCACTACGAGAGGATCTTGTCCCGAGATCTAGGATTGAAAGAACTCCGGATATTCAAAACGGAGGTGGTCCTCGCATTCCCAGGTGGGTTCTCGGTCGGAATGGTGCGACCACTTCACTTTCAGGAATTTGATTGACTTGTTGCGAGTCTTGCGCTCAGTTTCTTCAAGAATAGCAACTGGGTGCTCATGATAAGATAGATCTTCTTGGAGGTCAATCTCTTCGAAGTTGATGGTGCGCTCAGGCGTCTTGAAGCACTTGCGGAGCTGTGACACGTGGAACACATCGTGCACGTTCACGAAGTTGGAGGGAAGCTCAAGTTGATAGGCGAGGTCGACTCTTTTGCCAATGATCTTGAAAGGACCCACGTATCTAGGGGCAAGCTTCCCTTTGATACCGAAGCGACGAGTGCCTTTCATTGGAGAGACGCGGAGGTTGACATGGTCTCCGATCTCGAAAGCCACATCACGGTGCTTACTATCATAGTAACTCTTCTGGCGTGATTGCGCGGCTTTGAGATTTTCACGGATGACTTTACACATTTCTTCAGCCTCTGTGATTAAGTCATTGCCAAGAAGTTGGCGTTCACCAGTCTCTGACCAATTGAGAGGAGTACGGCACTTTCTGCCATAGAAAGTCTCGAATGGAGCCTTGCCCGAACTTGCTTGGAAGCTGTTGTTGTAGGAGAATTCGGCATATGGAAGACAATCTTCCCATTTCATGCCAAAGGAAATGACACAAGCCCTGAGCATATCTTCAAGAATTTGATTGACTCGCTCGACTTGGCCACTAGTTTGAGGATGGAAAGCTGTGCTGAAGCGAATGTTGGTGCCCATGGCCTTCTGGAAGGAGTCCCAGAACTTAGAGGTGAAGATGCTTCCATGATCTGAAGAAATCAATTGTGGAATGCTGTGCAAGGAGACAATCCTGGAGGTGTATAGCTCTGCCAACTAAGCTGCTGTGATGGATTCTTTGATTGGAAGGAAATGAGCCACTTTAGAAAGCTTGTCAATGACAACGAAGATAGCATCATTTCCGCGCTTGGACTTTGGAAATCCAGTCACGAAGTCCATTTCGATATGATCAAACTTCCACTCTGGGATAGCAAGAGGTTGAAGGAGACCAGCTGGTCGTTGGTGTTCTGCTTTCACTCTACGACAGATATCACATTCATTCACAAATTGAGCGATTTCTCGCTTCATTCGAGTCCACCAATACGACTGCTTGAGGTCATGGTACATCTTCGTACTTCCAGGATGAATGGAAAGAAGAGAATTGTGTGCCTCGTTCATAATGACTTTCCTTAGATCACCTTTAGGAACCACAATCCGGTCCTCGAAGAATAAAGTGTCTCTGTCATCAATGCGATAGCACTTGTATTTGGAAAGACCCTTGTCAATACCACGTTTCACCTTCTTCACCATGGTATCCAGGAGTTGTGCCTCACGAATTTGATCTTCCAAAGTAGGAGAGACTATGAGGTTGGCAAGAAAGCCTTGAGGAACAACTTGGAGATTCAGCTTGCGGAAAGCTTCACAAAGATCCGGTTGGAATGGCTTGCGAATTAAGCTGTTGCAATAAGCCTTCCTGCTCAAAGCATCTGCAATGACATTGGCCTTGCCTGGAGTATATTCAATACTCGGATTGTACTCTTGAATCATTTCGACCCATCGAGTCTGCCTGAGGTTGAGGTTGGGCTGAGTGAAGATGTACTTGAGACTCTTGTGATCGGTGAATATGTCCACTTGTCTTCCCAACAAGAGATGTCTCCATGTTATCAATGCATGGACAACTGCTGCCAACTCAAGATCGTGAGTGGGGTAGTTCTTTTCGTTGGGCTTCAACTGACGAGAGGTATAGGCTACAACTTTCTTCTCTTGCATTAACACAGCACCGAGACCTTGGAGAGAAGCATCACAGAAAACTTCGAAAGACTTGGATTCGTCAGGAGGAGTTAAGACAGGAGCTGTGACTAGTTTCTCTTTGAGAGTGTTGAAAGCAACGTCACACTCAGGAGACAAGACATACTTCACATGCTTCTGGAGGAGGTTGGAAAGAGGCTTTGCAATCTTAGAGAAATTCTCAACGAATCTTCGGCAATAGCTTGCAAGACCAAGAAAACTGCGGAGCTGCTTGACATTCTGAGGAGTTTCCCAATTCACAATTGCAGACACCTACTCGGGATTAATAGCGATGCCCTTGGCAGAGATGATATGACCAAGGTAAAGAACTTCATCAAGCCAAAACTCACATTTTGAAAACTTTGCATAGAATTGATACTCTCTGAGCTTGTCGAGCACCAATCGCAAATGTTTGGCATGATCCTTCTTATTCTTGGAGAAGACCAAAATATCATCAAGATACACCAGGACGAATTCATTGGTATAGGGGTTGAAGATGAAATTCATCATCCAAGAGAATGTTGGAGGAGCATTGACAAGGCCGAAAGACATGACAGTATATTCATAAGAACCAAAGCTTGTTCTGAATGCTGTCTTGGGAATATCTTCTTCACGAATGCGAATCTGATGATAACCCATACGAAGGTCAAGCTTGGAGAATACTTTGGCACCTTTAAGTTGCTCGAATAGCTCATTGATGTTGGGAAGTGGATACTTGTTCTTGATTGTCTTCTTGTTCAATGGACGGTAGTCGACACAAAGTCGTTCCGTGCCATCCTTCTTCTGGACAAAAAGAACACCACAACCCCACGGAGAAGAACTCGGTCTGATCAAACCCAGATGCTCTTGTTCATCGAGCTGTTTCTTCAATTCCTTCAGCTCCTTGGGTCCAAGCTTGTATGGACGCTTGCAAACGGGTTCAGTGCCGGGCTCAAGATCGATAACGAACTCAACTGGCCGGTGAGGAGGCATACCCGGAAGGTCTTCTGGAAAGACATCTTGGTACTCACAAACGTCTGGAATTTGAGAGATGGCATTCAATTCGCCCTTCTCATTGAGAGAAAATAACCGAATGGTTTCATCACGAGCGGCATAAATGATAACATCCTCAGAAGAGTGTGTCAATTGAATTTCCTTGGCAGCACAATCAAGTTGAGCCTTGTGCTTAGAAAGCCAGTCCATCCCGAGAATAAGATCAATATCCGAGTCACCAAGAACAATTGGTTTGGCCAGAAATTTATAGTCGCCCATCTTGATTACGGAATCCCGAACGAATGCTCGAGAAGTCATTTGTCGAGCCGGGGAAGCAATAGACAAAGGACTCGGCAATACTTCTGTTGAGGATATAGCTACTAGAGTCACCCGCCCAGGAGGGGCCGGGTTACGTCATAATGATCATCACATGAAGCCCAGTATCAAGCTTGAGGATGGCGGTTCAGTAATGGGTTTAAGGCCCGGAGGCGACTTAAGGCCCGTAGTGATAAACCGCCGTTATGGCATGACTTGTAGTGTAAGGCAAGAATAGATAAGGAGTCCGAGCCGGACACTATTATAAGCCGGCCGGGACTCTGAGAGCCGCTGGGCGTTAACCTCTCTATATAAAGGGACGACCCGGCGGCGGTTCAGGACAAGGAAGACCAGATCGATAGCCAAGGAGAGTGGTTTATCTCCTGGTCATCGAAACCCTAAGCAATACCACCTCAACTGGACGTAGGATTTTACCTTCAACGTAAGGTGCCGAACCAGTATAATCTCCGTATCCTTTGTCCCGTTTAACCCCTTTAAGCTTCCTAGCGGCAATGGCTCCACGACTAAGTCCTTACTCGAGGACATCTGCTGTGACAATTCCACGACAGTTGGCGCCCACCGTGGGGCTAGCGCACGGTGGATTTGAGTTCTTGAAGGGCAGCTTCGAAGGGCTCAAGGGATACGCTGTGGGCCAGATGACCAAGAGTCGTCGCGGCAAGCTCTACATCGACGATGCAAGCTGGGGCCCCGACGCCGGCTCAATCGACTACGGGTACCAGGTCCTCTTTGGCAGAATCCACGTTTTCATTGGCAAGATTGGCGAGCCGGGCCCTGAGCCGGACCTCTGCGCTGACCCCATCGAGACGGCTCAGCGTGCAAGACCCGCCCGGACTCTGCCTGCCTTGAAGCGTGCTTTTGTGGGATGCGTCCATGGAGGACTCTCTGAAGGATCTGGATCTGGCAATGAGACGGCCGCTCGCTCTGACGGCGGGTCGTCCACAGACGAGACCGACTCGTTATATCAACTTCAATATGGCAGGCTGAGGGGTGGTTCCGATGGCGACAGTATTCCGGACCCCTTTGAGCCGCCCAGCCGGGTTGGGATCTTCATGGCCGGCGCACAACCTGTTCAAAACCCCGTTGTTGGGGCAGGGGGCCCTGCGCACTCGCCGGCTCAGGCGCTGATGGATCTCACAGATAGGATGACAGCCCTGTTAACTGCTACGGTCGTCCCAGCAGATCAAGCTCAGCATGATGCGGAGGTGGCACAGTTAAAGCTGGATATAGCGAGAGCCAAGGAAGATCTAGCAGCGGAAGGGATCAGGATGGCTGCAGAGCGGGCGACTCTCGACGCCCAGACTCAGCTGATTCAGGCGCAGTCTTTCCGGCTCACGATGGATCAGAACACATCCACTGAGATCATGAGAAGGAGGCATCAGAAGGCTCAATCTCGACTCCCTCCGGTTTATGATCCTCGAAACCTTTTCAACACGCCTGGTGCAGGGCCCAGTAACCTGCGAGAGATCACGACACCCGGGGCTGGAACGCCGATTCAGCTGCAAGTGATGGGGCCTCCCCGTGTGAACACTACCCCGCCTCAGTACGTGCCAATACCACCGGGTCATTATGCCAACCCGTTGGAAAACATGGTCGCCGCGGCGGTGCGACTGGCGGCTCTCCCAATCGATGGCGACTCTCCAACGGCGGTCGAAACCCGCTGGGTCAGAGAACTTCTTCAGACGGCTCTGGCGCAACAGGAGGCATACTCATATAGCCGGGACAGGGTTCATTGAACCCCTCGTCCAGGCCGGAGCCCAAGTTATAGCAGACACATGGTCTCAGCGACCGGCTCAAGCAACGTCCGGCGCCGTGACTTACCAGCGGGCCACGGCCCGGCTCATAATGGAGCCTTCAACGCGGTAGACCAAGACAGAGCACGACAAGAGGTGGAGCAGGCGCCTCAATTAACAGCTTACCAGCCCCTCCCGGTTTATCCGACGGCTTCTATAGAGGCGGGTATACCTACGAGGACCGGAGGTGTCCCTTGTCTGGTGCCGGCTCTCCGTAATGAACGTCTGCCCAAGGATTTCAAAGGACCTAGGAAGGTACCTAATTATACGGCTGATTTACAACCTGGAGCATGGATCGAGAGCTACGAGATGGCTATGGAGTTGCTAGAGGTCAGCGAAGCGGCAATGGCCAAATACTTCACCATGATGTTGGATGGAACTGCCCGCACTTGGTTGAAAGGACTGCCGCCTAATTCTATCGGGTCATGGGCAGAGCTAAAAGCCCGGTTCATCCAAAACTTCAAAGATACATGTAGGCAATCTATGTCAATTGTGGATTTGACTAACTGCAAGCAGCAGGAGGGCGAGTCTACAACCCATTGGGTTCGCCGGGTCAAAGAGATAATACATTCGTCTGATAAGATGGATGCCGGCTCTGCAGTTTTAATGTTGGAGCAAAATTGTCGTTTTGCGCCCCTGAAGATGAAGCTCGGGCGGCTCAAGCGCGATTGCAATGATATGGGTACACTGATGGCGGCTCTGGTCAAGTACGCCGACTCTGATAGTACCAAGGATCCCGCGTCGGATGATGAAAGGACAGGGAAGGGAAAGAAGAACGGCAATGGCAAGGGCCCTCAGCATAACCCGGCAAACCAGGGAGGTAACAAGCGTAAGGCTGATGGCAGTATGGAGTTTGTGGCCAACGCCAATTCACAGGGTAACAACCACCGACGTAAGGGGAGACTGCCTCCCCGAGCCGGCGGGTCAAGCCCGACGCTTGAGCAGTTCTTGAATGAGCCTTGTCCAAGGCATGGCTCTACGGAGAAGCCGGCCACTCATCTATGGAAGGACTGCGCAATCATGAAGGCCTTCAAAAATTCCAATGCTTTTAATGGCAACAATGGGCCGGGCGGCGGCTCAGGCGCCGGCGGTTTTCATGGCCCGGGCGGCGGCTCAAATCCCAATTCTCAGAATTTCCAATGGGGCTTTAATCAGCAATCTGGCCAGGGTAATCAGCAGCAGCAGCAGGGGGGGTACCAGACCAATCCAAAACAACTCAATGGTGGACAGTATCATGTGTTCACTACCAGCCTGTGCAAGCGAGATCAGAAGCTTCATAAGAGGGCTGTAAATGCTGTTGAGCCGGCGGTTCCCCGCTATTTAAGATGGTCTGAGCAGCCTATCATATGGAGTAGGGAAGATCACCCTCCCCGGGTTGATAATCCGGGTCACCTGGCCTTGGTGGTGGTCCCTCAGGTTGGGGGATATAAATTCACTAAAGTGCTCATGGACGGAGGCAGCAGCATCAACATCCTCTATTATGAGACCTTCCGTCGTATGGGGTTAACTGATAAAAACCTTAGCCAGTCCAATACTGTTTTCCATGGGGTGGTGCCCGGTAAGTCAGCGTATCCAGTTGGTAAGATCGAGCTGGAAGTAGCCTTTGGAGATGAGTACAACTACAGGGCGGAAAAACTAACCTTTGAGGTGGTTAAGATAAGAAGCCCGTACCATGCTTTATTTGGGCGGCCGGCTTACGCCAAGTTCATGGCACGGCCGTGTTACATGTATTTGCAGCTCAAGATGTCGGGTCACAATGGGACCATTACGGTTCATGGCAGCCGAAAGATAGCCTTGGAGTGTGAGGAAGGTGACGCGGCTTACGCTGAATCTGTTTGTGCAACAGAGGAGTTGAAGTTTTACAAGGACAATGTTGACCCGGCAGATATGACGTCTTTGAAAAAGCCATCCACGGAGCATGAGCCGGTAATGAAATTTAAGTCAGCTGATGAGACTAAGCTTGTTGACTTTGTTCCGGGTGATTCATCTCAGCAGTTCAACATCAGTGCCAATCTGGATCCGAAATAGGAAGGCGCGCTCATTGAGTTCATCCGTGAGAACAGGGACATCTTTGCATGGAAACCTTTTGACATGCTGGGTGTACCTAGAGAACTCGCTGAGCATACTCTCAATATTGATCCGAAATTTAAGCCAGTCAGGCAATTCCTCTGGCGGTTTAATGAGGAGAGGCGGAAATCCATTGGTGAGGAAGTAGCTTGGCTCTTGGCGGCCGGGTTTATCGTTGAAGTCTTTCATCCAGAATGGTTAGCTAACCTGGTGCTCGTGCTCAAGAAGAACGGCACCTGGCGTATGTGTGTGGATTATACGGATCTAAACTAAGCTTGTCCGGCTGATCCTTTTGCTCTCCCTCGTATTGATCAAATTATTGATGCTACGGCGGGTTGTGAGCGTTTGAGTTTTTTGGATGCATATTCTGGTTACCATCAGATCAAAATGGCTATTAAGGATCAAGCGAACACGGCGTTCATTACTCCTTTTGGAGCCTTCTGCTATGTGTCTATGCCTTTTGGGCTCAAGAGTGCACATGCAACTTACCAGCGTTGCGTGCAAAATTGTCTTCATAATCAGATTGGGCGCAACGTTCATGCCTATGTGGATGATATCGTGGTCAAATCCAGAAAGGAGGAGACCTTGATAGATGATTTGAGAGAGACCTTTGATAATCTCCGGGTCTATAAGATGATGCTTAACCCGGCTAAATGTGTCTTTGGTGTTCCGGCAGGCAAGCTCTTGGGTTTTCTGGTTTCTCACAGAGGCATTGAGGCTAACCCGGAGAAGATCAGGGCAATCACCTCTCTGGCTAAGCCGGCGTGCATAAATGACGTCCAGCCTCTGGCGGGTCGCGTCGCTGTGTTGAGCCGGTTTATAAGCCGGTTGGGTGAAAAGGCCATGCCGCTGTATCAGATGATGAAGAAAACAGATGACTTTGTCTGGAATGATGCTGCTAATGCTGCTTTTGAGGATTTGAAAAAACAACTAGCTGAGCCACCAGTCCTTGCTGCTCCTGTCGACAAGGAGCCTTTATTGTTGTATGTCGCCGCTAACACACGAGCCGTCAGTGTAGCTGTGGTGGTGGAGCGTAAGGAAGCGGGTAAGGAGCATCTGGTTCAGCGGCCGGTTTACTACGTAAGCGAAGTACTCATTGAGTCCAAACAACGGTATCCACATTGGCAGAAGCTTGTTTATGGGGTGTTCATGGCAAGCTGGAAGCTTAAGCATTATTTCCAGGGCCACCCTATCACTGTGGTCAGTTCTGCTCCTCTAGGAGATATCATTCAAAATAGGGAAGCCACAGGAAGAGTTGCTAAGTGGGCTATAGAGCTTGGGCCTCATGGTCTAAAGTATGTGCCACACACTGCTATCAAATCTCAAGCATTGGTGGATTTCATCAACGATTGGACAGAGCTGCAGGTGCCTGAGGAGAAACCGGATAATACATACTGGACTATTCACTTTGACGGGTCCAGACAGTTGGAGGGCTCGGGGGCTGGAGTGGTATTAGCTTCCCCTCGAGGTGACAAATTTCGTTATGTACTACGGTTGATGTTTCCCTGTACTAACAATGCAGCTGAGTACGAGGCCTTGCTCCATGGTCTTCGGATGGCAAAAGAGATGAGCTTAAGTCGGGTAAGGTGCTTCGGCGACTCAGATTTAGTGGCCCAACAAGTATCAGGCAAGTGGGATTCCAAGGATCCCCTCATGGCGGCTTATCGCCGTGAAGTTGATGCCATTGCTGGACACTTTCAGGGTTACCAAGTAGAGCACGTCGATCGCAGAAAGAACGAGGCGGCTGATGCGTTAAGCCGGCTAGGCTCTCAGCGAAAGCCGGTGCCGCCTAATACTTTCTTGGATATTCTACATAATCCTTCTGTCAAATTGCCTACAGAGGAAGGCTTGGCTGTTCCTGACCCAGAAGCGCAGGTAGTGGCGGCTCTCCATGTTATCCCAGATTGGACAGTGCCATACATAGATTACATGACCCGGGGAGAATTGCCTGAGGATGAAACTTTGGCCAGACAAATAACCCGGCGGTCTAAATCAATGATAATTGTCAATGGCGAGTTGCATCATCGCAGTGTCACAGGAATTTTTCAGCGTTGTGTTTCCTCTAAGGAAGGTCAAGCAATTTTACGTGAGATTCACGAGGGGGATTGTGGCCATCATGCCAGCTCAAAATCCCTTGTGGCCAAGGCTTTTCGTCATGGTTTTTAATGGCTGGCGGCTCATGCTGATGCAGAGGACTTGGTCAGTAAATGTGACGGTTGTCAGAAGTTTTCAAGACGGGCTCACGTGCCGGCTCAAGAGTTGAGAATGATTCCAATCACTTGGCCATTTGCAGTCTGGGGGCTTGATATGGTTGGGCCTTTAAACGGTCCAAGGATAAGAAGACCCACCTCTTGGTGGCGGTTGACAAGTTCACAAAGTGGGTTGAGGCAGAGCCCGTTAGTAAGTGTGACGCAGCCACGGCGGTTCAGTTCATGAAAAAGGTGATATTTCACTTTGGTTTTCCACACAGCATTATAACTGACAATGGTACCAATCTGTCTAAGGGCGCCATGGAGGAATTTTGTCAACGAGAGCATATTCGGCTTGATGTTTCATCAGTGGCTCACCCTCAGTCCAATGGTCAAGCTGAGAGAGCCAATCAGGAAATCTTGAAGGGCATCAAGCCCCGACTTTTGGTCCCTTTGCAACAGACGCCCGGTTGTTGGGTGGAGGAGTTGCCTTCCGTGTTATGGAGCATCAATACTACTCCTAACAGGTCTACGGGTTACACACCTTTCTTCATGGTCTACGGAGCTGAGGCGGTCCTCCCTAGTGACATCCGTCATGATTCGCCTCGAGTGGCGGCTTATGTCGAGGCGGATAATGAGCAAGCACGTCAAGATGCTCTTGACTTGTTGGACGAACATCGTGACATAGCCGCAGCTCGCTCGGCGATTTACCAACAAGACCTGTGCCGCTATCACAGCCGCCGGGTTAGGTCCCGGGTCTTTCAGGAAGGTGATTTGGTGCTCCGGCTCATCCAGGATCAAGCAGATGCACACAAGTTATCCCCACCTTGGGAAGGGCCCTTTGTGGTCAGCAAGAACTTGCACAACGGGTCATACTACCTTATCGATGTTCGGGAGCACAAAGATTCACGTAAGTCAGAGGAGACCCGCCGGCCATGGAACATAGCTCAGCTTCGACCTTATTACACTTGAGCCACCGGCTCTCATAATGTACATATTTCTATAGCCATGTATATATTATGATAAATAATAAAGCAGGACCTCTGTCCTTTTTTCCTCCAAAGGTAAATGTATTATTGTTATTTCCATTACAACATTACATGGTCACTTGGAGGTTGATCCGGCTTATGATCATATTCGAATCTAGCCGTTAACAATATGATCACTTGGGGGCTTCCTGTTCAAACATAGGTCGTTTTCGAACCAAAGAGAACATAGCTGTCAATACCCACTTGATTGGCATATTGCCGAGCTCATTGGGGAGTTTTTCTTGATCATATTTGAATCATAGCTCAACCCCCTTTGGGAACCGACGTGGATCGTATTCGAATCAGCATCGTTAAACAACTCTCAAGGTCATTTGGGGGCTTCCTGTTCAAACATAGGTCGTATTCGAACCAAAGAGAACATAGCTGTCGGTACCCTCTTGATCGGCAACGCCAAAGGCACTGGGGGCTATATGATCTTATTCGAATCTTAGGTTAACCCCTTTGGGACGGTTCTCTGGTCGTATTCGAATCAGAAGCCTCCAAATTTTTGACATCTTTTCGTTGCAAACAAGTTCTTTTGATCATATCGAAAGTATCAAGGGTGGTTTTACTTCCACCGGCTTAACCTTGATTAATAATGTTAATGGCATATCATAAGCATTATAAGTGCTGGTGAGCCGGAGGTCTCCACCTTATTATTCGGGTTATATAAACCGGAAGTATATTTGAAGGCTCGCAAGTATGCTATTATGGTATCTCGGAGATATAATTGAGAGCCGGTTTATTATGACTTCGATTCGTATTCCGGGTTATATGACTCTCCGTGCGGTAAGCCGCCTAGAGACTTGTGACTTGTTTTCCATACAGGACAATTAAAGACAGCTATTTAAAACTTAAGGAAAGCAGAGAATCAAACATAACCCGGAAGCATATAAAGGAGCAGCTTACATGGAGTCAAGCAATACACATGTGCACGATGGCACGACAAAATTAAGTGTTCATCCTACTCTGTTACATGACTCCTCGAGTCCAAAAGGTGAGGCATCGTTTTTTAAGACATCATATGAGCCGCCTGCGAGATCAAGGGCGTTGTTGGCCCGAGGTTTCCGGATCATCCCTCTCCGCTCCTCCGGCTGTGTCCATAACCTGGAAGGTTGATGATTTCCAGTCAATGCCACTCAAGGCTTCAAATTGAGCCTCATCATCAATTAACCCGGCCGGGTCAGTTTCTGGGGCGAAGGTATGCTTACGAGTCGGAGGGATCAGGCTGACTTCTTCATAGCGTGGAGTTGGGATCCTCTGATTCTCCGCGTCATAACCCGGTTGATACTTGGTAAGGTCTATGTCATTCCCAATCAAGGTGGCCACCGGACGCACGCTCTTCACACAGGCGGCGAAGTCTTTCTGGTCAAAGGGGGTGCCGTCTTCCTTCAAGCTGGGGTATCTAAGAGCGATGTCGGCCGGGTCTAGCTCCGGTAGAAACGCCTTGGCCCGGCTCAGAGCAGCTATAGCTCCGGCTCTTGCAGAAGCCCGTCTCAGCTCTTGGAAGCGTTGAGGAAGTACGGCAAGCCGCCTGAGTACGTATGCCAGGTGAGTGGGAACCTCGTTTGAGAGAGCCACAACGGCTAAGGCACGCTGTGACCCGGTGTAAAGTTGCTCTACCAAGGTATAAACCGCCTTCAGCTTGGTCAGCATGTTCTGATTTAGATTGGAACTTCTGGGACCTGCATGACAAAGTCAGGTGAGCTGACGGCAATGGTGAGGTTTATGGGAAATGAATGGTGTAAACTAGTTAGAAACTTATAGAGTAACTTACCGAAGATTGCGGAGACTATCTGAGATACATGGCGTTTTAAGCCGGAAAGTTCGGCGGTCCTTTCAGTAAGAGCGGCCTCCGCTTGTTCGGCCCGGCTGAGCAAGGCAGTCTTCTCATCCGCCCAGGCTTTTCTTTCTGCTTCAAACTTTTTCTTCAGTTTCTCTTGTGCAGAAACACTGAATTCAAATTTGGCATTGGCCTTTTGGGTCTCACTTTCCTGAGTCTTCAGGCGGTTCTTCAGATCAGAGATTTCTGATTCAAATTTCTTGCAGGCAGCCTGTACAATTTCCGGGTTATAGTTTGGGTGATTATCATGCAACATTAAAGTCCCAAGCACTTTGCAAGCAAAGACACTTGGCACTTGGGGGCTAATGTATGCTAAGAAGCTCTATTTACAGTGCCGGTTCATGAAAATAAGTCCCAAGCACTTTGTAGGCAAAGGTACTTGGCACTTGGGGGCTAATGTGTAAAGTTGTTCAACTACTTGATTAAAGTAAGGAAAGAACCGGGTGAACTATGTTGTTTAAGCCGGCCCTTGAGTGGTACCAGGTAAGCCAGTTTTCTTGCAGTAGTTATTAAGCCGGTATTAAGTCTACAACATATTTTATCATAAGTCATAGACTTGGGGGCTGGCATGATAAGGGTAACTATGGAGTAAGCAAGAGAATCATACCTCAGATTTTTGCTGGATTTGCTTCACCATGTCAATTTCCAGGTCCCGGCTGTTGTGCACTTGATTAACATAGCCGGAGACAATATCTCCAATGCTCAAATTAGCATAGTCAGTGATATCCAGCCTGGCCCTGTGGCGTTCCAGCAGTTCTTCCATGGCAGAGCATCTAGCTAACGCAGTGGGTCTCCCCGGCTCGACAAACTCTGTCCCGGTGATTACAACGTCCGGATCATCGGCCGGTTGAGCCAGGCTGGGGATCTCCGAGTTATCAGAACCCTCCAGGACTTGTTCTTCAGATGGAGCAGTGGTGGTTTCAGGAGCTGAGGCAGACGGCGGCCCATGAGCAGAAGCCTCAGGTTCAGTTAGGACCGGCTTATTTTTCTTTGCCCTCTTGCTGGGCTTTACTTGTACACTGAAAGTCAAAGAGTTAGTGCAAAAACATGAGTAAGATAAGCACAAAGTAAGCTGATCATCATTACTCGGGGGCGGTTTCGAAGGCCGGCAAGCTAGACTGCATGGAGTCGCCGGAGGAAGGTGAAGTTCCCTGATAGTTTGAATCAGAAGAATTGAGTGGTTGACGAGTGACGCCCGCCAAAGGATGAAAAGGATATAAGTCGGAGATAACCTCGGTCTGACGCTTCCTTGATGCTTCGGGTAAGCCGGAGGAGAGGTCTGCATCCTTGCTGGTCCGGGTCTGCCTCCGACTCTCATGAATCTGTCGCTTCAAAAGAAATTGAGGATCTTGATAAGCTAAAGGATGTGAAAATCTTACTTTCCGGGTTACTCTTCGGACTTTCAGTCTTGGCAAGGGCTCCGAGTCGGAGGAAAGTATAGTTACCTCTTCAATCACCGGGTTACTCGCTCCGGTATCCTCCTGCTGATAATCAGTGTCAGTAAGATGGTTAAAAAAGGAGCCTAAATAATCAAGGGATACCTCTGACTCGGAGGAGTCTTCCAGGTGAAGCAGGTCCGAGGCGCTAGGCTTACTCCCCTTCTTGCGGGGAGCGGCTCTCCTGGCGGCTTTTTTAACCTTCCTAGATTTCTTAGCAGCTTCATGTTCATACCTGACATTCCAGAATTTATCATTAGCCTGTAAATACAACAAAGGTTTCTTGAAGTTAAGACGAAAATTGTTAAAATGGAAAGTGAGGTGTTCAGGTCAATAGCTTACCGCCGAGGCCGGGTTAGCCTTGCAGAAGGGGCTTAAGCCTGTCCTCCTGCAATCTGCCAGGCTCTCGTTCAGAAGTGACTTGGTCATATCGTCAATGACGTCCTCAGGTAAGTCGTCGGGGCTGTGCCGAAGAGGATCATCTTTCCGGCCCGTGTAATCACACATTAAGCCGGGGCGGCGGCTTAAAGGAATCACCCGGCAAGCAATCCGGACCCGGACCAGATCAACGCCGTTTAGGCCGTTTCCCAGAAGAGCTTTGATTTTGTTGATGGTGGGAATAAGTGGTTGACGTTCAGCTTGAGATAATTTGTCTGGCAGGGGATGATTTGACTCCAGACGCAGGGCGTGAAAGCCGGGCAGAGGGTTCTCATCAGCCGGAGAAGTATCTTGGCAGTAGAACCATGTCTGGTTCCAGTCCTTCGGGTGGCTTGGCGGCTCAGCATAAGGGAAGAGACAATCTCTCCGTCGTTGGATTGAGATTCCACCGAGTTCCAAGCTAGGCCCGTTGGCACATTCATTCTGGCGGTTCAGATAAAATAATTCCCTAAAGGGTAGCAAGCTGGGCTCTTCTCCAAGGTACACCTCACAGAACACTTGGAAGTTACAAATGTTCAACACGGAATTGGGTCCAATGTCTTGAGGTCGCAGATCGAAAAAGTGCAGAACATCTCTGAAGAATTTTGAGCCAGGAGGTGCAAAACCCCGGCTCATGTGATCAGCAAATATAACAACCTCTCCGTCTTTTGGTTGAGGTCTCTCTTCGGACGGGTCAGGAGCACGATAGGACATGACCTCCTTCTTAGGAAGGTAACCCGTTTTTACGAAGTCATCTAAGGTGTTATCAGTAACGTTGGATCTCACCCAGTTGCACGTGATGGGCGCCTTGGGAGCTTTGGGCGGCATTGTGAAAGATGGAAGCCTATGACAAAAGAAAATTTCCGGTTCAAATTTAAGCCGGAGGAAGATTTCAGTACAGTATTCAAGATGGCAGTTTATGAAGGGGCCTAATGATATATGGCTAATTGTGTCAGGTTATTTAAGCCGCCGTAGATATCATCAGCAAGTTAAGTTATTTAACTATGTTATGAATGATCCGGAAATCTCGCAAAACATGGCCTCTTTTAAGCCGACGTTATGAGCCGCCATGGCTAACAGATGCAATTTTCTGCCTAAGTGTTGCACAAACAAGTTTCACAGATCGCAGTTATTATTTTGGATCAAATGATTGTCCAGAAAAGAAAAATTTCTAGACCTAAAAACTGGTACAGAAAAGTTCATAAGTTCTAAATGAGGTATTTTTTCAAGCAAAGGGATCTGCTAACATTGAAAATGGGTGAGAAACTATTACCGCAGGAATTCGGTGTCGTTTTTGGATCAAAAGGGGACCGTATTGGAAGAACTGTGAAGGAATCACGATGAACTATGAAGAACACAGGGAAGAAACACGGAACCCTAATGCGAATTTACTGTACGGGGTAGCAAAGACTTACTGGTGCCGATGAGCAGCAGAGGTCGCCGCCGTTTCTCTGGACCGGCTAAGGGTGATGCAGCGGCCGAGGCTGAGGAAGGCGAGGGGCGCGGCGGCGGCGGCGGAGCTCGGGCTCTGGGGCGTCAGAGGAGGAAGACGATGGATCGAGAAGAGTGACGAAGGCTTATGGGCCGGGCCTATTTATAAGGGACGGCTGATAAATGGGCGCGAGAAACGAGGAAGCTGAAGACATGATTATCCAGCCGCAGAAACGCCTCGATTCTCGGGACGGTCATTAAGATAAGATCCATTGGGATATGATGGAATAAAAAATGAATTTAATGGAAGATGACGTCATGGCGGGTTACTAAGAATCCAGAAGATGACGTCACGGCGGGTTATAACCTTCGCACAAACAGAAGCCGGAAGATTTTCTCTTAGAGTCACTCGCCTAAGGTATCGAAGATTGACATGAACCGGTTCAAATCAACTGAGTAGGCTCAACAAGAACGAGAGCTAACTGCAGATCCTCTCTAAGGCCACCTCTGAAGTGATAGATCATGCTCTTTTCATCAGGAACGTCTTGTTTAGCGAAGCGAGCAAGTTTCTGAAACTGGATGTTGAATTGATACACAGACATGTTGCCTTGCTTGAGATTGCGGAACTCCTCACGCTTGCTCTCAACAACACTTTGTGGAATGTGGCGCGCTTTGAAGTCCCGACAGAAGTCAGTCCAAGTGATCACACGACCTCCTCTGGAATCTTTGTATTGGTGATACCAATCAGCAGCTTGGTCTTTGAGCTGAAAAGAAGCGAACTTGACAAAATCCTCAGGCCTGACATTGCTACATTCAAAATGCTTGTTGATGCCCACGAGCCAATCATCGGCATCCGTGGCCTCGACACAGTAGCTGAAAGACTTGGGCTGATTTGCGAGAAACTGGTTGAGGGTAGCGAAGTGAGGCTGATTGTTGCCTTGACCTTGATTGCCTTGTCCTTGGGTGCGTTCTTGCAAGAGTTGCAGAATCATCTGAGCATTGGCGTTGGCGGCTGCCATGATAGCTTGCCGTGCCTCCGGAGGCGGAGGTGGTGGCGGAGGGTTCGCCTGACTCCCTTCATTGCGTTCCGGATTCTCACGCGTTGGCGGAGTCATCCTGAAGAGGGTGACATCCGTTAGCATCTTGATAGACAAATAGACAAGTAGAATCAACGGATAGAAATTGAAACAAATAGTCTTCACAATAAACATTCGAACGAGGATGAACGAATGAATTCCATAGTAAATCATCACCCTTCCATTAGTTGAGAAGCCACTTAGAAAAAGGTATGGAATCAACATTTGACTTCGAAGCAACTCGAATACCACAATTCAAAACAAAACAAAGTATTGGCTTGCAGAATAAGCCGGAACAAACATATGATAGAGATTTCGTCCGAAGTTTTCGTGGTGGGGCCCACACGGGCTCGATCGTATAGCACTATCATGTACAAGGCAGTGCACATGACATACGAAGCGTCCCCGAGTCGGCATAGCCAAGGACTCTTTAAGACACTACGAGACCACTTTAAACCAACCGTGGAAAGGCGGACCACTAGACGTCGAACCCCAATCTCATATCATGCGTCTGTCGGAAAGATATCCTAGGAGCTACTTGAATTCCCACTTATAAACTCCCGAAACTTTCTGGTTATGCAATCTAGTGTTGGGGATACAGGGGACACAAAATATATCACCCAAACTAGCAATCCCTAGATCCAGCTGTATCCATCCGTCAACACATAATCAAGAAACCTTCGGAAATCGTGTACCTCAACCTTCAAAAAGCATCCGTTATACGAGTTATGGCAATACTCCCGAACTCCCGCCCCAGTACTGGGTGGCGTTGAGGTGATCTCACCAACAACTGCATAAAATAGATTTCGATGTCGGCGAAACTCAGGTATTCCAGAACTGCAACGATAAAATTGTGACGACAACACCTCGGAGCTCAACTCCCCGGGACACTGCCACAACACCTAAATGTCAGGAGGCACCAAGAACAATGTTCTCGTCACAAAACCATCAGAACGATTCTAAGATACCCGCGTGATCCTAATTTTTTTAGTGAAATTTGAGGAGAGAAGAGTCAAAACTTCTATGTCAGGAGACCTCACCAGAGCGACGAAAGGACTGAGGAGTAAAAAGAATCCTACTCTCCGATATATATAATCCTAAGACTCAAAACATTTTTGTTCTAGACTCAACAACGCCAGCGATTCGATCAAGCAGGGGGCTCCTAAGTCGGGGATGACTCTGATTACCAACTTGTAACGCCCACGATGCAGCTATATCTCCCACGTGTCGAGGCACGACTTAGAGGCATAACCGCATTGTGGTTTTGTCGCAAGAAGGGTCATCTTCACACAATCCCATGTAATGAACAAGAATGGGATAACGAGAGTTGGCTTACAATCTCCACTTCACACAATACATAAATATAATCCATACATCATCCAGAATACACACATAGACCGACTACAGTCAAAATCCATATGAAAATAAGATAACCCCAAATGCTAGATCCCCGATCGTCCCAACTGGGCTCCACTACTGATCATCAGGAAAAGAAACATAGTAACGACCACGTTCCTCGTCGAACTCCCACTTGAGGTCGATTTCGTCATCTGCACTGGCATCGTCGACACCTGCAACTGTGTTGGTAGAATCTGTGAGTCACGAGGACTCAGCAATCTCACACCCGCGAGATCAAGACTATTTAAGCTTATAGGAAAGGATGGTGTAATGAGGTGGAACTGCAGCAGGCACTAAGCATATATGGTGGCTAGCATACGCAACAGAGAGCGAGAAGAGAAGCAGCAGAACAGTCGTCAACTAGTAATGACCAAGAAGTGATCCTGAACTCCTACTTACGTCAAACATAATTCAAACCGTGTTCACTTCCCGGACTCCGCCGAGCAGAGACCATCACGGCTACACACGCGGTTGATGTATTTTAATTAAGTCAAGTGACAAGTTCTCTACAACCGGACATTAACAAATTCCCATATGCCTCATAACCGCGGGCATGGATTTTGAAACATAATACCCTGCAGGGGTGTCCCAACTTAGCCCATCATAAGCTCTCACGGTCAACGAAGGATAAACCTTCTCCCGGAAAGACCCGATCAGTCTCGGAATCCCGGTTTACAAGACATTTCGACAATGGTAAAACAAGACCAGCAAAGCCGCCCGAATGTGCCGACAAATCCCGATAGGAGCTGCACATATCTCGTTCTCAGGGCACACCGGATGAGCAGTCCATACAACTAAAACCAATCCTCGAGTTTCCCCAAGGTGGCGCTGCAAAGGGCTCTAGTTTGGACCAGCACTCAGAGGAACACTGGCCCGGGGGTTTAAATAAAGATGACCCTCGGGCTCGCGAAAACCCGCGGGAAAAGGCTTAGGTGGCAAATGGTAAAACCAAGGTTGGGCCTTGCTGGAGGAGTTTTATTCAAGGCGAACTGTCAAGGGGGTCCCATAAATCACCCAACCGCGTAAGGAACGCAAACTCAAGGAACATAATCCCGGTATGACGGAAACTAGGGCGGCAAGAGTGGAACAAAACACCAGGCATAAGGCCGAGCCTTCCACCCTTTACCAAATATATAGATGCATTAATTAAATAAGAGATATTGTGATATTCCAAAAATATCCATGTTCCAACATGGAACCAACTTCAACTTCACCTGCAACTAGCAATGCTATAAGAAGGGCTGAGCAAAAGCGGTAACTTAGCCAAACAACGGTTTGCTAGGAAAGGATGGTTAGAGACTTGACATGGCAATATGGGAGGCATGATATAGCAAGTGGTAGGTAGCGCAACATGGCAATAGAGCGAACAACTAGCAAAGCGAAGATAGAAGTGATTTCGAGGGTATGGTCATCTTGCCTGCAAGGTTCTCAGAGTTGTCGAAAGCTTGATCCTCGTAAGCGTACTCAACAGGTTCCTCGTTCACGAACTCGTCTCCCGGATCTACCCAAGATAAGAACACAAGCAACGGAACCACAATCAATCACGGGAAAAGCACAAGCAACATGATGCACAACATGTATGATATGCGAGATGGGATATGCGATGCATATGCGTGCTCCGGAAGGAAAATGATGAACAAGGCAGTAACTTGGCAAACCAAGCATGCCACTGGAAAGATGAGATGATTTCGGTCGAAATCGATATAAAGATCACCGGAAACGGATGCACGGTTTGCAAATGGCAAGCAAAACAAGAATGACACGGATCTGCGATTAACAGCATGATAGCACATAGAATGCAACAAGTAACAATGCTACAGCACTCCAACGTAGCAAAGCAGCATATGGCAGTAATTTACAGGTGATGCTTGACAAAAGATGAACACTAAGCTATGGCTAGATCACAACATAACAGGTTCAAACAAGCATGTCAAAAGTGCAAAAGATATCAGGTTCACAGACTTGAGAGAAATTACTGGACATGCCTGAAACAGCATTAGGTAGCAATGTTCAGAGCACGAAATCGACATGCTACAGGAACTTAACATGGAAAAACAAGGCATGTCAGTATTCTACTAAATGCATATGACAAAAGTCCCTTAATGACCATAAGCCAAAAAGGACCAGAAGATATGATGGAAACCATGTAAACATAGCAAGTTTCTTTAACAGTTTTCAGACTTAGCAGAAAACAGAGCATGCAGAAACAATAATATGAAGGCATCTTTGTGAGCTTGATGCACTCATCACAAAGCAATCCATGACAAAACAAGAATACCTACAGCAACATGGCATGTTTATGAAGTTATCCATGGCAAGAGAAAATACATAGCATGTATGGATCAACTACAACAAGCTTGGCAAAATTGAGTAACACGTAAATAATCTGCCAGAAATATTTTATAGCAAAAGTAGAGCAAGATTGAGTCATGCTATGGCACTCCATAATTGCAAACAAGGGCATGAATGGATCAATTACAACAATATCTACAAAACATCCTTACTGAACATCACCAAAATAAGCATGGATCTCTCTGTAGCCACATGGATACATAGCAACAAAATAACAGCAGTCACATACTTGGTAAAATTATTAAGTCCCTGAAAACAGAAACATCATGAAGCCTAGTTTGCATGCTTGTGCTAGTCACCATAGAGATCACAAAAATACATGGCATACACCCCTGTAAATATGGTAAGGCATACAACAAAACACATGTAGAGCTCATACTCATAAGATGCACAGATTAAATGCAACAAAAATAACAAAACCTTAAGTTCTGATAAGTAACAACAGATAACAGCAACTAGCACTCGTGCACCAGAGATTTGGGCATGAAGATGGACTCAAATGAACATGGTGCAATGGAACAAAATGTATAGCATCTAGAGACGAACATTTCGATATATTACACGCACAAAACGGAGCTATATGCAGAGAGTTATGATGCGATGAACAGGTGCACATATTGTAAAGGTTATGGGACTTGGCATATATTAGAGGGGAGGAAAGTCAACGCACTGTGGTTTGGATCGAGATCTGGCGCCCGAGCTCGAGCTCGAGGCTGCCGGAGTAGAGGCGACCGCGGCGGCCGGAGGAGAGGAGAGAGAAGGCGGTCGGCGACCGGAGGCGGGCTCGGGGGAGAGGCGCGGGGCGCGGCGCCGATGGGCGGAGGCGATCGGCGGCGGCCGGACGCCGGCGCGGCGAGGCGACGTGGCGGCGGGGCCGCGGCGGAGGGAGGCGAGGCGCCCGGGCGGCGGACGGGCCAGGCGGCGGCGCGGCGGGCTCGCGCGGGCCCCGGATGGGCTCCGCGGGCCGCAGGCGTACGGGCGGCGGCGGAGGGACACGTGGCGGCGTGCGATTGGGCGAGGGCGGCGGCGCGGGTTCGTCCGGTGGCGGTGGACACGTCCGGCGCACGGAGGGAGAGGGTTAGGGTTTTGGACTGCGGGAGGATTCGAGAGAGACACATATATATATATAGCTAGAGGGAGCTAGGAGAGTCCAAACGGAGCGCGGTTTTCGCACACGATCGTGATCGAACGACCTAGAGCATGGAAGAGACTTAGAGGGGTTTTGGGCTGTTTAGAGAGGGGGTTTTGCTGGAACACACAAATGGACATTGCGGTTACCCGGTTACCCGTTGGAGTACCAAACGACCTCCAAATGGAACGAAACTTGACCGGTGGTCTACCGGTGGTATACCAAGGCCACTTGACAAGCCTCGGTCCATTCCGAGAACGTTCAACACCCGCTCACGAAAGGAAACAAGAGGGGTGCGCCGGAGGAGGTGGGAGTGCCGGATTGCAAAACGGACAACGGGGAAAATGCTCGGATGCATGAGACGAACACGTATGCAAATGCAATGCACATGATGACATGATACGAGATGCATGATGAAAACAAAATGCAAAACGAAAGACAAAAACAGACCACGAAGGGAATATCATAACACATAGCCGAAAATGGCAAGAGTTGGAGTTACAAATATGGAAAGTTACATCCGGGGTGTTACATATTTATATATTGAATCTGGAACAGGAACCGGTCTATACGTGAATGTCAAGAGGCATAAGCCTAATGAGATAAATCCGACATACTGTTGATGATATAATTTGGCTGCTAGGTATTTTATGGGCCAAATTAATTTAAATGACTATGGTTAGATTAATGGCTGACACAAATGTTTTGCACTTGCTATTTAATTTTAAATGCAGGCTTGGATCATAGTACAATACATATGCTGAAAAGGCAAATCAGGTTAGCAAAGCTATTTACTCCGGACAAATATATGAAGTTTTGCCTGGATTAGGGGCTAGCCAGGAGAAGTATTGGGCATGAGCAAAAGTCATGGACGTGAAGGTGCAACAACACAAGGGAGAATTATTAATCATAATTATTTGGTGTGATAGCGACATGGCCAGAATATTTTATTATTGATAAGGGAAGGAGCGCATATGGCCACGAGAGGTCGCCATGCAGGTTCGATGGCTGATTCAACACACCAAGTACTATACATGGTAGCCTAAAGGATGACCTGATTAGATTCTAATCGGTTCAGATTTTGCAATTCTATTCGTATACGCCAAGTACTGCCTTGTATACGTCGAAGTCCAGCGTGCCTTATATATAAGGTCACGGCCGATTGGAAAAGCCCCCAACAATCGATCTATCAATACAAACACTACTTTTTTACGTATGTTTTATCTATCGTTTTTTTCCTGCCGAGCCCTAGCGGCCCTAGGGTTTGGTTCAACTTTGCCGTTTTGCGCTGAAAAGTGGCCGTCTCTCCTCTACGAAAGCGAGGGGATCTTTGTTGCTTTGCTCGAAAAGCAATCGTTCGTCGTCACGAAAGTACGACGGTTATCTTGGTGTTGCGGGGCGATTTCGCGTGCCAACACAATTGGCGACTTCGCTGGGGACAGGAAGAAGAAGAGGCACACGATGAGTACCGAGTCCAGGAACAGGAGCGACATCGACCCGGAGAACGTCATCGCCGTCACACTGAACGATCTATCAGAAGATGATCGCCAGGAGCTTGAAAAAGAGCTTAAGAAAGAGATGGCCGAGCGACTAAAATTGAAGTTGACTGGATACTGCAAGACAAGGATCGGCATCGTCAAGAAGGTACATGTGCCGAACCCTTCAGATTCGATCAACACCGAGGTAAAAAAGTCAACCGAAGAAATTTCTCATCTAATTGATGTGTGCGTAGCTACCAAGTATGATTATGATGTGAAAACTACGACACACACAATTACTCAATAAGTAGCTAATAGAATTGAAGAATTTAAGGAGCAGCTTCACAAAGATCTTGAAAATATTTTACCTAGTAATGTTCGGTCGTTAGTGCTGCAAATCAACGATGATTATTCTGAGAAAAGACCGATTGAGAATAGTGGCTTCATTAACTTTCCTAGTAATATTCATACACCTAGAGCATCGGCTAATAACATTATGCAGCCCCATGTTCCTTTAAATAGCGATCAAGGTGGCCGGAACTATGTGAGCAGTTCAGCTAATAATTTTATGCCTAGCGTAGTTGCTCCTACTGTCTCAACTTCGGTTCCACAAAATCACAACAACAATAACCAAAGTGCTAGTTCTAATTCTAGTTTGCAACAATTTTTTTATCCAACTGTAGAATATAGTACACCACCGCTGTTGACTGTTAGTACCGGGATTCCGTGCGGGCCGGTACCCGATTCATATTTTAATGGGTCTCCGTTGCAAGCATCACAAGCTCAAATTTCTTTGCCGGAGTTTCCATCACGTGATAGCGTTCCATCTGCTCCACAAACTAGTTCTCTAAAGCCGAATGATAATTTTAAGGATAAGCTTGCTAGTATACTAAGAGAATTCGGTTTAAAACCTAAAAGTAAAGCATGTGCATATCAAAAACCATACCCTGATTACTTTGATTCGATGGCTTATCCTGGCGATTCTAGAATTCCTGACTTTGTTAGGTTTACAGGGGAAGATGGTAGATCCACTTTCGAGCATATCGGACAATTTTTGGCCCAATGTTGTGATATCGGCACATCGGATGTTTATAGGATTAAATTATTTCCGTTGTCTTTCTCCGGTATTGCATTTACTTGGTTTACATCGCTTGCTCCTAATTCTATTTCAACATGGGCACAATTGGAGCAAAAATTTCATGAGTACTTTTATAGCGGTGAAACAGAACTTCGGCTTTCAGATTTAACTATGGTTAGGCAGAAATATAATGAGCATGTTCATGATTATATTAGGAGGTTTAGGGATGTCAAAAACCGATGTTTCAGCTTGACGATAGCCGAAAAGGATTTAGCCGATCTTGCCTTTTCGGGTCTTCTCGCTCATATTAAGGATAAACTAGAAGGGCAAGAATTTTTAGATGTTAATCAAGTTTTGCAGAAGGCTTTGGCGCAAGAAAACCGGACTAAGGAGATTAAACAATATAGCCGGTTTGAAGATAATATTGATAATGAGAAGGATAATCATGTAGGTAATGCCTTCGATTATGATAGTAATTCGGCTAGTGAAGTTGACGTTAATATATGTGTAGCCGAATGGATTCCAGCGTCAAAGTCAAAACCCTTTGCATGTTCTGCTTTGAAACCCACACCTGCTAGAAGAGATGAAACTAAATACACTTTTGATGTTAGTAAGTGTGATAGAATTTTTGATATGTTACTGCAAAATAGATTAATTAGAGTTGGGTAGGAGAGCTTATTGCAAGTGGCACAATTCTTTCTCTCATGCTACTAATGATTGTAACATGCTTCGTCAACAGGTGCAATTGGCCATTAATGAAGGACGATTGACGTTTACAGAAAGTTCTAAGATGAAGCTCGATAGTGACGCTTTTCCTATCAATGTGGTCAAGCTTGAGAGTAAGAAAATGCTTATTCGGTCGGATCAGACCGAATCCGCAAGAAAGAAAAATGTTGTTGATGATAATGCTTCTCCAAGGATGATCAAACAAAGAAAATCCAGAAGTAGGAGTTTGGAAAGTCAATGGAAGAAGGAAACAAGCTCCAAGACCAAAGCCGTCAGTTAGCATGTTGTTGGAAAAGTACACCTCACGCAGGACCAGCAATGTGTTTAGATTTCCTTCTGGACCTGGCGGTCATGAGCAATGGCAAAGAGATTTATATGACCAACAACCCAATACTGCAATGGAGCCGACATGTTGGGGTTGTGCACCTCCTATGTACCCACAATTTCCTACATGGGGTATTAATCCTTGGGCGCCATATCCTACAGGGCCAGTTTATTTTCACCCAGCATTGGTTCCACCGAGGCATATGTTCAGACCAAACATGCATGAGAAAAAGGCCTGGTTTGGTGAGGTGGCTAGATCACATGATACAATTGTTGTCCAAAGGAAATGGTCATCGGTACACAGTGTAGATGGCGAAGTTCATATAGGTGGTCAAAAGTTTAGTGGGTGCCGATCAATTGTAAAAGTGATGCAAAAGCACATGATGAAACTGAGCGTGGCTGCAACAAGAGTAGTGCAATAAAAGATATTAGTTTACAAGATGATTTGGAGTCTTGTGTGCAGACACGTGTAGACAAGAAAATTGTACGTACTACTGAGTTGGTTGATGCATCCGTTGATGAATTTACTAGAGACAGTGGGAAAATTGAAGGCATAGGTACAGAGGAGAATAGTGATGGTGTGAAGTTGCAGCAAACCGGCCGATGTAATCAGTTTGGAAAGGAAACTAATTTTGGACAGAGCATGCATGCACGGTCAGACAAAGAATTTGTTGTATCCTCAGGTACTAATCAACGGTCTAAATCAGCAAGCTCATATGCTGATTTATTCATGGGAGGTTGTGGCCCAGGAGTGTCTAGAAATTTCAAGTCTAGCACATTGGGATTTAAGCAATGTACGCAGCCAGAAATTTAAAGCTAGTAATGCACATGATCACCAGAGAGGTGTTTCAGCCAGAGATAAAATATTTTCCATAAAAGCAGAAGTACGTCAGTACATGCCGAGAGACTCGGGGGGCAATCGAATTCAGTCAGCTGCACCAGAGACTAAACCAAGACCTCGGTGGTGTCCAACGAGACTCACACACACTCAGAAACGGCGTGTCTAGCGACTACGAGCATTTGAAATGAAGGAAGAGATAGCCGGGAAGAAGCGATTATTCGATCCAGAAAAATCAATGATGCCGAAGACCACATGCAGAGGAGAAGTTGCCAAAGGCTCCCAATGGAAAATATTAAAAAAACTACTATTCTAGCATGACCAAGCAGGCTTGATGTAATGTGGCCGGTATATTATTCCAAGTATCGTCCTAAGCAAATTTGGCCGACATATTATTTCAAATATCGCCCTAAAGAAAAATAATTTCCCAATGTGCTCTTTGGACATTGAGCAATTATATAGCCGGTAAAGTTAACGACATCATTCTCAGGTATTATCATAGTGTTTTTGGTCAATGCAATTGTACCAAAAACAGGGGGGCATGTGTTAATGATATAATTTGGCTGCTTGGTATTTTATGGGCCAAATTAATTTAAATGACTATGGTTAGATTAATGGCTGACACAAATATTTTGCACTTGCTATTTAATTTTAAATGCAGGCTTGGATCATAGTACAATAGATATGCTGAAGAGGCAAATCGGGTTAGCAAAGCTATTTACTCCGGACAAATATATGAAGTTTTGCCTGGATTAGGGGCTAGTCAGGAGAAGTATTGGGCATGAGCAAAAGTCATGGACGTGAAGGTGCAACAACATAAGGGAGAATTATTAATCTAATTATCTGGTGTGATAGCGACATGGCCGGAATATTTTATTATTGATAAGGCAAGGAGCGCATATGGCCACGAGAGGTCGCCATGCAGGTTAGATGGCTGATTCAGCACGTCAAGTACTATACATGGTAGCCCAAAGGATGACCTGATTAGATTCTAATCGGTTTAGATTTTGCAATTCTATTCGTATACGCCAAGTACTGCCTTGTATACGTCGAAGTCCAGCGTGCCTTATATATAAGGTCACGGCCGATTGGAAAAGCCCCCAACAATCGATCTATCAATACAAACACTACTTTTTTAGTATGTTTTATCTATCGTTCTTTTCCTGCTGAGCCCTAGCGGCCCTAGGGTTTGGTTCAACTTTGCCGTTTTGCGCTGAAAAGCGGTCGTCTCTCCTCTACGAAAGCGAGGGGATCTTTGTTGCTTTGATCGGAAAGCAATCGTTCGTCGTCACGAAAGTATGACGGTTATCTTGGTGTTAGGCGGCGATTTCGCGTGCCAACACATACTTCTGGCATTGCCGGTTTGGACACATTAGTATGAAACGCATGAAGAAGCTCCATGATGATGGGCTCCTAACTTCGTCCGACTTTGGGTCGTTCGAGACATGTGAATCATGCTTGCTCGGCAAGATGACTAAGTCTCCTTTCGCAAAGAGTTGCGAGAGGGCGTCTGAGCTGTTGGAACTTATACATAGTGATGTGTGTGGTCCAATGAGTACAACTGCCAGAGGTTGCTATCAGTACTTCGTGACTTTTACCGACGACTTGAGTAGATATGGATATATCTATTTGATGAGGCACAAGTCGGAAACTTTTGAGAAGTTCAAAGAGTTTCAGAACGAGGTTGAGAATCAGCTCGGCAAGACTATAAAGCTTCTATGATCTGATCGTGGAGCTGAGTACATGAGCCAGGAGTTTGATGATCATCTGAAAAGCCGAGGTATAGTACCTCAGCTCACACCTCCGGGTACGCCACAGAGAAACGGCATGTCGGAACGGAGGAATAGGACCTTGTTGGACATGGTTCGGTCTATGATGAGCAAATTGGATTTAACCTTGTCATTCTCAGGATACGCTCTAGAAACTGCAGCTTTCACACTTAACAGGGTACCATAAAAATCCGTAGATAAGACACCACATGAGATGTGGACCGGGAAGACTCCCAGTTTGTCTTTTCTAAAGATTTGGGGTTGTGAAGCATTTGTCAAGCGACTTATGTCAGACAAGCTTACACCCAAGTTGGATAAATGCATATTCGTGGGATATCAGAGGGAAACCTTGGGATATAGCTTCTACAACCGGGAAGAGAACAAAGTGTTGGTTGCTCGGAACGGGGTTTTCCTTGAGAAAGAGTTTCTCAGTCGGGAGGCTAGTGGGAGGACGGTTCGACTCGAAGAAATTCGAGGACCACTCGGGGACGGCTCGGCTGGTGGTGAGATCATACCGGAGTCAGTCACGGAACCCGTAGTGGAAGCGGCACCGGAACCATGGAGGTCGGAAAGATTGCGCAGAGTGCGTGATGTATTGTTGCTAGAAAGCGACAAGCCGGTCACGTATGCGGAAGCGATGGTGAGCCCAGATTCCGAGGCATGGCCGGAGGCCATGAGATCCGAGTTAAAGTTCATGGATGAGAATCAAGTCTGGGACTTGGTTGATCCATCGCCTGGCGTAACAGCCATTGGTTGCAAATGGGTCTTTAATAAGAAAACCGATGTGGATGGAAATGTGCAGATCCACAAAGCTTGGCTTGTCGCTAAGGGTTATGGACAAGTTCAAGGAATTGACTACGACAAGACTTACTCGCCGGTAGAGATGCTGAAGTCGGTGAGGATCGTACTAGCTATAGCTGCATATTTCGATTATGAGATATGGCAGATGGATGTCAAGATGGCTTTCCTTGATGGAAATTTAATCGAGGACGTGTATATGATACAGCCCGAGGGTTTTGTCGATCCGACTAGCACTAGTAAGGTTTGCAACCTCAAGAGATCCATTTATGGGTCGAGGCAAGCATCTCGGAGCTGGAACATTCATTTTGATGAGGTTGTCACTGGTTTCGGCTTCATCAAAAGCGAAGAGGACTCTTGTTTATACAAGAAGTTAAGTGGGTGCTCGATAGTGTTTTTGATCTTGTATGTGGATGACATATTGTTGACCGGGAACGATGTTTCGATGCTGAACTTGGTCAAGGAATCATTGAATGGCAAGTTTTCGATGAAGGACCTTGGTGAGGCAATGTATATTTTAGGCATTAAGATCTATCGAGATAGATCGAGGAGGCTGCTCGGCTTAAGCCAGAGCACGTACATAGATAAAGTGTTGAAGCGGTTCAATGAGTGAGGCGAAGAAAGGGTTCTTGCCACTCTCACATGGTATAAGGCTAAGCGAGACTTAGAGTCCTTCGACATCTAATGAGCGAAGCAGGATGAGTAGGATTCCGTATGCCTCGGCAATCGGATCCATCATGTATGCCATGATATGTACAAGGTCAGATTTTGCTTTTGCAATAAGCCTAACAAGCAGATACCAGGCCAACCCAGGTGAGAGTCACTGGGCAGCGGTAAAGTCTATTTTAAAGTACCTGAAAAGGACTAAAGAGATGTTCCTAGTTTATGGAGGTGAGGAAGAGCTCGTCGTAAGGGGTTACGCTAATGCTAGTTTCCAAACCGACAAAGATGATTGTTGATCACAGTCCGGATTTGTGTACGTCATGAACATAGGAGCAGTGAGCTGGATGAGTTCCAAGCAAGATACGGTGGCCGATTCTACCACAGAAGTCGAATACATTGTGGCTTGTGAAGCTGCAAAGGAAGGTCTTTGGATCCGGAACTTTCTGGATGATCTTGGTATTTTCCCAGCCTCGGTAAAACCATTGGACCTTTATTGTGATAATTCTGGTGCCATCGCACAAGCCAAGGAGCCGAGGAATCACCACAAGGTCAGACACATAGATCGAAAATATCACCTGATACGAAAAATTGTAAAGAACGGTGGTGTAGAGTTATGCAAAATTCACACGGATGCAAATGTTGCAGATCCGTTGACTAGGCCGCTTCCACAACCCATGCATGAGGGGCATGTTAGAGCTATGGGCATTCGATGTGTATTTGATTGACTCTAGTGCAAGTGGGAGACTGTTGGAGATATGCCCTAGAGGCAATCATGTATGATGATATTTCGTATGTGTTTATGAATAAAGATAGTCCTTGGACATTATCAATGATGTGTATCAGCAAGTACGTGACTTCTTTGTGGGACTATGCATTGTATGATGACTGTCCTAAAAGGTCCCTAGTCGAAAGGATTGTGTGGACGTGCAGCCGACTAGACTAGCACATGACACGGTCGATGGCTTGGTCTCACTAGCCATGGAGCATTGGATGCTAACCGGATAATATGGACTTGGAAAGGTCTGGTTGGATTCGACGTAGTCGGATCCGAGTCGAGATAAGTGTCGGTGTCAAAACCGGCGGATCTCGGGTAGGGGGTCCCGAACTGTGCATCTAAGGCGGATGGTAACAGGAGGCGGGGGACACAATGTTTACCCAGGTTCGGGCCCTGTCGATGGAGGTAATACCCTACTTCCTGCTTGATTGATCTTGATGATATGAGTATTACAAGAGTTGATCTACCACGAGATCATGGAGGCTAAACCCTAGAAGCTAGCCTATGGTATGATTGTTGTTGTCCTACGGACTAAACCCTCCCATTCATATAGACACCGGAGGGGGCTAGGGTTACACAGAGTCGGTTACAAGGGAGGAGATCTACATATCCGTATTGCCAAGCTTGCCTTCCATGCCAAGGAGAGTCCCATCCGGACACGGGACGAAGTCTTCAATCTTGTATCTTCATAGTCCAACAGTCCGGCCAAAGGATATAGTCCGGCTGTCCGAGGACCCCCTAATCCAGGACTTCTTCAGTAGCCCCCGAACCAGGCTTCAATGGCGATGAGTCCGGTGCGCAGATTGTCTTCGGTATTGCAAGGCGGGTTCTTCTCCAAATTCTAAATACTTGTTTGAGTAGTGTCCAGCTTCCCATAAATGTTGCACTCCTTGGCTTCCGCGCCTAATAATGGATATTCTCCACGCGTCGAGCGAATGCGAGAAGTCGAGGCATTTTTACAATTGCCACCCTAGCCATGTGGGTAAATCGTCTATTAAAGAGACGTGGATTCTCAGATCCAGATCACACCATCCTCCCACAACGAGTATCCATCAGAGCGCGCCCGGAAAAAATCCATTCCATCATGGCCGGTCATCGCAGCTCCTCCTCTCGCTCCCGTAGCCCTAAGCCCGGCAATTGGAAGAAGTGTTCCATCCCTCACAGCCAATTAGTAGAGTTATAGACCCAGGGGTTTCTCCCTCCAGCGTATATGGTCCCCGTTCGAGCCGGGCTCGCCACCTATAACGGCGGGGAGCAAGCGGAGATCTTTCCCAGCCCATCCATGGGGGAGCGGGTATGCCTCGTCCCTTACTTATTAAGAGGGCTTGGATTTCCAATTCATCCGTTCCTCCGCGGGCTCCTGGAGTTCTATGGCCTCCAGCTGCATAATTTCACTCCCGCCTCCATATTACACATTGCTGGCCATGTCGCCCTTTGGGAGCTGTTTCTGGGCTGCGAAGCTCATTTTGAGCTATGGAAGAGGTTATTTTGCAAGCTACCCCGTACACAGGAGGGGTCACTGTACCAAGTGGGCGGAGCCGAAATATGGCGCATCGCCGGGACCGGATACCTGTCCGGTACTCCGAAGAAGACATCCGAGGACTGGCCTTCGGAGTGGTTTTATATGGAGGACATCCCCCTTCCGGACACTATTCGAATGGGCCTCCCTGAGTTCGACAACGTTCCCCCGAAGAAACGCCGCAGCTGGCGCCCTCGGAGCCCTCAGGAGGAAGATAACGGAGAAGTCCTTTACCTGATGGCCGGATAAAAATGCTGGCTCAATCAGGATTGACAATAATCGAGGTTATGTCAATATGTATAATGCGGGGGGTACAGCCACTTCAATATCGAGGGCACCCCATGTGGCACTTTAACAGGGAAGATGATGCCACCCGCTGCGGGCGTAAGGGACTAGACTCAGTTGCTTCTCTAGCAAAAATCATGTCCGATTTGTACAAGGGAGAGGAAGAGGAGTTCATCCGCATTAAGCCACGGGATGGATTCTCCATGTACAACCCTCCGAGCTGGGTGAGCTGTCACCTTTTACTCCCAACCTTGCCGCATTCTTCGTCATAAGTACTTACCTTGCCATTTTATGGCAGGAACTGCGAAAAGCTGTAAGGGAGGTCCACAACCCGCCTCCACAACCGGAGGACCCCGACCGGGCCCTCGATCCCGGACTCGAAGAGGATCCGGTCATATTTGTGGAGCTGATCGACAGGACATTCTATCAACTAAGCTGCGATGCTGCCATGGTGGCCATCATAGCCGACTATCCTGGGCTACTCCCTGCATCGCATGTAAGTAAAACCGGAGTCCCGACTTCCGAAAAGGATCCCCTTTTATGCACTTCACTTACCGTACACCTATGGTGTCTTACAGGGAAGTCCCTCGGGACGCCATGCCGAACCCGCGGCGACTCGCCAACAAGGGGCACAGAAGCCGGGTAGGCTAAAAAGGAAGGCGGTCAGGACTGAGACGCCGTCGCAGAGGTATGATACAGAACCTCGCTCTGTGGTTGTCGTCTTTTAAAATATAATAACGTCCACGTTTCCTAGTAGGAAAAAAGCTCGCCGGACTATATCCGGAGAGGTTGCTGATCACGCCTCCACCAGTCGGGCTCCAGCGCACATAGAGGCGGAAGCTAACACGGGGCGAACGCCGGATGCTCCTCCTACAGAGTATGTGGATAGACTATCCGCTACAAATTCCGAAGTGGAGAGCGCCATGAATCACAGGCGTCGCCGGGCCGTACTCCGTGACGCTTGTTTCTCCCAAGAGGCATTTGATGCCTTCAACTTAGGAGACGCGTACATCGTGCTGCTCAAAATGGTCTTGCCAGAGCCACGGACCAGTATGTAAAGGATATACGGGTAAGAAAATCTGATGATTATATATATCAGTAGCCCCTGAGACTTGAAGCAGTTGACACAACTGATTTAAGGATCATTATGTGTGCAGGTTCTTACAGAGAAGAATACCCAATTGTCTCAAGAGCTGGAAGAGTGCAAAGCCCAGCTACGGGCCGCAGTTGCCGCGCTGAAGGAGTCCGAGAAGGCCCCCTCTGGTAACACTTGTCTCTATTGTAAAGAATGACAGGTACCAGATAGTATGCGGCATGCGTGCAAATCTAACAATAGATTCTGCAGATGACTCTGGAGAGAATCCGGAGGTCGTGATAGGGAACGAGCCGCATGCCCAACGACAGCTAAAGGCTGGTGAGCGCATGCTTAAAAAGGCTAGGCAGGAGAAAAACAATCTCCAAGATGCCAATATCCAGCTGGGGGTGGAACTGAAGGATGTTTGGGCCCAACTTGCTGACTTCGTAAAGGAGAATAAGAGGCTTCGACGCGGCATTTTCAGTAAGTGCTTGAACGAACTTTTAAAGAGTTCGGCGAAGAGACCAGCTAACACTACAAAAAAAAGACACATCCGTGACATTTTGGGCCGAATGAATTTTTTTCTGTCATACATATGACACTTCTATGACGATAATTGTGACAAAACCCGGTATCATCATAGATGTGGTGGGCTCCTAATTCTATGACAAAAAATCATGACAGAAAATGGGCTTTTCGTCCTCGGCAGGCCGGAGACGCTGCTGCATGACATTCTTTGGGCCGTCCATGACGGAAAAAACCATGGTAAAAGCGAGGGGGAGGAAAATTTCAGGGAGTTCCCGGTTACGGTGGGAGGTTGGGGGCCGAGCAATGCGCGTTTCTCTCGTACACGTACGCGCGTGTGTGCGAGGCGTTGGCTCTAACTGAACCCGAGCGAGGCGTTGGGCTCTAATTGAACCCGAGCGATTGCACTGCAGGCTACGCGTTACTGAACCCGAGCGATCGATCGAAGGCTGTTAACTGAACCCGATCGAGCGATTCCTTCGCTACTGCTGCTAACTGAAGCCGATCGATTGGATGAACAGTGAGCGTTGCGGGGGGGGGGGGGGGGGGGGTTGGATGAACAGTGAGCGGTGGCGTTGCCTCTGGATGAACAGGACCCCGTGGTGTGGAGGGCTGGATGAACAGTAGACAGTGGAGGGGTGCCCGTGGAGGGGTGGTTGAACAGGACCCCGTGGTGTGGAGGGTTAGATGAACAGTAGACGGTGGAGGGGTGCCCGTGGAGGGGTGGTTGAACAGTAGCCGGTGGAGTAGCGCGCGGTGGAGGCTGGATGAACAGGAGCCTGTGGAGGCTGGAGGAGGTCGACAGTAGCCCGTGGAGGCTGGAGGAGGTCGACGGTGCAGATGAACAGTATCCCGTGGAGTCCCATTTTGCGGTACGCCACACCCCTCCCGATGAACAGGACCCCCGTTTTGACCGTAGCGCTCCAACACAAGTCCGTTTCCTCTGTTTTGCGGTACGCCACACCCCTCCCGATCAACAGGACCCCCGTTTCGACCGTAGGAGGTCCGTTTCCTCCATTTTGCGGTACGCCAGACCCCTCCCAATGAACAGGATCCCGTTTCAAACGTGGCCGGTCGAACACAATGCCGTTTCCTCCGTTTTGCGGTACGCCAGGCCTCGTTTCCATCGTCTGTTCCGTCCAAGCCCTCCCGATGAACACGACCACGCATTCCGTTCCGACCCAGCCAGTTGGCTCCCACGCGTTCCGTTGCCTCCCGATGAACACGACGCATTCCGTTGCCTCCCCATGAACACGACGCATTCTGTTGCCTCCCCATGAACACGACGACGACGCTGTTTCTCCGTTCCGACCCAGCCATGTACACGAGCCCTGGCTGTACGTATGCGCGAGTAGGCGTTCGAGACCCTGCCCGTATGTACGTACGTGACCGTATTTTCTTTCTTGCACCCTGGCCGCTGTATGTACGTTTACATGTTACGTGCGCGCCTCTACTATGACACGTACGCGCCTCTACTACGACACATGCGCGCCTCTACATCGACCAGTATATATGTACGTACACGTTCGCGACCAGAATGACAACGCTACGTACGCTTCGACCAGGTGGGTCCCGACTGTCAGGCACTTCCTTGCCTGCGAAGATGTAGCTGGTGGGTCCCGGCAGTCAGGGGGGCGAATTGTTTTGTTTTTTTTCCCCGGACACACTTCCCTGCGTGCGAAGGTGTAGCTGCTGGGTCCCAGCAGTCAGGGGGAATCGTTTTGTATTTTTGCCCGGACGCACTTCCTTGCGTGCGAAGATGTAGCTGGTGGGTCCCAGCAGTCAGGGGGGCGAATCGTTTTTTTTCGAACGCACTTCCTTGCGTGCGAAGATGTAGCTGGTGGGTCCCAGCAGTTAGGGGGCGAATCATTTTTTTTTCGGACTCACTTCCTTGCGTGCGAAAATGTAGCTGGTAGGTCCCAGCAGTCAGGGGGAAACGTTTTTTTCGCGAAATACGGTGGCCCGTCCGGTGGGTCCCCGCTGTCAGGTGGAGGAATAATTATTTTGCGCGTAATAAGGAGGCACTTCCTTGCTGCTGCCGTGGACCCAGCTGTCAGCCTCTCCACGTACAGTCTGCGTCCGATGGAAGCCATTCCTTGACCACGTTGACCATGCTGCGCCGAGAGCACCATGGCGGTGGACGACGGCGAGGCCTAGGAAGGGGACGACGCGGAGCCGGGGAAGACACGACAGTGGATGCCCACGCGTAGAGGAGTATGAGGGTTCACTCGTTCGGCTGCGGTGTGAGGCTGCCCTCGCCGCAGAATAACAGGGGGTGTGGGTGCATAGAGGGATGGCCTGGCCAGCGGTGGGAGTAGTAGGGGGCGGTGAGGCCTCCGCGGCATCACAGCCAGCCACGGGCGGCAGGAGCAGGCGGCACGACAGGCGCTGCTTTGGGCGGCTGGAGCAAGAAGACCAGAGGTTGAAGAAGCACTACGACCGTTGGATGGACATCGTACGGTCACTGGAGCTAGAATCGTTCATATATTGACTAAAGTTGACAAAGGCCTCCCTCCGAGTCAACTTAGTAGGCCCACAAGTCAGCCTCCCACCAAGGTGGGTCCCAGCTAGCAGGGGGGTATTCATTTTTTTGTGCCTAATAAGGAGGCACTTCCGGTGGGTCCGAGTTGACAGCGGGGGGAACGTTTTTTTCGCGAAATACGGTGGCCCGTCCTGTGGGTCCCTGCTGTCAGGTGGAGGAATAATTATTTTCCGCGTAATAAGGAGGCACTTCCTTGCGGCTGCCGTGGACCCAGTTGTCAGCCTCTCCACGTACAGTACTCTTCCGATGGAAGTCGGTTGTTGACCACATTGACCACGCCGCGCTGAGAGCACCACGGCAGTGGACGGCGGTGAGGCCTAGGAAGGGGACGACGCGGAGCCGGGGAAGACGCGGCAGTGGAAGCCCGCGCGGAGAGGTGTACGAGGGTTCACCGGTTCGGCTGCGGTGTGAGGCTGCCGTCGCCGCAGAATAACAGGGGGTGTGGGTGAGTAGAGGGATGCCCTGGCCAGTAGTGGGAGAAGTAGGGGGCGCTGAGGCCTGCGCGGCAGCACAGCCGGCCACGGGAGGCGGGATTAGGCGGTCCCGCCGGGGCTGCTTTGGCGGCTGTAGCAAGAAGATCAGAGATTGAAGAAACACGACGGCCGTTGGATTGACATCCAACGGTTACGTCTGCTAGAATCGTTTGTCGACGTATATAATAACTAAAAAAATCTTGCATACGCGTCAACTAAACAGGCCCACAAGTCAGACCACTCCCTCTTTTTTTTAATAATTTATATGTAGCTCATGGCAACTTCTTATGCAATTTATTGCAGTCGTTTTTTTTGGTTGGCCAGGGCCAATTTCGCATATTTCTGTGGGTTCCAAACTATTTTTAATACCGAAATGTCGAGCCAGATTTAAAGTACTTTGAAGATATATTTAAATTAGGTTAATGCCCAGTGAAATAGGAATCTGAAAATGTGAAAAATCAGAAATTATAAAGTAATTGCCAATTTGTCATCTGTTTTTATATTTACAACGCATTTCATATTACTTTCAAGATTTGCAGGCGTCTTGAAAGAGTTGCGGCCCATCAGGGCGTAGAAAAATAAGTAGGACTGGAATGGGTATTCTTCAGAAAAAATAAACTGGGCTCATTTTCACAAAGAAAAAATAGCTGGGCTGGTCACATGGTGAACATAAAATATAAGCCTGGGCTAGACGGGCCACAACCCAGTTCAAACCCTGCTCTGTCTCAACAATACCAAACAAAAAAAATACTGCTCGAGTAGCTACGTCCCAGGTGTCAGCCGATCTTGTGCTGTTCTCTTGTCTATTGACTATACGCTCACAATGTCGTGGGTCCCAGATGTCAAGAAAACACTAGGAGGAAGCATTTTATTTTTCCATACGCTGACGTGGTGGGCCCCTACTGTCATCCTCTCCACGTACTTCTGCCGATTCCTGTTGTTTGTTGACCATGTTCACAACGCGAGAGGGCGGCGCCGCGGCGAGCGCACCGAAGCGCGGAGGACGTCGGCGTTAACGATTTAGGAGACGGTGGGGCGGCGATGCATGCGCTGAGGCGCAGCCAGCCATGGGAGGCGGAAGCAGGCGGCCCCGCCGGCGCTGGTTTGGTTTTGGCGGCTGGAGGAAGACAGGACTGAAGAAACACGACAGGCTGTAAAAGCAGCAGGAGTACTTAAAAACCTTAACTGAAACCACCAGGGGCACTTAACAACCAAAGCTGAAAGCAGTATGAGTACTTATACAGGTTCAACCGTACAAAGCACGCCTCGAACAGTGCTACTTTGCCTACAGTTAACCAAGGGTGAGGCCGCCAAGCCCCAGGACAAGGCCCAGGCGCCACCCCGCGCATCCACAACCTTCTGAAAGCGGCTTCATCTCGCAACATGGTCAATAAACAGGATATTCGCTTTAGAGCCATGGAAAAGCATGAACATAATCTTCTGTCCTATTCTCCAAGATGGATGGGCCTTCATTATTTGAGACCACCCATGAATAAGTATATTTTCACCTCCAAGGGGAATTGAGTAGGTCGGCATAAACATCATGTTGTGACCAAGCGCAAGTCTGACCCGACCATGGTCAGGCATCTGTATAGGAACAATAGAACTCGGCAGTTCCTGTTTCAAGAAGATCACAGCTGTAAAACTGTGTATAAGCAATAGTTTATGAACAACACATATAACAGAAAACAGCTCGTACCATAAGTTTCTCGACACAGTTGGACCTGTTCAATGAGTGCAGCAGTGGCACACATATCCCACGTGGCCTTCCACCATTGAAACGCCCCACAAGGACCTCAAGACGATCAATAAAGTGTAGGAACTTGTGGATGTCGATCCAGTCAACTTTAGTGCCATTAGTAACAGCCGAGTTATTACAGAGTAACAAACGAGCAGACTGCTTAACTCTGAAAAAACCTACACGTGCCACAAATTATAAGAAATATTAGTTAGAAGTAGCATCTTCGTGAGAGATTCTTTGCTACTTCTAAAGTTAAATTGTGATTAGTTAGACAGAATAGGTGGATTAAGAAGTAATCGAGGCAACAAGCAAGAACCAGATACAAAACTAACATGGATGAACAATTGGAACGACGTCGGGGTGGAAGATCGTTGTGAAGATGAGACCAGGTTCTGCTATTTCCATCAACATTCGTGCGCCAACTTTCAGTCCGTAACACTTGAGAAAGTTTATCCAAGTTCGGCCATAAAAAAGCAGCGATCTTCTTGGTTCATGAACCCAACTCGGAACTTATATCCATGGCTTGTCTTCACCGTGACCATTAAACTAGTGTATTCAGTTATGGCAAGGCCGAGCATCTTGAGTACATGTGTTCTGGCAGAGCAAATAATACACTGCAGGAAAAATAATATGAGAACACAGCATGTTCAAAAAACCCCCACCCTCCCAGATAGAAAAGAGGATTCTAGGAACATACTGTGCGCGTTTCAAAATGCTGTGTTAGGATGAGAAGGAACAAGTGTGGCGTCTCGCCAAGGGCGCAGAAACCTGTAGGGTACTCGCACTTTGGGCACTGCAAATGAAACACACTAGATTCAGTAGGAAGAAAAATGCATGAACGGCGGCGGCAGCCATCCTGGGATTACCGCGACCAAGGGACTTGGATTTATCAGGGATGGATGAAGAATTCGTACCTGGTTCTCCATGAGAAAACCCTATGCAATCGCCGAGAGTGGGTTTTCTCTGAACAAGCAGACGAGGGAGAAGGGGATTCAGGCCCAGTGAAATATTGCCGCTTCATCCGTCCAGCTTACTGCTAAAGCTGGAAAGGGGGGTTGTGATTTGACAGCTCATTGGGCATTACTGCGGCGCTACGACCGAGGTGTGTCTACCGTGAAGTTGTGCACTCTAATTTGTGCATATGGCATGTGGACCCTGTTGCCGGTTGCCCCACATATCAGCGAAAGGAAGTAGAAAGACAGGAGTAACTAGTTACACATAAATATATTTTTTGACAGAGAGATACTCCCTCTGTAAATAAATATACAAATCTTTTATATCACAGGCTCACCTTGCCGAGAAATATACTCCCTCTGCAATGCACGGGCATTATGGGGGTTCAGCTTTTTTTATGGGGGTTCAGCTGAGAATATAATACTCAGATAGGCTCACGGTTCTGGACTTTGGGCCGCAGGCCGACCCTGCATGTTTGGGGGCCCATGTGTTCTACCTCAGTGCTTTTCATATTGCAAGCGATCGGTACGGCGCTGGTTTTAGATGCTGTCGCAAGGCGAATACACAAAATTGAATAAAGCACGGCAGCTGTTGGAATGAAATCGAACGACAGTTCCTAACCAGCAATCAAAGTTGCAATTCTATCAACGATATACCATGTGATAAATAATACTGTCGTACTACGTATACACACAGGACACTTGTTTCACCATGCCAGATTATTAGATCAAAATCTCTCAGAGGATAGATCAGTTCGGCAGTAGCGTGCTGCTACTGAAGAATATCAAAGTTGATTTGGACCAGCTCTCCTTGCCGAGAAAGTTCGATTTTGACATCATCCCCTACCGCAAGATATGATTTAGATTTGAACCTTGACCATCCTTTAGCATCAATCATCATGCGACCATCCTTTGTACTTACGGTATATTGAGCAGGTTCATTCAAACCAAGGCTGTGCATGGTAAGAGAAACTTGGCCGCGGTCGCCCGGATTGTTGAACGACTCCCTCGTTGCTCTAGGAATTATCTGTTTGCAAACAAGAAGACATACCAAAACAGTTAGATCAACACAGTGAATCATGTGAAACAACATGGAAAGAAAAAAAGAACGAAGCACTTGGGCGGCCAATGCTTACCAAGAAGGTGGACATGCCGGTTTTTGTAAGGACTTTGGTATATGAAGTGGGAACTGGAGCCCATTCTGTTGCCGGTGCAACTGCACGGGCCGGAGCAGATGCAAGTGCAAGTGTTGGTGCAGGTGCCGAAGCCGCTGCTCCTGCCAGAGATGGTGTTCCTTGTAGAGCTGGTGCCGGTGTTGGAGCAGGTGCCGGTGTCGATGCCCGATCCTCCGGTAGATCAGACTGATCCGCTGATGCGGTCGGTGCCCAATCCTCAGCTGGATCAGACTGAGCTGCTGCCGCTGTCAGTGCTAGAGCAACTGCTGGTGCTCGATCTGTGCGAGACAGCGGCGATCGTGTCTGGTCTGCTATGATCAGCTTTCTAACTTGACTAGGATCCGTGACCGTGATCCAGTTTTTCTCTTCATTTCTTTTAAACGCGAGAAGGACTAATTGTGGCGTTTTTGTTAAACCAAACTGCAGTTCATCATAGGGATTCAGCTTGTACTCAGACAACAGACTGATCCAATTTTTTCCAGTAATATAAGTGATGGACAGTGCCTTCGTTACTGACACGACATAAGAAGTGAAACCTGCAAAAATAGCCATCGTAGAGCAAACCAAACGGTTTATTCTGTGATGAATGTCACATTGCAAAACCTGCATCGTAAAATTGCAGGAAAAGAAAGAAAACATGACATTAAATCAATAAGCTTTAGACAGTAAATCAATAATATTTACTTGATGTGACACGAGCGAATCCTTACCAGGAAATCACTATGTTGAAGTACTAAACAGAAGATTGATCGTCCAACTACGCATGGCATGCAGGGGCTCGCCTACTCCCACAAGCAGGACAGTCCAAAGGTCGTGACAATCATATGGACTGAACATCCATGGGACTGGAAATCCTGGTGGGTGCGATAAACCCTGCAATGCATACAGATAATGGAGTGTAACCATAATTGATAAACCGTCCTCACAAAAAATATGATCTGGATACTTCAAAATATACAGACTGAATTGAGTGGACAGACATTAACATAGACATTAACATAGACCGTTCACACACCAAATGCGGCAGTACTAATAAACAATACAGGGTTCACAAACAAAAATCAAGTTCTGAACAATAGTACTTACTACAGACAAGCAAAGTTGCACTAACTAAACTCTGCAGACTATTTCTTGCCACCGACCTACGGGATGAACCCCGCATAACTGACTAGGCCATGGACTTCGTGTGAGATGTCTACATGCACCATCACCATCTTGTCAACCTTGGAGAACCTAACAGAGTGGTCTTTCCACTCATAAACATGATGATGAAGACGAGTCGCATCAGATTTGTTGGGAAGCTTTACAAGAACCACACCCTTCGTAATCGAAGGCACAGCCAGGAAATTGTTGTGGTCAAGTACAGCCTCGAGAACACGCCTGACAACAATGCTACAGGAAAACACTAGTTCAGGACACGTGGCGACAAGGACACAGCAGCTGGATAGTTCAGCAGTAGAACTCATCAGCAGGTCTTCCAGTTCACACAACATGACTTTGAGAACTTCATCTCCACCGCGGACCTGGTTCTAATTCAAACAGAAACCATATTTTATTACTACCTCCGTTCAGAAATATAAGATGATTTTTGATATTATACTCCATATATGACTACATATACGCACAGAAATGAGTGAACAAAGACACTAGAACATGTCTTCAAAGGCATGAGAGCAGAGGGATTACATGCAATATCCATAACACAAGTTACTGAGGCAAATATACCCTCTTAAAAAGTAGCATTGATGTCCATAAAGTACTCCCTCCGTCCCAAAATTCTTGTCTTAGATTTGTCTAGATACAGATGTATCAAGTCACATTTTAGTACTAGATACATCCGTATCTAGACAAATCTAAGACAAGAAATTTGGGACAGAGGGAGTAGTTGAAAGTAATCTATAAGAAATCAGTGTCAACCTCTCGCATGTTTTGGTCAAAAGAGGAATTTAGAACCGTCATTTGGCACACTAAAATCACATGCAAGATCACCCAGAAAGTTGTACTACCAGTACTAGTACTGCGTGTTAGATGAAAAAACACGATCAAGATCGAGAAAAAGATCATCAACAAGAGACATTACCTGGACTTGTTTGATGAGGGATCCCGGAGAGGGGGGCTTGGACAGGGCGATGGCTTTGAGCTTGTCTGCGGTAGTCTCGGCGGGGTGCTTGCGCTTCTTCGTACCATGATCCTCGACGGTTTTGGCCAGAGCCATAGACATCACGTCGGCCGGTGCTCCGGCGTCCATCCAAAGAGAGGAAGCTGAGAGAGAAGAGTGAAAGGAGGAACGAGATGAGGGAGAAGCGAAGCGTGTGGGGGTTTTCTTCAAGAGAGGAAGCTGAGAGAGAAGAGTGAAATGATGGTTGCTTCGTCCGTCCAACTTACTGCTGGAAAGGAGGGGGTTTTGTGATTTGACGTCTCATTGGGCATTACTGCGGCGGTTAGATCGGGGTAGTCTACCGTCACTCTACTACAGAGTAATTTAGTGCATGGCTGGTGGACCCAGGTGCTGGCTGTCCCACACGTCGGCGAAAGTAAGTAATTTAGTGCATGGCTAGAGGAGGATCCGCATGGTAGAGCGTGTCCACTGTTTTTCTGAAAAAAAAATGATTACAGCAAGCGTTTCCACTCTTACGACGGAGGAGTGCGAAACACGGCAGCCACTTGAACATACACAGTGCTCTTACTACTAGGCATGTGCAGTGGTTCATACGTCAGTACTACACAATCTTGTTGCTAGTGTAGTAAGATATGACGATAACAAATGATGTTGTGCGCATGTCAACTACTCCTATATGTAACATAGTACCGCTTTTCCGACTGTCCGGTCGAGAATGAACGGTGAGATCAATGTTAACAGAACTAGGTCCACAGCGCACGGAGAGTACGGTGCTACAGTACTCCATGAAACATGAACCATATGAAGCACGAATAGTGTTAGGCAGGGTGTATGAAGGGTGCACGGGATGGGAGCAAAAGTTCCCTTCTCGACCCACTTTTGGGTGTTTGGCAGAGTGCATGAAGGGTGCATGAGTCCACACTAGTAGGTTGACAAAAATACACGAAGAGGAAACAACTATATTGAGATGAGAATTCAACCAAACACCGACACGCTTTGTGCTACAGTGACTGATCTGCACCGTCTGAGTTTGATCCAACGGTCATGTTGCGCCGAGACATGGACATGCCCATGCAGAGGGCGCCTAAACACCACCGAAGTCCCTCTGCTTCTCGAGGCACATGACGTTGGTGATGCAGGGTGCAACCACCCGCAGAGCCCGCTCCCGGTCGATGGGAGCCAGCTCGTCAAAGACGGCGTCCAATGGCACGAATGGATTCCGGTGACGGAGCCCTGAAAGGATTCGCCCGGCAACGACGACGACAGCCCGCAACCCCTCCTTGTCCAGCTCAGCCCCCACCATCGCGCGGAGACGGCTCAGCTCCTCGGAGATATATGTGAAGAAGGAGACCAGGTCAGGAAGCCGCAGCTCATTGAAGTCGACCGGTGGTCGAACGGGTTTAGCCCGACGGTCGGCATCGTCGCGCTGGCACGACGGTAGGCATCGCACAGCCGCAACACGTGTGTGGCAACTTGGTTCACCAAGTGGCTGAGGCGATCCTGGACCTCGTCACGATCGGCCCGCTCGCGCTCCAGCCGGCTCCCCTGACGGCCTATCGTATCTCCCGCTTTCTGCAGCAACGCCGCCGACGCCTCGAGCATCTTTGTGGTGGACGCCTGCCGCTTTTGAAGCTCCGTGAACTCCCGCACATAACGGAGGAGCATGGCACTCCTATCCTCCTTGAGCTCACGGAGCTCCACGTCCTTGGCCCTGAGCTCCGCATCCTTGGCATGGAGCTCCTGTGTCAGGCGCCTCACCTCGGACTCCGTGATCTGCTGCACCGCCATGGCACCAGGTAGAAGCAATGGGGAGAGGAAGCAAAGGGGGTGAAACAGCTGAAAGGCAATGCAATCTGCGGGAAGGAGGAGGGAGCGGGGAATCTTTTGGTTTTCACCACGGTAAAACACCAGTCGATGACTTCTCACATCAGGGAGCAGTGGGTTTTTACAGGAGGAGTCATCGTGACTAATTGCTGCCGCGCCTGCTCCTGTCAATCAAAAAATTAAAAATCCTGCCGCGCCTGCTCCCGTCAATCAAAAAATTAAAAATCCTGCCGCACCCAAACACCAGAGCAACGCCGCAGTGGATATTTAAATTTACCTGCCGGCAAGTAGATAAAAAAAGGGGTGAAAAAACAAATGTGGCGGCGGCCTAGCTAATCGGTCGAACTAGCCCAACTAGCTAGCCACCGTGCTTCACTGATGTACTCGGCGGGAAAGGTGGTCTTTCGTGATTTGACGACTCATTTACTTGCTTTGGCGCTATGACCGAGGAGGACCCAGAAAACGCGCGGTAGGGCGTCCCACGTCAGGAAGAATATATGCGTGCACCACCTGAGAGGACTCCGAAACCGCGCGGTAGGGGGTGCCACGTCTCGGCACGGAGGAAAAATGTGCGTGTAAAAATATACTGTATCAGACGTAGTACCTATGGTTCGACCTCGGGACCCAGCCAGTCGGTCGAAAACACCCCACTAGCCACACAGCTTCATCATGCAAACGTAGCACGGAGGATAGATGTGGTTAGCTCCGTCTCGACCAGCCACAACGTCTCTTGTTCTAGGCGATTCTTCTATTTTCCAAGCTTTTTTTAGTTGTAATAACACCACGGCAAGCTAGCGCCGCTCTTCGTGTGTGCCCGTGCAAAGGTTAGACGATGGAGAGAAGAGAGATTGAGATCGCAGACCTGGGACCCACCAGTAATTGAGACAACGGTCATGCACGTGTTGACGAGGCACTCCCTCTACTCTACTGAACGCAAGTACTGTATAAAATCAAGTTATGGGACAAGGCCAACAACCGTTCGTTTTTTCAGGCTATCGACTTACGCTTTGTAGTCCAGGTTGCCAGTTCAAATCTCGTCTTTCAGATTTGTTAGTTTTAGGTCCAAATTTGATTAATGACAAGTGGGACCCCCGTGTGTTGTTCTGATATTTCAGTGTAGGATGGTTTTTTTGAACAAACACTTTGCGCGGTTAGACAAGTAACGGCACGAGTTACACGTATTTTGCAAGTTTACGAACAAAAATGACAGCGGCATAGAATATCACATCCACCCCGCAGCTTAGATACTATGGTGATACGAGTTTTTACACCGTTGGAAGTGAGATCCAATGGCTTGGGAGTAGTGTTTGTAATTATGCGCAATTTCCAAACTCTCTAATGGTTTTTTTGCAAATAAAACATTCAGGCCTCGTGTGTGCCGCTACATCTTCGATCCAACGGCTCCCCGGTGCTCATATTAGGTGCTCCCCGTAGCTTAATTACCCGCAACGGTGATATGAGCATCTAGGTCGTATGATTAGTGATCAGATGGCACATGCGTAGTACTTGTACTTTCTGCGCATTTCCCAAACTCTATCAGCCGTATATTGCAAAAACATTCAAACCTCCTATCGTGGGCCGTTAGATCTCAGTGAACTCGTATCACCATAGAATCTACGGTGCGGGAGCACCTCATACTCTCCCGTGCGAGAAAACATAAGGTGCTATCGCAGCTTGGATGCTACGGTAATACGAGCTTGGAGGTCGTTTGATCTGAGATCCAATGGCATCTGAGCAGTCTTTGTGCTTGTAAACAGTGGCCGAACTCTTTTGGGGCTTTTCTGCCAAAAACCATTCGAACCACCAAGGAGGTGTTGGGTCACAAATCCAACGCCTCCGAAGAGCTTGTATCACCAAAGCATCTAAGGTGTGGTAGCACATGATATTCTTACATACATGAGAATATGATGTCCTCCTTCATCTTAGATGCTACGGTGATACGAGCTTCGAGGTTGTTGGATATGGGATCAAAGGGCATCTAAGTAGTTTTTGTACAAATTGTGTGCAATTCTCAAACTCATCAAGGTTTCCTGCAAAAATATTAAGACACATCATGTGAGCTGCTATATCTCAGATCTACAAGCTAGCTCCAAGCAACTCGTATCGGCATATAGCATCTAAGGTATGGGGCACATGATATTCTCCCGGGGAGGAGGGATGGGGGGTGCACAACCAATCTGTGGTTGGGAGGGTGGGGACAAATATAATCTAAACAACCCTAAACAGAGCTCCACAATTTTATCTAAGGTCGAGGGGTTGACCCCCGACAATCATAGCTCCGCCTAAACACAACATTTGCATGTACTGTAGTACTAGACTTAATATTCATGTTTCAGTTTCATGTTCATTTTAAATATTGAACCGAGGACCATGGATGTCTTACATTTTACTCCCTTCGTTCCTAAATATTAGTCTTTTTAGAGGCTTCAAATGGACTGGCACATACGGATGTATATAGACATATTTTAGAGTCTAGATTCACTCATTTTGCTCCGTATGTAGTCACTTGTTGAAATCTCTAAAAGACTAATATTTAGGAATAGGAGTATTTTTGAATTCGTGTCATACATGCATGGTTTGGAAAAATAGATGCACTATACTTATTGGATTGTTGTTGTGTTCGTGCGTGTGTGTCTCTCTGTGTGTGTGTGGTCATAAGCTTGATACATACAAAGTTTTCTCACCTCCATATTGTTCATCTTTTAAATTTGAATTTGCATTGGAAGACTTACTAGGGATACCAAGAAATGTGAAATCCACGTTGAGATCACTATATCACAAACTCACTCTAATTCAACAACTCTTCATAAATCAATTACCATGTTGAGATTAGTATTTGCAAGGAAAATACGGGTATTGTAATACACATAGATTCGTTCGGCAATTTAAAAGGTTCCTTTCGTATTCTCGAATGGTAGGACCCAACGGCGTACCAGCCAGACCTTGGCTCATGTTGATCCTAAAAAAAGCTGGGCTCGTGTCCTTCGGTGGCGTGCGTGGTACGCACATTAGGCAACCCCAACCAGTCGAGCGTCAGCGTTTCAAGCCGAAATATCTGGCGGCTAGAATTCCAGCCCTAGGAAATTCCCCTCATGTCCCCGGTCCATAATGACTACCGATGAACAACGGAGGGATGCTTTAGTAACTAGACAACGTTACCTACCATGCCAAGCACGGTTCAATTCCCTTGGTCGCCGCTCGTCAAGGTCACCCGTCAACTGCATTGCCTAGTACTACTTATATTACACCAGGATGAGCACAGAAGTGAGCCCTTTTGTTCGTGCCTAGTACTTGAGTTAATATATCAGGCAATGCACTGGTATGGAGGGATTATCCTTTTACTCTGCATATATAACTTGTCTGAAGTCTAACTAAGCAAAATGTTTGACCAAATCCTTTCTTAAGAAATACAACAGGACAGATGTATGGCTTGAAAAATTATTGCATGATGTAGGTTATGATATTGTTTCGAATCCTGGATCTTAAATTTCAGAAAATCCAAAAGTGGGCATAATTTTTTGAAACTAAGCATGGTCACGTTATATGGCACAAATATTACTTCGTAAGTTTTTTCTTCAATTTGAGACAAGCTGCTTATGACAAGTTGCACAAATGAAGAGCCAAGGTATTTTGGAACAAAGACCTGTCATGTTAAGGCGAACGCTTTCACTATTGAAACCGTGGGCATTTACGTGCCGCCACGAGTCCCCGCTTCTCATCGGCAGGTGCCGTCCGAGCAAGCGTGTGAGTCGACGGGAGGCGTGCGAGCAGAGCGCTGCGCCGGCTGTCAGGGAGGCGTGCGAGCAGACCGCTGTGCAGGCTCACCGGGAGGCGAGCCCTTTGACCAGGCTCCACCGCCCACCGTGGTCCCAACTGCTCCCGGTATTGCTACAATCCTCCCTCTTCCTCTCCGATTCTCCTGTCGTCTACCTCCAACTAGCCTGACCTAAACGTACGCCATGCCGCATCATGATGGTCTACCCTTAGTGTTCCAGTTTCCTGAGGAAGACAACCAGCCGGAGTCTCAAGAACATAAGGCGCTTTGGGACGAGCTTGAACTGGCATTGCGGGAAGACGCCGCGCCTGTCCCCGCTCTCGTTCCGGCCCCCGTCGGCTCGACTACGCCAGCGCCCATCCCCGTGGCATTGATGGGCTGGGAGCCGCACATTGTCGCCGAGCATGATCCCACGGGGTTCCACGAGGTCCCCGCCGACTTTCACGCGCCCGTGCACCTGCCCGCGCATGCGCCTGCGCGTGCACCTGCCAGTGCATGCGCCTGCGCGTGCATTGACGTGCGCGCCCGTGCTGGTGCCCGTGCACATGAATGTCTCCGCCGCGCCGTTGACATCGCCTGTCCCCGCGCATGTGCCAGTGCCCCCCTTAGCGGCATGGATGGCCGCCGTCGACCGCTTCCTTGCACCAACGCCAGTCGCCTCCTCCCGCCAGTTGACTCGCTCCGAAGTCCAGAACATTTTGGCCTTCCTTGAAGTTAGGCCAACGTCCAGGAGTACGCCAACAACGGTGCAAGACGCCGCCGTCGCCGTCGGTCAGTGGCCCGACGACACACAGAGCACGGCAGAGGAGTCGCTTCCCACCGCGAGACGCCCCCGCCGCCGCCGCGTAATCTAAATTTGCCATGAAAAACGTTCGGATGGCCATGCTTAAAATCCGAACGTTTATCATTTCCGTTTATTTTATATCGATCGTCGTATAATTTAAAGTCGGAGTCAGACTGAACGAAATGTATGGTTTGATAGATTGAATGTTCTGCTAGAGCCGTATCAAATTAAATATAAAACGTCATCAAGCCACATGTATTCCTTATCATCCAACGACCAAGACTGCTTCAATGTCGAGCTCTCAACACGTTTAGCGTGCAGTTAATTTCATGCCAAAAATAGTGCTAATCACATGAAAACACGCAAATAATATCCTAGTAGTTAATATCCGCATGCACTTAATATACTTCCAAATTAACATGCATTGCACGTACACATTGACTAGTGCTGCTAGTACGTGAAACTGGTGCCGTGACTTGTGAACGCATCCAGATATGGTCAACGGCAACATCGCCCGCGAGTTCTTCCTGTTTGCCCGTGCGTCTAAACGCAGAAGGGGAGGAGAGAGAGAGCACACATGGAACCCACCAGTAAGTGAAGGTGAATAGTACAAAAAATAATACTACATGTTATCCATTAATTAGGCTGTGGTAATATAAAAACATTATGTGAACAAAGGGGGTACAACAAACATTGCTATTCTACATATGTTGCCTATTGACGTGCGGCTTGAAGGCCCGGTCGCATGTTCGATCCTCGTCCTTTATTTTTTAATTTGTATATGGGTCCAAATTTGTTTCATGACATGTGGGCCCCTCGGTGTGTAGTTTGTAGCACTTTAATTTGTGGGTCGAAATTTGTTCCATTCCAAGTGGACTATCGGTGTGTAGTTTTGTAGCTTATTTATAATAATTAAAGAGAACAACATAGCTTTTTCAATAATACCATGGTGCGACGTTGAAGGCGAGAAAGGACGTGCGAGAGAGCGATGACCGAGCAAGAGGGAAATCAACTAGGGGAGTTGCGTGGGTTGCAACGGTGTTTGGAGTAGTTGTGGGCCGAATGCTACGAAAATATAATCTAAACCGACCGGAATAAATGCCTACACAAATTAATCCAAGGTTTGAGTGCCCCTCGCAATGTAAATAGCTCCGGCTTTGCGAGGGATGGAGAGGTAGTAGCTTCAACGCGTGGAAGATACGGTGTGAGAAAGCGAGGTCAATCGAGAGACATATAGATAGAGAGACAAAGTGAGTGTGGTCCGACATTCATTGAACAAATATATATGCTCTGGAGAGATATTGTCCGATTGAGCTTTTTGGCAAGGGTGAGGGCTGTAAGATAGAGCTTGAGAGATGATCCAGTCACAGATGTGTAGATATATTTTCTGCGTGGGAGGAAGCAAGGTCAACCGATCACATAGGGTCGCCGTGCGATCGAAAGAGTGAGACAGGTTGGAGAGAGTGACCTAGATAGACGATGTGCATGAGAGAGTATACAATGTGAATAGATCGAATTGGGCTCAAACATGGTGATATATCATTTTTGTCCGATAAAGAGCGAGGTCAATCGAGACATACGGAGAGAGAGAGAGAGAGAGAGATAGAGATTGAGTGAGCGTGGCCCACCATGAGGTCGAAAGAGTGGCGGCGGCTTGGATGGACTGACCTAGATAGACAATCTGCGTGAGAGAGTATAGAGTGTGTCGATCGAGGCCCGAACAGGGAGATATATCATTTGTGTGTGAAAGAAAACGAGGTTAAACGAGACTCAGATAAAGAGAGCAAGATTGAGCAAGTGTGGCCCGCCGTGCAGAAGAAAGAGTGAGACAGTCTCGAGGGAGTGACCTAGATATACAACGTGCGTGCGTGCACACGAGAGGTTGTGGGGGCTAGATAGGCAATGCATGTATTTAGCGCGAGAGGGTGAGAGGGAGAGGAGGGAGAGAGAGAGAGCTCGGCATGGGGTGCAACGACGGGTGTGTGAGGTAAATACATTTGGTAACAGAGTGGAAAAAGGGGTTGTGTAGTTGAGAGACTTAGAGATCGAAACATGGAGAGAAAGAATGAACGTGTGTTAGAAACCGATAGCTTCCTATGGTGGTTAGGAGAGGAAGATTGACCGATACAGGAAGTATGTAGCGTTTGTGCGCGGGGGGGGGGGGGGGGCTAAAAACAACATTTGAATGTACATAGTACGAGACTTAATATTGATGTTTCAATTCGGTGTACATTGTAAGATTTGAACCGAGGACCAGGCATACGGGTAATTATTTCGAATTCGTGCCATACTAAGTTTCAAAAAGTTGACATTGACTCAGTTTGTTGTGCTATTTTGTAGGTCATATGTTTGAATCCATCCAAAAGTTTTCTCACGGTGTTCATCATATACATATGAATTTGTATTAAAAAAGTAGCGTGGATACAGTGAAATGCGAAATCCATGTTAGAATTGGAGATCGCTACGTGACACACACTCTAATTCAAATAACTAACTACGTGACACACACTCTAATTCAAATAACTAATTATGTGACACACACTCTAATCCACGTTAGCGTGGGTACCGTTTTGATTTTTTTTTCAAATAACTCCTCATTAATTAATTTATAGTACTCCCTCTGTTCACTTTTATAAGACCTTGAAGACATTTGAGACAATGTGCAAAACAATTCATTTTAAGTTGTCTGAAACGACTTACAAAAGTGAACGGATGGAGTATCGCATTTCGAATGACTAATTATTGCAAGGAAAACATGGGCATGGTAATACATACAGATTCGTTTGCAAATGAAAGAAGATTCGTTTGCATTCTCAAATGTAGGCGCACTAGGCAGACCAGGGTCGTGTCGGGGTGGACGCTGCTTTGGTGCCTTAAAGGCAACTGCCTTTGGGTCATTGACATGTGGGCCAGCCACCTGTTGGGCCCACATGTCATGGACACAAAGGCAGGTGCCTTAAGGCACCGAAGCATAGTCCTGTCGGGGTGGTCGCGTGTGTCGGATGGACGCGTAGCACCCAGCCAACCACTCCCCCTCCCCCCTAAAAAAAGGACGACGACAATATAAGTTTGCGCTTCCACGTTTCGGATTGAAATATCTGGCGGCCCCAATTCCAGCCCTGCAAAATCTCTCTTCTCCACCGTCCCCTTCCGCGCCCAGATTGCTCAAATCCCTAATTCACTGCCAACCCTCGAATCGCCCCTCGTCTCGTCTCTTTACCCACCGTTCCCCACCTCTGTGCCGGACGACGATGAAGAAGACGACGGTCGCGCTTCACCACCGCACCGGAGCTACCTCATCTACGCCCTCGTCCACCGCACCGGGTGGTCCACCGACAACGTCGGCCGCCGCAACCGACGTGCCTCACAGACACCGAGTTCCACCGCATCAGGTGCGCTTCACCGCCGCCATCTCCCAGCTCACCGGGGCTACTTCACCGAGCACATCGTCGCACCTCCGCCCCCCGAGGGCGGTGGGGCTTCACCAACGGGCTCATCCACCGCATCGTAGCGCTCCGCTGCCACTCAAGATCTGCATCCGTGCGCGGCCAGCCAACGCCAGTGCATCACCCTCAATGGCTCTGAAGTGACCCGCACTCTAGCTAGGCGAGCATGCCCAAACGCCGGCCTGAACTAGGTATCCACACATCACTCCCTTGTGCACTGTTCCGACGATGTCTGGATATCCTTTCACTGCTCTCTTAGCTTACACGCCTATGCAACTCTGACTTTAACTCTTATTTCTTCTGGAGATATCATCTGAAACAAGCAAATCCATTTTTTAGCGAAGCATGATGGCGCTACGGGATCTGGTAAACATAATGCACACCCGTATAACCTTGTAAGTATCTGTCCTCCGGTACAACATCAAGGTCGATTCCTCTTATTTGATCAACCATCCGCCGTGTCAAAAATGTAGAGGGGGATGCAAGGAGCACAAGGCTTGCACATCCAAGCAAGTGGTAACATGGACTTGTACATGGAACATCCCAAGCGCAACCAGAGCTGCAGTGAGCCTGTACAACGAGCTAGCGTAAGTCCCTGCATTTCATTTAATTCGTACTGGCATTCGTGTATGATTTGTGTGCAGTGGCTGATCCACGAATTCAAGTTACCAGGGGCGAACATTTAACTAAAAAAATACGAAGGCACTTGCACTCCGGAAATCAACATAACTTGAGAAATGTGAAGCTACATGCACTTTGAAAACCAGCTAATGATCCGAAGTAGTTCAGATTATAAACACTAAATGATGCAAGCACCAAAAAACACAAAATGCAACATGGTGTACAAGGACTACAAACATGGTCTGTACCTGCTTGAATTATTCGTTCTCTGGCTGAAAATATCGAAGTGTAATTGCACGTATAACCAGTGCGCAAACTGCATATCAATATATCTATCCTGCACAAGTATGCCAATAGTTTCAAACAACAGATTAGAAAAGTATTTATGCTATGTTGTCATGATACGGGGACTTTCTGGTAGATGGCCTCGACGTTTCCTGAAGCTATGAAAATGCACTATAATTTGCTTGTCATCAATGCCTGCAAATCTCTGTCTCTCTCAACATAGTAGATCATCATTAGACACTAAATCCTTCAATGAGCTTGCAAAATGATTTCATTAGATCCCTCATTAGACACTATATGTTCATCACCAGGAGCATGTAAAATGTTTGCATCAAATCCTTCATTAGCAGTCTGTTCATTAGACACTTCAGGCTCAAGAACAACATGAGCTTGTATGTTTGCACCGGAAACTTGATTAGATACATCAGATTCAGTCAGTTCAGTATTGATTGGGGGAGTTATAAAATAAGTAGAAATTGGTTTCATTTTCTCATAGATTCCCTACATACAAGCAGTTTTACAACACTGTCAGGTTTAACTATTGGCCAGAAATTGAAGAGTTGAATTAGATATTATCAGGGATGTGATGTACCTGCTCGTTGCGCATGCTACTCTTGCAAGCTGCAACTGTCCGTTTGCACAAGCTCGATGCCATGCCCGTGCTGCCGCCGCCGCCTCCCACGCAGGCTACACCCAGGGTTGGATCTTCATCTTCTTGTCCTTCCGTTCGCTTGAAGCCCGGCGACCGCCCTCCAACGAGGGCGCGAGGAAGTGCTATGTCGGTCTTTCCAGCGGCGACTAGGTTAGGAGTGAACCAGACTGGAGGCTGGAGCGAATGAATTGGGATTTTTCCTGCTGTCGATCGATATGGGAGGCGCTCGTTTGGGCCGCGAGCCTGCTATAGGGCCTGCCTTGCACTTATGTTATTGGCCCATCCAAATTGAAACATTTTTCTTCATTTTTTACATTGCCTGCTCGTGCGTTGGGACGAACAAAACTAGCGTGGGCCAACCTGGACGACTCAAACTAGGTGCACACTTTCCAGCCACCTGAGGCGGCCGCCCATACCAGCCCCTATGGTGGCGTCGCCCCTTTTTGCGTGTATGATTGGATAGTGAAAAATATTCCAGTGGCGCTTTTGATTTACCCACAGAATGGTTGAATTGCTTGTTTCTATGAACTGAGTTCGCCAATAATGTGAAGGATGCCAGTCATTTCATCCTATTGTAGATTGCTTAGATCTCGATATGCCAAAAGTAATCGCATGAAATATACAGTAAAAGCCAGTGTGATGTGTTTGGCTACAACTAGTCTAACTACACGTCCTCATATAACATATCAAGGATGCACCATCTTACCAGATTAACCATTCGACTTACCCATGCAGTGTGGGAAGAAAGAAGTATTGGGACTGCGTATCCAAGCAATTGATGCCATGGACTCCTTCGTACAACCTTGTAAGCGAAAAAGAAGTTGCAGTGTGCCTGTACAAAGAACTAGCGTAAGTTCAGTTACCTGCTTCTCGGAATTTTAGTTAGCCACTTATTGCAAAATTGTTCAATTACGTTGCTTGGTTTAATTTAGTTTGCTACTGATTACATAATGGCACAGCCTGTTAATCATATTGTAGACTGCGCCTATCTATGTGTTCGATACTTACAGTTAAGAATTACCTGTTTGCCTTAACTTAAATATCTACTTGTTTGTTTAACTGCTTTGCTGCTGCAACAGCGGGTTACAATGATGTTAATAACTACTTTTCAGCATCCAATTGAAACTCTTTAATTCCTTGTTTGTTTAACTGATTTGCTGTTATAACTCCCAGTTGAGATGTTTTGCTAACTTCAACTTTTCTGAATCCAATCGGAACTTTAATGGCAAAACAGGTTAGCCCAAGATCAAAGAGCGAGGTCCCCATGGACGTTGCATCATCCCACAACAGTGGCACCGGCCCAATCGTGCATTATGAATTGCCAACTGCTGATGCTCTAGAGGCTAAACTAGTGGTAGAAAGAGATTCTGCTTCTGCACTTAGAGATGAAGTTGACATGTTGAGGAAGCAAACAGCACAATCACAAGCAGTACTCAAGACAACCATTAAATATTTGGTGGATTTCAAAACGAAGCAAGCTGAGACTGACCAGATTGTTAAGGTCCTGAAGGAAAAAAGGAAATTAAATTCCTACTTGGTAAATCATAGGTGAAATGTTCTTTCCATAGTTGAATAACCTTTGTGTTGTCTGTTCATGTAATCAATCAAACCATTTGTTTTAGAGATCATGTAATAATTGTTTTTTTTGTTTTTTGGTTTGTAATTTTATTTGAGCACAAGTCTGTATTAATTGATAAGACTCGGAGACATTTCATTTGGATTGCTGTGCCAGACCTACAAATATGCCAATCGGGCTGAATGTGCATTCAGCAATAGTAGTAGTATAGATGGACCATAAGTGGCACGCATCGGAAAGGGCCAAGATGCTGGCTAAAAAAAGGATGTTGTTGTAGCCAAAAAAAAGTACAGCGGCCTGGCTTATGTATGTTAGTTGATATTATTGATCCATATACTCTATAAGTGTTTATATGTCTGTTAGTTCTGTACATTCTTGGTTGATTGACTCGGTATTTGAATCTTGATACATCGCTTGTGTACATATCTAAATGGGAGTACACATTATGCTGCGTGTGACATTTGAGTTGGACATGAAGTGTTCCAAATATTCGAATTTACCTTAAACTGGATTCTAGTTTCTGAATTTGAGTACCGGCATTTGTAAACAATATTCATATATGACAGTGGAATACATCTTTGTCGTCCTTCTGAAGATATATAAAAACACATAGAATGATTTATAAAGATTCATATAGGAATACAAAATGGATTCGAATTTGGTTGCCAGGGTAAACGTGGATGTTTATTGTCCCAAAATTCGAAAGAAGCAGCAAAATGTCCACTCCCATGTCGGCTGCCCGAAGCCAAGTGTTTGGGAGATGGAAATTACTGTCTACCCATTACACGGACAATCCATCGGCCCGATTTCCACTGCTCTAAATAGGGGTAGGTTAGTAACTTCAATTAGACGTGACACGACCACCTCTGAGCCCATTCCGACACGGTGGGCGTCAAACATGGGCGGCAAAACCCATTTGATTCAAGCTCGTCCGAAAGACCTCTGTTTCTCCCTCCATTCCCCATTCATACATGGTGGGCGACAAAACAAACTCGACTCGGCCGAAATCGATGTAGGCAAATATTTTCAATAGGGGCAGGTTTGTAACTTCACTCAGACGTGACACAACCGCCCAACCTGTCAGCCCCGTTCATACACCGTGGGCGCCAACCATGGGCGCCAACCACCCTCTCCTTGCCCGAAATCGCTCTTGGCAAATATTAGCGAGATGCGAGATTACCGTTCTATCCCCAAGCGACGAGACGTCCAAATTTTAAACGGGGGCTAAGTTCATAACTTTCCCATATTTCAGATAGGCGCGTCCCAAAAACATGGTTCCCCGTACCTCTCCCTCCATTTTCCCATTCATACACCGTCCGCACTAGAACACCCCATCCCCACACCAGCCTCCATCCGCCACCCCATCCATCGCCGCCGTCCTCCACCACATCCATCGCCACTGTCCTCCACCATGCCGGAGCGCCTACCAAGACCGCGTTGTCCACTGCTAGAGATGGACGTTTCTCATCCACGGCGACAGACCAATAGCCTTGCATCGCATCCTCTCACTTCATCGGCGCCGTCGTCCTCTTTGCCGGGGCCGCTCACACGACCTTCTCTTCCACCGCAATGGGACTTATCCCCCGATGCACCCGTCTACCATCGCAGATCTGCTTCAATGCCACCGACAGCCATCGCACCCCCGATGCCTACACGGCGCCGCAAGAGAGGTGGTACTTCATATCTCCTCAACTTTTTGATCTCAACCAGAAAATAGATCTTAACTTGGTTACTCTACTTTCTTTTCAGCTCTTTTAAATTTAGTTCTTAGTTCGAAGCAAACAATGGATGCTAAATATCATTTCTCCGGTATGCAGCTTCGAATCTGCCATGGCACAGCCATAATATGGTTTAATTGATCATGCTTAGGGTTTAATTGATCATGTTGGTTCCGTGGTGGTTTCTTTAATAGAAATCGGAGGAGAAACCCTCTTTTGCTAAAAAACTATGCTTAGAGTTTCCCCATTTTATGATCACTATATGATCAGAATACGTGCTTCGTGTCATAATAACATTGCTCCACCCATCAAGCTAAACAAGCTTAGTTGTTCAAATACGAATCTGATATTATTAAAACAGAGTTGTTTAATTGGTCAGCTAAATGTTCCTAAATTAGTTTCGAAAATGCATGTTTGCCGCTCGGGTGTGTATCTCTACAGGGTGCCCACGGTGGGCCGGCCCACCCTGGGATTTTGGGTCGTCCCAGGCCCCGATTCCCCTCTGTTCTGCTGCGCGCTTCCGATCTCTACTCGCCCCCAGCCGCCTGCCTCGCCGGTGACTTGCCGTCCCCGGACGGCATGACTCTAGGAGGAGACGCCGGACTAACAGGAGGCCAGGAGCCGCTCGCCCAACAGCGTCACCGCTGCCCGGGCGCGCCGCCGTGCCTACCTTCCCAGTCCGTTCAGGGCTCACGCGTGCAACACCCACCAAGCCAACCCGATTTATCCTGAGATACGTCCTCAACACTCAGCAGCCACTCCTCATCACCCATTTTCTAATTGATTCATTACTCATTAGGCAGGACTGTCATTAGGGTTTGTTGTGTGCTCAGTGCTACCTACACTTAATGGTTCAGATGTATTTCGGTAATCTTTAGTACCTCTAAAGTTCACAGGGTTTTCAAAATTCCGGCCCTCGGAACAGAAACTAGTCATTTTGGATTGTTGGTCGTAGTGACATTGACCCAGATTACTACTGCAAGCCAGGTTTGTTGACAATTTTACTTGTCTTTCTTACTCATTCGATATAATATCCAATTATTCACGTCGATTAGTTGCAAACAATAAGTGCTAGACAAACTTCTTCATTCAGATTTTGGACGGTCTCTTACTGCAGTTACAATTCTGCATACTTGTCCTAGTAAGCTCACAAGTAAATGATTGATTCACTACATCTATGCTTGCCTTGTCATATTTGTTGTCAATATTCTTTTAGGGTGGACCACCCTGTTTCTAAATACTGGAACCGTAGACATGAGTGAATAGTATTTCTCTATGTGATCTCTTCCATCATGTGTGGGTAACGAACACTGCATTGTATAGAAATAAAGTGACATTTCCAGCTTTTACATAGGTTTCGATCTTTTACATGGAATACAATCTGCCTACTTTCCTTGTGTCGCACTACCAACACTCCACCCTTGAAGCTAAACATTACGCCACTCATAATTGCTTAGTTTATTTGTTCAAATACGAATTTCATATGATTCTAATGTTCCTACTTCAGTTTATATTTCTGTGTGCATGCCTGTTATAGAGACATAAGGGGTTTGTATTCTGTGTGGTCTGGTCAGCATGGTTGGGGAGGTGAACTTTGCATATGCAGGGGTTTATAGGGAGACACTCTCCGAGTTGAATCCGCAATGCATTCCATAGATAATCTGACTACTTTTTATGTTTTCATGAATCTCAGATTCTGAATAGCATCATAATGATTATGAGCTTGCGCGCATGAAAAGAATAAAGCAGAACAATGCCATGGCTGTCGGCATTAAGGGACTGAAATCAAGTCTGGATGCAATGCAATGCAAACGCTTTGCACCTACAGATTCATGCTCAGAATATGATCCTAACAGTGATTCTGAGCTAGAGGGAGACCTAAGTCAATGTAGCTCCCTAGTGGAGGAGTTAGAGGAAGATGCCCTATCTTATTCACCCATCAAGGTACTTGCTCTAACTTTCCAAGGTTACATTGCTCGCACATATCTTGCAACTGATGCTTTGCATTGCTTCTACTTTGTTGAATTGCCATTAGCTTAGTTTACACATCGTGTATGTGAATACGCCCTGCCTATCCATTTTCAGTACATATTCCATCTGTAATCATACCATATTTATCCATTCAAATGTTGTTCTTGTGTATCAGACGTTCAAAAGGAAGAGGGCGATTGCTGATCGTGGAGGAGCACAAGCAAAGTATTTGGAAAAGGTAGTGGCACCTGATAAATCAAATAGCCCATTAGGTGTAGTTGCAATATCACCTGACCCACAAAATACCCCAACTCTAGCAGACTCTAGCCCTACTACACTGGTCATTTCTGATGCCCCAACTCAGCAGACCCCAACTGCAGCAAACAGTATGATTATGCCAGTTGACATAGCACCAGCTATACGACGCAAAACCCCCATTCCAGCAAAGAGTACACCAAATCCAGTTGCCAAATCCCTTTTCAAACCAGAGAGAGCCCCAATTGCAGCAAATAGGACCCCTATTCCATTTCTTCCCAGTTTAGAAGACGAAGCTTATGTTGTTGTCAGGAACTTTGTGCGCATCTTTCCTTCATGGAAAGATTATACCGCAGACACAGAACAATTTCCAGTCTTCCTCCGCAACTTACGCGTAAGTAATGTACTAATGTTATTCATGGTCATTACTGCATATGTTTCTGCTGACAGAAGACACAAGATTTCATTCTTTTAAATAGGCGAGGAGCAAACTGGATTGTGATGACGAGCAAGGGTTGGTTGCGCTTTTCAAGCACTCATTGATGAAGTATCGTTCCTACCTGAGGCAAGCGCACTTCGATGGCAAGCCTCTGAACGAAATTTCTGTAAAGTCTCCGGTGCTACATTTATCCGACGGTGACTGGAATAATCTTGTTACACATTGGTGTCGGCTGCAGCATAAGGTACTGTCTATGATATCACATCACAATTTGAACTACATTTCTGCATTTGCCTTAATGTCTCACTTGTACGAAAACTGTTAGCAGAAGAACATTCGTTCTCAAGGGACCACAGAATCTCGCAACTATACTGCACACTGCATTGCTCTTGTGAGTACCTCTTGCCCTGTATGACCATACTTACTTTCATAGCTGTTTGATTATGTAGCATCACTGCACATGTTAGCCTCGTAATCGTCCATTTGGTGGACATTATAAGATCCGTATGGACTCTTACATAAATTTAGAATCAACCCAATGCTTTTGAAGAGGTTTAGCTCTGCAGTCCTCTTGTAAGGACTGAACGTGGTCTATCACTGTACTTACATTAACAGCTACTCCCTCCGTCCCATAATATAAGAACGTTTTGTATAGTACACCAGTGTTCAAAACACTCTTGTATTATGGGAAGAGGGATTGGTTCATTTTGTAGCATTCTGCATCTTATCTCCCTCGCCCACCATTTACTAAAAAAGACCAGATCTATATTTAATCTTACCAACAAGTAGAATACACAGACAATGCCAGTGCAGAAGTGTAGCCCATTGCTCTTGTCAGTACATTTTGTCCTGTAACGCTTGTACTTCCAGGGATTGGTAGTTGATTATGTAGCATCAATCTGCATCTTATCTTCATTATCCTCTATCCCTTCCAGTATTATCATATCTATAATTACTCTCTACAAAATGTAGAGTACATGCAATGCTTATGAAGAAGATTCTGTGCTGAAATTCTTGAGTTATCCTTCCCTTGACATGGAGAAGGGCATTATAAAGCCGGTTTTAACTGTTAATGTAAGTCAGTCCTTCTAAAGCCTTTATCCTCAACTACTGTTTAATTTGCTCATACTCCCTATCGTTTACTGCTGTTTAGTTTGCTGTTTCTACCAAAATGCATGTTCGTAAGAACCGTAAGTTCTAAGTTTTACTTGTAAACCCAAATTCCTTATTCATACCATGCACATTACTTAATACTCCCTATATGTATGCTTGTTTTTGTGGATCTATAATCCAGTGTGTGGTGAAGCAGCCCACGTTTGCACCTTGTCATCTCCTGTTTTATCTTACTGATGTGGCTGATGATATGAACAACATGCCATGCACATTATCCAAAATAGATACAATGATTTTCTTTGCCCTTCATCTATGCTTGTTATGTTGACATGGTAATCCAGTAGTGTGGTGAAGCTCCCCGCATTTTGAACAATGCCAAATTATGCTATTGATATTTTGAACTTACTCTTTATTTTCTAATTTGAAATTGGATAGAATTGACAGAACAGTTATCATCTTTGTTTATACACGTGCAAAACCTGTCATCTCTCTGCTTTGTTTCAGGGTGATACGCCTGATGGCATGCACAAGTCTGCTGAAGGCTGTGAGACAAACCCAACATATATTGCAGGAAAGAAGGCAAAACATCTTGAAGATAGCGAGACAACCCCAAAGTCTTGTCTTGATGCAGTGTTCAAGTTACTTGAGACTAACAGTCAGACAAGCTCACAGAATTCGTTGTCTGAATCAGTTTGACTTCTTCAGTCCCAAGTTCTAGCTGAAAGGCATTCTGCAACTCAACTTCGACTTGAAGTCCTATCTCTAAGAAAGATTGCGGAGAACACCAATGAGAACCTCATCGCTAAACAGCTACACCTGGAAGCTATGACCGACATGCTAGGCCGGTCTCACAGCCTTGCTCAGCAGCTTGCGCAGCAGTTCCCCCGCAAGGCTAACCTTTCTTGAACTATCTTGGAAGTGATCTCGGTTCTGTATTATTTTGTTACGCTGCAATGGTGCCCAGTTTTTGTAATCTGCTTCTTCGTTGCGCTTTATGATCACTGGTGGCGAACTTCGATGCCCAGTGGATGTAATATACCTTAATTCCTTTATTGTATAGTGTAGGTTTATTCTTAGTTACTATGCCGTAATTTCTTTATTGTATAGAGTAGGTTTGTTCTTAATTCCTACTAGGTACTGCCATCATTCGCTATCTGAAAAAAATCAGATGTAGTCGACCGGACCGAAACATTCGACTCTAACGGGCCAGGTTTTTAGCGGGCCACAATTGGGCCGGCCTGCGTCTTTCTTGGGCCCGAATGATTGGGGCCTTCACACATTGCGCCTGGCCCAAACTTACACCGGCCTATATTTTAGTTGGGCCTTTTGTCGACCCAGTGCTTAGTTCGCCCCAGGTAGCATTGGGCCATTAACAGGCTGAATATTGTACTGGCCTGTTACAGCCGAGATGAAACCACGGGCCTTTAGCAGGCCAAAATGCATGTTGGGCCTCAATTTTCACTAGTCGTCGACGGGCCTTCAGCAGGCCGAAATGTAGACCGGGCAGTTTTGGGCCCAGTTAGCTCAGGGCTGTTACCAGGCTGAAACATATCTCAGGCCTTAGTTGGCCCACTGATATCATGGGCCTTTAAGAGGCCGAAAGCTTAGCACAGGCATCAACAGGCTGAATTACGCGACAGGCCTTTAACAGGCCCAAAGTCACGTTCGGCTTAACTGTTGCCACCTTTAGCATGGGCCGTTAGTGGGCCCGATGTCCCGTCGGACCATATATGGCCCATGGGCAGCACGGGCCATTCCCAGGCCGAAAGTCACACCGGGCTGAAATGGGCCCATGTCTACATCAGGCCTCTAACAGGCCGAAAGTCACTAGGCTGTAGTTGGGCCCAAATATTCGGCGAACAATTAACGGGCCAGATCTAGCTTCGGGCCGCAAATGGGCCCAAATATTGGGCGAACAATTAACGGGCCAGATCTGGCTTTGGGCCGTAAATGGGCCCAAATATTGGGCGAACAATTAACGGGCCAGATCTGGCTTCGGGCCGTAAATGGGCCTTTATAAGCAGGCCGTTATTGGGCTGGCCCACTAGTACCTGATTAAGTTCTACGGGCCTTTGACTGGGCCAGCCTTTTTAACCTATATGAGCCTCTGTTGGGCCCAGCCACATGTCGACGTATCATAGGCATGTCTCCTCCAATGGACGGGCGACATCTGGCACACTGACGAGCTGAGAGGTGTTCCCTTCGGCCAATCAGAATTTTACATGTGGAAATTTCCCATTGGTCAGGGCTGTTAACGGGTTATCGAATCCAAAATCCGACCCGATAGCTTAACGGCGTTCCGTTATGGTGGATGCCACATGTCGGTCACCCTTGACGAAAGCACTTCTGTGACGCGTGATTTATCGTCACGGAAGTGGACACTTCCGTGATGATAATTTTGGTAATGTCATGGAACACTTCTACGACAGCACAGGTATAACTATCTTGATTCTGTCATAAATTTGTCATGGATGTACATGCATGACAAAAAACGCGACCTACTGTGACAAACACGTATCATCACGGAAGTGTATTTTTTTGTAGTGTACCAAATTTATATCTGCAGGTATGCTGACGGGTCATCCCGAGGAGGAGATGCCCGGGTCCGCGGGTGATCTTCTGCCAGAGCTCTCACAACTGCACGAACAAGTTCGGCAGGTGATGTAGGGCATTGCCCATGCCTTGTGGCCATCCGTCTCCCTGCCAGGGGGCATGGGGGAGCTTGTAGAGAAGCTCAAGGGAGCGCGGCGGCGCTTCCGATTATGGAAGATATCAGCCTGCCGACAAGGTGCGAGGGAAGCCTGGGCCATGGTGAAGACGCGGTATACCAAGGCTGACCCTAACCACATGGCCGAGGTCGGACCTGTGGGGCCTGACGAGAAGGAGATCCCCGTCAGTTTGGTGTATGACCAAGTAGAATTAGCCGCAAAGTATTCCCAACAGGATTGTAGGCTTGACAGCCTGTTGGATGGTATAGAAGAAGAATTTAGTCAGTCTAAGTGACTGTGTACTTCAAGTGAGATATATTGTCCCTAGCCGGATTGTAAATCATTTGTCATGGCAGACCTTTTCGCTTCGACCTCTGGACCCAATAGTCCGGAGTGTATCCGAATACCCGCTCAGTTATGTAAAAACCGGGGTATGCGTGGAGACCAGGCGTAGGGGTCATAAGTGCTTGAACAGACAAGTACCCAACTAGCTATGTTATATTACATGGGTAGTAAGAAACATCTTCCAGGGAGAATAGTTTCGTTAAGGGTTCCTTTCCCTGGGTACGCATGCCCTAATGTGCATGTCTGAACTGCGAAAAGAACGCAGGCTATAAACATCTGGGGGCATGTATTAAAATAAATAAAAGTCATCTTTTGTTCACCGACCGAGTATTCCCTTAAGAACGCTAGCTTTCGGCTTCACCCAGTCTGAGGTACACATCCGGCTGACCGGGCAGTAACAATCGCAGAGGTGCTCCCCTTATGCCCTAGCCGATTAAACGGGAACGTAGGGCATAAACACAAGAGCCAGGCAACCCAGCTTGGCCAAAACTTAAGTCATATCGATGCATATAATGGCGAAAAAGGTACATGTGGAAGAATAACACATGTGTGGGGCATAAAGCCCGGAAAATGGTTATATTAAGCTTCTGTATAAGAAGCCCCCAGGTATAATAAGCGTGGTTAGCGCGTCAAGATTGTGTAGTCAAGACACAATTTAGCCTTTTAAGGCCTTGAAGAAAAGAAAAAAATGAGAGAAAGAGAGAACAGACAGATAACGGATATGTAAAAAATTGATGGAGGTAAGGAGACGAACATAGAGTCCGGCACTAGGCATAGAACCTTCGGAGTCTGGCTGCGTTCCATGGGTTTGGCTCGAGTCGATTACCCGATGCATCCCGTAGATGGTACGCTCCACCGGTCAGAACCTGGTCAATAATGAAGGGACCTTCCCATTTGGGCTTGAGCTTGTTCTTTTTCTTCTCCGGTAGGCGTAGAACGAGTGCGCCAACGTTATAAGTTTTGGCCCGTACTTCTCTGCTTTGATACCTTCGAGCCTGTTGCTGATAGAATGCGGAACGGGCTTTTGCCATGTCACGCTCCTCCTCCAGGGCGTCCAAACTATCCTACCGATCGAGCTCGGCCTCTTTTTCTTCATACATGCGCACTCAAGATGAGTCATGAATTATGTCGCAGGGCAGTACCGCCTCTGCGCCGTACACCATAAAGACCGGTGTGTATCCGGTAGTGCGATTCGGCGTGGTCCGCAGCCCCCATAGTACGGAGCCGAGCTCCTCTACCCAGTGCGTGTTTCATTCCTTTAAGGACCGCACTAATCTGGGTTTAATGCCGCTCATGATAAGATCATTTGCTCGCTCGACTTGACCATTAGTTTGCGCGTGATAGACAGAAGCATAATCGAGCTTGATGCCCATGTTGCTGCACCAAAGTTTCACCTCGTCGGCTGTAAAGTTCGAGCCATTGTCGGTGATGATGCTGTGGGGGATGCCATAACGGTGTACAACCCCAGATATGAAGTCTATCACCGGTCCGGATTCCGCCGTTTTGACTGGTTTGGCTTCTATCCATTTGGTGAATTTGTCCACCATGACCAATAGGTATTTTTTCTTATGGGTTCCTCCTTTGAGGGGTCCGACCATATCAAGCCCCCAGACCGCAAAGGGCCAAGTAATGGGGATTGTTTGGAGAGCGGTAGGCGGCATATGGCTTTGGTTTGCAAAAAGCTGGCAACCGACGCAACGTTGAACAAGGTCTTGTGCGTCTGCTCGGGCCGTCGGCCAATAGAAACCTGTACGGAAGGCCTTGCTTACAAGGGCCCGGGCTGCGGCGTGGTGGCCGCCGAGTCCAGCATGGATTTCTGCCAAAAGCTTCCACCCTTCCTCTTCGGAGATGCACCTTTGAAGGACTCCGGTAGTGCTTTTCTTATAAAGCTCTCCCTCGTGGACCTTGTAGGCTTTAGACCGCCGCACTATGCAGCGTGCCTCATTTTGGTCCTCGGGTAGTTCCTGCCTGGTTAGGTAGGCCAGGAATGGTTCTGTCCACGGGGCGATGACGGCCATTATCACGTGGGCTGAAGGTGTTATTTCGGTGGCAGAGCCTCCGATTGTGTCAGAGTGTTCGGTATCTGGTGTTGTGGCCGGGTCTGGACTACTGTTACCGGTGTCCCCTTCCCATACCATGGATGGCTTAAACAACCTTTCCAAGAAGATGTTAGGTGGGACAGGGTCGCGCTTAACACCGATACGGGCGAGGATATCCGCCGCCTGATTGTTTTCTCGAGCCACATGGTGGAATTCAAGCCCCCCGAACCGAGCTAACATTTTGAGGATGGCGTTGCGATAAGCCGCCATTTTCGGAACCTTGGCGTCGAAGTCTCCATTTGTTTGAGATATTGCGAGGTTCGAGTCCCCACGCACCTCCAGGCGTTGAATGCCCGTGGAAACTGCCATCCGGAGACCATGTAACAGGGCCTCGTATTCGGCTGCGTTGTTGGAGTCTGTGTATAGTATTTGGAGTATGTATTGGACTGTATCTCCGGTGGGGGACGTCAGGACGACGCCACACCCCACACCAGCCAGCATTTTAGAGCCGTCGAAGTGCATGATCCAATTGGAGTATGAGCCATATTCTTTAGGGAGTTCGGCTTCTGTCCACTCGGCGACAAAATCGGCCAGTACTTGCGACTTAATGGCTCGCCGTGGTCTATATGTTATGTCGAACGGGAGGAGCTCGATAGCCCATTTGGCAATCCGGCCCGTGGCATCGCGGTTGTTTATTATGTCATTGAGTGGTACTTCCGAGGCCACCGTAATTGAACACTCTTGAAAGTAGTGTCGTAATTCCCCGGATGCCATAAATACCGCGTATGCTATCTTTTGATAATGTGGGTACCGTGATTTTCATGGAGTGAGGACAGTGGATACATAGTATACCGGCTTTTGAAGTGGGAATTTATGTCCGTCCGTCTCTCGTTCGACGACGAGCACTGCGCTTACAACTTGGTGAGTTGCCGCTATATATAACAGCATTGGTTCGCCGACATTTGGCGCGGCCAAGATTGGGTTGGTGGCCAGGATGGCTTTTATTTCTTCCAATCCGGCCGTGGCCGCATCCGTCCACTCGAAGTGTTCGGTGCGCCGAAGAAGGCAATAAAGGGGTAGTGCCTTTTCTCCTAATCAGGAGATAAAGCAGCTTAAGGTCGCCACGCATTCAGTTAATTTCTGGATTTGCTTTAGGTCAGTTGGGATAGCCAACTGTGGAAGAGCTCGGATTTTAGCCGGATTTGCTTCAATTCCTCTACTGGAGACGATGAAGCCCAGGAGCTTTCCGGCGGGCACGCCGAAAACGCATTTTTCCGGATTGAGCTTGATGTCGTATGTTCGGAGATTCTCGAACGTGAGCCTCAAGTCGTCTATTAAGGATTCGACGTGTCTGGTTTTAACGACCACATCGTCTACGTATGCCTCCACTGTTTTGCCGATCTGTTTTTCCAGGCATGTGTGAATCATGCGATGATACGTTGCACCGGCGTGCTTAAGCCCGAAAGGCATGGTGTTAAAACAGAAGGGGCCGTATGGGGTGATAAATGCTGTTGCGGCTTGGTCGGACTCCGCCATCCTAATTTGATGGTATCCGGAGTATGTGTCGAGGAAACACAATGAGTCGTGTCATGCAGTAGCGTCGATAATTTGATCGATGCGGGGGAGGGGGAAGGGATCCTTGGGGCAAGCCTTGGTAAGGTCCATGAAATCGACACATAGGCGCCAGGATTTATCCTTCTTTGGTACCATCACCAGGTTTGCTAGCCAGTCCGGATGTTTTATTTCTCTAATGAATCCGGCATCCAGTAACTTGCCTAGCTCCTCTCCCATGGCTTGTCGCTTAGGTTCAGAGAAACGCCGAAGAGTCTGCTGGACCGGCTTGAATCCCTTTAGGATGTTAAGGCTATGCTCGGCCAGCCTGCGTGGGATTCCTGGCATGTCTGAAGGATGCCAGGCGAATATGTCCCAATTCTCGCGCAGGAACTCCCGCAGTGCGGCGTCTATGGCGGGGTTTAACTGTGACCCGATGGATGCTGTTTTTGTAGGGTCCTTTGAATGGACTTGGAATTTGACTATTTCATCCGCTGGTTTAAAAGAGGTGGACTTGGATCTTTTGTCGAGTATCACGTCGTCCCTGTCCACTGTGGAGTGCAGCGCATTTAATTCCTCGGCTGCGAGGGCTTCGGATAATGCCTCGAGGGCCAGTGCAGCTGTTTTGTTTTCGGCGCGGAGTGCTATGTCTGGATCACTAGCTATAGTGATGATTCCATTGGGCCCCAACATTTTGAGCTTCATGTACTCGTAATGGGGTACGGCTTGGAAGGTCGTGAATGCCTCCCGCCCTAGAAGGGCGTGGTATCCGCTACTGAACGGGGCCACTTGGAATGTGATTTCTTCGGACCTATAATTCTCCGGCGTGTCGAATACCACATCTAGTGTGATTTTCCCAGAGCATCGTGCCTCCCGACTAGGGATAATTCCTCTGAAGGTCGTGCTGCTTTGCTCAATGCGGTTTCTGTCTATTTCCATTTTTTGAAGAGTCTCCTCATAGATGAGGTTTAATCCGCAGCCGCCGTCCATGAGCACTTTATTAAGCCGAAAGCCGTCCACAATTGTACTACGGACCAAAGCAGCTGGTGCGCGGACTGTTCGGAATTTAGGTTCGTCACTGACATTGAAGGTGATAGCCGTGTCGCTCCATGGATTTATTGCTGCCACGTGGCAGACTTCGGCAAGGCTGCGGAGTGCTCGCTTACGCCTATTATTTGAGGCGAAGGTCTCGAAGACTGTCAATACTGTATTGTTGTTATCCATGGGATGGTGCTCTGCGGTATTTTTAATGAGGAGATCCTCACCGCTCTTGGCCACCTGCCGGAGTACCCAACATGCTCTAAGGCTGTGTGTTGGTATGGTATCCGTTGTACTGTGAATTTTGCACGGCCCATTAAGCCATCCCTCCAATACGGTTCCACGCCCTATAGTGGGCTTTTGCTTCTTTGTAATTGGGTCGGGCGACTTACGAGAGTGCACCCTTTTAGTTCGGACTGGGGGTTTTGTCAGAGCCGGAGCCCCAAAATTTTGTTTGGGTTTTGCAGGCGCTTTCCATCGCACAGTACTTCCGTACTATGACCGCCAAGTCAGCGAAGTGTGCTATGTCCGTGCAATTATTGCAAAAGAATGAAATTGCGTCTTCCTGGCGATAGTCCTTGACCTTGTTCATTACAAGGAGGATCTGGCCCAATAGTGGTGTACTGTCTCCTGTGGCTCTTGTCTAATGTGGTAGATCGTTTATATCTGGGTGGGTGGGTGGATTTAAGTCCGAACCTTGACCCGATCTGAGACCCAGGGGCGGAGGAGTTTCCGATCTTGGAAGTTCGGGCTCCGGGATGTTGCCCGATAGGTCTGGCCCGCTGCCTGATTCTAGGTTCAGGGTTTGGGCGATGTCCTCCCGTAGACGGGTATCCGGCTCAAAGAGCTCGTGAATCCAGACATAGTTTGTCCTCAAGATAGAGGAAGAATCACCGCATTGCTCCTCCACCACCGCTATCTGATGGGTGACCGGCGGGGAGTTAATCTCCCTTTGGTCGGGTTTAAGCCCGATCTGATCATAGTCTGTAGCGACTCCCAAAGCGGCGATGCGATCCAAGAGCTCATTCAAAGAAGAGAGTTCCATTGGATCCAATTGCTCGGCGAGTCCCGAGCTGACGTGGAGGCTGTTTTTGATGACCCGAGAAGTCATCGTCGGCGCGGCGGCCGAACAGGCGGTCAAGACGAAACCACCTAGTCGGAGAGTTTGGCCTACAGCCAGGGCTCCCCCAGAAGTGATGTTGTCCTTGACAACAAGGCGAGCCATCCAGCCTTATGATGACGGCACAGTGGAACTCTCAATGAAAGCACCAATGTCGGTGTGAAAACCGGCGGATCTCGGGTAGGGGGTCCCGAACTATGCGTCTAAGGCGAATGGTAACAGGAGGCGGGGGACACAATGTTTACCCAGGTTGGGGCCCTCTCGATGGAGGTAATACCCTACTTCCTACTTGATTGATCTTGATGATATGAGTATTACAAGAGTTGATCTACCACGAGATCGTGGAGGCTAAACCCTAGAAGCTAGCCTATGGTATGATTGTTGTTGTCCTACGGACTAAACCCTCCGGTTTATATAGATACAGGAGTGGGCTAGGGTTACACAGAGTCGGTTACAAGTGAGGAGATCTACATATCCGTATTGCCAAGCTTGCCTTCCACGCCGAGAGTCCCATCCGGACACGGGCGAAGTCTTCAATCTTGTATCTTCATAGTCCAACAGTCCGGCCAAAGGATATAGTCCGGCTGTCCGAGGACCCCCAAATCCAGGACTCCCTCAATAAGGTTAGAGTCGGACAGACCCAACTATGAGATGCAGCGATATGTCATTTGTGAGTCTCTAGTACAACATACGTTCTATGTCTAAAGACCTGAGCTGATGGATGTACTCGGGATGGTGACAGACTTGCTTTGGGCCAACCAAACGCTACTCCGTAACTGGGTAGTTACAAAGGTAGGTTTCGGGTTTGTCTAGACCCATGCTGCGAGACGTGTTTGAGCAAGATGGGATTTGCCCTTCCGATCAGGAGAGATATACTCTGGGCCCCACGTGTGATCCGACCAAGATAAGCATGGCCATGCGATTAGGATTATGAGATAATCCGATTTGTGGTCGGCATCACTGGAACGAGAAAGAGGTTGGGCTAGTACAAGGATGACAATCTCGCCTTGAGCCTGACAACATATATTGTGAGGCAAAGGGAACAGAAATGTGACATGTTGTACAGGTTCGCCTAACCAGCTTCATAGTCTGTTTGGTATTCAGGATGCCTTGCTAGAGGCCGTGCTACGTCTCCAACATATCTATAATTTTTGATTGTTCCATGCTATTATATTATCTGTTTTGGATGTTTAATGGGCTTTATTATGCACTTTTATATTATTTTTGGGACTAACCTACTAACCAAAGGCCTAGTGCAAATTGCTTTTTTTACCTATTTTAGTGTTTCGCAGAAAAGGAATATCAAACGGAATCCAAACGGAATGAAACCTTCGGGAGAGTTATTTTTGGAACAAACGCAGTCCAGGAGACTTGGAGTGGACGTCAAGGAAGCAACGAGGCAGCCACGAGGTAGGGAGGCGTGCCCAGGGGGGTAGGCGCGCCCCAACCCTCATGGGCCCCCCATGGCTCCACCGACCTACTTCTTTCGCCTATATATACTCATATACCCCGAAAACATCTGAGAGCACCACGAAACCCTATTTCCACCGCCGCAGCCTTCTGTACCCATGAGATCCCATCTTGGGGCCTTTTCCGGCGCTCCGCCGGAGGGGGAATCGATCACGGAGGGCTTCTACATCAACACCATAGCCTCTCCGATGATGTGTGAGTAGTTTACCACAGACCTTCGGGTCCATAGTTATTAGCTAGATGGCTTCTTCTCTCTCTTTGGATGTCAATACAAAGTTCTCCTCGATTCTCTTGGAGATCTATTCGATGTAATTCTTTTTGCGGTGTGTTTGTCGAGATCCGATGAATTGTGGGTTTATGATCAAGATTATCTATGAACAATATTTGGTTCTTCTCTGAATTCTTATATGTATGATTTGATATCTATGCAAGTCTCTTTGAATTATTAGTTTGGTTTGGCCTACTAGATTGATCTTTCTTGCAATGGGAGAAGTGCTTAGCTTTGGGTTCAATCTTGCGGTGTCCTTTCCCAATGACAGCAGGGGCAGCAAGGCACGTAATGTTGCCATCGGGGCTAAAAAGATGGGGTTTATATCATACTGCTTGAGTTTATCCCTCTACATCATGTCATCTTGCCTAATGCGTTACTCTGTTCTTATGAACTTAATAATCTAGAGGCATGCTGGATAGCGGTCAATGTGTGGAGTAATAGTAGTAGATGCAGAATCATTTCGGTCTACTTGTCGCGGATGTGATGCCTATATACATGATCATGCCTAGATATTCTCATAACTATGCGCTTTTTCTATCAATTGCTCGACAGTAATTTGTTCACCCACCATAGAATTTGCTATCTTGAGAGAAGCCACTAGTGAAACCTATGGCCCCCGGGTCTACATTCCATCATATTAATCTTCCTTTAATTAGCTATTTCTGTCGCCGTTTATTTTGCAATGTTTACTTTGCAATCTATATCATAAAAATACCAAAAATATTTATCTTATTATCTCTATCAGATCTCACTTTTGCAAGTGGCCGTGAAGGGATTGACAACCCCTTTATCGCGTTGGTTGCAAGGTTCTTATTTGTTTGTGCAGGTACGAGGGACTTGCGTGTAGTCTCCTACTGGATTGATACCTTGGTTCTCAAAAACTGAGGGAAATACTTACGCTACTTTGCTGCATCACCTTTTCCTCTTCAAGGGAAAACCAACGCATGCTCAAGAGGTAGCAGGCCGCTACCAACCGTGCAGTTCAGAGGTGATCCTAACTGCGACCAAGCCGGCTTGAACCTAAGGGGTCGCGCGCTTAAGAGAAGGAACCTACGAGGTCGGATCTAAGGACACTGGTCGGATGTGATCCGAGCTGTATTCGGATTGTGGCCGAGTAGACTTGTGGGCTTTAGGGTCCATGCGAGGCCCAAGTGTTGAGCCCGCGACGGACGCCTATACAAAGTGGAGGTGCGACACACTCATGCTGTTGATCGCTTCGGCGCTGTCACTAGGGTTTGCATGTGTTGCGAATAGACACCTCCACTCGTCGCCGACTGTGTGATCGGACCTAGCAGTCCGCCGCACGGTGTTCCTCCTGAACGCGCGGATACCGCTAGAGGCGGTGCACTTGCGCCGCTCCGGCGAACCTGTACGTGGGAACGGATGACCGGCTGTTCGAGGGAGATCGGACGAGGAGGAGATGATCCACGCGAGCGCTGGTACGTCTCCAACGTATCTATAATTTTGATTGTTCCATGCTATATTATATTCTGTTTTGGATGTTTAATGGCCTTTATTATACACTTTTATATTATTTTTGGGACTAACCTATTAACCCGAGGCCCAACCCAAATTGATGTTTTTTTGCCTATTTCAGTGTTTCGCAGAAAAAGAATATCAACCGGAGTCCAAACGGAATGAAACCTTCGGGAACGTGATTTTCGGAACAAACGTGATCCAGAGGACTTGGAGTGGACGTCAAGCAACAGACGCGGAAGCCACGAGATAGGGGGGCGCGCCCACCCCCACCAGGCGCGCCCTCCACCCTTGTGGGCCCCTCGTTGCTCCACCAATGTACTTCTTCCTCCTATATATACCCATATACCCTGGAAACATCATATACCAAGCCAAAACCCTATTTCCACCGCCGCACCTTCTGTACCCGTGAGATCCCATCTTGGGGCCTTTTCCGGCGCTCCGCCGAAGGGGGCATTGATCACGGAGGGCTTCTACATCAACACCATAGCCTCTCCGATGATGTGTGAGTAGTTTACCTCAGACCTTCGGGTCCATAGTTATTAGCTAGAAGGCTTCTTCTCTCTCTTTGGATCTCAATGCAAAGTTCTCCTCGATCTTCTTGGAGATCTATTCGATGTAATCTGCTTTTGCGGTGTGTTTGTCGAGATCCGATGAATTGTGGGTTTATGATCAAGTTTATGTATGAACAATATTTGAATCTCCTCTGAACTCTTTTATGTATGATTGGTTATCTTTGCAAGTCTCTTCGAATTATCAGTTTGGTTTGGCCTAGTAGATTGATCTTTCTTGCAATAGGAGAAGTGCTTAGCTTTGGGTTCAATCTTGCGGTGTCCTTTCCCAGTGACAGCAGGGGCAGCAAGGCACGTATTGTATTGTTGCCATCGAGGATAAAAAGATGGGGTTTATATCATATTGCATGAGTTTATCCCTCTACATCGTGTCATCTTGCTTAAAGCATTACTCTGTTCTTATGAACTTAATACTCTAGATGCATGCTGGATAGCGGTTGATGTGTGGAGTAATAGTAGTAGATGCAGAATCGGTTCGGTCTACTTGTCACGGACGTGATGCCTATATACATGATCATACCTAGATATTCTCATAACTATGCTCAATTCTATCAATTGCTCGACAGTAATTCGTTTACCCACCGCAATACTTGTGCTATCTTGAGAGAAGCCACTAGTGAAACCTATGTCCCCCGGGTCTATTTTCCATCATATTAATCTCCCGACAACAAGCTATTTCTGGCGCCGTTTATTTTACTTTGCATCTTTATTTCTCTTTATCATAAAAATACCAAAAATATTATCTTATCATATCTATCAGATCTCACTCTCATAAGTGACCGTGAAGGGATTGACAACCCCTTTATCGCGTTGGTTGCGAGGTTCTTATTTGTTTGTGTAGGTGCGTGGGACTCGAGCGTGGGCTCCTACTGGATTGATACCTTGGTTCTCAAAACTGAAGGAAATACTTACGCTACTTTACTGCATCACCCTTTCCTCTTCAAGGGAAAACCAACGCAGTGCTCAAGAGGTAGCAAGCGCACTGCCCCAACTCTTCTTCCGCTGCACGACACTATGCGTCTAGTGGTAAAGAACTGTGATCCATCGCCCGTAGCATGTTCCTGGTTATTCTGCGCGTAGGAAAATTTTAATTTGCAGTCGACGCACCCTACCGTAGAACCCAACATGGCCCCTCGCGAGGGTCTTGACTGTTTGCTGGTGATGATGGGCCGTACCAAGCCGCTGTAGGAGCCACGCCATGGGCTGCAGGCAGGCAAGTCTGGGGATCCCCATTCCCAGAATGCCGACAGTAGCCCCCGGGTCCAAGGCGCGGTCGGACTTGGCTTCCAGGCAAAGCCAAGGGGCAAGTGCGGAGCGCCGCGGGCCCCAACCGCCCGCGGCCTTGATCGACGCGTGGCGACTGACGGGACGTGGGCGTCTCCGCTTCCCCATGCTGCCTCGGCAACTGCCCGACTGACAAAAGGCTAGCGTCGGTCGCGCTGCCTTCATTGCTCCCCTTCGTGTTGCTCCAGATCCCCTTTCTTGCTCCTCGCTCCCAAAGACTCCAGATCCGCCCAGATCCTCCTCCAAGCCTGCTGCCAATGGCACCCAACAAAGCTCGGGCTGCTCTTCCGCCATCCTGGTACGAGCCTGCGCTCAATGCGCCGAGCGTATTGGAGAAGAACCTTGCCGCCATGCTCCTGATGATGGTGGAGGGCGATGAGAAAAGGAAGACTGCGCTCCGGGCTGGCTCCGTGTGACGCCCGGATAATTAAGCTACAGTAAACCTCTGTTAACGATGCCACGTCACCATGATTACTGTTATTAATCTGGTGTTAGTCCGAAACCGATTATAATTCAAAATTCAAAATCAAGCAAACAATAAAAGTTTTCAAATATTAAAACTAAAATGTTCAATAAATAGTAGATAAATCAGAGGCTATGATAAAATTGTAAACAACATTATTGAAATTTGATAAGTGACTTAAACAACCTCAAATAGTGGATGAAAACATTATTTAATAACCTTTTATTAATACAAAAGAAATATGAAATGATATTTACCCCAAACTAGTTTTTGGTGGTAGGATATATTGGGGTGTGAATTGTGGGCCACCTCTCATATTTTACAAAACTCATTTGATGCCCAAACAATTAGCCAAAACAGAAAACAAATAGAATAAAAATAAAAAAACAGAAAACAAAACAATACAAAAAAGGAAAAGATGAGAACCCAAAAAGATGAGAAACCCCCCTGGGCCAACCGGCCCAGCTCACAAGCTGGCCACCGGCCCAACTAAGCCGAGGCCCAGCCGGCCACCCCCATATCCCCTCCCCACCGAACCCCATCCCCACCCAGACCGCACACTTCCCTCCCCCCACGTCGCCCACTCCCCCCTCGATCTGGATCGAGATCGAGGGCTTGACCCCGTCGCCCCGCTCGCCCCCCCCCCCCCCCCCCGTCGCCTCGTCACCGACCCCGGAGCCGACGGAGGAGGTCGCTGCCCCCGCGCCAGGACGCCGCCGCCGCCCGGAGCGCTCCCCCGCCGGCCTGCTCCTCCTCTCCGTCCCCGTCGTCCTCGTCCTTCTCCCCAAGTCGCTCCCCGCGCCCCACTGCCCCTGACCCAGCGCCCCCGCGGTGAGGCCTCGTCCTCGCCCTTCCTTGCCTCTGCTCGAGGTGGACCGCGCGCACGCACACCACAGCGTCGGCCCCGCCGTCGCCACACCCGGCGGCTTCGACCGCGCATCCGCCCACCGACGCAGCGCACCCGTAGCCGTTCACCGCGCCCCGACCTCTTCTCCCTCCTCGCGGCGCCGTCCACCGCTGGCCCGCGCCCTACCTCGCCCTCACACGCGCGCCGTCGCGCGCCCACAACCGCACCCACATCGCCGAGCCCATGTGGCGGAGCTCGCGCTCCGGGCCGCACTTGCCACCCCGTGCCCTGCCCTCTCCTTCCCTAGCGCACGCTCGCGCCCGCGACCGCGCACCCCTGCTTGACGGCGGCCCACGCGCGCTGCCCCTTGGCCAGCGCCGGCCTTCGCCAGGCCGCTCGCCCGCGGCGACCGCATTCCCAGCCGGCGCGCCCTCCACGGCTAGGGCCACGGCGTCCCCCACCGGTGACTGCCCGCCTCGCCACGGCCTTCCCCGTCACCGGCAATCCCCCCCCCCCCCCCGCACTGGGCGGGTTGCGCCCCTGCGCCCATCCCTGGCCGGCGCCGTGCCCCGCCGTGGCGCGCCCGTAACCCGTCGCCCGCGCCCTGTATGGCCTCTGGGCCAGTGACAAACGGGGCCCACGGCCTGAGAACGAAAATAAAAAAATAAAAAAATAAAAATAAAATTAAAACAAATAATAAAAATAAATTCAATTAATAAATTAGTTAATTAACTAAATTAATTAAGTTAATTAATCTTGTTTAAATTAATCTAATTAACTAGTTAATTTAATTAAACAGTAAATCTAATTAATCTAATTAATTAGTTAATTTAATTAGCTAAACCCGAATTAAACTAAGCAGTGTATGGCATGCGGGACCCGCACGTCAGTTTGACCCAGTCAACGCCCTGTTGACTGCTGACGTCATGATGACGTCAGCATGCACTGTTCTGGATAATGTTGTATTAAATTAATTAAATAAATGCTAAAATTATTTTAAACCTTTTAAAATGCATATAAAATAAACCATAGCTCGGATGAAAATACTCTGTACATGAAAGTTGCTTAGAACGACGAGACAAATCCAGATACGCAGCCCGTTCGTCCGCCACACGTCCCTAGCATAGTGAACCTGTAACATTTCACCTTCGGTTCATCTGTCCGAAAATGCGAAACATCGGGAATACTTTCCCGGATGTCCCCCCCCTTCGCCGGTACCACCTACTGCTGCGTTAGGGCACACCTAGTACCGCTCATTGTCATATCATGCATCTTCATGCTTATGTTTGCATTGTATTTACTGTTTCTTCCCCCTCTTCTCTCCGGTAGACTACGAGACCGACGCTGCTGCTGCCCAGTTCGACTACGGAGTGGATGACCCCACCTACTTGCCAGAGCAACCAGGCAAGCCCCCCCCCATGATCACCAGATATCGCCTATTCTTCTCTATACTGCTTGCATTAGAGTAGTGTAGCATGTTACTGCTTTCCGTTAATCCTATCCTGATGCATCGCCTGTCATTGTTGCTACAGTTGTTACCCTTACCTGCTATCTTACTGCTTAGTATAGGATGCTAGTGTTCCATCAGTGGCCCTACACTCTTGTCCGTCTGCCATGCTATACTACTGGGCCGTGATCACTTCGGGAGGTGATCATGGTATATACTATATACTTTATATACATGACACATGTGGTGACTAAAGTCGGGTCGGCTCGTTGAGTACCCGCAAGTGATTCTGATAAGGGGGCTGAAAGGATAGGTGGCTCCATCCCGGTAGAGGTGGGCCTGGGTTCCTGACGGCCCCCGACTGTTACTTTGTGGCGGAGCAACAAGGCAGGTTGAGACCACCCAGGAGAGAGGTGGGCCTGGCCCTGGTCGGCGTTCGCGGATACTTAACACGCTTAACGAGTTCTGGGTATTTGATCTGAGTCTGGTCGTTTGGTCTATACGCACTAACCATCTACGCGGGAGTAGTTATGGGTATCCCGACGTCGTGGTATCAGCCGAAGCCTTCGTGACGTCAGCGACCGCGCGACGCGCGCCAGATTGGACTGGAACGCCATTAGGCTAGGTCTGCTTCCGGCCGCGTACACAACATGCAGGTGTGCAATGGGCGATGGGCCCGGACCCCTGCGCGCATAGGATTTAGACCGGCGTGCTGACCTCTCTGTTGTGCCTAGGTGGGGCTGCGACGTGTTGATCTTACGAGGCCGGGCATGACCCAGAAAAGTGTGTCCGGCCAAATGGGATCGAGCGTGTTGGGTTATGTGGTGCACCCCTGCAGGGAAGTTTATCTATTCGAATAGTCGTGTCCCTCGGTAAAAGGATGACCCGGAGTTGTACCTCGACCTTATGACAACTAGAACTGGATACTTAATAAAACACACCCTTCCAAGTGCCAGATACAACCCGGTGATCGCTCTCTAACAGGGCGACGAGGAGGGGATCGCTGGGTAGGATTATGCTATGCGATGCTACTTGGAGGACTTCAATCTACTCTCTTCTACATGCTGCAAGATGGAGGCTGCCAGAAGCGTAGTCTTCGACAGGATTAGCTATCCCCCTCTTATTCTGACATTCTGCAGTTCAGTCCACTGATATGGCCCTTTACACATATACCCATGCATATGTAGTGCAGCTCCTTGCTTGCGAGTACTTTGGATGAGTACTCACGGTTGTTTTTCTCCCTCTTTTCCCCTTTCTATACCTGGTTGTCACAACCAGATGCTGGAGTCCAGGAGCTAGAGATCCCGAGGATGATTCTACATGGAGTTCGGCTTCGAGGAGTAGTTAGGAGGTCCCAGGCAGGAGGCGTTGCCTTTTCGATCGTTGTTACTTTTGTGCTAGCTTCTTAAGGCAAACTTTTTTAACTTATGTCTGTACTCCGATATTGTTGCTTCCGCTGACTCGTCTATGATCGAGCACTTGTATTCGAGCCCTCGAGGCCCCTGGCTTGTATTATGATGCTTGCATGACGTATTTATGTTGTAGAGTTGTGTTGTGATATCTTCCCGTGAGTCCCTGATCTTGATCGTACACATTTGCGTGCATGATTAGTGTACAGTCAAATCGGGGGCGTCACAAGTTGGTATCAGAGCCGACTGCCTGTAGGAGTCCCCTTTCCAACTCCTTGGCCGAAGTTGAGTCTAGTCATGGCAAAACTTTTACTAACATGGCTGTGTGTCTTACGGGCCCACGTCGCCATTGGGTGGTATTAGGATCTTTTACTCCTTGTCTATACTCTGGGACTCTGATCTCTCTTCTATTCGGGTTAAGTGAATTTTGCTAAATCTAACATTAGGATCTCGTTATCACTTTCACCCGGAGAGCCCCTTATTACTGATGATCGTGTGCTGCACGTGAAGACCCTGAAGATACCCTCCGCTGATAACCCGAGAACTTGTGTTCATCGCTTTTGCAATTCCCTTTCATCGATAAACTCCTATGGATAACCGCGTATACTCGCCATTCATAGAATGTTTCCCAGTTGATCTTGTTATTACAAGATACCCCGAAATTATCTCTGTTGTTCCGAGAATCCTTGAGCTTACTGCCTTGCTGTTCTTTGTCACCTGAATACCCCTACGGATAATTCTCGCACTTACCGAGTATCCGCTCATCCCCAGTTGATTCAAGTATTTCACAAAAGTGTTCAAAATACCATTCGATCTTACGAAAATCCTCAGGAGCCTTTTTGCTCTTGAAATTCTTGCTTACTTGCATTATGATTAATCTTAAGTCTCGTAATCTTATTGGCATCTCTTGTCATTATCATTTTGAGTCCGTTGATTCAATTTGTTGCGAATGCTCACAATACTCAATCAGATCCTAGAATCCTTCCTTCTGGCTCAAACGTCATTTTAAACATGAGCTGGTATCGACCAATCGAATTGCCATCGATTCTACCCCTAAGGCTATTCAACTTATCCATCCTTAATCAGAGCTTTTGCTTCTGATCCCTTGATTTGGAAATCATAATTCCTTTGCATTTGAGCTTTGAGTTAGTCAGTTGTTTCTATAATCTGATCCCCTTGCATTCTTTCTTCCTCTAGTTGAGTACCGATGCTCACATCTGATCCCTTGTGGACAACCAAATCCTTTGTTAGATTATTATCCGACAGTGCCCTCATATTTAATCACCTTGTGAGTTCTTCCCTGATACATAATGCCTTTGGTAAATTGTATCCTCTGCTTTGTCAACCATGCTCTGCTTTTGAGCTGGTGATAATTACTCTTGAAGCTTGTGGCATATATTCCTAATATGCCCCGATGGGTTGAACCTATGCCTTCCATAATATGTGTGAACTCGAAAGATTTTATGAGTCATACTCTTCTGGTATTTTGCCAGATAAAATTTTCAACACTGCAACTTCATCAAACGCGAGAAGTGAAAGAAAGGTTATGCATTGAAGAAGTGGGAGTCGACCTTGAACTTTGCGTTCATGCCCATGGACACGATGTAGCTCTTATCATTAAAGCTTCTCTTAAATTAATTATTCTCCAGGTATAAGTTCATCTTATATCTGGGATCTGGCCTTTTGCAATCGTGGTTCCGACCATGTTCTCCTTTAAATACCATTTCTCGTACAAGTTGAGCACTTGTCTTCTGCAGAGCAATACCCCCAGTCCAACCTTTACTTGGTTTGTCGTCGAGTATTACCCCCGTGGTATCTCGAGATTATCACGGAACTACATAACTTATTATGAGTTCTCCATCAAGTGCAACATTCTCATTGGTTCCAATTTTTTTCACGGGCTTCGAGTTTTTTTTAAACACTCAACACCACCGATAACTGAATCGAGTCTGCACTGCGATTAAACAACTCTTAGTAATCTTCTTTACTTATGAGTTTGTACCCGATCACGTCATTCCTAACCTGATTGGCTACATCATTATCGTGCTGAATTTTAACTGTGCTACCTGGACCTTCCCAACGCACAAATTTCGGCAGTCAGCTAATCTTGCGTCGATCTTCCTCGTCATATCACTTCTCCTTGAACAGCAAACTTGATTTCGAGTTTGTGTCCTAACCGTGGCTCCAATAACCTTTTGCTTTCATCATTCCTTTGACTTGATGTCATCGTCGATCAATTACATCTTCTTGAAGACCCCTCGACAAATTTGTCGTGATCATTGTCAACAATTTGACTTCTTCCAAGTTGTGTGTTGAAATTCAGGATGAGAAATACCATCCTTGCCCCTCGATGAATTGTGTTATCATCGACAACATTCTTGCCTCCCCCCAAAACAAACTTGTTCATATTTTGTGTTGTATCTTGATTTCCCTGCTATCCAACTTATGTTATGTTCTACCGTGGAGTATTACCATCTTTGATGTCAAGAATGTCGTGAGGATTACTCCACCTCTTAAGAATTCTTGGTACAGTGATACTTCTCACCATCCCCATTCTTTCTTGGTCCCCGTGTTGTTTCTAACCGAAATACCGACAATTGGTCTATGATGTGTAAATTATAAACTCCTAGCAACCCTATTGCTTTGAAGTTATTGGTCTATAGTTTCATTCTACGTCTATGGCTTATTGAATCATCATTCGACCATTAATCGTGCTACCTAGCCCATATTTCGGGTGCACATTTCAACCAATGTTTAACTGTGTATGTTTTCCTCGAGCATACCTCATTAAGTCATTCGATGTAGCTAATGTTATCTCCTTGTTCACATAGTTGTGGAAATCCATCTTTTGGAAATCTCAATGGATTGTCGCTGAGTCAATCAGTCACCTCCTCACCTCTCCTTGATTTGATGACGAACCCTTGTCTCCGAACTTGCTTCCATAGTTCGTTTCGCGAGAATCTTACAATGTCATCTCGTCAATTGGTGTCGCACCTTTTTCTTCTAAGGCATTCTGAGTCTGAAGTATCTAGACCCCAATCAGATCTGAATCTCGTTCAGATATGATGGTTGAAACCTAATTCCAAGAGTTATAACATTGGTCTCTATATGACCCGGTAAAGTGATGTCATGCCCAGCACATCTGGCCGGAGGACCTACGGTTATAGTTTCCTTATTAGCAAGGTTATCTTTTCTTCCATGAGGAAATTGTAAGACTTATTCTACAAGTGGTTCCTGATGGATCCTTTGTGTTTCCAAAGTCCGATCTTTACCCAATGACATGTCAATGCTATCTCAAAGCATGTCTGTTGTACTCCGATTTTCAACAAGAACATTTGAAGCCCAATGCTAAATGTTTCCTGCTCAATTATCCAAACACCATTGTATGGGTAATGTCATGAAATTTCTCTCCCCTACCTAAAGAGTTTTCTACATTATATCCTGTCATGGGTATCATGCTCAGCTTGTCCTTGGGAAGGATATACCCTTGAAATATGTGTATAAACACATTTTCCTTTCCATTGTTCTGTTTAATCTGATGATCACCCTTTTCCTTTCCATTATTTTATTTAGTCTTTCTTGTGATCTATATGATCTAAGCAGTAATAATTCACTGCTTATGTAAACACCTCGGTGTACTACTCTGTCAATAAGACCCTGTTACTATTGTTGATGACATTCCGGTAGCCACCGATGGACGAGAACCTTGCCTATTAGTCCGCCTCGTTCAGCGAGCAGGGAAATGGTTCTCTTTGTCCCTCGCCCTTGGTACCAACGTTGTTGCCAACATAACTGGCAGAATACCCTCTGACATGCCTAGCTGTCATGACCGTGCAACATGTCAGCCCCCCTTTCTAATTTTAACCCACATTGCGGGCCCATAACCCACAGTTCCACAGGATCAAAACCTGACTCTCCTGTACCCCCATGTTGCCAAAGTTGTTCCTTACGCTTGGCTTTGTATGCAATTCATGAGCCACCTTCCCAGTGATTTGTTCTGGTGTCAGATGCAATACTTAATCTCGATGCTCTGAACCCCTTTCACACACTTTTTCAGACATCGAACGATTGCCTATCCGCTTGAAACTTCTTATTACACCTACTTACCTTGCTCTCGATGACTTTCTTGAATATCAACTCGAGAGATGCATCTACGCCTCGTTCACTGAGATAGCCCCCAGGTACCTAGCATGCGTCGAGCTTCGTCCTGCCCGAGTCTTCCCCCTTAAACTTATCCGTAAGTACGATGGTGGCCCTGAAGAAAGGATGCCGGCTTCATCATGATGACTTCAAGCAGAGAAATGAAGACATCGACATAGTGGATCGACCTCTTCGAGAGGAGAAACCAAGACCGAGGAGAATCATTAGAATTTCGTAACCTAGTCTTTCCCCCTTACCCCCACCGCTTAAATCTCGGGACGAGATTTCTTGTAGTGGAGGAGAATTGTGACGCCCGGATAATTAATGTCGGAGGAAATGGCCACGGGTAGCCTAACCGACTGCCCCTGGCTCTTCTGAAAAAATTATCAGGCCTTCGGGCCTCCAAGCACTCCGAGCATTGGGCCGCCTTCCCCGGCCGGCTACAACTAAAGCCGACTCCCGGAAGGCGACCCAGCCTCCCCAACTCCTCCCCAGGACGACTACGGGGTGGCCGACTCCAAGAAGACGGCCAAGAAGGACGCCGACTCCTAGGAGCCGGCCAAGACCACAACCACTCCAAACCACTCCCACATAACGGCGACGTGACGGGGTGTGGCCACAGTGCAGCCCACTACCCCCGAAGCCCGAGGCGGGCGCGGCTACAGGAGGCCGTACGGGACGGACGTCTCCCGTGCGGCTCGGCACTGTAGCCATGTTGGCCTCGACGTCACCCACGACCGACTCCCGTACGGCCCGTGGGCGGCGGGCCCCTTCAGCCAGAGAGAGGCTTGAAGGCGGCTCGTCCTTTCCCAGTCGGCCAAGAGCGTAGCCGGCCTCCAGAAGCCGGCTGCTCCCTTCCTCGAAGCAGGAGCCCCATTAAGGAGACAAGATGAGGTAAGGCTACAGTGATAGCCCTCGAGGCGGCCCACTGTAGCCACGCTTACCTCGACAAAGCTCTAGTCATCACAGGCGAGGCTACAGTAAGCAGCCGCCGACAAGACCCTAGGCGGTGGGGCCGGCCTGTCGACCAAGTAGCCGGCAGCCGGCGGGACCCACCAGTCGGCGGGACCCAGTAGCCGGCGGAGGAGCCGGCGAGCGTAGACACTGATGGTTGGGACCAGATCCCAGTCGGATTACCATTGTACCCCCGGTGGTAGGCCTATATAAACCCCCCGGAGCACCCATGCAAAGGGTTCGCACCCAAGCATAGTTGGCCTCTGAGCATAGGGACGCCCTCTAAGCGTAGCCCACACACCATAGATAGAGAGAAGCGAGAGCTAGCCTTGTTCTTCTTCTCTCTTGATCTCGACAGCTCAAGGAGCGATTGTAGCCACCTTTTATCGATCTAGTGATCATGCGGAGACCCCGCAGAGCAGGACTAGGGGTGTTATCTCCTCGGAGAGCCCCGAACCTGGGTCAGATTCGCCGGCGTACATGTCTTCGCCTCATCCCGTTTCCAGGCACCGGCGACGTTTTATTGGCTCCCACAATGATAAGCCATCCCTTGGCATATGTCGCACCAACCACCCGACATTTGGCGCCCACCATGGGGCCAGGTGCACCGTCGTCCGAAGACCTGTTCTGGACGGGAACCCTCTTCCTCCCCCGCGAGCGCAACCAGCCTGCTGCGCCCGATGGCGTTTGCCTTGATGCGCTGCAAGACGTCGACGACGCCTGCGCAGCGAGCTGCCTCGCCGACCTGCTCGGCGAGACTCGCATCTCCGACGAGCCTGCGTCCGACGCAGGCACCGACTACCCCGAGAGCCGCCTCGTCAGCCTCCTCGACCAGCTTCACGTCTCCAGCGAGCCTACTGCAGACGTGGAGTCGGTCGGCTCCACCGACCCGATGCTCATCGACTCCGACACCGCGTCGCTCGACGCCTACCCCTCCGACGTGGTGGTCTTCGACGACCCCCTCCCTCGAGCTGACAACGGCAGTAGCGCTGTCACCGAAGTGCTGGTCATCAGCCACGTCTCCAACTCGGGCGAGAATGCCCGCGACGCTCAGCAAGCGGCGATGCACGACCTCTCCGTCCCCATCCCGGCCGACGCCGACGCCGAGACCCTGGAGGCACACCGCCTTGCCCTTATCGCGGAGGGCAAGAAGATAGCCTCGATGAGACGCCTCACCGAGGCCCACCAGCGCGAAGTCGACCGCGTCGCCCTCGGCACGCCGCCGCCTAGCTGCCCGAGCCGAGCCGGCTTCGTCCAGAAGCGCGGCGCAGCCGTTGCCAGCATGTTGGGCGCAGATCGCCCCGTCTACGCCACCCCGCTCGAGAATCTGCGAGCCACTCAGGCGGCTGCAGAGGAGCTCAATGGGCTGGGAGCCGATGAGCTCCCCTACATGACAAGACAGATCCAGCAGCTGATCGACGCGGCTGCAGAACGGCACGAAGCCGGCGCCCGTGCTGATAGTCATCCCCCGCGCAGGGAGCACGCCGCGACGTCCCGCTCGCCGACAGCGAGCGGCGCACGCCAGAAGAAAGACAAGGAGCCGGCTGCCAGCCGCAGCCGGGCTCGCATCACCATCGAGCGCGACGCGGATGGTCGCCCTCGAGCTGTAGAGCACCAAGGAAATCTGCCTCCTCCCCCGCCTCGGAGAGAAAGACGCCTCACTCCGCCGCCTGTCACACATCCGACTCTTGGCGACCGACTCGGCCGCCGAGAAGGAGTCGGCGAGAACGACGCCCGCCACAGGATCAACCGCCTTGCTCGATCCTTGGCATTAGAAGAAGAAGACGATGTCGGCCCGCCATGCTTTGGCCCCCGCATCCGCGACGAGCCCTTCCCTAAAGGGTTCTCGCTCCCCAGAGACACGCGCAAGTACAACGGCTCGGTGAAGCCAGAAGATTGGCTCATCGACTACTCCACGGCCGTCAGCATCGCCAACGGCAATCGGCGCGTCGCCGTGAAGTACGTCCCCCTGATACTGCAGGGCACGGCGCGCACATGGCTCAACAGCCTCAAGCCCTACAGCATCAACAGTTGGCTGGACTTCACGGAAGTCTTCGTCCGCAACTTCACCAGCACCTACAAGCGGCCTCCCAAGCCTCGCCAGCTCTCCCTCTGCGTCCAGGGGCCCAACGAGTCGACCCGCGACTACCTCACGCGATGGGCCGAGCTCCGCAACTCCTGCGAGGGAGTGCACGAGGTCCAGGCCATCGAGTACTTCACCGCCGGGTGCCGAGAGGGCACCCTCCTCAAGCACCGCCTCCTCTGCGACGAGCCGGCTACCCTCGATGAGTTGCTGGTCATCGCCGACAAGTACGCCACTGCCGACTCCTCCATGAAGATCGAGCTCCGAGTGGACGCCTCGGGGAAAGTAGTTGCTCCGGCTCCCAAGACGCCGGCTGGCGACCCTAACCGGCGCCCCTACCAGAACAACCACAAGCGCAAGGGCCCCATGCCGACTTCCTCCAGTCGGCAGGTGGCCACAGTTGAAGATGAGCAGCCCGAAGAGCGGCCCGCTCCCAAGAAGAAGGGTGGCCGGCCGCCCTGGCAGCCGTCTTTCTCCTATGAACAAGCACTCGATGCCCCCTGCAAGTTCCACAGCGGCGCGAAGCCGTCCAACCATACAACACGAAAATGCCACTAGCTCACCCGCATCACCAAGGGCGAAGGGATGTTGCCGCCTCCGCCTCCCGGCCCACCGCCTCCAGCCCCCCAGCAGCCGGCGGCTCGGCCGGCGGTCGGCGCCATCCAAGACGAATTCCCCGAAGAGCACGCCGCCTACGTCGTCTTCACAAGTCAAGCCGACGACAAGCGCAGCCGACGCCGGCAGCACCAAGAAGTGAACGCAGTCGCCTCAAGCACCGCCGAGTTCATGCACTGGTCGGAAAAGCCGATCAGTTGGAGCCAGGCCGACCACCCAGAGGTGATGCCTTCGCCTGGCTCCTATGCTATGGTCTTGGACGTCACCCTTGCGACGGAGAGGTGAGCTGCCAGATTTTCCCGCGTCCTGATAGACGGCGGAAGCAGTATCAACATACTGTACCGCGATACCATGGACAAGCTGAACATCAAAGCAAAGCAGCTCATGCCAAGCCGCACCATCTTCCATGGTATCGTACCCGGCCTATCTTGCTCTCCAATCGGCATAATCAAAATGGATGTTCTCTTCGGGGACAAAGATCATTTTCGCCGGGAAGCAATATGGTTCGAGGTAGTGGATTTGGAGAGCCCCTATCATGCGCTGCTTGGCCGACCTGCTTTGGCCAAGTTCATGGCTGTGCCCCACTACGCCTACCTGAAGATGAAGATGCCGAGCTCGAAGGGGATCATCACGGTAGCCGGCGACTACAAGAAGTCCATCGAGTGTGCCATGGCCAGCAGCCGGCTGGCCGAGTCCCTCGTGGTGGCAGAAGAGAAGAAGATGTTGGAACGGGTTGTGGCCATGGCCGGCAAGCAGCCGGCCTTGTCCCCCAACCCCAAGGATTGTGATGCGCAGGGCTCCTTCCAGCCTGTGAAAGAGACAAAGAAGATACCTCTGGACCCGGAGAACCCGGAGAGGTTTGCTGTGATTGGGGCGAACTTGGACAGTAAATAGGAAGGCGAGCTCGTCGACTTCCTCCGTGAGAATCGAGACATCTTTGCATGGTCCCCAAAGGACATGCCGGGTGTCCCGAAGGATTTCGCCGAGCACAAATTACATGTCCGAGCTGATGCGAAGCCGGTCAAGCAACCCCTCCGCCGACTGTCCGAAGAGAAGCGAAGAATCGTGGGAGAAGAGATAGCCCGGCTCCTTGCAGCCGGCTTTATCATGGAAGTGTTCTTTCCAGAGTGGCTTGCCAACCCAGTTCTGGTTCTGAAGAAGAATAACAAGTGGCGCATGTGTATAGACTACACGAGTTTGAACAAGGCCTGCCCAAAGGATCCGTTTGCTCTGCCACGGATTGATCAAGTGATAGACTCCACAGCCGGATGCGAGCTGTTAAGTTTTTTGGATGCATACACAGGGTATCACCAGATCAAGTTGGACCCGGCTGACCGCCTGAAGACTGCCTTCATCACACCCTTTGGAGCTTTCTGCTACCTGACAATGACATTCGGCTTGAGAAATGCCGGTGCCACTTTTCAGCAATGCATGCAGAAATGTCTCTTGAAACAACTCGGCAGAAATGCCCACGTCTATGTAGACGACATTGTGGTGAAGACAGAGAAGCGCGGTACCTTGCTGGAAGACCTGAAAGAGACATTTGCCAACTTGCGCCGATTCCAAATCAAGCTCAATCCCGAGAAGTGCGTGTTCGGAGTGCCAGCCGGCTAGCTGCTAGGCTTCCTGGTCTCCGAACGCGGCATTGAGTAAAACCCCATCAAGATCAAGGCCATCGAGAGGATGGAGATTCCCACCAAACTGCGAGATGTGCAGAAGTTCACTGGCTGCTTAGCCTCCCTGAATCGTTTTATCAGCCGACTAGGAGAGAAGGCCCTTCCCCTGTACTGAATCATGAAGAAGTCCACTCACTTTGAGTGGAATGATCAAGCCGACCAAGCCTTCCATGAGTTGAAGAAAATGTTGACCACTCCGCCTGTCCTGGCTGCGCCGACTGAGAAGGAGCCCATGCTCCTCTACATCGCCGCGACTAGCCGAGTCGTCAGCACTGTTGTTGTGGTCCAGTGCCCGGAGGAAGGCCGAGCCCAGCTGGTCCAGAGGCCGGTCTACTACCTCAGCGAAGTACTATCCAGCTCAAAGCAAAACTACCCGCACTACCAAAAGATGTGCTATGGGGTGTACTTCCCTGCCAAGAAATTGAAGCCCTACTTCCAAGAGCACCCCATCACGGTTGTGTGCACTGCCCCGCTCGCCGAGATCATAGGCAGCCGGGATGCATCCGGCCGGGTGGCCAAATGGGCCATTGCCTTGGCGCCCTACACGATCTTCTATCAACCCCGCACCGCCATCAAGTCGCAACCACTGGCCGACTTCCTCGTCGACTGGGCCGAGACCCAGTACTTACCGCCGGCTCCCGACTCTACTCATTGGCGGATGCACTTTGACGGGTCCAAGATGCGTACCGGCTTGGGAGCCGGCATCGTCCTCACCTCTCCCAAAGGCGACAAGCTCAAGTACACACTGCAGATCCACTTCGCCGCCTCCAACAACGTCGCCGAGTACGAGGCGCTCGTGCACGGGCTCCGGCTAGCCAAAGAACTCGGCATACGCCGGATCCTGTGCTACGGCGACTCAGACTTGGTGGTCCAGCAATCATCTGGCGACTGGGACGCCAAGGACGCGAACATGGCGAGCTATAGTTTCCTCGTCCAGCAGATAAGCGAATACTTCGAGGGGTGCGAGTTCCTTCACGTGCCAAGGGCCGACAACGACCAAGCAGATGCCCTAGCACGGATCGGCTCCACCTGACAAGCCATACCGACTGGCGTCTCCCTCCAGCGCCTCCTCAAGCCGTCCATCAAGCCGTCTCCAGAGTCGGATTCCATCTTCGTAGCGCCTGCGCCAGAAACAGCCGGATCCAACTCGAGAAATCCCGCAGGCGGCACGGGGACTTTGACGCCTCCCCCGGGGACTGCTGTAGTCGCACCCGGCCCGGGGACTTCAGAACCCGGCCCGGGGACTGCAGCAGTCGGCCCGGGGAACGCAACGACACAAGAAGCGGTGGCCGACTCCAATCCAACACCCAACCCACCCACCCGAGTCATGGTGGCCACATTAACAGAAGAAGTCACAGCTCCCTCATGGGCCCAGCCCATCCTCAAGTTCCTAGCCAGCAGAGAGCTGCCGGCTGATGAAATCTCAGCAAGACTAGTGCAACGACGAGCCGCAGCATACACAATAATCAACAGAGAGCTCGTGAAGCGCAGCGTCACTGGAGTCTTCCAGCGTTGTGTCAAGCCAGAGAAAGGAGTAGCAATTCTCAAAGACATCCACCAAGGCGAATGCGGCCATCACGCAGCCTCAAGATCCCTTGTGGCCAAAGCTTTCCGCCACGGTTTCTTTTGGCCGACTGCCTTGGAGGATGCTAAAGCAATAGTCAAGAGCTGCAGAGGATGACAAGTTTTTAGTTCCAAGCAACACCTGCCGGCTTCTGCACTCAAGACCATTCCCCTCACCTGGCCTTTTGCCGTCTGGGGACTGGACATGGTGGGCCCTTTCAAGACAGCCCGCGGCGGCCTGACACATCTACTCGTTGCTGTGGACAAGTTCACAAAGTGGATCGAAGCCAAGCCGATTAAGAAGCTGAACGGGCCGACTACCGTAACATTCATCACCGACATCACTACTCGGTATGGCGTGCCGCACAGCATCATCACCGACAACGGCACGAACTTCGCCAAAGGTGCACTGGCACGTTTCTGCGCGACGCAGGGCATCCGACTGGACTTAGCGTCCGTTGCCCATCCGCAGTCAAACGGCCAGGTCGAGCGAGCAAATGGACTCATCCTCTCCGGCATCAAGACCCGACTGGTTGTACCACTGGAGCGATCGGCCGGCTGCTGGCTCGAAGAGCTGCCGGCTGTCCTCTGGAGTCTGCGCACTACACCCAACAAGTCAACTGGCTTCACTCCATTCTTCCTTGTGTACGGGGCCGAAGCTGTCATCCCAACAGACATCGAGTTCGACTCGCCTCGGATCACCATGTACACGGAGGAGGAGGCCAAAGAAGCAAGAGAAGACGGCGTCGACCTACTGGAAGAAGGCCGGCTGTTAGCCCTCAGCCGGTCCGCCATCTACCAGCAAGGACTGCGCCGCTACTACAACCGCAAGGTCAAGCCAAGATCCTTCCAAGAGGGCGACCTCGTGCTCCGGTTGATCCAGCAAACAGCCGGCCAGCACAAGCTCTCGGCCCCTTGGGAAGGCCCCTTCGTCGTCAGCAAGGCACTCGGCAACGACTCCTACTACTTGATCGACGCGCAAAAACCAAGAGCACGCAAGAGAGACGACTCCGGCAAGGAGTCGGAGCGACCATGGAACGCAAACCTCCTAAGACGAGTTTACAGCTGAAAAGCAGTATGTATCACGCTCCCTTTTTGTATTAAGTACAAACCAACAGGCCCCCCGAACAGTACTCGGGGACTGCCTTTTATTAATCTATGAATGACAAGTGTCATATCCATGAATGTATTATTACATTTCGAACTTTTGTCCGGCACCGGGTTCGACTAGTCGGCCCGGGGACTGGCCGCCTTGTGCTATATCGCAAGTTTTTCCTAAAGTGAGAAAAGTAGTGCGCCGGCTCCCAAGTCCTCTCTTGTTGAAAGTCGCAGCTCAAAGAACTGACTGTCTGACTAGCAAGAGAGAAGACAGAAAGGACGCTTGCACGAAAAACGGCTAAGGAACAACTAACCTATATAGCAAAAAGACGGCCTCCAAATATGCCTACCGGCTGTCAAAGCAGCCGGCTGGCCGGCTTCCTAAAAAACTTAGCTTTAGTCCAGCAGAGCTAAAGTACTTCCCCCTCCCCAATCGGCCAGGCACTCCCCGGCTACAGATTGCAGAGCAACTGTCTGACTGGGGAGGCGGCAACCAAGGGAGGACGGAAAAGGAAAAAGCAGAAGGACAAAAAGCAAAAAGTACAAGGAAAGGCCAAATTGCATAAACTATATATACATAAAAGCCGCCAACAGGCCGGCAACAGACTTAAGTTTGAATACACCCAGTGGGTGGAATTGTGCAGACTTAACCAAACATTGTTCAAAAGTAACAAGACAGGAAAACAAAAGAAAGAAGACTAGGGCGCGACATGAAGGCCGAGCTGGTCGGTGAAGGCGACCTCGCCGGCTGAAGGAGTGGCCGCCTAGCTGGTCCCGGCTTGACCACCTCCTGCGGCAGGAGACGCACTCGCGCGCGACGTAGTACTGGAGGCGCGGTCAGGCTGGCCGGCCACTCCACCAGCCGGCTCGGCGTCTTCACCCTCCTCCTCCTCCTCTTCGCCCTCATCGCTAGAGTCGATCTCCTCCGCTGAGTCCTCGCCGTACGCCGGGTCCAGCCCGAACCAATCTTCTGGCTGGGCGACTCCATTGTCGTCCACCTCGGGGGCGAAGACGTTGGTGTCGGTGTAGTCGGCGATCGCCGAATCCCGCCGAATGATGGCCGGCCGCGCCGGCTCCACCTCCGTGTCGGCTTGCTGCCGCCAGGTAGCCAGCTGGTCCAGGTTCAGGCCGGGATACCAGGCCTTGACGAACTCCAGCGCCCGCCTGGCGCCGGAGAGAGCCGCCGAGGCCTTCCAAGCCTCGAAGCGGCCGACGGCCACCTCCAGCCAGTCGGCGGTCCGACTGGGGGTGCGAGGGACCGCTTGGCTGGGCCAGAGGGCGGCCAAGACCTGCGCCCCGGCACGCTGAAGCCGGCGGAGCAGCTGGTGAGTCGGCTGGATGCGAGCCTGGATCGCCACGAGCTGTTCCTCCAGCGAGCGGCCGGCGGTTGGCGAGATCTCGAAGCCGGCCTGCCTCTTCGCTTGGCGACGGGCCTCGATGGCCTGGTTGGCGGCAGTCGAATAGCCAGGGAAATACTCTGCGCGAAGAAGAAAGGAAGAGAAGAACACCAAAATCAGAAAACAAGCCAAAGTGGCAGATGGCAAGAAAGGACGAAGAGACAGACGGCTTACCATCAACCAGATCCTCAATCTGGCCATAGCCGGAGACCAGAGTCTGCCTGGCCTCTGCCCAGCTGGCCGCCTCCGTCTCGAACTCAGCCTGGAGAGTGGCCTCGCGGTCCTGCGCCGCCTTCAGTGCCGCCTGGTGGCTCTCCTCCTCGTCGGCTAGCTTCTTGACCAGGCGGTCGCGCTCCTGCACCAAGGCGGCGAGCTCGACGTCCTTGGCACGAAGAGCAGTCTGGGACTCCCCCAGCTGCGCCCTTAGACTAGCATTGGCTGCTGCAGAGACGGCAAAAGAGGAAGAACAATAAGAAATCATCAAGGAAGATCCGAGCCGACTGCTCAGCAGTCGGCCCGAATCTCGGGGACTACACCCAGTGGGTGCGCTGACGCGCCCCCACATGAGATAAAGATCAAGTCACATACCTCGACTTTCAGTAAGGTCGGCGGTCTTCTGAGTCAGCTCCCGAGCCCGGGAGTTGAAGGCGGCCGCTCGGAGGTTGTGGTAGTCCTGCAAGACGGACAGAAGACCGAAGTAAGAACAAAAAACGGCAAAGGCAAATCCTCCAAGAAGTTTCGAGCCGCCTGCTCAGCAGCCGACTTGGAACTCGGGGACTACACCCAGTGGGTGCACTGACGCGCCCCCACGGAAGAAATCAAGATCAAGAAAAACGCAATGTCAAGAAGAATCAAGATGGGAGTACTAAGCCGGATGGCTGCCCGCGTTGCGAGGAATTCGTCGGTGAACTGTTCACCATGGCTGTCCCTCCGCCTGGCGTCCACCCCGAGGTAGCGCTGGCCGCCTCTGCGTCTCGGGCCGACGAGCTGGAGCCCACGGCCGGCTGTGGCTCCGACGCGGCCTTCTGCGGCTCCGACGCGGCCTTCCCTGCACGCCGGCTTGGCGGAACCCGGACCGCCACCTCAGCCCCCGTGGCCGGCTCGCCCTCCACCGACTGTGCGGGCGCAGGCTCAGGCTGGCCGCCTTGGGCCGCCCTAGTCGGAGGGGTCGGCTCCGGCGCCTTCTCCGAGATGCTGACGTCGTCGCCGCTTCCTCCCAGCCCCGGCTGGGAACCGCTGGCTCCCCCTAGCGAGGGCTCCACGTCCCCAGGCGCCATGACGCGCGGGGGGGTGACCATCAAGGCCTCCCCTGCCGCCGCCGCGGCCTCAGCCTCTGCCTGGGCCTTGGCTGTAGCCTCGGCGAGCGCCTTCGCCGCCTCTTCCTCCGGAGCCGCCTGGGCGGCGGCTGCCTTCCGTGCCTCCGCCTCCCGTGCCTCCCGCTCCTCCCGCACCTCCCGCGCGTTCCTCTCCGTCGCCTCCTGGAGGGCGGCGCGGGGGTCCACGCGGCGGGTGGCGCTCCCAGAGCCCCCTGGCGACTCGACGACGGAGCCAGCAGCCGCCCGCTCAAGCGTCAGCGGAGCTCTGATCATTGAAGAAGAAGACAAAGGTTCAAGAACCACCAAAGAAAAGAAAGAAAGAAAACACATAGAGAAAGAGAACTTACGCCGACACGGTCTGCGGCTGCTTCACCACTTTGCGGAAGCGAGCCGCCTTCGCGGCTGCCTCTTCCAGCCTGGTGGCTGCCGCCCCGCCCCTGGGCTTCTTCGTTCGGCTGCCGAACAAGCCCTGACCGGCGCGACGCTTCTGGCCTCTACCCCGAGCAGGCTACGCGCCGGAGGAGCCCGCGCCGCGTCCGGATGCCGGCTGGCGGTGCGGGACGGCTTCGGCTTCATCCTCGTCCGGCCAGTCGTCGAAGGTAGCAGTGAACCCGGAGCCGCCTGCTTCGTCGCCGGCTGGGCCACCGCCCGGCTCGACGGCGTCGTCCAAATGGACCGCCCCCAGGTCGGGGTCCTCCAGGTCGTGTTCGGTCCGGTCGGGGACGAAGCGGCGCTCCACGTCTGACCCGCCGGCCGGCCGAAGCAGAGGGCTCTGTTGAAGAACAAGCCGACTAAGTTAGAATCGGCCAAGAGATACTCGGCAACAAGGCTGAGAGAGAGAAAGAAAAAGGCACAAGGGGAGCGTACCGTAGGCGGAGGATTGGCTCGGCTATACGGCTCCTTGCCGAACTGCCAATCTTCAGTAAATTGGCAGTTTGCGAGGTAATTCACCATGTAGGCGGCGGCGTGGCGCGGCATCTCCTTGGTGCACATGCGGCTCGGATCGAGCGGGCCGCTCATCTGACAGATCAGATGAGGCCGGCTCTGGAGCGGAAGGACCCGGCGCGTGACGAACGCGGCCAGGAGGTCGGGCCCCGTCAGGCCCCCCGACTGGCCCATCACCCGTAGTCGGGCGATGGCGGTGTTTCCTGCCTGCGACAGCGTCACGGCCCGGAAGGACCACTGGGGCAGCCGGCCCGCCGGTGGGCCGGCTACGTAAGCCGGCAAGTTGATGTAGTCGCCCCGTGGAGCGATGTTCCGCACGTAGAAGTATGACTTCTGCCACTTCTTCACCGAATGGATTAGCGTGATGACGGGGGAGGGGTTGTTTGGCGCCCGATCTCCGCGACGCGATGAAGGCGCCAGTATGAGCCGGCACGCCCTTGCTGCGCGTGCCCAGCTTCGTCTGGAAGAGCTCCCCCTAGAGCTCAAGGGTGGGGAGGACGCCGAGATAGCCCTCGCACAGGGTGACGAAGGCAGACAGCAGCACCACCGCGTTGGGGGTGAGATGGTGCGGCTGGAGCTGATTGAATTCGAGCCAGGAGCGGAAGAAGGCGCTCACTGGCAGGCCGAAGCCGCGCAAGAAGTGCGAGCGGAAGAACACCCGCTCGCCTTCCTGCGGCCTCGGCCTGATCTCCTTCGCTGGCACGAGGCGGACCTCCACTTTGTCCGCGCCGGGCAGCCGCCGCGTGTCGCGGAGGAAGTCGATGTGGTTGTCATGGACGTTGGAGCCGTCCCAATCCCCGCCAAGCTGCTCTACGTGGGGAGGCATGGCGAGAGCTAGCACGGCGGCGGAGGAGCGTGCGGTGGAAGAACGCGGCGGCGAGGCGCTGTCGCAAGAACGAGCGAACGAAGAAGATGGTGGAATTAGGAGGAGCGTGCGACGGCCTGCCGCCCTCCACCTCCCCCTACTTATAGCCTCACGAGGCCGCAGAGGCCGGACGTGGGGGGGGCACGTGGGATTAACTGTGCCCACTCCCCCCACGTCTCGATATTATTGCGCGTAAATGCGAGCTGAAACTGCCGCATGGAACGTGCGGGCGGTTTCGGGATACAAAGGATCCGCGCCTGGGCCGGGGCACGGACGTGGCGGGCCCCCTCCCTGCGGCGACGTCCCGTCACGCGCGTGGGCTGGCAGGCTTTCCGGCCACGTGGCTCGCCGACGGCCCGTGGCCGGCCCGCGGCCCGGTGCACGTGCCAGCGGGTTCCCGCCCTCCGACTCCAGAGGATTTCGACTCAGGCGGCGCGCCTGACCAAGGCCGGCTCCCAGCTGCCGGCTTGTCACAATAGGAAGCTGATCGAGCTTCTCAAACCCCACTCCACCTTGAAGCCCAATCAGCTTCGGGGACTACTGTCGGAGTAAATGGCCACGGGTAGCCTAACCGACTGCCCCTGGCTCTTCTGAAAAAATTATCAGGCCTTCGGGCCTCCAAGCACTCCGAGCATTGGGCCGCCTTCCCCGGCCGGCTAAACCTAAAGCTGACTCCCGGAAGGCGACCCAGCCTCCCCAACTCCTCCCCAGGACGACTACGGGGTGGCCGACTCCAAGAAGACGGCCAAGAAGGACGCCGACTCCTAGGAGCCGGCCAAGACCACAACCACTCCAAACCACTCCCACATAACGGCGACGTGACGGGGTGTGGCCACAGTGCAGCCCACTACCCCCGAAGCCCGAGGCGGGCGCGGCTACAGGAGGCCGTACGGGACGGACGTCTCCCGTGCGGCTCGGCACTGTAGCCATGTTGGCCTCGACGTCACCCACGACCGACTCCCGTACGGCCCGCGGGCGGCGGGCCCCTTCAGCCAGAGAGAGGCTTGAAGGCGGCCCGTCCTTTCCCATTCGGCCAAGAGCGTAGCCGGCCTCCAGAAGCCGGCTGCTCCCTTCCTCGAAGCAGGAGCCCATTAAGGAGACAAGACGAGGTAAGGCTACAGTGATAGCCCTCGAGGCGGCCCACTGTAGCCACGCTTACCTCGACAAAGCTCTCGTCATCACAGGCGAGGCTACAGTAAGCAGCCGCCGACAAGACCCTAGGCGGTGGGGCCGGCCTGTCGACCAAGTAGCCGGCAGCCGGCGGGACCCAGTAGCCGGCGGAGGAGCCGGCGAGCGTAGACACTGACGGTTCGGACCAGATCCCAGTCGGATTACCATTGTACCCCCGGGGGGTAGGCCTATATAAACCCCTCGGAGCACCCATGCAAAGGGTTCGCACCCAAGCATATTTGGCCTCTGATCATAGAGACGCCCTCTAAGCGTAGCCCACACACCATAGATAGAGAGAAGCGAGAGCTAGCCTTGTTCTTCTTCTCTCTTGATCTCGACAGCTCAAGGAGCGATTGTAGCCACCTTTTATCGATCTAGTTATCATGCGGAGACCCCGCAGAGCAGGACTAGGGGTGTTATCTCCTCGGAGAGCCCCGAACCTGGGTAAGATTCGCCGGCGTACATGTCTTCGCCTCATCCCGTTTCCAGGCACCGGCGACGTTTTATTGGCTCCCACAATGATAAGCCATCCCTTGGCATATGTCGCACCAACCACCCGACAATTAAGCTACAGTAAACCTCTATTAACGATGCCACATCACCATGATTACTGTTATTAATCTGGTGTTAGTCCGAAACCGATTATAATTCAAAATTCAAAATCAAGCAAACAATAAAAGTTTTCAAATATTAAAACTAAAATGTTCAATAAATAGTAGATAAATCAGAGGCTATGATAAAATTGTAAACAACATTATTGAAATTTGATAAGTGACTTAAACAACCTCAAACAGTGGATGAAAACATTATTTAATAACCTTTTATTAATACAAAAGAAATATGAAATGATATTTACCCCAAACTAGTTTTTGGTGGTAGGATATATTGGGCTGTGAATTGTGGGCCAGCTCTCATATTTACAAAACTCATTTGATGCCCAAACAATTAGCCAAAAGAGAAAAGAAATAGAATAAAAATAATAAAAAATAGAAAACAAAACAATACAAAAAAGGAAAAGATGAGAACCCAAAAAGATGAGAAACCCCCCTGGGCCAACCGGCCCAGCTCACAAGCTGGCCACCGGCCCAACTAAGCCGAGGCCCAGCCGGCCACCCCCATATCCCCTCCCCACCGAACCCTAAGCCCACCCAGACCGCACACTTACCTCCCCCCACGTCGCCCACTCCCCCCTCGATCTGGATCGAGATCGAGGGCTTGACCCCGTCGCCCCCGACGCCCGTCGCCACCACCGCGACGCCGCCCCGACGATCCCGTCGCCCCCGACGCCCGTCGCCACCACCGCGACGCTGCCCCGACGACCCCGTCGCCCCGCACGCCCCGACGCCCCCCCCCCCCCGTCGCCTCGTCACCGACCCCGGAACCGACGGAGGAGGTTGCTGCCCCCGCGCCAGGACGCCGCCGCCGCCCGGAGCGCTCCCCCGCCGGCCTGCTCCTACTCTCTGTCCCCGTCGTCCTCGTCCTTCTCCCCAAGTCGCTCCCCGCGCCCCACTGCCCCTGACCCTGCGCTCCCGCGGTGAGGCCTCGTCCTCCCCCTTCCTTGCCTCTGCTCGAGGTCGACCGCGCGCACGCACACCATAGCGTCGGCCCCGCCATCGCCCCACCCGGCGACTTCGACCGCGCCTCCGCCCACCGACGCAGCGCACCTGTAGCCGTTCATCGCGCCCCGACCTCTTCTCCCTCCTCGCGGCGCCGTCCACCGCTGGCCCGCGCCCTACCTCGCCCTCACACGCGCGCCCTCGCGTGGCCACAGCCGCACCCACATCGCCGAGCCCATGTGGCGGAGCTCGCGCTCCGGGCCGCACTTGCCACCCCGTGCCCTGCCCTCTCCTTTCCTAGCGCACGCTCGCGCCCGCGACCGTGCACCCCTGCTTGACGGAGGCCCACGCGCGCTGCCCCCTGGCCAGCGCTGGCCTTCGCCAAGCCGCTCGCCCGCGGCGACCGCATTCCCCGCCGGCGCGCCCTCCAAGGCTAGGGCCCCGGCGTCCCCCACCGGCGACTGCCCGCCTCGCCACGGCCTCCCCCGTCACCGGCAACCCCCCCCCCCCCCCCCGCACTGGGCGGGTTGCGCCCCTGCGCCCATCCCTGGCTGGCGCCGTGCCCCGCCGTGGCCGCCAGCGCCCACGCCCGCGTGCCCCTGGGCGTGCGCCCGAACGGGGCGCGCCCGTAACCCGTCGCCCGCGCCCTATATGGCCTCTGGGCCAGTGACAAACGGGGCCCACGCCCTGAGAGCGAAAATAAAAAAATAAAAAATAAAAATTAAAATTAAAACAAATAATAAAAATAAATTTAATTAATTAATTAATTAACTAAATGAATTAAGTTAATTAATCTTGTTTAAATTAATCTAATTAATTAGTTAATTTAATTAAACAGTAATTAATTAGCTAAATCCGAATTAAACTAAGCAGTGTATGGCATGCGGGACCCGCATGTAATTTTGACCCAGTCAACGCCCTGTTGACTGCTGACGTCATGATGACGTCAGCATGCACTGTTCTGGATAATGTTGTATTAAATTAATTAATTAAATGCTAAAATTAATTTAAATCTTTTAAAATGCATATAACATAAACCGTAGCTCGGATGAAAATACTCTGTACATGAAAGTTGCTCAGAACGACGAGACGAATCCAGATACGCAGCCCGTTCGTCCGCCACACGTCCCTAGCATAGTGAACCTGTAAAATTTCACCTCCGGTTCATCTGTCCGAAAATGCAAAACATCGGGAATACTTTCCCGGTTGTTCCCCCCTTCGCCGGTACCACCTACTGCCGCGTTAGGGCACACCTAGTACCGCTCATTGTCATGTCACGCATCGTCATGCTTATGTTTGCATTGTATTTACTGTTTCTTCCCCCTCTTCTCTCCGGTAGACTACGAGACCGACGCTGCTGCTGCCCAGTTCGACTACGGAGTGGACGACCCCTCCTACTTGCCAGAGCAACCAGGCAAGCCCCCCCTTGATCACCAGATATCGCCTATTCTTCTCTATACTGCTTGCATTGGAGTAGTGTAGCATGTTACTGCTTTCCGTTAATCCTATCCTGATGCATAGCCTGTCATTGTTGCTACAGTTGTTACCCTTACCTGCTATCCTACTGCTTAGTATAGGATGCTAGTGTTCCATCAGTGGCCCTACACTCTTGTCCGTCTGCCATGCTATACTACTGGGCCGTGATCACTTCGGGAGGTGATCACGGGTATATACTATATACTTTATATACATGACACATGTGGTGACTAAAGCCGGGTCGGCTCGTTGAGTACCCGCAAGTGATTCTGATGAGGGGGCTGAAAGGACAGGTGGCTCCGTCCCGATAGAGGTGGGCCTGGGTTCCTGACGGCCCCCGACTGTTACTTTGTGGCGGAGCGACAGGGCAGGTTGAGACCACCCAGGAGAGAGGTGGGCCTGGCCCTGGTCGGCGTTCGCGGATACTTAACACGCTTAACGAGTTCTGGGTATTTGATCTGAGTCTGGCCATTTGGTCCATACGCACTAACCATCTACGCGGGAGTAGTTATGGGTATCCCGACGTCGTGGTATCAGCCGAAGCCTTCGTGACGTCAGCGACCGCGCGGCGCGCGCCGGATTGGACTGGAACGCCACTAGGCTAGGTCTGCTTCCGGCCGCGTACGCAACGTGCAGGTGTGCAATGGGCGATGGGCCTAGACCCCTGCGCGCATAGGATTTAGACCGGCGTGCTGACCTCTCTGTTGTGCCTAGGTGGGGCTGCGACGTGTTGATCTTACGAGGCCGGGCATGACCCAGAAAAGTGTGTCCGGCCAAATGGGATCGAGCGTGTTGGGTTATGTGGTGCACCCCTGCAGGGAAGTTTATCTATTCTAATAGCCGTGTCCCTCGGTAAAAGGACGACCCAGAGTTGTACCTCGACCTTATGACAACTAGAACTGGATACTTAATAAAACACACCCTTCCAAGTGCCAGATACAACCCGGTGATCGCTCTCTAACAGGGCGACGAGGAGGGGATCGCCGGGTAGGATTATGCTATGGGATGCTACTTGGAGGACTGCAATCTACTCTCTTCTACATGCTGCAAGATGGAGGCTGCCAGAAGCGTAGTCTTCGACAGGATTAGCTATCCCCGTCTTATTCTGACATTCTGCAGTTTAGTCCACTAATATGGCCCTTTACACATATACCCATGCATATGTAGTGTAGCTCCTTGCTTGCGAGTACTTTGGATGAGTACTCACGGTTGCTTTTCTCCCTCTTTTCCCCTTTCTATACCTGGTTGTCGCAACCAGATGCTGGAGTCCAGGAGCTAGAGATCCCGAGGATGATTCTACATGGAGTTCGGCTTCGAGGAGTAGTTAGGAGGTCCCAGGCAGGAGGCCTTGCCTTTTCGATCGTTGTTACTTTCGTGCTAGCCTTCTTAAGGCAAACTTTTTTAACTTATGTATGTACTCAGATATTGTTGCTTCCGCTGACTCGTCTATGATCGAGCACTTGTATTCGAGCCCTCGAGGCCCCTGGCTTGTATTATGATGCTTGTATGACGTATTTATGTTGTAGAGTTGTGTTGTGATATCTTCCCGTGAGTCCCTGATCTTGATCGTACACATTTGCGTGCATGATTAGTGTATGGTCAAATCGGGGGCGTCACACTCCGCCGAGCCGGAGGCCTCAGGCAGCACCTTCTACCCCTTCTTCATGAGCAGCATCGTCGCAGGGTTGGTTCCCCCCTTCTCCGACTACTTCTATTCCGTCCTCAGCCATTACAAGATTTACGCCCTCCATCTTCATCCCAACTCCATCCTCCTCCTGTCGATCTTCGCCTTCTATTGCGAGGCGTACGTCGGAGTGATGCCGTCCGTGGCACTGTTGTGCCACTTCTTCTTCCTCCGGATCAAGGAGGGCCCCTTCTCGGGGTGCGTTAACTTCGTCGCAACCAACAAGACCAACGCGATCTCGAAGGTCGGGAAGAAGGCCAAGGGTTCAGGACCAAGTGGGTCCTGATGGATGCCAAGTGCTCCCACCCCCGGCTGGTGCTGCCGACGAAGATGCCCGTGTCCCACGAAGGGTGTGATACGTCTCCAACGTATCTATAATTTTTGATTGCTCCATGCTATATTATCTTCTGTTTTGGACATTATTGGGCTTTATTATTCACTTTTATATTATTTTTGGGACAAACCTATTAACCGGAGGCCCAGCCCAGAATTGCTGTTTTTTTGACTATTTCAGAGTTTCGCAGAAAAAGAATGTCAAACGGAGTCCAAACGGAATGAAACCTTCGGTAACGTGATTTTCGGGACGACCATGATCCAGAGGACTTGGATCCTACGTCAAGAAATCAAGCAGGAAGCCACGAGGTAGGGGCGCGCCTACCCCCCTGGGCGCACCCTCCACCCTCATGGGCCCCACGTTGCTCCACCGACGTACTCCGTCCTCCTATATATACCTACGTACCCCCAAACGATCAGATACGGAGCCAAAAACCTAATTCCACCGCCGCAACCTTCTGTACCTATGAGATCCCATCTTGGGGCCTGTTCCGGAGCTCCGCCGGAGGGGGCATCGATCACAGAAGGCTTCTACATCAACACCATAGCCTCTCCGATGAAGTGTGAGTAGTTTACCTCAGACCTTCGGGTCCATAGTTATTAGCTAGATGGCTTCTTCTCTCTTTTTGGATCTCAATACAATGTTCTCACCCTCTCTTGTGGAGATCTATTCGATGTAATCTTCTTTTGCGGTGTGTTTGTTGAGACCGATGAATTGTGGGTTTATGATCAAGTTTATCTATGAACAATATTTGAATCTTCTGTATTCTTTTATGTATGATTGGTTATCTTTGCAAGTCTCTTCAAATTATCAGTTTGGTTTGGCCTACTAGATTGATCTTTCTTGCAATGGGAGAAGTGCTTAGCTTTGGGTTCAATCTTGCGGTGTCCTTTCCCAGTGACAGTAGGGGCAGCAAGGCACGTATTGTATTGTTGCCATCGAGGATAACAAGATGGGTTTTTTATCATATTGCATGAATTTATCCCTCTACATTATGTCATCTTGCTTAAAGCGTTACTCTGTTCTTATGAACTTAATACTCTAGATGCATGCTGGATAGCGGTCGATGTGTGGAGTAATAGTAGTAGATGCAGGCAAGAGTCGATCAACTTGTCTCGGGCGTGATGCCTATATGCATGATCATACCTAGATATTCTCATAAGTATCCTCAATTCTGTCAATTGCTCAACAGTAATTTGTTCACCCACCGTAAAATACTTATGCTCTTGAGAGAAGCCACTAGTGAAACCTATGGCCCCCGGGTCTATCTTCCATCATATTAATCTTCCAACACTAAGTTATTTGCGTGCCTTTTATTTTGCTTTTACTTTACTTTGCATCTTTATCACAAAAATACAAAAAATATTAGCTTATCATATCTATCAGATCTCACTCTCGTAAGTGACCGTGTAGGGATTGACAACCCCTTATCGCGTTGGTTGCAAGGATTTATTTGTTTGTGTAGGTGCGAGGGACTTGCGTGTAGCCTCCTACTGGGTTGATACCTTGGTTCTCAAAAACTGAGAGAAATACTTACGCTACTTTGCTGCATCACCCTTTCCTCTTCAAGGGAAAACCAACGCAGTGCTCCAGAGGTAGCAGGGTGGTTCCGCACGAAGTGATAACCCACAAGTATAGGGGATCGCAACAGTTTTCGAGGGTAGAGTATTCATCCCAAATTTATTGATTCGACACAAGGGGAGCCAAAGAATATTCTCAAGTATTAGCAGCTGAGTTGTCAATTCAACCACACCTGGATAACTTAATATCTGCAGCAAAGTATTTAGTAGCAAAGTAATATGGAAGTAACGGTAATGGTAGCAAAAGTAATATTTTTTGGTTTTGTAGTAATTGTAACAATAGCAACGGAAAAGTAAATAAGCGAAGAACAATATGTGAAAAGCTCGTAGGCATTGGGTCGGTGATGGAGAATTATGCCGGATGCGGTTCATCATGTAACAATCATAACATAGGGTGACACAAAACTAGCTCCAATTCATCAATGTAATGTAGGCATGTATTCCGAATATAGTCACACGTGCTTATGGAAAAGAACTTGCATGACATCTTTTGTCCTACCCTCCCGTGGCAGCAGGGTCCTAATGGAAACTAAGGGATATTAAGGGCTCCTTTTAATAGAGTACCGGACCAAAGCATTAACACATAGTGAATACATGAACTCCTCAAACTATGGTCATCACCGGGAGTGGTCCCGATTATTGTCACTTCGGGGTTGCCAGATCATAACACATAGTAGGTGACTATAGACTTGCAAGATAGGATCAAGAACTCACATATATTCATGAAAACATAATAGGTTCAGATCTGAAATCATGGCACTCGGGACCTAGTGACAAGCATTAAGCATAGCAAAGTCATAGCAACATCAATCTCAGAACATAGTAGATACTAGGGATCAAACCCTAACAAAGCTAACTCGATTACATGATAAATCTCATCCAACCCATCACCGTCCAGCAAGCCTACAATGGAATTACTCACGCACGGCGGTGAGCATCATGAAATTGGTGATGGAGGATGGTTGATGATGACGAGGGCGACATATTCCCCTCTCCGGAGCCCCGAATGGACTCCAGATCAGCCCTCCCGAGAGGTTTTAGGGCTTGGCGGCGGCTCCGTATCTAAAACGCGATGAATCCTTCTCTCTGATTTTTTCTCCCCGAACACGAATATATGGAGTTGGAGTTGAGGTCGTTGGAGCAATAGGGGGCCCACGAGGGAAGGGGGCGCGCCCAGGGGGGCAGGCGCGCCCCCACCCTTGTGGATAGGTGGTGGGCCCCTGGCCTTGATTCTTTCGCCAATATTTTTAATATTTTCCAAAAATAAGTTCCGTGGAGTTTCAGGTCATTCCGAGAACTTTTGATTCTTCACATAAATAACACCATGGCAATTCTGCTGAAAACAGCGTCAGTCCGAGTTAGTTCCATTCAAATCATGCAAGTTAGAGTCCAAAACAAGGGCAAAAGTGTTTGCAAAAGTAGATACGACGGAGACGTATCAACTCCCCCAAGCTTAAACCTTTGCTTGTCCTCTAGCAATTCAGTTGATAAACTGTAAGTAATAAAGAAAAACTTTTACAAACTCTGTTTGCACTTGTTGTTGTAAATATGTAAAGCCAGCATTCAAGTTTTCAACAAACATTATGACTAACCACATTCACAATAACACTTAGGTCTCATGTTTACTCATATCAATGGCATAATCAACTAGCGAGCAATAATAATAAATCTCGGATGACAACACTTTCTCAAAACAATCATGATATGATATAATAAGATGGTATCTCGCTAGCCCTTTCTGAGACCGCAAAACATAAATGTACAGCACCTTTAAAGATCAAGGACTGACTAAACATTGTAATTCATGGTAAAAGAGATCCAGTCATAGTCATACCCAATATAAATTAATAGTAATGGATGCAAATGACAGCGGTGCTCTCCAGCTGGTGCTTTTAATAAGAGGGTGATGACTCAACATAAAAGTAAATAGATAGGCCCTTCGCAGAGGGAAGTAGGGATTTGTAGAGGTGCCACAGCTCGATTTTAAAGCAGAGATAAATAATATTTTGAGCGGCATACTTTCATTGTCAACATAACAACCAAGAGATGGCGATATCTTCCATGCTACACACATTATAGGCGGTTCCCAAACAGAATGGTAAAGTTTATACTCCCCCTCCACCAACAAGCATCAATCCATGGCTTGCTCGAAACAACGAGTGCCTCCAACTAACAACAGTCCCGGCGGAGTTTTGTTTGCAATTATTTTGATTTGGTTTGCATAAAGCATGGGACTGGGCATCCCGGTGGCCAGCCATTTTCTCGTGAGTGAGGAGCGGAGTCCACTCCTCTTGAGAATAACCCGCCTAACATGGAAGATACGGACAACCCTAGTTGATACATGAGCTATTCGAGCATACAAAACTGTAGCGACCAGACCTCAAATGGTCTGTGCTGCTGTGCACCAGTGTCATCCCTGGATCAGTAATGCTGACACGCACAGTACAAATGGAGGATTTATAACAGAGTAGCAATCACACACTTATTACATCTAATATCTCCAAAGAGATTAAGTATGATAAACATGGCTTAAGGCCATCTAATAACGATAACAGCGGAAGACTTGGAAGATAAGTGAGTCCATCAACTCCAGCGGCATCACTGAGTATAAGACCACGACCTAAGGCACCTTACTCGTCGTCTGAAAAGTCTGCAACATGAAACGTTGCAGCCCGAAAACGGGTCAGCACATAGAATATGCTGGCAATGTAACACATAGAGAATAATGAACATAATAATGCTATACTACATGCATATATGGCTGGTGGAAAGCTCTATGGTTACAATTTTGCGAAAAGCCAATTTTATCCTACCTCAAAGGAATAAATTTTATTTAACTATCATGGTGGTTGTGAAACATTGAGATGGTTGACAGCATCTCAATCCCAATTAAGAAATCATCATTAACCCAACAAAATTAATTAAAAGTAACACGGTGATGAGATTCACATGATAATCCAAGTACTAGATACTAAAGTTGTCCATAACCGGGGACACGGCTAACCATGATTAGTTTGTACACTCTGCAGAGGTTTGCGCACTTTTCCCCACAAGACTCGATCTCCCCCGTTGGATTACTCGCACTACATGGTGTTTGAGTAACGGATGACCGAGACACAGTCTTTCAGAAGTGTTTGCACCTTACGTATGGGTAGACAGTTACACCTACTTTCCCCTACATCTGCTAGTCTACCACTGTAAGAGTTCACACAACTTAGTCAACTATGCTAGAGCCCATAATAGCTTGGGGCTGCACACGGAAGTTTCTAGCATGAATAATCTCATGATCCCTTTGAACCTGGGTGGCGGTCCAAAAGAAAAACAGGCAATCCTGGAATACCCAGGTACCTCAATCCACCCAGATGTGAGTTTTAGTTGCCACCTTAGGTAAACCATTAATTAACAATCTCACATCTGTCATGGAAATCTCTCAAACCCAATCCACGTCTACAAGCATAGCATGGCAATATAATAGCAAACGTAGAAGTAACTCCCAACGGTTTGATAAAAGAACAGGTAATAGGTACTACCTCAACTACTTCCCAATACCCACAATTTAATAAGATCCTAATCATGCAATGTTTGAGGAATAGATCTAATGCAATAAAAACTGGGTATGGAAGGTATATGATCAAAGTGTTACTTGCCTTGCTGATGATCCACGACTAGCGATTCAAAGTAACAAGCGGCACACTCCGGGTACTCTATCGCAAACAAACAAGCATACAATCAGTACTCATCTAATGCACAGGTAAAACTCGAATGAAAGATCCAACCAGAAAGTTCAACTTAAGAACTCCGGTTTGCAAAAAGAATCAAGTCGAAAGAAACAACGAAAGTCAAACGGCGAAAGAAAGAAGCTTCGTTTACTAATCAGGATCTAGGTCAAATTTTACTGTAGCAAAAACTTGTTTGAGTAGGTTAAACGGAAATAGAATTTCGAGACGAAACTCTGGGCGCTTGAATCGCCTGATTCCGATAAACGAGCAAGAAGTTAAACAGAAACAAAGATTCGATCAGAAATCGAATCTGAGATAATCGCAGAAAAATCCGACGAAAAAGAAAAATGGACGAACGGTTAAAGAAAGGACGTTCGTTAACAGAGAAAAACCGACGAACGCGTTCGTTAAAACGAACGGTTCGGTGAACGCTCGCAAAATAATAAAACCAAAAAAAACCGATCTAGGGTTTTTTTAAAGAAAACCGGCAACGAACGAGGCGAGGCAGTACCTCGTCGGGGCGGGGCTCCGGCGGGGCTTGGCCGGCTCCGGCGAAGGGCGGCGGGGGCGGCGGGGTGCGGAGTGCGAGGGGCGGCGAGGGGGCGGCTCCGGCGGGCTCGGCGGCGAACGGGGCGGCGGCGGCTCGGGCTTCCGGCGAGGGGCGGCGGGCGAGGTGAGGGAGAGAGGAGAGGGGGGGTATATAAAGGGGGGGAGCTCGGCTTGGAGGAGGGGCAAGCTCCGGCGGCGGGGCTCGGACTCCCGTGTCCGCCATGGACACGGCGGCGGCGGCTCGTGCTGGCGAAGGAGAGGGCGCGGGGTGGGCCGGCGGCCTGGCGCGGCTGGGCTCGGCCCGGCGGGCGCGCGCGTTTTTTTTTAAATACGTTCCGCGGAAAATAATTCGTAGAAAAATAAATAAAAGTCCAAAAAATATAAAATAAAATTTCCCCGTCTAGTTAGAAAATCTAGAATAGGGTGAACTTTTTTTAACACAAAATAAATGTTTTGAAAACATGCAATATTTTTAATGCAATAAAAATTGCAAATAAAATCCAAATAAATTCCAATAAATGATTTTAACATTTTACCTCCAGTATTTCAATATTTTTCCGGAGAAGTCATATTTTCTCCTCTCATTTATTTTTAAAATGAAATATTTTTCCGGAGAGAAAATAATTAAAACCAAAATCCTCGTCTTATTATTTGATGAAAATCAAATATGAAAATTCGAGAAATTCCCCAACTCTCTCCGAGGGTCCTTGAGTTGCTTAGGATTTATCGAGGATTTGTCAAAATGCAATAAAACATGATATGCAATGATGATCTATGTATAACATACCAAATTGAAAATTTGGGATGTTACAAAAACAGAATTTCATTTGAAGGTTTAGAGTTTGGCACATACAAATTTACTTGGAACGACAGGTAGATACCGCATATAGGAAGGTATGGTGGACTCATACGGCATAACTTTGGGGTTTAAGGATTGGATGCACAAGTAGTATTCCGGCTTAGTACAACTGAAGGCTAGAAAAAGACTGGGAAGCGACCAACTAGAGAGCGACAACAGTCATGAACATGGATTAAAATTAATAAACATTGAGTGCAAGCATGAGTAGGATATAATCCACCATGAACATAAATATCGTGAAGGCTATGTTGATTTGTTTCAACTACATGCATGAACATGTGCCAAGTCAAGTCACTCGAATCATTCAAAGGAGGATACCACCCCATCATACCACATCACAACCATTTTAATAGCATGTTGGCACGCAAGGTAAACCATTATAACTCATAGCTAATCAAGCATGGCACGAGCAACTATAATCTCTATTGTCATTGCAAACATGTTTATTCATAATAGGCTGAATCAGGAACGATGAACTAATCATATTTACAAAAACAAGAGAGGTCGAGTTCATACCAGCTTCTCTCATCTCAGTCAGTCCATCATATATCGTCATAATTGCCTTTCACTTGCACGACCGAATGATGTGAAAAATAATAATAGTGCACGTGCATTGGACTAAGCTGGAATCTGCGAGCATTCAATAAACAGGAGAAGACAAGGTAACATGGGCTCTTGGTTAAATCAACAATAATGCATATAAGAACAACTTCAACAATTTAATCATGGTCTTCTCCTATCGACCCCCAAAGAAAAGAAAAGAAATAAAACTATTTACACGGGAAAGCTCCCAACAAGCAAAAGCAGAACGGGAAATCTTTTTGGGTTTTCTTTTAATTATAACTACTACACAAAGAAAGTAAACTAGCTAAAAGCTACAACTATTTTTTTTGGTTTTTCTTAAGGTTTTTCAAACACACAAGAAGAAAGCATAAAAAAAGAAAATAAACTAGCATGGATAGTACAGTGAAAAAGTATGAGCACCGACATCTAGCAATGAGTGTGTAAACATAAATGTAATGTCGGTGAGAAATACGTACTCCCCCAAGCTTAGGCTTTTGGCCTAAGTTGGTTTATTGCCACGGATGGCCTGGCGGATATCCAAAGTTATAGCTAGGGTCATACTGAGATGTAGCGGCTATTGCCTCCTGAGCTGCAGCGTGGCGGCGAGCTGCCTCCGCCCACCTCTCGCACTCATCTGCCTCCTCTCCGGTAATAACATATCTTCCTTTTGCCTGATAATCAAAGAAGGTAGGAGCAGGAGAGTAATATGGACAGCGCGACGTCTGTCAAAGATTAAGCGATACTGGAGGGACTTCTCGTTCCTCTCAAGAAAACGATGATGAACCATGGCATTATAATCTAAACATTAGGCAGCTCAACATCATACTCACGTATAGGTACCTCAAGAAAATCAGCTAGACGGGTTGCATAAATTCCTCCAAAGAAATCTCCATTAATTTTATTATTATGCAACCTACGTGCGACAATGGCTCCTAAATTATAATGTTTGTCCCCTAACACAGCACTCCTGAGAACACTGAGGTCAGGGACACACATGTGACATGCTTCATCCTTACCATTTATGGACCTACCTATGAAGAGAGCAAAATAATGTATAGCAGGAAAGTGAATACTCCCTATGGTAGCTTGTGTTATATCTCTAGATTCTCCCACTGTTAAACTAGCAAGAAAATCTCTAAACTCAGATTTGCGAGGCTCACTACTGTTCCCCCATTGTGGAAGTTTGCAAGCAGTGGTAAAATCCTCTAAGTCCATGGTATAAGAATTTTCATAAAGATCAAACAGGACAGTTTGAGAATTGCGTGAAGATGAAAATTCAAACCTCCTCACAAAGGAACTAGTGAGATAGTGGTACTCACGGCACTTTTCCGCCTCAAAGCTCACGAGATTAGATTTACGCAAATATGCGTTAAATTCTTCCTTGATTCCTGCTCGATCCATAAAGTCTTCTGAACGCCATTCACAAGGCCGCACTGGAGCGTCCCTTGGTGGTTCATCGTCAGCATCACGCATTGCAAGCCTGGGTCCTTGCTTCCTTGAAGAACCACCTTGGTACATTTTCCTAAACATATTTCTTCCCCTGAAAAATTTCTGAAAATTTTAGTAACTTCAAATAAAAGTGAACCAAGCTCAACAAAATTCATAGCAACTAGTCCTACAAGTGCCTAGAGACTATATCATGCATTAGAACTACTTGGAACCATATAAATTTGACATGCAAGCTCAAGAACATGGTCACCTAGGCAGCACAAATTTGCAATGAATAAAGCACTAGAACAAAAACTAATTGGACCAATGGAGGAGTCACATACCAAGGAACAATCCCCCAAAGCAGTTTTGTGAGGGGTGCTTTGAGCAAGGAGATCGAAAATCGCAGCAAAATGAGCTAGAACTCGTGCTTGAGCTAGATGGTAATTTTTTTGGGAGGAAGAAGAAGTGTGTGGGTGCAGGAATAAGTGGAGGGGAGCCACCGTGGGCCCATGAGGCAGGGGGGCCCGCCCTGTAGGGGTGGGCGCGCCCTGGACCCTCGTGGCCAGGTGCTTGCTCCCCTGCTGTGTTCTCAGTGCCAGATATTCTCAAATATTCCAGAAAAATTCATATTTCATTTTCGGGGCATTTGGAGAACTTTTATTTTCGGGGTATTTTTATATTGCACGGATAATTCAGAAAACAGACAGAAAATACTAATTTTGCTTTATTTCAACTAAATAACAGAAAGTAAAAAGAGGGTACAGAAGGTTGTGCCTTCTAACTTCATCCATCTCATGCTCATCAAAAGGAATCCACTAACAAGGTTGATCAAGTCTTGTTAACAAACTCATTCCGAATAGCATGAAACCGGAGAAATTTCGAATAACACTAAGTTACCTCAATGGGGATCTGCACATCCCCAATAATAAGAATATCATATTTCTTCTTGACAGTAGGAAGAGGAAATTCAAAACCTCCAAAAATAATCGATGGAATTTTTCCAATAGAATTGATACTGTGGACTTAAGGTTGTTTCCTCGGACAGTGTACCATATGCTCATTACCATTAACATGAAAAGTGACATTGCCTTTGTTGCAATCAATAACAGCCCCTGCAGTATTCAAAAAAGGTCTTCCAGGAATAATAGACATACTATCGTCCTCGGGAATATCAAGGATAACAAAGTCCGTTAAAATAGTAATGTTTGCAACCACAACAGGCACATCCTCACAAATACCGACAGGTATAGCAGTTGATTTATCAGCCATTTGCAAAGATATTTCAGTAGGTGTCAACTTATTCAAATCAAGTCTAAGATATAAAGAGAGAGGCATAACACTAACACCGGCTCTAAGATCACATAAAGCAGTTTTAACATAGTTTCTTTTAATGGAGCATGGTATAGTGGGTACTCCTGGATCTCATAGTTTCTTAGGTATTCCACCCTTAAAAGTATAATTAGCAAGCATGGTGGAAATTTCAGCTTCCGGTATCTTTCTTTTATTTGTAACAATTTCTTTCATGTACTTAGCATAAGGATTCATTTTGAGCATATCAGTCAAACGCATACGCAAAAAGATAGGTCCAATCATCTCAGCAAAGCGCTCAAAATCCTCATCATCCTTTTTCTTTGATGGTTTGGGAGGAAATGGCATGGTTTTCTGAACCCATGGTTCTCTTTCTTTACCGTGCTTCCTAGCAACCAAGTCTCTTTTATCATAACGTTGATTCTTTGATTGTGGCTTATCAAGATCAACAGCAGGTTCAATTTCTACATCATTATTATTACTAGGTTGAGCATCAACATGAGCATCATCATTAACATTATCACTAGGTTCATGTTCATTACCAGATTGTGTTTCAGCACCAGAAATAGAAATATCATTTGGATTCTCAGGTGTTTCAGCAATAGGTTCACTAGAAGTATGCAAAGTCCTATCATTTTTCTTTTTCTTCTTTTTAGAAGAACTAGGTGCATCAGTATTATTTCTCTGAGAATCTTGCTCAATTCTCTTAGGGTGGCCTTCAGGATACAAAGGTTCCTGAGTCATCTTACAAGTTCTAGTAGCCACTCTAACAGCATAGTCATTATTTTTACTATTCAATTCATTGAGCAAATCATTCTGAGCTTTAAGTACTTGTTCTACTTGAGTGGTAACCATAGAAGCATGTTTACTAATGAGTTTAAGTTCACCTTTAACTCTAGACATATAATCACCCAAGTGTTCAATCATATAAGCATTTTGTTTTAATTGTCTACCAAAATAAGCATTAAAATCTTCTTGCTTAACCATAGAGTTATCAAACTCATCCAAACATTGGCTAGCAAACTTAGTAGGAGGGATTTCAGCTTTATCATATCTATAGAGAGAATTTACCTTTACTACCTGTGTCGGGTTATCAAGACCATGAGTTTCTTCAATAGGTGATGAATTAAGATCATATATTTCTTCAACGGGCGGTAAATTAAGACCATGTATTTCTTCAATAGGAGGTAAATTCTTAACATCTTTAGCTTTAATACCTTTTTGTTTCATAGATTTCTTTGCCTCTTGCATATCTTCAGGACTGAGAAATAGAATACCCCTCTTCTTCGGAGTTGGTTTAGGAATAGGCTCAGGAGCTGGCTCAGGAAGTGTCCAATTATTTTCATTTGTCAACATATTATTCAATAGAATTTCAGCTTCATCCGGTGTTCTTTCCCTGAAACCAGAACCAGCACAACTATCCAGGTAATCTCTGGAAGCATCGGTTAGTCCATTATAAAAGATATCAAGTATTTCATTTTTCTTGAGAGGATGATCAGGCAAAGCATTAAGTAATTGGAGAAGCCTCCCCCAAGCTTGTGGGAGACTCTCTTCTTCAATTTGCACAAAATTACATATTTCCCTTAAAGCAGCTTGTTTCTTATGAGCAGGGAAATATTTAGCAGAGAAGTAATAAATCATATCCTGGGGACTACGCACACAACCAGGATCAAGAGAATTAAACCATATCTTAGCATCACCCTTTAATGAGAACGGAAATATTTTAAGGATATAAAAGTAGCGAGTTCTCTCATCATTAGTGAATAGGGTGGCTATATCATTTAATTTAGTAAGATGTGCCACAACAGTTTCAGATTCATAGCCATAAAAAGGATCAGATTCAACCAAAGTAATTCTATCAGGATCAATGGAGAATTCATAATCCTTATCAGTAACAAAGATAGGTGAAGTAGCATAAGCAGGATCATATTTCATTCTAGCATTCAGAGTTTTTTGTTTAAGCTTAGCTAATAGTTTCTTAAGATCGCTTCTATCATTGCAAGCAAGAAAGTCTCTTTTAGTTTCTTCATCCATAACATAGACCTCAGGCACAACACGCAATTCATATTTATTAGGGGGAGAGTCTTCATCATCACTATCATCAATATTATCAGTTTCAATAATTTCATTCTCTCTAGCCCTAGCAAGTTGTTCATCAAGAAATTCACCAAGTGGCACTGTAGTATCAAGCATAGAAGTATTTTCATCATAAGTATCATGCATAGCAGAAGTGGCATCATTAATAAAATGCGACATATCAGAATTAATAGCAGAAGCAGGTTTAGGTGTCGCAAGCTTACTCAAAATAGAAGGTGAATCAAGTGCAGAGCTAGATGGCAGTTCCTTACCTCCCCTCGTAGTTGAGGGATAAATTTTTGTTTTCTCGTCTTTCAAGTTCCTCATAATGACCAGCAGATATAAATCCCAAGTTACTCAAAGAATAGAGCTATGCTCCCCGGCAACGGCGCCAGAAAATAGTCTTGATAACCCACAAGTACAGGGGATCGCAACAGTTTTCGAGGGTAGAGTATTCAACCCAAATTTATTGATTCGAAACAAGGGGAGCCAAAGAATATTCTCAAGTATTAGCAGCTGAGTTGTCAATTCAACCACACCTGGATAACTTAATATCTGTAGCAAAGTATTTAGTAGCAAAGTAATATGGAAGTAACGGTAACGGTAGAAAAAGTAATATTTTTGGGTTTTGTAGTGATTGTAACAATAGCAACGGAAAAGTAAATAAGAGAAGAAAAATATGTGAAAAGCTCGTAGGCATTGGATCGGTGATGGAGAATTATGCCGAATGCGGTTCATCATGTAACAATCATAACATAGGGTGACACAGAACTAGCTCCAATTCATCAATGTAATGTAGGCATGTATTCCGAATATAGTCATACGTGCTTATGGAAAAGAACTTGCATGCCATCTTTTGTCCTACCCTCCCGTGGCAGCGGGGTCCTAATGGAAACTAAGGGATATTAAGGCCTCCTTTTAATAGAGTACCGGACCAAAGCATTAACACATAGTGAATACATGAACTCCTCAAACTATGGTCATCACCGGGAGTGGTCCTGATTATTGTCACTTCGGGGTTGCCGGATCATAACACATAGTAGGTGAATATAGACTTGCAAGATAGGATCAAGAACTCACATATATTCATGAAAACATAAATAGGTTCAGATCTGAAGTCATGGCACTCAGGCCCTAGTGACAAGCATTAAGCATAGCAAAGTCATAGCAACATCAATCTCAGAACATAGTGGATACTAGGGATCAAACCCTAACAAAACTAACTCGATTACATGATAAATCTCATCCAACCCATCACCGTCCAGCAAGCCTACGATGGAATTACTCATGCATGGCGGTGAGCATCATGAAGTTGGTGATGGAGGATGGTTGATGATGACGATGGCGACGGATTCCCCTCTCGAGGGCCCCGAACGGACTCCAGATCAGCCCTCCCGAGAGGTTTTAGGGCTTGGCGGCGGCTCCGTATCGTAAAACGCGATGAATCCTTTTCTCTGATTTTTCTCCCCAAACACGAATATATGGAGTTGGAGTTGAGGTCGGTGGAGCAACAGGGGGCCCACGAGGCCGGGGGCGCGCCCAGGGGGGCAAGCGCGCCCCCACCCTCGTGGACAGGTGGTGGGCCCCTGGCCTTGATTCTTTCGCCAATATTGTTAATATTTTCCAAAAATAAGTTCCGTGGAGTTTCAGGTCATTCCGAGAACTTTTGTTTCTGCACATAAATAACACCATGGCAATTCTGCTGAAAACAACGCCAGTCCGAGTTAGTTCCATTCAAATCATGCAGGTTAGAGTCCAAAACAAGGGCAAAAGTGTTTGGAAAAGTAGCTACGACGGAGACGTATCACGAAGCTCACCGACCCTCGGGCGGAGTCGGTGCTAAAGAGGATGGCCGCCGACCTGAAGCCTGGCGACCCACGGGCGGCGAAGCTGACGGGAGCCATGATCGTCAAGGAGTTCATGGCGCAGCGCGTGGCTCCCCTCCAGGCACGCGCGCGCCCCTTGTGGAAGCTCGGGGACGAAGGGGACGACCTCAGCCTGCATCCGGAGGCCCTGTCTGACGAGGAGCTTACCACAGTCCTCCGCTCCTTGGTTGGGGATGACCAGGGGTACCCGTTGAGGGAGTCCTCGATTAAGGGGTCCTCGGGCATCCAGACTATGATACGTAGGCCAGACTGATGGTTGTGAAGAGACAAGATCGAAGACTCTCTCCCGTGTCCGGATGGGACTCTCCTTGGCGTGGAAGGCAAGCTTGGCGCACTGATATGAAGATTCCTTTCTCTGTAACCGACTTTGTACAACCCTAGTCCCCTCCTGTGTCTATATAAACCGGAAGGCTTAGTCCGTAGAGGCAATCATAATCATAGTCATATAGGCTCGACTTTTAGGGTTTTAGCCAGTACGATCTCGAGGTAGATCAACTCTTGTAATAATCATATTCATCAAGATCAATCAAGCATGAAGTAGGGTATTACCTCCATAGAGAGGGCCCGAACCTGGGTAAACATCGTGTCCCCCGTCTCCTGTTACCATCAACCTTAGACGCACAGTTCGGGACCCCCTACCCGAGATCCGCCAGTTTTGACACCGACATTGGTGCTTTCATTGAGAGTTCCACGACGTTGTCTTCAAGAGGTTCGATGGCCCCGTCGATCATCTACAACAATGTTGTCTAGGGGGAAGTCTTCCTCCCCGGACAAATCTTCGTATTCGGCGGCTTCGCACTGCGGGCCAACTCGCTTGGCCATCTAGAGCAGATCGACAGCTATGCCCCTGGCCATCAGGTCAGATTTGGAAGCTTGAACTACGTCGCTGATATCCGCGGAGACTTGATATTCGATGGATTCGAGCCCACGGCAGCCGCTCCCTGCCATCGCGATGAACATGACTTAAATCTATCATCGGACCACACCCATGAGATAGCGCCTGTAACTGCTCTGGCCCTAGATCCAGAGTTGATCGCGCACTACAAAAAAATACACTTCCGTGATGATACATGTTTGTCACAGTAGGTCAGGTTTTCTGTCATGCATGTACATCCCTGACAAAATTATGACAGAATCAGGATAGTCATACATGTGCTGGCGTCGAAGTGTTCCATGACATTACCAAAATTATCATCATGGAAGTGTCCACTTCCATGACGATAAATCACGCGTCACAGAAGTGCTTTCGTCAAGGGTGACCGACACGTGGCATCCACCGTAACGGAATGCCGTTAAGCTATCAGGTCCGGTTTTGGATCCGATAACCCGTTAACAGCTGGGACCAATGGGAAATTTCCACGTGTAAAATTCTGATTGGCCGGAGGGAACACCTGTCAGCTCGTTAGTGGGCCAGATGTTGCCCATCCATTGGAGGAAACATGCCTACGATACGTCGAAACATGGCTGGGCCCAACAGAGGCCCATATAGGTTAAAAAGGCCGGCCCAGTCAAAGGCCCGTAGTACTTACTCAGGTACTAGTGGGCCAGCCCAATAACGGCCCATTTACAGCCCGAAGCCAAATCTGGCCCATTAATTGTTCGCCGAATATTTGGGCCCATTTACGGCCCAAAGCCAGATCTGGCCCGTTAATTGTTCGCCGAATATTTGGGCCCAATTACAGCCCAGTGACTTTCGGCCTGTTAGAGGCCCGATGCAGACATGGGCCCATTTCAGCCCGGTGTGACTTTCGGCCTGGGAATGGCCTGTGCTGCCCATGGGCCATATATGGTCCGATGGGACATCGGGCCCACTAACGGCCCGTGATAAAGGTGGCAACAGTTAAGCCCAATGTGACTTTGGGCCTGTTAAAGGCCTGTCGCATAATTCGGCCCGTTGATGTGACTAAGCTTTCGGCCTCTAAAAGGCCCATGATATCAGTGGGCCAACTAAGGCCCAAGATATGTTTCGGCCTGGTAACTGCCCGTGATATAACTGGGCCCAAAAAGGCCCGGTCTACATTTCAGCCTACTGAAGGCCCGTCGACGACTAGTGAAAATTGACGCCCAACATGCATTTCGGCCTGCTAAAGGCCCATGGTTTCATCTGGGCCGTAACAGGCCCGTACAATATTCAGCCTGTTAATGGCCCAACGCTACCTGGGCCAAACTAAGCGCTGGGTCCACAAAAGGCCCAACTAAAATATAGGCCGGTGTAAGTTGTGGGCCACGCGCAAAGTGTGAAGGCCCCAATCATTCGGGCCCAAGAAAGATGCAGGCCGGCCCAATTGTGGCCCGCTAAACACCAGGCCCGTTAGAGGCGAATGTTTCGGCCTGCTCGACTACATCTGATTTTTTTCAGATAGCGAATAATGGCAGTAACTAGTAGGAATTAAGAACAAACCTACTCTATACAATAAAGAAATTATAGCATAGTAACTAAGAATAAACCTACACTATACGATAAAGGATTTATGGTATATTACATCCACTGGGCATCGAAGTTCGCCACCAGTGATCATAAAGCACAACGAAGAAGCAGATTACAAAAACTAGGCACCATTGCAGCATAACAAAATAATACTGAACCGAGACCACTTCCAAGATAGTTCAAGAAAGGTTAGCCTTGCGCGGTAACTGCTGCGCAAGCTGCTAAGCAAGGTTGTGAGACCGGCCTAGCATGTCGGTCATAGCTTCCAGGTGTAGCTGTTTAGCGATGAGGTTCTCATTGGTGTTCTCCACAATATTTCTTAGAGATAGGACTTCAAGTCGAAGTTGAGTTGCGGAATGCCTTTCTGCTAGAACTTAGGACTGAAGAAGTCGAACTGATTCAAACAACGAATTATGTGAGCTTGTCTGACTGCTAGTCTCAAGTAACTTGAACACTGCATCAAGACAAGACTTTGGGGATGTCTCGCTATCTTCAAGATGTTTTGCCTTCTTTGCTGCAATATATGTTGGGTTTGTCTCACAGCCTTCAGCAGACTTGTGCATGCCATCAGGCATATCACCCTGAAACAAAGCAGAGAGATGACAGGTTTTGCACATGTATAAACAAAGATGATAACTGTGCTGTCAATTCCATCCAATTTCAAATTAGAAAATAAAGAGTAAGTTCAAAATATCAATAACATAATTTGGCATTGTTCATAATGCGGGGAGCGTCACCACACTATTGGATTATCATGTCAACATAACAAGCATAGATGAAGGGCAAAGAAAATCATTGTATCAATTTTGGTTAATGTGCATGGCATGTTGTTCATATCATCAGCCACATCAGTAAGATAAAACAGGAGATGATAAGGTGCAAACGTGGGCTGCTTCACCACACACTAGATTATAGATCCACAAAAACAAGCATACATATAGGGAGTATTGAGTAATGTGCATGGTATGAATAAGGAATTTGGTTTTACAAGTAAAACTTAGAACTTACGGTTCTTGCGAACATGCATTTTGGTAGAAACCGCAAACTAAACAGCAGTAAATGATAGGGAGTATGAGCAAATTAAACAACATTTGAGGATAAAGGCTTTAGAAGGACTGACTTACATTAACAGTTAACACCGTCTTTATAATGCCCTTCTCCATGTCAAGGGAAGGATAACTCAAGAATTTCAGCACCGAATCTTCTTCATAAGCATTGCCTGTACTCTACATTTTGTAGAGAGTAATTATAGATATGATAATACTGGAAGGGATAGAGGATAATGAAGATAAGATGCAGATTGATGCTACATAATCAACTACCAATCCTTGGAAGTACAAGCGTTACAGGACAAAATGTACTGACAAGAGCAATGGGCTACACATCTGCACTGGCATTGTCTGTGTATTCTACTTTTTGGTAAGATTAAATATAGGTCTGATCTTTTTTAGTAAATGGTGGGCGAGGGAGATAAGATGTAGAATTCTACACCATGAACCAATCCCTCTTCCCATAATACAAGAGTGTTTTGAACACTGGTGTACTGTACAAAATGTTATTATATTATGGGATGGAGGGAGTAGCTGTTAATGTAAGTACAGTGATAGACGACGTTCATTCCTTACAAGAGGACTGCAGAGCTAAACCTCTTCAAACGCATTGGGTTGATTCTAAATTTATGTAAGAGTCCATACAGATCTTATAATGTCCACCAAATAGACGATAACGAGGCTAACATGTGCAGTGATGCTACATAATCAAACAACTATGAAAGTAAGTATGGTCATACGGGGCAAGAGGTACTCACAAGAGCAATGCAGTGTGCAGTATAGTTGCGAGATTCTGTGGTCCCTTGAGAATGAATGTTCTTCTGCTAACAGTTTTCGTACAAGTGAGACGTTAAGGCAAATGCAGAAATGTAGTTCAAATTGTGATGTGATATCATCGACACTACGCTGCAGCCGAGACCAATTTGTAACAAGATTATTCCAGTCACCATCAGATAAATGTAGCACCAGAGACTTTATAGAAATTTCGTTTAGAGGCTTGCCATCGAAGTGCGCTTGCCTCAGGTAGGAACGATACTTCATCAACGAGTGCTTGAAAAGCGCAACCAACCCTTGCTCGTCTTCACAATCCAGTTTGGTCCTCGCCTATTTAAAAGAATGAAATCTTGTGTCTTCGATCAGCAGAAACATATGCTGTAATGACCATGAATAACATTAGTACATAACTTACGCGTAAGTTGCGGAGGAAGACTGGAAATTGTTCTGTGTCTGCGGTATAATCTTTCCATGAAGGAAAGATGCGCACAAAGTTCGTGACAACAATATAAGCTTTGTCTTCTAAACTGGGAAGAAATGGAACAGGGGTCCTATTTGCTGCAATTGGGGCTCTCTCTGGTTCAAAAAGGGATTTGGCAACTGGATTTGGTGTACTCTTTGCTGGAATGGGGGTTTGCATCGTAGAGCGGGTGCTATGTCAACTGGCATAATCATAATGTTTGCTGCAGTTGGGGTCTGCTGAGTTGGGGCATCAAAAATGACCAGTGTAGTAGGGCTAGAGTCTACTAGAGTTGGGGTGTTTTGTGGGTCAGGTGATATTGAACCTACACCTAATGGGCTATTTGATTTATCAGGTGCCACTACCTTTTCCAAATACTTTGCTTGTGCTCCTCGATGATCAGCAATCGCCCTCTTCCTTTTCAACGTCTGATACACAAGAACAACATTTGAATGGATAAATATGGTATGATGACAGATGTAATATGTACTGAAAATGGATAGGCAGGGCGTATTCACATACACGATGTGTAAACTAAGCTAATGGCAGTTCAACAAAGTAGAAGCAATGCAAAGCATCAGTTGCAAGATATGTGCGACCAATGTAACCTTGGAAAGTAAGAGCAAGCACCTTGATGGGTGAATAAGATAGGGCATCTTCCTCTGACTCCTCCACTAGGGAGCTACATTGACTTAGGTCTCCCTCTAGCTCAGAATCACTGTTAGGATCATATTCTGAGCATGAATCTGTAGGTGGAGAGCGTTTGCATTGCATTGCATCCAGAGTTGATTTCAGTCCTTAATGCCAAGTTTGACAGCCATGGCATTGTTCTGCTTTATTCTTTTCATGCGCGCAAGCTCATAATCATTATGATGCTGTTCAGAATATGAGATTCATGAAAACATAAAAAGTAGTCAGATTATCTATGGAATGCATTGCGGATTCAACTCGAAGAGTGTCTCCCTATAAACCCCTGCATATGCAAAGTTCACCCCCAACCGTCTTGACCAGACCACACACAGAAATACAAACCCCTTATGTCTCTATAACAGGCAGACACACATTTCAAAACTGAAGTAGGAACATTAGAATCATATGAAATTCGTATTTGAACAAATAAACTAAGGAATTATGAGTGGCATAATGTTTAGCTTCAAGGGTGGAGTGTTGGTAGTGGGACACAAAGCAAGTAGGCAGATTGTATTCCATTTGAAAGATCAAAGCCTATGTAAAAGCTGGAAATGACACTTTCTTTCTATACAATGCAGTGTTCGTTGCCCACACATGATGGAAGGGATCACATAGAGAAATACTATTCACTCAGGTCTACGGTTGCAGTATTTAGAAACAGGGTGGTCCACCCTAAAAGAATATTGACAACAAATATGACAAGGCAAGCATAGATGTAGTGAATCAATCATTTACTTGTGAGCTTACTAGGACAAGTATGCAAAATTGTAACTACAGTAAGAGACCGTCCAAAATCTGAAACAAGAAGTTTGTCTAGCACTTATTGTTTGCAACTAATCGACGCGAATAATTGGATATTATATCGAATGAGTAAGAAAGACAAGTAAAATTGTCAACAAACCTGGCTTGCAGTAGTAATCTGGGTCATATTGTCACTACGACCAACAATCCAAAATGACTAGTGTCTGTTCCTAGGGCCGGAATTTTGAAAACCCTGTGAACTTTACAGGTACTAAAGATTACCGAAATACATCTGAACCATTAAGTGTAGGTAGCACTGAGCACACAACAAACCCTAATGACAGTCCTACCTAATGAGTAATGAATCAATTAGAAAATGGGTGATGAGGAGTGGCTGTTGAGTGTTGAGGACGTATCTCGGGATACATCGGGTTGGCTTAGTGGATGCTGCACGCCTGAGTCCTGAACGGACTGGGAAGGTAGGCACGGCGGCGCGCCCGGGCAGCCGTGACGCTGTTGGGCGAGCGGCTCCTGACCTCCTGTTAGTCCAGCATCTCCTCCTAGAGTCATGCCGTCCGGGACGGCAAGTCGTCGGCGAGGCAGGCGGCTGGGGGCGAGCAGAGATCAGAAGCACGCAGCAGAACATAGGGGAATCGGGGCCTGGGACGACCCAAAATCCCAGGGTGGGCCGGCCCTCCGTGGGCACCCTGTAAAGATACACACCCGAGCGGCGAACATGCATTTTTGAACTAATTTAGGAACATTTAGCTGACCAATTAAACGACTCTGTTTTAATAATATCAGATTCGTATTTGAACAACTAAGCTTGTTTAGCTTGATGGGTGGAGCAGTGCTATTATGACACGAAGCACGTATTCCGATCATATAGTGATCATAAAAGGGGGAAACCAGAGAAATGATATTTAGCAGCCATTGTTTGCTTCGAAATAAGAACTAAATTCTAAGAGCTGAAAAGAAAGTAGAGTAACCAAGTTAAGATCTATTTTCTGGTAGAGATCAAAGAGTTGAGCAGATCTGCGACAGTAGACGCGTGCATCAGGGGATAAGTCCCATTGCGGTGGAAGAGAAGGTCGTGTGAGCAGCCCCGGCAAAGAGGACGACGGCGCCGATGAAGCGAGAGGACGTGATGCAAGGCTCTTGGTCCATCACTGTGGATGAGAAACGTCCATCTCTAGCAGTGCATGGTGCGGTCTTGGCAGGTGCTCCGGCATGGTGGAGGACGGTGGCGATGGATGTGGTGGAGGACGGCGGCGATGGATGGGGTGGAGGACGGCGGCGATGGATGGGGTGGCGGACGGAGGCTGGTGTGGGGATGGTGTTCTAGCACGGACGGTGTATGAATGGGAAAATGGAGGGAGAGGTACGGGGAACCATGTTTTTGGGACGCGCCTGTCTGAAATATGGGAAAGTTACAAACTTAGCCCCCGTTTAAAATTTGGATGTCTCGTCGGTTGGGGATACGATGGTAATCTCGCATCTCGCCAATATTTGCCCAGAGCGATTTCGGGCGAGGAGAGGGTGGTTGGCGCCCATGGTTGGCGCCCACGGTGTATGAATGGGGCTGACAGGTAGGGTGGTTGTGTAACGTCTGAATGAAGTTACAAACCTGCCCCTATTGAAAATATTTGCCTACATCGATTTCGGCCAAGTCGAGTTTGTTTTGCCGCCCACCGTGTATGAATGGGGAAATGGAGGGAGAAACAGAGGTCTTTCGGACGAGCTTGAATCAAATGTGTTTTGCTGCCCATGTTTGGCGCCCACCGTGTCGGAATGGGCTCAGAGGCGGTCGTGTCACGTCTAATTGAAGTTACTATCCTACCCCTATTTAGAGCAGTGGATATCGGGCCGATGGATTGTCCGTGTAATGGGTAGACAGTAATTTCCATCTCCCAAACACTTGGCTTCGGGCAGCCGACGTGGGAGTGGACATTCTGCCGCTTCTTTTGAATTTTGGGACAATAAGCATCCACGTTTACCCTGGCAACTAAATTCGAGTCCATTTTGTATTCCTATACGAATCTTTATAAATCATTCTATGTGTTTTTGTATATCTTCAAAAGGACGACAAAGATGTATTCCACTGTCATATATGAATATGGTTTACAAATGCCGATACTCAAATTCAGAAGCTAGAATCCAGTTTAAGGTGAATTCGAATATTTGGAACACTTCAAGTCCAACTCAAATGTCACACGTAGCATAATGTGTACTCCCATTTAGATATGTACACAAGCGATGTATCAAGATTCAATTACCGAGTCAATCAACCAAGAATGTACAGAACTAACAGACATATAAACACTTATAGAGTATATGGATCAATAATATCAACTAACATACATAAGCCAGGCCGCTGTACTTTTTTTTGCTACAACAACATCCTTTTTTTAGCCAAGCTACTACAGCATCTTGGCCCTTTCCGATGCATGCCACTTATGGTCCATCTATACTACTATTATTGCTGAATGCACATTCAGCCCGATTGGCGTATTTGTAGGTCTGGCACAGCAATCAAAATGAAATGTCTCTGAGTCTTATCAATTAATACAGACTTGTGCTCAAATAAAATTACAAACCAAAAAACAAAAAACAATTATTACATGATCTCTAAAACAAATGGTTTGATTGATTACATGAACAAACAACACAAAGGTTATTCAACGATGGAAAGAACATTTCACCTATGATTTACCAAGTGGGAATTTAATTTCCTTTTTTCCTCCAGGACCTTAACAATGTGGTCAGTCTCAGCTTGCTTCGTTTTGAAATCCACCAAATATTTAATGGTTGTCTTGAGTACTGCTACTGATTGTGCTGTTTGCTTCCTCAACATGTCAACTTCATCTCTAAGTGCAGAAGCAGAATCTCTTTCTACCACTAGTTTAGCCTCCAGAGCATCAGCAGTTGGCAATTCATAATGCACGATTGGGCCGGTGCCACTGCTGTGGGATGATACAACGTCCATGGGGACCTCGCTCTTTGATCTTGGGCTAACCTGTTTTGCCATTAAAGTTCCGATTGGATTCAAAAAAGTTGAAGTTAGCAAAACATCTCAACTGGGAGTTATAACAACAAACCAGTTAAACAAACAAGGAATTAAAGAGTTTCAATTCGATGTTGAAAAGTAGTTATTAACATCATTGTAACCCGTTGTTGCAGCAGCAAAGCAGTTAAACAAACAAGTAGCTATTTAAGTTCAGGCAAACAGGTAATTCTTAACAGTAACTATCAAACACATAGATAGGCGCAGTCTATAATAGGATTAACAGGCCGTGGCATTATGTAATCAGTAGCAAACTAAATTAAGCCAAGCAACATAATTGAACAATTTTGCAATAAGTGGCTAACTAAAATTCCGAGAAGCAGGTAACTGAACTTACGCTAGTTCTTTGTACAGGCACACTGCAACTTCTTTTTCACTTACAAGCTTGTACGAAGGAGTCCATGGCATCAATTGCTTGGATACGCAGTGCCAATACTTCTTTCTTCCCACACTGCATTGGTATGTCGAATGGTTAACCTGGTAAGATGGTGCGTCCTTGATATGTTATATGAGGATGTGTAGTCAGACTAGTTGTAGCCACACACACATCACACTGGCTTTTACTGTATATTTCATGCGATTACTTTTGGCATATCGAGATCTAAGCAATCTACAATAGGATGAAAAGACTGGCATCCTTCACATTATTGGCGAACTCAGTTCATAGAAACAAGCAATTCAACCATTCTGTGGGTAAATCAAAAGCGCCACTGGAATATTTTTCACAACCCCAATCATACACGCAAAAAGTGGCGACGCCACCATAAGGGCTGGTATGGGCGGCCGCCTCAGGTGGCTCGAAAGTGTGCACCTAGTTTGAGTCGTCCAGGTTGGCCCAGGCTATTTTTGTTCGTCCCAACGCACGAGCAGGCAATGTAAAAAATGAAGAAAAATGTTTCAACTTGGATAGGCCAATAACATAAGTGCAAGGCAGGCCCTATAGCAGGCTCGCGGCCCAAATGAGCGCCTCCCATATCGATCGACAGCAGGAAAAACCCAATTCATCCGCTCCAGCCTCCAGTCTGGTTCGCTCCTAACCTAGCCTCCACTGGACAGATCGACATAGCACTTCCTCACGCCCTCGTTGGAGGGCGGTCGCCGGGCTTCAAGCGAACGGAAGGACAAGAAGATGAAGATCCAACCCTGCGTGTAGCCTGCGTGGGGGGCAGCGGCGGCAGCACGGGCATGGCATCGAGCTTGCGCAAACGGACAGTCGCAGCTTGCAAGAGTAGCATGCGCAACGAGCTGGTACATCACATCCCTGATTATATCTAATTCAACTCTTCAATTTCTGGCCAATAGTTAAACCTGACGGTGTTGTAAAACTGCTTGTATGTATGGAATCTATGAGAAAATCAAACCAATTTCTACTTATTTTATAACTCCCCCAATCAATACTGAACTGACTGAATCTGATGTATCTAATCAAGTTTCTGGTGCAAACATCCAAGCTCATGTTGTTCTTGAGCCTGAAGTGTCTAATGAACATACTGCTAATGAAGGATTTGATGCATACATTTTACATGCTCCTGGTGATGAACATATAGTGTCTAATGAGGCACCTAATGCAAGCATTTTGCAAGCTCTCATTGAAGGATTTAGTGTCTAATGATGATCTGCTATGTTGACAGAGACATAGAGATTTGCAGGCATTGATGACAAGCAAATTATAATGCATTTTCATGGCTTGAGGAAACGTCGAGGCCATGTACCAGAAAGTCACCTTATCATGACAACATAGCATAAATACTTTTCTAATCTGTTGTTTGAAACTATTGGCATACTTGTGCAGGATAGATATATTGATATGCTGTTTGCGCATTGGTTATAGGTGCAATTACACTTCGATATTTTGAGCCAGAGAACGAATAATTCAAGCAGGTACATACCATGTTTGTAGTCCTTGTACACCATGTTGCATTTTGTGTTTTTTGGTGCTTGCATCATTTAGTGTTTATAATCTGAACTACTTTGGATCATTAGCTGGTTTTCAAAGTGCATGTAGCTTCACATTTCTCAAGTTATGTTGATTTCCGGAGTGCAAGTGCCTTCATATTTTTTAAGTTAAATGTTCGCCCCTAGTAACTTGAATTTGTGGATCCGTCACTGCACACAAATCATACACGAATGCTAGTATGAATTAAATGAAATGCAGGGACTTACGCTAGCTCGTTGTACACACTCACTGCAGCTCTGCTTGCGCTTGGGATGTTCCATGTACAAGTCCATGTTACCACTTGCTTGGATGTGCAGGCCTTGTGCTCCTTGCATCCCCCTCTGCATTTTTGACACGACGAATGGTTCATGAAATAAAAGGAATCGACCTTGCTGTTGTACCGGAGGACAGATACTTACAAGGTTATACGGGTGTGCAGGATGTGTACCAGATCCCGTAGCGCCGTCATGCTTTGCTAAAAAATGGATTTGCTTGTTTCAGATGATATCTCCAGAAGAAATAAGAGTTAAAGTCAGAGTTGGATAGGCGTGTAAGCTAAGAGAGTAGTGAAAGGATATCCAAACATCGTCGGAACAGTGCACAAGGGAGTGATGTGTGGATACCTAGTTCGGGCCGGCGTTTGGGCATGATCGCCTAGCTAGAGTGCGGGTCACTTCAGAGCCGTTGAGGGTGATGCGCTGGCGTTGGCTGGCCATGCACGGATGCAGATCTTGAGTGGCAGTGGAGCGCTACGATGCGGTGGACGAGACCGTTGGTGAAGCCCCAGCGGCCTCGGGGGCGGATGCGCGACGATGTGCTCGGTGAAGTAGCCCCGGTGAGCTGGGAGACGGCGTCGGTGAAGCGCACCTGATGCGGTGGAAGTCGGTGTCTATGAGGCACGTCCGTTGCAGCGACCGATGTTGTCGGTGGACCACCCGGTGTGGTGGACGAGGGCGTAGATGAGGTAGCTGCGGTGTGGTGGTGAAGCACGACCGTTGTCTTCGTCGTCGTCGTCCGGCACAGAGGTGGGGAAAGAGATGAGACGAGGGGTGATTCAAACTTTGCTTGGGTTGTCGGCGAATTAGGGATTTGAGCAATCTGGGCGCGGAAGGGGACGGTGGAGAAGGGAGATTTTGCAGGTCTAGAATTGGGGCCGCCAGATATTTCAATCCGAAATGTGGAAGCGCGAACTTATTTTGATGTCGTCCTTTTTGTGGGGGGGAGGGGGGAGGGAGGCGGGGGGTGGGTGGCTGGGTGCTAAGTGTCCGTCCGACACACGCGACCACCACGACACGACCCTTGTCTGCCTGGTGCGCCTACATTTGAGAATGCAAACGAATCTTCTTTCATTTGCAAATGAATCTGTATGTATTACCATGCCCGTGTTTTCCTTGCAATAATTAGTAATTCGAAACGAGATACTATAAATTAATTAATGAGGAGTTATTTGAAAAAAAATCGAAACGGTATCCACGCTAACGTGGATTAGAGTGTGTGCCACATAATTAGTTATTCGAATTACAGTGTGTGTCACATAGCGATCTCCAATTCTAACGTGGATTTCGCATTTCACTGTATCCATGCTACTTTTTAATACAAATTCATATGTATATGATGAACACCATGGTAGTGAGAAAACTTTTGGATGGATTCAAACATATGACCTAGAAAATAGCACAACAAATCGAGTCAATGTCAACTTTTCGAAACCTAGTATGGCACGAATTCGAAATAATTACCAATATGCATGGTCCTCAGTTCAAATCTTACAATGTACACCGAATTGAAACATCGATATTAAGTCTCGTACTATCTACATTCAAACTTTGTTTTTAGACCCCCCCCCCCCCGCACACGCTACATACTTACTGTATCGGTCAATATTCCTCTCCTAATCACCTTAGGAAGCGATCGATTTCCAACACACATCCATTCTTTCTCTCCATGTTTCGATCTCTAACTCTCTCAACTACAGAACCCCCTTTTTCCACTCTGTTACCAAATGTATTTACGTCACACACCCGCCATTGCACCCCATGCCGAGCTCTCTCTCTCCCTCTCCCACTCACCCTCTCGCGCTAAATACATGCATTCCCTATCTAGCCCCCAACCTCTCGTGCGCACGCATGCACGTTGTCTATCTAGGTCACTCCCTCGAGACTGTCTCACTCTTTCTTCTGCACGGTGGGCCTCACTCGCTCAATCTCGCTCTCTTTATCTGAGTCTCATTTAACCTCGTTTTCTTTCACACACAAATGATATATCTCCCTGTTCGGGCCTTGATCAACACACTCTATACTCTCTCACACAGATTTTCTATCTAGGTCAGTCCATCGAAGCCGCCCCCAGTCTTTCGACCTCATGGCGGGCCACGCTCTCTCTCTCTCTATCTCTCTCCCTCTCTCTCTGTCTGTCCCTCTCTGTATGTCTCGATTGACCTCGCTCTTTCTCGGACAAAAACGATATATCACCATGTTTGAGCCCAATTCGACTTATTCACATTGTATACTCTCTCACGCACATTGTCTATCTAGGTCACTCTCTCCAACCCGTCTCACTCTTTCGATCGCACGACAACCCTATGTGATCGATTGACCTTGCTTCCTCCCACGCACAAAATATATCTACACGTGTGTGACTGGATCATCTCTCAAGCTCTATCTTACAGCCCTCACCCTTGCCAAAAGCTCAATCGGACAATATCTCTCCAGAGCATATATATATATGTTCAATGAATGTCGGACCACACTCACTTTGTGTCTCTATCTATATGTCTCTCGATTGACCTCGCTTTCTCACGCCGTATCTTCCACATATTGAAGCTACCTCTCCATCCCTCGCAAAGCTGGAGCTATTTACATTGCGAGGGGCACTCCAACCTTGGATTAATTTGTGTAGGCATTTATTCTGGTCGGTTTAGATTATATTTTCGTAGCATTCGGCCCACAACTACTCCAAACACCGTTGCAACCCCCGCAACTCCCCTAGTTGATTTTCCTCTGGCTCGGTCATCGCTCTCTCACACGTCCTTTCTCGCCTTCAACGTCGCACCATGGTATTATTGCAAAAAACTCTGTTGTTCTCTTTAATTATTATAAATAAGCTACAAAACTACACACCGATAGTCCACTTGGAATGGAACAAGTTTCGACCCACAAATTAAAGTGCTACAAACTACACACCGAGGGGCCCACATGTCATGAAACAAATTTGGACCCATATACAAATTAAAAAATAAAGGATGAGGATCGAACATGCGACCAGGGCCTTCAAGCCCCACGTCAATAGGCAACATACGTAGAACAACAATATTTGTTGTACCTCCCTTTGTTCACATAATGTTTTATATTACCATAGCCTATTTAATGGATAACATGTAATATTATTTTTAGTACTATTCGCCTTCACTTACTGGTGGGTTCCATGTGTGCTCTCTCTCTCTCTCACCTCCCCTTCTGCGTTTAGATGCACGGGCAAACACGAAGAACTCGCAGGCGATGTTGCCGTTGACCATATCTGGACGCGTTCACAAGTTACAGCACCAGTTTCACGTGCTAGCAGCACTAGTCAGTGTGTACGTTCAATGCACGTTAATTTGGAAGTATATTAAGTGCATGCGGATATTAAGTAGGATATTATTTGTGTGTTATTATGTGATTAGCACTATTTTTGGCGTGAAATTAACTCCACGCTAAACGTGTTGAGCGCTTGACATTGTAACAGTCTAGGTCATTGGATGACAAGGAATACATGCGGCTTGATGACGTTTTATATTTAATTTGATACGGCTCTAGCAGAACATTCAATTGATCAAACCATAGATTTCGTTTAGTCTGACTCCGACTTTAAATTATACGACGATCGATCTAAAATAAACGGAGATGATAAACGTTCGGATTTTAAGCATGGCAATCCGAACGTTTTTCATGGCAAATTTAGATTACGCGGCGGTGGCGGGGGCGTCTTGCGATGGCAAGCGGCTCCTCTGCCGTGCTCTGTGTGTCGTCGGGCCACTAACCGACGGCGACGGCGGCGCCTTGCGCCATTGTTGGCGTACTCTTGGACGTTGGCCTTGCTTCAAGGAAGGCCAAAATGTTCTGGACTTTTGAGCGAGTCAACTGGTGGGAGGAGGCGACTGGCGTCGGTGCAAGGAAGCGGTCGACGGCGTCCATCCATGCCGCTAAGGGGGGCACTGGCACCCGCGCGGGGACAGGCATTGTCAACGGCGCGGCGGAGACATTCATGTGCACGGGCACCGGCACAGGGGCGCACGTCAGTGCACGCGCAGGCGCATGCACTGGAAGGTGCACGGGCACTGGAACGGGCGTGCGCATCAGTGCACGCGCAGGCGCATGCGCTGGCAGGTGCACGGGCGCGTGAAAGTGGGCGGGGACCTCGTAGAACCCCATGGCATCAAGCTCGGCGACAATGTGCTTCTCCCAACCCATCAATGCCACGGGGATGGGCGCTGGCGCAGTCGGGGCGACGGGAGCCGGAACGGGAGCGGGGACAGGCGCGGCTTCTTCCCGCAAGGCCAGTTCTAGCTCGTCCCAAAGCGCCTTATGTTCTTGAGACTCCGGATGGGTGTCTTGCTCAGGAAACTGGAAGACTAAGGGCAGACCATCGTGATGCGGCATGGCGTACGTTTAGGTCAGGCTGGTTGGAGGTAGATGACAGGAGAATCGGAGAGGAAGAGAGAAGATTGTAGCGATACCGGGTAGTGCGGGGTTGATTTTAAACTGCGGCGCCGACGACATTAAAAGTGGGAGCAGTTGGACGAAGGTGGGCGGCGGAGCCTGGTCAAAGGGCTCGCCTCCTGGTGAGTCTGCACAGCGGTCTGGTCGCACGCCTCCCTTTCAGCCGGTGCAGCGGTCTGCTCGCACGCCTCCTGTCGACTCACACGCTTGCTCGGACGGCACCTGCCGATGAGAAGCGGGACTCGTGGCGGCACGTAAACGCCCATGGTTTCAATACTGAAAGCATTCGCCTTAACGTGAGAGGTGTTTGTTCCAAAATACCTTGGCTCTTCATTTGTGCAACTTGTCATAAGCAGCTTGTCCCAAATTGAAGAAGAAAATGATGAAGTAATATTTGTGCCATATCACGTGACCATGCTTAGTTTCAAGAATTTATGGTCACTTTTGGATTTTCTGAAATTTAAGATCCAGGATTCGAAACAATATCATAACCTGCATCATGCAATAAATTTTCAAGCCATACATCTGTCCTGTTGTATTTCTTAAGAAAGGATTTGGTCAAACATTTTGCTTAGTTAGACTTCAGACAATTATATATGCAGAGCAAAAGGATAATCCCTCCGCACCAGTGCATTGCCTGATATATTAACTCAAGTACTAGGCACGAACAAACGGGCTCAATTCTGTGCTCATCCTGGTGTAGTAGTAGTAGTACTAGCAATGCAGTTGACGGGTGACCTTGGCGAGCGGCGACTGAGGGAATTGAACCGTGCTCGGCACGGTAGGTAATGTTGTCTAGTTACTAAAGCATCACTCCGTTGTTCATCGGTAGTCATTATGGACCGGGGACATGAGGGGAATTTCCTAGGGCTGGAATTCTGGCCGCCAGATATTTCGACTCGAAACGCGGACGCTCGACTGGTTGGGGTTGCCTAATGTGTGTACCACACATGCCACCAGAAGGAAACAAGCCCGTTTTTATTTATTTTTTTAGGATCAACACGAGCCAAGGTCTGGCTGGTACGCCGTTGGGTCCTACGATTCGAGAATATGAAAGGAACCTTTTAAATTGCCGAACGAATCTATGTGTATTACAATGCCCGTATTTTCCTTGCAAATACTAATCTCAACGTGGTAATTGGTTTATGGCGAGTTGTTGAATTAGAGTGAGTTTGTGATATAGTGATCTCAACGTGGATTTCACATTTCATGGTATCCCTAGTAAGTTTTGCAATGCAAATTCAAATTTAAAAGATGAACAATATGGAGGTGAGAAAAATTTGTATGTATCAAGCATATGACCACACACACACACACACACATAGAGACACCCACACACGAACACAACAACAATCCAATAAGTATAGTGCATCTATTTTTCCAAACCATGCATGTATGACACGAATTAAAAAATACTCCTTCTGTTCCTAAATATTAGTCTTTTAGAGATTTCAACAAGCGACTACATACGGAGCAAAATGAGTGAATCTACACTCTAAAATATGTCTATATACATCCGTATGTGCTAGTCCATTTGAAATCTCTAAAAAGACTAATATTTAGGAACGAAGGGAGTAAAATGTAAGACATGCATGGTCCTCAATTCAATATTTAAAACGAACATGAAACTAAAACATGAATATTCAGTCTAGTACTATAGTACATGCAAATGTTGTGTTTAATTAGGCGGAGCTATGATTGTCGGGGGTCAACCCCCCGACCTTAGATAAAATTGTGAAGCTCTGTTTAGGGTTGTTTAGATTATATTTGTCCCCACCCTCCCAACCACCGATTGGTTGTGCACCCCCACCCCTCCTCCCCGGGAGAATATCATGTGCCCCCATACCTTAGATGCTATATGCCGATACGAGTTCCCTGGAGCTTGTAGATCTGAGATATAGCAGCTCACATGATGTCTTAATATTTTTACAGGAAACATTGATGAGTTTGAGAATTGCACACAATTTGTACAAAAACTACTCAGATGCCCTTGGATCCCATATCCAATGACCTCGAAGCTCGTATCACCGTAGCATCTAAGATGAAGGAGGACATCATATTCTCCTGTATGTAAGAATATCATGTGCTACCACACCTTAGATGCTTCGGTGATACAAGCTCTTCGGAGCCGTTGGATTTGTGACCCAACACCTCCTCGGTGGTTCGAATGGTTTTTTGCAGAAAAGCCCCCAAAGAGTTCAGCCACTGCTTACAAGCACAAAGACTGCTCAGATGCCATTGGATCTCAGATCAAACAACCTCGAAGCTCGTATCACCGTAGCATCCAAGCTGCGAGAGCACCTTATGTTTTCTCGCACGGGAGAATATGAGGTGCTCCCGCACCATAGATTCTATGGTGATACGAGTTCACGGAGATCTAACGGCCCACAGTAGGAGGTTTGAATGTTTTTGCAATATACGGCTGAGAGAGTTTGGGAATTGCGCAGAAAGTACAAGTACTACGCATGCACCATCTGATCACTGATCATACGACCTAGATGCTCATATCACCGTAGCGGGTAATTAAGCTATGGGGAGCACCTAATATGAGCAACGGGGAGCCGTTGGATCCAAGATGCAGCGGCACACATGAGGCCTGAATGTTTTATTTGCAAATAAACCTTTGCATAATTACAAAGACTACTCCCAAGCCATTGGATCTCACTTCCAACGGTGTAAAAACTCGTATCACCATAGCATCCAAGCTGCGGGGTGGATGTGATATTCTATGCCGCTGCCATTTTTGTTCGTAAACTTGCAAAATATGTGTAACTCGTGCCGTTACTTTTCTAACCGCGCAAAGTGTTTGTTCAAAAAAACATCCTACACTGAAATATCGGAACAACACACGGGGGTCCCACTTGTCATTAATCAAATTTGGACCTAAAACTAACAAATCTGAAAGACGAGATTTGAACTGGCAACCTGGACTACAAAGCGTAAGTCGATAGCCTGAAACAACAACGGTTGTTGGCTTTGTCCCATAACTTGATTTTATACAGTATTACGTTGAGTAGAGTAGAGGGAGTGCATCGTCAACACGTGCATGACTGTTGACTCACTTAATGGTGGGTCCCAGGTCTGTTATCTCTCTCTTCTCTCCACCGTCTAACCTTTGCACGGGCACACACGAAGAGCAGCGCTAGCTTGCCGTGGTGTTATTACAACTAAAAAAAAGCTTGGAAAATAGAAGAATCGCCTAGAACAAGAGACATTGTGGCTGGTCGAGACGGAGCTAACCACACCTATCCTCCGTGCCATGTTAGCATATTGAAGCTGTGTGGCTAGTGGGGTGTTTTCGACCGATTGGCTGGGTCCCGAGGTCGAACCATAGGTACTACGTCTGATACAGTACATTTTTACACGCACATTTTTCCTCCGTGCCGAGACATGGCACACCCTACCGCGCGGTTTCGGGGTCCTCCCGGGTGGTGCACGCATATATTGTTCCTGACGTGGGACGCCCTACCGCGCGTTTTCGCCGAAGCAAGTAAATGAGTCGTCAAATCACGAAAGACCACCTTTCCCGCCGAGTACATCAGTGAAGCACGGGGACTAGCTAGTTGGGCTAGTTCGACTGATTAGCTAGGCCGCCGCCACATTTGTTTTTTCACCCTTTTTTATCTACTTGCCGGCAGGTAAATTTAAATATCCACCGCGGCGTTGCTCTGGTGTTTGAGTGCGGCAGGATTTTTAATTTTTTGATTGACGGGAGCAGGCGCGACAGGATTTTTAATTTTTTGATTGATGGGAGCAGGCACGGCAGTAATTAGTCACGATGACTCCGCTTGTAAAACCCACTGCTCCTTGATGTGAGAAGTCGTCGACTGGTGTTTTACCATGGTGAAAACCAAAAGATTCCCCGCTCCTCGGCTGGCTCCCTCCGCCTTCCCATAGATTGCATTGCCTTTTAGCCGTTTCGCCCCTGCATCACCAACGTCGTGCGCCTCGAGAAGCAGAGGGACTTTGGTGGTGTTTAGGCGCCCTCTGCATGGGCATGTCCATGTCTCGGCGCAACATGACCGTTAGATCAAACTCCGATGGTGTAGATCAGTCACTGTAGCACAGAGCCTGTGGGTGTGTTTGGTTGCATTCTCATCTCAATATAGTTGTTTCCTCTTCGTGTGTTTGTGTTAACCTACTAGTGTTGACTCATGCACCCTTCATACACCCTGCCTAACACTATCCATGCTTCATATGGTTCATGTTTTGTGGAGTACTGTAGCACCGTACTCTCCGTGAGCTGTAGACCTAGTTCTGTTAACATTGATCTCACCGTTCATTCTCGACCGGACAGTCAAAAAAGCGGTACTATGTTACTACATTACTGTTCATATAGTTGACATGCGCACAACATCATTTGTTGTCGTCGTATCTTACTACACTAGCAACAAGATTATGTAGTACTGACGTATGAACTACTGCGCATGCCTAGTAGTAGGAGCACTGTGTATGTTCAAGTGGCTGCCGTGTTTCGCACTCCTCCGTCGTAAGAGTGGAAACGCTTGCTGTTATCATTTTTTTCTTCAGAAAAACAGTGGACACGCTCTACCGTGCGGATCCTCCTCCAGCCATGCACTAAATTACTCACTTTCGCCGACGTGTGGGACAGCCAGCATCGGGGTCCACCAGCCATGCACTAAATTACTCACTTTCGCCGACGTGTGGGACAGCCAGCATCGGGGTCCACCAGCCATGCACTAAATTACTCCGTAGTAGAGTGACGGTAGACTACCCCGATCGAAGCGCCGCAGTAATGCCCAATGAGCCGTCAAATCACAAAACCCCCTCCGTTCCAGCAGTAAGTTGGACGGACGAAGCAACCATCATTTCACTCTTCTCTCTCAGCTTCCTCTCTACCCAACTCGCTTCTCCCTCATGTTGTTCCTCATTTCTTCAAGAAAACGCCGACCTGCTTCTGCCATTGTTCTTCTCTCCCAAAGAAGGAAAGGTGAGCGCATCAATGGTGTTGATTCTGGCCAAGGCCCGGTCTTGCAACCCCGAGACTGATCCTATAACTCCCTCTCTTTTCTTCTTTTCGGTTTGTGATTATGGTTTCTTTTCTTTTTTTCTATTTGAAAGTTTCTTGATGGATGCTGGAGCACCGGCCGAAGTGATGTCTATGGCTCTGGCCAAAACCGTCGAGGCTCATGGTATGAAGAAGCGCAAGCACCCCGCCGAGACTATCGCAGACAAGCTCAAAGCCATCGCCCTGTCCAAGCCCCCCTCTCTGGGATCCCTCATTAAGCAAGTCCAGGTAATATCTCTTCTTGACGATCTTTTTCTCCATCTTGATCGTGTTTTTTCATCTAACACGCAGTACTAGTACTGGTAGTACAACTTTCTGGGTGATCTTGCATGTGATTTTTGTGTGCCAAATGACGGTTCTAAATTCCTCTTTGACCAAAACATGCGAGAGGATGACACTGATTTCTTATAGATTACTTTCAACTACTCCCTCTGTCCCAAATTTCTTGTCTTAGATTTGTCTAGATACGGATGTATCTAATACTAAAATGTGACTTGATACATCCGTATCTAGACAAATCTAAGAAAAGAATTTTGGGACGGAGGGAGTACTTTATGGACATCAATGCTACCTTTGAAGAGGGTATATTTGCCTCAGTAAATTGTGTCATGGATATTGCAAGTAATCCCTCTGCTCTCATGCCATTGAAGACATGTTCTAGTGTCTTTGTTCACTCATTTCTGTGCGTATATGTAGTCATATATGGAGTATAATATCCAAAATCATCTTATATTTCTCAATGGAGGTAGTAATAAAATATGGTTTCTGTTTGAATTAGAACCAGGTCCGCAGTGGAGATGAAGTTCTCAAAGTCATGCCGTGTGAACTGGAAGACCTGAGGATGAGTTCTACTGCAAAACTATCCAGCTGTTGTGTCCTTGTCGCCACGTGTCCTGAACTAGTGTTTTCCTGTAGCATTGTTGTCAGGCGTGTTCTCGAGGCTGTACTTGACCACAACAATTTCCTGGCTGTGCCTTCGATTACGAAGGGTGTGGTTCTTGTAAAGCTTCCCAACAAATCTGATGCGGCATGTCTTCATCATCATGTTTATGAGTGGAAATGGTGATGTTGCATGTAGACATCTCTCACGAAGTCCATGGCCTAGTCAGTTATGCGGGGTTCATCCCGTACGTCGGTGGCAAGAAATAGTCTGCAGAGTTTAATTAGTACAACTTTGCTTGTCTGTAGTAAGTACTATTTTTCAGTACTTGATTTGTGTTTGTGAACCCTGTATTGATTATTAGTACCGCCGCTTTTGGTGGGTGGTCAGTCCTAAGAACGGTCTATGTTATTGTCTGTCCACTCAATTCAGTCTGTATACTTTGAAGTATCCAGATCATCTTTTTTGCGAGGACGGTTTATCAATTATGGTTACACTCCAATATCTGTATGCATTGCAGGGTTTATCGCACCCACCAGGATTTCCAGTCCCATGGTTGTTCGGTCCATACGATTTGTCACGACCTTTGGACTGTCCTGCTTGTGGGAGTAGGCGGGGCCCTGATGTCTACTACACAACCTTCTTCTTGTAGACATTGTTGGGCCTCCAAGTGCAGAGGTTTGTAGGACAGTAGAAAATTTACCTCAAGTGGATGACCTAAGGTTTATCAATCTGTGGGAGGCGTAGGATGAAGATGGTCTCTCTCAAACAACCCTGCAACCAAATAACAAAGAGTCTCATGTGTCCCCAACACACCCAATACAATGGTAAATTGTATAGGTGCACTAGTTCGGCGAAGAGATGGTGATACAAGTGCAATATGGATGGTAGATATAGGTTTTTGTAATCTGAAAATATAAAAACAGCAAGGTAGAAAGTGGTAAAAGTGAGCATAAACGGTATTGCAATGCGTTGAAACAAGGCCTAGGGTTCATACTTTCACTAGTGCAAGTTCTCTCAACAATAATAACATAAGTGGATCATATAACTATCCCTCAATCATGCAACAAAGAGTCACTCCAAAGTCACTAATAGTGGAGAACAAACGAAGAGATTATGGTAGGGTACGAAACCACCTCAAAGTTATTCTTTCTGATCGATCTATTCAAGAGTCCGTAGTAAAATAACACGAAGCTATTCTTTCCGTTCAATCTATCATAGAGTTCGTACTAGAATAACACCTTAAGACACAAATCAACCAAAACCCTAATGTCACCTAGATACTCCAATGTAACCTCAAGTATCTGTGGGTATGATTATACGATATGCATCACACAATCTTAGATTCATCTATTCAAACCAACACAAAGTACTCCAAAGAGTACCCCAAAGTTTCTACCGGAGAGTCAAGACGAAAACGTGTGCCAACCCCTATGCATAAGTTCACGAGGTCACGGAACCCGCAAGTTGATCACCAAAACATACATCAAGTGAATCACGTGATATCCCATTGTCACCACAGATAAGCACATGCAAGACATACATCAAGTGTTCTCAAATCCTTAAAGACTCAATCCGATAAGATAACTTCAAAGGGAAAACTCAATCCATTACAAGAGAGCAGAGGGGAAGAAACATCATAAGATCCAACTATAATAGCAAAGCTCGCGATACATCAAGATCGTACCACCTCAAGAACACGAGAGAGAGAGAGAGAGAGAGAGAGATCAAACACATAGCTACTAGTACATACCCTCAGCCCCGAGGGTGAACTACTCCCTCGTCGTCATGGAGACCGCCGGGATGATGAAGATGGCCACCGGTGAGGGTCTCCCCCTCCGGCAGGGTGACGGAACAGGGTCCCGATTGGTTTTTGGTGGCTACAGAGGCTTGCGGCGGCGGAACTCCCGATCTATTCTGTTCCATGATGTTTTTAGGGTATATGGATATACATAGGTGAAAGAAGTCGGCCAGGGGAACCACGAGGGGCCCACGAGGGTGGGGGGCGCGCCTCCCTGCCTCGTGGCTTCCTCGAAGCTCCCCTGACGTCTACTCCAAGTCTCCTGGATTGCTTCCGTTCCAAAAATAACTCTCCCGAAGGTTTCATTCTGTTTGGACTTTGTTTGATATTCCTTGTCTTTGAAACACTGAAATAGGCAAGAAAACAACAATTTGGGCTGGGCCTCCGGTTAATAGGTTCGTCCCAAAAATAATATAAAAGTGTTTAGTAAAGCCCATAAACATCCAAAACAGATAATATAATAGCATGAATACTTCATAAATTATAGATACGTTGGAGACGTAACAGCATCCCCAAGCTTAATTCCTGCTCGTCCTCGAGTAGGTAAACGATAAAAGAAATAATTTATGAAGTGTGAATGCTAGCAGGTGCACAAGTTTGATCAATAATAATTGCTATCACCTTTGCTAGCATTATTATATATCATAACAGTAGCTCAACTCATAAAGCTTCTCATGATCAAGTAACAAGCTATTCACATGTTAAAGCATAGATCATAAACTTTCTTGAAAACTAACAAACCGTGTTATTAGTCATCAAACAATTACAATTCATCTTATTTTCAGGAAGGGTCTATGTCAGAGCTTTAATTCAGCAAACTTCACATACTCAACTATCATTTAGTCTTTCACAATTGCTAACACTCACGTGATATTTATGGGCTCAAAGTTTTAATCAGACACAGAGAAAGATAGGGGCTTATAGATTCGCCTCCCAACCTTTTACCTCAAGGGTAATGTCAACAATAATAGTTCATGATGCCTTACATCCAATTGGATATATATATATATATATCAGGATCTTTCCAACACAATGTGCTTGCCAAAGGATAAAATGTAAAAAGGAAAGGTGAAGATCACCATGACTCTTGCATAAGGTATAAGACAAGAATAAAGGATAGGCCCTTCGCAGAGGGAAGCAGAGGTTGTCATGCGCTTTTATAGTTGGATGCACAAAATCTTAATTCGAAAGAACGTCACTTTATATTGCCACTTGTGATTGGGATCTTTATTATGCAGTCCGTTGCTTTTATTACTTCCACATCACAAGATCGTATAAAGCTTATTTTCTCCACACTAATAGATCATACATATTTAGAGAGCAATTTTTATTGCATGCACCAATGACAACTTACTTGAAGGATCTTACTCAATCCATAGGTAGGTATGGTGGACTCTCATGGCAATACTTGTCTAAGGGATGTTTGGAAGCACAAGTAGTACCTCTACTTGGTGCAAAGAATTTGGTTAGCATGAGGGGGAAAGGCAAGCTCAACATGTTGCATGATCCATGACAATATACTTTATTTCATATATAAGAAAACATATCCCATTACGTTGTCTTCCTTGTCCAACATCAACCTTTTAACATGTCATATTTTAATGAGTGCTCACAATTACAAAAGATGTCCAATATAGTATATTTATATGTGAAATCTCTCTTCCTTCAATATTCTTTCATGAATTGTTCAAGTGACCAATACAATGTTTGCTAACCTTCAATAAATTTACCACCTCTAATTCTTATATGTGAAGTCATTACTCCCCATGGGATAAGTATATGAAACATATATAAATTTCAGATTTATGATATTCAAATCATTCAACTATTTACTCATAGGATATAAGTGAAGCACACGAGTAAATGACAAACTACTCCAAAAAGATACAAGTGAAGATCAATGAGTAGTTAAATAATTATTTAGCTATGTGAAGAATCTCCCATTTAATAATTTCAGATCTTGATATTTTATTCAAACAGCAAGCAAAAAAATGACATTATAAGAATAGCAAACATCACGTGAAGAAGCAAAAACTTAGGATCAACCGATACTAACTGATAGTTGTTGAAGAAGAAAGGTGGGATGCCAACCGGGGCATCCCCAAGCTTAGACGCTTGAGACTTCTTGAAATATTATCTTGGGATGCCTTGGGCATCCCCAAGCTTGAGCTTTTGTGTCTCCTTAATTCCTCTCATATGACGGTCTCCCTAAATCTCAAAAGCTTCATCCACACAAAACTCAACAAGGACTTGTGAGATAAGTTAGTATAAACCAATGCAAAAACCTTATCATACTCTACTGTAGAAAATCACTAAAATTATTATTCAACATTGCATACTAAATGCCTCTTCATATTTAATAGTCCTATCCTCAAATAGAATCATTAAAGAAGCAAACATATGCAAACAATGCAGACATAACAGCAATCTGCCTAAACAGGACAGTCTGTAAAGAATGCAGCAAGATCCATACTTCCCTAGATCCAAAAATTATGAAAGAAAATTCCCACTTTATTAAAATTATCATAGCTTATTGTGCAAAAGGTTTCAACATTTTATCACATTCTGACTTTTCTAGGGAATTTTTGCAACATCGGTAAACTTTCTGTTTTTAAACAGCAACATGTAGACTTGTAAAATAGGTATAGTAAAGGCTATCGATGCCACTTTTATTGAAATAAAAGATGCAAAACATTTTTCTAAATAACAGCAAGCAAATCCTAACAAAATAAATTGACGCTCCAAGAAAAACACATATCATGTGGTGAATAAAAATATAGCTCCAAGTAAAGTTACCGATGAACGAAGACGAAAGAGGGGATGCCATCCGGGGCATCCCCAAGCTTAGGCTCTTGGTTATCCTTGAATTTTACCTTGGGGTGACTTGGGCATCCACAATCTTAGGCTCTTGCCACTCCTTATTCCATAGTACATCGAATCTTTATCCAAAACTTGAAAACTTCACAACACAAAACTTAACAGAAAACTCGTAAGCTCCGTTAGTATAAGAAAATAAATCACCACTTAGGTACTGTTGTGAACTCATTCTTTATTTATATTGGTGTAATATCTACTGTATTACAACTTCTCTATGGTTCATACCCTCCGATACTACTCATAGATTCATCAAAATAAGCAAACAACACGTAGAAAACAGAATCTGTCAAAAACAGAACAGTCTGTAGTAATATGTATCAAACGTATACTTCTGGATCCAAAAATTCTGAAATAAATTCGTGGACCTGAGGAATTTGTCTAGTAACCATCTTCAAAAAGAATCTACTAAATAGCACTCTCCAGTAAAAAGTTTTAGCTAATCTCGTGAGCGCTAACATTTCTGTTTTTTACAACAAGATCATAAAGACTTCAGCCAAGTCTTCCCAAAGGTTCTACTTGGCACAAACACTAATTAAAACATAAAACCACATCTAAACTGAGGCTAGATAGATTATTTATTACTAAACAGGAACAAAAAGCAAGAATCAAAAATAAGGTTGGGTTGCCTCCCAACAAGCGCTAACGTTTAACGCCCCTAGCTAGGCATGATGATTTCAATGATGCTCACATAAAAGATAAGAATTGAAACATAAAGAGAGCGTCATGAAGAATATGAGTAGCACATTTAAGTCTAACCCACTTCCTATGCATAGGGATTTTGTGAGCAAACAACTTATGGGAACAATAATCAACTAGCATAGGAAGGCAAAACAAGCATAACTTCAAAACTTTAAGCACATAGAGAGGAAACTTGATATTATTGAAATATGTAGAAGCATATGATCCTCTCTCATAATAATTTTCAGTAGCATCATGAATGAATTCAACAATATAACCAGCACATAAAGCATTCTTTTCATGATCTACTTGCATAGAAATTTTATTACTCTCCACATAAGCAAATTTGTTCTCATGAATAGTAGTGGGAGCAAACTCAACAAAACAACTATCATGTAAAGCATAACCCAATTGAAAATTAAAATCATGATGACAATTTTCATGGTTATCTTTATTCTTTATAGCATATGTGTCATCACAATAATCATCATAAATAGGAGGCATGCTTTCATCATAATAAATTTGCTCATCAAAACATGGGGGACTAAACATATCATCTTCATCAAACATAGCATCCCCAAGCTTGTGGCTTTGCATATCATTAGCATGGGTATTCAAAGAATTCATACTAACAACATTGCAATCATGCTCATCATTCACATATTTTATTCCAAGCATTCTATGTAATTCTTCTTCTAGTACTTGAGCACAATTTTCCTTCCCATCATTTTCACGAAAGACATTAAAAAGATGAAGCATATGAGGCAACCTTAATTCCATTTTTTGTAGTTTTCTTTTATAGACTAAACGAGTGATAAAACAAGAAACTAAAAGATTCGATTGCAAGATCTAAAGATATACCTTCAAGCACTAACCTCCCCGGCAACGGCGCCAGAAACTGCTTGATGTCTACTACACAACCTTCTTCTTGTAGACGTTGTTGGGCCTCCAAGTGCAGAGGTTTCTAGGACAGTAGCAAATTTCCCTCAAGTGGATGACCTAAGGTTTATCAATCCGTGGGAGGCGTAGGATGAAGATGGTCTGTCTCAAACAACCCTGCAACCAAATAATAAAGAGTCTCTTGTGTCCCAACACACCCAATACAATGGTAAATTGTATAGGTGCACTAGTTCGGCGAAGAGATGGTGATACAAGTGCAATATGGATGGTAGATATAGGTTTTCGTATTCTGAAAATATAAAGACAGCATGGTAGCAAGTGGTAAAGTGAGCATAAACGGTATTGCAATGCATTGAAACAAGGCCTAGGGTTCATACTTTCACTAGTGTAAGTTCTCTCAACAATAATAACATAACTGGATCATATAACTATCCCTCAATCATGCAACAAAGAGTCACTCCAAAGTCACTAATAGCGAAGAACAAACGCATAGATTATGGTAGGGTACGAAACCACCTCAAAGTTATTCTTTCTGATCGATCTATACAAGAGTCCGTAGTAAAATAACACGAAGCTATTCATTCCGTTCAATCTATCATAGAGTTCGTACTAGAATAACACCTTAAGACACAAATCAACCAAAACCCTAATGTCACCTAGATACTCCAATGTGACCTCAAGTATCCGTGGGTATGATTATGCGATATGCATCACACAATCTCAAATTCATCTATTCAAACCAACACAATGTACTTCAAAGAGTGCCCCAAAGTTTCTACCAGAGAGTTAAGACGAAAATGTGTGCCAACCCCTATGCATAAGTTCACGAGGTCACGGAACCCGCAAGTTGATCACCAAAACATACATCAAGTGAATCACGTGATATCCCATTGTCACGACAGATAAGCACATGAAAGACATACATCAAGTGTTCTCAAATCCTTAAAGACTCAATCCGATAAGATAACTTCAAAGGGAAAACTCAATCCATTACAAGAGAGTAGAGGGGAAGAAACATCATAATATCCAACTATCATAGCAAAGCTCGCGATACATCAAGATCGTACCACCTCAAGAACACGAGAGAGAGAGAGATCAAACACATAGCTACTGGTACATACCCTTAGCCCCGAGGGTGAACTACTCCCTCGTCGTCATGGAGACCGCCGGGATGATGAAGATGGCCACCGGTGAGGGTCTCCCCCTCTGGCAGGGTGCCTGAACAGGGTCCCGATTGGTTTTTGGTGGCTACAGAGGCTTGCGGCGGCGGAACTCCCGATCTATTCTGTTCCATGATGTTTTTAGGGTATATGGATATATATAGGTGAAAGAAGTCGGTCAGGGGAGCCACGAGGGGCCCACAAGGGTGGGGGCGCGCCTCCCTACCTCGTGGCTTCCTCGAAGCTTCCCTGACGTCTACTCCAAGTCTCCTGGATTGCTTCCGTTCCAAAAATAACTCTCCCGAAGGTTTCATTCCGTTTGGACTCCGTTTGATATTACTTGTCTTCGAAACATTGAAATAGGCAAGAAAACAGCAATTTGGGCTGGGCCTCCGGTTAATAGGTTAGTCCCAAAAATAATATAGAAGTGTTTAGTAAAGCCCATAAACATCCGAAACAGATAATATAATAGCATGAATACTTCATAAATTATAGATACGTTGGAGACATATCAGCCCCTGCATGCCACCCGTAGTTGGACGATCAATCTTCTGTTTAGTACTTCAACATAGTGATTTCCTGGTAAGGATTCACTCGTGTCACATCAAGTAAATCTTATTGATTTACTGTCTAAATCTTATTGATTTAATGTCATGTTTTCTTTCTTTTCCTGCAATTTTACGATGTAGGTTTTGCCATGTGACATTCATCACAGAATAAACCGTTTGGTTTGCTCTACGATGGCTATTTTTGCAGGTTTCACTTCTTATGTCGTGTCAGTAACGAAGGCACTGTCCATCACTTATATTACTGGAAAAAATTGGATCAGTCTGTTGTCTGAGTACAAGCTGAATCCCTATGATGAACTGCAGTTTGGTTTAACAAAAACGCCACAATTAGTCCTTCTCGCGTTTAAGAGAAATGAAGAAAAAAACTGGATCACGGTCACGAAGCCTAGTCAAGTTAGAAAGCTGATCATAGCAGACCAGACACGATCGCCGCTGTCTCGCACATCGGTACCACCTTCAGCAACGGATTCAGCACCAGCAGTTGCTCTAGCACTGACAGCGGCAGCAGCTCAGTCTGATCCAGCTGAGGATTGGGCACCGACCATGTCAGCGGATCAGGCTAATCTACCGGAGGATCCGGCATCGACACCGGAACCTGCTCCGACACCGGCACCAGCTCTACAAGGAGCACCATCTCCGGCAGCAGCGGCGGCTTCGGCACCTGCACCAACACTTGCACTTGCATCTGCTTCGGCCTGTGCAGCGGCAACCGAACGAGCAGTTGCACCGGCAACAGACTGGGCTGCAGTTCGCACTTCATATACCAAAGTCCTTACAAAAACCGACATGTCCACCTTCTTGGTAAGCATTGGCCGCCCAAGTGTTTCGTTCTTTTTTCTTTCCATGTTGTTTCGCATGATTCACTGTGTTGATCTAACTGTTTGGGTATTTCTTCTTGTTTGCAAACAGATAATTCCTAGAGCAACGAGGGAGTCGTTCAACAATCTGGGCGACAGCGGCCAAGTTTCTCTTACCATGTGCAGCCTTGGTGTGAATGAACCTGCTCAATATACCGTAAGTACAAAGGATGGTCGCATGATGACTGATGCTAAAGGATGGTCAAGGTTCAAATCTAAATCATATCTTGCGGTAGGGGATGATCTCAAAATCGAACTTTCTCGGCAAGGAGAGCTGGTCCAAATCAACTTTGAAATTCTGCAGTAGCAGCACGCAACTGCCGAACTGATCTATCCTCCGAGAGATTTCGATGTAATAATCTGTCAAGGTGAAACAAGTGTCCAGTGCGTATAAGTAATACGAAAGTATTATTTATCACATGGTATATCGTTGATAGAATTGCAACTCTCATTGCTGGTTAGGAACTGTCGTTCGATTTAATTCCAACAGCTGCCGTGCTTTATTCAATTTTGTGTATTCGCCTTGCAAAAGCATCTAAAACCAGCGCCGTACCGATCGCTTGTAATATGAAAATCGCTGAGGTAGAACACATGGGCCCCCAAACATGCAGGGTGGGCCTGCGGCCTAAAGTACAGAACCGTGAGCCTGTCTGCGTATTATATTCTCAGTTGAACCCCCATAATGCTTGTGCGTTGCATGTAACATCAAGATGCATTTGTATGAGTATTTTATCTTGTGAGAGAAAAGGATGAACGAGGGAAGGCCTTATTTGCAAATGTGGAGAGGTGTGTTGGTACCTTTTTGCAAAATTGCCATCGTTTCCTTCCTATCCGTCAAATATAAATCGGACGGCCTATATTGCAGGATGGCAAGCACACCATCATCACCAACTCATCTATACTGTGTTAAAAACAACTCTGTTTTTTATAATTATATATGTTATATATATTCCCCTTGATTTTTCTTATGCATAAAGTTGTGATATAAAAGATTTGTATATTTCTTTACAGAGGGAGTATCTCTCTGTCAAAAATATTTTTTTGTGTAACTAGTTACTCATGTCTTTCTACTTCCTTTCGCTGATATGTGGGGCATCCGGCAACGGGGTCCACGTGTCATATGCACAAATTAGAGTGCACAACTGCACGGTAGACACACCCCGGTCGTAGCGCCGCAGTAATGCCCAATGAGCCATCAAATCACAACCCCCCTTTCCAGCTTTAGAAGTAAGTTGGACGGACGAAGCAGCAGTATTTCACTAGGCCTGAATCCCATTCTCCCTCGTCTTCTTGTTCAGAGAAAAACCCCTCTCGGCGATTGCATAGGGTTTTCTCGTGGAGAACCAGGTACGAACTCTTCATCCATCCCCGATAAATCTAGTCCCTTGATCGCGGGTAATCCTAGGATGGCAGCCGCCGCCGTTGATGCATTTTTCTTCCTACTGAATCTAGTGTGTTTCATTTGCAGTGCCCAAAGTGCGAGGACCCTACAGGTTTCTGCGCCCTCGGCAAGACGCCACACTTGTTCCTTCTCATCCTAACACAGGATTTTAAAACACGCAAAGTATTTTCCTAGAGTCCTCTTTTCTATCCGGGAGGGTGGGGTTTTCTTTGAACATGCTGTCGACTAATTTGGAAATTTAGATTGCTATATTTGGATAAAAGGTACTACCAGTACGATGGTCAACACTGACGTGAAGGAGGAAGTTATTTCTAGATTTGGATAGGGAATACATTGTGTTCTCATATTATTTTTCCTGCAGTGCATTATTTGCTCTGCCAGAACACATGTACTCAAGATGCTCGGCCTTGCCATAACTGAATACACCAGTTTAATGGTCACAGTGAAGACAAGCCATGGATATAAGTTCCGAGTTGGGTTCATGAACCAAGAAGATCGCTGTTTTTTTTGGCCGAACTTGGATAAACTTTCTCAAGTGTTACGGACTGAAAGTTGGCACACGAATGTTGATGGAAATAGTAGAACCTGGTCTCATCTTCACTGCGATCTTCCACGCCGACGCCGTTCCAATTGTTCATCCATGTTAGTTTTGTATCTGGTTCTTGCTTGTTGCCTCGATTACTTCTTAATCCACCTATTCTGTCTAACTAATCACAATTTAACTTTAGAAGTAGCAACCAATCTCTCACGAAGATGCTACTTCTAACAAATATTTTCTTATAATTGGTGGCGCGTGTAGGCTTTTTCAGAGTTAAGCAGGCTGCTCGTTTGTTATTCTGTAACAACTCGGCTGTTACTGATGGCACTGAAGTTGACTGGGATGACATCCACAAGTTCCTACACTTTATTGATCGTCTTGAGGTCCTTGTGGGGCGTTTCAATGGTGGAAGGCCACGTGGGATATGTGTGCTACTGCTGCACTCGTTGAACAGGTCCAACTGTGTCGAGAAACTTATGGTATGAGCTGTTTTCTGTTATATATGTTGTTCATAAACTATTGCTTATACATAGTTTTACAGTTGTGATCTTCTTGAAACAGAAACTGCCTAGTTCTATTGTTCCTATACAGATGCCTGACCATGGTCGGGTCAGACTTGCGCTTGGTCACAACATGATGTTTATGTCGACCTACTCCATTCCCCTTGGAGGTGAAAAGATACTTATTCATGGGTGGTCTCAAATAATGAAGGCTCGTCCATCTTGGAGAATAGGACAGAAGATTATGTTCCTGCTTTTCCATGGCTCTAAAGCGAATATCCTGTTTATTGACCACATTGCGAGATGAAGCCGCTTTCAGAAGGTTGTGGATGCGCGGGGTGGCGCCTGGGCCTTGTCCTGGGGCTTGGCGGCCTCACCCTTGGTTAACTGTAGGCAAAGTAGCACTGTTCGAGGCATGCTTTGTACGGTTGAACCTGTATAAGTACTCATACTGCTTTCAGCTATGGTTGTTAAGTGCCCCTGCTGGTTTCAATTAAGGTTGTTAAGTACTCCTGCTGCTTTTATAGTCTGTCGTGTTTCTTCAGTCCTGTCTTCCTCCAGCCGCCAAAACCAAACCAGCGCCGGCGGGGCCGCCTACTTCCGCCTCCCACGGCTGGCTGCGCCCCAGCGCACGCATCGCCGCCCCACCATCTCCTAAATCGTTAACACCAACGTCCGAGGCCTCGCCGTCGTCCTCCGCGCGCTTTGGTGCGCTCGCTGCCCTCTCGCGTTGTCAACATGGTCAACAAACAACAGGAATCGGCAGAAGTACGTGGAGAGGATGACAGTAGGGGCCCACCATGTTAGCGTATGGAAAAAGAAAATGCTTCCTCCTAGTGTTTTCCTGACATCTGGGACCCACGACAATGTGAGCGTATACAGTCAATGTTGGAAATATGCCCTAGAGGCAATAATAAATTGGTTATTATTATATTTCCTTGTTCATGATAATTGTCTATTGTTCATGCTATAATTGTGTTATCCGGAAATCGTAATAAATGTGTGAATACATAGACCACAGCATGTCCCTAGTGAGCCTCTAGTTGACTAGCTCGTTGATCAAAAGATAGTCATGGTTTCCTGACTATGGACATTGGATGTCATTGATAACGGGATCACATCATTAGGAGAATGATGTGATGGACAAGACCCAATCCTAAGCATAGCACAAAGATCGTGTAGTTCGTTTGCTAGAGCTTTTCCAAATGTCAAGTATCATTTCCTTAGACCATGAGATTGTGCAACTCCCGCATACCATAGGAGTGCTTTGGGTGTGCCAAACGTCACAACGTAACTGGGTGGCTATAAAGGTGCACTACGGGTATCTCCGAAAGTGTCTGTTGGGTTGGCACGAATCGAGACTGGGATTTCTCACTCCGTATGACAGAGAGGTATCTCTGGGCCCACTCGGTAATGCATCATCATAATGAGCTCAATGTGACCAAGTGTTTGGTCACGGGATCATGCATTACGGTACGAGTAAAGTGACTTGCCGGTAACGAGATTGAACAAGGTATTGGGATACCGACGATCGAATCTCGGGCAAGTAACGTACCGATTGACAAAGGGAATTGTATACGGGGTTGATTGAATCCTCGACATCGTGGTTCATCCGATGAGATCATCGTGGAACATGTGGGAGCCAACATGGGTGTCCAGATCCCGCTGTTCGTTATTGGCCGGAGAGTCGTCTCGGTCATGTCTGCGTGTCTCCCGAACCCGTAGGGTCTACACACTTAAGGTTCGGTGACTCTAGGATTCTGGAGATACTAGTATGCGGTAACCCAAAAGTTGTTCGGAGTCCCGGATGAGATCCCGGACGTCACGAGGAGTTCCGGAATGGTCCGGCGGTGAAGAATTATATATAGGAAGTCCAGTTTCGGCCACCGGGAAAGTTTCGGGGGTCACCGGTATTGTACCGGGACCACCGGAAGGGTCCCGGGGGTCCACCGGGTGGGGCCACCTATCCCGGTGGGCCCCATGGGCTGAAGTGGGGAAGGGAACGAGCCCCTGGTGGGCTGGTGCGCCCCCCTTGGGCCTCCCCTGCGCCTAGGGTTGGAAACCCTAGGGGTGGGGGGGGGGCGCCCCACTTGACTTGGGGGGCAAGTCCCCCCCCCCTTGGCCGCCGCCCCCCCTTGAGATGGGATCTCAGGGGGCCGGCGCCCCCCCTGGACCCCTATATATAGAGGGGGGGAGGGAGGGCAGCCGACCCCAAGCCCCTGGCGCCTCCCTCTCCCTCCCGTGACACCTCTCCCTCTCGCTGAGCTTGGCGAAGCCCTGCCGAGATCCCCGCTACTTCCACCACCATGCCGTCGTGCTGCTGGATCTCCATCAACCTCTCCTTTCCCCTTGCTGGATCAAGAAGGAGGAGACGTCTTCCCCAACCATACGTGTGTTGAACGCGGAGGTGCCGTCCGTTCGGCGCTCGGTCATCGGTGATTTGGATCACGGCGAGTACGACTCCATCAACCCCGTTCACTTGAACGCTTCCGCTCGCGATTTACAAGGGTATGTAGATGCACTCCTCTCTCTCGTTGCTAGATGACTCCATAGATTGATCTTGGTGATGCGTAGAAATTTTTTAATTTCTGCTACGATCCCCAACAGTGGTATCAGAGCTAGGTCTATGCGTAGTTTCTATGCATGAGTAGAACACAAACTTGTTGTGGGCGTAGATGTTGTCAATTTTCTTGCCACTACTAGTCTTATCTTGATTCGGCGGCATCGTGGGATGAAGCGGCCTGGACCGACCTTACACGTACGCTTACGTGAGACAGGTTCCACCGACTGACATGCACTAGTTGCATAAGGTGGCTAGCGGGTGTCTGTCTCTCCCACTTTATTCGGATCGGATTCGATGAAAAGGGTCCTTATGAAGGGTAAATAGAAATTGGCATATCACGTTGTGGTTTTACGTAGGTAAGAAACGTTCTTGCTAGAAACCTATAGAAGCCACGTAAAAACATGCAACAACAATTAGAGGACATCTAACTTGTTTTTGCAGCATATGCCTTGTGATGTGATATGGCCAAAAGGATGTGATGAATGAGATATATGTGATGTATGAGATTGATCATGTTCTTGTAATAGGAATCACGACTTGCATGTCGATGAGTATGACAACCGGCAGGAGCCATAGGAGTTGTCTTTATTTTTGTATGACCTGCGAGTCATTGAATAACGCCATGTAAATTACTTTACTTTATTGCTAAACACGTTAGCCATAGAAGTAGAAGTAATCATTGGCGTGACAACTTCATGAAGACACGATGATGGAGATCATGGTGTCATGCCGGTGATGAAGATGATCATGGCGCCCCGAAGATGGAGATCAAAAGGAGCAAAATGATATTGGTCATATCATGTCACTATTTGATTGCATGTGATGTTTATCATGTTTTACATCTTATTTGCTTAGAACGACGGTAGCTTAAATAAGATGATCCCTCGCAATTATTTAAAGAAAGTGTTCCCCCTAACTGTGCACCGTTGTAAAGCTTCGTTGTTTCGAAGCACCACGGGATGATCGGGTGTGATAGATTCTAATGTTCGAATACAACGGGTGTAAGCCAGATTTACACACGCAATACACTTAGGTTGACTTGACGAGCCTAGCATGTACAGACATCGCCTCGGAACACGGAAGACCGAAAGGTCGAGCATGAGTCGTATAGAAGATACGATCAACATGAAGATGTTCACCAATGTTGAGTAGTCCCTCTCACGTGATGATCGGACACGGCCTAGTTGACTCGGATCATGTTTCACTTAGAAGACTAGAGGGATGTCTATCTGAGTGGGAGTTCATTGAATAATTTGATTAGATGAACTTAATTATCATGAACTTAGTCTAAAATCTTTACAATATGTCTTGTAGATCAAATGGCCCACGTTGCCCTCAACTTCAACATGTTCCTAGAGAAAACCAAGCTGAAAGATGATGGCAGGAACTATACGGACTGGGTCCGGAACCTGAGGATCATCCTCATAGCTGCCAAGAAAGATTATGTCCTAGAAGCACCGCTATGTGACGCACCCATCCCAGAGAACCAAGACGTTATGAACGCTTGGCAGCAGCGTGCTGATGATTACTCCCTTGTTCAGTGCGGCATGCTTTACAGCTTAGAACCGGGGCTCCAAAAGCGTTTTGAGCAACACGGAGCATATGAGATGTTCGAAGAGATGAAAATGGTTTTCCAAGCTCATGCCCGGGTCGAGAGATATGAAGTCTCCGACAAGTTCATCAGTTGTAAGATGCAGGAAAATAGTTCTGTCAGTGAGCACATACTCAAAATGTCTGGGTTACACAACCGCTTGACTCAGCTGGGAGTTAATCTCCCGGATGACGCGGTCATTGACAGAATCCTTCAGTCGCTTCCACCGAGCTACAAGAGCTTTGTGATGAACTTTAATATGCAGGGGATGGAAAAGACCATTCCTGAGGTATATTCAATGCCGAAATTAGCGGAGGTGGAGATCAAAAAGGAACATCAAGTGTTGATGGTGAATAAAACCACTAAGTTCAAGAAAGGCAAGGGTAAGAAGAACTTCAAGAAGGACGGCAAGGGAGTTGCCGCGCCCGGTAAGCCAGTTGCCGGGAAGAAGCCAAAGAATGGACCCAAGCCTGAGACTGAGTGCTTTTATTGCAAGGGAAGTGGTCACTGGAAGCAGAACTGCCCCAAGTACTTAGCGGACAAGAAGGCCGGCAACACCAAAGGTATATGTGATATACATGTTATTGATGTGTACCTTACCAGCACTCGTAGTAGCTCCTGGGTATTTGATACCGGTGCGGTTGCTCATATTTGTAACTCAAAGCAGGAGCTGCGGAATAAACGGAGACTGGCAAAGGACGAGGTGACGATGCGCGTCGGGAATGGTTCCAAGGTCGATGTGATCGCCGTCGGCACGCTACCTCTACATTTACCTACGGGATTAGTTTTAAACCTCAACAATTGTTATTTAGTGCCAGCTTTGAGCATGAACATTGTATCAGGATCTCGTTTAATTCGAGATGGCTACTCATTTAAATCCGAGAATAATGGTTGTTCTATTTATATGAGAGATGTGTTTTATGGTCATGCCCCGCTGGTTAATGGTTTATTCTTAATGAATCTCGAACGTAGTGTTACACATATTCATAGTTTGAATACACAAAGATGTAAGGTTGATAATGATAGTCCCACATACTTGTGGCACTGCCGTCTTGGTCACATTGGTGTCAAGCGCATGAAGAAGCTCCATGCTGATGGACTTTTAGAGTCTCTTGATTACGAATCATTTGACACGTGCGAACCATGCCTCATGGGTAAGATGACCAAGACTCCGTTCCCCGGAACAATGGAGCGAGCAACCAACTTATTGGAAATCATACATACTGATGTGTGCGGTCCAATGAGTGTTGAGGCTCGCGGTGGCTATCGTTATGTTCTCACTCTCACTGATGACTTGAGTAGATATGGGTATGTCTACCTAATGAAACACAAGTCTGAGACCTTTCAAAAGGTCAAGGAATTTCAGAGTGAGGTTGAGAATCAACATGACAGGAAAATAAAATTCTTACGATCAGATCGTGGAGGGGAATATTTGAGTCACGAATTTGGCACACACTTAAGGAAATGTGGAATAGTTTCACAACTCACGCCGCCTGGAACACCTCAGCGAAATGGTGTGTCCGAACGTCGTAATCACTCCGTATGACAGAGAGGTATCTCTGGGCCCACTCGGTAATGCATCATCATAATGAGCTCAATGTGACCAAGTGTTTGGTCACGGGATCATGCATTACGGTACGAGTAAAGTGACTTGCCGGTAACGAGATTGAACAAGGTATTGGGATACCGACGATCGAATCTCGGGCAAGTAACGTACCGATTGACAAAGGGAATTGTATACGGGGTTGATTGAATCCTCGACATCGTGGTTCATCCGATGAGATCATCGTGGAACATGTGGGAGCCAACATGGGTGTCCAGATCCCGCTGTTCGTTATTGGCCGGAGAGTCGTCTCGGTCATGTCTGCGTGTCTCCCGAACCCGTAGGGTCTACACACTTAAGGTTCGGTGACTCTAGGATTCTGGAGATACTAGTATGCGGTAACCCAAAAGTTGTTCGGAGTCCCGGATGAGATCCCGGACGTCACGAGGAGTTCCGGAATGGTCCGGCGGTGAAGAATTATATATAGGAAGTCCAGTTTCGGCCACCGGGAAAGTTTCGGGGGTCACCGGTATTGTACCGGGACCACCGGAAGGGTCCCGGGGGTCCACCGGGTGGGGCCACCTATCCCGGTGGGCCCCATGGGCTGAAGTGGGGAAGGGAACGAGCCCCTGGTGGGCTGGTGCGCCCCCCTTGGGCCTCCCCTGCGCCTAGGGTTGGAAACCCTAGGGGTGGGGGGGGCGCCCCACTTGACTTGGGGGGCAAGTCCCCCCCCCCTTGGCCGCCGCCCCCCCTTGAGATGGGATCTCAGGGGGCCGGCGCCCCCCCTGGACCCCTATATATAGAGGGGGGGAGGGAGGGCAGCCGACCCCAAGCCCCTGGCGCCTCCCTCTCCCTCCCGTGACACCTCTCCCTCTCGCTGAGCTTGGCGAAGCCCTGCCGAGATCCCCGCTACTTCCACCACCATGCCGTCGTGCTGCTGGATCTCCATCAACCTCTCCTTTCCCCTTGCTGGATCAAGAAGGAGGAGACGTCTTCCCCAACCATACGTGTGTTGAACGCGGAGGTGCCGTCCGTTCGGCGCTCGGTCATCGGTGATTTGGATCACGGCGAGTACGACTCCATCAACCCCGTTCACTTGAACGCTTCCGCTCGCGATTTACAAGGGTATGTAGATGCACTCCTCTCTCTCGTTGCTAGATGACTCCATAGATTGATCTTGGTGATGCGTAGAAATTTTTTAATTTCTGCTACGATCCCCAACAGTGGTATCAGAGCTAGGTCTATGCGTAGTTTCTATGCATGAGTAGAACACAAACTTGTTGTGGGCGTAGATGTTGTCAATTTTCTTGCCACTACTAGTCTTATCTTGATTCGGCGGCATCGTGGGATGAAGCGGCCTGGACCGACCTTACACGTACGCTTACGTGAGACAGGTTCCACCGACTGACATGCACTAGTTGCATAAGGTGGCTAGCGGGTGTCTGTCTCTCCCACTTTATTCGGATCGGATTCGATGAAAAGGGTCCTTATGAAGGGTAAATAGAAATTGGCATATCACGTTGTGGTTTTACGTAGGTAAGAAACGTTCTTGCTAGAAACCTATAGAAGCCACGTAAAAACATGCAACAACAATTAGAGGACATCTAACTTGTTTTTGCAGCATATGCCTTGTGATGTGATATGGCCAAAAGGATGTGATGAATGAGATATATGTGATGTATGAGATTGATCATGTTCTTGTAATAGGAATCACGACTTGCATGTCGATGAGTATGACAACCGGCAGGAGCCATAGGAGTTGTCTTTATTTTTGTATGACCTGCGAGTCATTGAATAACGCCATGTAAATTACTTTACTTTATTGCTAAACACGTTAGCCATAGAAGTAGAAGTAATCATTGGCGTGACAACTTCATGAAGACACGATGATGGAGATCATGGTGTCATGCCGGTGATGAAGATGATCATGGCGCCCCGAAGATGGAGATCAAAAGGAGCAAAATGATATTGGTCATATCATGTCACTATTTGATTGCATGTGATGTTTATCATGTTTTACATCTTATTTGCTTAGAACGACGGTAGCTTAAATAAGATGATCCCTCGCAATTATTTAAAGAAAGTGTTCCCCCTAACTGTGCACCGTTGTAAAGCTTCGTTGTTTCGAAGCACCACGGGATGATCGGGTGTGATAGATTCTAATGTTCGAATACAACGGGTGTAAGCCAGATTTACACACGCAATACACTTAGGTTGACTTGACGAGCCTAGCATGTACAGACATCGCCTCGGAACACGGAAGACCGAAAGGTCGAGCATGAGTCGTATAGAAGATACGATCAACATGAAGATGTTCACCAATGTTGAGTAGTCCCTCTCACGTGATGATCGGACACGGCCTAGTTGACTCGGATCATGTTTCACTTAGAAGACTAGAGGGATGTCTATCTGAGTGGGAGTTCATTGAATAATTTGATTAGATGAACTTAATTATCATGAACTTAGTCTAAAATCTTTACAATATGTCTTGTAGATCAAATGGCCCACGTTGCCCTCAACTTCAACATGTTCCTAGAGAAAACCAAGCTGAAAGATGATGGCAGGAACTATACGGACTGGGTCCGGAACCTGAGGATCATCCTCATAGCTGCCAAGAAAGATTATGTCCTAGAAGCACCGCTATGTGACGCACCCATCCCAGAGAACCAAGACGTTATGAACGCTTGGCAGCAGCGTGCTGATGATTACTCCCTTGTTCAGTGCGGCATGCTTTACAGCTTAGAACCGGGGCTCCAAAAGCGTTTTGAGCAACACGGAGCATATGAGATGTTCGAAGAGATGAAAATGGTTTTCCAAGCTCATGCCCGGGTCGAGAGATATGAAGTCTCCGACAAGTTCATCAGTTGTAAGATGCAGGAAAATAGTTCTGTCAGTGAGCACATACTCAAAATGTCTGGGTTACACAACCGCTTGACTCAGCTGGGAGTTAATCTCCCGGATGACGCGGTCATTGACAGAATCCTTCAGTCGCTTCCACCGAGCTACAAGAGCTTTGTGATGAACTTTAATATGCAGGGGATGGAAAAGACCATTCCTGAGGTATATTCAGTGCCGAAATTAGCGGAGGTGGAGATCAAAAAGGAACATCAAGTGTTGATGGTGAATAAAACCACTAAGTTCAAGAAAGGCAAGGGTAAGAAGAACTTCAAGAAGGACGGCAAGGGAGTTGCCGCGCCCGGTAAGCCAGTTGCCGGGAAGAAGCCAAAGAATGGACCCAAGCCTGAGACTGAGTGCTTTTATTGCAAGGGAAGTGGTCACTGGAAGCAGAACTGCCCCAAGTACTTAGCGGACAAGAAGGCCGGCAACACCAAAGGTATATGTGATATACATGTTATTGATGTGTACCTTACCAGCACTCGTAGTAGCTCCTGGGTATTTGATACCGGTGCGGTTGCTCATATTTGTAACTCAAAGCAGGAGCTGCGGAATAAACGGAGACTGGCAAAGGACGAGGTGACGATGCGCGTCGGGAATGGTTCCAAGGTCGATGTGATCGCCGTCGGCACGCTACCTCTACATTTACCTACGGGATTAGTTTTAAACCTCAACAATTGTTATTTAGTGCCAGCTTTGAGCATGAACATTGTATCAGGATCTCGTTTAATTCGAGATGGCTACTCATTTAAATCCGAGAATAATGGTTGTTCTATTTATATGAGAGATGTGTTTTATGGTCATGCCCCGCTGGTTAATGGTTTATTCTTAATGAATCTCGAACGTAGTGTTACACATATTCATAGTTTGAATACACAAAGATGTAAGGTTGATAATGATAGTCCCACATACTTGTGGCACTGCCGTCTTGGTCACATTGGTGTCAAGCGCATGAAGAAGCTCCATGCTGATGGACTTTTAGAGTCTCTTGATTACGAATCATTTGACACGTGCGAACCATGCCTCATGGGTAAGATGACCAAGACTCCGTTCCCCGGAACAATGGAGCGAGCAACCAACTTATTGGAAATCATACATACTGATGTGTGCGGTCCAATGAGTGTTGAGGCTCGCGGTGGCTATCGTTATGTTCTCACTCTCACTGATGACTTGAGTAGATATGGGTATGTCTACCTAATGAAACACAAGTCTGAGACCTTTCAAAAGGTCAAGGAATTTCAGAGTGAGGTTGAGAATCAACATGACAGGAAAATAAAATTCTTACGATCAGATCGTGGAGGGGAATATTTGAGTCACGAATTTGGCACACACTTAAGGAAATGTGGAATAGTTTCACAACTCACGCCGCCTGGAACACCTCAGCGAAATGGTGTGTCCGAACGTCGTAATCGCACTCTATTGGATATGGTGCGATCTATGATGTCTCTTACCGATCTACCGCTCTCATTTTGGGGCTATGCTTTAGAGACTGCCGCATTCACTTTAAATAGGGCTCCGTCGAAATCCGTTGAGACGACACCGTATGAATTATGGTTTGGGAAGAAACCTAAGCTATCGTTTCTAAAAGTTTCGGGATGCGATGCTTATGTCAAGAAACTTCAACCAGAAAAGCTCGAACCCAAGTCGGAAAAATGCGTCTTCATAGGATACCCTAAGGAAACCATTGAGTATACCTTCTACCTCAGATCCGAAGGCAAGATCTTTGTTGCCAAGAACGGGTCCTTTCTAGAGAAAGAGTTTCTCTAGAAAGAAGTAAGTGGGAGGAAAGTGGAACTTGATGAAGTACTACCTCTTGAACCGGAAAGTAGCGCAGCTCAGGAAGATGTTCCTGTGGTGCCTGCACTGACTAGAGAGGAAGCTAATGATGATGATCAATGTACTTCGGATCAAGTTACTACTGAACTTCATAGGTCCACGAGGACACGTTCCACACCAGAGTGGTATGGCAACCCTGTCCTGGAAATCATGTTGTTAGACAACGGTGAACCTTCGAACTATGAAGAAGCAATGGCGGGCCCAGATTCCAACAAATGGCTTGAAGCCATGCAATCCGAGATAGGATCCATGTATGAAAACAAAGTGTGGACTTTGACAGACTTGCCCGATCATCGGCGAGCGATAGAAAACAAATGGATCTTTAAGAAGAAGACGGACGCGGATGGTAATGTTACCATCTATAAAGCTCGACTTGTCGCTAAGGGTTATCGACAAGTTCAAGGGGTTGACTACGATGAGACTTTCTCACCCGTAGCGAAGCTGAAGTCCGTCCGAATCATCTTAGCAATTGCCGCATACTATGATTATGAGATATGGCAAATGGACGTCAAAACGGCATTCCTTAATGGCTTTCTTAAGGAAGAATTGTATATGATGCAGCTGGAAGGTTTTGTCGATCCTAAGAATGCTAACAAGGTATGCAAGCTCCAGCGCTCCATCTATGGGCTGGTGCAAGCATCTCGGAGTTGGAACATTCGATTTGATGAGATGATCAAAGCGTTTGGGTTTACACAGACTTATGGAGAAGCCTGTGTTTACAAGAAAGTGAGTGGGAGCTCTGTAGCATTTCTCATATTATATGTGGATGACATACTATTGATGGGAAATGATATAGAATTCTTGGGAAGCATAAAGGCCTACTTGAACAAGTGTTTTTCAATGAAGGACCTTGGAGTAGCTGCTTATATATTAGGCATCAAGATCTATACAGATAGATCAAGATGCCTCATTGGTCTTTCACAAAGTACGTACCTTGATAAGATATTGAAGAAGTTCAATATGGATCAGTCCAAGAAGGGGTTCTTGCCTGTATTGCAAGGTGTGCAATTGAGCACGGCTCAATGCCCGACCACGGCAGCAGATAGAGAAAAGATGAGTGTCATCCCCTATGCCTCGGCCATAGGGTCTATTATGTATGCTATGATGTGTACCAGACCTGATGTAAACCTTGCCGTAAGTTTGGTAGGAAGGTACCAAAGTGATCCCGGCATGGAACACTGGACAGCAGTCAAGAATATCCTGAAGTACCTGAAGAGCACTAAGGATATGTTTCTCGTTTATGGAGGTGACGAAGAGCTCGTCGTAAAGGGTTACGTCGATGCTAGCTTCGACATAGATCTGGATGACTCTAAGTCACAAACCGGATACATGTATATTTTGAATGGTGGGGCAGTAAGCTGGTGCAGTTGCAAGCAAAGCATTGTGGCGGGATCTACATCTGAAGCGGAATACATGGCGGCCTCAGAGGCAGCACAAGAAGCAATCTCGGTGAAGGAGTTCATTACCGACCTAGGAGTTATTCCCAATGCGTCGGGCCTGATGACTCTCTTCTGTGACAACACTGGAGCTATTGCCCTTGCCAAGGAGCCCAGGTTTCACAGGAAGACCAGGCATATCAAGCGTCGCTTCAACTATATTCGTGAAAGTGTTCAAAATGAAGACATAGATATTTGTAAAGTACATACGGACCTGAATGTAGCAGAGCCGTTGACTAAACCTCTCCCTAGATCAAAACATGATCAAAACCAGAACTCTATGGGTGTTCGATTCATCACAATGTAACTAAATTATTGACTCTAATGCAAGTGGCAGACTGTTGGAAATATGCCCTAGAGACAATAATAAAATGGTTATTATTATATTTCCTTGTTCATGATAATTGTCTATTGTTCATGCTATAATTGTGTTATCCGGAAATCATAATACATGTGTGAATACATAGACCACAACATGTCCCTAGTGAGCCTCTAGTTGACTAGCTCACTGATCAACAGATAGTCATGGTTTCCTGACTATGGACATTGGATGCCATTGATAACGGGATCACATCATTAGGAGAATGATGTGATGGACAAGACCCAATCCTAAGCATAGCACAAAGATCGTGTAGTTCGTTTGCTAGAGCTTTTCCAAATGTCAAGTATCATTTCCTTAGACCATGAGATTGTGCAACTCCCGCATACCATAGGAGTGCTTTGGGTGTGCCAAACGTCACAACCTAACTGGGTGGCTATAAAGGTGCACTACGGGTATCTCCGAAAGTGTCTGTTGGGTTGGCACGAATCAAGACTGGGATTTGTCACTCCGTATGACGGAGAGGTATCTCTGGGCCTACTCGGTAATGCATCATCATAATGATTTCAATGTGACCAAGTGTTTGGTCACGGGATCAAGCATTATGGTACGAGTAAAGTGACTTGCCGGTAACGAGATTGAACAAGGTATTGGGATACCGACGATCGAATCTCGGGCAAGTAACGTACCGATTGACAAAGGGAATTGTATACGGGATTGATTGAATCCTCGACATCGTGGTTCATCCGATGAGATCATCATGGAACATGTGGGAGCCAACATGGGTATCCAGATCCCGCTGTTGGTTATTGGCCGGAGAGTCATCTCGGTCATGTCTGCATGTCTCCCGAACCCGTAGGGTCTACACACTTAAGGTTCGGTGACGCTAGGGTTGTAGAGATACTAGTATGCGGTAACCCAAAAGTTGTTTGGAGTCCCGGATGAGATCCCGGACGTCACGAGGAGTTCCGGAATGGTCCGGAGGTGAAGAATTATATATAGGAAGTCCAGTTTCGGCCACCGGGAAAGTTTCGGGGGTCACCGGTATTGTACCGGGACCACCGGAAGGGTCTCGGGGGTCCACCGGGTGGGGCCACCTATCCCGGAGGGCCCCATCGGCTGAAGTGGGGAAGGGAACCAGCTCCTGGTGGGCTGGTGCGCCCCCCTTGGGCCTCCCCCGCGCCTAGGTTTGGAAACCCTAGGGGTGGGGGGCGCCCCACTTGACTTGGGGGGCAAGTCCCCCCCTTTGCCGCCGCCCCCCCTTGAGATGGGATCTCAGGGGGCCGGCGCCCCCCAAGACCCCTATATATAGAGGGGGGAGGGAGGGCAGCCGACCCCAAGCCCCTGGCGCCTCCCTCTCCCTCCCGTGACACCTCTCCCTCTCGCCGAGCTTGGCGAAGCTCTGCCGAGATCCCCGCTACTTCCACCACCACGCCGTCGTGCTGCTCCATCAACCTCTCCTTTCCCCTTGCTGGATCAAGAAGGAGGAGACGTCTTCCCCAACCGTACATGTGTTGAACGCGGAGGTGCCGTCCGTTCGGCGCTCGGTCATCGGTGATTTGGATCACGACGAGTACGATTCCATAAACCCCGTTCACTTGAACGCTTCCGCTCGCGATCTACAAGGGTATGTAGATGCACTCCTCTGTCTCGTTGCTAGATGACTCCATAGATTGATCTTGGTGATGCGTAGAAATTTTTTAATTTCTGCTACGATCCCCAACAGTCTATAGACAAGAGAACAGCACAAGATCGGCTGACACCTGGGACGTAGCTACTCGAGCAGTATTTTTTTGTTATTGTTTAGACGGAGCAGGGTTTGAACTCGGATGTGGCCCGTCTAGCCCAGGCTTATATTTTATGTTCACCATGTGACCAGCCCAGCTATTTTTTCCTTGTGAAAATGAACCCAGTTTATTTTTTCTTAAGAATACCCAATCCAGGCCTACTTGTTTTTCTACGCCCTGATGGGCCGCAACTCTTTCAAGACGCCTGCAAATCTTGAAAGTAATATGAAATGGGTTGTAAATATAAAAACAAATGACAAATTGGCAATTACTTTATAATTTCTTAAATTTTTTCACATTTTCATATTCCTATTTCACTGGGCAATAACCTAATTAAAATATATCTTCAAGGTACTTTGAATCTGGCTCGACATTTCGGTATTAAAAATAGTTTGGAACCCACAGAAATATGCAAAATTGGCCCTGGCCAACCAAAAAAATGGACTGCAATAAATTGCATAAGAAGTCGCAATGAGCTATATATAAATTATTAAAAAAGACGGAATGGTCTGACTTGTGGGCCTATTAAGTTGACGCGTATGCAAGATTTTTTTAGTTATTATATATGTCAACAAACGATTCTAGCAGATGTAACTGTTGGATGTTAATACAACGGCCGTCGTGTTTCTTCAATCTCTGATCTTCTTGCTCCAGCCGCCAAATCCAGCGCCGGCGGGACCGCCTGCTCCCGCCTCCCGTGCAGGCCTCACCGCTCCCTACAACTCCCACCGCTGGCCAGGGCATCCCTCTACTCACCCACACACCCTGTTATTCTGCGACGACGGTAGCCTCACACCGCAGCCGAACCAGTGAACCCTCGTACTCCTCTTCGTGTGGGCATCCACTGCCGCGCCTTCCCCGGCTCCGCGTCGTCGCCTTCCTAGGCCTCGCCGTCGTCCATCCCCTTGGTGCTCTCGACGCGGCGTGGTCAACATGGTCAAGGAACGACTTCCATCGGAAGAGTACTGTAAGTGGAGAGGCTGACAGCTGGGTCCACCGGACGGGCCACCGTATTTGGCAAAAAAAAGTTTCCCCCTGACTGCTGGGACCCACCGGACGGGCCACCATATTTCGCGAAAAAACGTTCCCCCCGCTGTCAGCTCGGACCCACCGGAAGTGCCTCCTTATTACGCACAAAAAATGAATACTCCCCCTGCTAGTTGGGACCCACCTTGGTGGGAGGATGACTTGTGGGCCTACTAAGTTGACGGGGATGGAGTGCTTTGTCAACTTAGTTAATATGAATTATTCTAGCTCCAGTGACCGTACGATGTCCATCCAACGACCGTAGTGCTTCTTCAACCACTGGTCTTCTTGCTCCAGCCGCCCAAAGAAGTGCCGGTCGTGCCGCATGCTCCTGCCTCCCATGGCCGGCTGTGCTGCCGCGGAGGCCTCACCGCCCCCTACTGTTCCCACAACTGGCCAGGCCCTGCAGCGACGGCAGCCTCACACCACAGCCGAACGAGTGAACCCTCGCACTCCTCTCCGGCGGGCTTCCACTGTCGTGTCTTCCCCGGCTCTGCGTCGTCCCCTTCCTAGGCCTCGCCGTCGTCCACCGCCCTGGTGCTCTCGGCGCGGCATGGTCAACGTGCTCAAGGAACGACTTCCATCGGAAGAGTACTGTACGTGGAGAGGATGACAACTGGGTCCATGGCGGCTGCAAGGAAGTGCCTCCTTATTACGCGCAAAATAATTATTCATCCACCTGACAGCAGGGACCCACCGGACGGGCAACTGTATTTCACGAAAAAAATATTTCCCCCTGACTGCTGGGACCTACCAGCTACATCTTTGCACGCAAGGAAGTGCGTCCGAAAAAAACGATTCGCCCCCCTGACTGCTCGGACCCACCAGCTACATCTTCGCACGCAAGGAAGTGCCTGACAATCGGGACCTGATAACCCACAAGTATAGGGGGTCAACTGTAGCCTCTTTCGATAAGTAAGAGTGTCGAACCCAACGAGGAGCTAAAGGTAGAACAAATGTTCCCTTAAGTTCTATCGACCACCGCCACAACTCTCCGCACGCTTAGCGTTCGCTTTACCTAGAACAAGTATAAAACTAGAAGTACTTTGTAGGTGTTTTTGGATAGGTTTGCAAGAATATAAAGAGTGCGTAAATAAAAGCTAGGGGCTGTTTAGATAAATACACAATAAAGTAAATATAGCGAGTGTGGAAAAGTGGTGGTAGGAGTTGCGAAATCGTCCCTAAGCAATTGACTACTTTACCAGACCGATAGCAAGTTTTATGTGGGAGAGGCCACTGCTAACATGTCATCCCTGACTTGGAATTCTATGCACTTATGATTGGAACTATTAGCAAGCATCCTCAACTACTAACGTTCATTAAGGTAAAACCCAACCATAGCATTAAGATATATTGCTCCCCCTTCAATCCCGTATGAATCAATTTCTATGCTAGGTTGAAGCTTTTGTCGCTCTTGCCCTCCAATACATAGTCCTATCAACATACAACCAACCCTATGGTGTGATTCACGCGCGCGCTCATATGATGGGCACCAAATGACAACAACATAACAACAAGCAAATTAAATCAATCATAGCAATTCATCAACCACCGATAGGACAATGAAAATCTACTCAAACATCATAGGATGGCAACACATCATTGGATAATAATATGAAGCATGAAGCACCATGTTCAAGTAGAGGGTACAGCGGGTTGCGGGAGAGTGGACCGCTGTAGATAGAGGGGGGAAGGTGATGGAGATGTTGGTGAAGATGGCGGAGGTGCTGGTGAAGATCGCGGTGATGATGATGGTGGCCACGGCAGCGTTCCGGTGCCACCGGAAGAGAGGGGGAGAGGGGCCCCCTTCTTCTTCTTCTTCCTTGACCTCCTCCCTAGATGGGAGAAGGGTTTCCCCTCTGGTCCTTGGCCTCCATGGCATGGGAGGGGCGAGAGCCCCTCCGAGATTGGATCTGTCTCTCTGTCTCTCTCTGTTTCTGCGTTCTGGTATTCTGCCCTTTCGCTGTTTCTTATATATCCGGAGATCTGTAACTCCGATTGGATTGAAACCGTCGCCCATATTTTTCTTCGAAAATTAGCTTTCTTGCGGCAAAAGAATAGCAGCAACTGCCTTACGAGGGGCCCATGAGGGTCAGGGGCGCGCCCAGGGGGGCATGTGCGCCCCTGCCTCGTGGCCACCTCGGGCACCGTCTCGCGTTGATTCTTCTTCCCATATTCTCCAAATATTCCAAAAATATTCTCCGTCCGTCTTTATCCCATTTGGATTCTGTTTGATATGGGGTTTCTGCGAAACATAAAACATGCAAAAAACAGGAACTGGCATGGGGCACTGGATCAATATGTTAGTCCCAAAAATAGTATAAAAAGTTGCCAAAAGTATATGAAAGTTGTATAACATTGGCATGGAACTATCAAAAATTATAGATACGACGGAGATGTATCAGGACCCACCTGGTCGAAGCGTACGTAGCGTTGTCATTCTGGTCGCGAACGTATACGTACATACTGGTCGATGTAGAGGCGCGCACGTGTCGTAGTAGAGGCACGCACGTAGCATGTACACGTACGTACAGCGGCCAGGGTGCAAGAAAGTAAATACGGCCATGTATGTACATACGGGCGGGGTCTCGAACGCCTACTCGCGCGTACGTATGGCCAGGGTCGTGTACATGGCTGGGTCGGAACAGAGAAACTGCATCATCGTCGTGTTCATGGGGAGGCAACGGAATGCGTCGTGTTCATCGGGAGGCAACGGAACGCGTGGGAGCCAACCGGCATGGACGGAACATCCGATGGAAACTAGGCCTGGCGTACCGCAGAACGGAGGAAACGGCCTTGTGTTCGACCGGCCACGTTCGAAACGGGATCCTGTTCATCGGGAGGCGTCTGGCGTACCGCAAAACGGAGGAAACGGACCTCCTACGGTCGAAACGGGGGTCCTATTGATCGGAGGGGTGTGGCGTACCGCAAAACGGAGGAAACGGACCTCCTACGGTCGAAACGGGGGTCCTGTTGATCGGGAGGGGTGTGGCGTACCGCAAAACGGAGGAAACGGACTTGTGTTGGAGCGCTACGATCGAAACGGGGGTCCTGTTCATCGGGAGGGGTGTGGCGTACTGCAAAACGGGACTCCAGGGGATACTGTTCATCTCCACCGTTGACCCCCTCCAGCCTCCACGGGCTACTGTTCATCTACCGTCGACCTCCTCCAGCCTCCACCTGCGACTGTTCATCCATGGGCTGCTGTTCATCCAGTCTCCACCGCGCGCTACTCCACCGGCTACTGTTCAACCAGCCCTCTCCACGGGCTCCTGTTCAACCACCCCTCCACGGGCTACTGTTCATCCAGCCCTCCACCCTCTACTGTTCATCCAGCCCTCCACGGGGTCCTGTTCATGCAGCCCCAAACGGCTCGATCGATCGGGGTCCTGTTCATCCAGAGGCAACACCACGGGGTCCTGTTCATCCACCCCCACCGGGAACTGTTCATCCAACCCCCCCAGCAACACTCACTGTTCATCCAGAGGCAGCATCGATCGGCTTCAGTTAGCAGCAGTAGCGAAGGAATCGCTCGATCGAGTTCAGTTAACAGCCATGGATCGATCGCACGGGTTCAGTAACGCGTAGCCTGCAGTGCAATCGCTCGGGATCAGTTAGAGCCCAACGCCTCGCTCGGGTTCAGTTAGAGCCCAAAGCCTCCCACCCACGCACGTGCGTGTACGAGAGAAACGCGCATCGCTCGGCCCCGACCACCCACCATAACCTGGAACACCCCGATATTTTCCTCGCCCTCGCTTCTACCATGGTTTTTTCCGTCATGGACGGCCCAAAGAATGTCATGCAGCTGCGTCTCCGGCCCGCCCAGGAAGAAAAGCCCATTTTCTGTCATGATTTTTTGTCATAGAAGTAGGAGCCCCCCACATCTATGATGATACCGGGTTTTGTCACAATTATCGTCATAGAAGTGTCATAACTTTGACAGGAAAAAATTTCGTTCGGCCCAAAATGTCACGGATGTTTCTTTTTTTTGTAGTGGCGCCATCCGAGGAGGGGAAGCTCAACCCCGCCACGGAAGCCGCAGACTCAGCAGCGTTGGAGCCGCACACAGACCCAACCTCGGGTGGAATCTGCACCACCGAAGCCTCTGACTCGTTTTCGGCTACAGGTTCCGAGCCACGTGCGTCCGCGTACGTCGAGCTTGATCGGGCATCGATCGTCGAATTCAGCTCCGCGGACATCTTCCGGCACTCACCTTTAGGTGATGTGCTAAATTCATTAAAAACACTCTCCTTAGTGGGGGACTCACAGCCGAACTATATCCGGTTCGAACTGGAGGCTGATGACGGAGAATTTTGCTTCCCACCCACCGCCCACTTCATAGCCACTATTGAAGACTTAAAGGACACTGAAACGCCCACGATGCGGCTATATCTCCCACATGTCGAGGCACGACTTAGAGGCATAACCGCATAGTGGTTTTGTCGCAAGAAGGGTCATCTTCACACAATCCCATGTAATGAACAAGAATGGGATAAAGAGTTGGCTTACAATCGCCACTTCACACAATACATAAATATCATCATACATCATCCAAAATACAATCATATAGACCCACTACGGTCAAAATCCAGATGAAAATAAGACAACCCCAAATGCTAGATCCCCGATCGTCCCAACTGGGCTCCACTACTGATCATCAGGAAAAGACACATAGTAACGACCACGTTCCTCGTCGAACTCCCACTTGAGATCGACGCCATCATCTGCACTGGCATCGTCGGCACCTGCAACTGGTGTTGGAAGTATCTGTGAGTCACGGGGACTCAGCAATCTCACACCCGCGAGATCAAGACTATTTAAGCTTATAGGACGAGAGGTGCAAAGAGGTGGAGCTGCAGCGGCAGAACATATATGGTGGCTAACTTGCGCAAATGAGAGCGAGAAGAGAAGCAAAGGAACGGACGTCATCTAGCAATGACCAAGAAGAGGTCCTGAACACCTACTTACGTCATACATAGAGACCATCACGGCTACACACGCACTTGGTGTATTTTAATTGGGTCAAGTGACAAGTTATCTACCCTCGGACATTAACAAATTCCCATCTGCCTCATGACCGCGGGCACGGCTTTCGAAAGATAATACCCTGCAGGGGTGTCCCAACTTAGCCCATTATAAGCTCTCACGGTCAACGAAGGATATTCCTTCTCCCGGGAAGACCCGATCAGTCTCGGAATCCCGGTTACAAGACATTTCGACGATGGTAAAACAAAACCAGCAAAGCCACCCGAATGTGCCGACAAATCCCGATAGGAGCTGCACATATCTCGTTCTCAGGGCACAACGGATGACACATCCTACGAGTAAAACTAGACCTCGAGTTTCCAGGAGGGGGCCCCGCAGTCTGCTCAGTTCGGACCAACACTCGAAGGAGCACTGGCCCGGGGGGGTTAAAATAAGATGACCCTCGGGCTCGCGAAAACCCGGGGAAAAAGGTTTAGGTAGCAAATGGTAAAACCAAGGTTGGGCCTTGCTGGAGGAGTTTTATTCAAGGCGAACTGTCAAGGGGGTCCCATAAATCACCCGACCATGTAAGGAACGCAAACTCAAGGAACATAATCCCGGTATAACAGTAACTAGGGCGGCAAGAGTGGAACAAAACACCAGGCATAAGGCCGAGCCTTCCACCCTTTACCAAAATATATAGATGCATTAATTAAATAAGAGATATTGTGATATCCCAACATGTCCATGTTCCGACATGGAACAAACTTCAACTTCACCTGCAACTAGCAACGCTATAAGAGGGGCTGAGCAAAAGCGGTAACATAGCCAAACAACGGTTTGCTAGGAAAGGATGGTTAGGGGCTGACATGGCTAAAAATAGGAGACATGATATGGCAAGTGATAGGTAGCGGAGCATGGCAATAGAGCGAACAACTAGCATCGCAAAGATAGAAGTGATTTCGAGGGGTGGTCATCTTGCCTGCAAGATTCTCAGAGTTGTCGAAAGCTTGATCCTCGTAAGCGTACTCGACAGGTTCCTCGTTCACGAACTCGTCTCCCGGCTCTACCCAAGACAAGAGCACAAACAAACGGAACCACAATCAACAACGAGAAATGCGCAAGCAACATGATGCAAAACATATGATATGCAAGATATGAAATGCGATGCATATGCGTGCTCCGGAAGGAAAAAGATGAACATGGCAGTAACTTGGCAAACCAAGCATGCCACTGGAAAGATGAGATGATTTCGGTCGAAATCGATATAAAGATCACCGGAATCGGATGCACGGTTTGCAAATGGCAAGCAAAACAAGAATGACCCTATTCTGCGATATACAGCAAGATAGCACTTAAAATGCAACCAACGACAATGCTACAGCAACCCAACATAGCAACAAAGCACATGGAAGTAATCTACAGGAGATGCTTGACAAAAGATGGACACTGAGCTACTGCTAGTTCCCAACATATCAAGCTCAAACAAGCATGGCAAAAGTGCAAAAGATTACAGGTTCACAGACTTGGTGAAAAACTGGACATGGCAGAAATCATCATCAGGTAGCAATGTTCAGAGCACGAAATCAACATGCTACAGAAACTTAACATAGCAAGACAATGCATGGCAGTGTTCTACTAAATGTACATGACAAAAGTCCCTTACTGACCATAAGCCAAAAAGGACCAGAAGAAATGATGGCAAGCATGTAAACATAGCAAGTTTCGTTATCAGGTTTCAGACTTAGCAGAAAACAGAGCATGGCATAAATAATAATATGTAGGCCTCTTTGAGAGCTTGATGCACTCACTATATAGCAATGCATGACAAACCAAGCATACCTATAGCAAGACGGCATGTTTATGAAGCTATCCATGGCAAGAACAATTGCATAGCATGTATGGATCAACTACAATAAGCTTGGCAAAAATGCATCTCATGTTAAGAACCTTCCAGAAATATTTTATACCAAACGTAGAGCAAGATTGAGTCATGCTATGGTAATCTAAAATTGCAAACAATTGCAGGAATGGATCAACTACAACTATAGATACAAAACATCCTTACTGAACATCTCCAAAATATGCACGGATCTCTCTGTAGCATCAAGTTTACATGGCAACAAAATTACAGCAGACAAGGACTTGGAGAAATCACTAAGTCCCTGAAATCAGAAATATTACGGGGCCTACTTTGCATGCTTGTGCTAGTCACCACAGAGATCACAAAAATACATGGACTATACCACTGGAAAGATGGCATGGCATACTTCAAAACACATGTAGAGCTCATGCTCACAAGAGGAACAGAATAAATGATACAAAAATGACAAATCTCCAAGTTCTGTCAAAGAACCAGAGAATAACAGCAACTAGCCCTCTTCCAACGAATATTTGGGTATCAATATGACCTCTAATGAAAATGGTACAATTCAACAAAAATGAAGAGCATCACGAGACGAACCATTTGACATATTATACGCGCGAATCCGAGCTACATGCACAAAGTTACGGCATCGGGAACAGAGCAAGATACTGAGAAAAATTAAGACTTAGGAGAATTTTGAGGCGAGAAAAAGTCAACGTACGCAGAGATCTGGATCGAACGAGCTCTTCCAGCCCGAGCTCGCTCGCCGGCGGAGGAAGGAGGGAGAGGGAGCGGCGGCGCCGGTCGCCGGAGGGGCGGCGGTCACCGGCGGGGGCGGCGGTCGCCGGCAGGGGCGGCTACGGCGGGCCTGCGGGCGGCGGCGGTGGCCCAAGGCGCGGCGGCGGCGGCGATGGCGATGGCCGACGGCGGCGGCGCACTGGCCGGCGGCGGGGAAGGCGCGCGGGCGCGGAGGCGGCGGGCCGCGGGGGCCGGCGATGGGCCTGCGGGCCGGCGGCGGGGCGAGGCCGGAGGCGGGCCACGTGGCGCTCGCGGGTTGGCCGGGCGGCGCGGCGGACGTGTCCGGCGCGGGCGGACGCGTCCGGCGCGGCGCGGAGGGAGAGGGTTAGGGTTCGTCTGAGATTTCGTTTTTCGGGATGCCCACTTATAAATAGGTAGAGGGAGCTAGGAGGCTCCAAATGAGGTGCGGTTTTCGCCCACACGATCGTGATCGAACGACCTAGAGCATGGAAGAGAGTTTGGTGGGTTTTGGGCTGGTTTAGGAGGGGGTTTTTGCTGGATACTCAAATGGACATTGCGGAGGCCTGGTTAACCGATGGAGTACCAAACGACCTCCGAATGGAACGAAACTTGACCGGTAGACTCCGGGTGGTATATTAAGACCACTTGACAAGCCTCGGTCCATTCCGAGAAAGTTTGACACACGCACACGAAAGAAAACAAGAGGGGTGCACCGGAGGAGATAGGAGCGCCGAATTGGAAAACGGACAACGGGGAAAATGCTCGGATGCATGAGACGAACACGTATGCAAATGCAATGCGCATGATGACATGATATGAAAATGCAAGACATGACAAAATACAAAAACGAAAAACAAAACCCGACAACGGAGGGAAAAACATAACACATAGCCGAAATGGCAAGAGTCGGAGTTACAAATATGGCAAGTTACATGCGGGGTGTTACAACACTCCACCACTACGAGAGGATCTCGTCCCGAGATCTAGGACTGAAAGAACTCCGGATATTCGGAACGGAGCTGGTCCTCGCGTTCCCAGGTGGCTTCTCGGTCGGAATGGTGCGACCACTTCACTTTCAGGAATTTGATAGACTTGTTGCAAGTCTTGCGCTCAGTTTCTTCAAGAATAGCAACTGGGTGCTCATGATAAGACAAATCTTCTTGGAGGTCAATCTCTTCGAAGTCGATAGTGCGCTCAGGCGTCTTGAAGCACTTGCGGAGCTGTGACACGTGGAACACATCGTGCACGTTCGCGAAGTTGGAAGGAAGCTCAAGTTGATAGGCGAGGTCGCCTCTTTTGCCAATGATCTTGAAAGGACCCACGTATCTAGGGGCAAGCTTCCCTTTGATACCGAAGCGACGAGTACCTTTCATTGGAGAGACGCGGAGGTAGACATGGTCTCCGATCTCGAAAGCCAAATCACGATGCTTACTATCATAGTAGCTCTTCTGGCGCGATTGCGCGGCTTTGAGATTATCACGGATGACTTTACACATTTCTTCAGCTTCAGTGATTAAGTCATTGCCAAGAATTTGGCGTTCACCAGTCTCTGACCAATTGAGAGGGGTACGGCACTTTCTGCCATAGAGAATCTCGAATGGGGCCTTGCCCGAACTCGCTTGGAAGCTGTTGTTGTAGGAGAATTCAGCATATGGAAGACAATCTTCCCATTTCATGCCAAAGGAAATGACACAAGCCCTGAGCATATCTTCAAGAATTTGATTGACTCGCTCGACTTGGCCACTAGTTTGAGGATGGAAAGTTGTGCTGAAGCGAATATTTGTGCCCATGGCCTTCTGGAAGGAGTCCCAGAACTTAGAGGTGAAGATGCTTCCACGATCTGAAGAAATCAATTGTGGAATGCCGTGCAAAGAGACAATTCTGGAGGTGTAGAGCTCTGCCAGCTGAGCTGCTGTGATGGATTCTTTGATTGGAAGGAAATGAGCCACTTTAGAGAGCTTGTCGATGACAACAAAGATAGCATCATTTCCGCGCTTGGATTTGGGAAATCCAGTCACGAATTCCATTTCGATATGATCAAACTTCCATTCTGGGATAGCGAGAGGTTGGAGGAGACCAGCTGGTCGTTGGTGTTCTGCTTTCACTCTTCGGCAGACATCACATTCATTCACGAATTGAGCAATTTCTCGCTTCATTCGAGTCCACCAATACGACTGCTTGAGGTCATGATACATCTTCGTACTTCCAGGATGAATGGAAAGGAGAGAATTGTGCGCCTCGTTCATTATGACTTTCCTTAGATCACCTTTCGGAACCACAATCCGGTCCTCGAAGAACAAAGTGTCTCTGTCATCAATGCGATAGCACTTGTATTTGGAAAGACCCTTGTCGATACCACGTTTCACCTTCTTCACCATGGCATCAAGGAGTTGTGCCTCACGAATTTGATCTTCCAAAGTAGGAGATACTATGAGGTTGGCAAGAACGCCTTGAGGAACAACTTGGAGATTCAGCTTGCGGAAAGCTTCACAAAGATCCGGTTGGAATGGCTTGAGAATTAAGCTGTTGCAATAAGCTTTCCTGCTTAAAGCATCTGCAATGACATTTGCTTTGCCTGGAGAATATTCGATACTTGGATTATACTCTTGAATCATTTCGACCCATCGAGTCTGCCTGAGGTTGAGGTTGGGCTGAGTGAAGATATACTTGAGACTCTTGTGATCAGTGAAAATGTCCACTTGTCTTCCCAACAAGAGATGTCTCCACGTAATCAATGCATGGACAACTGCCGCCAACTCAAGATCGTGAGTGGGGTAGTTCTTCTCGTTGGGCTTCAACTGCCGAGAGGTATAAGCCACAACTTTCTTCTCTTGCATTAACACAGCACCGAGACCTTGGAGAGAAGCATCACAGAAAACTTCATACGGCTAGGATTCATCAGGAGGAGTCAAGACAGGAGCTGTGACTAGTTTCTGTTTGAGAGTGTTGAAAGCAACGTCACACTCAGGAGACCAGACATACTTCACATGCTTCTGTAGGAGGTTGGAAAGAGGCTTTGCAATTTTGGAGAAATTCTCAACGAATCTTCGGCAATAGCTTGCAAGACCCAGAAAACTGCGGAGCTGCTTGACATTTTGAGGAGGTTCCCAATCCAGAACTGCGGACACCTTCTCGGGGTTAACAGCGATGCCTTTGGCAGAGATGATGTGACCAAGGAAAAGAACTTCATCGAGCCAAAACTCACATTTAGAGAACTTCGCATAGAATTGATACTCTCTGAGCTTGTCGAGCACCAATCGCAAATGTTTGGCATGATCCTGGTTGTTCTTGGAGAAGACCAAGATATCATCGAGATACACCAGAACGAATTCATTGGTATAGGGGTTGAAGATGAAATTCATCATCCGAGAAAACACTGGAGGAGCATTGACAAGGCCGAAAGACACGACAGTATATTCATAAGAACCAAAGCTTGTTCTAAATGCTGTCTTGGGAATATCTTCTTCACGAATGCGAATCTGATGATAACCCATACGAAGGTCAAGCTTCGAGAACACTTTAGCACCTTTGAGTTGCTCAAATAGCTCATTGATGTTGGGAAGTGGATACTTGTTCTTGATTGTCTTCTTGTTCAATGGACGGTAGTCGACACAAAGTCGGTCCGTGCCATCCTTCTTCTTGACAAAAAGAACACCACAACCCCATGGAGAAGAACTCGGTCTGATCAAACCCAGACGTTCTTGTTCATCGAGCTGCTTCTTTAATTCCTTCAGCTCGTTAGGTCCAAGCTTGTATGGACGCTTGCAAACAGGTACAGTACCAGGCTCTAGTTCGATAACGAACTCAACTGGCCGGTGCGGAGGCATACCCGGAAGCTCTTCTGGAAAGACATCTTGATATTCGCAAACGACTGGAATTTGAGAGATGGCATCCAATTCGCCCTTCTCATTGAGAGAGAAAAACCGAATGATTTCATCACGAGCGGCAAAAATAATCACATCCTCAGACGAGTGTGTCAATTGAATTTCTCTGGCAGCACAATCAAGTTGAGCCTTGTGCTTAGAAAGCCAGTCCATCCCGAGAATTAGATCAATATCCGAGTCACCAAGGACAATTGGAGAAGACTGAAATCTATAGTCGCCCATCTTGATGGAAACATCGGGAGCAACCAAACTAGAAGACAAAAGCTTACCCGGAGAAGCAACTTGCATAACTTTGGATAAAATCTCTGTGTCAACATTGTGCTTCGATGCAAATGGGTATGACAAGAAAGAATGCGAAGCACCAGTATCAAAAAGAACTTTTGCAGGAATATCATTAACTGAGAGATTACCCATTATCACATCAGTAGATTCCTCCGCTTGAGCTGCATTCATCATATTCACCTTTGCAAACTTTGGATTATGCTTGACCACTGCATTGCTGGAAGATCTGACAGGAGGAGGAGGAGGAAGACGCCTCTGGTTGAAGCACTTGTTAGCATAGTGACCTTTCTGCTGACATTTGTTGCAAGTCACCTCTGAGATTGGACGGTGATAAGGAGCATTGGACTTTGGAGCTTGATTCTGAGACTTGTTCTGATAACCAGAGTTGGAAGAGTTTGAAGAAACATGGCCACCTTTGTTCTTCTGCTGGTAAGGCTGACGAAACGGAGGAGGAGGAGGCAACCAGAACTTCTGTTGCTTAGCTGTCACAAGTGAGGAAGAAGAAGACTGAACTGCGTCTCTGACTCTCTTTTTAGAAGCCTCACACTTGAGTTGAGCAGCCTCTTGCTTCAGTGCCATATTGTAGAATTGATCAAACTGAGTAGGCTCAACAAGAACGAGAGCTAACTGCAGATCCTCTTTAAGGCCACCTCTGAAGTGATAGATCATGCTCTTCTCATCAGGAACGTCTTGTTTAGCGAAGCGAGCAAGTTTCTGAAACTGAATGTTGTATTGATACACAGACATGTTTCCTTGCTTGAGATTGCGGAACTCCTCACGCTTGCTCTCGACAACACTTTGTGGAATGTGGTGCGCTTTGAAGTCCCGACAGAAGTCAGTCCAAGTAATCACACGACCTCCTCTGGAATCTTTGTATTGTTGAAACCAATCAGCAGCTTGGTCCTTGAGCTGGAAAGAAGCGAACTTGACAAAGTCCTCAGGCCTGACATTGCTACATTCAAAATGCTTGTTGATGTCCACGAGCCAATCATCGGCATCCGTGGCCTCGGCAGAGTAGCTGAAAGACTTGGGCTGATTTGCGAGAAATTGGTTGAGAGTGGCAAAGTGAAACTGATTGTTGCCTTGACCTTGATTGCCTTGATTGCCTTGCCCTTGAGTACGTTCTTGCAAGAGTTGCAGAATCATCTGAGCATTGGCGTTGGTGGCTGCCATGATTGCTTGCCATGCCTCCGGAGGTGGAGGTGGTGGCGGAGGGTTCGCTTGACTCCCTTCATTGCGATCCGGATTCTGACGCGTTGGCGGAGCTATCCTGAAGAGGATGACATCCGTTAGCATCTTGATAGATAAAAGATAAGTAGAATCAACGGACAGAAATTGCAACATATAGTCTTCACAAAAAAACATTCGAACGAAGATGAACGAATGAATTCCGTAGTAAACCATCACACTTCCATAAGTTGAGAAGCCACTTGACAAAGATATGGAATGAACATATGAATTCGAAGGAACTCGAATACCACAATACAAAATAAAACAAAGTATTGGCTTGCAAAATAAGCCGGAACAAACATATGATAGATATTTCGTCCGAAGTTTTCGTGGTGGGGCCCACACGGGCTCAATCGTACAGCACCATCATGTACAAGGCTGTGCACATGACATACGAAGCGTCCCCGAGTCGGCAAAGCCATGGACTCTTTAAGACACAACAAGACCACTGTAAAATCAACCGTATACAGGCGGACCACTAGACGTCGAACCCCAATCTCATATCATGCATCTGTCGGAAAGAAAACCTAAGGCTACTTGAATTCCCACTTATAAACTCCCGAAACTTTCTGGTTATGCAATCTGGTGTAGGGGATACACGGGACACAAATATATATCACCCAAACTAGCAATCCCTAGATCCAGCTGTATCCATCCGTCAACACATAACCAAGAAACCTTCGGAAATCGTTTACCTCAACCTTCGAAAAACATCCGTTATACAAGTTATGGCAATACTCCCGAACTCCCGCCCCAGTACTGGGTGGCGTCGAGGTGATCTCACCAACAACTGCATAAAAGGGATTTCGATGTCGGCGAAACTCAGGTATTCCAGAACTGCAACGATAAAATTGTGACGACAACACCTCGGAGCTCAACTCCCCGGGACACTGCCACAACCCCTAAATGACAGGAGGCACCAAGAACAATGTTCTCGTCACAAATCGATCGGAACGATTCCAAGATACCCGCGTGATCCTAAAATTTTTTTTAGTGAAATTTGAGGAGAGAATAGTCAAAACTCTACGTCAGGAGACCTCACCAGAGCGACGAAGGGACTGAGGAGTAAAAAGAATCCTACTCTCCGATATATATAATCCTAAGACTCAAAACATTTTTATTCTAGACTCAACAATGTCAGCGATTCGATCAAGCAGGGGGCTCCTAAGTCGGGGATGGCTCTGATTACCAACTTGTAACGCCCACGATGCGGCTATATCTCCCACGTGTCGAGGCACGACTTAGAGGCATAACCGCATAGTGGTTTTGTCGCAAGAAGGGTCATCTTCACACAATCCCATGTAATGAACAAGAATGGGATAAAGAGTTGGCTTACAATCGCCACTTCACACAATACATAAATATCATCATACATCATCCAAAATACAATCATATAGACCCACTACGGTCAAAATCCAGATGAAAATAAGACAACCCCAAATGCTAGATCCCCGATCGTCCCAACTGGGCTCCACTACTGATCATCAGGAAAAGACACATAGTAACGACCACGTTCCTCGTCGAACTCCCACTTGAGATCGACGCCATCATCTGCACTGGCATCGTCGGCACCTGCAACTGGTGTTGGAAGTATCTGTGAGTCACGGGGACTCAGCAATCTCACACCCGCGAGATCAAGACTATTTAAGCTTATAGGACGAGAGGTGCAAAGAGGTGGAGCTGCAGCGGCAGAACATATATGGTGGCTAACTTGCGCAAATGAGAGCGAGAAGAGAAGCAAAGGAACGGACGTCATCTAGCAATGACCAAGAAGAGGTCCTGAACACCTACTTACGTCATACATAACACAGACCGTGTTCACTTCCCGGACTCCGCCGAGAAGAGACCATCACGGCTACACACGCACTTGGTGTATTTTAATTGGGTCAAGTGACAAGTTATCTACCCTCGGACATTAACAAATTCCCATCTGCCTCATGACCGCGGGCACGTCTTTCGAAAGATAATACCCTGCAGGGGTGTCCCAACTTAGCCCATTATAAGCTCTCACGGTCAACGAAGGATATTCCTTCTCCCAGGAAGACCCGATCAGTCTCGGAATCCCGGTTACAAGACATTTCGACGATGGTAAAACAAAACCAGCAAAGCCACCCGAATGTGCCGACAAATCCCGATAGGAGCTGCACATATCTCGTTCTTAGGGCACACCGGATGAGACATCCTATGAGTAAAACCAGACCTCGAGTTTCCAGGAGGGGGCCCCGCAGTCTGCTCAGTTCGGACCAACACTCGAAGGAGCACTGGCCCGGGGGGTTAAAATAAGATGACCCTCGGGCTCGCGAAAACCCGGGGAAAAAGGTTTAGGTAGCAAATGGTAAAACCAAGGTTGGGCCTTGCTGGAGGAGTTTTATTCAAGGCGAACTGTCAAGGGGGTCCCATAAATCACCCGACCATGTAAGGAACGCAAACTCAAGGAACATAATCCCGGTATAACAGTAACTAGGGCGGCAAGAGTGGAACAAAACACCAGGCATAAGGCCGAGCCTTCCACCCTTTACCAAAATATATAGATGCATTAATTAAATAAGAGATATTGTGATATCCCAACATGTCCATGTTCCGACATGGAACAAACTTCAACTTCACCTGCAACTAGCAACGCTATAAGAGGGGCTGAGCAAAAGCGGTAACATAACCAAACAACGGTTTGCTAGGAAAGGATGGTTAGGGGCTGACATGGCTGAAATAGGAGACATGATATAGCAAGTGATAGGTAGCGAGCATGGCAATAGAGCGAACAACTAGCATAGCAAAGATAGAAGTGATTTCGAGGGGTGGTCATCTTGCCTGCAAGATTCTCAGAGTTGTCGAAAGCTTGATCCTCGTAAGCGTACTCGAAAGGTTCCTCATTCACGAACTCGTCTCCCAGCTCTACCCAAGACAAGAGCACAAACAAACGGAACCACAATCAACAACGAGAAATGCGCAAGCAACATGATGCAAAACATGTATGATATGCAAGATATGATATGCGATGCATATGCGTGCTCTCGAAGGAAAAAGATGAACATGGCAGTAACTTGGCAAACCAAGCATGCCACTGGAAAGATGAGATGATTTCGGTCGAAATCGATATAAACATCACCAGAATCGGATGCACGGTTTGCAAATGGCAAGCAAAACAAGAATGGCACTAATCTGCGATATACAGCAAGATAGCACTTAAAATACAAAAAGTAACAATGCTACATCACCCCAACATAGCAACAAAGCACATGTCAGTAATCTACAGGAGATGCTTGACAAAAGATGGACACTGAGCTACTGCTAGTTCACAACATATCAAGCACAAACAAGCATGGCAAAAATGCAAAAGATTACAGGTTCACAGACTTAGTGGAAAACTGGACAAGACAGAAATCAGCATCAGGTAGCAATGTTCAGAGCACGAAATCAACATGCTACAGAAACTTAACATAGCAAAACAAGGCATGGGAGTGTTCTACTAAATGCACATGACAAAAGTCCCTTACTGACCATAAGCCAAAAAGGACCAGAAGAAATGATGGCAAGCATGTAAACATAGCAAGTTTCGTTATCAGGTTTCAGACTTAGCAGAAAACAGAGCATGGCATAAATAATAATATGTAGGCCTCTTTGTGAGCTTGATGCACTCACTACAGAGCAACGCATGACAAACCAAGCATACCTACAGCAAGATGGCATGTTTATGAAGCTATACATGGCAAGAACGATTGCATAGCATGTATGGATCAACTACAATAAGCTTGGCAAAAATGCATCTCATGTTAAGAACCTGCCAGAAATATTTTATACCAAAAGTAGAGCAAGATTGAGTCATGCTATGGTACTCTAAAATTGCCGAAAATCACAGGAATGGATCCATTACAACTATAGCTACAAAACATCCTTACTGAACATCTCTAAAATATGCATGGATCTCTCTGTAGCATCAAGTTTACATGGCAACAAAATTACAGCAGACAAGGACTTAGAGAAATCACTGTCCCTGAAATCAGAAATATTACGGGGCCTACTTTGCATGCTTGTGCTAGTCACCACAGAGATCACAAAAATACATGGACTATACCACTGGAAATATGGCATGGCATACTTCAAAACACATGTAGAGCTCATGCTCACAAGATGCACAGAATAAATGATACAAAAATGACAAATCTCCAAGTTCTGATAAGAACCAGAGATTTACAGCAACTAGCCCTCTTCCAACGAAGATTTGGGCATCAAGATGACCTCTAATGAAAATGGTGCAATTTAATAAAGTGAAGAGCATCACGAGACGAACAATTTGACGTATAGTAAGCGCAAATCGGAGCTACATGCACAAAGTTACGGCATCGGGAACAGAGCAAGATACTGAGAAAAATTAAGACTTAGGAGAATTTTGAGGCAGAGATCTGGATCGAACGAGCTCTTCCAGCCCGAGCTCGCTCACTGGCGGAGGAAGGAGGGAGAGGGAGCGGCGGCGCCGGTCGCCGGAGGAGCGGCGGGGCCGGGGGCGGCGGTCGCCGACGGGGGCGGCGCCGGCGGGCCCGCAGACATCGACGGTATGGACGACGATGCCGAAGAGGAGCAGGGCCAAAATCCGCCATTTACCAGGCGCTGGACGGCCACTTCTTCGTACTACGTGTACATGGTGGATACACCTAAAGAGAACAATGCCGATAACGAGAAGGATCCAGTCGAGGATAAACCTCTTGAGATACAGCCAAAACGCCGACGTCAGCGGCGCCGCTCTAAGTCACGCCGTGGAAAAGACAGCAATACCGGCACAAGAGAAAACAATACTCCGGACGATGCCGAAGACAAGGAATACCCCGTTGAGCCAGCTTCCGAACAGGACGAACAGGAGGACGGGCGAGTCAGCCCTGATGAACAGGCCGTAAACGAAGACTCGGAGGACAGTAATTATCTTCCACTCTCCGAGGATGAGGTGAGCCTCAGCAACGAGGATTTCATCGTGCCTGAGGAACCTCTCGATCAGGAGCACTTTAAGCGCCGACTAATTGCCACTGCGAGGAGCCTGAGAAAGAATCAGCAGCAGCGTCAAGCTGATCAAGACCTGCTCAATGACAGATGGACTAATGTCCTAGCAGTCGAGGAAGACGGCCTCGATCGCCCAACTAAAAGTTACCCCAAGCGCAAATTGTTACCCCAATTCGATGACGAGGCGTTGGAGCCCATACCATCAGCGCGTAATGCGGCTGATCGACCACCACGTGGCCGGGATAAAGCGGCACCTCAAGCCGAACACCAGCCCGTCCTACCTCACCGTAAAGGCAGAGATAAAACAGCTCGGGGTTATACATATGACCTGTGACAGGACCTAAAGAACAGAACAGGTCAGACTAGATCGATCTATGGATTGCGGGGGCGTGCCCTGACGCGCGACGACGGCCATTTGGCCGGACATGACAAACATAACCACGCCCGGGCCGAAAATCACAGACAGACTACATCCGAACTACGTCGCGACTTGGCCCGATACAGAGGCACCGCATACCCCCTTTGCTTCACTGACGAAGTAATGGAGCATGAATTCCCAGAAGGGTTTAAACCCGTGAATATCGAATCATATGATGGAACAACGGATCCCGCGGTATGGATTGAGGATTTTCTTCTCCATATTCATATGGCCCGCGGTGATGACCTTCACGCCATCAAATACCTCCCGCTAAAACTCAAAGGGCCAACTCGACACTGGTTAAACAGTCTGCCTGAAAACTCTATTAGCAGCTGGGAGGACTTGGAAGACGCCTTCCGCGACAACTTCCAAGGTACATGCCTACGACCTCCAGATGCTGATGACTTAAGTCACATAGTTCAACAGCCCAGAGAGTCAGCCAGGAAATTCTGGACCAGGTTCCTAACTAAAAAGAACCAGATCGTCGACTGTCCGGATGCCGAAGCCCTAGTGGCCTTTAAGCATAGCATCCGCAATGAATGGCTCGCCCGTCACCTCGGCCAAGAAAAGCCGAAGTCCATGGCAGCCCTCACGGCACTCATGACCCATTTTTGTGCGGGCAAGGATAGTTGGCTAGCCCGTAGCAATAACACCGCAAGCGAAGCTGGCACCTCTCAGACCAAAAATAGCAACGGCAAGCCCCGACGCAACAAGCACAAGCGTCGAAGCAATGGTGACAATACCGACGACACGACAGTCAACGCCGGATTTAGTGGCTCCAAGTCCGGCGAGCGGAAGAAGCCATATAAAAGAAACAATCTGGGCCCATCCAGCTTGGACCGCATACTCGATCGTCCATGCCAGATCCATGGCGCCCTAGACAAACCAGCCAATCATACCAACAGCGAATGTTGGGTTTTTAAACATGCCGCAAATTAAATGCCGAAAACAAGGAGAAGGGGTCGCAAAGCGAGGACGATGACGAGGTGTCCCGTCCGCCGAACACAGGGGGACAGAAGAAGTCCCCCCCCAAGTTAAAACAGTGAACATGATATATGCTACCCATATCCCCAAGAGGGAGCACAAACGCGCGCTCAGGGACGTCTACACGATGGAGCCAGTCGCCCCAAAGTTCAACCCGTGGTCTTCCTGTCCGATCACTTTCGATCACAGGGACCATCCGACCAGTATCAGTCATGGCGGTTCAGCCGCACTGGTCCTCGACCCAATCATTGATGGATTCCATCTCACGCAAGTCCTCATGGATGGTGGCAGCAGTCTGAACCTACTCTATCAGGATACAGTGCGCAAAATGGGCATTAATCCCTCAAGGATCAAGCCCACAAAGACTACCTTTAAAGGAGTCATACCAGGTGTAGAGGCCCGCTGTACGGGCTCAGTCGCACTTGAGGTTGTGTTCGGAGATCCGGACAACTTCCGAAGCGAAGAGTTAATCTTCGATACGGTCCCCTTCCGCAGTGGCTATCACGCACTGCTGGGACGAACCGCATTTGCTCGATTCAACGCGGTGCCACACTATGCTTATCTCAAGCTCAAGATGCCCGGACCACACGGCGTCATAACAGTCAATGGAAACACGGAACGCTCCCTCCATACCGAGGAGCACACCGCTGCTTTAGCAGCAGAAGTACAGAGCGGCCTTTTCAAGCAGAACCTTAATTTAGCGGCCGAGCTCCCGGACACTGTCAAACGAGTCCGGACTACTCTGCAGCAGGACAGCCCAGCTCGTCAAGAGCTCAACTAGCAATTTGGCCTCCGTCCCAGTCCCGACCAAGTGGCGGCGTTTGTACAGCGCGTACATAACTACGCACTCAAAATACCATGGGCATAGACGGAGGCATAACTAGATTGTGATCCATAATACGGCTCGACCGCCCCTGGACACACATACTTTCACTTTTTCTTTTTTTCCTCTTCAGGTTTCTTTTCCACGGGCCTTTCCTGGCTGCCTGATCACCGGTCCTTTCGAAAGAATAGATACACCAAGACGGCAAGAAGCACTGACGTATAAGGGAATTTCTAGGTGGCCTCTTTAACGATCACTCTACCTGTTTTCAGGACCCACACGCAACTCTCTCTTGGTTGTGGCATATTAAATAGCCTGTTGCTTATTGCACTACTTGTACAAATACACTTTGACGTATTAATCAAACTATAAACAGTTTGCGGCCCAACTTCTGCGGCACTAGCTTACTACCCCCTTTTCCTTTTTTTTGATAATCTTATCAAGTCACACCCGTACACTTTGGTACGCGTTAATCCGCCAGGGGCTTCATTGCGCCCCATAATGCGGCAACAAAGTCCGAACACTTTTTACTGTATAGTTCGGCACCCCGAATTTAGTATTATATGCACTAGCTCCGAATCATGTCTTTGGTAAATAGTTGGGTTGCCCGGCTCTCGTGCTTACTACCTTACGTTCTGCTATATCGGCTAGGGTAGTAAAGGGAGAACTACTGCGATTCTGTCCTGGTTCATCCGGATGAGCACCTCAGTAGAGAAAGCCAAAAACTGACTGTCATGATGCGGCGTGAGCCGGTCAGCTCTTCGGAGGTTTCAAATCTTTAGCGATTTTTTCTGCATTATGCGATGAATCGGTTCTTGCCCGATCAGGTGTTTACAGCACCCTAGTTCGGATACTAGGGGCTGCGCCTAAATTTTTCTTGTCAAACTCCTATGACTAAGTGAGGGTGATAAAGCCACATAGTCCGATTGCCTGGTTCGTTGCGCTAAACACCTCCTTAAAGGACCAAACAATTGGATCAAGAGTGTTTAGATTCCATCCCGAACACCCCCGTACTACCTACGTGGGGGCTGAAGCCGACGACTGGCAAACCCTCAGATTTCAGAAAAACGGTCGCACAAGAAGTAAAATTTTAACAAGCATTATATTACATAATCGACTTTGTTTCATAAATATAGGGCGAGATAATATGAATGTATTCATTCAAAGATCACATATTTCTCACACTGCTCCGCCACAAGGCGGGATCCCTCCAGGACATTGTCAAAATATAGCTCGAGCGTGCGGTGCTCCTTTCCCTCGGGTGGTCCCTCGGTTGCGAGCTCGATGGCTTTCATCTTCGCCCACTACACCTTGACACGGGCGAAGGCCATCCGCGCACCCTCGATGCAGACTGGCCGCTTGATAATGTCAAGACGGGGGCAGGCATTGACCAGCCGCTTCACGAGCCCGAAGTAGCTGTTGGGTATAGCTTCTGCAGGCCACGGCCGGATTATCAAATCCTTCATGGCTAGTTCGGCCACCCTATGCAGCTCAACCAGCTGTTTTAGCTAGTCGCTAAAGGGCACCGGATGTTCTGGCGCAAGGTATTGTGACCAAAACAGCTTCTCTGTTGAGCTCCCCTCTTCGGCTCGGAAGAATTCCGCAGCGTCAGAAACACTGCGTGGCAAATCCACAAACACTCTTGGAGACCTCCAAATCTGGGTTAGTAAGAGGTACCTCTTCTTCACATATTTGCTCTGCATAATGAAGACCTTACCAGCCGCAATCTTCTTGGCCTCTTGAATCTCTGGCTGGACAGAAGACACCGGCAGAACAGGCGCACCTCCTCCTTTCGAAGGAGGCTGCTGGCTGGGTTCCGGAGCCGCATAGGCCTCTGGGACTGTATTCGGCTCGGGTCCGAACTGAATGTGGCCCCCATCGCCAATCTCCATGGGGATTCGCTCCCCCATGTGTTCGGCGGCCGAGGCTTCACCCTCTGGCGCCGCCCTGGCGGCCTCCTGCGTCTCCCCTGGCCTGGGATCCTTCGGGACAACACCTCGGTATCATCCATGGCCCTGGGAGAGGAGGCCGCCGGAAGGGACCCGCTGTCCATCACCTTCGGGTCCAGCGAATTCCCCGAAGATGAGGATCGCCTGAGATCGGTACAGGCCGGACTGCAAGTGCAAGATTCAACACGTTAAAACTATGAACTAAAGAGGCTAAATAAATGGATGTGTCAGGGTCTTTGAGTACTCACAATTCGGCCCGGGGCTTATCTCGGGGGCGCAGCTTTGGGCTACTTTCGATGTCCCACGTGGAGTTATCCATGCGGGAGAGCTTCCCTTTCTTGGACGCCTCTGCCTCCAGATTTGTGGAGGCCGCCCTTTTCTTCCTCCCCCCCTCAGCGGGTGGAGTTGTTTTCTTCCTTCCCCTCGTCGTCATCTTCGGCGGTGGAGGAGTGAGTCTCGGTGTCTTCAGACATCACGTCCGAAGCGCCCTTGCGGTGGAGGCCACTTCGGGCCCCCTTGGCCTTCTTCTCCGGCGCCTGGTAAGGCGCCGGGACCAGCATCTTCGTCAGGAGCGGGATTGCTGGTTCCTCTGGCAGCGGAGCCAGACACCGAATCCGCTCCGCCCTCTTTGTCCAGCCCTGAAAAATAAATGGTGAGCTTCAGGTATCTTCCCTGAACAAGCAAGGAAAGGATACACCTTGAAACATCAAAGACTTACCGCACTGGCGGGATGGGCCAGGGCGTGCCCACGGTCCTCGGTCGTCTCCGGCGGCATCTCGTTGCCTTTGAAGAGCACCTTCAAGATATCTTCGTGCGTAGTTCCGTAGAACCGTTGCAAGGTCTGGTGCTTGGCCGGATCGAACTCCCATAAATTGCAAGTCCGGCTCTGGCATGGAAGGATCCGGCGAACTAGCATCACTTGGATCACATTGACGAGCTTGATGTTCTTGTCCACCATGCTCTGGATCCGCGTTTGCAACGCTATCAGCTTGTCCGACGAAGACCAATTCAGGCCCTTCTCTAGCCAGGAGGTAAGCCGCATTGGGGCTCCGGACTTGAATTCGGGAGCCGCGGCCCAGGTGGCATCGCGGGGCTCTGTGACATAGAACCACAGTTGCTGCCACCCTTTGACGGTCTCCACAAAGGTACCTTTGGGCCATGTGACCTTGGGCATCTTGCTCACCATGGCACCTCCGCACTCTGCGTGTTGGCCATCCACCACCTTCGGCTTCACGTTGAAGATCTTAAGCCACGGCCCGAAGTGAGGTGGAATGCGGAGGAAGGCCTCGCACACGACAATAAATGTCGAGATGTTGAGGAAAGAGTTTGGGGCTAGATCATGGAAATCTAGCCCGTAATAGAAAATGAGTCCGCGGACGAAAGGGTGGAGAGGAAATCCTAGCCCGCGGACGAAGTGGGGGATGAACACCACCCTCTCATTGGGCTTTGGGGTAGGGACGATCTGCCCCTTTGCCGGAAGCCGGTGGGTGATTTCTTTGGCTAGGTACCCGGCCTCCCGAAGCTTGGTTATGTCCTTCTCCTTGATGGAGGAGGCCATCCACTTGGCTTGCGCTCCAGATCCGGACATGGTCGAGTGCTTTCTTGAGGCGGGAAGGATGAGGACTTGGGCGCTGGAGCTCGAGAATGGGATGGCAGAGAGAGAAAAGGCGTGGGTGAAGGAAAGGAATCCTTATCTCCTTATAAGGGCAGTGAATATCAAGCGCCTCCCCATTCGCCTTAAAACTTGCCTGTTCCCAAGGGATGTGCAGATGGCATAGCTGGATTACCCACGCCCGTATTGATGAGAATCCCATAATAAGGGGACACAATCTCTGCTGCCACAAGACGTGCCAATAGAAACCGCATCTTGAAATGTGAAGCGGCAGGCAGAAAAAAGGTTCGAAATAATAACCGGCAGGGACGTGATATCACGCTACAAAAAAGTTGTCAGCGGATTGGACTCGTGAAATATTATACTCTCTGCGGTGGTGTGTGGTACTTGTTTTGCAGAGCCGGACACGTTCGTCGTGTTCGAAGACTGTGTTGGAGTATTCGGAGAAGGAACCCGCCTTGCAATGCCGAAGACAATCTGCGCGCCGGACACCTCGTCATTGAAGCCTGGTTCAGGTGCTACTGAGGGAGTCCTGGATTAAGGGGTCCTCGGGCGTCCGGACTATGATACGTAGGCCGGACTGATGGGCTGTGAAGATACAAGACCAAAGACTCTCTCCCGTGTCCGGATGGGACTCTCCTTGGCGTGGAAGGCAAGCTTGGCACCCTCATATGAAGATTCCTTTCTCTGTAACCGACTGATACGTCTCCAACATATCTGTAATTTTTATTGCTCCATGCTATATTATCTTCTATTTTGGACATTATTGGGCTTTATTATACACTTTTATATTATTTTTGGGACTAACCTATTAACCGGAGGCCCAGCCCAGAATTGTTGTTTTTTGCCTATTTCAGAGTTTCGCAGAAAAAGAATATCAAACGGAGTCCAAACGGGATGAAACCTTCGGGAACGTGATTTTCGGAACGAACGTGATCCAGAGGACTTGGACCCTACATCAAGATATCAACCAGGAGGGCATGAGGTAGGGGGCGCGCCTACCCCCCTGGGCGCGCCCTCCACCCTTGTGGGCCCCACGTTGCTCCACCAACATACTTCTTCCTCCTATATATACCTACGTACCCCCAAACTACCAGATACGGAGCCAAAAACCTAATTCCACCGCCGCAACCTTCTGTACCGTGAGATCCCATCTTGGGGCCTTTTCCGGAGCTCTGCCGGAGGGGCATCGATCACGGAGGTCTTCTACATCAACACCATAGCCTCTCCGATGAAGTGTGAGTAGTTTACCTCAGACCTTCGGGTCCATAGTTAGTAGCTAGATGGCTTTCTCTCTCTTTTTGGATCTCAATACAATGTTCTCCCCCTCTCTCGTGGAGATCTATTCGATGTAATCTTCTTTTGCGGTGTGTTTGTTGAGACCGATGAATTGTGGGTTTATGATCAAGTTTATCTATGAACAATATTTGAATCTTCTCTGAATTCTTTTATGTATGATTGGTTATCTTTGCAAGTCTCTTCGAATTATCAGTTTGGTTTGGCCTACTAGATTGATCTTTCTTGCAATGGGAGAAGTGCTTAGCTTTGGGTTCAATCTTGTGGTGTCCTTTCCCAGTGACAGTAGGGGCAGCAAGGCATGTATTGTATTGTTGCCATCGAGGATAACAAGATGGGGTTATATCATATTGCATGAGTTTATCCCTCTACATCATGTCATCTTACTTAAAGCGTTACTCTGTTCTTATGAACTTAATACTCTAGATGCATGCTGGATAGCGGTCGATGTGTGGAGTAATAGTAGTAGATGCAGGAAAGAGTCGGTCTACTTGTCTCGGACGTGATGCCTATATACATGATCATACCTAGATATTCTCATAACTATGCTCAATTCTGTCAATTGCTCAATAGTAATTTGTTCACCCACCATAATACTTATGCTCTCGAGAGAAGCCACTAGTGAAACCTATGGCCCCCGGGTCTATCTTCCATCATATTAATCTTCCAGCACTTAGCTATTTTTATTGCCTTTTATTTTACTTTGCATATTTATCATAAAAATACCAAAAATATTATCTTATCATATCTCACTCTCGTAACTGACCGTGAAGGGATTGACAACCCCTTTATTTTGGTTGCGAGGATTTATTTGTTTGTGTAGGTGCGAGGGACTCGTGCGTGGTCTCCTACTGGATTGATACCTTGGTTCTCAAAAACTGAGGGAAATACTTATGCTGCTTTACTGCATCACCCTTTCCTCTTCAAGGGAAAACCAACGCAGTGCTCAAGAGGTAGCAAGAAGGATTTCTGGCACCGTTGCCGGGGAGTCTACGCAAAAGTCAACATACCAAGTACCCATCACAAACCCTTATCTCCCGCATTACATTATTTGCCATTTGCCTCTCGTTTTCCTCTCCCCCACTTCACCCTTGCCGTTTTATTCGCCCTCTCTTTTTCGTTTGCTTCTTTTTTTCCGTTTGCTTGTCGTTATGGCTAGTCCCCTTTCTTCTCCGTTGTCTCCCGAGAATGAAGTTCTTAATTTTAAGCGAAGGGAGGGAGAAAATTTAAAAGACGCTTGGTATAGAATTTGCAATGCTCAAAATAGATCTACCAGGAAGCAATCTACTTCCGTTCTTCTCCGCAATTTTTATTTAGGCGCTACCCCTTGGTATAGATATATCCTTGACACCATTACCGGAGGGAATTTCTTAGGAAGCCATACTTTTGATTCTTATAATGCTATGATAGATTTGTTTGGCTCACCACCTCTTTTGGTTAATGGAACTATGTTAACTTTGGAGCATGTAATGCAAAGACTTGAAACTATTAAAAATAAAGTTGCTACCGTAGAGTTAATTGAAAATTTGGATAAAAAGATCCACAACCAAATTACCCATTATGGATCTAAAGTAGGAGTCACTTTGAAAAATAGATCTAAAGTAGGAACCCATAGTTAATGAAAGAATAAATCAAGATTCCGCTAGAATCGATAAACTTGAGGGTATCATTACCAACTTGGGAACCGCTTTTTCTTCCGTAAAGAATACTGCAATACCTCCAACTAAAATTGCTAAGCTTATGTATGTTCCTAAAAATAAGGGTGAATCCTCTAGTAAGGAAACTGCGGATCTCAAATCTATAAGTATTCATCGCAATCTTTTTGCTATCATTAAGGAACCATTTGCCACAAATGAATTTTTCGGTCATGTGCCTGGAAGTTTGGTAATTAATAAAAATAAAGAAATTCCTAAGGATTATAGATGTCTGATTGAAGAATTGCCCACCAAAGATGGCAATACCTAGATCTATCCTTGCTTTTATGCCTAGCTAGGGGCGTTAAACGATAGCGCTTGTTGGGAGGCAACCCAATTTTATTTTTAGTTTTTTTTTTTGCTTTTTGCTTATGTTTAGGAATAAATATTTGATCTAGCCTCAGGTTAGATGTGTTTTTATGTTTTAATTAGTGTTTGTGCCAAGTTAAACCTATAGGATCTTCTTGGATGATAGTTATTTGATCTTGCTGAAAATTACAGAAACTTTCTGTTCACGAAAATAATTGTTAAAAATCCTCAGAACGTGATAAAATATTGATTCCAATTTCTGCTGATCAATAAAAAAATTGTCTAGGTCTTCCTATTTTGGCTGAATTTTTGGAGTTCCAGAAGTTTGCGTTAGTTACAGATTACTACAGACTGTTCTGTTTTTGACAGATTCTGTTTTTCGTGTGTTGTTTGCTTATTTTGATGAATCTATGGCTAGTAAAATAGTTTATAAACCATAGAGAAGTAGGAATACAGTAGGTTTAACACCAATATAAATAAATAATGAGTTCATTACAGTACCTTGAAGTGGTGTTTTGTTTTCTTTCGCTAACGGAGCTCACGAGATTTTCTGTTAAGTTTTGTGTTCTGAAGTTTTCAAGTTTTGGGTAAAAGATTTGATGGATTATGGAAAAAGGAGTGGCAAGAGCCTAAGCTTGGGGATGCCCATGGCACCCCAAGATAATCTAAGTACACCAAAAATCCAAAGCTTGGGGATGCCCCGGAAGGCATCCCCTCTTTCGTCTACTTCCATCGGTAACTTTACTTGGAGCTATATTTTTATTCACCACATCATATGTGTTTTGCTTGGAGCGTCTTGTATGATTTGAGTCTTTACTTGTTAGTTTGCCACAATCATCTTTGCTGTACACACCTTTTGAGAGAGACACACATGAGTCGGAATTTATTAGAATACTCTATGTGCTTCACTTATATCTTTTGAGCTATATAGATTTTGCTCTAGTGCTTCACTTATATCTTTTAGAGCACGGCAGTGGTTTTGTTTTATAGAAACTGTTATTCTCTCATGCTTCAGTTATATTATTTTGAGAGTCTTAAACAGCATGGTAATTTTCTTAAATTGGGAAATTAATCCTAATATGTTAGGTATTCAAGACTAGTAAAACACTTTCTTATGAGTGTGCTGAATACTAAGAGAAGTTTGATGCTTGATGATTGTTTTGAGATATGGAGGTAGTAATATTAAAGTTGTGCTAGTTGAGTAGTTGTAAATTTGAGAAATACTTGTGTTGAAGTTTGCAAGTCCCGTAGCATGCACGTATGGTAAACGTTATGTAACAAATTTGAAACATGAGGTGTTCGTTGATTGTCCTCCTTATGAGTGGTGGTCGGGGACGAGCGATGGTCTTTTCCCACCAATCTATCCCCCTAGGAGCATGCGCGTAGTGCTTGGTTTTTGATGACTTGTAGATTTTTGCAATAAGTATGTGAGTTCTTTATGACAATGTTGAGTCCATGGATTATATGCACTCTTACCCTTCCATCATTGCTAGCCTCTTCGGTACCGTCCATTGCCCTTTCTCACATTGAGAGTTGGTGCAAACTTCGCCGGTGCATCCAAACCCCGTGATATGATACGCTCTTTTCACACATAAACCTGCTTATATCTTCCTCAAAACAGCCACCATACCTACCTATTATGGCATTTCCATAGCCATTCCGAGATATATTGCCATGCAACTTTCCACCGTTCCGCTTATCATGACACCTTTATCATTGTCATATTGCTTTGCATGATCATGTAGTTGACATCGTATTTGTGGCAAAGCCACCGTTCATAATTTTTTTTCATACATGTCACTCTTGATTCATTGCTATCCCGGTATACTACCGGAGGCATTCATATAGAGTCATACTTTGTTCTAGTATCGAGTTGTAATCATTGAGTTGTAAATAAATAGAAGTGTGATGATCATCATTCATAGAGCATTGTCCCAAAAAAAGAGAAAGGCCAAATAAAAAAAGAAGGCCCAAAAAAATAAAAAGGGACAATGCTACAATCCTTTTTCCCACACTTGTGCTTCAAAGTAGCACCATGATCTTCATGATAGAGAGTCTCTTGTTTTGTCACTTTCATATACTAGTGGGAATTTTTCATTATAGAACTTGGCTTGTATATTCCAACAATGGGCTTCCTCAAATGCCCTAGGTCTTCATGAGCAAGCAAGGTTGATGCACACCCACTTAGTTTCTTTTGTTGAGCTTTCATGCATTTATAGCTCTAGTGCATCCGTTGCATGGCAATCCCTACTCCTTGCATTAACATCAATCGATGGGCATCTCCATAGCTCATTGATTAGCCGCGTTGATGTGAGACTTTCCCTTTTTTGTCTTCTCCACATAACCCCCATCATTATATTCTATTCCACCCATAGTGCTATATCCATGGCTCACGCTCATGTATTGCGTGAAGGTTGAAAAAGTTTGAGATTACTAAAGTATGAAACAATTGCTTGGCTTGTCATGCATGATGAGAGCATTCTTGTGTGACGAAAATGGAGCATGACTAAACTATATGATTTTGTACGGATGAACTTTCTTTGGCCATGCTATTTTGAGAGGACATAATTGCTTAGTTAGTATGCTTGAAGTATTATTATTTTTATGTCAATATTAAACCTTTATCTTGAATCTTTCAGATCTGAATATTCATACCACAATTAAGAGAATTACATTGAAATTATGCCAAGTAGCATTCCACATCAAAAATTCTGTTTTTATCATTTACCTACTCGAGGACGAGCAGGAATTAAGCTTGGGGATGCTTGATACGTCTCCAATGTATCTATAATTTTTTTATTGTTCCATGCTACATTATATTCTGTTTTGAACATTAATGGGCTTTATTATACACTTTTATATTATTTTTGGGACTAACCTATTAACCGGAGGCCCAGCACAGAATTGTTGTTTTTTTGCCTATTTCAGAGTTTCGTAGAAAAAGAATATCAAACGGAGTCCAAACGGAATGAATCCTTCGGGAACGTGATTTTCGGAACGAACGTGATCCAGAGGACTTGGACCCTACGTCAAGACATCAACCAGGAGGGCACGAGGTAGGGGGCGCGCCTACCCCCCTGGGCGCGCCCTCCACCCTCGTGGGCCCCACGTTGCTCCACCGATGTACTTCTTCCCCCTATATATACCTACGTACCCCCAAACTACCAGATATGGAGCCAAAAACCTAATTCCACCGCCGCAACCTTCTGTACCCGTGAGATCCCATCTTGGGGCCTTTTCCGGAGCTCCGCCGGAGGGGGCATCGATCACGGAGGGCTTCTACATCAACACCATAGCCTCTCTGATGATGTGTGAGTAGTTTACCTCAGACCTTTGGGTCCATAGTTATTAGCTAGATGGCTTCTTCTCTCTTTTTGGATCTCAATACAATGTTCTCCCCCTCTCTTGTGGAGATCTATTCGATGTAATCTTCTTTTGCGGTGTGTTTGTTGAGACCGATGAATTGTGGGTTTATGATCAAGTTTATCTATGAACAATATTTGAATCTTCTCTGAATTCTTTTATGTATGATTGGTTATCTTTGCAAGTCTCTTCGAATTATCAGTTTGGTTTGGCCTACTAGATTGATCTTTCTTGCAATGGGAGAAGTGCTTAGCTTTGGGTTCAATCTTGCGGTGTCCTTTCCAAGTGACAGTAGGGGCAGCAAGGCATGTATTGTATTGTTGCCATCGAGGATAACAAGATGGGGTCTATATCATATTGCATGATTTTATCCCTCTACATCATGTCATCTTACTTAAAGCGTTACTCTGTTCTTATGAACTTAATACTCTAGATGCATGCTGGATAGCGGTAGATGTGTGGAGTAATAGTAGTAGATGCAGGCAGGAGTCGGTCTACTTGTCTCGAACGTGATGCCTATATACATGATCATACCTAGATATTCTCATAACTATGCTCAATTCCGTCAATTGCTCAACAGTAATTTGTTCACCCACATATTTATGCTCTCGAGAGAAGCCACTAGTGAAACCTATGGCCCCCGGGTCTATCTTCCATCATATTAATCTTCCAACACTTAGCTATTTTTATTGCCTTTTATTTTACTTTGCATCTTTATCATAAAAATACCAAAAATATTATCTTATCATATCTATCAGATCTCACTCTCGTAACTGACCGTGAAGGGATTGACAACCCCTTTATTGCGTTGGTTGCGAGGATTTATTTGTTTTTGTAGGTGCGAGGGACTCATGCGTGGTCTCCTACTGGATTGATGCCTTGGTTCTCAAAAACTAAGGGAAATACTTACGCTGCTTTACTACATCACCCTTTCCTCTTCAAGGGAAAACCAATGCAGTGCTCAAGAGGTAGCACCGACTTTGTACAACCCTAGTCCCCTCCAATGTCTATATAAAGCAGAGGGCTTTGTCCGTAGAGGCAATCATAATCATAGTCATACAGGCTAGACTTTTAGGGTTTTAGCCGATACGATCTCGAGGTAGATCAACTCTTGTAATACTCATATTCATCAAGATCAATCAAGCAGGAAGTAGGGTATTACCTCCATAGAGAGGGCCTGAACCTGGGTAAACATCGTGTCCCCCATCTCCTGTTACCATCAACCTTAGATGCACAGTTCGGGACCCCCTACCCGAGATCCGCCGATTTTGACACCGACACCCGCCGGACAGCTTCATTCCCTTGTACCGTCGCCCGGATGGGGCAAAGGTTGCTGCCATCATGCCTATCTTCGATGGGCATGGTCTTGTGCCGTCGGCGCCTCTGAGGCCCCGGTGGCGACGGTTCCGGTGGTGGTGTCCTCCGACGATTCCGGTGAGGAGGAAGAGCAGGACTCGGCGGCCACCCTGGAGGGGTCTGGGGAGACCTCCCCTCCGCACAAGGCCGACCTCCTCCGCGCCTTGCCTGATGACGACGCTGCCGGCGACCACCCATTGAGGGAAGTCCTGCCCCCTCCTGGGGTCACTACGAGGTCCAGGGTCTCCCCCTCGGGGAAGCCAACGTCCGGCGTCCCGACGAAGAGCAGATCGTCGCTGATCTCTCGGGGTGATGCCCCTGCTTCACCACCGCCCGGGGCCACCGCGGCCTCGCAGACTCCTGGGACCCGCGCGCCTGTGCCCCAGGCCACGAAGCCCCTAAGCTCCACACTTCTGAAGAGGCACCGGGACTACCCAGCTGTGGACCAGTGAGTTTCCTGCCCTGAGCTTGCGCTTGCTCCTGCTTCCGCTGCGGCTTCCTGATGCTTCCTGCTTGTGCCGCCAGGCCAACGTCGTCATCAAAGAAGAAGAAAGAGGGGGCGGCCACATCCTCGGGGACCCAGCAGCCTGGCACGGCCGCACCTCCTCTGGCGCAGAAAGACGACGACGGCGCCCGCGCCTCTCCGGCCTGGTCGTCCTCGCGAGGCCCAGAGGAGCGTCCCCAGGAGAGGGCGACCGCCAAGGCCTCGTCAGCTCCTGAGGCACTCGTCCCCAGCCCGCCGGCCGAGGCCCCACAGGCTCCGGAGCTCCTGGCCTCTTCTTCCACCGCCATCAACCTGCAGGTCTTGGTGATGACGCTGCCTTCTCCTTCCACCCCACTGCCGGTCTGCGATCCTTTCGCCTCGCCCAACGCCCTGGAACACGCCCTTTCCGCGCTGGCCCGGCTGCGGGGTGATCTTCAAGGCGCTGACCGTCACCTAGTGGCCGGGCGCCTGGAGCTGATCTCTGGCTGGTTGCACTCTGATGCATCCATCCAGGAGGCCCTAAGCCAGGCCGTGGCGGCTTCCGAGAAGGACAAGCAGGCGACTTCACAAGCCGCGGCTGCCCGCGAGGTGGCGCTGAAGGATGCCGGTCCCACCCAGGATTGCTGCCGGTCGCTGGAGGCCATGCGCAAAGAGCGCGCGGCCGAGGCTCGAGACCGCAAGGCGGAGGCAGAGAAACTGAAGGCCCGGGAGGACACTGTCAGAGGACAGGACGCCGAGCTAGAGTAGTTGGCGAGGGCACATGCCACGAAGCGCAGCCGGCTGGAGAAGCTGGAGCAGGAGGTGAAGGCAGAGAAGGCTGTGCTGGAAGCCAAAGTGAAGGTCCTGGCCGAGGACCGCGTGGCCTTCATGTCCCTTGAGGAGAAGTCCTGCATGGCGCTGTGGGCACTCTACGAGAAGGGCTTGGAGGAGCCGCTAGCGATAGATGACGAGGGCCCCACCCAGCTGCTTCCTCATCTTGTCCGGCGCTCGAGGACGTCGTCGACGGGATCGGCCCCTTTGTGAAGGGGGAAGCCCGTGCGCTCTCCTCTGCTGCACTGACGCGTGTCTTCAGCAACCTCCAACTTCGTGATCCCGACGCCGACCTTGACGAGCTACTCCAGCCCGTAGATGACGAGCGCTGCGCAGCCGCTGCCGAAGCCGTGAAGAGCCAGGTGGAGGCCTTGCTGAAGATGTTCCGCGCCTTCGACCCTGTGCCCTCGACTGGTGGCGCTGCTAAACCCGCAACTCCGGTGGGCGGCGCAGGTGAGGGCAACATCATCATGGAAGGGTGTAATGCCCACGATGCGGCTATATCTCTCACGTGTCGAGGCACGACTTAGAGGCATAACCGCATTGTAGGTTTTGTCGCAAGAAGGGTCATCTTCACACAATCCCATGTAATGAACAAGAATGGGATAAAGAGGGTTGGCTTACAATCGCCACTTCACACAATACTTAAATAAATCATACATCATTCAAAATACACACATAGACCGACTACGGTCAAATCCAAATGAAAAGAAATAACCCCAAATGTTAGATCCCCGATCGTCCCAACTGGGCTCCACTACTGATCAACAGGAAACGAAACAAAAACAACGATCAAGATCTTCATCTAGCTCTCACTTGAGCTGGGTTGCGTCACCTGCACTGGTATCCTCGGCACCTGCAACTGTTTGGAAGTATCTGGTGAGTCTCGAGGACTCAGCAATCTCACACCCGCGAGATCAAGACTATTTAAGCTTATGGGTAGGAGAAGGTAGTGAGGTGGAGCTACAGCAAGCACTAAGCATATATGGTGGCTAACATACGCAAATAAGAGCGAGAAGAGAAGCAACGCAACGGTCGTGAAGCTAGAAGTGATCAAGAAGTGATCCTGAAACTACTTACGTTCATGCATAACACCAAAACCGTGTTCACTTCCCGGACTCCGCCGAAAAGAGACCATCACGGTGACACACGTGGTTGATGCATTTTAATTAAGTCAAGTGTCAAGTTCTCTACAACCGGACATTAACAAATTCCCATCTACCACATAACCGCGGGCACGGCTGTCGAAAGTTTATACCCTGCAGGGGTGTCCCAACTTAGCCCATCACAAGCTCTCACAGTCAACGAAGGATATTCCTTCTCCCGGGAAGACCCGATCAGTCTCGGAATCCCGGTTACAAGACTTTTCGACAATGGTAAAACAAGACCAGCAAAGCCGCCCGATGTACCGACAAATCCCGATAGGAGTCGCACGTATCTCGTTCTCAGGGCACACTGGATAGGTCAAGCTACGAGTAAAACCAGGCCTCGAGTTGCCCCGAGGTGGCCCCGCAAGCTGCCCGTTTCGGACCAACACTCAGAGGAGCACTGGCCTGGGGGGGTTTAAAATAAAGATGTCCCTTGAGTCTGCAGAACCCAAGGGAAAAAGGCTTAGGCGGCAAATGTTAAAACCAAGGTTGGGCCTTGCTGGAGGAGTTTTATTCAAAGCGAACTGTCAAGGGGGTCCCATAAATCCCCAACCGCGTAAGGAACGCAAAATCAAGGAACATAACACCGGTATGACGGAAACAAGGGCGGCAAGAGTGGAACAAAACACCAGGCAAAAGGCCGAGCCTTCCACCCTTTACCAAGTATATAGATGCATTAATTTAAATAAGAGATATTGTGATATCCCAACATATCCATGTTCCAACATGGAACCAGCTTCAACTTCACCTGCAACTAGCAACACTATAAGAGGGGCTGAGCAAAAGCGGTAACATACCAAACAATGGTTTGCTAGGAAGGATGGTTAGAGGCTTGACATGGCAATATGGGAGGCATGATATAGCAAGTGGTAGGTAGCGCGGCATAGCAAAAGAGCGAACAACTAGCAAGGAAATATAGAAGTGATTTCGAGGGTATGGTCATCTTGCCTGAAATCCCGCAAGGAAGAAGAACGAGTCCATGAGGTAGACGAACCAACGTAGTCGAACGGATCCTCACAATCGCAACGTAACCGGAACTATCAAGAAGAAGCAACACCGGAAAGAAGCAAACAACATGGTAAACAACCATCACATAAACATGGAATGATGCACAATCAAGTATGATGCATGTCCGGTTTAATGAGGCATGGCATGGCAAGGTGCACAAACAATACTACAAATTAGGTGGAGCTCAATATGCAACGAGTTGCATATTGACGAAACACCACGTTCAAGTTATTTAGTTCGCTCATGTTTATGCTACTCATCAAAATTAAATGTTGGTTAACATGGCAAGAGGTGAAACATAAATAAACTAACTATTTAGGCAAGTTTAAATGAGGCCGGAACAAACAACAATTCCGGAAAATCCTCATGTCCATATTTTAAATTTGGTACTGTTCTGCCATAAACGAAATTTTAATGTTGTTAAACAGCAAAGTAAAGTGTACCAAGTTAAACTAGGCATTTTTCTACCCCATTTACATATAAAGTTTATTTAAAATGGAGCTACAGTTATTTAGTTATGAAATAAATGATTTTAACATGGCATTTAGCAAATTAAATGCAAGCAGCATTTTAAACATTTTAAAGAAGGATGCAAGCAGCATATTATGAAACTAGATGAAATTCTAAGCATTTTACATATTTAAATTATTTTAATCCGATGCACGGTTGTGGAGTTATTATATGCATGATGTTGAGGGTTTTTTTTGTAAATCTGTAAACTCTGGATAATAGCTAAAATCGCAGGCAGGAAAAAACACTACGTGGGCCAATATTGCTGGGAGGCTGGGCTGCTCACCATGGGCCAAGGCCCAGTCGGTGGAGAGGCTTGGGGCAGGCAGATCCAGCTGGGCCGAGGCGAGGCCGGCCCAGGCGTGTGCGGTCGCGGAACTTGGTGCGGCGACGGGTCAACGCGGGGTCGAGCGGCGCTCGATGCAGAGGCGATGTAGTGGCTGTGGCAGGCGCGAGGTTCAGCAGAAGGGTAGCAGCCATGGCGAGGAGGTCAACGCGAGGCCGGCAGGGACTTGGCGTGGTCCAGGACGACGGCCTCAGGTCAGGGGAAGCGGTCTTGGCGCGGCAGGAGGAGGCCGAGTGCGGTCAACGAGCGGGCGAGCGGGAAGCAGAGGAGGCAGGGCGAGGGCGCACGGGAACGAAGGAAGGTGCAGATCCCGGGGCTGTAACAGAGGACAGCGAGAGAGAGGGTCGTGTGAGAGAGCGCAAGCTTCAGCAAAGAAGAGAAAGGGGAAGGGAGCAGGTGCGGCGAGGACGACCTGCTGGTGCTGCTCACCGGCGGACGACGGCGAGGGCGGAGCAAGGCGATGGCGTGGGCGACGAGGTGGAGGTCGGGGATGCTCCGTGGTGACGGCGGCGAGTTTTTTCGAGGTACGCGGTCAACACGGCTGGGACGAGCGGGCGCTCGCTGGATGCCTCGTTCTCCTCGCGCAGCAGAAGAAGGGGAGGACAGCCGGGCCCTGGACGGCGACGCGGTGACTGGACGGCGAGGCGCGAGAGGTGCTGGAGGTAGGCGGATCCGACAAGGGGTAGCACCGTCTTGAGTTCCTGGTAGCCGACAGCTTGGTGTTACCTGTCCATGGCGGGGAGAGGGACATGGACATGAGAGAGAGGGAGATCGAGAGCAGGTAACAGAGGAGGCAGGGAAAAAGGGCGGCGCTGGGGACCTGCTAGTCACCGGAGCTTGCTGGGGGTGGCGGAACAGCGGCGAGGCCGAGCAGAGGAGGCGCACGGGAATGGAGCTGCGGGCGCTCGATGCGGCTGGTGTTCAAACGCAAAGCAGAGAGAGGGCGGAACGCGGCTCCTCTTCCATGGTGCTCAGCTCGGGGACGAGGCATTGGAGGCTGTGGATTGGGCGGTGGCGGAAACCAAGGGAGGTAGGTGGGTGGATCGGGAGGGATCTGGGAAGATCCCGAGGAAGAAGAGGGGTGGATTGGCTGGCGACGGCGGGGATTGGACAGGGGAGGATCCCTAGAAATTAGGTTTTGGTCTGATTTGGATAGAGGTGGTCTATTTATAGGGACAAAAGGAGTAGGTTTGGACCCTCCGATCGAATTTGGACGGTCGAGAATAAATAAGTTAGGAAGTCCAAATAAGAAACCGGAGATATAGGGGATGTTTGGGGATGATCCGGACCCAACGGTAACGATAGTCCGGTTCAGGTTCGGGGAAGTTTCGGACGCACACACGAGGGGTTTGCGGGATGTGCAGAGAGGTTAGGAAGCCAGGCAAGAGGGAAACAAAATCTGGTTGGTCACGGAACGTCAACGAAGGCAAAGGGAACGCGGCAACTACGAGCAACTACATGTTTTAAGAAAACATGCGGATGATGCAATGATGAATGCAACAAATAAATAAATCACACGGCGACAACGAAAAACATGGGAGGCGTCAAGAGCGTCGGTCTCGGGGCGTTACAAAGGGGCACCCCTTGCAAGCGACGGCGGCGTCTAGGGATGACGAGATGGCATGCTGGCGACTCCTTTTCCTGCTTTGCCTCTGCAACATGCACCATGCCTCATGGAGGCGTTTAAACTTGTGTTTGGTATTTGAAGAATAGTATGTCCTGTAATATTTGTTTGAGATTCCGTGATTTCCTTCTCGTTTGCTTGGTGTTCTGCGTCGGCAGCGCCCGACCCCGCGCGTACCTCAGCCGCCGTTGGATCGTCCAGATCGCCAGGACGAGACCAAGGGGTGAGGGGCTATGTGGCCAGTTAGGCTCGTGAGTCACAATGCTCAGGAGTCCCCCTTGACGAACAAACAGCTTACGAAAAGGAGATGCGGGAGTAGGCCTAGTGTTCTATGTCGGCGGGGCCCGACCCCGCGCATACCTCAGCCGTCGTTGGGTCATTCGGATCACCAGGACGAGACCAAGGGGTGAGGGGCTACGTGGCCACTTAGGCTCCTGAGTCGTGATGCTCAAGAGTCCCCCTTGACGCCCAAACGACCTTCATACCTTGGCTCCGCTCGGGAGGGCGCGTGACAGCCAGGTCTGAGGGACCTGGCAGGGCGGCGTACGCTTGGGCGTGACCCAAGCACAGCCCCTGCGCCCAGCCCCCTCGCGCGGCTCTCCCGAAGGGAAAGTGTTGCGGTGAGGCTGGACACTGAGCCGAGTGGCTCCCTGAGGTTGGTACGGCCATGGGGCGCCCTCAGTTGTTTATCACCAGCGCGTAGCGTAGTGCTTCCGCACATGCACGGGCATAGCCGCTTCTCGACCGTGTCGACTGCCAGCGCGGAGCATGGTGCTTCCACTGGTGCGTGGGTGAGGGCTCCCTCTGAGTGGAGCCCACGGGGCGAGTACAGCCCCGCCCTGACACGTGGCTTGCACGGCAGGGCTGGACGAGGTGTGTCTGGGCACCCGTGAGCCAGCGCGGGACTCACGAGGCCCTACCTCAAGGCGGGTTGCGCCTAGTCTTGATTCCTGATGGCTACAACGGTCCTGCAAGATGGTTAGGCAACCTGCCCCGGGCGAATCTCCTGAGTCGATCACATGAGAAGGCCAGACACGAACGACCCTAGGAGGTGACGTGAGTGGGGCCGGCCCGCTAGACAAAGCTCAGTCGTTGGGTCTATTGACGCTGCAGGGACGGACCCGAGCACAGACGCCGTGCCTAGTCTTCTCATGCAAAGAACAGTGAAGAAAGATGACCAACCCGCGGCTCCCGCGGTGGCGAGGCACCAGATTGCGCGCCCTAGCCCGCCCATCCATGATTAGCTCATGCGAGAACAAGGCAGCAAGGGCCACGGGAGGTGACGTACACGGGAGCGGGCCCGCGAGCTAGACCTCAGCCTCTTGGGTTTGGCGACGCTGCAGGGACGGACCCGAGCACGGACGCCGTGCCAGTCCTTCATCATGAGGTGGTCGTGGGTGGGCTTGCTAGGGCGTGCAACGCTCATGGCATCGAAGTGTCAGGCAGGCAGGTGGTAATCATAGGTAACTCGTGCGAGGGAACAAGCTAGCTCAAATAGATGCAAGAACGATACATGCCACCAGGACGGACCCGAGCGGCCTGGGGATGATGCAGCCCGAGGGGCGCCCCCGACAGAGTAAGCTAAAGATGCAAAAGGATACATGCCGCAGGGACAGGCCCGTGCGACCTGGGAATCGTGCAGCCCGAAGGGTGCTCCCAGCTGAGTAAACTTGGAAAATTTCACCTGGTACCGTTGTCGAAGGAGGGTTGAGGTAGCCGAAGGCGCGTGATGAAGGAGTCGCTCCTCATGAGCCTCCGGGACCCTGAGCCTCGGGAGGCTCTAGGGGCCCGGGCGGGCCTTCGAGGACCATCGCCATCTCTGCCCGGACTGCGTGATGCCTGGCTTCCTAAGCAGACAGGACACTCTGCAGGTGGCGCTGGAAGGCGGCCTCCACGCTCGGCAAGCCAAATGGCATGCAGACGTAGCTGTGAGGTGGACCCTCGCACCGCCCAACGCGCGAAGGCCAGAAGCGCTCCCGAGATGCGGCCCTGTTGAGCCCTAGAATGTCGATGCAGACGCGCAGCCCATCGTCCTTGCCAGGATGGGGAGCTGCGCCAGGTGGTGGGCGGCGGTCGCCGCGCATGGTCCTTCCTTCTTGAAGCTCCTGGGTGGCCTTGATGATGAACTCCTGAGCACCGGGCACTCCTCACCCAATTCCCTCTTAAGGGAAACATGCAGCAAAGCACGCCTCCACGTGGTGCCCGAGCGCCTCCCTCATGCTGTTGGCTAGGTCTGAGGCCCTCTAGAAGAGAGCCCCCGAGCCTTGCCCGAGAAGGGCGCCGGTCACGCCTTCCTATGCGAGGGAGCGAGGCGGCCCAGGCGTGGGCACTGATCCTGAGGCGGCGCTACTGGAGACGCCGCTCTCCTGAGGCCCTGTGCGGAGTAGTTGCTTCTTCTTCTTAGGGATGGCCTCGGGAAGGTACAGGGTGCCCTCGTTGTCGGGGTCTTCGATTGCCGCGGCTTGGAAGGCACGCTCCAGGGAGCACCCCGCATCTCTTTCTTCGCAGGGGACTGTGATGATTCCGCCGCTTCCTGGCATCTTGAGGACGTTGTAGCCGTGGTGGGTCACTACCATGAACTTGGCTCATGCTGGATACCCAAGGATGGCATTGTACAACAGACGGATGTGGGCGACGTCGAAGTCGATGAGCTCGGTGCGGTAGTTGTCGCGCTGGCCGAAGGGGACAGGGAGATGGACCTGCCCTATCGGGGTGGTAGAGTCATCGGTTACTCCTGAGAAGGGTTTGGTAGGCTGCAGCTGATCGTATGGCACTTGGAGGCTATCAAATGTCTCGACGGACAGGACATTGAGCCCTGCGCCGCCGTCGATGCATGAGGGTCTTGGTGACTTTGACGTTGCTAATGACGGGCGAGCAAAGCATCGAGAGGGCGCCGGCAGTCCCGCGCACTTGAGCTGGTCCGACGAGCTGAAGGTGATGGCGCATTTGGACCACCTGAGCAGGCGCGTGGCCTCGAGACTGGGAAGGGCCGCGTTCACCTAGCAAGCAAACTGCTTGAAGACAACGCTGGGATGCTGGGGCCTGAGCTCCGCCCATGCAGGCGATAGCGCGCGGTTCCTGGAAGCCCCCAGCCCCCTCGTCCTGATGGTGGTCGTCATTCCTTCTTGGTGGTGGTGGCAGTGGAGGGAGACCAGCATTGCCCTGAGGGCGGTCCTCGCGCGACTGGTCCCTCCAGGCGCCCTCATGAGGCTGGTCCTGCCAGCGGTCCTCACAAGGCTGGTCGCGCCACTCCTGGCGAGGGCCGCGGTCGACCTAGCGTCCCCCACCTCGTCCTCCTCCTCGGCCGTTGCCCCGGTCGTTGCGCTCGGGGAGTCGACCGAAGCGTCCATCTCGGATGGCCCTGAGCTCCTGACAATCGTGGGTGTTGTGGATGTGTACGCTGTGGAAGGCGCAGAACGGGCGGCTGCTCTTGGACAACTCGGGGTGGTCCCGGCCGTGCTTTCTGTCCGGCTCCGCCGCGAGCACGGCCACCCCCTTGCGCTTCACGTCCTTGGCCTTGGCTTTTTTCTCCTCTGGGTCGGCAACAGGGAGCTCCAGGAGGGAAAGGCACCCTTCCTCGGCTCTTGCGCACTTGGTCGCCATGTTGAACATCTCCAGAGCCGTGCATAGCTCCTCGTGGATGGCGACCTCCTCTTTCATGTTGACGTCGCAGACGCCATCGAAAAACGCTGAGATGATGGCCTCGTCCGTCACCTTGGGGATCTTGAGGCGAACGCTGCTGAAGCGCTGGATGTACTTCTGTAGGGTCTCTCCTGGCTGCTGCTTGATGCGGCGCAGGTCACTCACGGCCGGAGGGCGGTCGCGAGTGCCCTGGAAGTTGGCAACGAAGCGGTCGTGCATCTCACCCCAGGAAGAGATTGACCCCGGGGGCAAGTTCAGGAGCCACGAGCGAGCACCATCCTTGAGAGCCATGGGAACCAGTTCGCCATTACTTTCTCGTCGCTGTTTGCCTCCTCGGTGCTCAGCTCGTAGAGCTGCAAGAACTCCGCAGGGTCTGGGGTGCCGTCGTAGCGAGGAGGCAGGTCTGGCTTGAACTTGCCTGGCCAGACGACGCTACGCAGCTCCGGAGTGAAGGCGCGGCAGCTTGCTGTGGCCACCAGGGCCCTTTGTACAGGCGGAGCCTGCTCTTGATGCCCGCGCACCGCCACCGCAGGCCGCACGCGATCTTGTCGTGGTGGCGCCGGGAGCGCAGGAGCGTTTTCTTGCGGCCGGGGAACTTCTTGGCAGCTTCCTTCTTCACGCACGGGCGCCCGGTGCGGTGGGTCGCGCCGAGGGGCTGCGCTTCTTGGCGCCAGGGCGCCGTCTGGGTGCGGAGGTGGCGGAGGCCCTCCGTGGGCTACGTCACCCGCGGCTGGAGGAGGGCGAGGTAGCGAGAGAGACGGGACAGGTGAGCCCCCGGCGGTGCTGACGAGCTCGGCGGGGCGGTCCAGCCAGTCCTCATAGAGGTCGTCGACCGGGCGGTAGCACAGGAGTTCGCGTGCCATGAGCAGCGCGGCCTGCGCGTCCGTGGGCGCGCGGCGAGCGTGGGACGATGAGCCAGCAGGAGTAAGTGACGGGGTAGCGGTGCGGCCTTCCCGCCGCACCGAGGGGTGCGGCGAAGATGCTTGCTGCACGTTTCCCGCCGGGCCGGTGGCGGCGTTGGCGGCGGGTGATGGAGAACGACAGGGAGGCCCTCTAACAGGGGCCGTCTGAGCGACGCGTGCGGCCAGGGCGGCCCGACACTCGGCGCGAGCTTGACGCGCGTCGGCCATGGACGTGGTGGAGCGGTGGAGCGTGGATCGACGAAAGGAAGGCTTCAGCGCACCCCTACCTGGTGCGCCAAATGTCGGATTTTGGGTTCCGGAAAACCCTTAAGGTTCGAACTCTGGGGTGCCCACGAAGATCTCTCCCTCCCCCTAGCTCACTCTCTTACCACAATCTCAAAGCTCAGCTCGTCGAACTTGAAGAACAGGGGATACAAGAGTTTATACTAGTTCGGGCCACCGATGTGGTGTAATACCCTACTCCAGTGTGGTGTGGTGGATTGCCTTGTAGGTCGAGGATGAACAAGTACAAGGGAAGAACAGCCTCCTGAGGAGAGGTGTTCTTGAGCTCGGTGAGCTTGTGTGTGTGAGGGTGGAATGGATCTGATCCAAAGTTCGCCCCCTTGCTAAGGTGGTGGCTAGTCCTATTTATAGAGGCCCCGGTCCTCTTCCCAAATGTTAGGCGGGAAGGGATCCCACTACGACCAATTTGAAGGGGGACAGCTAGTACAAGCTATCCTGACAAAAGGTGGTCTTCGCCTGCCAAAGGCTCTGGTGGTGACACCGTCGTGGGCTCCGCAATGACCTCCGTCCTGCCGTCCTGCTGGTCTTGGTCTCGTTGCACCGATATGGAAATCTTTGCCTGATGCCTCGGGACTCTTCGCCTGTGCTTGCTCCTTTAGCACCGAAGAGGAAACCAGTACTCTGCGCCTGCTGGCGCCCACCTGGCACCCGCCTGGCCTTGATCATCATGGCTTATGTCATGGGAACCTCACGAGGTGCCCCTCGCCTTGATCTCTCCGCTCCTCGCGAGCCAGCCTAGTGAGGCCGCCCCTGAGGAGGTCTTGTGTCGTCCGCCTCGCGAGGCTTGGCCCCTCGCGAGGGTCTTGAGTGTTTGCTGGTGAAGATGGGTCGTACCAGGCCGCTGTAGGAGCCATGTCGTGGGCCGCAGGCAGGCAAGTCTGGGGACCCCCGTTCCCAGAACGCCGACACCCATGCCCAGCTGACCAAGCTCCAGACGCAAGGATATCTTCCTCCCGTGGATCTGGTTACCGTTCGGGCGGGATTAACTTACATAAATGGCGAAGCCCTGGCGGAAAATTTCCCCAATCCTACTGAAGGGGAGCGAGTGTGCCTCGTTTCCTTCCTACTAACAGGCGTTGGATTTCCATTCCACCCTTTCCTCTGAGGTCTCCTGGAGTACTACGGCCTCCAGCGGCACAATCTCACGCCAGGCTCCATTCTGCACATCGCGGGCTTTGTTGCTCTTTGTGAGTTGTTCCTAGGCTGCGAGGCCCATTTTGAGTTATGGAGAAAACTTTTCTGCCTCGTCCCCCGCTCCCAAAAGGGATCTATATTTGAGGTGGGAGGTGCCGAAGTATGGCGTATAGCAGGGACAGGATACCTGTCCGGCACTCCGAAGAAGGCGTCCGAAGAGTGGCCCTCAGAGTGGTTTTATATTGAAGACGTTGTTCTCCCAGACCCAATCCGACGGGGCCTACGCGAATTTTCCAATGCTCCGTTAAAGAAGTGCCATAGTTGGCACCCCGGAGCCTCGAAGGGGAAGATAGTGCAGAGGTTAATAGCTGATGAACAAGATAAAGATACTCGTCCAATCCAGACTATCTATAATTGAGGTAATGGCGATTTCAATAGCGTGAGGCGTTCAGCCCCTTCAATCCAGAGGACTCCCCATGTGGCACTACAACGGGGAAGATGACGCATCCCGCTGCGGGCGCAAGGGTCCGGACAACTTTGCCGCCTTGGCTGCCATGTTGGCTGATCTTTATAAAGGGGAGAAAGAAGATTTTACTCACCTTAAGCGCCGAGAGGGCCTTTCCATGTACAACCCTCCTAGCTGGGTGAGCTTTCGCTCCATAACCTTACTCAATCCTCTTCCTGAGTCGCACCTAGTTGAACTTAATGCGACTATTTTTAACAGGAATGGAGAAAGGTTGTCGCGGGGATGTATAGCCCCACTCCGCAGCCGGAGGACCATATTCGAGACCTGGATCCCGGATTCGAAGAGGATCCAGATATATTCATAGAGCTCAAGGAGGGGGTCTTTTATCAGGCGAGCTACGGCGGCACCGAAGTGGCCATCACAGTTGATTATCCCGGCCTTCTTCCCTCCTCCCACGTAAGTGCCCAGGAGACATCTTTTCAATAAGAGCCCTCCCGTTGCGCCTCACCCAGCGCACTATCTCATGCTCCAAAGGGGCGGCGTCCGTCCCGCCAAACCACATCGAAGGCGCCCTCCAAGAAGGCAACGCTTGCGCAGGGCGAGTCCTTGAAAAAGAAAGGCGGGCAGTGATACCATCGAGCCTCCTCGTTCACTGAAGAGGTATAATTTTCAACCTGCACCTGGCAAATAGGCCAGATTGTAATGTGCTCCGCTGTGTTATACTTCAGGAAGAGCATACACCGGGCCGTATCCGGGGATCTCGCCGGCCATGCATCGGTCAATCCGGCCCCGGACCCTGCCACTAGTACTAGGGTTGGTACGGGTGCCATGCCGGATCGTCACCTCCACGAGGATTCGAATAATGTATCCGTCACCAATTCCGAAGTAGAGAGCGCGATGGTCCATCGGCGGCGAAAAGAAGCCATGCGTGATCCAAGCTTCACCGAAGAGGCGTTCAGTGCCCTCAGTTCTACGGATGCATACATCCGGGCTGCCCGAGATGGACTTGCTAGTGCTACACACCAGCTTTCAAAGGATATGCGGGTAAGGCTTTGTGTAGATTCAATAATCCTGTGCACGAGTAGCCCCTGAGACTTGAAGCAGCTGGCACAACTGATTTAAGGATCATTGTATAATTAGGTACTCGCAGAGAAGAACAACATGTTGTCTCAGGAGATTGAAAAGTGTCGGACCCAGCTAACTGCTGTCACGGCCGAACTAGAGAAATCCAAGAAGGCACCGACTGGTAATGTCCACTACTGTCCAGAAAATACAATTCTGTGCCCAGCCTGTTTTAACATAAGCACTATTGCATTTACAGCGGCAGAATCATCGGATCAGCTAGAAGAGAAACTAAGGGTCGCGCAGGCGGATAAACAGCATGCCAAAAGGCAAGAAGCCGCTGGTCAACGTATACTGACACGGACCAGGGATGAGAAAAACAAGCTTCGGGATGCCCACACCAAGCAAGCCGAAGAGCTGAAGGACATACGAGCCCAACTGGCGGATGACTTGAAAGAGAACAGAAAGCTGAAAGGCGGCATATTCAGTATGCTTTTAAACCTTATTTCCATACAGTCCCCTAATGGGAAGTTTAATAAGTTTGTTTCTGTAGGTGTGCTGACTAGGCGGCCTGAAAGAGAGGTGTCCGGATTTCAAGGTGATCTGCTACAAGAGCTGTCCAAAGTGCATGAGCGAGCCTGGAAGGCAATGAGGAACATTGCTAAGGCTTTATGGCCAGCCGATTCTCCTCCAGGAAGTATGGAGGAACTCGTGAATTTATTCAAGGGAGCTCGTCACCGGTTTGGGCTATGGAAGATATCAACATGCCGAGAAGGCGCACGAGAAGCCTGGGCCATGGTGAAAACGCGGTACACCGGACTTGATCCGAATCATATGGCCTGGGTCGAAAATTCCTGATAGTTTGGTGTACGACCAAGTAAAGATAGCCGCCAAGTTTTCACAATAGGATTGTAAACTAGACAGCCTATTAGATGGTCTAGAGGAGGAAGATGTTTTGGAGTCCAAGTAGTAATGTACTTGTATCGGCAAACGTATCTCCAGCCGAACTATAAAATGATTGTCATGGCAGACCCTCCGCTTTAACCTCCGAAACCCAAGGTCTGGAGTGTTTCCAAATACTATACCGGTGGTAAACACCGAAGTATCTTTGGAAACCAGGCAGTCCGGTCATAGTTGCTTGAACAGACAAGTTGTATTCGGGGAGTTGCATTATATTACATTTGATCGTAAGAAACATCTTCCAGAGAGAATAGTTCCGTTAAGGGTTCCTCTACCCGGGCCCGCATGCGTTGTTGTGCATGCCTAAGCTGTGATGCTAAAAATCACAGTACACGTTATATTTTGGGGGCTTGTATCGCAACGAGGGCGGTTCATCTTTTGTCCACCGACCTATTATTCCCTTAGAACGCTAGCTTTCGGCTTCACCCGTCTGAGGTACACGTCCAGATAACCCGGCTGTAACAATCGCAGAGGTGCTCCCTTTATGCCCTAGCCAAACAAGCGGGAATGTAGGGCATAAGCATAGGAGCCATGCAGCTTGGCAAAAACTTAAGTCATAAAGGTGCATATAATGGCGAAGAAAAGACATATATGAGAAGACGACACATATATACGGTGAGCGTGATGCTCGAAAAAGAATAATAATAAGCTTCTGTGAAAAGAAGCCCCCGGGTATTGTGGGGTATGTACATTTAAGGATGTATGCCCCTTAAGTGTGCAGTTTATCCGGACACAAGATGGAAGTCGTATAAAAAACAAGAAGGGAAAAAGTGAAAAATAGAAAATAAGGAACGAGAAAAAAGGTATATGTGCGGACTTAGGCGTAGAATTTTCGGAGCCGGGCGGCGTTCCATGGGTTTGGCTCCAAGCGATCATCCGAGGCATTGCGAAGGCGATAGGCTCCTCTAGTGAGAACCTCATCTATAATGAAGGGACCCTCCCATTTGGGCTTGAGCTTGTCCTTTTTCTTCTCTGGTAGGCGTAGAACGAGTTCCCCGACATTATAAGTCTTTGCCGGCACTTCTCTGCTTTGATACCGCCTAGCCTGTTGTTGGTAGAATACGGAACGGGCCTTCGCAACGTCGCGCTCCTCCTCCAGGCCGTCCAGATTGTCCTGCCGATCGAGCTCGGCTTCTCTCTCTTCGTACATGCGCACTCGAGGTGAGTCATGAATAATGTCGCAAGGCTAGACCGCCTCCGTGCCGTACACTGATACGTCTCCAACGTATCTATAATTTTTTATTGCTCCATGCTATATTATCTTCTGTTTTGGACATTATTGGGCTTTATTATTCACTTTTATATTATTTTTGGGACTAACCTATTAACCGGAGGCCCAGCCCAGAATTGTTGTTTTTTGCCTATTTCAGAGTTTCGCAGAAAAAGAATATCAAACGGAGTCCAAACGGAATGAAACCTTCGGGAACGTGATTTTCGGAAGGAACATGATCCAGGAGACTTGGACCCTACGTCAAGAAACAAAAGAGGAAGCCACGAGGTAGGGGGCGCGCCCTCCACCCTCGTGGGCCCCCTGTTGCTCCACCGACGTACTTCATCCTCCTATATATACCTACGTACCCCCAAACAATCAGATACGGAGCCAAAAACCTAATTCCACCGCCGCAACCTTCTGCACCCACGAGATCCCATCTTGGGGCCTGTTCCGGAGCTCTGCCAGAGGGGGCATCCATCACGGAGGGCTTCTACATCAACACCATAGCCTCTCCGATGAAGTGTGAGTAGTTTACCTCAGACCTTCGGGTCCATAGTTAGTAGCTAGATGGCTTTCTCTCTCTTTTTGGATCTCGATACAATGTTCTCCCCCGCTCTCGTGGAGATCTATTCGATGTAATCTTCTTTTGCGGTGTGTTTGTTGAGACCGATGAATTGTGGGTTTATGATCAAGTTTATCTATTAACAATATTTGAATCTTCTGAGTTCTTTTATGTATGATTGGTTATCTTTGCAAGTCTCTTCGAATTATCAATTTGGTTTGGCCTACTAGATTGATCCTTCTTGCAATGGGAGAAGTGCTTAACTTTGGGTTCAATCTTGCGGTGTCCTTTCCCAGTGACAGTAGGGACAGCAAGGCACGTATTGTATTGTTGCCATCGAGGATAACAAGATGGGGTTTTTATCATATTGCATGAATTTATCCCTCTACATCATGTCATCTTGCTTAAGGCGTTACTCTGTTCTTATGAACTTAATACTCTAGATGCATGTTGGATAGCGGTCGATGTGTGGACTAATAGTAGTAGATGCAGGCAGGAGTCGGTCTACTTGTCTCGGACGTGATGCCTATATACATGATCATACCTAGATATTCACACAACTATGCTCAATTCTGTCAATTGCTCAACAGTAATTTGTTCACCCACCGTAAAATTCTTACGCTCTTGAGAGAAGCCACTAGTGAAACCTATGCCCCCCAGGTCTATCTTCATCATATTAATCTTCCAACACTTAGTTATTTCTGTTGCTTTTTACTTTGCTTTTATTTTACTTTGCATCTTTATCATAAAAATACCAAAAATAGTATCCTATCAGATCTCACTCTCGTAAGTGACCGTGTAGGGATTGACAACCCCTTATCGCGTTGGTTGCGAGGATTTATTTGTTTTGTGTAGGTGCGAGGGACTCGCGCGTAGCCTCCTACTGGATTGATACCTTGGTTCTCAAAAACTGAGGGAAATACTTACGCTACTTTGCTGCATCACCCTTTCTTCTTCAAGGGAAAACCAACGCAGTGCTCAAGAGGTAGCAAGAAGGATTTCTGGCGCCGTTGCCGGGGAGGTATACGCAAAAGTCAACATACCAAGTACCCATCACAAACCCTTATCTCCCGCATTACATTATTTGCCATTTGCCTCTCGTTTTCCTCTCCCCCACTTCACCCTTGCCGTTTTATTCGCCCTCTCTTTTCTGTTTGCCTCTTTCCGCTCGTCTTTCTTTCGCCATGTCTGAATCTGGGGAGGTTATCGCTAATGAAGGCAATAATAATAGCTTGGAAACCTCTGATGCTTTCAATGATCCTCTGGAGGAACCTACTATCTTGCACACCAAAAAGTTTCAAGTCGGTAGTTGCAATATTATTGGGAAAGGAGTTATTCAAGATTTCTTTACTTGTGCCGGAGCTTTGCCCGTTATGGGTGTCTCTATTCTTCATAAAACTAGTAGCCTTGCGGATGCAATATCTTTGCTTCTAGTTGAACTTGAAAGGCAATTTCTTCATATGCATCCTTGCATACAAAGAATTTTCCTAGAATTTTCTAATATTGAGCATTCTTCTGTTAAGCATGCCGCCACTATCTTTTTGGCTCATGAGTTTAGATTCATAATGAAAGAGGCTAGAGAAATCTTCGCGCATTATAGGGTAGATGCTAGTCATCCTCCCATAGAAGCTATCCTTTTTAATCAAGAAGACCTGATGCGTTTACAATCTTTGGATCACGTTGCTTATAATGAAAATCTTAGGAAAAGGGTTCCATCCGATGTTCTAGTTGATAAAATTTCCGAGCTTAATGATGATTTTGCTATTCAGAATAATGGGTTAGGTTTTTCTCTTGAACGTAGGCTTGTGAATTTTTGCCAAAAGAATGCTTGTAATGATGAATTGGTTGTGCAATACAAAGGGCCAAGGGAGGAACCCATACCTCCCGAGATTGATCTTGGGGACTTTTGTCCCATTAAATTTATCCCTTTTGATTATTTTTGCTTGCCTCGAAGAAAACTTGCTGCTGAACATAGAGAATATGAGAAAAAATTCATCACTTGCCGTACCATTATTATGGCAACACCTAGATCTATCCTTGCTTTTATGCCTAGCTAGGGGCGTTAAACGATAGCGCTTGTTGGGAGGCAACCCAATTTTATTTTTAGTTTTTTTTTTGCTTTTTGCTTATGTTTAGGAATAAATATTTGATCTAGCCTTAGGTTAGATATGTTTTTATGTTTTAATTAGTGTTTGTGCCAAGTTAAACCTATAGGATCTTCTTGGATGATAGTTATTTGATCTTGCTGAAAATTACAGAAACTTTCTGTTCACGAAAATAATTGTTAAAAATACTCAGAAGGTGATAAAATATTGATTACAATTGCTGCTGATCAATAAACAAATTGTCTAGGTCTTCCTATTTTTGCTGAATTTTTGGAGTTCCAGAAGTTTGCGTTAGTTACAAATTACTACAGACTGTTCTGTTTTTGACAAATTCTGTTTTTCGTGTGTTGTTTGCTTATTTTGATGAATCTATGGCTAGTAAAATAGTTTATAAACCAGAGAGAAGTAGGAATACAGTAGGTTTAACACCAATATAAATAAATAATGAGTTCATTACAGTACCTTGAACTGGTGTTTTGTTTTCTTTCGCTAACGGAGCTCACGAGATTTTCTGCTAAGTTTTGTGTTGTGGAGTTTTCAAGTTTTGGGTGAAAGATTTGATGGATTATGGAACAAGGAGTGGCAAGAGCCTAAGCTTGGGGATGTGCATGGCACCCCCAAGATAATCTAAGGACACCAAAAAGCCAAAGCTTGGGGATGCCCCGGAAGGCATCCCCTCTTTCGTCTACTTCCATCGGTAACTTTACTTGGAGCTATATTTTTATTCACCACATCATATGTGTTTTGCTTGGAGCGTCTTGTATGATTTGAGTCTTTGCTTTTTTAGTTTACCACAATCATCCTTTCTGTACACACCTTTTGAGAGAGACACACATGATTCGGAAATTATTAGAATACTCTATGTGCTTCACTTATATCTTTTGAGTTATATAGTTTTTGCTCTAGTACTTCACTTATATCTTTTAGAGCACGGTGGTGGATTTGTTTTATAGAAACTATTGATCTCTCATGCTTCACTTAGATTATTTTGAGAGTCTTAATTAGCATGGTAATTTGCTTAAATAATCCTAATATGCTAGGTATTCAAGATTAGTAAAAACTTCCTTATGAGTGCGTTGAATACTAAGAGAAGTTTGATGCTTGATGATTGTTTTGAGACATGGAGGTAGTGATATTAAAGTCGTGCTAGTTGAGTAGTTGTGAATTTGAGAAATACTTGTGTTGAATTTTGCAAGTCTCGTAGCATGCACGTATGGTAAACGTTATGTAACAAATTTGAAACATGAGGTGTTCTTTGATTGTCTTCCTTATGAGTGGCGGTCGGGGACGAGCGATGGTCTTTTCCTACCAATCTATCCCCCTAGGAGCATGCGCGTAGTGCTTGGTTTTTGATGACTTGTAGATTTTTGCAATAAGTATGTGAGTTCTTTATGACAATGTTGAGTCCATGGATTATATGCACTCTTACCCTTCCATCATTGCTAGCCTCTTCGGTACCGTGCATTGCCCTTTCTCACATTGAGAGTTGGTGCAAACTTCGCCGGTGCATCCAAACCCCGTGATATGATACGCTCTTTCACACATAAACCTGCTTATATCTTCCTCAAAACAGCCACCATACCTACCTATTATGGCATTTCCATAGCCATTCCGAGATATATTGCCATGCAACTTTCCACCGTTCCGCTTATCATGACACCTTTATCATTGTCATATTGCTTTGCATGATCATGTAGTTGACATCGTATTTGTGGCAAAGCCACCGTTCATAATTTTTTTTCATACATGTCACTCTTGATTCATTGCTACCCCGGTATACTGCCGGAGGCATTCATATAGAGTCATACTTTGTTCTAGTATCGAGTTGTAATCATTGAGTTGTAAATAAATAGAAGTGTGATGATCATCATTTTCTAGAGCATTGTCCCAAGTGAGGAATATAAAAAAAGGCCATAAAAAACGAGAAGGCCCAAAAAAATGAGAGAAAAAGAGAGAAGGGACAATGTTACTATCCTTTTACCACACTTGTGCTCAAAGTAGCACCATAATCTTCATGATAGAGAGTCTCTTGTTTTGTCACTTTCATATACTAGTGGGAATTTTTCATTATAGAACTTGGATTGTATATTCCAACAATGGGCCTCCTCAAGTGCCCTAGGTCTTCGTGAGCAAGCAAGTTGGATGCACACCCACTTAGTTTCTTTTGTTGAGCTTTCATATATTTATAGCTGTAGTGCATCTGTTGCATGGCAATCCCTACTCCTTGCATTAACATCAATCGATGGGCATCTCCATAGCTCATTGATTAGCCTCGTTGATGTGAGACTTTCTCCTTTTTTGTCTTCTCCACATAACCCCCATCATCATATTCTATTCCACCCATAGTGCTATGTCCATGGCTCGCGCTCATGTATTGCGTGAGGGTTTATAAGTTTGAGATTACTAAAGTATGAAACAATTGCTTGGCTTGTCATCGGGGTTGTGCATGATGAGAGCATTCTTGTGTGACGAAAATGGAGCATGACTAAACTATATGATTTTGTAGGGATGAACTTTATTTAGCCATGTTATTTTGAGAGGACATAATTGCTTAGTTAGTATGCTTGAAGTATTATTATTTTTATGTCAATATGAACTTTTATCTTGAATCTTTCGGATCTGAATATTCATACCACAATTAAGAAGAGTTACATTGAAATTATGCCAAGTAGCACTCCGCATCAAAAATTCTGTTTTTATCATTTACCTACTCGAGGACGAGCAGGGATTAAGCTTGGGGATGCTTGATACGTCTCCAACGTATCTATAATTTTTGATTGCTCCATGCTATATTATCTTCTGTTTTGGACATTGTTGGGCTTTATTATTCACTTTTATATTATTTTTGGGACTAACCTATTAACCGGAGGCCCAGCCCAGAATTGCTGTTTTTTGCCTATTTCAGAGTTTCGCAGAAAAAGAATATCAAACGGAGTCCAAATGGAATGAAACCTTCGGGAACGTGATTTTCGGAACGAACATGATGCAGGAGACTTGGACCCTACGTCAAGAAACAAAAGAGGAAGCCACGAGGTAGGGGGCGCGCCTACCCCCCAGGGCGCGCCCTCCACCCTCGTGGGCCCCCTGTTGCTCCACCGACGTACTTCTTCCTCCTATATATACCTACGTACCCCCAAACGATCAGATACTGAGCCAAAAACCTAATTCCACCGCCGCAACCTTCTGTACCCACGAGATCCCATCTTGGGGCCTGTTCCGGAGCTCCGCCGGAGGGGGCATCCATCACGGAGGGCTTCTACATCAACACCATAGCCTCTCCGATGAAGTGTGAGTAGTTTACCTCAGACCTTCGGGTCCATAGTTAGTAGCTAGATGGCTTTCTCTCTCTTTTTGGATCTCAATACAATGTTCTCCCGCTCTCTCATGGAGATCTATTCGATGTAATCTTCTTTTGCGGTGTGTTTGTTGAGACCGACACTACAGGAAACAACTATTTTGCCGTCTGCCACGGCGGACGGCAAAGGCACGAACAGCGGACGGCAAAGGCCTTTGCCGTCAGCCGCGGACGGCAAAAGGCTCCGGCAAAGTAGGCTACGGTAAACAGCTGCTTTGTCGTCTGCTTCCTGGCGGCTGACGGCAAAGGCCCTTTGCCGTCTGCGGCGGACGGCAAAGAGAGCGGACGGCAAAAATTGTGCTCTCAGTCCGTTAAGTGGCTAACGGCAGGCCTTTGCCGTCCGCCAGCGGACGGCAAATTTTCTAGTGTCTTTGCCGTCCGCCGTATGATGTCATCTACACGTCACCACATGGCAGGCCTTTGCCGTCCGCCGCTGACGGCAAACTCTCTTACTCTTTGCCGTCTGCCACTGTAGGCAAATTGACCAAATGGGTCAGCTCCCAGGAAGCACAGCTGGATGCCACGTGGCCTCTTTGCCGTCCGCGGCAGACGACAAAGAGCCCGTTGCCGTCGGTGGCAGACGGCAAAGAGCCTGCATATTGGCTCTTTTTCTGTTTTTTATTAAATCCAACAATTTTCATCACAAATATATATGACATATACAGATATATTTCACAGCAAACATATAAGATATATATGATATATATGACAACAATTTTCACAGCAAACATATAAGATATCCAACATGCAGAGTTCCATCATACATAGTTCCATCACATATGTTCCATCCAACTACCAAGTTCCATCATACATAGCATAGTTCATCCAACTACCAAGATACATGCGATACAAAAGAAACAGAGAAAGGGATAAGGAGCACTCCATCTATGCAAGCTTTCGTCAAGTGAATGAAATCTGCAAAATGAAAAATAAGAAAGTTAGAAATAGGTGACTAGAACAAGAAGAAGACTAGAACAAGAAGAGTATGTCATTTATGGGCTAACTTACGTGAAATGGATCATATATGAGCTAACTAAGTTGAAATGGGTCGTTTATGAGCTAACTAAGGTCAAATGGATCGTTTTTGAGGTAACTAAGGTGAAATGGATCGTTTTTTAGCTCACTTAGGTCAAATGGATCATTTATGAGCTAACTTAGTTGAAATGGATCGTTTTTGAGCTAACTTTGTTGAAATGGATCATTTATGAGCTAATTTAGTTGAAATGGATCTTTTTGAGCTAACTTTGTTGAAATGGATCATTTATGAGCTAATTTAGTTGAAATGAATCTTTTTGAGCTAACTTAGGTGAAATGGATCATTTAAGAGCTAATTTAGGTGAAATGGATCGTTTTTTAGCTCACTTAGGTCAAATGGATCATTTATGAGCTAAATTAGTTGAAATGGATCGTTTATGAGATAACCTAGGTAAGATGGGTCATTTTGGAGTTAACCTACGTGAAATGGGCCATTTTAAAGCTAACGTAGGTAAAATGGATCATTTAGGAGCTAATCTAGGTAAAATGGGTCATTTTTGAGCTAACTTGGATGAACTGCATCATTTATAAGCTAACCTAGGTAAAATGGGTCATTTTGGAGGAAAAGAAGCTAACTCTAGGTCATTATGGTAAGCATATTGGAGGAAATAAAGCTAAGTCTAGGTCTTTATGCATTTGTTAAGCAAAACACTAGAGAAACTTACCGTGATCAGGGAGGTGTAGGAGCGGGGTGGCTAGTGCCGCTACCTGGAGAAGGATTGTGCGATGCGTTTCTGGAGTTAAGCTGCACCAAAGATCATTTCCAATGTCTCGTTAGCATTATGACACTCAAATGTTAAGACTAGCAAGTAATGTCCATTCAAATTAAACTCACCGTGCTCCCAGGAGCAATCACTGGCATCGGCGGAGCGGGCTGACCGGACTTCTCGCACATAGACTGCACATTTGGTTTTCACAACAGAGTCATACTAGTTAGTAATGAGACTCAAATGTTAAGACTAGCAAGTAATCTGCAGAAGAAACTTACCACAAGGAGCTCGTACATGGCCCTTGCCTGCATGTCATTCCGTGCCCTCTCCTCCTCCATCATCTTTCTCGTCCTCTCCTCCATCTCCCGCTGCCTCTCCGCCGCCTCCGCCAGAAGTTTCTCCGTTCTATCTCTCTCAGTCTGTATAGCAGCCTGCAACGCCACTCACATGACCATTTGTAATCATTGATGGAAGCGCACACAATGTAATGGAGAAAGATAACTTAGTACGTATCACTAACCTTGATGGCGAGTTGCACTGGCCGTTCACGAGGCCTTATCTCAGGAGAGGAGCTCGACTGGCGCGCCTTGATCTCCGGGAGAGTGCTAGGACAACGGATAAGTCCATCTCCAATGGCTATGGAGCCATGGGACCTCCCGCCACCAGATATCATCACCAGCTCTGGATCAATGGGACCCTGGCTCGGGTTAAAGTCCTCCCCTTTCCTCGCCTTCCCCTCATCTCTATATCTCACGAGCTTGTTGTGGGAGGAGATGTTGGTGAAGTTGTTTGCATCATCGAGGTCAGACTGAGAGAAAGCCTTGACTTTCTTGAAAGAGGCAGTGTGGGCCATGGCATACAGGTCGTACACCTCTGGCACCTTATCCGCCTTATTGTAGCGTGCCTGAAAGAGAGAAACAATGAAAATTAGTAATTAAAGGGCTCAAGCTAGCATGATGAATGAATTGCATGAATCATGAAGCAAACCACATACCCAGTTGCGCCCGAACTGATATAAGTTGGAGCTGCCTTGATGGTGTGGCACACCTTCCATTTGGGCACGTTTGTCCTTGGCCTCGTTGTGGAGGGCTAGCCATTCTTTTGAGCACCACTCATCGAACAACACCTCCCAACAATCCATCCGATCCGCACACCATCTCGGAGGCGCCTAAGTTAGCAAATAGAAACTTGAGCGCTACGGCTAAGAATTACTAAATGAAGGAACTTAAGTAGAAGGCCTTAAGAATTACCTTCATGTACTGCTCCTTACTCAGGAACTTATCACGGCACGCCGGCTTGGTCTTCTTGATACCACGCAAGGCGTAGTAGTCTCGAACAGCCTGCACCCGAGCATCGTGCCGTAAGTTCTGGAGTAGGCGCTTGCAGACGTTCTCGATAACATGTGCCGCGTCCTCCTCGTATCCCTCCTCACACCTGTAGAATGTCTGCAATCAAATGAGACAATATTGATTAGTACAATTAATAACTAGCTAGTTGAAGATTTTTAAATGTGTAAAGGAGAAATTACCCAGAACTTTCTGATCACCATGTCTGCCCTCGTGTCGCACACGACACCGTCGATAATCTCATCCGGCGGGGCCGGGGCAGCCACGTAGTGCTCCCAGCTCAATCCAAGCTCTGGAAGCCTACCCTCACCAGGCAACGTGACAAACCCCGGGAAGTTTTGCCGGCAAAGAACTCCAAGGACGGAGTTGGGCCGGCGGACACTATGATGGTGGTCCCAACCCCTGCAGCATGACAAGGCCAACGCATTAGTTATTTGAAGAAACGTGAATGCAGAAGGTACAAAAATATTAAATGCACTTACGTACCTCTCCCCATCAGGGAAAATCAACCACCTCTGCTCGCGGGTCGCCGGCACGGACGGGAGCCGTGTAGCACCACGCTGGTAGACGGTGCCACCCTCCTCCTCAAGATCAGTCGGCTCCCCGCCATCATCAGCATGGCCACTCGGCTCCTCGGGCTGATCCGGCCAGGTACCCCATCCGGACGTGTGCTCCTCCGGGGTCTCGTGGGCCGAACTCTCGTGGGCCGAAGGCCAGTCGACCCGAGGCTCGTGGGCCCAAGACCCGTGGACCGGAGGCTCATGGACCGGAGTCTGTGTAGCCTCCTCCTCGGACGAGTCCACCCTAGCAGTCACGTGCTCGGGTGAAACAGCTGGGGGTGGCGGCGAGGAAGGCGCCGTAGCAGTCACCCTACCTCCTCTCTCGCGACCACGTGCCCCACCTCCTCTCTTCCTACCTCGTCCCCTGCTGGGCACCGCGGTCGACGAAGAAGGGCCCGGCGGTGTGGACATACTGTCCAGCAACGCTCGGCGGAGAGGTGCGTCTGGAATCGAAGACCTCAGACCACGCGCCGACGAAGAAGGGGCCTTGGCGCGCTCCCGACCAGCGCCCACCATCTTCCAACACCTGCCATGACAAACAGTAAACAAAATTAGTACAACATAAAAAAAAGACCGACATGAATAATAATATGTGTATCACTTAAGTGTATCATCATCAAGTACAACATTAAAAAATTTAATACCTGACACTACTAATAATCTCGATCAGTATCATCAATAAATGCATAATCATCATCATCACTATAATCAATGACGGGCTCATAGGGTTCAGTGGCATCAACATGTGGAAGGCCACCTTGACGTAATCGGTCAAGCAATGACAGGTCATCCGCAGCAGTAACCTCTTCTTGTTCCGGCTCTTCTTGTTCCTCCTCTGGGGTGATGTCGGATTCACTGTCGCTGTCTACTTCAATGTTTTGGGGTGAAGTATAGCAGTTCTTGAAACGCTTTTTGGAAAGACGTGTCTCTTGGAAGAATTCTCCTTCATATGTGTCTGGGTTAATGTGAGGTTCATAATCCTCTTCCTTTGGGGGAGATAGTCTAGCACGTGGCGGCACTTCATAAACGACATCCCAACCTTTCAGATTTGGATTAGTTTGGCAGGCCCACGGTAGATAGAATACTTGGGTCGCCTGTTGAGCCGTAATATAGACATCAGGAACATCTAAATGTGTGCTTTGGTTGATTTCAACTAGCCCTATATGTTCATGAGTCCTTCTAGTCTCCTTCGGCTGAAACCAATAACATTTGAAGACTACGACATTCGGTGGGTTTTCACCATAGAATAGAAGTTCATAAATTGCTTCAACTCTCCCATAATACTCGGTACCTCCTTCGCCGATAGCAGATACACAACAAATTTTAGACTTTCGGTCGGCCATAGATAGCTCTTTGCCATAGGTACGAAAGCGATACCCGTTGATGTCGTATTTGTCAAATGAACGGACCTTATAGTCAAAACCATTAGCGACTTGTCTCAATTCGGCGTCCATAGACTCTGAATTAGCCTACAAGTTTAATATGAAAGGATTGTTGCATTACGCACAAATTAGCGAATGAAACCGGGATAGCCGCCTACAAATTAGCCTACAAGTCTAATAGAAATTACCGTTTGTTTGAACCAAGAGATGAAACCGGGATAGCCACCTCCTTGCTTTGCGAGAATCTCATACTCTTCGACAGAATCCTTTTGGATCACCGCTCCATACGAGAATAAGGCGACATATCGACTGTATGAAATATCCAGGAATAAGAGCAGTTCAAAGGAAATAGAAGTTGCGAAACTATGTACCGAGAACTTACTCGATGTACGGCCGCACTTCTATCAGGTTGTTGAAGATATACAACGAAATGGTCCGCCATTGTTCGTTATCCAAAGATACTGGATTTGAAACACTGGCTGGTGCGAGATTCCCTTTGAATAGGCTGAGGTTGGATCCACCCTTTTTAGGGTCGTCAGCATTGTACCGAGGCTTCGGATTATGCTAACGACGATTTTTGGCTTCGTAGTGTGCTGTCACGAAGTTTGCCGCCTCCTCAGTGATGAATGCCTCAGCCATCGATGCTTCAATTCTACGTTTATTTTTACATTTTTGTCGAAGCGTCTTCTGCATCCTCTCAGTTGGGTAGCACCAACGATTTTGCACGGGCCCCCCCAATCTTGCCTCGGTCGGGAGATGCAAAATCAAATGTTGCATTGGATTAAAGAAGCCCGGTGGAAAGATCTTCTCTAACTTGCAGATCAACTCCGGCGCCAACTCTTCCATTTCTTCTAGCACGCCAGGCGATAGTTCTTTCGCACAAAGAACACGGAAGAAATAGCTGAGTTCTGCCAGTACTAGCCATTCATCCTCAGGGATGAAGCCACGCAACATCACCGGCATTACCCGCTCAATCCATATGTGCCAATCATGACTCTTGAGACCAAATATCTTCAATTTATCAAGACTGGCTCCCCTCTGTAGATTCGCTGCATACCCATCGGGGAACATCAACTGCATTTTCACCCACAAGATAATTTCCCTCATAGCTGGCCTTCCAAGATTGAACCATGCCTTTGGCTTCGTCCAGTTCTGCTTTCCTTTCGGTTCTTTCATGTTTTGTAACGGCCTATCACATAGCGCCTCCAGATCGACTCTAGCCTTAGTATTATCCTTTGACTTCCCATCTATGCCGAACAATGTACCAAAAAGTGCCTCGGCGATATTCTTCTCAGTGTGCATCACGTCGATGTTGTGTGGGCAAAGGAGGTCTTTGAAGTAAGGCAGATCCCATAAGCATGTTTTGTGAGTCCAGGCGTGCTTAGAATTATACCCCTTGAAGTACCCTGGACGCTCTGGATCTGGCTCGAGAGCGTTTAACTGATCCAGGGTCTGTTGGCCTGTCAATGCAGGTGGTGCAGAGTTTTTGACAACTCTACCTCTGATGAAGTTCTTCTTGTCTTTCCTGAACTTATGGCGAGGATTCAGGAACTGTCTATGCATGTCGAAGCAAGAAAACTTGCGACCGGCCTGAAGCCAACGAAACTCAAGAGCTCCCTTGCATGTGGGGCACGGGAACCTTCCATGCACACACCAGCCAACGAATAGCGCATACGCCGGCAAGTCATGCGTCGAGTACATGTACCAGACACGCATTATGAAGTTCCGTTTGCTATAGGCATCGTATGTCTTGAACCCATTATCCCAGGCTTCTTGCAATTCGTCCTTAAGCGGTTGCATGTACACATTCATATTTTTCCCCGGATAGTTGGGCCCTGGAATTATCAACGTCAGGAAAATGTTCTTTCTTTGCATAATCTGTCCGGGGGGGAGATTGAGTGGAAAGACAAATACGGGCCAACAACTGTATTGGGCTGCCGTCATACCAAACACACTGAACCCATCCATGCTGATGCCGACTCGAGGATGCCTCGAATCTGCCGCTTTGTCACCATGTAATTCATCAAACTTTTTCCACGCAACACCATCCGATGTGTGTACAATCATCAGATTCCCATCTGCATCTAGTTCGGTTCTTTTGCCCGTTTTGTGCCATGTCATCTGTCTGGCCGTCTCTTCGACCATGAAAAGACGTTGAAGTCTTGGTACGATTGGCATATACCGAAGAACACTAACGGGGATTTTGGTCTGTGTCTTCTCACCCATACCGTTGTCTACCACAACATACCTGGAAGACTTGCAAATGGGACAATAGTTCAAGTCCGCATAGTCAAGCCTAAACAAGACACATCCTTTCTCACAGGCATGTATCTTATCATAGGGCATCTTCAGTGCACGGAGGATTTTGTCCGACTGGTACAGGTTTGCAGGCATTACATGGCCTTTGGGTAGAAAGCGTCCAAATACTGTCATCATTGCATCGTAGCATTCTCTGCCCAAGTTGAACTGAGCCTTCAGAGCCATTACTTCTAAGATGGCATCCAACTGACAAAGCTCAGTGTGCTCATGGAGCGGACGTTTTGAAGACTCCAACATTTCATTGAAGGCCTTTGCAGATTCCTCCATCTCCTCGTCCGAATCCCGAGCATCATCAAAGTCTTGCACCATGTTTTCCATCCCGGTACCATGCTCGTCGGTGCGACGACGATCCACCTCAGCTCGGTCACGTTGGGCAGACTCACCATGAAATGTGCACACCGTATAATCGGGCGTAAAACCACTCTTCTGCAGGTGTTTGCCCATTTCAGCCTCTGTCCTCTTTTCCCAATTGCCGCACCGTAAACAAGGGCACCAGGTTTTCCTCTGGCCATTTGCAGATGCGGCTCGCACAAACCCCTTGGTTTTTGTGAACCATTCAGTGCTCCATTTGTTCTGACCAGTGTGACCGGTGTACATCCACGCACGATCACTCATCTTGACTTTCAGAGCTACTAGACACACAACAAATATATATATATATAATTCACCATGTATATATTCATCAGTTGATCTACTTTGTCAATTTTATTACGTCCATGCAACCTACACTCTAATAGGTAATGATAGGTCCTAATCCCACCCGAGTATGTTTAGATTGGGTTCATTTTCCCATGCTATGCTCCGGATCCTACGCAAAATTTCGGCAGCACCTCCCCGCTGTTCTCCTGATACACGTCTCGGCAATAAACAGAGAGGATGTGTACCCGGAGAACAACAGGGGAGGCACTGACGAAATTTATGCGTCGGATCCGGAGCAAAGCATATGGGAAAACGAACCCAATCTAAACATACTCGGGCTGTCCATGGATAGCGTTGGACAATTCGAAAGAATCAAGGTTATAAATATGCAAATGCATGCATATTTATAACTATGACGCTTTCGAACGGGAGACACATATTGGTTACGCATACTGATGATTCAAGACACATATATAGCTAGCTATCAAGTTTCATCGGAATAGATCAAATAATTAATGGGGGAGGAGGACATGTCATTTGTGCTCACCCACGAACGAAGGGGCAGAGCTCGTCAAACGCACGGCGAGGTCGTCGAACACCAAACCTCGCAGCGATGAAACAACTGCACATTTAAAACTACCCGATCAACACAATTATATATGATGTTTTTCATAACAAAATCGAAAAATATATGACCTAACTAATAATTCACAAATATATGACCCCGTCGGCCTCTGGAAGGCCAAAGAACACCTTTTCGGGAGGTCTCGGGGGTCGGGGTGTCGTGTCGGTGTCGGGGTGCCGTGTCGGGGTCAGGGTCTCAGGGTCGGGGTGTCGGGTCGGGGTGCCGGGTCGGGGTCGGGGTGCCGTGTCGGTGTCGGGGTCGGGGTGTCGGGTCAGGCTCGGGGTCGGGGTGTCGGGGTCGGGGTCGGGGTCGGGGTCGGGGTCTTGGGGTCGGGGTCTCGGGGGTGTCGTGTCGGGGGTCGGGGTGTCGTGTCGGTGTCGGGGTGCCGTGTCGGGGTCGGGGTGCTGTTTCGGGGTCGGGAGGTCGGGGTGTCGTGTCGGGGTCAGGGGGTTAGGGGGTCGGGTGTCGGGGTGGAGTTGGGGTCGGGTGTCGGGGTGTGGTGTCGGGGTTGGGAGGTCAGGGGGTCAGGGGGTCTTCTCATTCTTCTACTACTTCTACTTCTTCTCATTCTTCTACTTCTTCTCATCCCCCGTCTTCTACTTCTTTTCTTCTTCTTCTTCTTCTTCTTCTTCTTCTTCTTCTTCTTCTTCTTCTTCTTCTTCTTCTTCTTCTTCTTCTTCTTCTTCTTCTTTCTCCTCCTCCTCCTCCTCCTCCTCCTCCTCTTCTTCTTCTTCTTCTTCTTCTTCTTCCCCCTTCTACTTATTCTACTTTTCGTCTTCTTTTTTCATCTTTTTTCACTTCCTTTAATTATGACTATTTAACTAAAACCTAACACTAGTCTAATATAATCCAATCTAATTAATCTAATCTAGCTAACTATATAACCTAAACCTAAACTAAAAACCTAAACTAATTAAAACTAAACTATTTAAACTAATTAAACCTAAACTAATTAAACTAAATAACCTAAACTAATTAATTCTAAACTGAAAAAACTTAAACTAAAAAACCTTATCTAAACAGAAAAGAAAAACAAAAAACAGAAGAAAAAAATAGGACACAGGGGGGCGGCAGGGGCTCACCGTGGGGGCGGCGACGGGTCGGGGAGGGGGCGGCGACGGGGCGGCAGCGAGGTGGCGCAGCGATGGGGAGGGGAGGGGCAGCGATGGGCGGCGCTCCTCGGGGGGCGGTCGACCCGCGGCTGCAGCGGCAGCGGCGGTTGGTCGGGGGTCGGGGGCGGGGACGGGCGCGGTGGTACGGGGCTTGGACGGCCGCGGCGCGGCTGGCCGACGTGGAAGGAGCGGCGGGGCCGCGATGGAGGTTGGGGAGGGGTGCGGGGCGGCGGGGAGGCCGGCTACGCCGGACGGGGTCGGCGGCGGCGGCACGGGCTGGTGTGGGCGGGGCGATGTGGAAGAGGCGGCGAGGGTGCGGTGGAGGTCGAGGCGGCGAGGGTGCGGTGGAGGTCGGGCCGGGGCGGCGGGGGGCCGGGGCGGGGCGGGCGGCGGCGGCGGCGGGGTGGGAGGAGAGAACGGCAAGGAGAGAAGAAGTGAGTAACGGGCGGGGGGGTACGGGTCGTTAGGTAGTGCCCTCTTTGCCGTCCGCCTATCTTTGCCGTCCGCCCTTTTGCCTCTTTGCCGTCTGCTGGCGGACGGCAAAGAGGTGGGCCGTTAAGTTTTTTCCAAATGGGCGGGGGGTGGGGGCCACCTCACTCTTTGCCGTCTGCCAGTGGACGGCAAAGATTCTTTGTCGTCTGCTGGCTGACGGCAAAGAGCTCGCAGATGGCAAAGAGCTTCTTTGCCGTCTGCCGTTTCTTTGCCGTCAGCTAGCAGACGGCAAAGAGCTGGCAGATGGCAAATTAGCTGATTCCAGTAGTGCGATGAATTGTGGGTTTATGATCAAGTTTATCTATGAACAATATTTGAATCTTCTGAATTCTTTTATGTATGATTGGTTATCTTTGCAAGTCTCTTCGAATTATCAGTTTGGTTTGCCTACTAGATTGATCTTTCTTGCAATGGGAGAAGTGCTTAGCTTTGGGTTCAATCTTGCGGTGTCCTTTCCCAGTGACAGTAGGGGCAGCAAGGCACGTATTGTATTGTTGCCATCAAGGATAACAAGATGGGTTTTTTTATCATATTGCATGAATTTATCCCTCTACATCATGTCATCTTGCTTAAGGCGTTACTCTGTGCTTATGAACTTAATACTCTAGATGCATGCTGGATAGCGGTCGATGTGTGGAGTAATAGTAGTAGATGCAGGCAGGAGTCGGTCTACTTGTCTCGGACGTGATGCCTATATACATGATCATACCTAGATATTCTCATAACTATGCTCAATTCTGTCAATTGCTCAACAGTAATTTGTTCACCCACCGTTAAATACTTATGCTCTTGAGAGAAGCCACTAGTGAAACCTATGGCCCCCGGGTCTATCTTCATCATATTAATCTTCCGACACTTAGTTATTTCCGTTGCTTTTTACTTTGCTTTTATTTTACTTTGCATCTTTATCATAACAATACCAAAAATATTATCCTATCATATCTATCAGATCTCACTCTCGTAAGTGACCGTGTAGGGATTGACAACCCCTTATCGCGTTGGTTGCGAGGATTTATTTGTTTTGTGTAGGTGCGAGGGACTCGCGCGTAGCCTCCTACTGGATTGATACCTTGGTTCTCAAAAACTGAGGGAAATACTTACGCTACTTTGTTGCATCACCCTTTCCTCTTCAAGGGAAAACCAACGCAGTGCTCAAGAGGTAGCATACACCATGAAGAAAGGTGTATATCCGGTCATGTGATTGGGCGTGGTCCGCAGCCCCCAAAGTACGGAATCGAGTTCCTAAACCCAGTGCTTGTCTGATTCTTTCAGGGATCGCACTAGTCTGGGTTTGATACCGCTCATTATCAGGCCATTGGCCCGCTCGACTTGACCGTTTTGTTTGAGGGTGATATACGGAGGCGTAATCAAGCTTGATACCCAGATTAGCACACCAAGTTTTTACCTCGTCAAATGTAAAGTTAGAGCCGTTATCAGTGATGATGCTGTGTGGAATGCCATAACGGTGTACGACACCGAATATGAAATCTATCACCGGTCAGGCTTCAGCTGTTTTAACTGGGTTGGCTTCTATCCATTTAGTGAATTTATCCACCATGACCAGCAGGTATTTTTTCTTATGGCTTCCCCCTTTAAGGGGTCCGACCATATCGAGCCCCCAGACCGCAAAAGGCCAAGCAATGGGGATTGTTCGTAGGGCGGTAGGCAGCATATGGCTTTGATTGGTGAAAAGATGGCATCCTACACAACGTTGGACGAGGTCTTGTGCATCTGCTTGGGCCGTAGGCCAGAAGAAACCAGTACGGAAGACCTTACTTACAAGGGCCCGAGCTGCGGCGTGATGGCCGCCAAGACTAGCATGGATTTCAGCCAAGAGCTGTCGCCCCTCTTCTTCGGAGATACATCTTTGAAGGACTCCGGTAGTACTTTTCTTGTAAAGTTCTCCTTCATGAACTTTGTAGGCTTTCGAGCGTCGAATGATACGACGGGCTTCACTCTGATCATCAGGGAGCTCCTTCCTAGTGAGGTAGGCAAGGAGAGGTTCAGTCCACGGGGCAATTACGGCCATGATTTCGTGGGCTGATGGTGTTATTTCGGTGCCCGAGCCCCCGATGATATCGGAGTTGTGTTTGGAATCTAGGGTTATGATCGGCTCCGGACTGGTGTTGCCGCTCTCGTCCTACCATACCACGGATGGCTTGAAGAGCCTCTCCACAAAGGTATTGGGTGGGACGGGGTCGCGCTTAGCGCCCATGCGAACAAGGATGTCCGCTGCTTGATTACTCTCTCAAGCCACATGATGAAACTCGATCCCCTCAAACGGAGCTGATATTTTAAGTACGGCGTTGCGGTAAGCCGCCATCTTTGGATCTTTGGCATCAAATTCTTCGTTTATTTGGGATATTGCGAGGTTTGAATCCCCGCGTACCTTGAGGCGTTAGATGCCCATAGAGACGGCCATCTGAAGACCATGCAATAGGGTGTCATATTCGGCTGCGTTATTAGTGTCTGTATACAGTATTTGGAGCACATAACGAACTGTGTCTCCTGTGGGGGATGTCAGGTGGACACCTGCCCCAAGTCCGGCTAGCATTTTAGAGCCGTCGAAGTGCATCACCCAATTGGAATATGTGCCGTACTCTTTAGGGAGTTCGGCCTCTGTCCATTTGGCGACGAAGTCAGCCAACACTTGAGATTTAATGGCTCAGCGTGGCTTATATGTTATTTCAAACGGTAAGAGCTCAATGGCCCATTTGGCAATCCGGCCGGTGGCGTCCCGGTTGTTTATGATATCGTTAAACACCGTGATCGAACCCTCTTCCGGTGGCGTCCCGGTTGTTTATGACTTCGGAAGACACCGTGATCGAACCCTCTTGAAAGTAGTGCCGCAGCTTCCGGGGTGCCATAAAGACCACATACGCTATCTTTTGATAATGTGGGTATCGGGATTTGCATGGTGTGAGGACCGTCGATACATAGTACTAGTTTTTGAAGTGGGAATTTATGTCCCTCTTCCCCTCGTTCGATGAAGAGCACCGCGCTCACCACCTGGTGCGTTGCAGATATGTATAGCAACATGGGTTCGCCGACGTTTGGTGCGGCCAGGATTGGGTTGCTTGCTAACAAAGCTTTTATTTCTTCCAGTCCGGCTGTTGTAGCATCTATCCACGCAAAGTGGTCGGTGCGTCGGAGCAGGTGATACAATGGCAGTGCCTTTTCTCCTAGTCTGGAGATAAAGCGGCTCAAAGCTGCCACGCACCCACCTAGTTTTTGGACCTGCTTGAGGTCTGTTGGTGTAGCCAACTATGACAAGGCTCGGATTTTGGCTAGGTTTCCTTCGATTCCTCTATTGGAAACAATGAACCCAAGCAGTTTACCGGTGGGAATGCCGAAAACGCACTTTCCGGATTGAGCCGTATGTCATATCTTCAGAGGTTGTCGAATGTAAGGCGTAAGTCGTCCACCAATGACTCAACATGCTTAGTTTTGATGACTACATCATCTACATATGCCTCAACTGTCTTGCCGACTTTCTTTTCCAGGCACGTTTGATCATGCGTTGGTATGTGGCGCCGGCGTTTTTGAGCCCGAAAGGCATGGTGTTGAAGCAGAAGGGCCCGTATGGGGTGATGAATGCCGTTGCGGCTTGGTCGGATTCCTTCATTTTGATTTGATGGTATCCGGAGTATGCGTCGAGGAAGCACAGTGAGTCGTGTCCTGCGGTTGCATCAATAATCTGGTCGATGCGAAGTAGTGGGAAGGCAACCTTAGGGCAGGCTTTATTGAGGTCCTTGAAGTCAACACACAGGCGCCAGGATTTATCCTTCTTCGGCACCATGACCAGGTTTGCTAGCCAGTCCAGATGTTTGATCTCTCTGATAAACCCGGCTTCGAGTAGCTTGGGTAGTTCCTCACCCATAGCCTGTCGTTTGGGTTCGGAAAATCGCCGCAGCGTTTGCTTGACTGGTTTGTATCCCTTCAGTATATTGAGACTATGTTCGGCCAGGGCGCGTGGGATTCCTGGCATATCCGAAGGGTGCCAGGCGAAGATGTCCCAATTCTCGCGCAAGAATGCGCGCAATGCGGCGTCAACCATCGGATCCAGTTGTGCCCCAATGGAAGCTGTCTTCTTAGGGTCCGTCGGGTGAACTTGAAATTTGACTATCTCGTTTGTTGGCTTGAAAGAAGTGGATTTAGGCCTTTTATCAAGAATTACATCGTCTCTATCCACTGTGGAACGCAGAGTAGTGAGCTCCTCGGCCGCCAGGGCTTCGGACAGTGCCTCAAGGGCCAGGGATGCGGTTCTGTTTTCGGCGCGGAGTGCTATGTCCGGATCACTGGCGATAGTGATAACACCATTGGGCCCGGGCATTTTGAGCCTCATGTACCCGTAATGAGGTATGGCTTGAAAGTGTGTGAATGCATCTCGCCCTAACAGGGCATGATATCCGCTGTTGAAAGGTGCCACCTGGAAGATTAATTCTTCAGACCTATAGTTCTCAGGCGTGCCGAATACCACATCAAGTTTTATTTTTACCGAACACCGTGCTTCTCGGCTGGGAATGATACCTCGAAAGGTTGTACTGCTTTGCTCGATGCAGCTCTTGTCTATTTGCATTTTATCGAGCGTGTCCTCATAGATGAGGTTCAATCCGCTGCCGCCGTCCATGAGCACTTTAGTGAGGCGAAAGCCATCTACAATTGGGTTTAGAACCAAAGCGGCTGGTTCTCGGACTGATCGGGCCCTTGGCTCGTCATTGGCATTGAGGGTTATCGCCATATCATTCCAAGGGTGTATTGCGGCTACATGATTGACTTCGGCAAGGTCGCGGAGCGCCCTTTTGCGCCGATTGTTTGAAGAAAAGGTCTTGAAGACCGTAAACACATTGAGGTCGTTATCCTCGGGGGATTACCTCGCCGGGGTAGTGTTGGTGAGGATAGCCTCACCACTTTTAGCCACCTGCCGGAGTATCCAACATGCTTGAAGGCTATGAGTTGGTTCGGAATTTGGCATCGCGTGTATCTGACAGGGCTTGTCGAGCCATTCATCAAGGACAGTTATGTGTCCCGGTAAGTGCTTAATTTTCCTTTCCGTGAAGTAATGATCAGGTGCCCCGTAAGGGTGCATCCTTTTTGCTCGGCCGGTGGTTCCCACAGAGCTGTCTGGGCTTTCCAAGCGCTTTCCATTGCGCAGTACTTCTGTACTATGTGTGCCAAATCTGCAAAGTGTAGTATGCGGCTAGATTCCTACTTGTTAAAAACAAGATCAAAGTGTAGTCGCAAAAGACTGATACTGCAAAGTGATGGACTGTTTCCTGAGGTTGTTGTTGTATGTACATTAAGTCACATATGTCCGGGGGACCAGAATTGCTTGGAGAGTATTGATTGTGGTGGGCGGGTGGGCTTAAATCCGAAGCCCTGACCCGCCGCGGAATCCGGATTTTGAAAATTTTCTAAGGTCGTTGGCCCAGGATCCGGAGTATCCTGGGGGTTCTTAGGTTCGACGCCTGATTCCATGCTCGGAGGACAGATGATCTCTTCTCGAGGATGAGTGTCCGGCTCGTGGGGCTCGGAGATCCGAACATGGCTTGTTTTGAGTGTATGAGGAGCTTGACTTGCTCTTCCACGACAGTCACCAGGTGGGTGACCGGTGGGGTCCTGATTTCCCTCTGATCAGGTTTAAGCCCAATCAAATCATAATCCGCTGCGACCCCAGGGCGGCGATGCAATCTAGCAATTCGTTTAAAGACGAGATATCTGCCGAATCCATCTTATCGACGCTTTCGGGGTTGATGCGGAGATGATTTTTGGCAATCCGGGGGACCGCCCTGGGCTTAATGGACGGGCGGGCGCCTATGGTGAAATTGCCGATCTGGAGGATCTGCCTAGGAACTAGGGCCCTTCCAGAGGTGATCTTGTCGTCGACGACAAGGCAAGCCATCGATCCTTCTATCGACAGCACAGAGGAACTCTCAATGAAAGCACCAATGTCGGTGTCAAAACTGGCAGATCTCGGGTAGGGGGTCCCAAACTGTGCGTCTAAGGATCGAAGGTAACAGGAGGCGGGGGACATGATGTTTACCCAGGTTCCGGCCCTCTTAACGGAGGTAATACCCTACTTCCTACTTGATTGACTTTGATGAGTATTGGAGTTACAAGAGTTGATCTACCTCGAGATCGTAATGGCTAAACCCTAGATGTCTAGCCTGTATGATTATGATCGCCCTACAGACTAAACCCTCCGGTTTATATAGACACCGGAAGGGGCTAGGGCTGTACAAGGTCGGTTTACAGAAGAAGGAAACTACACATCCGAACGTCCAACTTTCCATCCACGCAAAGGAGAGTCCCATCCAGACACGGGGGAAGGTCCTCAATCTTGTATCTTCACGGCCCATCAATCCGGCCCATATCACATAGCCCGGATGCCCCAGGACCCCCTAGTCTAGGACTCCCTCGGTATGGAAGATGTGGCATCGTTGGTCTTTGTCTTGTAGTCATTGAAGTGTCAAAATATTTGAGACAACAAGAGTGGGCTCAAATTACTTTTTCAATAGAATCGAGCATCTTCAACTTCATTCACTTGACGATGCATGGACATGTTCTCCAAAGCTTCCATTTCTTCTTTGCTCCGCATTGAGGATCATGGTCCTTCTTGTTGGACTCTCAAATATATTGTGGCCATGCCCTTTGGAGGTGAAGCATTATCTTTGACTTTTTTGGCGTTGGGGTATGTTAGAAGACGACTTGATGGTGTCGGCGGTGGCTTGGAACTTGAAGTACCACCACTAGTGTGTAGCTTGGATATATGGCATCGCACTTGGAGATGCTTGAGAATTGGAGCCAAAAGGGAATTGATGTGTATGAGAGTACTTGGAGTACTTGATGTCATCTTTGTACTTGGCACTCCGCTTTGGTTGCTTGGTGCACTAACTTGAGGAGGTTGAAGTATGGTTGTAAGTCGACAATCTTCTTTATTGGGTGAATGAGTCCATTCAAGAATCTTGTCATTGTTTGCTCCCCGGGTTTTTGACATTGGCTCTTATCATGGAAATATACATCTCCTTATGGTATTCTTCCATGGATTTTGTGCCTTATTTAAGAATTTGGATCTTCTTGAAGAGGTCTCAAGTCTAATGTGTAGGCACAAATCTTGCCCTCGTGACTTCCTTCATTTCATCCCAAGTGGTGATAGGAGGTTCTCCTTGTTCTCTTGTTCTTGCAATGAATTTCTCCCACCGAATGATGACGTACTCATCAAACTCAAGAGAGGCCACTGCGATCTTCTTTGCTTCATCATGGTTGTGAAGGCAAGAGATCTTGTCCATTTTAGTGCCCATGAAAGGTATTCTGTAGGATAAATTTCCCCGGAGAATTGTGGCATTGTAAACTTAAGCTTGCTGAAGCGCTCTTCATTAGCTTGATTGTTGTGATGTTAGATGTTTCTCATGACACTGAGGATATTGAATATCTTCATGCTCCTCAATATTTTCTTGATGAGGACGACGGGGTGGATTAGTTATGCGCCTCAATTCATGGCGTTCCTTGCTCGACGTTCTTCATATTGTCACTCTTCTCTTGCCTTTAAATTGCGCTCTTGAAGGTTGTACTGAGCTTCACAGAGTGCTCAGTGCTCTTCACTTGCTTGATCCACACGGTGCTCTTCTTTATGACGGACGGCGTCTTGTTCATCAATTTATCGACCATATTCGCCTTGTCGTTGTTGTTGTTCTTCATCTTGACGCACTTGTTGTTCGAACGCATCTTGCTCTTCACAATGATGTCGTTCATGCTCGAGGATGTGGTCTTGCAATCCATTGTGATGGATAGGCATTGAAGCTTGATGATCTTGACGGTCGTCTCAAAGATGAGAATGATTTCGTAGTGTACTTGTGTCGGATGGAAGCTCCAAAGAATAGCTACTTGAGTGTCTTCTTCTTGATGATGACGAAGATAAAGATGACCTTGCGGGTGCCATTATTATTCAAAGTTCATTCTTTGCGTAGCCATCTTGGTGTCAAGATAATCCTGGTTACGAGCGCCAGATTGGCGGATGTCGTTGGCAAGTCGGACGATGTGCTCGTTCAAGGCATCATTTGCATCGTTCATAGCATGTTGATGGCCGAAGTGATGTATCTTGATGACAGAGTCGTTCGCTCCTTCTTGGTCATCAAAGTCCGGAGATAAGTACCTTGCCTATCCATCACAAGACTCGAGCAAGTGTAAGTGGAAAATAAGAAGACAATACGAAAGTTACCTCTTCACAAAGTTGAGAATGTAACTTGTATCACTCAATGTGGAACATGAAGATAGTGAAATTGGTACCGGATCTTGTCACCCCACCTACAAAATAAAGCTTATAGAGTGGCTCGGTGAGGATAGGTGGCACAAAATCATGCGATACTTATTCAAGATATTAAAAATGTTGAAAAAGATTCACAAATTTGAATGTGACGCGAATAGATCAATAGCTAGTTGGTGATCATGGAACACACGTACGGATAGATAGATGGGGTTTGTGCAACCAAGGAATGAGCAACTATGATTCTCCACGACCAAAGCTCACGTTGCACAAATGCAAGAGAGACGCTAATCGATTGCTCTAACGGGCTAGATACACACTTGTGCACCAACCTAGAAGAACAAACGTGTCGTCTTTCTATATCCCAAGTATGATATTGCAAGTATGTATGATACCAATATTCTAACACAATATTATGTATGGTACCAAGAAGATTTTGGTAAGGGGCTCAATGTTATTGCTTATAAGCTTTTGTGCCCTTTTTTTGTTTACAAGCTTGCTCGTTTACCACTATGCTTGATGCTTGAACCAATATGCAAGACAAGTATGTAAGATATGCACGGGAGTAACTTATAACACACGAGATGATACCAAGATAGTTTCACGCAAAATGACATATGCACGGGAGCATGCTGCAAGGATGCAGGCGGAGCATGCAGCCCGGATGCAGGCAGAGCAGGACGCAAGGATGGCCTTGGAGCAGGCGGCATGGATGGCGTCCGGCGAGTGATCCGGACAACAAGCAAGGCATCCGTCGCGCTCGGACATTAATTTCATCTTGGCATATCCGGATTGTTGAACTATGATTTCCTTTGCTTTGTTTTAAACTGTTGAATTCGGACAATTTGAATCGTATGGTCGAGGTGTATGAATTGCATGGATTTGGGACTCCGCATTCGAGGTATGTGGATCTGTGGCAGTCCATAGGAGGGGCCGGCGAGCGCGGGCCGTGATCTGCCAAGTCCGGCTGTAGATGCTCTTAGTTCCAAGCAGTGTTGATGGTTCTCCCCCGGTATATATTGATCTAAAGGTGCTGCCAATCAGAAAACACTAGCATAAATCTGTTCGCCGGCGTGAGCTCTTCATCCGTGTGCTCTTTCGCTTTGCTTTTCGTCCATTCTTTCCTAGCACCCACCAGCACGAGTTCACCGACAAACTCCGTTTCTTGTTACATGTCCGGACAGAGGATGGCACCACCAAAGGCAAAGATTTCCCTTGCGTCCAAATCCATGGCACATGCTTCAGCGTCATTCGCTGCATTCTTAGCGTGTCTTCGTGTGCACTGCACTGGCAGGATATGTTTGTTTTTCCTTTTGCGATTTTTCTTCGCAAAAGAGAAAAAAAAGGCAAGCGGACGTAAGAGCAACTCCAATGGGGAGACCCAAACAGACGGCGCATTTGTCCGTTTTTTGTCCGTTTGGGTCGGCTGCCCGCCCGGCATCCGCCCAGTTATGCATTTGGGTCGGCAATGCGCCCAACGCGCCGATCCATTTCATGTCCGTATTCAATTTTTGCTCGGCGCCTGTCTTTGGGTCTTGTCCAATGTCTCGCCAACACTCACAAAGAAGCTTGTCCTCGGCAGCTGTGTACGCCTTCGTGCGCTTGCTCTTGCGCTTCAGCTTAGGACCGGCGGTTTGGTTGGCGAGCTCGTCCTCGAACAAAGGCTCCACTTCGATGTCGCACTCGTCCTCTTCCTCTAGCCCATAGTCCTCCGGGAACTCGTGGTCGAGGGGGAAGCCGTCCAGGTCGATGCCGACCTGATCACGCATGAAGGCCGCCTGATCGGGATCATAGCCAGCGGCCGGCGTGAACGCCCCGCGGCCGTCCTGGCTTTATGTCTCGCCGGGATCGTAGCCAGCGCCCGGCGCACCACCCTCGAAGATGAGGTTTTGCATGTAGTCCTCGTCAACGGCGGACGACATTTCCTCGAACAGGTTACGGGCGTCCGGGAGCCCGCCGGCCGGCGTCTGTCGCGTGCGTTTCCTCGTGCCGCCGGACGACGAGCCACCGACCACCGGGGTGGCGTTGAGGTCGATGGGCGCGTGCGCGGGCGTGGAAGGCGCGACCACGCTCACGTCGGGTGAGCCCTCCCCGGAGAGGCGGCAGGCCTGCGGGTAGACGTGGAAGCCGGGGACCGGGTTGCAAGCCGACGCGCGGGGTGAGTCGGGCAGCACCATCCGAGGAAACGCCGACGAGCCGGTACTGGCCGCGGCGACGGCGGCTTGGAGGACGCTGTGCTGGCTAGGGTTTACCCCGGGCATGTAGAGCGCCTCCCTCGTTGCCGCGGCGACGCGGGCTTTGGTGAACTCCTGTTGCGCGGCGGCGACGGCGGCGGCCTGCGCGGCGGCCTCATCCCTCGCGTCTGCGGCGTGCCTCCGGCCCTTCCTTTTGGCCGACTCCCTTGCCCGTTGTTCGGGCGTCAGGGCCTTCTTCGGCTTGGTCGCGGCGGCGGTCTTGCGCGGGGCACGAGGCTTGCCTTTCCCGAGGGGGCGACGGCGCCGGACGAGGCGAGGGAGGCGAGGCCGGCAGCGGCGTCGAGGTCGAGGTCGATGGCGTCCTCCATGGCTGGTTGAGGGGCGGGGGCGCGCGCGGGCGGGAGCGTTTTTGAGGGAAATTGGGGGGAATGTTGGTGGCTGCCACCGACCGGCGGGCCCGGGGAGAGGAGTAGGCACGCACGCGTCCGTCTCGTGTCCGCGCCGACGCAAATCCGGCTCAAAATTGGGCCTGGAATGGGTCACCCGCGGACGAAAAACGGACGCGCGTCCGATTGAATTGACGCGTTGGGCCACCACTTTTGTCCGCGCCGGCCCAAACAGACGCGGGCGGACCAAAGGAGTTGCTCTAAGCACGGTGGCACGAGTGACAACCATTTCCCTAAAGAATAGGGGATGATGATCCTGATAGTTAGGTTTTGTATAAAAATCATAAGTGCTCCAGTAGTGCCGGACGGACTCTGCTGGAGCCGACGGAGCTCGTTGTTCATTTGCCGACTAGAAAGCCCTGATGGTGATTGCTGATGGTTGCTTAAAAGTCCGGGACTGGTGGTCGATCGCCGGACCGTTTCGCGGCCGTGGAAACGCCCGCAACCAAGTCGGCATGGCACTGTCAACCTTAACTGCACTTACCGCCACCATGATGGCCGGCTTTTGGTGGTTGCCTCCACTTGACACCCCCGATTTAACATTTGCACCGGCATCACATCGTGTGCTACTCACTGTCGATTTTGCAAAGAACAATTCGTCCATCTTGGGCCGGTACATGTCGATTTATGTGCTGATGTGGAATTAGGTCATCATTATTGGGCTATCGGGATCGTGAAATTAGGTCCGGTAACATGCGTAGCTTTGCAGCCCGGGAGACGCGTTGCTGATTGATGCTTCTTTTCGCTGAAAATTCGGATACGGGATCCTGTGATGTGCTGCTGGTACCGGCCATCACGCATCGTTTGTGAGGTTGGAACTGAGGCGGGCACCATTCGGGGTGATAATGGCGTTCTCGTGGCTGCCGTGCCTACTTGGCATGAATATGTTCCTGCCGGCATTGTTACTGCTGAGGCGTATGCTTGTCGTGACGGTATATTCCGCTGGGCCGTGGAGGACTTTTTTTTTGGATAAAGGAGCCGTGGAGGAACTATCAAGAATATCCTTGTTAAAGCTGATCGAGAGAGGAAGAGATCTCCCCTTGTACGTATTACAGCAGTGGAGTACTCTATTTTGTAATAAGTCGAGGGGCAAAGTCGTCAGCACATCTTACTTACTGCTAAACAATCCTCCAGCTTGCACTGCCAGCACATCCCTGTTGCTTATACTATACTACCGTTTCAGAATTCTCAAATTAGTATACTTATAATTGAAAGCATGCCAGTAATAGTCTATTCAGTAATTGGTACATTGTCAATGCTGCCAATTCCTAGCGGAAGATTCTCAAAGTTGACATTCATAGCCGAAGATTTAAAAATGAGAATTTCATTCAAAATCGATCAAATTCATCCGAATACAATGAGAGGCAGGAACTGGAGAAATCCCTCCAGCGGTACTACTAGTTATTCTTAGCAGCAGCGGCATCAATGGGCAGCTTCTTGTCGTCATCATCATGGATCCATGGCGCCGCGCCGTGCGGTGGTCTGCACTGCATTAGAACTCGACGTCCTTGAAGACCTTGCGCACCTGCTCCAGGGTGACGAAGAGCACCACGGTGAAGGGCCCCTGGCGCGACACCGTGGGGATGAACCCCTTGTAGAGCGCCATCACGCCCTCCGACCGCACCGTCTTGAGCGCGCAGTCCAGGGCCCCGGCGTACGGAGGGGGCGCGCCGGGCGCCACCTTCATGTTCATCACCCTGGTCTTGACCACGTCCACGGGGTTGGACGCGGCGGCGGCCACGATGCCCGCGGCGAAGCTGGCGGCCACGTGCGTGCCCAGCCCGTCGGCGGCCGGGCCGCGGCGGGCCAGGATGGCCTCCTTGGCCTGGTCGTAGGTGGCCAGCTGCGACGCGGTGACAATCATGGCGCGGTTGACCGTGAGCGCGGAGCCGCGCCAGAGGCTGCGCACGCCCTCGTCGCGCGTCATCCGGGCGATGGCGTCGCCCACGCTGCGGTAGTTCCTGCGGTCGGCCAGCGGGAGGCGGCCGTCGGCCTGCATCCGCACCATGGCCAGGTCGGCCGGGTTGCCGACGGCCGCGCCGACGCCGCCGGCGATGAGGCCGGCGGCGATCTTGCGGTGCAGCGGCAGCACGCCGGCGTTCTCCTGGGTCCAGCGCTTCTTGAGGATGTCGTAGAGCCCCATCCGCGTGGTGGAGTAGAGCGTCTGGCGCAGCATGGTGGCCGAGATCCCGGAGAAGAGCCCGGCGGCGCCCTCGGCGCGCAGGATCTGCGTGCAGATGCCAATCGGGCCGGGCTTGGGCACCGGCGTGGGCGCGTGCGGGAGCGTCACGGTGTGCGCCCCGGCCTGGAAGGCGAGCGCCGGGCGGAGCGCGGGCTGGGCCGCGGCCGCGGAGGACTCCCCCTGCAGCTGCATCCGGACCTTGATGAGGTCGAGCGGGTGGGTGGAGCAGCCGGCGACGATGGAGGCGATGCCGCCCTCGACGAACCCCTTGACGCCCATCTTCCCCTCGCTTCCCCCTCGCGGACGGACGAATTGGAGGCCCCCAAAGATCTAGAAACAAAATCTAAAGAAGAGAGGAAATCAAAAACGAAAAAGGTGTGGGATTTGGGCGGGGGTGGCTATTCTATTCCCAGTAGGAGCTGGGGCACATCTCAGAGGACACGAGGAGGTGGGAATGGAGGGCGAAGGCTATGCAGGAGGAGTGTGGGACGCTGGCCCTCTGTGACATGTGCTGCTCGTGCTGCTGCTTCTCTCAATGGTGGGTGCGGGATGTGTGGGGGAGGAGGGAGGCGCCGTTTATAGGTGGGCGGACGGGAGGAAGGAGGAGGGGTGGCTTCGGGCGGGGCTGACTGGGGAAGGCGGATTCGGGAGGGAGTCGCAGGCTGACGGGTTCCGGTCCGGGTCCGGCCTGGCCGGGACGCGTAGAATTTACTCCGCGGACACGGCGGCGTCGGTGTTTCGCGTCGGCCGGGCGCGTTTGGGGCCGTCCGTTCCGTTTGCTGTCCGGACGGACGGGGCGGTTCGGGACGGGCTGCGCTGCGGCGGGCACGCGCGTGGTGGAGGAAGGAGAGTGGGAAAGTCATTTAGGGCGAAAGAATCGGAACACGATGCCCGGCTAGCTTGATTCTCACGTGTACGGCGCGAGCCGCTGCCGTGTTTGCTGTCAAAATACGCTCTGCCTTGGGAGAGGGTTTGTTTTTTGCTTTCCCTTCTTGGCGGTGTCTAGGGTTTTCTTTCCTCTCGGCGAAAAATAGTTTGACGATGGGCGCTTATAGGCGCCGGCGCACCGGCCGAGCGTTTCGGCCGGTCCAGCCCAGGCCATTGGATATGAGCCACGCAGCCGTTGGATCCAGGCAAAAAAAAAACAAAAACAGACCGCCCCCAACTTCTTCTTCCTTGGGCAGTCGGCCTGGATCCGCATCTCCGCTCGGGGAGCATGGCACCGCGCCTCCTGTCCCCTTCGGTGGTCGTCCCCGTCGTCAGTCCCCACCCTCGTCGGTCTTCCTCGCCGCCGTCCGGACCCCGCCCTCGCCGGCCGTTCTCGTCGCCGGTCCCCCACCCTCCCGGCCTCGTTGTCGCCTTGACCCATGCAACAGCTCCACCTGCGGGTGCAGCTCTTGACGACGATGGTTGTAGCTCCGCCGCCCTCGCCATTGATGCTCGCTGCAGGAAAATACGTCGACGCCGGCCGCGAGTCAATCAACGTCATTTGAATGGATGTAGCAAAAAAATTCACCGGTAGTAGCAAAATCAAACTACGGGTGCAGCAAAAACGCCGTCGCCGCCTTCGCGAGGTCGCAGCTCCGCCTTACATGGATGTATCAAAAAACTCCAACGGTAGTAGCAAAATCCTGCTGCGGTTGCAGCAAAAAAACATGAATGTATCAAAAAACTCCAACGGTAGTAGCAAAATCCTGCTGAGGGTGCAGCAAAAAAACACGGATGTAGCAAAAACCTCCAACGGTAGTAGCAAAATCCTGCTACGGTTGCAGCAAAAAAAATTATTGTCGTCCTCGCGAGGTCGCAGCTCTGCCTGATGGATGTAGCAAAAAGCTTTGCCGGTAGTAGCAAAATCCAACAAAGGTTGCAGCTTCCCCTTGTTGTGCAGTGCCATTGAAGCTTCCTATGTCTATGGTTGAAGCTTTTTTCAACGGCTGTTGAAGCTTTTCTAGGTGACGGTTGCAACACTTGTATACACGGGAGGATCCGGGCGGCCGGCGAGGGAGCGCCTGGCCGCCGGCGATGGAGGTAGTGGTCGCCCAGTCGCAGCTGGGGGGAGGGGGAAGGGGGGAGGGGATGCGCCCGCGTGAAGGCTTGAGGTAGGTGATGGATCTGGACATGGCGGCAGGCAGCCATGGCAGTCGGCGAGGGGAGCCTGGCCGCCGGCGATGGAGGTCGCGATGGCCCAGTCGCAGCTCGGGAAGAGGGGAAGGGATGGGGAAGGGGTGGGGAGGAAGGGGCAGAAGAAGAGAGCGGCGCGCGCCCTGTGAAGGAGACGCGAGGAAGAGGGAGACCGGCCCAATGTTTCCGTCGGTGCCCCGGCCCCAAACGTTTTCCTTTGACGATATGGTGCTTAAGCGTGCGACATTGGTGTCGCCGGAGGGACCGCGTGTGGGGCTTCATCGCAAGCATGTGCATTGTGTGGAGTCTCATGACAAAAGAGATCAAGATCATGGCTGTGTAGGAGTGTATATTCATGGTCCAATGCTTCTAACAAGGTGGTTGGGTAATGAATAAGGAGGAAGGGCTTTGGTTATCAAGCAACCTAGAGTCGTGATTTAGCCCTGCGACGATCTATCGCCACTTGAACCAATTGAATTTAATAGCTTGGTTGTATGGGCACAAATTTGCAGTATGTCGTGTCGATACATGTTTGAGTCGGCGGTAACAAATCTCGTCAGCAAGACCGGCAAAATGGTGAAGGTTGAGACTCGACTCGAAGGTGTGTGGAATTTCATGAGAGCTAGAGCATGGTTGGATGTCGATGAACCCCTAAAGAAGTATGTAAGAATTATTAGGTAAACGAAACGGAGTTCCACCTTATGATGTATGAGAAGTTGACCAAATTTTGCAGTGACTGCGGCCGTATGGGCCACACCCACTGCAAGTGCGATACCAGCGACCAAACAAGGCAGTGCTCAAGTGTTGCGATTTGCCACGTGCCAATAGGGATACTTGGCATGGCCATGTGGTATATAAGAGAAGAGGACGTGGCGAGGTGTCAGGAGGCGGCATAGGGGATAGGATATAGGAACGTCATGTAAGGGGTGGAGTATCATATCATGATTGGGGGTTGGACCTGCGGAGGAAACCGATGGGAGTGGAAAGAAATTTGATGACACAACTTCTATCCCGATTATATCTCGAGACTCCAAGAGTCAGATGCTAACAGTGAGAACTCTTCAAAGAAGAGATTCGTGTTGGAGATGGAGGAGTCTGATAACGTGGATGAGGGAGATGAAGGGAGAACGTGGAATGTTGCGAGCAAGTTTTTTATTGATGTTAATGCAACGATGGCGATAGCGGTGGAAGAGAAGAATAAATGAAAGGACACATGCAAGACTAAGAGATAGATTAAAGGCTATGTGACTTCCATCTCAGCAACGAAATCAGTGGGCTACCAAGGGGCACCATCGAAAACAATGAATCTCTTACATCTGAATTGTCGAGGTTGCGGCGGCCTAAGACAACTCACGAAATTACTAGTGACAGGCTCAAGATACACGTATGAAACTCGTAGTACGATGTACGCCCTTACCTGTAACCCTCTGATGTGGATGATTTTAAAATAAGTTTGGTTGCATCAGAGCGGAACTTACTCTTATGTTAGGAGAAGCATCAAATGAGTATGGGAGTTGGCTTGTACACTACTTCATGACGAATTTATTTTACACTCATCATTTCCTAAATTTAATCTTTATATTCATAAGAAGTTTCCCAGTATATCACTTCAATTTTTCTTACTAATCACTAACAATAGCAAAGATGTGCAAATCTCCTTGTTTTGGCAAGTTGTTGCATATTTGATGGATAAAGGGGGGAGGCTGTAAGAGTGTGTCCAAGATCTAAACCTAAAATTAAAAAATTCCATCAGTGGAACGTCGTCAACGGAGGAACCAGGCACCTAGCCGAGGGGCATTGTTACTACTGTACTCGGTCGTTGACGGGGTCCTGGAATAGGGGGTGCTCGGCATATCGGTTACCAGTCCCTTGGGTTGGGCCGAGGGCCCCCCTAAGCTCATCAACTGGCGGGCCTCGTTCGTCTGGTCTAATAACACCAAAGAGAATGATCCCAGGACTTGGTGTATACTCCAAGACTTAGAGATAGTCCCCCACATGTTTGCCCCTAGGTACTACCAACTTATGTGTAACCGTAGGGACCTCCGGTGCCTAATATAAACCGAGGTGCCAGGGTTGTAGAGGGACGAACACATTTACGTACGATCTCGTGGTAGATCACCTGTACTTTGTACCCCATCACATCAATATAATCAAAACATGACGTAGGGTATTACCTCCTCGAGAGGGCATCACCTGGGTAAACATCGTACCTCATGTTACAATTGTGCCAAGGCTACTAGATCGGGACCTGAGGGAGTCCTGGATTAGGGGGTCCTCGGACAGCCGGACTATATCCTTGGGCCGGACTGTTGGACTATGAAGATACAAGATTGAAGACTTCGTCCCGTGTCCGGATGGGACACTCCTTGGTGTGGAAGGCAAGCTTGGCAATACGGATATGTAGATCTCCTCCCTTGTAACTGACTCTGTGTAACCCTAGCCCCCTCCGGTGTCTATATAAACCGGAGGGTTTAGTCCGTAGGACAACAACAATCATACCATAGGCTAGCTTCTAGGGTTTAGCCTCTGCGATCTCGTGGTAGATCAACTCTTGTAATACTCATATCATCAAGATCAATCAAGCAGGAAGTAGGGTATTACCTCCATCGAGAGGGCCCGAACCTGGGTAAACATCGTGTCCCCCGCCTCCTGTTACCATCTGCCTTAGACGCACAGTTCGGGACCCCCTACCCGAGATCCGCCGGTTTTGACACCTACATTGGTGCTTTCATTGAGAGTTCCACTGTGCCGTCGCGATAAAGGCTTGATGGCTCCTTCGATCATCGCCAACAATGCGATCGAGGGTGAGGTTTTCCTCCCCGGACAGATCTTCGTATTCGGCGGCCTCGTACTGCGGGCCAACTCGCTTGGCCATCTGGAGCAGATCGAGAGCTATGCCCCTGGCCGTCAGGTCAGGTTTGGAAATTTAAACTACACTGCCGACATCCGCGGAGACTTGATCTTTGACGGATTCGAGCCCATGTCAGGTGCGCTGCACAGTCACGACGAGCACGACTTAGCTCTGTCGTTGGACGGTGTTCGGGAGATCACACCTATGGCTACTCCGGCCCTAGATCCGGAGTCGATTGCGCCGTCCGAGGACGGGTGGATGGACCCCGCCTCGGAGGCCACACACTCAGTGGCGATAGAGCCGAATACTGACTTCACCTCCTATGAGACATGTGTTGCCGGATCCCCGGATTCGTCCCCGGCCACAGGCCCCGAACCGCCTGCGTCCATGCCTATCGAATCTGATTGGGGGCCGATCATGGAGTTTACCTCCGTGGATATCTTTCAGCACTCGCCTTTTGGCGATGTGCTAAATTCATTAAGGTCTCTCTCCTTGTCAGGAGGCCCTTGGCCGAACTATGTCCGGCTCGAATGGGAGGCGGACGACGAAGAAATTCGTTCCCCACCCACCACCCACTTAATAGCCACTGTCGATGACTTAACCGACATGCTCGATTTTGACTCCGAAGACATCGACGGTATGGACGACGATGCAGGAGAAGAACATGAACCACCGCCCACAGGGTGTTGGACAGCCACTTCATCACACGATATATATATGGTGGATACACCCAAAGAAAACAATGACGAGGAAAGGAAGGACGCAGCGAAGGATAGTTCCCTCGAGAAGCAACCAAAGCGACGGCGTAGGCGCCGCTCCAAATCCCGCCTCGGCAAAAACAGCGATAACAACGCAAGAAAAAATAATACCCCGGTCGACCACACGGACCCAGCGACAGAGCAGGATGAACCAGCGGACGGCGAACATAGTACGGAGCCGCTGTCCGATCACGGCGACGCCGAGGATAAAGCTCATCAACCTCTCTCCGGAGAGGAAAACAGTCTGGACGGCGATGCACACATCATCCCGGAAAGGCACTTGGAACAAGAGAACCTCCATAGAAGGCTTATTGCCACCGCGAGGAGTCTGAAGAAGCAGAAGCAAAGGCTTAAGGCCGCGCAGTATACGCTCAACAGTAGATGGAACAAAGTGCTCGACACTGAAGAAAAGTACGGTGGCAGTCGCCACACAAAGAGCTATCCAAAGCGCAAGCTGTTGCCTGAATTCGATGATGAGGCCTTAGAGCCTACAGAGCCGAAAAATAAAACGGCCGACCGGTCGGATCGACCACCTCGTAGCCGTGATAGGGTGTCTAACGAGGCCGCACATAAATCAGCACACGATTCACGCGAGGACTTGCATCAAAAAGCCGGCGTGACCAGATCCATCTACGGATCTAGGAAGCGCGTTCCAGCGCATAATCAAAACTGAACACTACAACCATCAGAACGCCATGACACATCCAAATACAGGGGTGCCGCGCACCCCCTATGTTTCACCGATGAGGTGCTCGATCACGAATTTCCAGAGGGATTCAAACCCGTGAACATAGAGGCGTATGACGGAATGACAGACCCTGGGGTCTGGATTGAGGACTTCATCCTCCATATCCATATGGCTCACGGAGACGATCTCCACGCCATCAAATACTTGCCCCTCAAGCTGAAAGGACCAGCTCGGCACTGGCTGAAGAGCCTCCCCGAAAATTCAATTGGAAGTTGGGAGGAGCTTAAGGATGCTTTTAGGGCTAACTTTCAAGGGACCTATGTCTGTCCTCCAGATGCAGACGATTTAAGTCATATAATTCAACAGCCCGGAGAGTCAGCCCGAAAGCTTTGGAACAGATTTCTCACTAAGAAGAACCAAATCGTCGACTGTCCGGACGCCGAAGCCTTAGCAGCTTTCAAACACAGCGTCCGAGACGAATGGCTCGACAGACACCTCGGCCAAGAAAAACCGAGGACAATGGCAGCCCTAACAAGCCTCATGACCCACTTTTGCGCGGGCGAAGATAGCTGGCTGGTTCGTAGGAGCACCAGCGACCCAGGCACATCTGAAGTCAGGGATGGCAATGGAAAACCACGATGCAGTAAAAGCAAGCGTCGAAATAACGAAGACAGCCCAAACAACACGGCGGTAAACGCCGGATTTAGGGGCTCTCGACCCGGTCAACAGAAAAAGCCTTTCAAAGGCAACGGAGATGGACCATCCAGCCTAAACAAGATTCTAGACAAATTATGTCAGATTCACGGCACCTCCGATAAACCTGCAAATCACACCCACAGAGAATGCTGGGTCTTCAAGCAGGCCGGCAAGCTAAACGCCGAACACAAGGGGAGGGAGACACCAAGTGAAGACGAGGATGAGCCTCGCCAGCAAAACACTGGGGGACAGAAAAAATTCCCACCAGAGATCAAAACAGTGAGCATGATTCACGTAACAAAAAGGAGGAGCAAACACGCACTCCGAGACATATGCGCCGTAGAGCCCGTCACCCCTAAGTTCAACCCTTGGTCGGCCTGCCCGATCACTTTTGATCGCAGGGATCACCCGACTAGTATCCGGCACGGAGGATTGGCTGCCTTGGTGCTAGACCCAATAATCAACGGATACCATCTCAACCGAGTCCTCATGGACGGCGGCAGTAGTCTTAATCTGATATATTAGGACACAGTCCGCAAAATGGGGATAGACCCAACGAGAATTAGCCAAAGCAATACTACCTCTAAAGGAGTAATACCATGCCCAGAGGCCCGCTGCACGGGCTCTCTAGTACTAGAGGTTGTATTCGGTTCTCCTGATAACTTCCGAAGTGAAAATTTAACCTTCGACATCGCTCCATTCCGAAGCGGCTATCAAGCACTACTCGGAAGAACAGCCTTCGCTCATTTTAATGCAGTACCGCATTACGCTTCTCTTAAGCTTAAGATGCCCGGTCCACGTGGCATCATCATAGTTAGCGGAAACACTGAGCGTTCCTTACACGCGGAAGAACGTGTGGCGGCTTTAGCAGCTGAACACTAAATGGCCTTTCCAACCAGAATAAATGGTCGGTCGTCAAGACCGCGGACACGGCTAGATGATTCCGGCGCACCACTAGCTGTAACAGCTTAGATAAACCTGAGATTGGTTTGATGGATATACCCCCATAGGCAGTACCAGAGGCTTCCCGCATGTAAAAAGGACTACAGTTCGGCTTTACCTCATTTAGATTGAATTTTAATGAGAATAATCAGTTTTTCGCATGAAGACTTTCATCTAAATTTTTCTCTTTTACAGATGACAATCGTGCTACACCCTTCCAGGATACGGCACAACGGAGACACGGGCGCAGACGTGCAGCAGGGCCCCGCTCAAAGGTTTCTTTTTAGATTAAGACCCTGTGTAAACCTTTCTTACTGTCTCTTGTTGCTTCACACGCTCCGGATACTCAACACAACCGAGAGGGATACTGGCGTTATTGGCATTTCGCCACGTCAGACTAATGCACGTACCTGGAAATTCAGGGTTCAAGGGCGTTACTCAACCCGGTATATGTTGTAAAGACCGAATACCTTAGGGAGTGTTCGGCGTCGCGAGTTTGGCCTTATATGCATCAGCTCCGAATCATGTCTTTGGTCAAATGTTGGGTTTGCCCGGTTCCCGTGTTTTGCTACCTTACGTTCCGCTCTATCGGCTAAGGTGGCACCGGGAGAACTACTAGTTGTGCCCTGGTTCATCTGGACGAGCACCTCAGTAGAGAAAGCCGAAAACTGACTATCATGATAAAGCGCGAGACTGGTCAACCACTCGATGATTTAGCGGAATCTTCGGGATTCCTCCGCATTAACGAAGGGCTGGTTTTCCCGGTCATGTACGTACGCGCCCCGTATTTGGATGAGCGCGGAAGTACCAGGGGCTATATAGTAGCCCCACTGTCAAACTCCTATGGTTAAGTGAAAGCGTTAAAGCGATATAGTCCGATTGCCTCGTTCGCCGCGCTACCACCTCCTTAATGGACCAAGACGTTGGATCAAGTGTGAACACGCGCTTTTGCGAACACCCCCGCATTATATGCGTGGGGGCTGAAGCCGACGACTGCAAACTTTCAGGTTATATATATATACATAAACGACCGCACAGGAGGCATAATAATACTTTCAGGCAAAAGTATAAACACATCCTCTATAATTCAAATAGCATTGTTCTTACAATTGGGATACATGTCACTAGAACATGATACTCTTCAAGCACTGAGCCTCTATTAAACGAGCGCCTTCTAGGACTTCTTCAAAATAGTGCTCGGCCGATACCCGGCCTACGGCCGAACTCTGGGTTGCAATAGCGGTGGCCTCCATCTCTGCCCAGTATGTCTTGAAACGGGCAAGAGCCATCCGCGCACCCTCTATGCACGCCGACCTCTTCACAGCGTCGATATGCGGCACAGCACCAAGGAATCTTCCGGCCAAAGATGATCCACAACAGACCTCATGGCAAGCCCGGACAACCTATGGAGCTCGGCCCACTCGGCCATTTGCTCATTTAACAGCAGCGGACGCACTGGAACATTGAACTGCGACAAGAACAACTTTTCCACTTGGTGATCTTTTTGATCTTTGAAAAACTCGGTCGCATCAGCAGCACTCGCTGCCAAATCCAAGTATGCTTCTGCAGAACTCCATAATTGATCCAGAAGGGCATACTTAGGATCTCCGAACTTCGTCCGCAACAAAAAGGGCTTCCCAGCCACGATATCTCCGGCTTGACGTAGCTCCTCCTTCACCGCTCTGATTTTAGAGCGGGCTTCCTTGGCTGCTACCATGGCTTTCTCCAGGTCCGCCGTCTTTGTTTGGCTTTCCTTTTCAAGAAGCTCATAACGGTCGGCGACATCTTTCAACTCAACAGCCATCATGGCTATTTTCTCTTTGCTCTGGCAATGCGCAGCGTGTTCGGCTCTTAGCTCTTCGACCGCCTTTAGGGCGGCCGCATCACTCTTCCTGGCTTGTTCCTTCGCTCGGGCAAGTTCCGCCCGAAGGGTCTCCACGGCTGCAGCTCCATCTACAGTCACAGCATATTACAGATACTAGCATCATGCTCCTCTTAATATATGTTGACCACCAGAGAATACATACCCTGTGCCTCGTCAAGCCGCTTGTTTACAAGGACGATGTCGGCATCTGCCGCTTCAGTTCAGCAAACTCACCAGTCCGGCTAGCCACCGAACCCTCAGCCGCCTACACATGAAAGCAGCATGATCATTACCTGGGACTATGATCCTCTGTTTGCCGCCTTTCGACAGCAACCAGAGTCTCAGGGGCTACTATCTGCATAGGGCACACCTAGCGTGTGCGGTACCGTCAAAAAATATATATTACTTTGCGTACCTCAAAGCCTCTTAGCAGGCTCATAAAGGCTTCATGCAACCCACTTTCGGCGGATGAAATTCTCTCAAACACCGTACCCATTAGAGTACGATGCGCCTCTGAGATAGACGCTTGCTCCAGAAGACTCATCAGTGCGTCTGGTCGTGCGCTGGACAGTCCCGGACTCTTTTTGTGGCTCTCCTGAGGAGCCGAATACTCCGGACTTCGGGTGGCCGAAGGGTTACCTTCTGGCCTTGGTGGATCAGGAGAAATACTCCGTGACGACACCTCAGGGTCGTCCGCCTCACGAGGCGGGGAGGCACGGGGAAGCGTTTCGCTCTCCATCATCTCCGGAAAAAGATCCCCCGAAGAAGAACTCTGTCGAGAAGGGCTACGATCCGAACTACAAGACATACGTCTTGGTTATTGTTCTTAGAAATGAAGCAGGGTATATTTACTATAAAGTACTTTTGTTTACTTACAGCTCGGTGGAGGGCTGAGCCCCTTGCGGGCACTGTGCGGTAAGGACGCCCTCCGAGGCAGGGCCCCCTGGCGAAGGTTTCTTCCCTCGTTTGGAAACCATTGGTTCCAAGTCTTCAGAGGCGGCCCTCTTCCTTCCTTGGGGAGAGGGAATTTTAGATTCTTCTCCCCGGTTATCCTCCTTCGCGGAGGCACTAGTTCCCCCGGTTTGGATGAATAATGAGCGAGGCCCGCTTTCGGCTTCTTTATTCCTCCCTTTATCTTCCCCTGATGGCACTTGATAAGGCGCAAGCTCAAGCATCCTGGCTAGTACAGGATCCGGTGAGCCTTCGGGAAGGGTGGCCGGACACCTGATCATCTTCGCCTTTTTTATCCAGTCCTGGTCAAAAGGCGACTTTTCAATGATGTTGTGATAAATTAAAAGACAACGTGTTTGGCCGCGGAATTACTTACTTGGGTGTCTGGACGATTGCAGTTCAGACCCGCATCCTCGGTGGTGTCCGGACACTTTATTCGTGATCCGAAGAACAATCCATACATCTCTTCGGGCGTCGCGCCGAAGAATTGCTGAATAGTTCGCGGTCCTTCCGGGTTGAAATCCCACATACGAAGAGATCGACGTTGGCATGGCAGGACTCGACGAACTAACATGACTTGCATTACCTTGACAAGGCTGACATCTCCCTTGAAGAGATCTCGGATGCAGCTCTGCAACGTCGACACATCATTAGCTGGCCCCCAGTCCAGCCCTTTGTTGACCCATGACGCCAATTGTGGCGGAGGGCCCGGACAGAAGGCGGGGACAGCTACCCACTTAGCGCTTCGGGGAGCGGTGATGTAAAACCACTCCCGCTGCCATAACTTGGATGTCTCCAGGAAGGAACCCTTTGGCCATGGAGCATCGGCGCCTTTGTTTATTATGGCACCTCCGCACTCTACGTGTCGCCCCTCAATCATCTTCGGCTTCACATTGAAGGTCTTGAGCCATAAGCCGAAGTGTGGGGTGATGCGGAGGAAGGCTTCACACACGACGATAAACGACGAGATGTGAAGGATGGAATCCGGAGCCAGATCATGGAAATCGAGCCCGTAGTAGAACATAATTCCTCTAACAAAGGGATCAAGACTAAAGCCTAGCCCTCGGAGGAAGTGGGAAATAAATACGACACTCTCGCTGGGTTCGGGAGTGGGGATGACCTGCCCTTGAGCAGGCAGCCTGTGCGAGATTTCGGCGGTTAGATACCTGGCTTCTCTTAGCTTCTTGATGTCCTCCTCTGTGACAGAGGAGGCCATCCACCGGCCTTGAAGGTTGGATCCGGACATGATTGAAGGTCCGAAGCGCTTAGCCTGAGCCTTGAGTGTTGGAATTCAAGGTGCGGGGAAGGGAAGGATCGAGCGCGAGAAGAAAAGGACAGGCCTTGGCCCCTTTATAAAGGGGGTGAATATCAAGCGTCCTCCGCGTGGCCGTTTGGAACTTGCCTAAAATCAAGGAGTCATACCAGCAGGCACGATTGGGTTACCCACACCCGTATTGATGAGAATCCCGTGAAAAGGGGGACACAATCTCTGATTCGACAAGACGTGCCAACAAAACCACCTCGTAACACGTGGAGTGGCAGGCTCGGAAAAACGGTTCGTCATAACCAGATCACGACAGAACGTCACGTTTAGAAAAGCTGTCAGCAGATTAGATTTGTGGAAATATTATTCTCTCTACGGTGGTATGTGGAATTTGTTTTGCAGAGCCGGACACTATCCTTGTGTTCAAAATCTTCTATGGAATATTCGGAGGAGGAACCCGCCTTGCAATGCCGAAGACAATCTGCACGCCGGACTCATCGTCATTGAAGCCTGGTTCAGGGGCTACTGAGGGAGTCCTGGATTAGGGGGTCCTCGGACAGCCGGACTATATCCTTTGGCTGGACTATTGGACTATGAAGATACAAGATTGAAGACTTCGTCCCGTGTCTGGCTGGGACTCTCCTTGGCATGGAAGGCAAGCTTGGCAATATGGATATGTAGATCTCCTCCCTTGTAACCGACTCTGTGTAACCCTAGCCCCCTCCGGTGTCTATATAAACCGGAGGGTTTAGTCCGTAGGACAACAACAATCATACCATAGGCTAGCTTCTAGGGTTTAGCCTCTACGATCTCGTGGTAGATCAACTCTTGTAATACTCATATCATCAAGATCCATCAAGTAGGAAGTAGGGTATTACCTCCATCGAGAGGGCCCGAAACTGGGTAAACATCGTGTCCCCCGCCTCCTGTTACCATCCTCCTTAGACGCACAGTTTGGGACCCCCTACCCGTGATCCGCCGGTTTTGACACCGACAGGACCCCCTATCCATGACCTACCAGTTTTAGCTCCGACAGTCCTACCAGGCGGGGCCCACTCCCCCAAGTCAAACAGAGAAACTTTCATTAAGAGACCCGAGCCATATCCCTTTGTTGAATCGTGATACATCTCCAACATACTATAACTTTTGTATATTCCGTGCAACTTTTTGAAGTTTATTTGGAACTAACCTACCATGCCTAATGTGAGCTCATGTTTTCACCTGTTTTTATATTTCATAAAAATAAAATATCTATGGATCACGGAAAAATCTGGAAAAATTCAGAAAAGTAATGCTGAACAGTAAAATTGGTTAATATTAGTTTGACACTAAGAGTTTGAGTTTCCTTTTTTCGTAGAAGAACATGGAAGTACAATCAAATTAGCCGAGGAACACATTCCAACTACCTACAAAGAAATGATTAATAGTGGAAGACAATCCAAGTACAGCTAAAACAACATGTAGGTATTTGTTAGGAGGCATGAGTCGGCCCTGAGAATTGAAAAAGGAAGAAGAACAAGAAGAACAAGAAGGTGCCGCTGTTGGGGAACGTAGTATTTCAAAAAATTTACCTACGATCATGCAAGATCTATCTAGGAGAAGTATAGCAACGAACGGGGAGAGTGTGTCCATGTACCCTCGTAGACCGAAAGCGGAAGCGTTAAGTAACGCGGTTGATGTAGTCGAACATCTTCGCGATCCAACCGATCCAAGTACCGAACGCACGGCACCTCCGCAATCTGCACACGTTCAGCTCGGTGACGTCCCTCGAACTCTTGATCCAGTTGAGGCTGAGGGAGAGTTTCATCAACACGACGGGGTGGTGACGGTGATGATGAAGTTATCGGCGCAGGGCTTCGCCTAAGCACTACGACAATATGACCAAGATGTAAAACTGTGGAGGGGGGGCACCGCACACGGCTAAGAGATTGTCTATTGTGTGTCTATGGGGTGCCCCCCGGCACCGTATATAAAGGAGGGGAGGAGGGGGTCGGCCGGCCTCATGGTGCGCCCCCAAGGGGGGATTCCTACTCCTACTAGGAGTAGGTTTCCCCCCTTTCCAAGTCCAACTAGGAGGGGGGAAGGGGAAGAGGGGAAGGAGGAAAGGGGTCGCCCCCCTCCCCAATTCGGATCGGGCTTGGGGGGGGGCCCACCTCTTGGCCGCCTCCTCTCTCTTCCACTAAAGCCCATGTAGGCCCATTAAGCCCCCGGGGGGTTCCGGTAACCCCCCGGTACTCCGGTAAATGCTCGAACTCATCCGAAACCATTCCGGTGTCCAAACATAACCTTCCAATATATCAATCTTCATGTCTCGACCATTTCGAGACTCCTCGTCATGTCCGTGATCACATCCAGGACTCCGAACTACATTAGGTACATCAAAACACATAAACTCATAATATCGATCGTCATCGAACGTTAAGCGTGCGGACCCTACGGGTTCGAGAACTATGTAGACATGACCAAGACTCATCTCCGGTCAATAACCAATAGAGGAACCTGGATGCTCATATTGGTTCCTACATATTCTACGAAGATCTTTATCGGTCAAACCGCATAACAACATACGTTGTTCCCTTTGTCATCGGTATGTTACTTGCCCGAGATACGATCGTCGGTATCATCATACCTAGTTCAATCTCGTTCCCGGCAAGTCTCTTTACTCGTTCCGTAATGCATCATCCCGCAACTAACTTATTAGTCACATTGCTTGCAAGGCTTATAGCGATGTGCATTACCGAGAGGGCCCAGAGATACCTCTCCGACAATCGGAGTGACAAATCCTAATCTCGATCTATGCCAACTCAACAAACACCATCGGAGACACCTGTAGAGCATCTTTATAATCACCCAGTTACGTTGTGACGTTTGATAGCACACTAAGTGTTCCTCCGGTATTCGGGAGTTGCATAATCTCATAGTCATAGGAACATGTATAAGTCATGAAGAAAGCAATAGCAATAAACTAAACGATCATAGTGCTAAGCTAATGGATGGGTCTTGTCCATCACATCATTCTCTAATGATGTGATCCCGTTCATCAAATGACAACACATGTCTATGGCTAGGAAACTTAACCATCTTTAATTAACGAGCTAGTCTAGTAGAGGCATACTAGGGACACTCTGTTTGTCTATGTATTCACACATGTACTAAGTTTCCGGTTAATACAATTCTAGCATGAATAATAAACATTTATCATGACAAAAGGAAATAAAATAATAACTTTATTATTGCCTCTATGGCATATTTCCTTCAGTCTCCCACTTGCACTAGAGTCAATAATCTAGTTCACATCGCCATGTGATTTAACACCAATAGTTCACATCGTCATGTGATTTAACTCTCTATAGTTCACATCGACATGTGACCAATACCCAAAGGGTTTACTAGAGTCAATAATGTAGTTCACATCGCCATGTGATTAACACCCAAAGAGCACTAAGGTGTGATCATGTTTTGCTTGTGAGAGAGGTTTAGTCAATGGGTCTGCCACATTCAGATCCATATGTATTTTGCAAGTTTCAATGTTTACAATGCTCTGCACGGAGCTACTCTAGCCAATTGCTCCCACTTTCAATATGTATCCAGATTGAGACTCAGAGTCATCTGGATCAGTGTCAAAGTTTGCATTGACGTAACCCTTTACGATGAACTCTTTGTCACCTCCATAACCGAGAAACATATCCTTTATACTACTAAGGATAATTTTGACCGCCGTGCAGTGATCCACTCCTGGATCACTATTGTACCCTCTTGCCAAACTCATGGTGAGGTTCAAAATAGTTCTGGTATACAACATAGCATACTTCATAGAACCTATGACTGAGGCATAGGGAATGAATTTTCATTCTCTTTCTATTTTCTGCCGTGGTCAGGTTTTGAGTCTTTACTCAACTTCACACCTTGCAACACAGGCAAGAACTCCTTCTTTCACTGTTCCATTTTGAACTTCTTCAAAATCTTATCAAGGTATGTACTCATTGAAAAAACTTATCAAGCGTCTTGATCTATATCTATAGATCTTAATGCTCAATATGTAAGCAGCTTCAACGAGGTCTTTCCTTGAAAAACTCCTTTCAAACACTCCTTTATGCTTTCCAGAAAATTCTACATCATTTCCGATCAACAATATGTCATTCACATATACTTATTAGAAAGGTTGTAGTGCTCCCACTCACTTTCTTGTAAATACAGGCTTCTCCAAAAGTCTGTATAAAACCATATGCTTTGATCATACTATCAAAGCGTATATTCCAACTCCGAGAGGCTTGCACCAGTCCATAAATGGATCGCTGGAGCTTTCACACTTTGTTAGCACCTTTTGGATCGACAAAACCTTCTGGTTACATCATATACAACTCTTCTTTAAGATATCCATTAAGGAATGCAGTTTTGACATCCATTTGCCAAATTTCATAATCATAAAATGCGGCAATTGCTAACATGATTCAGACAGACTTAAGCATCGCTACGGGTGAGAATGTCTCATCGTAGTCAACTCCTTGAACTTGTCGAAAACCTTTCGCAACAAGTAGAGCTTTGTAGATAGTAATATTACCGTCAGCGTCAGTCTTCTTCTTGAAGATCCATTTATTCTCTATGGCTTGCTAATCATCGGGCAAGTCAACCAAAGTCCATAATTTGTTCTCATACATGGATCCCATCTCAGATTTCATGGCCTCAAGCCATTTCGTGGAATCTGGGCTCATCATCGCTTCCTCATAGTTCGTAGGTTCATCATGGTCAAGTAACATGACCTCCAGAACAGGATTACCGTACTAATCTGGTGCGGATCTTACTCTGGTTGACCTACGAGGTTCGGTAGTAACTTGATCAGAAGTTTCATGATCATCATCATTAGCTTCCTCACTTACTGGTGTAGGAATCACTGGAACGGATATCTATGGTGAACTACTTTCCAATAAGGGAGCAGGTACAGTTACCTCATCAAGTTCTACTTTCCTCCCACTCACTTCTTTCGAGAGAAACTCCTTCTCTATAAAGGATCCGTTCTTAGCAACGAATATCTTGCCTTCGGATCTGTGATAGAAGGTGTACCCAATAGTTTCCTTTGGGTATCCTATGAAGACGCATTTCTCCGATTTGGGTTCGAGCTTATCAGGTTGAAGCTTTTTCACATAAGCATCGCAACCCCAAACTTTAAGAAATGACAGCTTGGGTTTCTTGCCAAACCACAGTTCATATGGTGTCGTCTCAACGGATTTAGATGGTGCCCTATTTAACGTGAATGCAGCTGTCTCTAATGCATAACCCCAAAATGATAGTGATAAATCAGTAAGAGACATCATAGATCGCACCATATCTAATAAAGTACGATTATGACGTTCGGACACACCATTATGCTGTGGTATTCCAGGTGGCGTGAGTTGCGAAACTATTCCACATTGTTTCAAATGAAGACCAAACTCGTAACTCAAATATTCGTCTCTGCGATCATATCGTAGAAACTTTATTTTCTTGTTACGATGATTTTCCACTTCACTCTGAAATTCTTTGAACTTTTCAAATGTTTCAGACTTATGTTTCATCAAGTAGATAAACCCATATCTGCTCAAATCAGCTATGAAGGTAAGAAAATAATGATACCCGCCGCGAGCCTCAACACTCATCGGATTGCATACATCAGTATGTATTATTTCTAATAACTCAGTTGCTCGCTCCATTGTTCCAGAGAACAGAGTCTTAGTCATCGTGCCCATGAGGCATGGTTCGCAAGTATCAAGTGATTCCAAAAGCCCATCAGCATGGAGTTTCTTCATGTGCTTTACACCAATATGACTAAAACGGCAGTGCTATAAATATGTTGCACTATCATTATCAACTTTGCATCTTTTGGCATCAATATTATGAATATGTGTATCACTACGATCGAGATTCAATAAACCATTCACCTTGGGTGTATGACCACAGAAGGTTTTATTCATGTAAACAGAATAACAATTATTCTTTGACTTAAATGAATAACCGTATTGCAATAAACATGATCCAATCATATTATGCTCAACGCAAACACAAAATAACATTTATTTTAGGTTCAACACTAATCGCTACAAAAAAAGACACATCCGTGACATTTTGGGCCGAACGAATTTTTTTTCTGTCATACATATGACACTTCTATGACGATAATTGTGACAAAACCTAGTATCATCATAGATGTGGTGGGCTCCTACTTCTATGACAAAAAATCATGGCAGAAAATGGGCTTTTCGTCCTGGGCGGGCCGGAGACGCAGCTGCATGACATTCTTTGGGCCGTCCATGATGGAAAAAACCGTGGTAGAAGCGAGGGGGAGGAAAATTTCAGGGAGTTGCCGGTTACGGTGGGAGGTCGGGGCCGAGCGATGCGCGTTTCTCTCGTACACGTACGCGCGTGTGTGCGAGGCGTTGGCTCTAACTGAACCCGAGCGAGGCGTTGGGCTCTAACTGAACCCGAGCGATTGCACTGTAGGCTACGCGTTACTGAACCCGAGCGATCGATCGACTGCTGTTAACTGAACCCGATCGAGCGATTCCTTCGCTACTGCTGCTAACTGAAGCCGATCGATGCTGCCTCTGGGATGAACAGTGAGCGTTGCGGGGGGGTTTGGATGAACAGTGAGCGGTGGCGTTGCCTCTGGATGAACAGGACCCCGTGGTGTGGTGGAGGGCTGGATGAACAGTAGACGGTGGAGGGGTGCCCGTGGAGGGGTGGTTGAACAGGACCCCGTGGTGTGGAGGGCTGGATGAACAGTAGACGGTGGAGGGGTGCCCGTGGAGGGGTGGTTGAACAGTAGCCGGTGGAGTAGCGCACGGTGGAGGCTGGATGAACAGGAGCCCGTGGAGGCTGGAGGAGGTCGACGGTAGCCCGTGGAGGCTGGAGGAGGTCGACGGTGGAGATGAACAGTATCCCGTGGAGTCCCGTTTTGCGGTACGCCACACCCCTCCCGATGAACAGGACCCCCGTTTCGACCGTAGAAGGTCCGTTTCGTCCGTTTTGCGGTACGCCACACCCCTCCCGATCAATAGGACCCCCGTTTCGACCGTAGGAGGTCCGTTTCGTCCGTTTTGCGGTACGCCACACCCCTCCCGATCAACAGGACCCCCGTTTCGACCGTAGGAGGTCCGTTTCCTCCGTTTTGCGGTACGCCACACCCCTCCCGATCAACAGGACCCCGTTCCGAACGTAGGAGGTCCGTTTCCTCCGTTGTGCGGTACGCCAGGCCTCGTTTCCATTGCCTGTTCCGTCCAAGCCCTCCCGATGAACACGACCACGCATTTCGTTCTGACCCAGCCGGTTGGTTCCCACGCGTTCCGTTGCCTCCCCATGAACACGACACATTCCGTTGCCTCCCCATGAACATGACAACGACGCTGTTTCTCCGTTCCGACCCAGCCATGTACACGAGCCCTGGCCGTACGTATGCGCGAGTAGGCGTTCGAGACCCCGCCCGTATGTACACATACGTGGCCGTATTTTCTTTCTTACACCCTGGCCGCTGTACGTATGTGTACATGCTACGTGCGCGCCTCTACTACGACACGTACGCGCCTCTACTACGACACGTGCGCGCCTCTACATCCACCAGTATATATGTACGTACACGTTCGCGACCAGAATGACAACGCTACGTACGCTTCGACCAGGTGGGTCCCGACTGTCAGGCACTTCCTTGCTTGCGAAGATGTAGCTGGTGGGTCCCAACAGTCAGGGGGGCAAATCGTTTTTTTTTGCCCGGACGCACTTCCTTGCGTGCGAAGATGTAGCTGGTGGGTCCCAGCAGTCAGGGGGAAACGTTTTTTTCGTGAAATACAGTGGCCCGTCCGATGGGTCCGAGCTGTCAGGTGGAGGAATCATTATTTTCCACGTAATAAGGAGACACTTCCTTTGTAACGCCCACGATGCGGCTATGTCTCCCACGTGTCGAGGCACGACTTAGAGGCATAACCGCATAGTGGTTTTGTCGCAAGAAGGGACATCTTCACACAATCCCATGTAATGAACAAGAATGGGATAAAGAGTTGGCTTACAATCGCCACTTCACACAATACATGAATATAAATCATACATCATCCAAAATACAAACATATAGACCGACTACGGCCAAAATCCAGATGAAAATAAGATAACCCCAAATGCTAGATCCCCGATCGTCCCGACTGGGCTCCACTACTGATCATCAGGAAAAGACACATAGTAACGACCACGTTCCTCGTCGAACTCCCACTTGAGATCGACCCCATCATCTGCACTGGCATCGTCGGCGCCTGCAACTGTTTTGGTAGAATCTGTGAGTCACGGGGACTCAGCAATCACACACCCGCGAGATCAAGACTATTTAAGCTTATAGGAAAAGAAGGTGTAGTGAGGTGGAGCTGCAGCGGCAAAAGCATATATGGTGGCTAACTTGCGCAAATGAGAGCGAGAAGAGAAGCAACGGAACGGTCGTCATCTAGAAATGACCAAGAAGTGATCTTGAACACCTACTTACGTCATACATAACTCAGACCGTGTTCACTTCTCGGACTCCGCCGAGAAGAGACCATCACGGCTACACACGCAGTTGATGTATTTTAATTGGGTCAAGTGACAAGTTATCTACAACCGGACATTAACAAATTCCATCTGCCTCATAACCGCGGGCACGGCTTTCGAAGGATAATACCCTACAGGGGTGTCCCAACTTAGCCCATCATGAGCTCTCACGGTCAAAGAAGGATAAACCTTCTCCCGGAAAAACCCGATCAGTCTCGGAATCCCGGTTTACAAGACATTTCGACAATGGTAAAACAAGACCAGCAAAGCCACCCGAATGTGCCGACAAATCCCGATAGGAGCTGCACATATCTCGTTCTCAGGGCACACCGGATGGGCAAGACGTCGGGTTGGCATAGACCCTGGTTGCCCAGGGGGCGCCGGACATCGCCCAGTTTGGGCCAGCACTCGAAGGAACACTGGTCCGGGGGTTTAAAATAAAGATGACCCTTGGGCTCGCGAAAACCCGGGGGAAAAGGCTTAGGTGGCAAATGGTAAAACCAAGGTTGGGCCTTGCTGGAGGAGTTTTATTCAAGGCGAACTGTCAAGGGGGTCCCATAAATCACCCGACCGCGTAAGGAACGCAAACTCAAGGAACATAATCCCGGTATAACAGTAACTAGGGCGGCAAGAGTGGAACAAAACACCAGGCATAAGGCCGAGCCTTCCACCCTTTACCAAATATATATAGATGCATTAATTAAATAAGAGATATTGTGATATCCCAACATATCCATGTCCCGACATGGAACAACTTCAACTTCACCTGCAACTAGCAACGCTATAAGAAGGGTTGAGCAAAAGCGGTAACTTAGCCAAACAACGGTTTGCTAGGAAAGGATGGTTAGAGGCTGACATGGCAAAATGGGAGACATGATATAGCAAGCGATAGGTAGCGGAGCATGGCAATAGAGCGAACAACTAGCAAAGCAAAGATAGAAGTGATTTCGAGGGGTGGTCATCTTGCCTGCAAGGTTCTCAGAGTTGTCGAAAGCTTGACCTCGTAAGCGTACTCAACAGGTTCCTCGTTCACGAACTCATCTCCCGGCTCTACCCAAGACAAGAACACAAACAAACGGAACCACAATCAACCACGAGAAATGCATAAGCAACATGATGCAAAACATGTATGATATGCAAGATATGATATGCGATGCATATGCGTGCTCCGAAAGGAAAATGATGAACAAGGCAGTAACTTGGCAAACCAAGCATGCCACTGGAAAGATGAGATGATTTCGGTCGAAATCAATATAAAGATCACCGGAATCGGATGCATCGTTTGCAAATGGCAAGCAAAACAAGAATGACGCGAATCTGCGATAAACAGCAAGAAAGCACTTAAAATGCAACAAGTAACAATGCTACAGCACTCCAACATGGCAACAAAGCATATCAAAGTAATCTACAGGAGATGCTTCACAAAAGATGAACACTGAGCTACGGCTAGATCATAACGTATCAACCTCAAACAAGCATGGCAAAAGTGCAAAAGATAACAGGTTCACAGACTCAGTGAAAAACTGGACATGGCAGAAAACAGCATCAGGTAGCAATGTTCAGAGCATGAAATCAACATGCTACAGGAACTTAACATAGCAAAACAAGGCATGGAAGTGTTCTACTAAATTCATATGACAAAATTACCGTACTGACCATAAGCCAAAAAGGATCAGAAGATATGATGGCAAGCATGTAAACATAGCAAGTTTCGTTATCAGGTTTCAGACTTGGCAGAAAACAGAGCATGGCATAAATAATAATATGTAGGCCTCTTTGTGAGCTTGATGCACTCACTACAGAGCAATGCATGACAAACCAAGAACACCTACAGCAAGATGGAATGTTTATGAAGCTATCAATGGCAAGAACAATTGCATAGCATGTATGGATCAACTACAATAAGCTTGGCAAAATTGCATATCATGTTAAGAATCTGCCCGAAATATTTTATAGCAAAAGTACAGCAAGATTGAGTCTTGCTATGGCACTTCATAATTGCAAAACATTGCAGGAATGGATCAATTACAACAATAGCTATAAAACATCCTTACTGAACATCTCCAAAATATACATGGATCTCTCTGTAGCATCAAGTTTACATGGCAACAAAATAACAGCAGACAAGGACTTGAGAAATCACCAAGTCCCTGAAATCAGAAACATTACGGAGCCTACTTTGCATGCTTGTGCTAGTCACCACAGAGATAACAAAAATACATGGACTACACCACTAGAAATATGGCATGGCATACTTCAAAACACATGTAGAGCTCATGCCCATAAGATGCACAGGTTAAATGATACAAAAATGACAAATCTCCAAGTTCTGCTAAGAACCAGAGGATAACAGCAACTAGCCCTCTTCAAACAGAGATTTGGGCATCAAGATGACCTCTAATGAACATGGTGCAATTGAACAAAATGTAGAGCATCACGAGGCAACCAATTTGACATATTACACGCGCGAATCGGAACTACATGCAAGAAGTTGTGCAACGAGGAACATGGGCACTTGCTGTGAAAGATCAAAGACTTGGAAAATATTTGGGAGGGTTTCGGGAAAAGTCAACTACCCCTGTCCAGATCCAATCGGGGCCGAACCTCGAGCTCGCCGTGGCCGGAGCTGGCGACCGGAGCGGAGGCGAGGAGGGCGAGGGGGCTGACGGGCGCGGGGAAGAGGCGGCGCCGGCGGAGGCGGTGCGGGGCCGGCGACGAGGAGGCGTGGACGGCGGCGAGTGGCGGCGGAGCACGGCGGGCGGCGGGCGGCCGTGGCGGCGAGGGGCGCCGGCGGCCGGGCGCGGCGGCGGCGCGGGCCAGGTTCAGCGGCGCGCACGGGAGGCGGGCGGCGGCGGGTGCGCGGGCCGCGCGGGCCGCGCGAGCCAGCTGCGGGCCGGGCGGCGGACGAGAGCGATGGCGACACGTGGCGGCGGCGCGCAGGTGGACGCGTCCGGCTCCGCCCGGACGTGTCCGGCGGCGGAGTGGGACGAGGGCTAGGGTTGGACTGCGTTCGTTTTTCGGGAGGCTCACATATAAATAGGTAGAGGGAGCTAGGAGACTCCAAATGAGGTGCGGTTTTCGCCCACACGATCGTGATCGAACGACCTAGAGCATGGAAGAGAGTTTGGTGGGTTTTGGGCTGGTTTTAGAAGGGGTTTTTGTGGGACACTCAAATGGACTTTGCGGATGCCCGGTTAACCGTTGGAGTACCAAACGACCTCCAAATGGAACGAAACTTGACCGGTGGTCTCCGGGTGGTATACTAGGGCCACATGACAAGCCTCGGTCCATTCCGAGAAAGTTTGACACCTGAACGCGAAAGAAAACAAGAGGGGTGCACCGGAGGAGATAGGAGCGCCGGATTGCAAAACGGACAACGGGGAAAAAGTTCGGATGCATGAGACGAACACGTATGCGAATGCAATGCACATGATGACATGATATGAAATGCATGACAAGAACAAAATGCAAAACGAAAAACAAAACCCGACCACGAAGGGAATAACATAACACATAGCCGAAAATGGCAAGAGTCGGAGTTACAATTATGGAAAGTTACATGCAGGGTGTTACATCCTTGCTGCGGCCGTGGACCCAGCTGTCAGCCTCTCCACGTATAGTCCAAGTCCGATGGAAGTCGTTCCTTGACCACGTTGACCACGCCGCGTCGAGAGCACCAGGGCGGTGGACGACGGCGAGGCCTAGGAAGGGGACGACGGGGAGCCGGGGAAGACGCGGCAGTGCAAGACCGCGCGGAGAGGAGTACGAGGGTTCACTGGTTCGGCTGCGGTGTGAGGCTACCATCGCCGCAGGGCCTGGCCAGCGGTGGGAATAGTAGGGGGCGGTGAGGCCTCCGCGGGAGCACAGCCGGCCACGGGAGGCAGGAGCATGCGGCACGACCGGCGCTGCTTTGGGCGGCTGGAACAAGAAGACCAGAGGTTGAAAAAGCACTACGGCCGTCGGATGGACATCGTACGGTCACTGGAGCTAGAATCGTTCATATTGACTAAAGTTGACAAAGGCCTCCCGTCCCAGTCAACTTAGTAGGCCCACAAGTAAGCCTCCCACCATGGTGGGTCCCAGCTAGCACGGGGAGTATTCATTTTTTTGTGCGTAATAAGGAGGCACTTCCTTGCGTGCGAAGATATAGATGGTGGGTCTGAGCTGTCAGCGGCGGTATCATTTTTTTCGCGAAATACAGAGGCCCTTTCGGTGGGTCCCTGATGTCAGGTGGGGGAATCATTATTTTGCGCATAATAAGGAGGCATTTCCTTGCGTGCGGCCGTGGACCCAGCTGTCGGCCTCTCCACGTACAGTCCACTTTAGATGCAAGTCGGTCGTTGACCACGTTGACCAGGACGCGCCGAGAGCACCAGGGCGGTGGATGACGGCGAGGCCTAGGAAGGGAACGACACGGAGGCAGGGCAGACTCGGCAGTTGTTTCCCACGTGGAGGGGAGTACGACTGTACGAGGGTTTACTGGTTCGTCTGCCGTCGCCGGAGAATAACAGCAGGTGTGGGTGAGTAGAGGGATGGCTAGGCCAGCGATGAGAGTACGGTGGGGTGGTGAGGCCTGCGCGGCAGCAGAGCCGGCCGCGGGGAGGAGGGAGCAGGCAGTCCCGCCGGCGCTTGTTTGAGCGGCTGGAACAAGAAGAGCAGAGATTGAAGAAGCACGACGGCCGTTGGATGGCCATCCAACAGTCACTGCTTGTGCGTCAACCTTTTCTTTAGGAAAGCCTCAAATCTGTGCAAAACAGCGTACATCCCATCTGCCATTATTTCTAATAATTTACAGCGCATTTGCTAATTATTAAGGTTTTTTTGGAGCCCATATTCTTTTTGTTAGCATTACAGCCCATATTGTGGCCACGGTTAAAAAATAATACGAAATTTTGCATTTTTCGGTGCGGTCCGAACAGTTTTTAATCCCGAAATTTCGACTCACATTCAAACTGATTTTAAAAATAAATGTATATCAATATAAAATCCAACAAATTCTCCACGCATAAAAATTAATGTAATTTAAAATCTCGAACTAAAAAAAAAGATATTTGAAACTAATTGCCGGTTTGATGTGTTTTAAAAATGTACAGCCCATTTCTCATTACTGATGGGCCATTTTCTCGGCCAGCCGAATGAAACCTCTCCTCGTCTTGAAAGATTTGCAGCCCAAGAGGCCTGACAAAGCGACTTACTTGGCAAATCATAATAAAAACTGGGCTGTGGCCGTGGACCCAGCTGTCAGCCTCTCCACATACAGTACTCTTCCGATGGAAGTCGTTCCTTGACCACGTTGACCACGCCGCGCGGAGAGCACCACGGCGGTGGACGACGGCGAGGCCTAGGAAGGGGACGACGCGGAGCCGGGGAAGACGCGGCAGTGGAAGCCTGCGCGGAGAGGAGTACGAGGGTTCACTGGTTCGGCTGCGGTGTGAGGCTGCCGTCGCAGCAGGGCCTGGCCAGCGGTGGGAATAGTAGGGGGCAGTGAGGCCTCCGCGGCAGCACAGCCGGCCACGGGAGGCAGGAGCATGCGGCACGACCGGCGCTGCTTTGGGCGGCTGGAGCAAGAAGACCAGAGGTTGAAGAAGCACTACGGCCGTTGGATGGACATCGTACGGTCACTGGAGCTAGAATCGTTCATATTGACTAAAGTTGACAAAGGCCCCCGTCCCAGTAAACTTAGTAGGCCCACAAGTCAGCCTCCCACCATGGTGGGTCCCAGCTAGCAGGGGGAGTATTCATTTTTTTGTACGTAATAAGGAGGCACTTCCTTGCGTGCGAAGATATAGCTGGTGAGTCCGAGCTGTCAGCGGCGGTAACGTTTTTTTTTGCGAAATACAGAGGCCCTTTCGGTGGGTCCCTGATGTCAGGTGGAGGAATCATTATGTTGCGCATAATAAGGAGGGATGTCCTTGCGAGCGGCCGTGGACCCAGCTGTCGGCCTCTCCACGTACAACCCACTTCAGATGCATGTCGGTCGTTGACCACGTTGACCAGGCCGCGCCGAGAGCACCAGGGCGGTGGACGACGGCGAGGCCTAGGAAGGGAACGACACGGAGGCAGGGAAGACTCGGCAGTTGTTTCCCACGCGGAGGGGAGTACGACTGTATGAGGGTTTACTGGTTTGTCTGCCATCGCCAGAGAATAACAGCAGGTGTGGGTGAGTAGAGGGATGGCTAGGCCAGCGATGGGAGTACGGTTGGGCGGTGAGGCCTGCGCGGCAGCAGAGCCGGCCGCGGGGAGGAGGGAGCTGGCAGTCCCGCCGGCGCTTGTTTGAGCGGCTCGAGCAGGAAGAGCAGAGATTGAAGAAGCACGACGGCCGTTGGATGGCCATCCAATAGTCACTGCTTGTGCGTCAACCTTTTTTTAGGAAAGCCTCAAATCTGTGGAAAACAGCATACAACACATCTGCCATTATTTCTAATAATTTACAGCCCATTTGCTAATTATTAAGGTTTTTTTGGAGCCCATATTCTTTTTGTTAGCTTTACAGCCCATATAGTGGCCATGCTTAAAAAATTATATGAAATTTTGCATATTTCGGTGCGGTCCGAACTATTTTTAGTCCCGAAATTTCGACTCACATTCAAACTGATTTTAAAAATAAATGTATATCAATATAAAATCCAACAAATTCTCCACGCATAAAAATTAATGTAATTTAAAATCTCGAAATGAAAAAAAGATATTTGAAACTAATTGCCGGTTTGATGTGTTTTAAAAATGTACAACCCATTTCTCATTACTGATGGGCCATTTTCTCGGCCAGCCGAATGAAAGCTCTCCTCGTCTTGAAATATTTGCAGCCCAACAGGCCTGACAAAGCGACTTACTTGGCAAATCACAAAAAATTGGGCTGTGGCCATGGACCCAGCTGTCAGCCTCTCCACGTACAGTACTATTCCGATGGAAGTCATTCCTTGACCACGTTGACCACGCCGCGCAGAGAGCACCACGGCGGTGGACGACGGCGAGGCCTAGGAAGGGGACGACGCGGAGCCGGGGAAGACGCGGCAGTGGAAGCCCGCGCGGAGAGGAGTACGAGGATTCACTGGTTCGGTTGCGGTGTGAGGCTGCCGTCGCCGGAGGGCCTGGCCAGCGGTGGGAATAGTAGGGGGCGGTGAGGCCTCCGCGGCAGCACAGCCGGCCACGGGAGGCAGGAGCATGCGGCACGACCGGCGCTACTTTGGGCGGCTGGAGCAAGAAGACCAGAGGTTGAAGAAGCACTACGGCCGTTGGATGGACATCGTACGGGCACTGGAGCTAGAATCGTTCATATTGACTAAAGTTGACAAAGGCCCCCGTCCCAGTCAACTTAGTAGGCCCACAAGTCAGCCTCCCACCATGGTGGGTCCCAGCTAGCAGGGGGAGTATTCATTTTTTTGTGCGTAATAAGGAGCCACTTCCTTGCGTGCGAAGATATAGCTGGTGGGTCCAAGCTATCAGCGGCGGTAATGTATTTTTCGCGAAATACAGAGGCCCTTTCGGTGGGTCCCTGATGTCAGGTGGAGGAATCATTATTTTGTGCGTAATAAGGAGGCATTTCCTTGCGTGCAGCCGTGGACCCAGCTGTCGGCCTCTCCACGTACAGTCCACTTCAGATGCATGTCGGTCGTTGACCACGTTGACCAGGCCGCGCCGAGAGCACCAGGGCGGTGGACGACGGCGAGGCCTAGGAAGGGAACGACACGGATGCAGGGAAGACTCGACAGTTGTTTCCCACGCGGAGGGGAGTACGACTGTACGAGGGTTTACTGGTTCGTCTGCCGTCGCCGGAGAATAACAACAGGTGTGGGTGAGTCGAGGGATGGCTAGGCCAGCGATGGGAGTACGGTGGGCAGTGAGGCCTGCGCAGCAGTAGAGCCGGCCGCAGGGAGGAGGGAGCAGGCCTAGACGGGGCAGCCCAAAACCACGTCCAACACTTGTTAAAACTTCGTCCCTCGTTTTCTCTGTGTTTCGCACATTCGACATTGTGTGGGCATTTTGACTGTGCATCATATGAAGATGTGCTATGCATGAATGTTGATCAGCATGATGTTAACTGGCTGGTAGTTCCATTTTCGACCATAAAACTTCCAACATGATGTTAACCCTGTTTGAAAAGGCCGTGTTAATATAAATGCTCTGCCTCTGAAAGTTGCAGTTTCTTATCTGAAACTGAACTTGCAGTTTCTTATCTGAAACTGAAACTTGCAGTTTCTTCTCTGAGAATCACATTGTCTGCACTTTTATACTCCTATGAAACTACATATTTTTAAGTGCTAAAAATAGATCTCTAGAATTCATAAAATACTTCATATGCTCAATACTGCAAATCTGAAATTCAAAAGACATTCATATCTGAAAGTACTCTCAAAATACACAACGCAAAACACAATTCACAACCTGCAAATACGGACAACCCTAAGCTCCTCCTGACAATTCACAACCTATCTGACTATTGGGCTGGGGGGGCAGCCCCCTCCTATTCCTCGGCGGCAGACAGCTGCCCCGTGAGACGATGTGAACGGCGAGGGAGACGATGGCGGGGAAGCATCGTCGGGCCAACTGCTTTTCTGCTCTTGCAGTTGGGTTCGGTCGACGAAGACTCCACCGGCTCGCTCTGGCAGGACACCCTCACAAACGGCACCCTGTAGATGCTCGATCCTTCAATCTCTGGTGGATGCTCCATCTGGGATCGATACTCCCACCACCGCTCCCTCACGATCAGATTCGGTGAATCTGTTTGCTCCATGGCCCAGAGGAGCAGCTCTATGTACTCCGGCGCGACTCCCTCCGGGAGTATCACCGCCTTTCCGCTCTGTTGCAGATATTTGGCCATGGATGTCACCGTCGCCGCTAGTTGGTCCTTGTTGTCAAACCAAGACTGTATCTCCAACATCCTAGCTAGCTTCACAGGGTCGCCGTCTGCGATCCTCACGTATCGGTTGTACTCCTCCATCGATCTACTTCTCCACAGCACCTTCACTCTCCGGCGGTGGTTTTTGAATGGAAGAGGAGAGGAGCAGCGCTGGTTTTGGATTAGAACGGGAGAGGAGCGACGCTGGTTTTGGAGTGGAACAGGAGAGGAGGGCCGGTGGTTTTGAAATGGAAGAGGAGAGGAGCGGCGCTGCATTTAGATTGGAACAGGAGAGGAGCGGCAGTGGTTTAAGAGGAGAAGAGCGGAAGAGCGGCGCTGATCTTGGAAGTATGTTTTGTTGTTTTGCGTATTTTGGGTCAAAGTTTGACCACGTACTGTATTTGACAAGCAAAATGTGAATGCATGTCACCAAAAATTGTATCGTTTGGTTCGTATCTGAATGTACTTTCAAATTATATTATTTTTGCAACGTATAACATATATTTTATGTGCGAAAATCATGGTCAATTATGACCCAGAATAAAAGGGAGACTAGTTAATGTGGGGTCACTTTCTTAATTGAAGGGTAAATTGATTTTGATTTTGATCTAGTCACAGCACGCCGGCCCTCTCGTCCAATCCTAAATCGCTGCTGCACGCTCCTCTCCCTCTTCTCCATTGCAAAACCACCACCTCTCCTCTCCATCATCTCCATTCCAAAACCACCGTCTCGCCTCTCCCTCTTCTGATCTTCTCCATTGCAAAACCACCTCCTCTCCTCTCCATCATCTCCATTCCAAAACCACCGTCTCGCCTCTCCCTCTTCTGATCTTCTCCATTGCAAAACCACCTCCTCTCCTCTCCATCATCTCCATTCCAAAACCACTGTCTCGCCTCTCCCTATTCTCTATTGCAAGACCACCGTCTCTCCTCCCATCTTCCAAAGCTAGCACCGGACCACTCAGAAGGACATCTATGGAGAGGATGCAGCAGCGAATCAGGCAGATCGCCGGCGGCGACCAGGCAAAGTTAGCCAGGTTGAAGGAGATCCTTAGTTGGTTTGACAATGAGTGGGAGATTTCGAGGATGGTGCGGGCCATGTGGCAATGTATGCGAAAGAGCGAGACGGCGGCGATGAGGGCGGCGATGTACATGTACTCCTCGGCGGCAGTCACGCCGCAGTCCTCCGAGTTCATCGAGTATCTCCTCTGGGCGATGGAGCAGACAGATTCACCCGAGGTGACAGTCAGGCGGAGGTGGTGGGCGTACAAGTCGAAGGTCGAGCACCCAGAGGATAACGAATCGATCGAGTATGGTGTGCCGTTCGTGAGGGTGCAGAGCCAGCCGGAGCCACAGGAGTATTCGTTCTCCCACCGCAAGAGGAGGCCGGATGGCGCGACGTCGCTTCCCCGCCATTCTCCATGGTTCCCTCGACGCTCGCCTCGTTTCAACAGCGGCGGTAGGGTTTAAGGTAAGCTTCGCACTAACCTAATCTTCCACCTGCTCATGCTTACAATCAGTGTGACAGCTAATGAAAGTCATGCTTACAATCAGTCTCCGAATAATACGCCAATCACCCTAAAATAGCTCTGGACCTTTGGGTCAATGTTGTGACACAGTGTACAAATAAAGAAAAATAGATTGGTGCTTCTTTCAGAAAAGAGTACTCCCTAGAAAACTGCCAATATAAGCTACTAGTATTTGGTTAGATGATTTGCTGCCGAGAAAGATCCTTCCACAGAGAGCGCCACACATCCCACTGGTGGTGGTGGATGCCAATGCGTGCATGCAGCATGGTTGGTGTCGGTAATTTTTATTTGGCACACCTCGCACTCTGCATATATGCCGGTTCCATACGTACATTTGTGCAGTTCCACCAAAATGCAGCTGAATAACCCTGTTTGCACAGATAATGAAAAAGCGTGATTACATTATAGTGGCACTAGTTTATGAAACACACAAAATAAATAGAAGAAAATATTGCGATAGTATCATAGTATGCCATGCTGCGAGGGCGAGATGGGCCCGCGACGCCTCATACTGGACATCGTCCCAAGTCTCCCAGATACACCTTCTGCCAGTGATGAACATCAGTGTACAGCGGTAGTACAAGGAGGCGCCTTGAGACATTCAAATCTCTATTTTTGTACATATCAACTAAAATTAAGCACCCTAGTTTGCAGAAACGCTTAAACATTAACAATGGGACTAGTTGATGAAACATACATTAACAAAGAGAAGCACTTTCTTTATCTACATTGGAAATGAAATGGTAGAGATGACACTCGCTCTATTTTAACTGTATTATTACTTCATTTTATCAGTGACACTATGGTCGAGCAGGTGGCAAACGAGGTGTACCGTGCGTCGCAAGGATGGAGGCCAGGGGTGCTTAGACTGGGATGCTGAAGCTGGGTCTTTCAGTCACCAACATGGATGATTCAATTCATGGGACCTTTTGGTGCAGTTCACCTAAAATGAAGCAATGTCCCGTGAGCTAGCAGCTTCTTCAATTTTTTTTAAGAAAAGGGCTCCAGCCCCAGTTCCATTTCCATTAGAAAACGAAACCCACAGAGCTTCTTCTTCATTATTTGCAATAAAATTGAGCAACATCAAGGTTGGTTGTGAAGCTCCTGGAATGCTCAACTATAATTTGGATATCATTTGTGCAGTTCAACTAAGATCGAGCGTGAAATGTATATCTATGTTTGCACAAAAAAGGTGGAAAGGAGGGTGACTAACAAGTGATGAAACATGCATCAAATGAAAAGAAGCATGTTCCTTATCTGAATGGCAATCCTACAAGGACAGTAGCAATTTCTAAAGCACTGGCATTGCTAGATATTAGTGTTGGCATTAGGATTAACTATGACAACCGTTAAATACGACATTACTTTGGGCACGGGAGAGTAGGCAGACCAGGACAGTTGCATTTCTAACGAAAAGAACCAACTTATCTTAATGGGAAATTTTAGCAGGACATGTAAAGAAGTGCCATTGATTCATATTACTGGAGGCATTACATTGAAAACAACAATGGTTTAACGTGTCCTTACTTTTAACAGTGCGACTGCTACATTTTACCAGTGGCATTACATAAGAGTGGCCATATTTGTTCGGTATAGCCACCTTATACTGTGTGAGGCTAGCAAATCTAGTGCTGGACTTACTCTGTTGACTTGTCCCCCAGTCCCCACTTTCTTTCCTTTTTCAACCAATAGATCGGGTTTATATTGAGTTTGTACCGCGTTTCCCTTTATTTCCCTATTAGACCTAGAGACCAGTTGGATAGCCAGTCTCTGCTACTTTTCGGCCCCATTATTTCCTCTTTCGACCAAGTCCTAGATTCAGGTAACAAATCCTCCCCCACCCCCACCCCCTTTCTTCCTTGTTTGAACCAAGTAGTACTAGATTCGAGTGCATGAACTACTTTTACCTCTTAAACATAAAAAATTAGGTGGTTTTCGAACAGCCGATCGATCCTATCTACGAGGGGGCCTGAGAAATAGTAAAAGATACAAATGCAGCGATGTCAGGAGCTCGGGAAGTAGAGCAAGGCCGGTTTCGAAGGAAGTTATACCTGATGGTCGCCGGGATGTCGCTAGGTGGGCGGCGGGAGGCCGGATCTGCCCACACTACGGCAGCGAGGAAGAAGGGGTCGGAGGCCCTCCCTCGCCAGCGGTGCTTGGGAGAGAACGGCAAGGCAGGCTGATCGGGACGCGCCCAGCAGTGGGTAAGAGCCGTCGCCGAGGACGACTGCGTGAACGTTGCACCTTCTCACCTTCCTCGGCGGAGAGGATCCGGCTGGATCTGTGACCAGCGGTGAGCAGAGAGAGAGAGAGTGTGGCCACCGCTGTCGTGTTTAGATCTGGAGAGGCTGAGACAGTGTGAAGAGAGCAACACTAGCAAGCAAGCGCGGAGGCTCCTGCCTATATAGTGGAGTAGTACTAGTTTTCTTTTGTCTACCGGAGCCGGCTTGACCTCGTCAATGACTGTCGAGAAGTCTTCATGCACGTGGCCCGGAGGCGCAGTTATCGTCATTTTGATTTGAAGCGCCGGATTATAACATATAACACGAAAAATGCCACATGACAAGAAATCATAACCTCACTGCCCAAAGGAGACAACATGAATCCCGACGGACAAACTAGACGAGGAACAAAGCTCAAATTAAAATAAACTCGTAGAAAAGGGGTCCGTCGATAGATGTCCTAATTAACATAGCCGGCTTGACCTAGATAGCAGCCGAGTAGTCACTGTTCGTGCATGTGCCCCCAATGACTAGCCCAACTCCGTTGTCGCTGTTTAACCCTCGCAGTGATCCGAAGCACATGACACCTAATTTTGCGAGATGACAAGAAACCTTTTTTTAGATTTCTCACCACAACTACAGCCATGTACAACACAGCCTGCATGATATGTAGACGATAGCCAATCCAGGCATGTCTGCTGGAGTCTGGTCACATGCATGGACGAACTGATCTTCCGTGTCTTGCAGGGATCGTCCAGGCACCAACGTAGTACAACACTTCTCTAGTACTATCGCTCGTCTCCCTCTTCTATTAAGTCACCCGACTTGCGGGGCCGGGGAGTGTGCCTATGGTCGGTTCTCAATTGCCGTCCCACATGTGTGTGCAAACGCAATATGACGCGCGTTCCATTCGGAGAGCAGCGTGCCAGACCGACCGACCGTCTGGGGTGCGACGCGGACGCGACGGGCGTGCTGTATACTCCGTACATGTGTACCGCCATTTTCTAGACGCTTTGCTCCATGGCGCGGGCGCAATCCATGGATACAAAATTAGTATAGTGTATACTATTTAAAAGTCGAGGGCGGGGCTTTTCCTGCGCGGTAGGCGGCGGGGCAGTTCCGCCTAGTCGGTTCGACAGAGACGCGAGAAGACGAGGGAGACCCCTGCCCTAGGGTGCCCTAGGTAGCTGCCACACGCATCATTGTTTTCTCTTTTCTTTATGCTCTTGCGCCCTAGAGTGAAATGATGGTTGCTTCGTCCGTCCAGCTTAATGCGGGAAAGGTGGGGCTTTGTGATTTGACCCCTCATCGCTAATTTTCTACTACTGCGGCGCTACGACCGGGGTGCCTCCAATTCCAACCGCTGCTCCGAACAGTAATTTGGTGCATCGCACGTGGAACAAGATGGTGGATGAGCCACATGTCGGCCAAAGGGGTCCTGTTAAGTGTGTCGCCATTTCGTGTGCGGACTGACCCTGCTTGAGTTGCTACAACAACACGACAGGAGCAGCCTACCACTTGGTTTTGCTCTTGGTGAATCCCGACTATATTGATCTAAAAAGATACGTGCTGAACTACCCTCTCCGTCTCGGTTTTTTTATTTTTCGGCATCTCGGTTTATAGGGCCTGCACGTAGTTCTAGGTCATCCATTTGACTAACTAAATATGAGTTACTATGTCACAAAAAGTATATCATTGGATTCTTAAGCGGATGTAGTTGTATTTAAAAGTCGAGGGCGGGGCTTTTCCTGCGCGGTAGGCGGGGCAGTTCCGCCTAGTCGGTTCGACAGAGACGCGAGAAGACGAGGGAGTAGGCTGCTGCAAACGTAGGGCTGTGTGATTTGCCAGCGAGTTACTGCTGGACAGGTGGGGCCTCATGATTTGACTTGCCATTATCATTTTAACTGCGGCGCTACGACCGGCGTGAGTCTCCCGATTCCTGACCACCTCCATACAGGTGCCTCTCCCAATGCTCCACCATGTAGTAGAGGCTGGCTCTTGCATGAGAGCCCACTTCTCCACTTTTTCCTTGCCTCTCTTTCCTCCAGATATGCAAAAATGCCATGTAAAGCGCACTATTGTACTTACTTTTACTTGCTCCTACAGGTGCTTAAGCTTGCCACATAGGCATAAAGTCTGATGTGGCAAGTTAATCAAGAAGAGAGAGACTAGTTTGGTGACCCAAGGAAGAAACAGTGCTAAGCGCGTGTACCTAGGTGAAAAGACAATTTTGAGTCTATAGCTAATTAAATGAAGCAAACTTAGCAACACCATTTCATTGGAAGAGGTCACTCCTTGGCAAATACAATAAATACTAGTACTCCCTGTGTCCCATAATATAAGAACGTTTTTGGCACTACACTAGTGTCAAAAACGTTCTTATATTATGGGACGGAGGGAGTACGAAGAAAGAGATAGAGAGGAGTAAAAAAAATTACACTTATAGCCAACCTTATAGCCAACCTTGTTGTAGTATGAGTAACTAAGTGATGACTATGTATGACATGCCAACATCAGATAGCCTAACGCACCGTGTTAAATCTCCAAGGGCGCGACCGCGCGAGCGACGCGACGGTCGTGGTAGGCGTGACCATGATACGGGCTGCTAGCAGCCCTTGGATCTGAGATCAAACGGTCGCATGCTAAGTTGCTGAAAATTTGCAGAATAACCCTCCAGGATAGGATATTCACCCATAGGTCTAGAATCACGCCATGCAACCGTTCGATCTCGTATCCAAGAGCTCTTGGAAGCCCGTATCATGGGAGAATGGAAAGCCACTACCCTGCCGTTCGCACGCTGGCAGTTCGCTCCTACTCGTCCCCGCACGTCCTTCAATACTACGGCGGTTCGCTCCTAGTCGTCCCGTCCATTCACATTACGGCAGTTCCACTAATCCTAACCCTCCTCCCAAATCCATGGCGTCCCAAATCTCCACGATCGGTGGTGAGTACAAGGTTAGAACCATCACCGGCGATGAGTTCGACGTCATCTACACCCGTTCTTCCGCGACGGTGAAAGGATGCCTTTCTCGCTTCAGACGCATGTTCGAAGACTCAGATGATGAGTGGGTCGCTGGGCTAGATGTTGAGTACACCACAGTCCTAGGACGAGAGAAGGATCTAAAGGACGAAGAGAGGAAGAAGCCCGCCGTGATCCAGGTTTGCGTGCATGACTTATGCTTGGTCTACCACATATGCCATGCCAACGTTGAGTGCCAGGATTTTAAGGACTTCCTCGAGAGCAACCTAGTCAAATTCGTTACTGTAGACTTTGGTAACGACAAAGAAGTCCTGCGTCGGATAGGCCTCGTTGTAGGCAACACCTTCGACCTCCAGAAGAATCGGCTGGTGTCCTCTCGTCAGCCTTCAATGCTGACCCTGGCAGGAGCCATGGTTCATCCTTCGTACGGTAAACTGGAGAAACCTCCATACACGTTTCATCGTCATGCATGGCAGCGGAATGTACTAGATATAGACCACATCCACTACGCTGCAATGGATGGCTACCTTTGCTTCAATATCTACAAGGGTTGGATGAAGAGCAATAGCCAAGTGTGCGGTTCAAGCAAAGAAGTATCGGCCAAGAGGAAGAGGGACAAGGACGAAGTCGTGGACGTGGACGAGGACTCCGAGTAAGGTGGCAGTGTCGTTGCTCATGGTGGTTCGAATGCAGTGTCTACCGGAATAGTTGCAAAGTTTAATTTCAGGTGTGCTTAATTTAATTTGAGGGGTGTGTTGTGCTGAGCCCCCAGCAGAACTATGTTATGTTTCTTCTCGTTACTTTAACTCTTCAGTACATACATACTAGTATTTCTTACATTTCATCTTTTAGTTGGTATAGTACTACCACTCGTTTCTTCACATTATATACATACAATATATATGGCCAACATCATATAGCCAGCAGTTTAGTTGCCAAAGAATTTCAGGGTGCTTAGTTTTGTCAAAGAATTCCAGGATGCTTAGAGGGTGCTTGGATCCAAGGGACTTATTTTAGTCTGACTAAAAATAGTCTCTTTAAGAGGCTAAAGTTCCAACCACCCCTGACTAAAGAGGGGCTAAAACTAGTCTTGAGACTAATTTTTTTAGTCAGGGGTACCCCTACTAAAATGTGGATTAGTCCTCTCTCTACTCATTTAACTCCTCTCCTTAAACACAGGCGAGTTCTAGATTGGAGGGTTTGGAGGATAATAAATGCTCATTAACTTGATTTTAGCCTTTTTAGTATTTGGATCCAAGCATGGGTGAGGCTAGCATGTTTTAGTCCCACTACTTTTAGTCATGGGACTAAAACGTATCCAAGCACCCTCTTAGTTTTATATGAGGGATGGGTTGTGCTGGACACCATTATTGTGACTAGCCTTTTTAATAGTACTATATGCATAATTTGGCGACGAGCGCTCTCTATATGTACCACCTTTTTTTTAATTTCAAGTTTGGCTCCATGGCGCAATCCATGGATACTACTGCTGTACAAAAGTATACATTTTTTAAAAGGCTAGAGGGCGGGGCAGTCTAGCTTGGTCGGTTTCATGAGAGGCGAGGGCATTTGTGATTTGACGGCTCATTACTGCTGGAAGGCGGGGCCTTGTGATTTGACTGCTCGTATAAATGCGCCGACGACCTGATCGAGGAGGAGCAAAGAACCGTGCGGTATACTCAAGTTTTCCACTGGAGTAGTACTGCGACGGAGGAGCAGGAAACACGGCAGCCTAGTGCCATATGGCGATAAAAAATGATCTAATTTGCTAGTCATCTCATTGTTAGCATTGTTCTATTCATTCCCTAAAAAAACATTGTTCTATTCATGCCTCGCAGAGAACGTGACACGTGCGGCGAAACACCCGAAGCAAAAGATGATACACAGGAGCAAAAGAAGAAGGAAGATCGATGCGGAGCTTCGCCAACTCCTCCTTCTTCTTCTTCATCGCCTCCACGACCTCCATCTCCTTGCGTGTCTCCTCCGCCATCTTCTTCATTCTGTCCATGACACGGGATTTCTCGACGCGAGCCTTCATCATCTGTTCCACGGCAGCATTACGTACCTTGACAGCAGCCGGGTGCTCGATGCGGAGCTTCGCCAACTCCTCCTTCTGTTCCATGACGAGGGCCTGCAGCATCTTCATCGAGGAACTACTATTCTCATGCAGCTTCTTCTAGCCAGCGTTCTTCTCCTTCAACAGGTCGATCTCGTGGCAGAGCTTCGCCTTGTCCTCCTGAAGTCGCAGGATTTCGCTGGTCGCCTTCTTCTCCGAGGCAATGCTCTTCTTCAGCAGCATCACCAAGCCGGCAGTCAACTCCCCCTGCTGATTGAGCTCAGCGGGCATGTCGTCGAGGCTCTCCTTCAGCAACTCCATCAAGCCTTGGATGAACTCCTTCTGCTTATTGAGCTGATCGGGCATGCCGTCGAGGGATAACGACTCCAGCTCCGCCGGCTCGGCATGTTCGCCTCCGCGGCTAGGGCGCTCCTGGGAGCCATCGCCTGCCCGTGAGAGATCTTTCAAGGTCTCTGCGTGGCGGCGAGCCCTCTCTTTTTTTTCCGCAGCCTTGGTTGCCGCTCCCTTGTTACGAGTAGTTCTCGACCTAGAGCTCTGCTCACCGGCCATGGCAACGACGGACGAAGAAGAAGCACTTATGAGGAGGAAAGGTAGAGTAATTTTCGGTTAGGTAGTTCCCCTTCTTATAACCTAAGTACTAGCACTAGTACTAATACCTGCATAGTGGGAACACGTTCAGGTTTGGTACGTACTAGTAGGTGTGAGCAGGCTTTCGAATGTGATGGGAACAAGGTAAAGATTAATTGATGGTTTTGGTTTCGAGGCCCGAAACGGCTCCCGATGAGTTTAGCGGAACATAAATTTCAAGTGCTACACTGCTCAAATGCGTAAATATTATGTTACTGTCAAAAATTGGCACAAAATACGAAGGAGACCAATGGAAGTACTACTAGCAACCCACGATTTAACTACTCGCATGCGCACAGTGGAGTAATAATGTCTTTCTTCCGCCCTCACGTCCACTCAATTTGCATGCGCTGTATTAATTGACCATCAATGAAGTGAACGACTTTACACGCGTCAAATTATCACATGGGGTGGATCTTGGTACAAAATTGCGTCCGCCCGTGTACCCGCGTGTGCGTGTGAGGGAATGAGTGCGTGCGTGGCGTGCGTGCACATCTTCGCTTCGTGCATGTACCGCCAGTATGGCTCAGGGAGGACGAGTACATTCTTCTGGAACCAGCAGCACGTCACTGTGATCAATCCACGCAAGGAGGTCGCGACAACGCCTCCACATGTGCCACGTGGCTTCATGAACTGTAAGAGAGACACTGTGTAGCGTGCCATTGGTATTCTAATTTACGTGTTTTGCACATACTCGAAGTACTAGTAAGGTACACGTGCATTGCACGCATCAGATTTTGCAACCAAATTATGAATAAATACCACACTATAGCATGTAAGCTCTGAGTCATATATGCCTGATGTTGCCCTTCGTTTAATTCTTATAGTTCATCTCATTCAAAATCAATTAGTTTTTATAAAAAGCTAAGAACGCGGGAATAGGAAAAACATGGGATTATAGTGGAATGTCGTCTTGAATCCTACAGGATTGTACGAGTGTTTGATTGTGCATAGAAAAAACGCAGAATTCTTTCAAAGAGATTTGAGTGGATGGGATGTTTCCTACTTTGTTGAATCGAAATAAAGAATACCACTCTTTGATGATTTTGTCGGCATCCAACTTTTCTCTAATTGGTTTATTCAAGAATTCAAAACATCCCAATGCGATAAAAGAATGGAATCCTAGAATTCCTATTCGAGAAATTTTTGGGCCCTTAGGCGCTATTGTAGCTAGTATATCGCATTTTTCTTCATCTTACTATTTACTAACGCATAATAAAATCCTGTTAAAAAAATATTTGTTCGTTGACAATTTAAAACAAACCTTCCAAGTACTTCAAGAACTTAAATACTCTTTAATAGATGAAAATAAAAGGATTTCTAATTTCAGAAATCTAGTGCAAATGAATCATATGGAAAAATTCCTATGGTTTACAATCCTACGAATCAAACAACCAAGATAGGAAAAATTCCTAATGATTAGAATCCTCCAAAATTCCTTTGAGAATCCTTTGAATCAAAGAAGCCCTTAATCTATTTTATGATTCATGGAATTATGCATTGTAAAGCATAAAGTAAAAACAACAATGGCAATTCAACTAGAAAAAAAGTTTGGGCAGTTATGATACGGAAGATTCTAGAACAAAAGAGAACCACTGTTGTTTTGAGGTTTGTGCATTATGCTTAAGTTCAACCATGGAGTCTGCTAGATTGTACATGTGGCAAAATCCGGTGGGGGGCTAGAAGATGGTGCGAGGGGCCGAGTGGAGGGAGACTATGAAGGAACGCACAAGTGCGAGATCGATATTTAGAGAGAGGGGGCGAACACGTGCGCCGTTGCGCGCAGTGGCGGAGCCATGAAAAATAAATGAGCTAGGGCGCCAAGCATTGCTAATCCTTTACGCGGAGGGTCAATTCATGAACTTAAACCATTTTTAGCAGCAATTGTCTAATGATCGCATTCATATTAGCCTCGATATATAGTGATGTTAGGGGGGGAGGGGGCAGGGCCCTTACTGCCCCCTGTCTTCGCCATTGTGCACGCGTCTGAGAGATGAAGCGGAAGGCATCGATGATGAGAGGGGGACGTTGGATATATAATTAATGTGGGTGTATTAGCTATATATGTTAATCCTATATAGAGAGGTATAGATTGATCGATGTGGACGTGGGAAAGAGGGTGATACCTCACTGGATATACCGATTGATCGGTTTGTGTGGAAAACTATGAAAGACCTAGCTATATACACACATACATAGAGGAAATATCGATCGTTGCGCATGCACGCATGAGAGATAAAGAATGCCCGATATGATGGAGAGGGGGATGTGTGTGGGTGTGTGCCTTCATGGGAGACCGACCTGAAGAAAAAGATTGTAGGCGTGCGATGGATAATGCCGATTGGTAGTTTGTGTGCATGCATGCACGAGAGAAAGTTAGTGGTACAATTATAAAGAGAAGACTACTGTGTGGGTGTAAAAGAATAGGTGAGGTCATAATCAATGTAAAGTTGAATTCAAATATTTTAATAAGAGATCCTGATGTTTGAAACCCATGCATGCATGAATATAACGGAGATCTGCGCGGCGTCGTTTGGAAATGAGCATGTTGTAATGTATACACATTGAACAAGGTCAGACTGATTTGAATTTGAGATACCGATGGCAGACATCATTTGGCCACGTCGCATCCGTGCATGGACACACTATTCTAATTGGAGATGATGGGCGGCTTTCGCATCACATATCTATATCTATACCCCTATATATATATTATATTTTATATTTTTTTATATTGTGTGCGGGTAACTTTAACTTTGAAAGATGGTCGTTGGATGAGGCGAATCCGATGGTCCAAAGATGGCAAATTTGAGCACTACTGGCCGTTGGATATCATCTAGATTCCACCAGATTTCGCCACATGTATAATCTAGAAGACTCCATGGTTGAACTTAAGCATAATGCACAAACATCAAAACACAAGCACTTCTTATTTGTTCTAGAATCTTCCGTATCAGAATTGCCCAAATGTTTTTCTACATGATTTGCCATTATTTGTTTTTACTTTATGTCTTACGACGTACAATTCCATGAATCTTAAAATAGATTAGCTTTCTTATAAAAACTAGATGATTTTGAATGAAATGAACTATAAGAATTAAACGAACGTCTACATCATGCATATATGACTCAAAGCTTGCATGCTAATGTGGTATTTATTCATAATTTGGCTGCCAAATCTCATGCGTGCAATGCACGTGTACCTTACTCTAGTCTAAATGGTGTTTGTGTGTGTGTTGTGCGTGTTGAGGTGCAAATTGTCTTTTTTTTGGTACACGTTAAGCTTGTTCTTCTGAAATTTCAAGCCGCGCCTTGTTATGCCGAAAATTCAAGCTAGCGTCTCTGTCTATCGTGCTGCGAAACTCCCGCCTCTTCAACCCGCGCCTTGTTAGCCCGAAATATTTAAGATATATCTTTGTCTCGTTGTGCTCCGATAACTCCCTCCATCTCAACCCGCGCCTTGCTATTCCGAAATTACAACGCGCGCGAAAACTCCCACCTCCTGTGAAATCCCGACACGTGAAATGCCCGTGGTACCCCGGAACCGAAAGAACCGCCTCAAATCGGTGGGAGTACTTTCATAACTTACCCCACATTTCGGACAAGCGCGTCTCTAATCCATGGTTCCCCACTGCCATCCCATCCGCCCACCCATTCGTACACCGAGGCCGCGAAAACCCGCGACAAAACCCCACACCCTGCTCCGTCCGCCACCCAGCCGGAGCCTCTTCCCCGACGACGTCGTCCACAGCAACACCTCGACGTCCCTCATCCACCGTACCGGATGAGGATCCGTCGTCGATCTCATCGTCCCGCCGGTTCAGCCACCCCGTCCTCCACCTCCAAGGAGCTGCCCCGATGTTCCTCTCATCTTTCGCGCCACCTCCATTCCCACACCGCCGTCTTCACCTGCACCACCGGAAGAGCATCATCACCATTTCCTCGGATGAAGCTGCGGCCTCATCGGCGCCACCAAAGAGGTTGTACACTAATCGCCGCATTTTCTTCTTGATTCGATATCACGGTGCTGCCGGCGCTCGGTCCCGAGCCGACACGGCGCGGCACCATCCACGGCGGCGTCGCCGGCCACTTCCTCCACGGCGGCGTCGCCGGCCACTTCCTCCATGGCGTTCAGTTTCGACAGCAAAATTCAGTTTCGACAACAAAATTCAGTTTTGACAGTTAAGTTCAGTTTCGACAGTTAAGTTTAGTTTCGATAGTTAAATTCAGTTTCGACTGTTAAGTTCAGAGATGAGCGGCTGATGTATTTTACATCTAGCACTTTGTGGTTATGTATTTTACGTCATGTATTGGAGATGCTATTAGAATTCCACTCAGGTTAACGTTGTTCGTTGTCTCTCTTGTCCTGCTTCAGCCTCGGCGTCGTACAACTCACCGGAGCTGCTCCAACGACGAAACCCTCCATCACAGTTGAGCAGTACCTCGGGCTCCATCTCCAGACGCCTAGGATCTTCTTCCCCTCCTCTGACAGCAAAGTCAGCCGGAGCATCCTCACCGGCCAACCCAATCACGCTGAGATCGACATGGCTTCGCCAAAGAGGTTGTACACTTGTTGCATCTCTTTTTTACTCTACATGTTATATATATTGTCCACTGAGCACTCGTAGTAACGGGAAATACGATTATTTTATCCTACTATATGACAAGCAGTGAGGTACCAGGCAACTTAGCTATCCGTGATGGACTCTCTTGAACGCCATCATTATTTATCTCTGCGCGTTTGAGCTATGCATTTGTCGATGGGCCTGGGAGTTGAGCTAGTATGGCAGTGGCCTGGGTCCAAAGTAATAGAAGTAGCACAAAACTTTTTTTAGTGTAGGATTTTCCTTTCTCAAGCCTGCCTACTAGAATCGCCAGTGCTTGAAAGGAAAAGTGAATGAAAAACATCGGAATTGGAAAGTTTCCTATGGTACTACTTTTCATGAATTTGGTGCAAAGGAATGGAGCAAAGGCAAACTGTAGGATTTGTTCCTTCAGTGTCTCCTTGAAAGAAAAACTGTAGGAATTCTAATTTCCACTTCTCCTCCTTTTCATATTCCTATTCATCAAGCACAAGACTAAGAGATAGTAGCATAATAGCATTATAACCGCACATTTTCTTGTGGTTTGACTTAATCTCACCATGCTCTTTTGCATCCTGTGATCTTCCAATTGTTGTGAATCAAACACCCAGATTGGCAGAAATCCTGTGTTTTTAAATTCTCTGTTTTGCACGTGCATTCCTACCCTATTCCTGTCTATTTCCTATCCCTGCATTGTTAGAATCCTCAAATTCAAACAAGCCCTTACTCAATTACTTCTGTTACAGATATGTGTCAAAGAAAACCTTGTGTGGTTTGTACTGCTCCTGCGGCGCTGTGTTCCACCCCAGCTCAGCTGCTCCAACGATGGAAGGGTTCACCACAGCAGGGATCCGCTCTCCAGACTGTCTTTCGCCGCCTCAGATCTTCTTCCCCGCCGCCGGCAGCCACGGCAACTGCATTACCATCATCAACTGAGCAGATGACCTTGAGGACTACACGGGTCCGCAAGAGAGGTCGCACTCTTCCGTGTCTGCTTACGTTATGCGTCGCTTAATATGATGACATGCTACATTATCGTCGTGTTCACCTATTAGACTCCGAGTCATGTCCAAACTAGTGCTGAAACTTGAGTTTTTAAATGGTTGTGGGGTACATATTGGGGCAGCAATCAGTACTATCTGTCTACTATCTGGTTAATCTCCGTTGTCTACTATGAGTTTCATGTTGGGTGCAAACAAACATTAGAGGAGCCATTATCTGTATTTTTTAACTAAAGCTATTATCTGCCTGCTATCATTGGTTTTGGGTCTATCCACAGTTTGCTACCATCACTCTGGATTTGTGCATGCACTCCTTACATAATCTCACTATGTTTTATTCCTATGCATGCCAGTTATTGTACACAATGGAACTGATCATGTAGAGCAAAAGAGACGAGCCTTGCGTGGCAATGAATTTTCATGCAGACGTCATTCCATGGTGGGCGCAAAGGCAGCCCCCCCTCCACCCATTTCGGATCGTAATCAAGAGGAAGATAACTGTTCTGAGGGGGATTCAGAAGGAGAAGACCACTCCTATTTACCCCATGAGGTCTTCGCTCTAACTTGGCATGCTGATGTTGGTAATATCATGCATATGGGGCCTTGCATTGCTTACTGTATACATTAAAGATGTCATCTGCTTAGTTTAGACATGCTTTGTGTCAATGCCATCTGTTTAGTTTCTTTATCGTATATGTGAATCATGAAATGCCATCTTGTCTAGCCAGGCATCATATATGTGAATTTTGCAATGCCACCCTGGTTAGCCAGTCATCTTATATGTGAATTATATCATGCCATCATTTTTTTATTACATGTTAAATTTGTCAACAATTTTAGTACATTCAATTACTCTTCCTGTGCATCAGCCATTCGGCACGGTCATGGGAAAATCTGGAGTAGAAACAAGGTCTTCAGAGCAGACAATGCTATCTGACGAAGCGCATGTCTTGCTGGTTACCGATAGCTCCTCAGAGGAGGATTCAGAGATAGATGACCAGTCATATTTCCCCCCCGAGGTGCATGCCCTAACTTGGCAGGGTTATGTTGCTCATATCGTGCGTATGGTATCTTGCATTGCTATGTCATTTGCTTAGTTTAGACATGCTTTGTGTGAATGCCACATGTTTAGTGTCTAATTACCATATATGTGAATTATGCAATGCCATCTTGTTGCAAGACATTATATGTGAATTATGCAATGTTATCTTGTTGCAAGGCATTATGTATGTGAATTATGCAATGCCATGCTGTTTAGGCAAGCGTCATATATGTGAATTATATCATGCCGTCCTTTTTTTGTATTTCTCATTGCTTTTGTCGACAATGTTTGTATATTCAACTGCTCTTCCTGTGCATCAGCCATTTGAATTGGTGATGGAGAAATCTGGAGTGAAAACAAGGTCTTCAGAGCAGACAATGCTACCTGCTGAAGCAGATATCTTGCTAGTTACAGATAGCTCTTCAGAGGAGGATTCAGAGGCAGATGACCAGTCCTATTATCCCCCTGAGGTGTATGCTCAAACTTGGCAGGGTTATATTACTCATATAATGCATATGTTGTATTGCAATGCTTAGTTTTTACATCATATACACAATATTGAATGCCATCTCCTTAGTGGACATATAATATATGCGATTGCCCTCTGCTCACTTCCTTAGTATATACATCATATATTTGAATTATGTCATGCCATGATGTTTACATAGATAGCATGTATCTGAATTATGGCATGTCAACCCATTTTCTAAAGACATAATATAGTTATATCATCTCATCCTGTTTACATAGTCATCATATTTTAAATTATGTCATTCTATCCGTGAATTATATCATGTCATCATGTTTCCATCGACGACATGTTTGTGATTTATGGCATGCCAACCACTTTAATAGACACATCGTATAGTTATATCATGTCATCCTGTTTACATAGTCATCATATTTTGAAGTATGTCATTCTATCCTGTTTAGTTAGCCATCATACATGTGAAATTGTGTCATGCTATCCTGTTTAATTAGCCATCATATATGTGAAATTATGTCCTGCTATTCTGTTTGCTTAGACAACATAAATGTGAAATATTTCATGCCCTGTTTTCTTCCCTACTATCCATTGCACCTGTCTATCTTACAATGTCTGTACATTCAATTACTTTTCTTGTTTATCAGCCATTTCAATTGGAGGGAGTGATGGCAGTATCTGTGGGAGTAAAAACACGGTCTTCAGAAAAGATCGTGCTACCTGTCGATGCAGATAGAACCACGGTTGTACTTGCCCAAGAACCAGCCCCACCACACATAACCCACACTCATGCAGATTGTACCCCTACCCAGTTGGACAGAGAACCAGCTACACCCCTTCTAACCCCAACCCCAGCAGATAGACACCCAGTTCCCGTTGACACAACACCGTCTCCACCACAGAGCACCCAAACACGAGCAGTTAGTAAGGCAACTGCAGTGCCCAAATCACGAGGACCACCACTCCAAACCTGAAGTCAACGCTTAAAGCAGAAGAAGAATTGTTCTCAGGTCAGGTTCTGTAGCTATGGTTCATACTACTTTGCTCTTGCATCACTGTATTTACTGATACCAACTAATTTCAAATTTGAAGGATGCAATTGAAACTCCAATGGCGCAACATGTATGTTTTAAACCTGTTTCTTCAACGTGTTTGGCTGTTTGCTGTTGTAACTTGCTCTATGTTGATTTCAGTTTCAATTGAATAAACAGTTATGTTCTCATGCCATGCACATTACAAGTGTTGTTATTGCTGTGTAGTTTCCCACACATATATTCTGTCTATGCTGCTTTGTCTTAAATAGATATGATTCGAACTGTATCTATCTTGATTTGGCAACATAAACTAGAATGATATAGATCATACAGTGACCATACTACATAGATATATGTTTGTTTCATGCTGTTATCCTATCCACCTTACTACTGAACTGGTTTACCAAAATGAGTTTCATATACTACATTGTAAACCTGAGATGTGTTTGTTTGTTTTTCTTTTAGAACACGGATAAAATATTGGAGAAGAGTACCCTGTTATGCAATGGTAAAGGAAGTAATGCAGATAAGGTTCAAGATAGTGAGACATCCCTGTCGGTCTCCAAGAAAGCTGATAAAAACTATATTGAAGACACTGAGACAACCCCAAAGTCCTGTCTTGATGTAGTGTTCGAGTTACTGGCTACCACTGCTGGCACCAGCTCTTCGAACTCGTTGCCTGAATCAGTTCGGCTTCTTGAGTCTCAACTTCAAGTTGAAAGACATCGATCAGATGTTATGCGACAGGAAGCCGATGGACTGAGGAAGTCCCTGCAGAATTCAGATGCATACTTTCTGGTGCAACAACAAGCGCTGGAGGATTTAAGCGCCAAACAAGAGAAAGTTAATAAGCTTGCTAAGCATCTTGCCAGCATTATGGGTACCCAGGATATTGTTTCTTGAGCTCTTCTGAAGTGGTTTCAGTTCTGGACTTGTTTTGTTGCGGCGTTTATATGCTGCTGTGTTCCTTATATTTGCACTGGTGGCGAACTTTGATGCCCAGTGGATGTAATATGTGTAATAGCCGTGATAGCCTAGTGTAAGTTGCTTGCTTATTTATTTCCTTGTTGTCTTGTTTATTTGTTTGCTTGTAGTCAGTGCAGTTCTTTTTCTGCGGTTTGCTAGTGGCTGCAATAACCTATTTTTAAAAACTAGGCCACAATAACCATGGGCTAATATTTACTGTAGTGACACTGGGCCTCCTACGGGCCATAGAAACAGTGGGCCTTCTACGGGCCGTAGAAACAGTGGGCCTTCTACGGGCCGTAGAAACAGTGGGCCTTCTATGGGTCGTAGAAACACTGGGCCTTCTACGGGCCGTATCATCAATGGGCCTTATACGGGCCGTATGATCGATTGGCCAAACATGGGCCAAACAGACCGCATTCTGGCCGTAAACGGGCTAGAGTTGGAATCATCTTTTCATGGGCCGACCATAACGGGCCATCGTTAATAGGCCGTATTTGATGACGCTATGAAAACGGCCCAACGTATTAACGGACCACAAACGGGCCGACTGTAACCACAGACTCAATTTGGCCCACAAGCAGAAAATGACAGTAATGGGCCATAAGTAAACGAATGCTGGAAAATAGCCCAAGAATAAATGGGCTCTGAGAAGGCCAAAAGATAACATGGGCTGGAAACGGCCCAACGGAATAACGGGCCGTTAATGGGTATAAAGTGATACACTGTTCTTTACGGGCCAGTTTCACCACGAGCCGTTAATGGGTGTAAAGTGATACACTGTTCATTACGGGCCAGTTTCACCACGGGCCGTTAATAGGCCAAGAGTTACATAGGGCCTCATATGGGCCGAAAGACGTCATGGGCCATACATGGGCCAGAAGTGAAAACGGGCTGGAATCATATTGGATGGCCCAGATGACGCTACTGGGCCTAATTCGAATAGGGCGTAACGGGCCTTGGGTTAGCGGGCTGTAAATGGGCTATATGCGAACATGCCGTTAACAGGCTTTCCATGGGCCGGCCGCCACCTTTTGACCAAGTCAAACGGGCTAGCCTTTTCATAGGAATGGGCCTCTGTTGGGCCGTGCCATGTGTCGACGTATCATAGGCGCCTTCTGTCCAATGAGTGGATGACATCTATCCCAGCGATGAGCCGACACGTGTTTCCTCCAGCCAATGATGATTTTACACATGGAAAATCCCCATTGGTCGGGGCTGTTAACGGGTTATCGGATCCAAAACCCGACCCGATAGCTTAACGGTGTTCCGTTACGGTGGATGCCACGTGTCGGTCACCCTTGACGAAAGCACTTCCGTGACGCGCGATTTATCGTCATGGAAGTGGACACTTCCGTGATGATAATTTTGGTAATGTCATGGAACACTTCTACGACAGCACAGGTATGACTATCTTGATTTTGTCATAAATTTGTCATGGATGTACATGCATGACAAAAAACGCGACCTACTGTGACAAACACGTATCATCACGGAAGTGTATTTTTTTTATTGTGAATCCCGAAGGTAAAGGGAGTGTGCGTTGGTGATCTTATCAACCTTGGAATCACTTCCAACACACATCGTCACCTTGCCCTCAACTAGTCTTTGTTCATTTTGTAACTCCTGTTTCGAGTTACTAATCATAGCAACTGAACTAGTATCAAATACCCAGGGGATACTATGAACACTAGTAAAGTACACATCAATAACATGTATATCATATATACTTTTGTTCACTTTGCCATCCTTCTTATCCGCCAAGTATTTGGGGCATTCTGCTTCCAGTGACCATTTCCTTCGCAGTAGAAGCACTCAGTTTCAGCCTTGGGTCTAGCTTAGGGCTTCTTCATGGGAGTGGCAACTTGCTTGCCACTTTTCTTGAAGTTCCCTTTCTTTCCCTTGCCATTTTACTTGAAACCAGTGGTCTTGTCAACCATCAACATTTGATACTTTTTCTTGATTTCTACCTTTGTCGATTTCAGCATCACGAAGAGCTCGAGAATCGTTTTCGTCAGCCCTTGCATATTACAGTTCATCATGAAGTTCTAGTAACTTGGTGATAGTGACTAGAGAAGTCTGTCAATCACTATTTTATCTGGAAGATTAACTCCCACTTGATTCAAGCGATTGTAGTACTCAGACAATCTGAGCACATGCTCACTGGTTGAGCTATTATCCTCCATCTTGTAGGCAAAGTACTTGTCAGGGGTCTCATACCTCTCGACTCGGGCATGAGTCTGAAATACAAATTTCAGCTCTTGGAACATCTTATATGTTCTGTGGTGTTCAAAACATTTTTGAAGTCCCGGTTCAAAGCCGTAAAGCATGGTGCACTAAACTATCAAGTAGTCATCATACCAAGCTTTGCCAAACGTTCATAACGTCTGCATCTGCTCCTACAATAGGTCTGTCACCTAGCGGTGCATCAAGGACATAATTCTTCTGTGCAGCAATGAGGATAATCCTCAGATCACGGACCTATAGTCCGCATCATTGCTACTATCATCTTTCAACTTATTTTTCTCTAGGAACATATCAAAAAAAAAAAGGGGAACTACATCACGAGCTATTGATCTACAACATAATTTGCAAATACTATCAGAACTAAGTTCATGATAAATTAAAGTTCAGTTAATCATATTACTTAAGAACTCCCACTTAGATAGACATCCCTCTAGTCATCTAAATGATCACGTGATCCATATCAACTAAACCATGTCCGATCATCACGTGAGATGGAGAAGTTTTCAATGGTGAACATCACTATGTTGATCATATCTACTATGTGATTCACGCTCGACCTTTCGGTCTCAGTGTTCCGAGGCCATATCTGCATATGCTAGGCTTGTCAAGTTTAACCCGAGTATTCTGCATGTGCAAAACTGGCTTGCACCCGTTGTATGTGAACATAGAGCTTATCACACCCGATCATCACGTGGTGTCTCGGCACGACGAACTGTAGCAACAGTGCATACTCAGGGAGAACACTTGTACCTTGAAATTTAGTGAGAGATCATCTTATAATGCTACCGCCGTACTAAGCAAAATAAGATGCATAAAGGATAAACATGATATGCAATCAATATAAGTGATATGATATGGCCATCATCATCTTGTGCCTTTGATCTCCGTCTCCAAAGCACCGTCATGATCACCATCGTCACCGGCTTGACACCTTGATCTCCATCGAAGCATCATTGTCGTCTCGCCAACTATTGCTTCTACGACTATCGCTACCGCTTAGTGATAAAGTAAAGCAATTACATGGCGATCGCATTTCATACAATAAAGTGACAACCATATGGCTCCTGCCAGTTGCCGATAACTGTTACAAAACATGATCATCTCATACAACAATTTATATATCATCACATCTTGACCATATCACATCATAGCAAGCCCTGCCAAAACAAGTTAGACGTCCTCTACTTTGTTGTTGCAAGTTTTATGTGGCTGCTACGAGCTTAGCAAGAACCGTTCTTACCTACGCATAAAAAACCACAACGATTTTTTGTCAAGTGTGCTGTTTTAACCTTCAACAAGGACCGGGAGTAGTCAAACTCGATTCAAGTAAAGTTGGAGAAACAGACACCCACTAGCCACCTGTGTGCGAAGCACGGTGGTAGAACCAGTCTCATGAACATGGTCATGTAATGTCGGTCTGGGCCGCTTCATCCAACAATACCGCCAAATCAAAGTATGACAGGCTGGTAAGCAGTATGACTATTATCGCCCACAACTCTTTGTGTTCTACTCGTGCAAATAACATCTACGCATAGACCTGGCTCGGATGCCACTGTTGGGGAACATAGTATTTCAAAAAATTTACCTACGATCACGCAAGATCTATCTAGGAGAAGCATAGCAACGAGCGGGGAGAGTGTGTCCACATACCCTCGTAGACCGAAAGTGGAAGTGTTAAGTAACGCGGTTGATGTAGTCGAACGTCTTCGCGATCCAACAGATCCAAGTACCGAACGCACGGCACCTCCGCGATCTGCACACGTTCAGCTCAGAAACGTCCCTCGAACTCTTGATCCAGTTGAGGCTGAGGGAGAGTTTCATCAACACGACGGGGTGGTGACGGTGATGATGAAGTTACCAGCACAGGGCTTCGCCTAAGCACTACGACAATATGACCGAGATGTAAAACTGTGAAGGGGGGGCACCGCACACGGCTAAGAGATTGTCTGTTGTGTGTCTATGGGGTGCCCCCCTCCCCAGTATATAAAGGAGGGGAGGAGGGGGCCGGCCGGCCTCATGGTGTGCCCCCAAGGGGGGATTCCTACTCCTACTAGGAGTAGGCTTCCCCCCTTTCCTAGTCCAACTAGGAGGGGGAAGGAAGGGGAAGAGGGGAAGAAGGAAAGGGGGGCCGGCCCCCCTCCCCAATTTGGATTGGGCTTGGGGGGCGCGCCCCACCTCTTGGCTGCCTCCTCTCTCTTCCACTAAAGCCCATGTAGGCCCATTAAGCCCCCGGGGGTTCTCGTAACCCCCCGGTACTCCGGTAAATGCCCGAACTCATCCGAAACCATTCCGGTGTCCAAACATAACCTTCATGTCTCGACCATTTCGAGACTCCTCGTCATGTCCGTGATCACATCCGGGACTCCGAACTACCTTCGGTACATCAAAACACATAAACTCATAATACCGATCGTCATCGAACGTTAAGCGTGCGGACCCTACGGGTTTGAGAACTATGTACACATGACCGAGACTCATCTCCTGTCAATAACCAATAGCGGAACCTGTATGCTCATATTGGTTCCTACATATTCTACGAAGATCTTTATCGGTCAAACTGCATAACAACATACGTTGTTCCCTTTGTCATCGGTATGTTACTTGCCCGAGATTCGATCGTCGGTATCATCATACCTAGTTCAATCTCGTTCCCGGCAAGTCTCTTTACTCGTTCCGTAATGCATCATCCCGCAACTAACTTATTAGTCACATTGCTTGCAAGGCTTATAGCGATGTGCATTACCGAGAGGGCCCAGAGATACCTCTCCGACAATCGGAGTGACAAATCCTAATCTCGATCTATGCCAACTCAATAAACACCATCGGAGACACCTGTAGAGCATCTTTATAATCACCCAGTTACGTTGTGACGTTTTATAGCACACTAAGTGTTCCTCCGGTATTCGGGAGTTGCATAATCTCATAGTCATAGGAACATGTATAAGTCATGAAGAAAGCAATAGCAATAAACTAAACGATCATAGTGCTAAGCTAACGGCTGGGCCTTGTCCATAATGATGTGATCCCGTTCATCAAATGACAACACATGTCTATGGCTAGGAAACTTAACCATCTTTGGTTAACGAGCTAGTCTAGTAGAGGCATACTAGGGACACTCTGTTTGTCTATGTATTCACACATGTACTAAGTTTCCGGTTAATACAATTCTAGCATGAATAATAAACATTTATCATGATATAAGGAAATAAAATAATAACTTTACTATTGCCTCTAAGGCATATTTCCTTCAGCCGCCAACTAACTTAATACCATATTTCAGCAGTTGTCATGCTACCCTCTTCCCCCCCTCCAAACTGATATACTTGTTCACAATCACCATCTTCAAGCTCTAACTTGCCTTCTTGGTTCTTCTAGAGAGTGAAACTAGTTTCAAGATTGATAAATAAAGTCAGTTTTTTGAAGTTTTTGCAATTGTTGAAAGCACTTTCTTATCCACACAAAAAACTTGAAAGCCTTTTCTCTTGAGTAAAGCTACCTTTTGTTCTTCTGTGCATGTCATGTGGACATGTATATGATTCTAGGCCTCTGGGAATCTTTTGGTTGTTGCTTGCTCATGCTTCAGTGTCTTACTGTGCGTAAACAGCTACCCTAGCATATAACTGCTCTGACGCATGTGTACATTGATCTTATTGGACACCCGCCATTCTCGTAGGAGCTCTTCATTATGGAGGATCTCATCAGTTGTAGTCAAGATAGAGGGAATCTTCAAAGGGCTGAGAATATTCTCGCATATGTCTGGTATTAATCCCAGCTTTATTTGTTCTTCCATTTCAAGCACAACTTCAAATACAGTTATATTAAATTTTTTGAGACATGAATAAGTAGAGTCAAAATATTGCCCCTATGGCTATGAGACATCTCATAAAATAATAAATGTGTTTTCTACTTACACATGTATTTTCTACTTACACATGAACTGTTGTTTTCCTGCAGGTACGATCAATTTTTTTAACGCAAGCGGGGTTTCTACCTGGCCCACCAGTGCCCCACTTCTGCTTGGTATGCATATTGATTTATCGACGAAAGGCGTATGTGTACATGCAGGCAGGAGCGCATGAATACGATATTTTCCGATGCTCTCCCAGCCATCAATTAATGAACCCAGCATGGATCCACATAGCAGAGTCGGGGTCCAGATAATCCCACCGGTAAAATCCTAAATGACGCGTTCTTAATGTTTTCTTCATGTGCTTCTGTTTTTTTAATCACAAGGGGGCATTTTAGTTTCTGCATTTGTATCAACATGGTCTTTGTCAATATGTTTGCTTCTTCTTTCTTTTAATATAGTATGGCCGTTCTATAAGTTTTAAACTATTACAAAACCCTTTGTTTAAATACATAGTCAATAATTAACATTTTAAGAATACTTGGTGAACACTTTTTTCAAACAGGTAGTAATAAACATTTTTCCAAGACATTTTTCTAAAACAACATTCTTCCAAAAATGAAAATACATTTCCTTAGCACTATGAGCATTTTCCTACCCAGCCGATGACAGCTTTTAGGTATTACTAATACATTTTCTGAACACACAGTGAACATTTTCTACTGAAATTAACATTTTCATGGTAGTTGTTTAACATTTTTTGAAATATGTAATAAGCATTTTCCTGAGTCATTTTTTAAACACACCATGAACATTTTTTCTTAAAATGCAAATACAATTTTTATTACACTATGAATATTTTTCTCCCAAATGTAATTGATGAAAAAATTTAAATATTACAAATACTTTTTTATTTACATGATGAACATTTTTCTATTGAACAATTAACATTTTGATACTACATGTTGAACTTGTTTTGAAATATGAAACGGACATTTTTCCAAGACATTTTTTAAATACACTATGAACATTTTTGTATGAAAATACATTTCATAGTACAAGTTGAACATGTTTTGAAATATGTAGTGAACATTTCCCCAAGACATTTTTAATACACAATGAACATTTGTTTTATAATGCAAATAGATTTTCTATACATTGTGAGCATTCTGCCTAGTTGATGAACAAATTTAAGTATTATTAATACAAATTTCGGATACACAATGAGCATTTTTTTATTGAATAATTAACATTTTCGTAGTACTTGCTGAACATTTTTTCTGAAATATGTAATAAGCATTTTCCTAAGACATATTTTAAACACACTATGAATATTTTCTTAAAATGCAAATACATTTTTTTAACATTCTATGAATATTTCACTCCCTAATGTAATTGATAAACAATTTTGAAGTATTGCAATTACTTTTTTAAATACACAATGAACATTTTCTGTTGAGCAATTAACATTTTGATAGTACTTGCTGAACCTGTTTTGAAAAATGTAATGGCCATTTTTCAAAGACATGTTTTAATACACAATGAAAGTTTTTTGAATGCGAATACATTTTCTTAGTACTTGTTGAACATGTTTTGAAATACGTAGTGAACATTTTTGCATGACATTTTTAATTCACTATGAACATTGTTTTTAAATGCAAATACATTTCCTATACACTATGAGCATTTTTCTTCCTAGTTGATGAACAATTTGAAGTATTGCTAATACAATTTTTTGTTGGACAATGAACATTTTTATATTGAAGAATTAACATTCCCATTACTCATTGGACATTGTTTTAAATATTTAATAAGCATTTTCTTAAGACATTTTTCAACACACTATGAACATTTTCTTAAAATGCATTAAAGAATATTAGAATATTTATATCCCTAATGTAATTGATGAACAATTTAGGGTGTTACAAATATTTTTAAAAAATACATAATGAACATTTCCTATTGAACAATTAACACTTTGATTGTACTTGCTGAACTTTTTTTGAAATATGTAATGAACATTTTTCCAAGCCATTTTAGAAATACACTATGAACGTTTTTTTACTTCAAATACATTTCATAGTACTTTTTGAACATTTTTTGAAATATGTAGCGAACATTTTTCCAAGACATTGTTTAAATAGACTATGAACATTTTCTTAATTACAAATACATTTTTAAGTAATTCACAAAAAAAATTACATTTTTAGTTATACTATGAGCATTTCTCAAATAACTTACAATGGCATCCAAATAGAGAATTTTTCAAATGTTTGCCATTGTTTTTATCTTTCTCTTTTTCCTTATTCAACTATTATGTACTTAGCTTCTTGAATTATTGCGTCATGTCTTCTTAGATGTACTTCTTTGAATGTTCTATCCAAATAGGAAATTCTCTATATTTTTTTTCAAGTACGTTACTCCACCTTTCAACTTGTTTCTTCTTCTTTCATGTATTTCTTTAGCTGGATGTGCAAGCTCTATGGGAAAAGTTCGTCTTCCAACTCATGAAAAAAGGATAACAAAATTAAACTACCATTTGTCAAGGATTGAATGGACAAATATGTAAGTTTTTTGTGTATTAAATTTTCTTCTCATTGAAATTCTCGATCAAATCTTCCAAAAAATGGCATTGTTGTGTACTCATTTGCTTTTCTCATTGCGTGCAAGCTCCCCACCTTCTGAACTAACAAGAACTAAGAAAGTACATAATCTTGTATTTTCCATCACTCGAATGATTGTTAGCACGAGAATGAAAGCCCTGATAACTTTGGCGACTAAAGAAGAGTGAGGGACTGAACAACAGCTTAGCAACTGACCAACTGGCCAAGCACTATTTCCATGCTAAGTTTGACGGCTGAGCTATTGTACTGAACTGAGCAAGTACTAGTTGTGTACAATTAATGGAAGAATTTTCTACACTTTTTTTACATTCCTAAATTCAGTTATTTATTCCACCGAAGTGAAACAACTTACACTAGATGTTTATACAAGTAAAGTACAACAACTTAGACTAGATGTTTTTCAAACAACTTAGTAGATTTAGTCCCTTTTTTGTCCAAGTGACATTTTCTTCATAACGCAACCTGAGCTGAACGGGAAGAACATTCATTAAGGCTTTGTTTGGTTGCAAGGGAAGGATAACCGAGGGTGAAAGGCTCATACGAGGGATTTTCGCAAGCATAGGTGATCCCCATCTCCTACGGGTGATATCCACCCCATTCCCTGTGGCAGTTTGGTAACCCATGGGAGGGGGGCTCTAGTCATAATTTAGTACGAAATATATGAGTGTGTGGCTGGAAAAAGATCTTTCGCTACAATCAAGTTGTGGCCATTACAAACAAGAACATCACATGACCATTTTCCTGTGCTAGAATAAGAATAGCAATACACAAATGTCAGAATTTAGTACAAATATATAGAGTATGATTTTGTAGTTGGAAAAGATCTCCCACACGCAAACAAAAACATCATGTGACCATTTTTTTGCGGGGGAAAGGAAAATTTTCATTACTCAAGGAGGCTTCTCTGCCGCACAAAGGTTTACAACAAAGTCCATCCTAGAGTACAACCACACTGCGGTGCATGGGGTGCTTCAGCCATACACGGCCAGCTCATGGCTAACTTTATTCCGTGAACGTCTAGAATGACTAAACAAGATCTCCCTCTCCGTCGACATGGCTAGGCTCCGTATCTCCTCCACAAGAGTACGATGCTGCGAAAGATCCGCCACATGTGTTGTGAGCATACGTACCGCTTCAACACTATCCAGCTCCACCAAAATGGGCAGGCTAGTCCGATGCACTACCAGGTGCAATCCCTCTCTGCACGCAAGCAGTTTCGCCTCAAGACTGTTCTCGGATGTGCGTGCTTCCTTGCATGCACTAAACACGATCTCTCCTCCTTCATCTATGAGAATCATGCCACCTCCCGTAGCACCTGTCGACAGGACACAGCTCCCATCGGTGTTTAGTTTCGTCCAGCCCGGCCTTGGGGCAATCCACCGCAGCTCCTGTTGCGAGGTGGCGCTCAGGGCTGTAGCCGGCCGGGTCACATGCAGCACCATCTTCCCCCTCTCCATATCGCCATGTGGGTATTGATGGATTCATAACAGCAAGCTTATATACCCTTGAAGAAAGCAGCGAGAGACTTCTGTGGGTGGTGGCCTCTTCCCATGCGTTATCTCATTGCGGACGTGCTAGGATCGCCACATGGTCATGAGGACCACCATCCATGCCGTATCATCCAGGGGGTCCAGGAGAGTAAACAGCCACTCCGGCCCACTATTACATATTGCTTCAAGCTTCGGGATGGGCCAATCCACCTCCATGGCATGCCACAAATCTGTAGCTAGTGGGCATCTGCAAAGCGCATGGAACCCGTCCTCTCGTTCCACACCACAAAGGGGGCAGATGTCAGTAAGCTCAAGATGACGAGAAAGTTTGTTGGCCCATGTAGCCAACGAGTTGGTCACCACTTTCCATGCAAACACGCGTACCTTAGGGGGAACAGGGCACCCCATATGATCTTCCAGATGGCGCGACGACCATCCAGTGCCCTGCTCGTGGCGGTAGCCAATGGATGCTCGCGCTTATCCATGGCGAAGCCGTAGGTGGACCGAACGGTGAAGATACCGTTCTTTTCTAGCGCCCATGCAATAATGTTGTCGGGGATGCAATGCGATGCACGAATGCTGGTGATCGCGTCAATGTCCACCTGGAGGAAATAGCGTCGAAGCAGGCCCATGCGCCAGGACCCTTCATCATCCAGAAGTTCTGCTACTCTCCTCAGCCGGCAGGTGCCTTGCTGTGTGATGGGTTGGCGCGATGGCTCCCGAGGCACCCATCGATCACGCCATATGCAGATGTGTTGTCCATCGCCTACACGCCAGATGAGGCCCTTCTTCAGGAGCTCAAGGCCATGCTGGGTAGCCTGCTAGGTAGGGGAGGCATTTCTAGAGAACACCATGTCTTCAAGTCGGCCATCGTGATAGTAGCAAGCCTTTATGTAAGGGCATATTTCTCCCTAAGTGGTTTTGGTGATTGATGATAATGCATTTGCGGACTAATCGTGTGTATTGAGCATTTCAGATATCTCATGTCTAGGTACAAGACGATTCGGTGCCCCTCGGAGCCTTTCGAAGACGGCATTTCTCTATGTTTCTTTTCAGTGGATTTGAGTCGTAGGAAAGCCGTACTATTAAGAGGGGCTCGCTTCGGAAAGGTTAGGGTGGAATCATCATGTACACATCTGTTCCTTTGCACCACCTTTCCTTGCTTCATTGGAGCACCGGTTGTTCCCCTTATCGTTGCAAAGATGAAGGCCTCCTAGTGCTACTGGTCTGCGGCATGCGGTAGTACTGCTCAAGGGAGCAGTAGTACCGCAGCTGGCCATGGTAGTACCGCCCAAGGCAGCGGTAGTACCGCTCCTAGCACGCGGTAGTACCGTGGCCTCTGGCCCAGCACGGTGGCGTGAGCGGATGTAGGGGAGGAAGGAATTATTTACTTCCGCACCCTACGCGGTAGTACCGCTCCCTATGAGCTGTAGTACCATGCCGGATTTTTGCACTGACCGAAACTCAGTGGAAGTAGCCACGGATGTAATTTTATTAGTCCGTGCCTTCCCAGCCTAGAATGAGCCCTACCTTGCGGTAGTACCGCAAGGGCGCGTAGTAGTATCGCTCCGGCGGTTCTACTGCTCATTGCCTTGTGCAACAGGGCCTCACTTGGCTCCTGTCGCGCGAGCGGTAGTACCGCACCTGCCAGCAGTAGTACCGCATGCCTGTGCGGTAGTACCGCTTGTATGTGCGGTAGTACCGCATGTCGTGGGCTGAGTAGGTGGGTAACAGTTGGATTTTTCCTCTCACTATATAAGGGGGGTCTTCTTCCCCAAGTTGACTACCTCTTTCCTTCCGAAGCTCCATTGTTGCTCAAAGCTCCATTTTCGCCCGATCTCTCTCCCTAGCCAATCAAACTTGTTGATTTTCTAGGGATTGGTTGAGAAGGCCCCGATCTACACTTCCACCAAGAGAATTTGATTTCCCCCACTAATCCCTTGCAGATCTTGTTACTCTTGGGTGTTTGAGCACCCTAGACGGTTGAGGTCACCGCGGAGCCATATTCCATTGTGGTGAAGCTTCGTGGTGTCGTTGGGAGCCTCCAATTAAGTTGTGGAGATTGCCCCAACCTTGTTTGTAAAGGTTCGGTCGCCGCCTTCAAGGGCACCAATAGTGGAATCACGGCATCTCGCATTGTGTGAGGGCTTGAGGAGAATACGGTGGCCCTAGTGGCTTCCTGGGGAGCATTGTGCCTCCACACCGCTCCAACGGAGACGTACTTCCTCTCAAAGGGAAGGAACTTCGGTAACACATCCTCGTCTCCACGGCTCCACTCTTGGTTATCTCTTACCTTTACTTGTGCAAGCTTATATTGTGTTGTATCCCTTGCTTGCTTGTGTGCTTGTTGTTGTTGCATCATATAGGTTGCTCACCTAGTTGCATATCTAGACAACCTACTTTGATGCAAAGTTTAAATTGGTAAAGAAAAGCTAAAAAATGTTAGTTGCCTATTCACCCCCCTCTAGTCAACTATATCTATCCTTTCAATTGGTATCAGAGCCTCGTCTCTTTATTAAGGACTTTGCCATCCGAAGAGTATGGTTGACACCATAGACGATGTGGAGGAGCACCCCGGTGTGATTCCGTCCTCGTCTGCGGCGGATGGGGGATCCTCGGTCTCACGTGAGGAGTTCAATGCGACTTTGGACACATTGAAAACCTCCATGACTACCGAGGTTGAAGGCATGTTCAATAAGTTTTTGGAAGGCCTTAAGTTATCCACCGCACCAATGAAAGTGGGTGATCCCGCCAACAAGGTGACAGATGCTAATTCCGACAAGGGGGAAGCTACTAGTGACAAAGTTCCGTTATCTAGTGGTAGAAGTGGAAATTGGCATATTTGCCCATGTTGAGCCTCCACTCACTTATGGAGGACTAGTTCCCTCCACTCATTTGAATCATGTTGGTCCTCCTCCTAAGTTTGTGAAGAATGAGGATTTTGCCTCTTGGGTCCATCGCTTTAAACGTTGTTTAAATCATAGTAATACTAAGCTTTGGAGAATCATTGAGCAAGGTTTCTACCTGCATGACCCAAGCAACTTCACCCCTAGAGAAGCCGCGGATAATCAATTCAATGAGTTCGCTCTCTTCATCATTCAAGATTCAATTCCATCCGAACATATTGCACATCTCCGACCCTTCACCGTGGCCAAGGAAGCAATGGCAACATGTTGTTTCCATTTACAAGGGAAGTGCAAGCATTCAACGGTCCAACTATGAAGTGGTGCAAGATGAAGCCGATGAGTTTGCAATGAATGAAGATGAAGAACCTCGTGAGCTTTACCGGAGATTAACCACTCATGCAGTCTCACTCCGAGATCATGGGAGCAAGGATACAGATGACAATTGGATCAAGCACAAGTTTCTCAAGGCCATGATGCCTTACCATAAAGCCATGTCCTCCGTCATCCGTCAAAGGACGGACTTCCACTCTTTGTCCTCAAGTGAAGTGTTGGATGAGTTTGTGGCAATGAGGATCTTGGACAAGACCGCCGACAATGTGGTGTTGCATTCTCAATGAGCAAAGAAGCCCAACCTTGCCTTGAAGGCCAAGGCTAGTGTGGAAGAAGAGGATGAAGAGGAAGAAGAGGAGAGTAACCCCGAAGATACAAAATATGCTTATCATGAGCACATGGCTCTCGCGTCAAGGAAATTTTGGAGCAAGAAGAACTCAAGGCCCAACTTCAACAAGAACAACTCAAGTGGCGCCAAGGGCAAGCAACGTGTGAGGACATGCTATAATTATGGCAATGTGAGCCACTTTGTTGTGGAGTGCCGATATGAGAAGAGCGAAGACAATGGTGGCAAGCTCATCCGAAAAGACAAGGCCAAGTCCTTCCCCAACAAGAACAACTTCACCAAGAAGACTCCTCCCAAGGGGTTGGTGGCACAAGAAGAGTACAATGAGGATGATGATGATGATGAAGACGGTGAGACGGTTGCCATGGCCTTCGTTGCCATTGCAACAACTCCTCGGGTGTCCCTCTTCAACTCACCCAACGAGAACATCACCGCCAAGTGCCTCATGGCCAAAGCCACCAACAAGGTAACCCCCAACATCAAAACCATGATCACTACTAATCCCTCTTTGACGGATTGCATTGATGAAAGTGAGGGTTCCAATGAGGAATAAAATGAATTTGAGTCTTTTATGAGTAAGCTCAAGGGTAAATCCAAGAAGCACTTTGTTGCGCTCTTGGAACAACTTGGTGAAGCCAATGACATGATCGAGGCTCACGGAGACACCATCCCTAAGATGGAGGGGCATAGTCGTGACTATGCCGATGAGATATCGGATCTCTCTAATGCTCTTGAGGAAGAACATGGTCATCGTTTGGCTCTTGAGGAGTCACACAACGATGATCATGCTAAATTAAAGAAAGATCTTGATCATGCTCTTATTGTATCTCGTGTGCTCTATTCCGAGAGGGCCAAACTTGGGGTTGATCTTGCTAGACTCAATGAGGAGTTTTATATACTTCACAAGGCTCACAAAGCCTTGAAGGGTGCTCATGCTAGCCTCAAAGAGTCTCATGATCAACTCCAAGTGAAGCTAACCAAGGAAAAAGCCACTTTTCCTCATATGGTTTTAATTGATAATGCAAATGCTACTAACCCGTGTTGTGAGCATGTGCATCTTGTGGAGGAGAATGTAAAGTTGAAGGAGCAACTTGAGAAAGGCCTTGTGTCTTGCATACAAGGTGAGAAGAACCTCAACGACCTTTTGAGCAATCAAAAGGAAATTGTGGGCAAGGAGGGAATTGGGTTTGCACCCAAGTCCAACAACAAGAAGAATGACAAGGCCAAACGACCTCCTCCTCCTCTCAAGCAAACTTTTGTGAAGGAGGGAGAGGGTACTTCTAAGGAGAAGAAGAACAATGAGAAGGGTGGTGGTGTCAAGAAGGGCAATGCCACCCCTTCCAACAAAGCCGGCGACTTTAACCCTTCCTATGTGTTATGCTGTGCTAGTGATGGGCATGTTTATGCTAAATTTGTTGGTTCTCCTTATGAGTACATTGAATGGTCTATTTGGGTTCCTAAGACCCTTGTTACTAACATCAAAGGACCCATTACAAAATGGGTACCTAAAACCAAGCATTGATCTCTTGTAGGTGTTTGCTTCCGGTGGGGGATCATGGTTGCTCGATAGTGGAGCCACAAATCATATGACCGGAAGCAAGGGCTTGGTGGTGGACGTGCAGAAGATTTCATCTATGCCCACCAATGTCGAGTGGGGTGATGCCTCATCTTCTAAGGTATTGGATCTTGGCAAGGTTGTCATTTCTCATGATCTCACGATCGAGAAAGTCATGCTTGTTGAGTCCCTTGCATACAATTTACTTTCCGTTCGTCAACTTGCACTCATGGGCTTTGCCACTTTCTTTGATATTGATACCGTGGCCCTCTTGTGGAGCAAGAATCTTAAAGTAGCCTTTGTTGGGCATGTCGAGAACGGTCTCTATGTGATTAACTTTTCGGAGCGACCCACTAAGACCGCGACATGCCTAATGGATAAAGTTGACGTGGGATGGCTTTGGCATCGCCATTTAGCCCATGTCAATATGAGATCTTTGCAAAGTCTTCTCAAGGGGGACCATGTCCGTAGACTAACAAACGTTAGTTTTGCCAAAGATTGTGCTTGCAGTGCTTTTATCGAAGGAAAGCTACATGAAAAGGCTCACCCTCCCACGACTATCATCTACTCGAAGAGGCCCTTGGAGCTCCTTCACTTGGATCTCTTTGGAGCTCCATCCTTTGATAGTCTTGGGGGTAGAAAGTTGTGACACCCAATTTTTTCTTTGTTTTAGCAAAATCTTTTATTTGTTTTGAGGGAGGTTATTTAATTTTTTTTCTTGTAAAGAACTCTCCCTCTCAATATTTTTTTCTATGACAAGTATTTTATTTTGTTCCATACAAAACATGATCTTTGGTCTTGGAGGTTTTTCCATCTCATGTTGGCTCATCACAAATGTTTTTCATTTGGAAAAGCTCTTGAAAATCTTTTCTTTTAAAATAGCCCTATGGCTTTTGGAGTGATCTTCTCCCCTTTCAAAATCTCCTCTTGCCATGACCTAAGTGGAAATCCCCTCCCAAAAGCCATTCCCCACCTTTGAGTCAAGATATATTTCAAATCGAGCAAGTTGAACCTCCCCATGAATTTTCTTCCGTTTAATTCTTATCAAAAATATTTTCTGCCTTCTATTTTGATCCTTGGAGATTTACAAAGGGACTACCATTTCTACTTTGAGTTTGGCCTCCAAACAATTTTCCCTGGCTAGTCCTTAGAGCCCTCAACCAAGATCCATGAAAATCCACTTGTCTCCAGTTCAAATATTTCAAATTGAACTTGCTGCAAGTTTGGACCATATTTGCCAAATTTGATGAAATTCATTTGTTTTCTCCTCCTAAAAATCTGAGAAAATTCAGGCAGCCTCTGGATGCATTGAGAGGTCACCTCACCAAGTCCCAGCTCCAGAAAAAAATTTCTTCATGCCAAATCATTTCCTCGAACACCTGAATGGCACTGTTTCTGTCAAGTTCAGATAGTTCAGTTAACAGTTTCAGAGACTACTGTCATTTTATTCAGAGCCCCTTCTCGATCTCGCCAGTGGCCGCGGTGGCGCCGTGCGCCCTGTGCTTCCTTCTTATCCCTGCGCCGCACGATCGCCTGGAGGCTTGCGGGCATCGGCGATGAGCAGGAGGAGGTGCGCCACCCCGGGAGCGACGGCAGCAGCGGCCTTTGCGGCTGCCAGAGAGGCGCAGCGTTGGACGGCGCCGTCCAGCGCCGTCCATGCCACCAGAGGCCACCGCATGGCCATCCAGTCACCCGTGCACGCTGCCGTCCGTCGTCGTGAACTGCTAGGCGCGGAGCGCGCTCCCTGCCGCCGCTGTGCCCGTACGGCCGTTCCGTCGGGGACCGGCGTGTTACACCAAGCCTGACCGAGGTTTAGCGGAGGAACGGTGCCAGTGATCCTCCCTGATGATGCCTAGCCACCTAAACCCCCTGCCCAACCTCTGCCTCGCCGTAATTGCTCGCCGGAGCTATCCCGTTCACGGCCACCCCCTCGGATCACCTATAAAAGGAGGCCCCGAGCTCGAACTCGAACCCGCACCACCTCTACACACCACCAGTACCACGCCAAGCCACTGAGCAGCCCCCGTGGGAGTCTTCTTCCCCAACTCCAGCCGCCTCGACCCGCTTCGGGAGCCAGCTCGATTCACCCTCGTGCGTGCACCCCTACCCCTCAACTCTTGCCAGTAGTCTTCTAATGCTTCCACTCTTCTGACCCGCGCATCAATTTGGAGTTTGCAGCACCCACCGGAGTACTCCACCATCGCCCGAACCACCGTCCGCCGGAGAAAGTGTCGCCATCGACGTGGTGCTCTCCGACGGCCAAGTCCACCACCCACCGACGCGGAAGAACCACCTGAACCTACTGGTACCCTCCGATCTCTCTGCCTCGCCGTGGTTCAACGCCGGCGACCACCGCAGCCTTCGGGCGCCAGCGAGCTCCGTTGGAGTTTTAAACTTGACGGGTGGGACCCCCCCGTCAGCCTCTCTTCTTTCTCTCCCTCGAACCATTTTCTGAAAGCGCCTTCGGGCAAAATGCGTTTTCCCTTTGGGCTGGCGCATTTCATTCCGAACCGTTTTCTGTTTTCTCAAACAAGTCCCTGGTTCTTTTCTGTTTCATCACAGATTAGTCCCTGGACTAAAACCCTCATATGTTTTTAATAAAAGATGATTTTTTGATTGATTCTTTTTCTGTCAGTCTTATATTTTTGTCTAGTATTTATTTGGAAAAAATTTGGAACAATTTTTTTATGCACGCAACGATTTTCACGTTAGTATACGGTTTCGTTATACCGTAGGTTCCGGAGGAGGTGACGGAGCCGCGAACTTCGCCGAGCTAGACTCCGACTTCTCCGAACCAGGCAAGCATTTTTGAACCTTTGATATGATAGGTGTTTTTGCATGTTTGCTTGAATGGTTGTGCATGGCATATGAGCATCGGTGAGTATTACGTTGCATGCAAGGCAACTATCCGTGTGTTTCGAAGTTACTGTGGTCTTTGATGAGAGATGGCCTGATCATGTGCTGACATGAAAGGTAGTAAGATGGTATTGTTGTAGCATACCAGTCTTACGTCATCCGATAAACTCCGACGTTAGCGTGGACTGAGCCACGTTACCGTTCTTCCCCTTTCGTGCTGCCACATGTTTTCTGCAAAGAGTACGGTTCAGTAAGTTGTTAACCTCTTTCCTTGTACACACCAAATAGAGGGGCCGGGATGAGGGTTCCATGGCCCTGGATTAAAGCCAGTCATCCGGTCAGGGGGCATGGGTGTTTCCGGTTGGGACCGAGAGGGGGGCACCCCTTAGAGCGCGCGGTATAAATTTGATCCCATGCTACGCGAGGTTGTAGCCTCCCCGTCTCAAGGTTTTTCTTGAACGTTGCCGAGGGTGATTCCTGGCATCAGAATGTTGAATGGGTGTGTATTGGTTAGATGAGTTTCTCCTAAAACACCGTAAACGGAACTAGTCCGCGGTGGCTACTGAAATCCGTTGGCTGTGGTTAAGAGTACAAACTCTGCAGAGTCAAATCCTTTCGAGTCATCGTGTCCGTGGTCAAGGACCATGGCCAGTATATCCACATCCTTGTCAGTCCCTATGTCAGTCTCCGTGGTAAATCCCTGGTGAACAAGCTTGAGTGGTAAACCCGGTTGAACGTTATTCCTATGGATGGACTAACCTGTTATTTATCTCGTACCTGAATAATCCCTTGAAATGAGTTATATTCATGAGCTACTGAAAAACCAAATTATGAGGTATAAGCCCTTTATGTGATGTCTCTCAGACGTCCGACTGTGGCATTCTTGTTATTTACTTTTGATATAAGCCCTTTATGTGATGTCGCTCAGACGTCCGACTGTGGCACGCTCGTTATTTACTTTTGATATAAGCCCTTTACGTGATGTCGCTCAGACGTCCGACTGTGGCACGCACTGTCATTTATATTCTATTATAAGCCCTTTATGTGGTGTCACCTTGACGCCCGACTGCGGCATTGTTATTTCATTTGTACACTTCCGAGGAGTCATTCAGACACTCGATTGGCCTTCAGCATTACTTTGGGATTTCGGGAGGACTACCGCCCGACTTCCTTTTTATTTCCTAGCTATCTTTTATTGTCTGAGCGCGCTCTATTAATCTGTTCATATGCATCATGTTTACATTTGTTATATCTCATGTCCATACAGTCTTGCAAGTACTTTCATAGTACTCACTTGGCTTGTTGATTTGGCCAGATGTTGACGAAGGCGATCTCATGGATGAAGAGTTTGATAGTGAGTCCGACGCCTAGAGGAGTCCCAGTCAGTCCCGTGGGATCCTGGATATTGGTCACTTGTATTATATACGCTTCCGCCACCCTCAATAAGAATCCTCGAGCCTCACTCCGACGCTCGAAGAGCTGTTAGATTCAGGAGTCATGTCACCCACTTCACTGTGGCATACCCACCACCCCTTTTATTGTGAGTCAGTAGTTATGCCACCCTATCCGCCTTTATGTTTTATTGGCGTGCTTGTAATAAATTGTTGAGCCGTCTCCGCTCAACCTTGTATTATATTTAGTACTCCTGGTTTTTCTTCTGTGATCAAGATATTGTCTACCAGTGGGAAGGATTCTTCTCTACTGGTCCGTAAAAGGGATCGATTTCTCAATAAATATTTTTATTGAAAAACCGGTCATGACAAGCTTGGTATCAGAGCCAGGCTGACTGTAGGAAGCCACTAGGTGCGATCGCTAAACGGTTATTAGCGTCTTTAGTGCTTTTTCAGCATTTTGCAAATGTAGCTATTTTCTGTTGGTCATCATAAATTTACGATTTGACTACTCAGAATTTTTGCCTACTTTTGTAGATGGCTGGCAACGACTGCGAGTCCCAGGTGTTCACCAATGTGCCCGAGGGGTTTGTCAAACTCCTCGTCTCCATCACCAAGCTCGCGATCGGGCCGGCGACTCGTCCGGAGTTCACGCTTTACCAGCACAAGCTCAGGGAAGACGTGTCTATGCACCAGGCCGTGGTGCAATTCAAGGGAGGACGTTCTGCGTCTCGCCACTTCCGTTTTGTGGGAAGGGCCATGCCTACGGAGAGGCATGCCATGCAGATGGCCGCCTGTGAGGCGATAGCTCGCCTTCGGGACATTCTTCCTTCGATGAAGACTCGTCGCTACCGCTACCTCCCATGCCATGTGCCATATACGTGTCACTATGCATTCGCCTGCCATAGGGGAGAGCGAGATGAAGCTATCGAGATGCTTGTTGAGTATCTCAAAGTTCTGGAGGCAGCTTTCGACGACCTCGTGGACGGTCTTGTGGCTGTCCGTATGGACTTAGTTCGGGGATATTCGGCCAACAGGAGGGAGCTTCTCCAGATGGCTCCGCCACTGACGTTCGTCTCATCCACAGCATCCTATTCACCTGCCATTTTGGCCACCGCCCGCCGTCTGCCTACCACTGAGGACTTCGACCAGGTCATTGCTCCTACTCCAATCAGAGCTGCACCGCCTGCTGCACCCACACTACCGCCTGTCGCACCCGCGCCATCTCCTCGGCGCAGTGCTACGCGCCTGGAGCCTATTAGGGAGGAGGTGGAGGTTGAGTCTCCTGCACTGCTGGGTCTTACCCTAGGCAAGGGGAAGGACATCTTCACCATCTCCGACTGAGTGCGCCTAGTAGCTGCGCGATGTGTCTGCATGTATGATATGTTTTATATGTACATAAGTTTGTGGTTGTTATGTGCGCATCATGTAGGATCCCGGAGCAGTGTGCTAGCCTAATAACATGTCAGGATTGTGTACGCACATCCTGAGTGATGTATCGTATAGTTGCGTATCACGTGTAAGATTTGTACTGAGCAATCCTTCTCCGTGCGCAATCAAATGTTTTCTTGAAAAATCTTGAGGTCTTTTAAAAAAAATTCGCCTTTGCAAAATTTTCCCTTGTGCCACACAGTTCATCTCATGAGTTTTGCAAAATATACCCCAGAGTGGAAAATGTCTCGTCCGTGGACTCGTTCCATGCCAAATCCACCCGAAGAAGTTTATGGAACACAGACAAGCAACAACTTCACACAGGGGCAGTCTAGTCAACAGGACAGCGAGGCGGCCTTATCTCAAGTATGCCGCCTTTTCGAACAAAGCCAGCAACAGCACCAAGAGATGATGAATCACGTCATCAATATGGGGAACCACCGTGAGCCATACCAACCACACTCCAAGTTTTCTGAACTACAAAAGACACGCCCTCCAACGTTTGCTCACACTGATAGGCCACTTGAAGCCGATGATTGGCTTCGAGAAATCGAAAGAAAGTTGATTATTGCTCAATGTTCAGATCATGAGAAGGTGCTTTATGCACCTCACTACCTCACTGGAGCAGCTGCCGCATGGTGGGAGAACTTCCTACACATGCATCCGAGTGAACATAACATTACCTGGGAAGAGTTTAAGGAAGGCTTTCGTGGGGCACACATCTCCAGGATCATCATAACAATCAAGAAGAGGGAGTTCGATGACCTCAAGCAGAGAGGCATGACAGTGACGGAATACAACAGTCAGTTTACCCAGCTATCTCGTTATGGTTACGATGAGCATATGACTGAGAACAAAAGGATGGAAAAAAATTTGGACGGCCTGGCACCAGCACTAAGATGCCAATTGGTCGTACACACTTTCCCAGATTTCAAAACTCTGGTTGACAAGGCCATTACTTTGGAGAATGAGCGTCGCAGTCTGGAGGATATCCGTAAGCGGAAAAGGGACAAGACGACTCTTGCTCGCAACAATCGAAGCCAGACTGAGGTTCAGAGGAATGAAGCGAGAAAATCCACGACTACTGCTATAAGGCCAACCAGACAGTTTCATTCCAGGGACAAGGACTTCACGTACCGCCCATGGGTCACTTGCTATGCTTGTGGAGAAGAAGGGCACTATGCCAAACAGTGCCCAAAACCAAGGAACTCGGCCCCCAAGCCGAACAATGGTGGGAACAATCCAGCCCCCAAGCGTAACAATTTCAATCCCAACAACAATCACAGGAAGGGTCACCTGAACCATGTGACCAAGGAAGAAGCACAGAGTGCTCCAGACATCGTACTCGGTACGTTCCCTGTCAACACAGTACCTGCCACGGTTTTGTTTGATTCTGGAGCTTCTCACTCGTTCATTTCGAAGAGTTTTGTCTTGCAACATGGTTTTCCGATTCTTCCTTTGGAAAAATCTATGATTATCAAGTCCCTCGGGAATAAGCAGATCACTCAGAGTTACTGCCAAGGAGTGATTATTGAATTCGAAGGACTAAAGTTTCAAGCTAATCTCATCGTGTTGGAAAATAAAGGACTGGATGTTATCCTAGGGATGGACTGGTTGACCACCAACAAGGGATTTATTGATTGTTTCAATCGGACTGTGATTCTCACTCATCATCACGGCAAGACAATAAAGGTTACAGCTCAAGAGAGACCACGGTCACGGCAGCCAAAGTTGAACAAAGTGGACATTTCAGAACTGAGAAAAGTTCCAGTGGTGTGCGAGTTTCCCGGCGTGTTTCCTGAAGAACTACCAGGCATGCCACCAGACCGAGAGATAGAGTTCAGCATTGAACTAGCACCGGGTACCACCCCCATCTATAAGAAACCTTATAGAATGGCACCCTCAGAGTTGGTAGAATTGAAGAAGTAAATCAAGGAATTACTGGACAAAGGATTTATTCGAGCTAGCTCCTCACCTTGGGGTTCGCCAGTATTGTTCGCCAAGAAAAAGGATGGGACACTGAGATTGTGTATAGACTATCGAGTCCTCAACATGGTCACCATCAAAAACAAATATCCGATGCCACGGATAAATGATTTGTTTGACCAGCTCGCCCAAGCCAAGGTGTTCTCAAAAATTGATTTAAGATCGGGATATCATCAATTAGAAGTACTGACAGAAGATATCCCTAAGACAACATTCACCTCCAGATACGGATTATATGAGTTCACAGTAATGCCATTTGGACTGACGAACGCCCCCGCCTATTTTGTCCACCTCATGTACAAAGTGTTTATGAAATTCATGGACAAATTTGTAGTGGTGTTCATTGACGATATTCTGGTGTACTCAAGGACACCCGAAGAGCATGCTGAGCATCTCAAAATTGTATTGGGAGAATTAAGGAAACATCAATTGTACGCCAAATTTAGCAAATGCGAATTTTGGCTAAGACAAGTTGGTTTTCTGGGCCATATATTGACCCAAGAAGGCGTGGCCGTAGACCCATAAAAGGTCAAAGCCGTACTTGACTGGAAACCACTAGCCAACGTAACAGATGTACGGAGTTTCCTAGGAATGGCTGGATATTACCGAAGATTTATTGAAGGATTCTCCACTGTGGCAAAACCAATGACCCAGTTGCTCAAGAAAGACAAGAAATTTGTATGGACGGAAGCATGCGAGAAAAGCTTCCAAGAGCTCAAGAAGAAACTAACAACAGCACCGGTTTTGGATGTGCCAGATATACACAAGAGTTTTGAAGTGTATTGTGACGCGTCCCGGAAAGGCCTCGGATGCGTATTGATGCAGGACGGCAAAGTTGTCGCATATGCTTCCCGGCAATTACGGAAGCATGAGGAAAATTATCCTACTCATGACTTGGAGCTAGCAGCGGTCATCCATGCGCTCAAAGAGTGGAGGCACTTTCTGTTGGGAAATCGCTGTGAAATATATACGGACCACAAGAGCCTTAAATATATTTTCACACAACCAGAGCTAAATTTACGACAACGACGCTGGTTGGAATTGGTCAAGGACTATGATGTCGGCATTCACTACCATCTAGGGAAAGCAAATGTAGTGGCAGATGCTCTTAGTCGGAACCCCAGCCCGGGCAACGACAGCCCACCGAACTTGAGGCCTGAGTTTTAGCAGGAGTTCGGTAGACTCAACATGGTGTTAGTCGCTGAGGGCAACATATCAAATCTGGAGATACACCCCACCCTAATGGAACAAATTAAGAAGGCTCAGCATGGACATCCCAGCATCGAAGGTATAAAGAGAAAAATGAGCCTTGGCAAGGCTTCAGAGTTCGTCACAGACAATGAGGGAATATTATGGTACGGGGACAGACTTTGCGTACCAAACATTGAGGGACTCAAACAGCAAATCCTAACCGAAAGCCACACCGCTCCATATTCAATCCACCCTAGAGGAACCAAAATGTACAAAGACATTCAGGAAAGATTTTGGTGGCACGGTATGAAAAGGGATATAGCCGCATTCATCGCTTGTTGCGATTCATGTCAGCGCATAAAAGCTGAGCATCAAAAGCCAGCAGGGCTACTACAGCCAAACAGGATACCTGAGTGGAAATGGGATGAAATTGGAATGGACTTCATCGTCGGACTACCTCGATCGCAATGCGGAAATGATGCCATATGGGTCATCACAGATAGGCTAACCAAGGTAGCACATTTCATCCCCGTGAAGAAGACCTACTCCACTCAAAGGCTTGATAAGCTTTATCTCTCCCGTATAGTTTGTCTGCATGGAGTCCCAAAGACTATAATATCCGACCGAGGCACCCAATTTGTCTCTAAATTTTGGGATCACTTACAACAAGCTCTGGGCACTCAACTAGCATTCAGTACAGCATACCACCCTCAGACTGATGGACAAACGGAACGCGTGAACCAAATCCTAGAGGACATGCTGAGAGCTTGTGTGCTCACCTATGGATCCAATTGGGAAGAAAGTTTGCCATATGCCGAGTTTGCTTACAACAACAGTTACCAGGCCAGCTTACAAATGGCACCTTTTGAAGCATTGTACGGATGGAGGTGTCGTACCCCACTAAATTGGTCAGAGACAGGTGACAGTCGTATTTTCGGCCCAGACATGCTCAAGGAAGCCGAGGAGAAAGTTAAACAGATCAGGGACAGACTCAAGACAGCTCAAAGCCGACAAAAGAGCTACTACGATCGAAAACATCGTGAGGTCAGCTTTGAACCCGGTGATTACGTATACCTCCGAGTGTCTCCTATGAGGGGCCTGCAACGGTTCAAAATTAAGGGGAAGCTAGCCCCAAGATTTATTGGACCCTTCTGTGTAATTGCACGAAGAGGCACAGTAGCCTACCAGCTAGACCTACCCAAAGAGTTGTCAGACGTCCACGACGTGTTCCACATCTCACAATTGAGGAAATGTGTAAGTAACCCGGAAAAGCATGTATCTCATGAGGGCATTGATGTGCAACCAGACCTCACCTACAGAGAGCGGCCAGTAAAGATATTGGAAGAGTCTGAAAGGAGGACCCATCAGAAAACAACTAAAATTTTCAAGGTCCAGTGGAGCAATCACACCGAGGATGAAGCTACATGGGAAAGGGAAGATTTTCTTCAAGCAGAGTACCCACAGCTATTTGAGGATCAACTGAAATCTCGGGGACGAGATTTGTCCTAAGGGGGTAGGTGTTGTGACACCCAAATTTTTTTTTTGGTTTTATCAAAATCTTTTATTTGTTTTGAGGGAGGTGATTTAATTTTTTTTTCTTCTAAAGAACTCTCCCTCTCAATATTTTTTTTCTATGACAAGTATTTTATTTTGTTCCATCCAAAACTTGATCTTTGGTCTTGGAGGTTTTTCCATCTCATGTTGGCTCATCACAAATGTTTTTCATTTGGAAAAAGCTCTTGAAAATCTTTTCTTTTAAAATAGCCCTATGGCTTTTGGAGTGATCTTCTCCCCTTTCGAAATCTCCTCTTGCCATGACCTAAGTGGAAATCCCCTCCCAAAAGCCATTCCCCACCTTTGAGTAAAGATATATTTCAAATCCAGCAAGTTGAACCTCCCCATGAATTTTCTTCCATTTAATTCTTATCAAAAATATTTTCTGCCTTCTATTTTGATCCTTGGAGATTTACAAAGGGACTACCATTTCTACTTTGAGTTTGGCCTCCAAACAATTTTCCCTGGCTAGTCCTTAGAGCCCTCAACCAAGATCCATGAAAATCCACTGGTCTCCAGTTCAAATATTTCAAATTGAACTTGCTGCAAGTTTGGACCATATTTGCCAAATTTGATGAAATTCATTTGTTTTCTCCTCCTAAAAATCTGAGAAAATTCAGGCAGCCTCTGGATGCATTGAGAGGTCACCTCACCAAGTCCCAGCTCCAGAAAAAAATTCTTCATGCCAAATCATTTCGTCGAACACCTGAATGGCACTGTTTCTGTCAAGTTCAGATAGTTCAGTTAACAGTTTCAGAGACTACTGTCGTTTTCTTCAGAGCCCCTTCTCGATCTCGCCAGTGGCCGCGGTGGCGCCGTGCGCCCTGTGCTTCCTTCTTATCCCTGCGCCGCACGATCGCCTGGAGGCTTGTGGGCATCGGCGACGAGCAGGAGGAGGTGCGCCACCCCGTGAGCGATGGCAGCGGCGGCCTTTGCGGCTGCCAGAGAGGCGCAGCTTTGGACGGCGCCGTCCAGCGCCGCCCAAGCCACCAGAGGCCACCGCGCGGCCATCCACTCACCCGTGCACGCTGCCGTCCGTCATCGTGAACTGCTAGGCACGGAGCGCGCTCCCTGCCGCCGCCGTGCCCGTACGGCCATTCCGTCGGGGACCGGCGTGTTACACCAAGCCCGACCGAGGTTTAGCGGAGGAACGGTGCCAGTGATCCTCCCTGATGATGCCTAGCCACCTAAACCCCCTGCCCAACCTCTGCCTCGCCGTAATTGCTCGCCGGAGCTATCCCGTTCACGGCCACCCCCTCGGATCGCCTATAAAAGGAGGCCCCGAGCTCGAACTCGAACCCGCACCACCTCTACACACCACCAGTACCACGCCAAGCCACTGAGCAGCCCCCGTGGGAGTCTTCTTCCCCAACTCCGGCCGCCTCGACCCGCTTCGGGAGCCAGCTCGATTCACCCTCGTGCGTGCACCCCTACCCCTCAACTCTTGCCAGTAGTCTTCTAATGCTTCCACTCTTCTGACCCGCGCATCAATTTGGAGTTTGCAGCACCCACCGGAGTACTCCACCATCGCCCGAACCACCGTCCGCCGGAGAAAGTGTCGCCATCGACGTGGTGCTCTCCGACGGCCAAGTCCACCACCCACCGACGCGGAAGAACCACCTGAACCTACTGGTACCCTCCGATCTCTCTGCCTCGCCGTGGTTCAACGCCGGCGACCACCGCAGCCTTCGGGCGCCGGCGAGCTCCGTTGGAGTTTTAAACCTGGCGGGTGGGACCCCCCCGTCAGCCTCTCTTCTTTCTCTCCCTCGAACCGTTTTCTGAAAACGCCTTCGGGCAAAATGCGTTTTCCCTTTGGGCTGGCGCATTTCATTCCGAACCGTTTTCTGTTTTCTCAAACAAATCCCTGGTTCTTTTCTGTTTCATCACAGATTAGTCCCTGGACTAAAACCCTTATATCTTTTTAATAAAAGATGATTTTTGATTGATTCTTTTTCTGTCAGTCTTATATTTTTGTCTAGTTTTTTATAGTATTTATTTGGAAAAAATTTGGAACAATTGTTTTATGCACGCAACGATTTTCACGTTAGTATACGGTTTCGTTATACCGTAGGTTCCGGAGGAGGTGACGGAGCCGCGAACTTCGCCGAGCTAGACTCCGACTTCTCCAAACCAGGCAAGCATGTTTGAACCTTTGATATGATAGGTGTTTTTGCATGTTTGCTTGAATGGTTGTGCATGGCATATGAGCATCGGTGAGTATTACGTTGCATGCAATGCAACTATCCGTGTGTTTCGAAGTTACTGTGATCTTTGATGAGAGATGGCCTGATCATGTGGTGACATGAAAGGTAGTAAAATGGTATTGTTGTAGCATACCAGTCTTACGTCATTCGATAAACTCCGACGTTAGCGTGGACTGAGCCACGTTACCGTTCTTCCCCTTTCGTGCTGCCACATGTTTTCTGCAAAGAGTACGGTTTAGTAAGTTGTTAACCTCTTTCCTTGAACACACCAAATAGAGGGGCCGGGATGAGGGTTCCATGGCCCTGGATTAAAGCCAGTCATCCGGTCAGGGGGCATGGGTGTTTCCGGTTGGGACCGAGAGGGGGGCACCCCTTAGAGCGCGCGGTATAAATTTGATCCCATGCTACGCGAGGTTGTAGCCTCCCCGTCTCAAGGTTTTTCTTGAACGTTGCCGAGGGTGATTCCTGGCATCGGAATGTTGAATGGGTGTGTACTGGTTAGATGTGTTTCTCCTAAAACACCGTAAACGGAACTAGTCCGCGGTGGCTACTGAAATCCGTTGGCTGTGGTTAAGAGTACAAACTCTGCAGAGTCAAATCCTTCCGAGTCATCGTGTCCATGGTCAAGGACCATGGCCAGTATATCCACGTCCATGTCAGTCCCTATGTCAGTCTCCGTGGTAAATCCCCGGTGAACAAGCTTGAGTGGTAAACCCGGTTGAACGTTATTCCTATGGATGGACTAACCTGTTATTTATCTCGTACCTGAATAATCCCTTGAAATGAGTTATATTCATGAGCTACTGAAAAACCAAATTATGAGGTATAAGCCCTTTATGTGATGTCGCTCAGACGTCCGACTGTGGCATTCTTGTTATTTACTTTTGATATAAGCCCTTTATGTGATGTCGCTCAGACGTCCAACTGTGGCACGCTCGTTATTTACTTTTGATATAAGCCCTTTACGTGATGTCGCTCAGACGTCCGACTGTGGCACGCACTGTCATTTATATTCTATTATAAGCCCTTTATGTGGTGTCGCCTTGACGCCCGACTGCGGCATTGTTATTTCATTTGTACCCTTCCGAGGAGTCATTCAGACACTCGATTGGCCTTCAGCATTACTTTGGGATTTCGGGAGGACTACCGCCCGACTTCCTTTTTATTTCCCATGCATAGCTATCTTTTATTGTCTGAGCGTGCTCTATTAATCTGTTCATATGCATCATGTTTACATTTGTTATATCTCATGTCCATACAGTCTTGCGAGTACTTTCATAGTACTCACCTGGCTTGTTGATTTGGCCAGATGTTGACGAAGGCGATCTCATGGATGAAGAGTTTGATAGTGAGTCCGACGCCTAGAGGAGTCCCAGTCAGTCCCGTGCGATCCTGGATATTGGTCACTTGTATTATATACGCTTCCTCCACCCTCAATAAGAATCCTCGAGCCTCACTCCGACGCTCGAAGAGCTGTTAGATTCAGGAGTCATGTCACCCACTTCACTGTGGCATACCGACCACCGCTTTTATTGTGAGTCAGTAGTTATGCCACCCTATCCGCCTTTATGTTTTATTGGCGTGCTTGTAATAAATTGTTGAGCCGTCTCCGCTCAACCTTGTATTATATTTAGTACTCCTGGTTTTTCTTCTGTGATCAAGATATTGTCTACCAGTGGGAAGGATTCTTCTCTACTGGTCCGTAAAAGGGATCGATTTCTCAATAAATATTTTTATTGAAAAACCGGTCGTGACAAAAGTATTGCTTGGTGATTGTGGATGATTATTCATGATACACTTGGGTATATTTCTTCAAGAGGAAGAGTGAGACCCAACAAACCGTCATTGACTTTGCAAATGAAGCTCAACGCCAACACAATGCAAAGATCTCGACGATAAGAAGCGACAACGGCACCGAGTTCAAGAACTACACCCTGGATAAGTTTCTTACTGATGAGGGGATCAAGCATCAATATTCCGCACCGTACACCCCTCAACAAAATGGTGTAGCGGAGAGGAAGAACTGGACGTTGATGGATGCAGCAAGGACCATGATGGCGGAGTTCAAGTCTCCATACAACTTTTGGGCCGAAGCCATCAACACCGCTTGTCATGCATCCAATCGGCTCTATCTCCGCAAAGGCTTGAACAAGACTCCATATGAGATACTCACCGGTAACAAGCCCAACCTCAAGTACTTCCGGGTGTTTGGGTGTAAGTGTTTCATTCTCAAGAAAGGTGTTTGTTTGTCTAAATTTGAGGCTAGAGCACATGAGGGCATATTTGTTGGTTATGCTACAAACTCTCATTCTTACCGTGTCCTCAATAAGTCCACGCGGAGTTTGATGAGAATAATGGCTCCCAAGTGGAGCAAAGTGGTACTTGTGATGTAGGTGATCAAATTCCGCCCCAAACCATAAGAAGAAGGGTGTTGGTCATATCCTACCCATTGAAGAACCCCTTGTGGCCGGAGGAGAAGGACAATGTTCCACTCAAGTGGAACCATCACCAACCCAAGACCCACCCGCTTTCGAAGAACAAAATGAAGGCCCTCAACCAAATGAACAAGATCAAGGGCAGGATCAACCTCAAGATGGTGGTGAACCACCAAGTGATGCCCAAGGTCAATTTCTCACCACCGAGCAAGTTCAAGATCAAGAGCAAGCTCAAGATCAAGAACAAGCTCATGACGACGCTCAAGATGATCAAGTTTCCTCTCCTCAACTCACTCCTGAGGAGGAATTGGAGCATCGTGCCGCCAATATGGCATCCAAGCTCACTACCAAAGATCATCTCATGACGAATGTACTTGGACGCTTAAGAAAAGGGGTAAGCACTCGTAGCCAATTAGCAAACTATTGTGAACATCATGCGTTTGTTTCTTGTGTTGAACCCCAAAAGGTCTATGAGGCGCTCGAGGATCCGGATTGGCTTAATGCCATGCATGAAGAACTCAACAACTTCGAGCACAACAAGGTGTGGATATTGGTGCCAAGGACAACAGGGAACCATAATGTCATTGGAACCATGTGGATATTCAAGAACAAGCAAGATGCTCATGGAATCATCGTTCGCAACAAGGCTCGTTTGGTAGCACAAGGCTACTCCCAAGTCGAGGGTATCGACTACGGTGAAACCTTTGCTCCCGTTGCTCGCCTTGAATCTATTTGTTTGTTGATTGCTTATGCTTCTCATCATAACTTCAAGTTGCAACAAATGGATGTGAAGAGTGCTTTTCTTAATGGTCCCATTAATGAGTTGGTGTATGTCAAACAACCCCCGGGGTTCGAGGATCCCTATTTCCCCGATCATGTGTACCAACTCGATAAGGCACTATATGGCCTTAAACAAGCCCCACGTGTGTGGTATGAGCACCTTACCGAGTTGTTGCAAGATCGTGGGTTTGAAATTGGGAAAATTGACCCCACTCTTTTTACTAAAAAGGTCAAAGGGGAGTTGTTTGTATGCCAACTATATGTTGATGATATTATCTTTGGTTCCCCTAACAAAGCTTTCAATGACGAATTTGCCGCTCTCATGACCTCGAAGTTCAAAATGTCCATGATAGGAGAGTTGAAGTTCTTTATTGGGTTCGTAATCAAGCAAAGAAGAGAAGGAACCTTCATCAACCAAGCCAAATATACCCAAGACATGCTCAAGAGATTCAATCTAAGTGATGTCAAGCCGGCTTCCACTCCAATGCCCGTCAAATGCCAACTTGACATAGATCCCAATGGTAAAGCGGTGGATCAAAAGGTATATCGCTCCATGATTGGATCCTTGCTTTACCTTTGTGCATCTAGACCGGATAGCATGTTGAGTGTGGGAATTTGTGCACAGTTTCAAGCCTCACCTAAGGAAAGCCACTATGTGGCGGTCAAGCGAATCTTTCGATATTTGGCTCATACCCCAAACTTTGGCTTATGGTACCCAAGAGGAGCTAACTTCAACCTTGTGGGCTTTTCATACTCAGATTGGGCGGGAGACAAAGTGGATAGGAAGTCAACTTCCGGAGGGTGCCAATTCCTTTGTTGCTCTTTGGTGAGTTGGTCTTCTAAGAAGCAAAGTTGTGTCTCTCTCTTGTCCACCGAAGCGGAGTATGTGGCCGCCGATAGTTGTTGTGCTCAACTTCTTTGGATGAGGCAAACTTTAAAGGATTACGGTGTCATTTGTGACAAAGTGCCTCTTTGGTGTGACAATGAAAGTGCCATCAAGATCTCTCTCAACCTGGTGCAACACTTCAAGACGAAGCATATTGAGATTCGGTATCACTTTATCCGGGATCATATTAGGCGAGGGGAGATCGAGCTCAACTATGTCAACACTCATGATAACCTTGCAGATATCTTCACAAAGCCCTTGGATGAAGCAAGATTTCACGAGTTAAGGCATGAGATAAATATCATCGATTCGAGCAATGTGGCTTGAACCCTTGCACACCCCACCATACTCATCTTGATGTCTTGTTTAGATGTAGGCATGGACATAGGGGGAGTGTTGTTCTCTCAATGAACTCTCTCTCCCCCCATTATGCATAAATTGATCAACTCTTTCACATTAGCCATTTTTATGGTACTTGTGCTTAAAAGATGAGTTTTGGTCATGGGCCCAAGGATAATTCTTCGCGGTGCCATACCAATTGACTTAAACATAGGTGGCTCCGGCCACCGCCCTCTACTTGGAGAGGTTGTGTTTTGTGTATGCTCTTTGTTGTACTTTGCCTTTCCTTTGAGTCGTGCTTGTGTTTGAGTTGCCTCGTGTGTGTGCTCTTTTGTGTGCCTGGTTGCCTGAAGGTTGCGTTGCAAAGGCTGTGTTCTTCTTGTCTTGTCGAAACTTCCACTTTCTTGGGGTTACGGTACTACCGTGGCAAGCCACGGTACTACCGCAGGAGATGGGTTGCCCTGTGCGTGAACAGTTGCATCCTGATGACCCACAAGTATCGGGGATCAATTCTAGCTCTTTTCGATAAGTAAGAGTGTCGAACCCAACAAGGAGCAGAAGGAAATAACAAGTAGTTTTCAGTAAGGTAATGTGTGCAAGTGCTGAAATTGTAAGTAGCGACTAGTTTGATAGCAAGATAATTTGTAACGAGCAAGTAACGATAATTGTAACAAGTATGCAGAAAGATAGCCCAATCCTTTTGAGGCAAAGGACAGGCCAAAATGGTCTCTTATGATAAGCAAAGCATTCTTGAGGGTACACGGGAATTTCATCTAGTCACTTTCATCATGTTGGTTTGATTTGTGTTCGCTACTTTGATATTTGATATGTGGGTGGATCGGTGCTTAGGTGTTGTTCTTACTTGAACAAATCTCCTACTTATGATTAACCCTCCCGCAAGCATCCGCAACTACGAGAAAAGTATTAAGAATAAATTATAACCATAGCATTAAACTCTAGGATCCAATCGGTCCCTTACGGAATAGCGCATAAGCTGGGATTTAAGTTTCTGTCACTCTCGTAACCCACCATCTAATTGCTACTCCACAATGCATTCCCTTAGGCCCAAATATGGTGAAGTGTCATGTAGTCGACGTTCACATGACACCACTAAGGGAATAACAACGTACATACTATCAAAATATCGAACAGATATCAAGTTCACATGATTACTTGCAACATGATTTCTCCCGTGACCTCAAGAACAAAAGTAACTACTCACAATAATAAACATGCTCATGATCAGAGGAGTATTAAATAGCATCATGGATCTGAACATATAATCTTCCACCAAATAAACCATATAGTAATTAACTACAAGATGTAATCAACACTACTAGTCACCCCCTAGCACCAATCTATAGTTCCGGTAACAAGATTGAATACAAGAGATGAACTAGGGTTTGAGATGAGATGGTGCTGGTGAAGATGTTGATGGAGATTTCCCTCCCCAAGATGTGAGAGTTGTTGGTGATGATGATGACGATGATTTCCCCCTCCGGGAGGGAAGTTCCCCCGGCAGAATCGCTCCGCCGGAGGGCAAAAGTGCTCCTGCCCAAGTTCCGCCTCGAGACGGCGGCGCTCCGTCCCGAAAGCCTTCTCCTTATTTTTTCTAGGTCAAAATGACTTATATACCAGAAGATGGGCACAGGAGGTGGGCCGAGGAGGCCACAACCCACCAGGGCGCGCCTGGGGGGCCTGGCGCGCCCAGGTGGGTTCTGCCCACCTGGTGGCCCCCCTCTGGTTTTTATTGGCTCCAATATTTCCTAAATAATCCATAAAAAATCTCCGTGAAGTTTCAGCTCATTTGGAGTTGTGCAGAATAGGTGGCCTGACATAGCTTTTCCAGGTCCAGATTTCCAGCTGCAGGAATTCTCCCTCTTGGTGTGTTCCTTGCAAATTATGAGAGAGAAAGCATTAGAATTACTCCAAAAAGCATTATTGTGGATAAAAACATTATAAATAACAGTAAGAAAACATGATGCAAAATGGACGTATCAACTCCCCCAAGCTTAGACCTCGCTTGTCCTCAAGCGAAAACCGAAATCAAAAAACATGTCCACATGCTTTGAGAGAGAGGTGTCGATAAAAACAAAATATGGACATAGAAGCATCATGTTGATTATTATAAACAAAATTTAACATAGGACTTTTATCATAGAACTTGTATCATATACTTCCTATGAATAAGTAACAGTTCATCACACAATCGAAGTATAAAGCAAAAACTCTATTAGAAACCAACAAACTATGTTCTCAGTCAACTTTGCAACTACAATTCATCATCTTTTCAGGAAGAGTCACGTGTCGGAGCCTTTAGGAAAGTCCACATACTCAACCATCATACAGTCTTCTATGATTGCTAACACTCACCTCGTACCCAAGAGCAAAACGTTTCAACCAGACACATAGAAAGATAGGGGCTTATGGTTTCACCTCCCAACATACTCACCTCAAGGGTGATGTCAACAATAATAACTCATGCTATCTGTATTCAACTGGACATATGTGCCTAGATCTTTCCTCACCACATGATGCTTGCCAAAAGAGTAAATAAAAAGGAATAGAAGGAAAACTTTGACTCTTTGCATAAAAATAAAAGATAGGCCCTTTGCAGAGGGAAGCAGAGGTTGCCATGCGCTTATTTGTTTGCATGCTCAATCCCTTAGTGCAAGAGAACATCACGTTGTATTGCCCCTTAAGATGACAACCTTTATAATGCAGTCTGTCGCTTTTATTCTTTGTCATCCAAGTTCGTACAATGCTCAGTTTTCTCTTACACTAAATGATCTCACATATTTAGAAGCAATTTTTATTTCCTTTTTGCACTGATGACAACTTACTTCAGGGATCTTGCTCAATCCATAGGTAGGTATGGTGGACACTTGAAAAAGATTTGGGTTTAAGGGTTTTTGGATGCACAAGTAGTATCTCTACTTAGTGCGGAATTTTTGGCTAGCAAAGATAGGGGGCAAGCACCACATGTTGAAGGATCTATGACAATATGACTTCTATGTGAATATAAACAAACATAAACCATTAAGTTGTCTTCCTTGTCCAACGTCAACAATTTTGGCATATAATATTTTGATGAGGGTTCACAATCACAAAAGATTTCTAAGATAGTATATTTATATGTGAATCTTCTCTTCCCTTATTAATTCTTTCATGAGTTGCATCGTTGACTAATGCTATGTTTGTCAATCTCTAATAAAATTTTCTTACTTATACTTTTCCTTATGTGGTGCTATCACCTACCATAGGATTAGTATATAATCTTATTGATTTATATCCTTTCTTTTATTTTTTTTCCTTTCTCATTTTCTTTCTTTGCTATTTCTTTTCTTTATTTTCAACATGAAAGTAAAGAAAGCGAAAACTCAAACAAACTTTATTATATAACTTGCACACGATTACAATGATAGATCAGGAAGCAACTCTCAAAGAGGAAAGGATCGAACTAAAGTTTATTTCATCTAAAGCAAAAGACTGAACTAAGATAAATAAAAGCACAAAGATGGTGGGATGATACGATACCGGGGCACCTCCCCCAAGCTTGGCGGAAGACAAGGGGAGTGCCCATATCCGATACTTAGTTCTCCTTTGCTGGTGAAGAAGATGGTGGTGGTGTAGTATTCTCCAATATAACCATGAGTAGATCCTTCAAACCTTGAATCTGCCGAAGAGCTTGATAAATTAATTCACTGTTTTTCTTCACCTCAGCCATTATATGTTTATTCTCTGGGCCCCTTGGTTTGGTTCCTACACTGTTTTCTCTTGGCCGAGCTGTGTCCCAATTGGACGGTATGTGCCTACGAGGAGTGTTCTCAAACCCATAGTTGTGAATCTAATTATGAAAATTGTTATGATGTAACCTATGTAAGGGCCTCCTTGGTGGAAGATCTTCTTGCACTTCAGGGCTTGCTTGATTGTTCAATGATCCTATGGCTTGATGAGGATTAGGGTGAGTGGAGATGCCAGCTAGTGTACCCCTCTCGGAGGCCGGAGGGTGAATCCCAAAGGGAGTTTTCTCCTGTTCCTCCATAGCAACCTCTTCAGCTTCATCTCTCCTTATATCTTCCTAAACCAACGTTATGTCTCCTTCTCCATTGTCGGAGGGTGAGGAAGACATGACTTTGGTCTAGTTGAATCTGTCAGAAAACAGCAAGAAAAGAGAACAGAGGATTTTCTCCGCGATACGGTGGTTAACAGGTTAGGGAAGTATATATAGATTTTTTATCTTGGAGGACAAGTACATGGAAGAAAAACGGAGTACGGAAGGTATCCCAGGTGGGCACAACCCACCTGGGTGTCTTGTGCCCACCAGGGGACGCTTCCCGGAAGTTTCTTTATTTCAAAAATTCTAAAATATTCCAAAACTGATAAAAAAATATTTTTGCAGATTTTTCGGAGTCTGTTTACTTACCGTATCACGTACCTCCTTATTTTCACGATTCTGGAGTGTTCCGGAAGGACTCTTTTATGTGTTCTTCCAGTGTCAAAGTTTGGATAATATTACTTTCAACATTAATAGGCGTACCTGAGATATAATGCTTTATTCATTGTCCATTGACAACCTTCGGGTTAGTACCTTCAGAATTATTTATTTTGATGGCACCAGACCGGTAAACCTCCTCGATGACATATGGGCCTTCCCATTTTGAGAGGAGCTTCCCTGCAAAAAATCTAAAACGAGAGTTGTACAAAAGAACATATTCTCCAACTTTAAACTCACGCTTTTGGATTCTTTTGTCATGCCATCTTTTAACATTTTCTTTAAATAACTTTGCATTTTCATAAGCTTGGGTTCTCCATTCATCTAATGAGCTAATATCAAATAACCTCTTTTCACCAGCAAGTTTGAAATCATAATTGAGTTCTTTAACTGCCCAAAATGCTTTATGTTCTAACTCAAGAGGGAAATGACAAGCTTTTCCATAAACCATTTTGTAAGGAGACATACCCATAGGATTTTTATATGCTATTCTATAAGCCCAAAGTGCATCATCTAATTTCTTAGACCAATTCTTCCTGGACCTATTGACAGTCTTTTGCAAAATTAATTTTATTTCTCTATTGCTAAGTTCAACTTGACCACTAGACTGAGGATGATAGGGTGATGCAATTCTATGGTTAACATCATACTTGGCAAGCATTTTACGGAAAGCACCATGAATAAAGTGTGAACCACCATCGGTCATTAAATATCTAGGGACTCCAAACCTTGGGAAAATAACTTCCTTAAGCATTTTAATAAAGGTGTTGTGATCAGCACTACTGGTTGGAATAGCTTCTACCCATTTAGTAACATAATCAACAACAACGAAAATATGTGTATACCCATTAGAGGAAGGAAAAGGTCCCATGTAATCAAATCCCCAAACATCAAATGGTTCAACAACAAGTGAATAATTCATAGGCATTTCTTGATGCTTACCGATATTACCTATTATTTGACATTCATCACAAGATGAGACAAACTTACAGGCATCCTTGAAGAGAGTAGGCCAATAAAATCCAGATTGCAATACCTTGTGAGCAGTTCTATCCCCAGCATGATGCCCCCATAAGCCCCGGAGTGACATTTCCTTAGGATTTGTCCATGTTCATGCTCAGGTACACAACGCCTAATAATACCATCTACTCCTTCTTTATAAAGATGTGGGTCGTCCCAAAAGTAATGTCTTAAATCATAGAAGAATTTTTTCTTTTGTTGGTATGTAAAGCTAGGAGGTAAATATTTAGCAACAATGTAATTAGCATAGTCAGCATACCAAGGAGTACCATAAGCAACATTTATTGCAGCTAACTGCTCATTAGGAAAACTATCATCAATAGGTAGTGGGTCATCAAGCAAATTTTGAAGCCTAGACAAGTTATCAGCTACGGGGTTCTCAGCTCCTTTTCTATCAATGATATGTAAATCAAATTCTTGTAACAAGAGAACCCAACGAATAAGTCTAGGTTTAGCATCTTTCTTTTCCATAAGATATTTGATAGCAGCATGGTATGTGTGAACAGTTACTTTGGACTCGACAATATAAGGTCTAAATTTATCACAAGCAATCACCACTGCTAAGAATTCTTTTTCAGTAGTAGCATAATTTCTTTGAGCATTGCCTAGAGTTTTACTAGCATAATGAATAACATTCAATTTCCTATCAACTCTTTGTCCTAGAACAACACCAACAACATAATCACTAGCATCACACATAATTTCAAAAGGCAAGTTCCAATTAGGTGGTTGAACAATAGGTGCATTAATTAAGGCTTTCTTGAGTGTTTCAAAGGCTTCAAGACAATCATCATAAAAAACAAAAGGAATATCCTTCTGCAAGAGACTAGTAAGAGGCCTAGAAATTTTAGAAAAGTCTTTGATAAATCTCCTATAGAAACCAGCATGACCTAGGAAACTACGAATACCTTTGATGTCCTTAGGACATGGCATTTTCTCAATTGCATCAACCTTAGCTTGGTCCACTTTGATACCTCTTTCAGAAATTTTATGACCCAAGACAATGCCTTCATTAACCATAAAGTGGAACTTCTCCAAATTCAAGACAAGATCTGTTTGTTCACATCTCTGCAAAACTCGCTCAAGATTGCTTAAACAATCATCAAAAGACTTCCCATAAACGGATAAATCATCCATCAAAACATCAACAATCTTTTCACAAAAATCAGAGAATATAGCCATCATGCATCTTTGAAAGGTAGCATGCGCATTACATAAACCAAAAGGCATACGTCTATAAGCATAGGCTCCAAAAGGACAAGTAAAACTGGTCTTTTCTTGATCAGGTTGAGAAACTGGTATTTGTGAAATGCCAGAATATCCATCAAGGAAGCAAAAGTGTGTGTGCTTAGATAATATTTCAAGCATTTGATCAATAAAAGGCAGAGGGTAATGATCTTTTCTAGTTGCCTTGTTTAATTTTCTAAAATCAATTACCATTCTATAGCCTGTAACAATACTCTGTGGAACAAGTTCATTCTTATCATTAGGAAGAACAGTAATACCTCCTTTCTTAGGAACACAATGAATATGACTTACCCATCTACTATCAGCTATGGGATAGATTATACCTGCTTCCAGAAGTTTTAATATTTCCGTTCTTACCACTTCTTTCATCTTCGGATTTAACCGACGTTGGTGATCCACAATGGGTTTAGCATCAGGTTCCATATTAATTTTGTGCTGACATAGAGTGGGACTAATGCCCTTTAAATCATCAAGAGTATATCCAATAGCAGCTCGGTGTTTCCTTAAAACTTTCAATAATCTTTCTTCTTCATGTTCTGAAAGGTTAGCACTAATAATAACAGGATATATCTTCTTTTCATCAAGATAACCATATTTCAAAGTGTCTGGCAATTGTTTTAATTCAAACACAGGATTACCTTTAGGTGGAGGAGGACCTCCAAGAGTTTCAATAGGCAAATTGTGTTTAAGCAAAGGACGTTGTTCAAAGAAAACTTTATCTATTTAATTTCTTCCATGCATACATAAATCATTTTTATGGTCTAGCAAATATTGTTCTAAAGGATCAGTAGGTGGTACAACAATAGAAGCAAGACCAATTAATTCATCCTTACTAGGCAATTATTTTCCATGATGATTTCTACTAAACTTGGAAAAATTAAACTCATGAGACTCATCACCAAAGCTAACACCCATAGTTTGTTGCTTACAATCTATCTTAGCATTAACTGTGTTCAAGAAAGGTCTACCAAAGATAATGGGACAAAAGTCATCCTGTGGGGGACCAAGAACAAGAAAATCAGTAGGGTATTTTATTTTCCCACACAAGACTTCAACATCTCTAATAATCCCAAAAGGTGATATGGTGTCTCTATTAGCAAGTTTAATAGTAACATCTATGTCTTCTAACTCTGCAGGTGCTATGTCTTTCATAATTTCTTGATATAAAGTGTAAGGACTAGCACTCACACTAGCACCCATGTCACATAAACCATGATAACAGTGATCTCCTATTTTAACTGAAATAACAGACATGCCAACAACAGGTCTATGTTTATCTTTTCCACCAGGTTTGGCAATTCTAGCAGCTTCTTCACAGAAGTAAATAACATGCCCATCCATATCTTCTTCCAAGAGATCTTTAACCATAGCAATGCTAGGTTCCACTTTAATTTGTTCATCTGGTTTAGGTGTTCTAACATAGCTTTTGTTAACCATAGTTGAAACTTTAGCATGTTCCTTTATCCTAACAGGGAAAGGTGGTTTCTCTATATAAGCAGAAGGAACAACTGGATCAACATTATAAAGTATAGTTTCTTCTTTAACTGGTACTGGTTTTTTAATTTCTTCTTTAATAGGTGGGTGATATTTAAACCACTTCTCCTTAGGGAGTTCAACATGAGTAGCAAATGATTCACAAAAGGAGGCTACTATCTCAGAGTCAAGTCCATATTTAGTACTAAACTTTTGAAAAGCATCGATATCCATAAAAGATTTAACACAATCATACTTAAGTGTAATACCTGACTCTTTACCTTATGATGTCTACTACACAACCTTCTTCTTGTAGACGTTGTTCGGCCTCCAAGTGCAGAGGTTTGTAGGATAGTAGCAAATTTCCCTCAAGTGGATGACCTTAGGTTTATCAATCCGTGGGAGGCGTAGGTTGAAGATGGTCTATCTCAAACAACCCTTCAACCAAATAGCAAAGAGTCTCTTGTGTCCCCAACACACCCAATACAATGGTAAATTGTATAGGTGCACTAGTTCGGCGAAGAGATGGTGATACAAGTGCAATATGGATGGTAGATATGGGTATTTGTAATCTGAAAATATAAAAACAGCAAGGTAACTAATGATAAAAGTGAGCACAAACGGTATTGCAATGCTAGGAAACAAGGCCTAGGGTTCATACTTTCACTAGTGCAAGTTCTCTCAACAATAATAACATAATTGGATCATATAAATATCCCTCAACATGCAACAAAGAGTCACTCCAAAGTCACTAATAGCGGAGACCAAACGAAGAGATTATGGTAGGGTACGAAACCACCTCAAAGTTATTCTTTCTGATCGACCTATCATAGAGTTCGTACTAGAATAACACCTTAAGACAAAAATCAACCAAAACCCTGATGTCACCTAGATACTCCAATGTCCAAGTATCCGTGGGTATGATTATACGATATGCATCACACAATCTCAGATTCATCTATTCAAACCAACACAAAGTACTTCAAAGAGTGCCCCAAAGTTTCTACCGGAGAGTCAAGACGAAAATGTGTGCCAACCCCTATGCATAAGTTCACAATGTTACGGAACCCGCAAGTTGATAACCAAAACATACATCAAATGGATCACGTGAATATCCCATTGTCACCACAGATAAGCACATGCAAGACATACATCAAGTGTTCTCAAATCCTTAAAGACTCAATCCGATAAGATAACTTCAAAGGGAAAACTCAATCCATTACAAGAGAGTAGAGGGGGAGAAACATCATAAGATCCAACTATAATAGCAAAGCTTGCGATACATCAAGATCGTGCCGAATCAAGAACGCGCGCGAGAGAGAGATCAAACACATAGCTACTGGTACATACCCTTAGCCCCGAGGGAGAACTACTCCCTCCTCGTCATGGAGAGCGCCGGGATGATGAAGATGGCCACCGGAGAGGGATTCCCCCCTCCGGCAGGGTGCCGGAACGGGTCTAGATTGGTTTTTGGTGGCTACAAAGGCTTGCGGCGGCGGAACTCCCGATCTAGGTTATGTTCTGGGGGATTCTGTATATATAAGAGGTTTTGGCGTCGGGAACAAGTCAGGGGGGTCTCCGGGCTGTCCATGAGGTAGGGAGGCACGCCCAGGGGGTGGGCGCGCCCACCACCCTCGTGGGCAGCCCGGGACTCTTCTGGCCCAACTCTTTTACTCCATGGCCTTCTTCTGGTCCAAAATTAAGTTCCGTGAAGTTTCAGGTCAATTGGACTCCGTTTGGTATTCCTTTTCTGTAAAACTCAAAAACAAGGAAAAAACAAAAACTGGCACTGGGCTCTAGGTTAATAGGTTAGTCCGAAAAATCATATAAAATAGCATATAAATGCATATAAAACATCCTAGATGGATAATATAATAGCATGGAACAATAAAAATTTATAGATACGTTGGAGATGTATCACCTTTGTTGAGTTCCCAATCTTTAGAGTTGCCTTTAACTATTTCCAAAAGATCCCACCGGAATTCAATAGTCTTCTTCATAAAAGAACAAGCACAAGAAGTATCAAGCATGGTTTGATCATTACGAGAAAGCCGAGCATAAAAATTCTGGATAATAATTTCTCTTGAGAGCTCATGATTGGGGCATGAATATAACATTGACTTAAGCCTCCCCCAAGCTAGAATGATACTTTCTCCTTCACGCGGCCAAAAATTATATATATAATTCCGATCACGATGAACTAGATGCATAGGATAATTTTTTTGGTGGAACTCCAATTTCAAACGATTCCAATTCCATGATCCAATATCATCGCATAGCCTATACCATGCCATTGCTTTTCCGTTAAAAGATAAAGGGAAAACCTTTTTCATAACTTGATCCCTAGGTAAACCTGCAAGCTTAAACAATCCACAAATTTGTTCCACATATATCAAGTGCATATCAGGATGTTCGGTTCCATCTCCTGCATAAGGATTAGCTAGCAGTTGTTCTATCATACCCGAAGGAATTTCATATTCAATATTTTCAGTAGGTTCAGTAGGTTGAGGGGTAATTGTGGTTCAGCACGAGGTGAAGATACCCCGAACAAACCCCACAAAGGATTGTTTTCCATAGTAACAAGCGACAATAAATTTCAGCACACTATATAAATGTTTCCTTACTGAATTCCACTTACCAAAGGCGCTTCACTCCCCGGCAACGGCGCCAAAAAATAGCCTTGATGACCCACGACTATAGGGGATCAATTGTAGCTCTTTTCCATAAGTAAGAGTGCCGAACCCAACGAGGAGCAGAAGGAAATGACAAGTAGTTTTCAGTAAGGTAATGTCTGCAAGTGCTGAAATTGTAAGTAGCGAGTAGTTTGATAGCAAGATAATTTGTAATGAGCAAGTAACGATAATTGTAACAAGTATGCAGCAAGATAGCCCAATCCTTTTGAGGAAAAGAAGAGGCCAAAACGGTCTCTTATGATAAGCAAAGCTCTCTTGAGGGTACACGGGAATTTAATCTAGTCACTTTCAACATGTTGGTTTGATTTAAGTTAGCTACTTTGATAATTTGATATGTGGGTGGACCGGTGCTTAGGTGCCGTCCTTACTTGAACAAACCTCCTACTTATGATTAACCCTCCAGCAAGCATCCAGAACTACGAGAAAAGTATTAAGAGTAAATTCTAACCATAGCATTAAACTCTAGGATCCAATCGGTCCCTTACAAAATAGCGCATAAGCTAGGGTTTAAGTTTCTGTCACTCCCGTAACCCACCATCTAATTTCTACTCCACAATGCATTCCCTTAGGCCCAAATATGGTGAAGTGTCATGTAGTCGACGTTCACATGACACCACTAAGGGAATAACAACGTACATACTATCAAAATATCGAACACATATCAAGTTCACATGATTACTTGCAACATGATTTCTCCGGTGACCTCAAGAACAAAAGTAACTACTCACAAATAATAAAAATGCTCATGATCAGAGGAGTATTAAATAACATCATGGATCTGAACATATAATCTTCACCAAATAAACCATATAGTAATTAACTAGAAGATGTAATCAACACTACTAGTCACCCCCTAGCACCAATCTATAGTTTCGGTAACAAGATTGAATACAAGAGATGAACTAGGGTTTGAGATTAGACGGTGCTACTGAACATGTTGATGGATATTGCCCTCCCCAAGATGTGAGAGATGTTGGTGATGATGATTACGATGATTTCCCCGTCCGGGAGGGAAGTTCCCCCGACAGAATCGCTTCGTCGGAGGGCAAAAGTGCTCCTGCCCAAGCTCCGCCTCGAGACGGCGGCGCCCCATCCCGAAAGCCTTCTCCTTATTTTTTCTAGGTCAAAATGACTTATATACCAAAAGATGGGCACCGGAGGTGGGCCGAGGAGGCCACAACCCACCAGGGCGCGCCTGGAGGGCCTGGCGCGCCCAGGTGGGTTGTGCCCACCCGGTGGCCCCCCTCTGTTGTTTATTGGCTCCAATATTTCTTAAATAATCCATAAAAATTCTCCGTGAAGTTTCAGCTCATTTGGAGTTGTGCAGAATAGGTGGCCTGACGTAACTTTTCCAGGTCCAGATTTCCAGCTGCCGGAATTCTCCCTCTTGGTGTGTTCCTTGCAAATTATGAGAGAAAAGGCATTAGAATTACTCCAAAAAACATTATTATGGATAAAACATTATAAATAACAGTAAGAAAATATGATGCAAAATGGACGTATCAACTCCCCCAAGCTTAGACCTCGCTTGTCCTCAAGCAAAAACCGAAATCGAAAAACATGTCCACATGCTTTGAGAGAGAGCCTTTATGTAAGGGCATATTTCTCCCTAAGTGGTTTTGGTGATTGATGACAATGCATTTGCGGACTAATCGTGTGCATAGAGCATTTCAGATATCTCATGTCTAGGCGCAAGACGGTTCGGTGCCCCTCGGAGCCTTTCGAAGACGGTGTTTCTCTATGTTTCTTTTCGATGGATTTGAGTCATAGGAAAGCCGTACTATTAAGAGGGGGTCCGCTTCGGAAAGGTTAGAGTGGAATCATCACGTACACATCTGTTGCTTTGCACCACCTTTCCTTGTTTCATTGGAGCACCGGTTGTTCCCCTTTGTTGCGACGATGAAGGCCTCCTAGTGCTACTAGTCTGCGGCGTGCGGTAGTACTGATCAAGGGAGCAGTAGTACCGCAGCTGGCCACGGTAGTACCGCCCAAGGCAGCAGTAGTACCGCAAGTGGGGTAGTACCGATCCTAGCACGCGGTAGTACCGTGGTCTCTGGCCCAGCATGGTGGCGTGAGCGGATGTAGGGGCGGAAGTAATTTTTTACTTCCGCACCCTACGCGGTAGTACCGCTCCCTGTGAGCTGTAGTACCATGCCGGATTTTTGCACTGACTGAAACTCAATGGAAGTTGAGGGAGTCCTGGACTAAGGGGTCCTCGAGCGTCTGGCCTGTTAGCCATGGGCCGGACTGATGGGCTGTGAAGATACGAAGACCGAAGACTGCACCCGTGTCCAGATAGGACTCTCCTTGGCGTGGAAGGCAAGCTTGGCGACCAAATATGCAGATTCATTTCTTTATAACTGACCTTGTGTAACCCTAGATCCTCCTGGTGTCTATATAAACCGGAGGACTTAGTCCGGAAGGGGAGAGACTCATTACCATAGTCATACAGGCTAGACTTCTAGGGTTTAGCCATTACGATCTCGTGGTAGATCAACTCTTGTAATACTCATATTCATCAACATCAATCAAGCAGGAAGTAGGGTATTACCTCCATAGAGAGGGCCCGAACCTGGGTAAACATCGTGTCCCCCGTCTCCTGTTACCATCGACCTTAGACGCACAGTTTGGGACCCCCTACCCGAGATCCGCTGGTTTTGACACCGACATTGGTGCTTTCATTGAGAGTTCCACTGTGCTGTCCCCATAGGATTCGATGTCCCCTTCAATCGTCTACAATGACGCCGTCCAAGGAGAAACCTTCCTCCCCGGACAGATCTTCGTATTCGGCGGCTTCGTGCTGCGGGCCAACTCGTTTGGCCACCTGGAGCAGATCGATAGCTACGCCCCTAGCCATCATGTCAGATTTGGGAGCTTGAATTACATTGCGGACATCCGTGGATATTTGATCTTCGCCGGATTCGAGACCGCGACGACCGCTCCTGGTCACCTTGATGAACATGACCAAAATCTGTCGTCAGACCGCATCCAGGAGATAGCTCCTGTGACCACTCTGGCCTTAGATCCAGAGCACACTACGGCATCTAAGGATTGGAGGCTCAACCCCACCACGGAGGCCACAGATTCCCCGGCGTTGGAGCTGCACATGGATTTAACCTCACGCAATACTCGTGTCACCGGAATTCCGGACTCTTCTCTGGGTATAAGTTGCGAACCGTGTGAGTCCGCGGATGCCGAACTTGATCATTTATCGATCTTCGAGTTCAGCGCTGCAGATGTCTTCCAGCACTTGCCCTTGGGCGATGTGCTGAACTCATTAAAAAACTTGTCCTTGGTGGGGGACTCACAACCGAACTATGTTCGATACGAACTAGAGGCTGACAATGGAGAATTTTGCTTCCCACCCGCCACCCACTTCATAGCCACTGTCAAGGACTTAACCGACATGCTTGACTTCGGCCCCAAAGACATCGTCAGCACGGACGACGATGCTGACAAGGAGCAACGCCAAAACCCTCCATTCACTGCACGACGGACGGCCCCTCCTTCCTACGACGTATACATGGTGCACATGCCTGAAAAAACTAACAACGGTGACAAAGAGGATCCAGTTGAGGATAAACCTCCTGAGAGACTGCCCAAGCGCCAGCTTCCTCGACGCTGCTCTAAGTCACGTTGTTCCAAAGACTGCAATATGGGCACCGGAAAAAATAATACTCCGGACGATGCCGAAAACAATGAAGACCCCGTCAAGTTAACCTCCGAACAGGAGGAACGGGAAAATGGGCAAGTTGGCCCTGATGAACAGGCCATACACGGAGACTCGGAGGACAGTAATTATCTTCCGCTCTCCGAGGAAGAGGAGAGGCTCGGCAACGAGGATTTCATCGTGCCTGAGGAACCTCTCGAGCAGGAGCGCTTCAAACACCGGCTAATAGCCACTGCAAGGAGCCTGAAAAAGAAGCAACTGCCGCTTCAAGCGGACCAAGATCTGCTCAATGATAGATGGACCAAAGTCCTGGGCGCCGAAGAATACGGCCTCAGCAGCCTAGCCAAAAATTACCTGAAGCACAAATTGTTACCCCAGTTCGATGACGAGGCGCTGGAGCCCGTACCATCATCGCACAACGGGGCCGACCGACCACCACGCGGTCAGGATAAAGCAGCAACTCAAGCCGAACACCAGACCGCCCCACCTCGCCGTAAAGGCAGGAATAAAACAGCTCGGGATTGTACATACGACCTTCGACGGGACCTGGACAGCAGAGCAAGACACACAAGATCGATCTATGAATCGCGAGGACATGCCTCGACACGTGACGACGGCTACCTATTCGGACGTGACAAACCTAGCCACGCCCGGGCCGAAAACCGCAAATGGACTCCGTCGGAGGTACGTCACAGTGTGGCCCAATATAGAGGTGCCGCACACCCCCTTTGCTTCACAGACGAAGTAATGGAGCATGAATTCCCAGACGGGTTCAAACCCATGAATATCGAATCATACGACAGAACAACGGATCCCACGGTATGGATCGAGGACTTCCTCCTCCATATCCACATGGCCCGCGGAGATGACCTTCATGCCATCAAATACCTACCACTAAAACTCAAAGGACCAGCTCAGTACTGGTTAAACAGTCTGCTGGAAAATTCTATTGGCAGCTGGGAAGATTTGGAAGACGCCTTTCGTGACAACTTCAAAGGAACATATGTCCGGCCACCGGATGCCGATGACTTAAGTCACATTGTCTAGCAGCCCGGAGAGTCAGCCAGGAAGCTATGGACTAGGTTCTTAGTTAAAAAGAAGAAAATCATCGACTGTCCGGATGCGGAAGCCCTTGCGGCCTTCAAACACAGCGTCCGGCATGAATGGCTTGCACGCCACCTCAGTCAAGAAGGACCTAAATCCATGACAGCCCTTACCGCTCTAATGACCCGCTTTTGCGCGGGAGAAGACAACTAGCTCGCTCATAGAAGCAACAACGCCAGCGACTCGGGCACTTCTGAAATCCAAGACGGCAATGGCAAGCCACGACGAAGCAAACACAACAGTCACAATGATAATGAAAGATCACGCGACACAACGGTCAACGCCGGATTCAGCAATCCCAAACCCGGTCAGCGGAAAAAGCCATTCAAGGCGAACAGAGATGGACCATCCAACCTAGACAGGATATTGGACCGACCCTGCCAGATTCACGGCGACCCCGATAAACCAGCTAATCATACCAACAGAAGCTGTTGGGTCTTCAAGCAGGCCGGCAAGCTCAACGCCGAACACAAGGGGAGGAGGCCGCCAGGCGATAGGGACGACGAAGAGATTCACCAACCAAATACAGGGGGTCAGAAGCAATTTCCCCCCAAAGATCGACCAATTCCGGAGCGGAAATAGCAGTTCGGCTTCCACCGCCCACCTCATATACCCGCAAAATTTGCATCGCGCATACATCACTACGCACTCAAGATACCATGGGCGTCAGCGGAAGTACAATATGGACAAGCCTGCAAGTACTCCCGTAACATTTTTCCCTACTTTCCTCTTTCTTTCCTCATTATCTCTTAAAAACAGGTGACGCAAAGGACAAACATCTAAACTGACTCTATCGGAGTTCGGGTCCGTACACTCACCTAAGGGGCTACTTCCGTCAAGGATTCCCCTCGCCGAGGACAGGCGGCGCAGACGTGCGACAGGAGGTCCAAAATAACCTTTTGTAGACCGCACTCTTTATTTCGAGCCTGTAATATGCCTTTTTCCTCCGCCTTCAACCCAGGCATGTCAAATAGCCAGGGTTGTGGTCTTTTTATATAAAGTAATCATTGGCATATCGCTTAGGTCCCAGTAAACATCATCTGAACTAATCATCTATTTCTTTTCGCAAAAGAATATGGCTCCTATGGTTGTTTCACAGATATACCTCGGCATAACCTGCCAGGGGCTCGGTATGGGAACAAATGAGTTGCCAACAAAGTCCGAACAGCTTTACAGCATACTTCGATGTTGCAAGTTTGGCCTTATATGCATCAGCTCCGAATCATGTCTTGCGTCAATGGTTGGGTTGCCCGGCTCCTGTGCTTGCTACCTTACGTTCCGCTCTATCGGCTAGGGTAGTAAAGGGAGAACTACTGCGATTGTGCTTCCGGTTCATCTGGTCAAGCACCTCAGTAGAGAAAGCCGAAAACCGACTATCATGATGCTGCGAGAGCTGGTCAACCACTCGATGACTTATCGGAATCTGTCGCGATTCCCTCCGTATCACACGAAGGAACTTTTTTCTTCAGGTCATATATGTAACGCACCATATTGGAATAAGCCGTACACATACCAGGGGCTATATCGTAGTCCCCCCTATCAAACTCCTATGGATAAGTGAAAGTGTTAACGCCCTATAGTCTGATTGCCTGGTTCACCGCATTATCACCTCCTTCATGGACCAAGACGTTGGGTCAAGAGTGATCAAATGCTTTTCCGAACACCCCCGTACTTCCTACGAGGGGGCTGAAGTCGACAACTGGAAAACTTTCAGATTATATAAAAACGGCCGCACAGGAGGAACACAAGCTTTCGAGCAAAACATAAAAATAGATTAACTATAAAGTTATCTTTTACAATTCTCATACACCTCACTCGAATATTCTGTCTTTCGAGCATTGACCCTCTATCAAGCGGGCGGCCTCTAAGACGTCTTCAAAATAAAACTTCAGTGCATGACGGTCCTTGCCCTTGGGTGGACTCTTCGCCGCAACATCGATGGCCTTCATCTTCCCCCAGAATGTCTTGACACGGGTAAAGGCCATCTGTGCACCCTCAATGCACGCCGACCACTTCACAACGTCGATACGTGGCACCGCACCAACAAGATGCTGCACCAAGCCAAAGTAGCTATTCGGAACATGCTCAGTCGGCCGATATGTCTCCAACGTATCTATAATTTATGAAGTATTCATGCTATTATATTATCCATCTTAGATGTTTTATATGCATTTATATGCTATTTTATATGATTTTTGGGACTAACCTATTAACCTAGAGCCCAGTGCTAGTTTCTGTTTTTTCCTTGTTTTTTTAGTTTTAGAGAAAAGGAATACCAAACGGAGTCCAATTGACGTGCCAATTTTTGTTGATTTTTTATGGACCAAAAGAAGCCCCTGGAGCAAAAGAGTTGGGCCAGAAGAGTCCCGGGCTGTCCACCAGGGTGGGGGCGCGCCCACCCCCCCTAGGCGTGGGCCCCTGTCTTGTGGATGACTCGGAGACCCCCCTGACGTGAAACCAACGCCAAAAATTCCTACAAATATAGAAAGCCCCAGAATATAACCTAGATCAGAAGTTCAGCTGCCGCAAGCCTCTATAGCCACGAGAAATCAATCTAGGCCCTCTCTGGCACCCTGCCGGAGGGGGCCATCATCACCGGAGGCCATGGAGGAGAATCTCAGAGGGGCCATCATCGCCATGAAGGCCAGGGACCAGAGGGAGAACCTCTCCCCATCTAGGGGGAGGCCATGGAGGAGGAAGCACAAGGGGGACAACCTCTCCTCCTCTCTCTCGGTGGCGCCGGAGTGCCATCAGGAGGGGAATCATCACCGCGGTGATCGTCTTCATCAACATCACCATCATCATCACCATCCTCATCTCTTTTATGCGGTCCACTCTCCCGCACCCCGCTGTAATCCCTAATTGAACATGGTGCTTTATGCCACATATTATGATCCAATGATGTGTTGCCATCCTATGATGTTTTGAGTAGATATCCTTTGTCTTTGGGTTCATTGATGATCTAGATTGGTAAGAGTTGTATGTTTTATTTTGGTGCTGTCCTATGGTGCCCTCCGTGCCGCGCAAGCGTGAGGGATTCCCGCTGTAGGGTGTTGCAATACATTCATGATTCGCTTATAGTGGGTTGCTTGAGTGACAGAAGCATAAACCCGAGTAAGGGGGTTGTTGCGTATGGGATAAAGGGGACTTGATGCTTTAATGCTATGGTTGGGTTTTACCTTAATGATATTTAGTAGTTGCGGATGCTTGCTAGAGTTCCAATCATAAGTGCATATGATCCAAGAATAGAAAGTAGGTTAGCTTATGCCTCTCCCTCATATGAAATTGCAATGACGACTACTGGTCTTGTTAACAATTGCCTAGGATAATTCCGCACACCGACCCATCATTATTCCACACTCACTATTTATAATATTTAGTAATATATTCTAACTTTATGATAACAGCACCTACTTTTACGTTTTAGCTCTCCGATATCATGCAAAGTTATCCTCTTCATACCCACAACGTAGTTTTATTTCTCGTTTCTAGTCGGAAGCAAACGTTCGGTGTACGTAGAGTCGTATCAGTGGAAGATAGGACTTGAGAGAATATTGATCTTACCTTTAGCTCCTTGTGGGTTCGACACTCCATACTTATCACTTCCACCATTGGGAATTGCTACGATGATGCCCTGCACTTGGGGAGCAATAGCGTGGGGTTGATATTGTCGTGTGTGCTTGTATGCTTTCTTCACTAAGTAGATTTTGTTTTTCCTTTTTGTTTCTGTTTAGTTGTGGGTTAAACATACAATTTTTTTTAAAGAATGAAAATACCAAAAAAATTACTTGCCTCTCATGCCTAAAAGGTTTTTCAAAAAGAGAAGTGATTGGAAAGTTATGCATTGAAGAAGTGAGGGTCGACCTTGAGCACTTGTGTTCATGCTCATGGAAACAATGTAGAATTTTTCATGGAAGTTTCTCTGTAAATAATTATCCCCTTGTATATATCCATTTTATTATAAAAATAATGTGCCATGCTTTGGTTTTAGGATGATTAGATTGCTTGTTTACTATGTGCAGAACAAAAACAGAAACTTTGGCTGTAGTGCACGAATTTACATTTTTTACTGGAAAGTCAAATGGATCTGAAACTTTTTGCACATTACTTCTGTGCATTTTTTTCAAATTTTCGAATTTATTTCATAATTTTTGGAGTTACAGAAGTTTGCTAAACTTCCAGATTACTACAGACTGTCCTGTTTTTGACAGATTCTGTTTTTCTCGTGTTGTTTGCTTATTTTGATCAATCTATGGCTAGTAACGGAGCTTATGAACCATAGAGAAGTTGGAATACAGTAGGGTTTAACACCAATATAAATAAAGAATAAGTTTGCAACAATACTTATAGTATTGATTTGCTTTGTTATACTAACGGCTCTCACAAAGTTTTTGTTAAAGTTCTGTGTGGATGAAGTGTTCGAAGATCAAGGAGCTATCAATATGAGAAGAATAAAAAGAGGCAAGAGTTCAAGCTTGGGGATGCTCAAGGCACCCCAAGTAAATATTTAATAGGATACTCAAGCATCTAAGCTTGGGGATGCCCCGGTTGGCATCCCATCTTTCTTCTTCAACAATTATCGGTATTCCTCTGTTTTTGTTTTGTTCACATCATTTGTGTCCTTTGTGTTTTTATTTTTCCTTAAGAACCATGCTAGTATGATATGTCCCTTCATTTATTTATATAATGCTTCATGTGCTTCACTTATATCTTTTAAGTATGATCTTATAGAATTGCTCTTTGCGCTTCACTTAAATCGTTTGAGTATGGTTTTATAGAATGCTTCGTGTGCTTCACTTATATATTTTGAGCTTGGATATTGGTTATACTATATTAATTGTAGAATTCTCCATGAAATTCACTTATATATTTTGGAGTATGAATCATACTATCATCTAAAGTGGGATTGGAAGAGTGTCAACTTTAGGAATTAGTGATCCCACTATTCTGAATGAGAACAATTTTGCTTACGTGGAGAGTAGAAAAATTTCTATGGTTGTAGATCATGAAAAGAATGCTTTATGTGATGGTTGTATTGATGAATTCATTCATGATTCTACTGCAAAATATTATGAGGGAGGAATATATGCTTGTAGGAGTTGCAATAATATCAAGTTTCCTCTCTATGTGCTTAAAGTTTTGAAGTTATACTTGTTTTGCCTTCCTATGCTAGTTGATTCTTGTTCCTATAAATTGTGTGCTCACAAAATCCCTAGGCATAGGAAGTGGGTTAGATTTAAATGTGCTAGTCATATTATACATGATGCTCTCTTTATGTTTCAATTCTTATCTTTTATGTGAGAATCATTGAAATCATCATGCCTAGCTAAAATGCATTAAAGAAAAGCGCTTGTTGGTAGACAACCCAATATTTACCCTTGCTGTTTTTGTGTGTTTACATGATTAAGCTACTGTAGTAATCATGTTTTATAGCTTTTGTTTCAATAAATTGCCAAGTAAGACCTTTGGTAAGACTTGGGTGAGAGTTAATGTGATCTTGCTGTAAAAAACAGAAACTTTGCGCTCACAGGATTAGCTACCATTTTTTACAGAATAGTGCTTTTGAGTTGATTCTTTTTCCAGAAGATTAATAGACAAATTCCTCATGTCCACCAATTTATCTCATAATTTTTTGGGTAGCAGAAGTATGGTTGCTGTTCAGATCATTACAGACTGTTCTGTTTGTGACAGATTCTGTTTTCATTGCATAGTTTGCTTGTTTTCTAGTTTCTATGGCTTATATTTCTCAATATAAATTGTAGAAATGGTATGGTACAGTAGGAATTGTGTGAGAAAAATTATGAACCTTGTCTTTTACAGTACCAAAGTGAATGGTTTACTCTTTATCATACTAACCTATCTCACGAAGTTCCGTTAAGTTTTGTGTGATTGAAGTTTTCAAGCTTTGGGTGAGATATCGATATGAGGAGAATAAGGAGTGGAAATACCCTGAGCTTGGGGATGCCCAAGGCACCCCAAGGTATTATTCAAGGAAGACTCAAGCGCCTAAGCTTGGGGATGCCCCGGAAGGCATCCCCTCTTTCGTCTTCAAAACTATCCGTATACCTTACTCGGAGCTATATTTTTATTCATCACATGATATGTGTATTGCTTGGAGCGTGTTTTCAATTTTACTTGATGTTTGAATAAAATCATTGGATCTGAAATATTGAATGAAAAAGAATCCTCCCATGGCTAGTTAATTATTTGACTACTCAGTGTTCTTCACTTATATCTTTTTGGGGTAGTTTGTCATTTACTCACGTGCTTCAAGTATATCCTATGAGTAAATGGTTGAATGAATTGAATATCATAAATCTGAATTTATAAATGTTTCATATGCTTATACCATGGGGAGTAATGACTTCACACAAAATAAGTATAGGTAGTAAACTTATTGAAAGTTAACAAACGCAGAATTGGTCACTTGAACAATTCATGAAAGAATATTGAAGGAAGAGAGATTTCACATATAAATATACTATCTTGGACATATTTTGTAATTGTGAGCACTCATTAAAATATGACATGATAAAAAGTTGATGTTGGACAAGAAAGACAACTTAATGGGTTATGTTTTCCTATATCCGAAACGTTATATTGTCTTGGATCATCCAACATGTTGAGCTTGCCTTTCCCTCTCATGCTAGCCAAATTCTTTGCACCAAGTAGAGATACTATTTGTGCTTCCAAACATTCCTTAACCCAGTTTTGCCATGAGAGTCCACCATACCTACCTATGGATTGAGTAAGATCCTTCAAGTAAGTTGTCATCGGTTCATGCAATAAAAATTGCTCTCTAAATATGTATGATCTATTAGTGCGAAGAAAATAAGCTTTATACGAACTTGTGATAGGGAAGAAATAAAAGCGACGAACTGCATAATAATGGTCTTTATCACAAGCGGTAATATAAAGTGACGTTCTTTTGCATTAAGATTTTGTGCATCCAACCATAAAAGCGCATGACAACCTCTGCTTCCCTCTGCGAAGGTCCTATCTTTTACTTTTATCTTCTACCCTTATACAAGAGTCATGGTGATCATCACCTTTCCTTTTTACACTTTTTCCTTTGGTAAGCACTTTGTGTTGGAGCGGTCCGGATATATATATCCACTTGGATGTAGGTTTTCATAAATTATTATTGTTGACATTACCCTTGAGGTAAAAGGTTGGGAGGCGAAACTATAAGCCCCTATCTTTCTCTGTGTCCGATTAAAACTTTGAACCCATAAATACCACATGAGTGTTAGCAATTGTGAAAGATCAAATGATAGTTGAGTATGTGGAGTTTGCTGAATCAAAGCTCTTACATAGACCCTTCCCAAAAATAAGATGAATTGCAATTGTTTGATGACTAAGAGCACTGTTTGTTAGTTTTTGTCGGTGTACAAAAGGAGGGGCGCACTTTTGTACCCCTTTACCTATGCACGGGCAGTCGGAGCCGCGCCCACAGTCACACCAAGCAGAACAGGGGAGGTGAGCCAAGGTAAGACCGAAGCCCAAGATAACCAGAGCAATGCCAAGGCCAAGACCACAAAGAGCAAAGGGACGAAGCAGGTTCCCCCGGCAAGACCCTTGCCGGGGCAGCTCGCCACACACCAACAGAGCGAGCCACCCTTGAGCACACGGTCTCCAACATCACGTTGGGGCAGGGCTCGGGAGGCACCTCCATGGTGGCATGCAGATCTTTGTGAAGACAAGGAACACTCCAGATCAGATGACGATTAGAAGACGATGATCCTCGGCAGGATCCTTGCCGAGGAAGGCCACCAGACCCCCGGCAAGATCCTTGCCGGGGACGACAGCGCGCCACAATAAGACCCTTGCCGGGCCACCCGGCAAGGCCCTCACCGAGGACGCCAGCAGGGCCACTACTAGGCCCGCACCAACCAAATATCCACCGTTCACATGCAGCTGCCAGCCCAACCCGCTGGGCGGGCACCTGCGTGGCAACATGCAGCTCCCAGGCCATCTCATCAAGCGCCTGCGTGGCAGCATGCAGATCTTCGTGGAGGCTCCACCACCGCGCCACCTCAGCTGCCTGCCTGCCTACGTGGCGCCGCATGCATCGCTAGCCAGGGCGCGTGTCGAAGCAAGGAGGAGTGGCGATGGACGGGACGGGCCACGCCCCCGTCCCTGATAAAGCAAGGGGACACCTAAGCTACGCATTAAATGCGTCTTGTCCTGTAATACGAGCGATAAGCTCATAGCACTATGCGCCTTTCCACATCCTGTGTGCCACTGTGGCAGCCCCTTTCGACTATAAAAGGAGGCCCATGGCATACTGGAGAAGGATTCGGCTCTTTCGAACCACGCACTCACCACAGCTAGTTCGAGAGCTCAAGAACTCTCTAAAATACACCCACCAAAGCAGGACTAGGGTATTTACGCATCCTCGCGGCCCGAACTTGGGTAAACGATCCTCGTGCTGGTTACTAATCCTGCTCTTCTTGCAACCCCGCGCCCTGGCAACCGTAGTAGGGATTCTGGTGATCCCATAGGTGTCGTTCCACACCGACATCTTTGGCGCGCCAGGTAGGGGGCGCAATTGTGAGAATCTGGTCTAAGCTAGCCTAGTGTTTCTTCATCGCCATGGCTCCCAAGAAGAAGACGGCCACGACGATCGGCTCGTCGGGGGCCGAACGGCCCGTACCACTACGGGCGAGCAGCGGCCTGGTCGCGGATAGGACCCGGGCCGCGGTCCGCGAGCACCAGCATCACACTAGCAGTCAGAGCCTAGCGAGCGGCGTCGTTCGCACGCCCGACGACCGGCCGCACGTCGCCAGATCCAAAGAGGGAGCTAGGCCCCCCGCAGGCGGCGCGGGACCGTCCAGGGGTGTCGTTGTGCCACCTCCGGGCGGCGCAGCGACCTCCAAGACGCCCACGCCGGCAACCACTACGCGCTCCTCCCATGGTGTGCGCGACGAGCAGCGTCACCACGCCGGTGACCCTGGGCACCGCCGTGGGAAGAGCCCTATGCATCGTCCACAGGATGAAGGAGTTCAGCATGCCCGCCGAAGTGCTGGCGAAAATAGCACGCAGCCGCTGGATCATAACGGAGCTCCTTCTAACGTGGTTAGAAGTCGAAGCACGCCGCGATCCACGCAGCTATCGCCGCCGCCCACGCCAGCAGAAGCTTTGGCGCGCAGCTGCTCCTCGACTTCCCTCCTGCTGCAGAAAAGCTCGACGAGTGGAGGGCCGCCATCCGGAGCCTCATCGCCATCGCCAACAAAGACGATCCGCGGCCGGCAGGGCCCTCGGGTCGGCGCACCACCGAGCCACCACATGCTGGCGCTAGGAGGACCGGGGGAGCTGCGGCCACGGTGCACTCTCCTCCTCCTCGCCAACCGCCGCGGGCGTCGGCCCGTCGTGACGACGCTTGTGATAACATCTCTATAGCGTCGTCCGACCCGCGGACCCACCGCGACCAGCGCCAAGTTCTTCGAGAATGAGCTCACGAAGACGCTCGGACCACCATCGAGCGCCGGCGCGAAACGCGCCACCAGTCAGACAAGCGGGCGGGACCCGCGATGGACCACCCAACACCAGGGGGCTCCGACGGCCTACCTTACGAGGTGGGCTGCCCGGCCTTCACCCGTGAGCTGCGGCAGTTCTAGTGGCCGTCCCACCGCACGTTCAAGCCCGACGTCGGCGAGAAGTACACTGGCAAGACCCATCCGTCCGAGTTCCTAAGCATCTACACCATCGCGATGCAGGCTGCTGGAGCTCGCGACGACAAGGTGCTTGCCAACTATTTCCCGCTGGCACTGAAGCCTAATGTTATGTCTTGGTTGATGCACTTGCCGGCGGATTCCATTTCTTCTTGGTCGGATATGTGCCATGAGTTCGTTGGCGCCTTCACAGGAGGCCACCAAGATCATGGCCAGGCCAGTGATCTGCATATCATTCCCCAGAAGGAAGGGGACACCCTGCGCAAATACATCCAGAGATTCAGCCGGGTGCAGTACAACATCCCCGACGTTCATCCCGCCGCTGTGGTCAGTGCGTTCCATCAGAACGTGCGCAACCCCAAGATGCGCGAAGAGATGGCGATGACCAAGGTCAAGGATGTGGCCGAGCTCTACGTTCTGGCCGATAGGTGCGCACGGGCTGAAGAGGGAAGGAAGTACCCCGGCGAAGACGCCGGTGCGGAAACCGACTCTACCGGCGAAGACACCGCCACCCCGACGAAGAAGGGCCGGCATCGCAGTAGGAAACGCAAGGGCAAGGCCGTACTTGCCGTCGAGGGGTCTGACGACACCGGCGCTGCCAAGAAGGTCAAGGCAGACGGTCCCGGCAAGGATATTAGCGGGTGCGCCGCCTGCCGGGCCTTAGCAGCCACCGACAAGCCAGGGGGCTCCGGCAAGTAGTACTGCAAGATCCACCGCACCAAGGGCCACGACCTCCAGAACTGCCGACAAGTCGAGCTGCTTGCTGAAAAGCAAAAGGCCGAGTATGAAAGGCGGGACAAGGAGAAATGTCAGGATGGTGCTGAGGGATCCGGCAAGAAGCGTGGCGGCCAAGGAAGCCGCCCCGGCAAGGACAACCAGCAAGAGAGGCCCACCCGGGGCCGTGACAAGAAACAAGAAGACGATGATCACGACGAGGACGACAAGTCCGGTGAGCAAGAGTTCCAGAAGGCTACGGAGGCCATGTGCGTCGATGGTGGCGCCTCGCTGCATACTTCTCACCGCCAGCTCAAGCAATGGGCACGTGAGATTGCAGCAGCCGAACCGTCGTTCGATGCTCAAAAGCCGCTGAAGTGGTCCAGCACGCCCTCATCTTTGACGCTGAGGACCACCCTGATCGCACAACCGCGGTGAGGTGAACAAGATGTTGGTTGACGGCGGGGCCGGCCTGAACTTGATCTCGCCTGTCATGATCAAAAGACTGCAAATTCCCGATGGAGACCTCGAGGAAACGAGTACGTTTCAAGGGGTCAATCCGGGGAGGAGCCAGCCGAAGGGGAAGGTCACACTACCCGTGACGTTTGGAGGGGAGTTGAACTACAGAACGGAGAGGATGATCTTCGACGTGGCCGAGATCCCCTTGCCCTACAACGGGATCCTCGGCCGCCCAGAACTAGCCAAGTTCATGGCAGCATCACACTACGCCTACAACATGCTAAAGATGCCCGGGCCGTTGACCATCATCTCCGTCCCCTCCGACAAGAAGGACGCGCTGATCTGCGCCGACCAACTCTACCGGGAAGCAGTTGCAGCAGCTGTCGTCAAGGCACCTGCTCCTGCCGCTGAAGGCCCGGAAGGGAAGAGAAAGCCCGGCAAGACCTCTCACACCCACTCCGACAAGCACGCCTCTTCGGAGTGCTACACTACCGTCGAGGACGTGCTAGAGAGCTCTACCGGCAAGAGCAAGAAATCCATAGCCGAGCCACCGCATACCAAGAAGGTGTCCGCCAGGGAGGATGGCACGGGAGGGGCCTTCACCATAGGCTCCACCCTCGACAGCAAATAGGAAGGCGCGCTCGTCACCTTCCTGTGGGCGAATGTCGACGTGTTTGCGTGGCAAGCATCTGACATCCCCGGTGTTCCCAGGGAGGTGATTGAGCACCACCTAGCTGTCTGTCCTCATGCGTGGCCCGTCAAGCAGAAGGTCAGAAAGCAGGCTCAGGAGAGGCAGGAGTTCATCACAGAGGAGATCAGGAAGTTGGAAGCGGCAGGTTTGGTGAGAGGAGTGCTCCACCCGACGTGGTTGGCCAATCCGGTAGTGGTGCTCAAGGCAAATGGGAAGTGGAGGCTGTGTATTGACTACATAGATATCAATAAGGCTTGTCCTAAGGACCCCTTCCCGTTGCCGCGCATCGACCAGATTGTCGACCCCACGGCCGGGTGTGATCTGTTGTCATTACTCGACGCCTACTCGGGCTACCACCAAATCTTCATGACAAGAGAAGATGAAGAGAAGACCGCATTCCTCACCCCATGTGGTACGTATTGCTTTTTCCGGATGCCTTTCGGGTTGAAGAGTGCTGGCTCGACGTTTGCAAGAGCAGTCCAAATTGGTTTTGAACCCCAGCTCCATAGAAATATGGAAGCATACATGGATGACATAGTGATCAAGACCAAAGACGGGGCAACTCTTGTGCAAGATCTGGAAGAGACATTTGCCAACCTGCGCAAGATCAACCTCAAGCTGAACCCTGAGAAGTGTTTCTTCGGCGTTCCGTCCGGCAAGCTTCTCGGGTTCTTTGTGTTGCAGCGCGGGATCAAGGCAAACCCAGACAAAATCAAGGCTATTGAGCGGATTGAGGCGCCCAAGCGGATCAAGGATGTGTGTCGGCTCACCGGCTGCGTCGCCGCCATGAGCCGATTCATCTCCAAGTCCGCCGAGCGCGCCCTTCCTTTCTTCAAAATCTTGAAGAAGGCAGGCCCAATGGAGTGGACCCCAGAAGCCGAGGCAGCATTGCAGGATCTGAAGAAATACCTTTCCTCCACGCCAATACTGGTTGCGCCTAAACCACAAGAGTCGTTGCTGCTGTATCTGGCGGCGACGAATCAAGTGGTCAGCGCCGCACTGGTGGCACAGAGGGAGGTCGATGAGGAGGCAGTGACGGCGGTAGAACCAGCGGATGGCAAGCGAAAGATTCCCCCGGCAGGGCCTGGTGCTGGCAAGGTGAGGCCCCCGGCAGAGTCGGATGCCACCGAGGCAGTGCCCGCGCAGTCGAGTGAGGTGGTGCAGAAGAAGAAGATGATGCAGCACCCGGTTTACTTTGTCAGCTCCCTCTTGCAGGGAGCTAGATCGAGGTACTCCGGTGTGCGGAAATTGCTCTTCGGCCTCCTTATGGCTTCGAGGAAGCTGCGTCATTACTTCCAAGCCCACGAGATCACTGTCGTCACCCGCCTCCCATTGCAACGGATACTGCATAACCCAGATGCAACCGGAAGGATTGTGGAATGGGCCTTGGAGTTATCGAGTTTCGGTTTGAAGATTGAAAGTACCTCGACAATCCAGAGAAGAGTCTTGGCAGAGTTCATTGCAGAATGGACCTCAACGCCTGACGAAGAAATCCAGGAGACCACTCTCCCCGGCAAGGAAGCAGACCGCGACTGGATCATGTACTTTTATGGGGCTTTCTCGCTGCAAGGCGCCGGTGCCGGTGTGCTGCTCGTCGCACCCACCGGAGAGCACCTCAAGTACGTGATCCAGATGCACTTCCCCAGGGAGATGTCCACCAACAACACTGCTGAGTACGAGGGATTAGTCATTGGTCTCAGGATCACGGCAGACCTCGGGGTTAAGAAGCTCATCATCAGGGGTGACTCGCAGCTTGTTGTTAGGTAGGTCAACAAGGATTACCAGAGCCCACTGATGGAGGCCTACGTAGATGAGGTGAGGAAGGTGGAGGAGCGCTTTGACGGTATCCAAGCGGAGCAGGTCCCCCGAATGGAGAACAATATCGCCGATTACCTGTCAAAGCGTGCTGCATTCAAGCTACCTGTGGAACCAGGTACCTTTTTGCTCTGGTTAACTCAACCATCCGTCGAACCATCAACGGGGCAGAACAAGCGGAGGAAGTGAGGTCCCGGCAAGTTGTCAGGACCGGATTTTCGGGATATTAATTCTCCAGAAAATGGCCCTTGTGCTCACCAGCCCCAGGATTACTGTTAGCTGATGAGGCGCCAACTTGATACAAGAATTCCAAGCAAGGTACAAAATATGTAGTACAAGACCATTGTGGCCTATGAGTACAACACTTGGTTTCTAGTGGTTGATGGCGGAAGCGGTTTGAGGTTCATCTGCGTCTATGGGACTCCATTTCCCACAAGAACAGCTGACCAGGATAACTCCTATCTTTGCGAGGCTGCTATCACCTCAACATGGGTTCCGGGGCTGTCGTCGTAACGCTCCTCTCCACGCAAGAAATCTGGCCAAGACAATAGCCAGGGACAAGCCAGTGAGTACGTTTGAATGTACTCGCAAACATTTAGAACACGGGTATAATATAACAAGGGTAATCATGCTCCGAATATTCTATGATCATAACTTTCGTCACGAAATATAAGAAATCCATGATGTACGCATGCGGGTAAAATATGAATATGCAATATAGAAATAGAGTGTAGTGATCGAGTGTCTAAAATGACTCCTCGAAAAGGGTGCAAATAAATTAACAATGCCGCAGTCGGGCGTCTGAGCGACACCACATAAAGGGCTTATAAATAAAATAAATAACAAACATGCCACAGTCGGGCGTCTATGCGACACCACATAAAGGGCTCATAAATAAAAGAATTAACAAGCATGCCACAGTCGGGCGTCTAAGCGACACCACATAAAGGGCTTATAAAATAAAGAAATAACAAACATGCCACAGTCGGGCGTCTATGCGACACCACATAAAGGGATTATAAATAAAAGAAATAACTAGCATGCCACAGTCGGGCGTCTAAGCGACACCACATAAAGGGCTTATAATGGATAATCACAGTGAATATCCAGGAGGTAGAACCGTCCCAGGGATACTTAATAGTTCAAATAAAGTAAATGGTTAGTCCACAATAATAATGATCATAATTCACAGTTCATAATCAATGTTCTGGTTTAATAGTTTTTCCTCCGAAGACCGACACTTGACCCATCCCAGACTGTAGTCCTTAACCATGGACACGGCTATTCGAATAGATGTATAATCTCTGCAGAGGGTGTACTCTTTACCCACGGGTAACGGATTTCTTTAGTCCATCGGGACTAATTCCGTCTACGGTCTTTTAATTGAAAACACGCCTGACCTGCACACACTAGCTTAACTTACCGGTGTCTGGAATCACCCACGACACCTGTCAAGCGAAACTCTAAGTGGGGAGGCTACAACCTCGACGTAGCATGGGATCACAAAATTTATACCGCGCGCAAACTAGGGGAGCTACCCCTTCGGCTACAACCGAAACACCCATGCCCCCGGACGGGATGACTGGCTTTAATCCATGGCCATGGGACCCTCATCACGGCCTCTCTGTACGGTGTGTGCTAGAAAGGGGTTGACAACTTACTGAACCGTACCCTACCTATGGCAGGGACAAGTGGTAGTACGAGGCAAGTGTGAGGGTTACTGGACAAGACTCGATCTAAGGCCGACTCAGGAGGTTCAAGTATTCCCTGCATGATTAGCATAACAAAAATATTGCCAATAACAATAAGCTTAACACTCATCAAGCCCCACCATGCCATACCGGACATACTCGTCTCAACGAGGAACTAGGGGCAAGCTCGCGTCTACCCAAGACCGCGACTTTCCCGACTTCCTTCCGGCATGCATGAGAAGCTTACGAGGATGATCACTATCACCAGCATATCCATTTATAACAGCAAAGAAATCTCCATTATGCACTCATGTGTATGATCTTACCGTCACATAAAATAGCATATACTCCAAGTCAAGGTGATGTTGTAACCATATCAACAACATCCAAAAATATTAAGCCAGGGTTCAGAATGCTTGCCTTCAAGTGTATGCATGTGGGGTGCATTTTTTGAAGGTTGCCTTTTCTCCAAAATCCTATTTTGAGAAATATTCAAATAACACACATTTCAAATACAGTACAAAAAGTTGTCCCAAATATTTTTGAAATAAATCTTAAAATAAACTAGATGAAATTTGAGGGAGGTAGGAAAAAGAATCAACTCATTTGGAGTTTTATTTTAAAAGATATAGCCAGTCAAAGATCAATCAAAGTTCTGTTTTTAATAAAATCAGAAAAAGAAAATGCTTCGGGGAGAATACGCTTTCGAAGCAGAGGAGACGTACTCGGGATTTTGCGCCATCACTTAACCAGAGTGGATGGGCACGCGGGTCGCTGACAGTGGGTCCAGGGGCCCACTGGTCAGGTTTGACTGGTCTTCCCTCCCTCCTCTCTCTCTGCCCGAACGGTGGCGGGCCTCAGCAATCGCCGTCGACGAACGGCGGCTCTTCAAGGGCACCTGAGGGCAGGGATGGACCCGCCAGACCTGGGCGGTCCTCCCGGTGGTCGTTGGGCAGGTGGGGACGGAGGAAGTCACCGGCGGCGAGCTCCGCGGCGGACGGTGGTTCGGGAGCAAAGAGGGCTTCGGGCTATGGTGGTCCTTGGTCGAGGCTGAGGCGCTAGGCAGCTCCGCTAGACTGTGGGGAGAAGTTTGGTGGCATTGGATAGGCGGGGCAGGGTCCGGTTGCGACGCACGGCACTGGAGCTCGGCGGCGGCTGAACTGGCCGGAGGCGGGGAAGAAAGTTTCTTCCGGTCAATCCGCGGCTAGGGGAGCTCTAGGGGGAAGGTCTGAGGTTGCTTGAGTGCTCGGAGGGGCTCGGGGCCTCCTTTTATAGCGCAACAAGGCTGGCTCCCGCGACGGCCGTGGATAGGATCACCGGCGACCGCGGTGCTATAGCTGCAGGACTACGTGGCGGCGACGAGCGCGTGCCGACGGCTTGAGGATAAGCTCGGGCTGTTCCCAGGGGGCAGCTGGCGCGCGTGGGTGTCTTGGGCGGCGCCGTCCACGGCAGAGCCCGCTGCCGACGCCGGCATGCCACCAAGGAAGCTCTGACGGCGGCGCTGTAGGGCGCCAGGGAGGCTTGGAGGTTACTGGTGAGTGGGCGGGGGTAGTGCGCGGCTCTGCAGGCGAGCAAGGGCCAGGGGTGCGACGCGGCGACCCGTGCGCACGCACGTGCAAAACGCACGCTCTGGCCGCGCCCAGAGCATGCACACCAGGTGTTCGACGAAATGCCAGCGCATGCTAGAGAGCTTGGGTGATGCTGGTAGTTAACAGGCCAGGGTTAGGGATAGCTAGGAGGTTAGTGGACATGCTGGATGGGTCAGGGGCTCAAGTTCACAATGAAAACTAGAAGACATGCCAAAACTGTTCCTGCACACAGGGTGTTCGACAGAATGCCCTGGTCATCTAGGCAACTCTTGGGGTGGCCAAACTCTCCAGATCCTAGTCTCTTTAGGAGCTAAAGGAGGTGGTAAGTTTAGTTTGGCAAAAACAGAAATTTGTTAGTGCAAGTTTTTGAGAAAATCAATTTTGGGCAGAAACTAAAGGCTATCATTGCATGCACTAAACATACTCCAATGGGTCCAATCTCTTGGACTTAAGTGTTTGGTAGGGAGGACTATAAGTAGGGAAAAAGCTCATGGGTACTAGAGCAAAATAAAATGGGGTTGCAGTACAAATCACCAAACTGGACCAGAATGGAAATGAAGATGATTCACTCAAATCTTTCATAGAACAACACTGGGTTTTTGCATCAAGTTGCATTATGAGCATCTACTGACATCTCCAAACCCTTGGAATAATTTTTAGAAGAATATTTAAATAGATTGTAGTGCAAAAATACCTACTGGACCAGATTTGAGAAATTGATGTAGAGCTCAAAATCTCCAATTACCAAAAGATATTTGTGCATAAAAGTGATGTGGAAGCCTCACATGACCTCCCCAAATTTTGGTGAAAACTTTAAATGTATTTATCAAAAGGTTGCAGTGAAAAAGGGGCTCCAAATTTATGAAAGATCATTTTAAAAGAATCAAGCTCATGAAAAACAATTATGCAAATAAATCCACTGATAAAGAATTGTTTTTATAAAGAGGGCATACAAGTCCAATAATACTTTTGAAGAGTTTCCACTAAAGGTAAAAACCCACAATATTAAAGAGAAGAGGGGTTCTAAAATCAAAGGAGAAATCCAGAAAAATAAAAATTTAATTTCCTGGCAAAATTTTAATTAGTAAAACAAGGTCAAATTTTTGGGGTGTTACAACACTACCCCCCTTAAGAAAAATCTCGTCCTCGAGATTTGCTAAGGGTTGTTTTTAAAAATAATACTCCCATTAGTTGAAACCAAGAGTTTGCTCATAGCACGAATTTAGGGTACAAACATAAGCTGCAACACACAAATAAACATAGCTATGATGTTTATAATGAAAACGGCAAAAGGACAGGGTCCTGAGAAAACGTCTCTGGTACTGGGGCGCACAAGCAGACATCCTTTAATAATGGCGATACAGGATCACACAATTACAAGGCGTAGAAATAATAAGGCTTGCTACTACTCGAGTGACTTAGTCTACTCCGTTAATATCTAAGTGGGCTTGCCTAGTGGACGTCGAAGCTTCTCCACGGGTTTCACCGTCGGGATTAGCCGGATGAGGTTGCGTGGCTGCAGGGTCGGGGTAGCGATGATGACCATCGCGGGGGTTGTTGGCCACAACCCCGTCGGAGTGTGTTCCCAAAAGGCGGCGAAGCACTTCTGGGGACATCAAAGTATTTTGGTCGATGGCTGGGGCAGACCTCAAGGGCTCGATTGGGTGTCCGAACAGCACGACTGGGTTGTCGCCGTCGGGCTCCACTTCTCCTCTCGTGGAGGCTCGGCGAAACAGTTCTCCACGAGCTGCGATCAGATCAAGAGTGATTTGATCGAACAACTCCTCTAGTGCACTTACATAGCGCACCAGATGCAATAGTGCAGGATCCGTCTCGTGATCTCCGTTGGTAACCTGGGGCGGCCTACCATACCCGTTACGACTGGGGTAGTAGTAGAACGAGCGACAGTTAACTCTGGGCGACAAGTGCCGGAGTTGAACTATAGCTTCTCGAGCTGCCAGTTGGATGGCTTGTGGCTCAAAGGAAGTGGTCCTTCTAGTGAACCTGTAGGGGCATTCTGGCGATAGACCCCTACCATAAATGTGTACAGTGGCCCAGAACTGACGGCTCTCACCGCCCATGAGTTCTTGGTACACAACATATTCTGGGGGCTCTCCTAATGCATAGGCACGGCGGGTGAGGTTTGCGAGCACGGTCACAAAACCTCCAAGGTTGGTTGCTGTGGTCTCATTGTGAACAATGGGGCCAGGCATCGTGACTTGGCTTGGGAAAGAGGCTGTGCTGTGCTGGGTTGAGGCTAGCGTGCCCTTTTATAGAAAAAGGGGCGGAGTCTTCCTTCGCACGCTTGCGAATGAGACAAGTTAGGTGTCGGTCACTGGCGCGTGATCGACAGGCTAAGCTGATAGGTTGGGCACCGACTGCCAAAAGCGTCGGGGTCACTGTGTGGCTGTCTTACACGACAACCTTGGCCGGGGTTAGGTTAAGGTCTGGTGGGTTGGTTAACCTAGGTTTATTGACCTGGCTAAGATAGGGTTAGCCAATGGTCAGCCTGGCTCTGATACCAAGTCTGTCAGGACCGGATTTTCGGGATATTAATTCTCCAGAAAATGGCCCTTGTGCTCACCAGCCCTAGGATTATTGTTAGCTAATGAGGCGCCAACTTGATACAAGAATTCCAAGCATGGTACAAAATATGTAGTACAAGACCATTGTGGCCTATGAGTACAACACTTGGTTTCTAGTGGTTGATGGCGGAAGCGGTTTGAGGTTCATCTGCGTCTATGGGACTCCATTTCCCACAAGAACAGCTGACCAGGATAACTCCTATCTTCGCGAGGCTGCTATCACCTCAACATCGGTTCCGGGGCTGTCGTCATAACGCTCCTCTCCACGCAAGAAATCTGGCCAAGACAATAGCCAGGGACAAGCCAGTGAGTATGTTTGAATGTACTCGCAAACATTTAGAACACGGGTATAATATAACAAGGGTAATCATGCTCCGAATATTCTATGATCATAACGTTCGTCACGAAATATAAGAAATCCATGATGTACGCATGCGGGTAAAATATGAATATGCAATATAGAAATAGAGTGTAGTGATCGAGTGTCTGAAATGACTCCTCGAAAAGGGTGCAAATAAATTAACAATGCCGCAGTCGGGCGTCTGAGCGACACCACATAAAGGGCTTATAAATAAAATAAATAACAAACATGCCACAGTCGGGCGTCTATGCGACACCACATAAAGGGCTCATAAATAAAAGAATTAACAAGCATGCCACAGTCGGGCGTCTAAGCGACACCACATAAAGGGCTTATAAAATAAAGAAATAACAAACATGCCACAGTCAGGCGTCTATGCGACACCACATAAAGGGCTTATAAATAAAAGAAATAACAAGCATGCCACAGTCGGGCGTCTAAGGGACACCACATAAAGGGCTTATAATGGATAATCACAGTGAATATCCAGGAGGTAGAACCGTCCCAGGGATACTCAATAGTTCAAATAAAGTAAATGGTTAGTCCACAATAATAATGATCATAATTCACAGTTCATAATCAATGTTCTGGTTTAACAGTTTTTCCTCCGAAGACCGACACTAAGACCGACACTTGACCCATCCCAGACTGTAGTCCTTAACCATGGACACGGCTATTCGAATAGATGTATAATCTCTGCAGAGGGTGTACTCTTTACCCACGGGTAACGGATTTCTTTAGTCCATCGGGACTAATTCCGTCTACGGTCTTTTAATTGAAAACACGCCTGACCTGCACACACCAGCTTAACTTACCGGTGTCTGGAATCACCCACGACACCTGTCAAGCGAAACTCTAAGTGGGGAGGCTACAACCTCGACGTAGCATGAGATCACAAAATTTATACCACGCGCAAACTAGGGGAGCTACCCCTTCGGCTACAAGCGAAACAACCATGCCCCCGGACCAGATGACTGGCTTTAATCCATGGCCATGGGACCCTCATCACGGCCTCTCTGTACGGTGTGTGCTAGAAAGGGGTTGACAACTTACTGAACCATACCCTACCTATGGCAGGGACAAGTGGTAGTACGAGGCAAGTGTGGGGGTTACTGGACAAGACTCGATCTAAGGCCGACTCAGGAGGTTCAAGTATTCCCTGCATGATTAGCATAACAAAAATATTGCCAATAACAGATAAGCTTAACACTCATCAAGCCCCACCATGCCATACCGGACATACTCGTCTCAACGAGGAACTAGGGGCAAGCTCGCGTCTGCCCAAGACCGCGACTTTCCCGACTTCCTTCCGGCATGCATGAGAAGCTTACGAGGATGATCACTATCACCAGCATATCCATTTATAACAGCAAAGAAATCTCCATTATACACTCATGCGTATGATCTTACCGTCACATAAAATAGCATATACTCCAAGTCAAGGTGATGTTCTAACCGTATCAACAACATCCAAAAATATTAAGCCAGGTTTCAGAATGCTTGCCTTCAAGTGTATGCATGTGGGGGTGCATTTTTTGAAGGTTGCCTTTTCTCCAAAATCCTATTTTGAGAAATATTCAAATAACACACATTTCAAATATAGTACAAAAATTTGTCCCAAATATTTTTGAAATAAATCTTAAAATAAACTAGATGAAATTTGAGGGAGGTAGGAAAAAGAATCAACTCATTTGGAGTTTTATTTTAAAAGATATAGCCAGTCAAAGATCAGTCAAAGTTCTGTTTTTAATAAAATCAGAAAAAGAAAACGCTTCGGGGAGAATACGCTTTCGAAGCAGAGGAGACGTACTCGGGATTTTGCGCCATCACTTAACCAGAGTGGATGGGCGCGCGGGTCGCTGACAGTGGGTCTAGGGGGCCCACTGGTCAGGTTTGACTGGTCTTCCCTCCCTCCTCTCTCTCTCTGCCCAAACGGTGGCGGGCCTCCGGCGATCGCCGTCGACGAACGGCAGCTCTTCGAGGGCACCTAAGGGCAGGGATGGACCCGCCAGACCTGGGCGGTCCTCCCGGTGGTCGTTGGGCAGGTGAGGACGGAGGAAGTTACCGGCGGCGAGCTCCGCGGCGGACGGTGGTTCGGGAGCAAAGAGGGCTTCGGGCTATGGTGGTCCTTGGTCGAGGCTGAGGCGCTAGGCAGCTCTGCAAGACTGTGGGGAGACGTTTGGTGGCGTTGGATAGGCGGGGGAGGGTCCGGTTGCGATGCACGGCACTGGAGCTCGGCGGCGGCCGAACTGGCCGGAGGCGGGGAAGAAAGTTTCTTCCGGTCAATCCGCGGCTAGGGGAGCTCTAGGGGGAAGGTCTGAGGTTGCTTGAGTGCTCGGAGGGGCTCGGGGCCTCCTTTTATAGCGCAACGAGGCTGGCTCCCGCGACGGCCGTGGATAGGATCGCCGACGACCGCGGTGCTGTAGCTGCAGGACTACGTGGCGGCGACGAGCGCGTGCCGACGGCTTGAGGATAAGCTCGGGCTGTTCCCAGGGGGCAGCTGGCGCGCGCGGGTGGCTTGGGCGGCGCCGTCCACGGCAGAGCCCGCTGCCGATGCCGGCGTGCCGCCAAGGAAGCTCTGACGGCGGCGTTGTAGGGCGCCAGGGAGGCTTGGAGGTTACTGGTGAGTGGGCGGGGGTAGTGCGCGGCTCTGCAGGCGAGCAAGGGCCAGGGGTGCGACGCGGCGACCCGTGCGCGCGCACGTGCAAAACGCGCGCTCTGGCCGCGCCCAGAGCACGCACACCATGTGTTCGACGAAATGCCAGCGCGTGCTAGAGAGCTTGGGTGATGCTGGTAGTTAACAGGCCAGGGTTAGGGATAGCTAGGAGGTTAGTGGACATGCTGGATGGGTCAGGGGCTCAAGTTCACAATGCAAACTAGAAGACATGCCAAAACTGTTCCTGCACACAGGGTGTTCGACAGAATGCCCTGGTCATCTAGGCAACTCTTGGGGTGGCCAAACTCTCCAGATCCTAGTCTCTTTAGGAGCTAAAGGAGGTGGTAATGTTAGTTTGGCAAAAACAGAAATTTGTTAGTGCAAGTTTTTGAGAAAATCAGTTTTGGGCAGAAACTAAAGGCTATCATTGCATGCACTAAACATACTCCAATGGGTCCAATCTCCTGGACTTAAGTGTTTGGTAGGGAGGACTATAAGTAGGGAAAAAGCTCATGGGTACTAGAGCAAAATAAAATGGGGTTGCAGTACAAATCACCAAACTAGACCAGAATGGAAATGAAGATGATTCACTCAAATCTTTCATAGAACAACACTGGGTTTTTGCATGAAGTTGCATTATGAGCATCTACTGACATCTCCAAACCCTTGGAATAATTTTTAGAAGAATATTTAAATAGGTTGTAGTGCAAAAATACCTACTGGACCAGATTTGAAAAATTGATGTAGAGCTCAAAATCTCCAATGACCAAAAGATATTTTTGCATAAAAGTGATGTGGAAGCCTCACATGACCTCCCCAAATTTTGGTGAAAATTTTAAATGTATTTATCAAAAGGTTGCAGTGAAAAAGGGGTTCCAAATTTATGAAAGATCATTTTAAAAGAATCAAGCTCATGAAAAAAATTATGCAAATAAATCCACTGATAAAGAATTGTTTTTATAAAGAGGGCATACAAGTCCAATAATACTTTTGAAGAGTTTCCACTAAAGGTAAAAACCCACAATATTAAAGAGAAGAGGGGTTCTGAAATCAAAGGAGAAATCCAGAAAAATAAAAATTTAATTTCCTGGCAAAATTTTAATTAGTAAAACAAGGTCAAATTTTTGGGGTGTTACACAAGTACTTTCCTACCGAGCCCCCTGGGGTTGCCAGCAAGGTTGCTGCCATGGACGCTGAGCCTGCCAAAGGGCAACTGGCTCCGGCAGGGCGTCAAGCCCTGGCCGTAGAGACAGCCGCTCCCATGGCGGAAGAGATGCCTTTGGTCCTTGCCGTCGAGCCCCAGGCTCCGGCATGGGCGCAACATACCATCCAATTCCTCCAAACAGGGGAGCTTCCTGAGGAGCAGGAAGAAGCGGAGAAAGTAGCCCGTCGCTCCGCCCTGTACCAGTTCGTCGATGACGTCCTGTACAGGAGATGGCCGAATTGCATGAAATTGAAGTGCATCCCCCGGGAGGAAGGACTGGAGCTGTTGGCAGAGATACATGGAGGTATATGTGGCTCCCACATAGGGTTTCTTGCCGGAAAGGCGTTCCGGCAAGGTTTCTTCTGGCCCACCGCCCTCCAGGATGCGACGGCACTAGTAACCAAGTGTGAAGCGTGTCAGTTCCATTCAAAGAAGCTTCATCAACCAGCTCAAGCCCTTCAAACAATCCCTCTCTCCTGGCCATTCTCGGTCTGGGGGCTCGATATACTGGGCCCTTTCCCCCACGCTGTCAGGGGCTTTGAGTACTAGTACGTTGTAATCGACAAGTTCACAAAGTGACCGGAGGTGGAAGTAGTGAGAAAGGTGACTGTTCAGTCAGCTCTGAAGTTTTTCAAGGGACTGGTCTGCCATTTTGGTGTGCCAAACAGAGTCATCACCGACAACGGCACGCAGTTCACAAGCCACACCTTCATCCAATACATTCAAGACCTCGGCAGCAAGGTCTGTTTGGCTTCCGTGGCACACCCATGGAGCAACGGCCAAGCGGAGAGGGCAAATGCTGAAGTGTTGCGAGGCCTAAGAACAAAGACTTTTGACAAGCTGCGCAAGAGCGGAAGGCGCTGGGTTGATGAATTGTCGTCGGTTCTTTGGTCGATCAGGACGATGCCAAATCGAGCCACCAGCCAGACACCTTTTGCCCTGGTATACGGGGCAGAAGCAGTTCTCCCCACGGAACTCATATATGGGTCACCTCGAGTTCTGGCTTATGATGAGCTTGAGCAAGAGTAGTTGCGCCAAGATGACGCGACGCTCCTTGAGGAAGATCGTCTTCGGGCGGCTGTGAGAGCAGCACGCTACTAGCAAGCCTTGCGCCGCTACCATAGCCACAAGGTTCATGCCCGAAGCCTTGAGGAAGGAGACCTTGTTCTTCGGCGCGTTCAGTCGGCCAAGAATTCCAACAAGTTGACGCCAAAGTGGGAAGGCCCTTATCGGGTAATGTGAGTCACCAGGCCCGGCTCAGTCCGCCTGGAGACCGAAGATGCTGTCCCAGTCAGCAACACCTGGAACATCGAGCATCTTCGCAAGTTTTACCCATAAGGCGCGGCTTGCCGGGCCTCCCGGCAAGCCACCTTTTGTACAAGCTTTGCCGGCAAGGCATGTAACCCTTCGTACAAAGCCAGGCGCAGACCCTTAGCATAAATAAATGAAGCGCTGGCGCCCTAAGTTATAGCATGCATGCTAGGTCGAGTCTCTTCCTTGGTTAGGGTTGATAGTGCTTAGCGGCGACTAACCCCTAGCCTAGAGGTCGAGTGCGCGTCTATCTGTTTCTTTTCTGTCCTCCTTTGGTTCGCAGGGTACATGAGCACTTCTGCTGAGCTACTTGGAAGAAAGGAAACGGACCGGCGTCCCGACCCCGGCAAACCAGAGTTGCCGGGGGCTGCAAGCACAAGGATCCAACAGCGGCAAGACAAGGTTGCCGAGGGCTGCAGATCCAGATAAGTCTTTCATCCTCTATCATGCATTTCGGAACGGAACTGGGATATGTGAAACCTCATTTTATTTCTAGGCCACCGTGCTACCCTTTTCTATACCCAAGGATTATCTCCTGGGCCCGGATTTGGTTGTAGTCGCGATGGCAAGGAAGTAGAACGAGGAGCCTAAGCCCTCTTCATCCTTGCCTCCGCCAAGGGCGTGAGAATGGTCGAGCAAAGTGGGGGGACGGCAAGGCCTGTTGCCGGGTGAAAACGTTTATCTTAAATTATAACAAGGATTCGCTCCTTGTCGCGGGGTCAACCCACGAACGAAAAACCCGGCAAACATCCCTTTTTCATTAAAAGCATCCCACACAGGTACAGTCCGTACGGAATGAAAAACATGAACAAGGGGGATTACAAGCTTTAATTTAACAAGGCCTGAAGGCTTACAGATTAAACAAGAGATAAGATGCCCGTGATCCCTTTCTTGTCCCTCTCCTCAGGAGGCAGGTCAAGGAGGCGAAAGGGCAAAAGGGGCGCCTAGGCGAGCTACGAGCAACAGAAAGCACCAAGAGAAGACCTCGCTGGCCGCCCACGGGTGGGCCGGTGATGACGGTGCCGGGAAAGGAGCTGGAAGACGAGGCGGCAGGACCGGCAGTACGCAATGAAGGCGTCGGTGCCTGCGTACTCCGAGTTGACGGCCTTGCCGCCCGCCCTCTTCCTCTTCCGCAACCTCCCAACGCTAGCTGCCCAAGGAGACGGCCCCGAGAAGTTCAAGGAGCTGGCCCCACCCCCGGCAAAACTCTGCCGGAGGAGCGGCCAGGTGCAGATGCTGCTGCTGCCGCACCCGCCCAGGCACGGGGCGTCCAACGCCTAGTTGGACTCGTCCCCGTCATCTGCCCCACTGTCCTCCTCATCACTTTCGCTCAAGGAAGAGCTTCCATCGTCGGAATCTCCGTCGGAGGAGCTCTCCACACAGCACTTCAGGCGAGTCCCGAAGTCTCTGAAGACCTTGACGGAGAGGAGGCCGCCCTCTATTAATTTGAAATAGAGGACGAGCCCCGCCATCAAGCTGTGGATGCGAGCGAACGTCTTCCATCCGCGACGGAGGTACATGACCCGAGGAGCCGGGAAGTCGACGTCGACCCGCGTGCCCCCATTCCCACAGCCCCTCATGTGCAATCTGAGGGATTGGGGCGGGTCACGCTCCATCTCCCGAGCAAAAGGGGTGGCAAGACGAAGACGGCGACGCGGAGGCCGGCGCAGCCTGATGAAGAACTCGCGGGGCTGGTCTCCAACATGGCCTTCCATCGGGAAGGGCATCATTGGCGGGGGCGAAGCCGGCGCGCCGCCTCATCCTCCTCTTCCCTGAGCACCACGACTTCTGCCCCGGCCTCGCCCACGGCCTCGCCCCTCCCCCTTCCCCTCGTGGCCGGTTCTACCACCGTGGGCTCAGGAGGAGGAGGGACGCGCTGTCGAGCGGCGACCCTTGCCGCCACCGTCGAAGGACCAGGATTCCCTTTCTCCATGGAGAGTGAAAGGAAGAAGCAGAAGCGAGAGGAGATAGATGACAGAAGAGTGTGGGACGCCATCCCCCCTTCCCTCTCCTTATAAAAGGGCGGGGTCAGGGCTCGGCCGCCCCGCTTGGCCAATCCAGCCACCAGAGGCGCAGGGAATCGGGACCGACCCGCTGCCCAACCAGCGGCGACCCGGTTTCCCGCCTCCACCGCTTGCCACCCCAAGCGCATGGAGGACGCGTGGCGAACGTGCAGAATCGAGGGGACGGGTGAGGCGACCTCTCCCCACCCCGTGATCATGGGGTGTGGACGCCTTGATGACCGCGACCCGGCCCCGTGCGGTAAATGAGCTGCGCCTCCACGCCTTCCTCTTTTTATGGGGAAGGCGCGAGCTGCCTCTTTACCACGATGTGACTCATGCATGCGGGAACTGCCCCACGCATGCCGCCCACGTCACGCGCACCCCTCCACGCCACGCCGCGCCGCGCCCGGGTCGTGGGAAGCGCGGCGTGCGTAAAGTTTTACCGCGGTAAAACCCACCCCGCCTGCCCGCGCACCGTTTTGGGCCTGGCCCAACAACGTGTCGCACTTATGTGTGGCCTAGGCCCGGGGCCTCCTGTCGGTGTACAAAAGGAGGGGCGCACTTTTGTACCCCTTTACCTGTGCACGGGCAGTCGGAGCCGCGCCCACGGTCACACCAAACAGAACAGGGGAGGTGAGCCAAGGTAAGACCGAAGCCCAAGATAACCAGAGCAACGCCAAGGCCAAGACCACAAAGAGCAGAGGGCCTCAGCAGGTTCCCCTGGCAAGGGTCTTGCCGGGGCAGCTCGCCCCACACCAACCGAGCGAGCCACCCTTGAGCCCACGGTCTCCAACATCACGTTGGGCCAAGGCTCGGGAGGCACCTCCATGGTGGCATGCGGATCTTTGTGAAGACAAGGAACACTCAATATCATATGAGGATTAGAAGACGACGAACCTCGGCAGGATCCTTGCCGAGGAAGGCCACCAGACCCCCGGCAAGATCCTTGCCAGGGACGACAGCGCGCCACGACAACACCCTTGTCAGGCCACCCGGCAAGGCCCTCACCGAGGACGCCAGCAGGGCCACTACCAGGCCCGCACCAACCAAGTATCCACCGTTCACATGCAGCTGCCAGCCCAACCAGCTGGGCGGGCACCTGCGTGGCAACATGCAGCTCCCAGGCCAACTCATCAAGCGCCTACGTGGCGGCATGCAGATCTTCGTGGAGGCTCCACCACCGCGCCACCTCAGCTGTTTGCCTGCCTACGTGGCGCCGCATGCGTCGCTAGCCAGGGCGCATGTCGAAGCAAGGAGGAGCGGCGACGGACGGGACGGGCCACGCCCCCGTCCCCGATAAAGCAAGGGGACACCAAAGCTACGCATTAAATGCGTCTTGTCCTGTAATACGAGCGATAAGCTCATAGCACTGTGCGCCTTTCCACCTCCTGTGTGCCATTGTGGCAGTCCCTTTCGACTATAAAAGGAGGCCCATGGCATACTGCAGAAGGATTCGGCTCTTTCGAACCACACACTCACCACAGCTAGTTTGAGAGCTCAAGAACTCTCTGAAATACACCCACCAAAGCAGGACTAGGGTTTTTACGCATCCTCGCGGCCCGAACCTGGGTAAACGATCCTCGTGCTGGTTACTAATCCTGCTCTTCTCGCAACCCCGCGCCCCGGCAACCGTAGTAGGGATTCTTGTGATCCCATAGGTGTCGTTCCACACCGACAGTTTTGAAGAAAGTTTATGATCTATACTTTAACATGTGAATAGCTTGTTACTTGGTCATGAAATTTTTTATGAGATAAGCTAGCTACTGTTATGACATATAATGATGCTAGAAAAGGTGATTGAAATTATCATTGATCAAACTTGTGCACCTGCTAGCATTCACACTTCATAAATTATTTCTTTTATCACTTACCTACTCGAGAACAAGCAGGAATTAAGCTTGGGGATGCTGATACGTCTCCAACGTATCTATAATTTATGAAGTATTCATGTTATTGTATTATCTATCTTAGATGTTTTATATGCATTAATATGCTATTTTATATGATTTTTGGGACTAACCTATTAACCTAGAGCCCGGTGCCAGTTTATGTCTTTTCCTTGTTTTTGAGTTTTACAGAAAAGGAATACCAAACGGATTCCAATTGACGTGCCAATTTTTGTTAATTTTTTATGGACCAAAAGAAGCCCCTAGAGGAAAAGAGTTGGGCCAGAAGAGTCCCGGGCTGTCCACGAGGGTGGGGGCGCGCCCACCCCCCTGGGCGTGGGCCCCTGCCTCATGGACGACTCGGAGACCCCCCTGACGTGAAACCAATGCCAAAAATTCCTATAAATATAGAAACCCCCAGAAAATAACCTAGGCCCTCTCTGGCACCCTGCCGGAGGGGGCCATCATCACCGGAGGCCATGAGGAGGATCTCGGAGGGGCCATCATCGCCATGAAGGCCAAGGACCAGAGGGAGAACATCTCCCCATCTAGGGGGAGGCCATGGAGGAGGAAGCACAAGGGGGAGAACCTCTCCTCCTCTCTATCGGTGGCGCCGGAGTGCCATCGGGAGGGGAATCGTCACCGCGGTGATCGTCTTCATCAACATCACCATCATCATCACCATCCTCATCTCTTTTATGCGGTCCACTCTCCCGCACCCCGCTGTAATCCCTACTTGAACATGGTGCTTTATGCCACATATTATGATCTAATGATGTTTTGCCATCCTATGATGTTTTGAGTAGATATCCTTTGTCTTTGGGTTGATTGATGATCTAGATTGGTATGAGTTGTATGTTTTATTTTGGTGTTGTCCTATGGTGCCCTCCGTGTCGCGCAAGCGTGAGGGATTCCTGTTGTAGGTTGTTGCAATACGTTCATGATTCGCTTATAGTGGGTTGCTTGAGTGACAGAAGCATAAACCCGAGTAAGGGGGTTGTTGCGTATGGGATAAAGGGGACTTGATGCTTTAATGCTATGGTTGGGTTTTACCTTAATGATCTTTAGTAGTTGCAGATGCTTGCTAGAGTTCCAATCATAAGTGCACATGATCCAAGAAGAGAAAGTAGGTTAGCTTATGCCTCTCCCTCATATGAAATTGCAATGACGACTACCAGTCTTGTTAACAATTGCCTAGGATAATTCCGCACACCGACCCATCATTATTCCACACTCGCTATTTATAATATTTAGTAACATATTCTAACTTTATGATAACCGCACCTACTTTTATGTTTTAGCTCTCCGATATCATGCAAAGTTATCCTTTTCATACCCACAACGTAGTTTTATTTCTCGTTTCTAGTCGGAAGCAAACGTTCGGTGTACGTAGAGTCGTATCAGTGGCAGATAGGACTTGAGAGAATATTGATCTTACCTTTAGCTCCTTGTGGGTTCGACACTCCATACTTATCACTTCCACCATTGGGAATTGCTACGATGATTCCCTGTACTTGGGGATTATCATCGGCCACAGCCGGATTATGACGTTTTTCATGGCAGCGCCGTATATCCTATGAAGCTCGGCCCATTGGGACATCTGTTCATTCAGCAACAGAGGGTGCTTTGACGCGCCAAATTGTGACCAAAAAAGCTTCTCCGTTTCATACCCCTCTCGCGCTTGATAAAACTACGCCGCATCGGAAGAACTCTTCGGCAAGTCTAAAAACTCGTCCGGAGAACTCCACACTTGGTTAAGCTGAGCATAGTTCGTATCGCCGAACTTAGCCTGTAGCAAAAGGGGCTTACCGGCCGCAATCTCCCCAGCTTGCCGGATCTCCTCACGGGCTGATCTGGATTCAGACCGCGCTTCTCTCGCCTCTCGTAAGGCCTTGTCAAGTTCAGCCGTTTTGGCTTTATTCTCCTTTTCAAGGAATTCACAGTGGCCAGTAGCATTTTTTAGTTTGAGCGCCATTGTGGATATCTTCTCCTCGTCTTGGCGCCGAGCAACTTGTTCGGCCTTTAACTCATCCCATGCCTTTTCGGCAGTCGCATTGCTAAACCGGGCCTGCTCCGCCCGAAGAATCTCAACGGCGGCAGCACCATCTGCAGCCATGCATATCTCAGTATATAACTTTCAGCGTCATGCTTATATTACATTAATGTATGTGAAAGGACTGCTCCGAGTACATACCTTGCGACTCGTCAAGACGCATATTGATTAACGCAATGTCATCCCCTGCCACATCAAGCTTCCGCTGCAACTCGACAATATCCGTGGTCTGGGAAGTAGCCAAGGGAAGGAGCCTGTGTTCCAGTTAATCAGATTAGTCCTTGAGTATTTCTTCTTGATCCTCCGTTCGCCTCCCATGGGAAGCCAACCCGAGTCTCAGGGGTTACTACCTATACACAGGTGCATCTTTGCAAATAAAATTTAGTTGAAAACATTACAAACCTCGAAGCCTCTTAGCAGGCTCATGAAGGCTTCATTCAATCCGCTCTTCGCGGACAGAATCTTCTCAACCACCATACCCATCAAGGTACGCTGTTCCCCCGAGACAGATGCTTTTCGCAGCATATCCCTCAACATATCCGGCGCCGCCGGGTCTCCAGAAGCCGCTGTAGGAGCACAACCATCCTTTGGAGGAACCTGTTCACCCGTCTCCAGAATCATCGTTGGCTGAAAACCGGACAGTCCGGGGCCTTCATTATTGGCCCCCGAATCCCGGACGATCGGAGGTCCACCTTCGGGTACGGCCTCTTTTATCCCCTGCACCGCTTGTTGATCAAGAAAAACCCTCCGAGATGACACTTCGGAGTCATCCGCCTTATTAGGCGAGGAGGTCGGGGGAGGCGTCTCACTTTCCATCATCTTTGGGAGGAGATCTCCTGAAGAAGAGGATTGCCCAGAAAAACTCTATGCCGAACTGTAAAAATACATAGGCACATTACATGTCTCTTCCGTAACAGGAAAGGAGCGAGATGCTATCAAAGCACCCCGGATTCACTTATGATTTGGTTGAGGGCTTGTCCTCATGACGGAGTTGTTCAACGGCGTCGCCTTCCAATCCCAAGCCGCTTGACGGTGGCATCTTGCCCCTCTTAGGAGACCGCCCCTCCCAACCTTCGGAGGCGGCCCTTTTCTTCCTGAATGGAGAAGGGATACTTGCTTCTCTTTCGCCTTTGTCTTCGGGCGAGGAGATGTCGATTTCTCTGGACTTAGTATCTAATTTACCTCCGGAATGAAGGTCACCCAGGGTTTTCTCACTCTCCACCTTGACCTCCCCTACTGGCCTCTGGTACGGTGCCGGTGCCAGCATCCTTGTTAACACGGGGTCCGCTGATTCTTCGGGAAGAGGGGTCGGACACCTAATCTGTTCCTCTTTCTTTATCCAGCCCTGGAAAAAGATGGTTTGCTCAGTGTCTTACCACAGGATATCTGATTATGAGGTGTTTGGCGGACGAGTACTTACCGGGGTGTCCGGATGGTTACAGTCTAGGCCGGTATCTTCGGTGGTGTCCGGCGATTGTTTTCGTTTCCCAAAGAATAATTTCCACATTCCTTCGTGCGTAGTGCCGAAGAAGTGCTGAAGAGTCTGTGGCCCTTCTGGGTTATACTCCCACAGGCAGAGAGGCCGTCGCTTGCACGGCAGGGTCCGGCGGACTAGCATTACCTGAATAACGTTGACAATATCGATATCCTTCTCAATGAGGATTCGGATGCGACTTTGCAGAGTCCGCACCTCGTAAACTGATCCCCAGTCCAACCCCTTGTTAATCCATGATGCAAGCTGAATTGGGGGCTGGATCGAAATGCAGGCGCAGCTGCCCACTTGGAACCGTGGGGCTCGGTGATATAGAACCACTCCTGCTGCCATAAGTCGGAAGATTCTTTGAAAGATCCTTTTAGCCAAATAGCGCTGGTAAGCTTGCTCACTGAGGCACCACCGCACTCCGCCTGCTCCCCCTCTATCATTTGCGGTTTCACGTTGAAGGTCTTGAGCCACAAGTCGAAGTGTGGAGGAGTTCAGAGGAAGGCTTCGCACGTGACGATAAACGCCGAGATGAGAAGAACAGAGTTCGGGGTGAGATCGTGAAAATCTAGTCCATAATAGAACATGAGCCCCCGGACGAAGGAATTGAGGGTGAACCCTAATCCTTGGAGGAAGTGGGAAACGAACACGACCCTCTCGCCGGATCTGGGGGTAGGGATAACCTGCCCCTCCACGGGAAGCCGATGGAGGATTTCTGCGGTCAGGTATCTTGCCGCCCGAAACTTCGCGATATCCTCCTCTGTGACAGAAGAAGCCACCCACCGGCCTTGACGGCTGGATCCGGACATGACTGAGGCTTACGGAGGGTGAAACCTGGGTGTTGTAACTCGAGGTAGTAAGAGTCGAGGAATAAGCAAGCGTGGATAGGAAAGGCGGGTCTGTGCCCCTTTATAAAGGCCGAGAATATCAAACGCCTTCTCCCGGGCCTTAAAATTTGCCTATTCCTGAGGAGTTGTACCCTAAGGACGGTTGGGTTACCCATGTCTGTGTCGATAAAAGAATCCCTTAATAAGGGGACACGATCTCTGCTTGGATAAGACGTGTCAATGACAACCGCGTTTCGAAACATGGGGCCGCACGCGAAACAACGGTTCGAAATAATGACCGGACTAACATGACTTCATGTTGTAAAAAGTTGCCAGAGGATTGGACTTATAAATTATTATGCCCTCTGTAGATGTATATGCTGCTTTTGCTGCCGAGCCGAACTCGATCGTCCGAAGACCATTGTGAAGTATCCGGGAAGAAGGGAACCCGCCTTGCAATGCCGAAGACAAATCTGCGCGCTGGACTCCTCGTCATTGAAGCTAGGTTCAGGGGCTACTGAGGGAGTCCTGGACTAAGGGGTCCTCGGGCGTCCGGCTGTTAGCCATGGGCCGAACTGATGGGCTGTGAAGATACGAAGACCGAAGGCTGCACCCTTGTCCGGATAGGACTCTCCTTGGCGTGGAAGGCAAGCTTGGCGACCAAATATGTAGATTCCTTTCTTTATAACCGACCTTGTGTAACCCTAGATCCTCCCGGTGTCTATATAAACCGGAGGACTTAGTCCGGAAGGGGAGAGACTCATTACCATAGTCATACAGGCTAGAATTCTAGGGTTTAGCCATTACGATCTCGAGGTAGATCAACTCTTGTAATACTCATATTCATCAAGATCAATCAAGCAGGAAGTAGGGTATTACCTACATAGAGATGGCCCGAACCTGGGTAAACATCGTGTCCCCCGTCTCCTGTTACCATCGACCTTAGACGCACAGTTCGGGACCCCCTACCCAAGATCTGCCGGTTTTGACACCGACAGAAGTAGCCACAGATGTAATTTTATTAGTCCGTGCCTTCCCAGCCCAGAATGAGCCTTGCCTTGCGGTAGTACCGCAAGGGCGCGCAGTAGTACCGCTCCGGTGGTTCTACCGCTCGTTGCCTTGTGCAACAGGGCCTCACCTGGCTCCTGCCGCGCAAGCGGTAGTACTGCACCTGCCAGCGGTAGTACCACATGCATGTGCGGTAGTACCGCTTGTATGTGCGGTAGTACCGCATGTCGCGGGCTGAGTAGGTGGGTAACGGTTGGATTTTTCCTCTCACTATATAAAGGGGGTCTTCTTCCCCAAGTTGACTACCTCTTTCCTTCCCATGCACCATTGTTTCTCAAAGCTCCATTTTCGCCCGATCTCTCTCCCTAACCAATCAAACTTGTTGATTTTCTAGGGATTGGTTCAGAAGGCCCCGATCTACACTTCCACCAAGAGAAATTTGATTACCCCCACTAATCCCTTGCGGATCTTGTTACTCTTGGGTGTTTGAGAACCCTAGATGGTTGAGGTCACCGCGGAGCCATATTCCATTGTGGTGAAGCTTCGTGGTGTTGTTGGGAGCCTCCAATTAAATTGTGGAGATTACCCCAACCTTGTTTGTAAAGGTTCGGTCACCGCCTTCAAGGGCACCAATAGTGGAATCACGACATCTCGCATTGTGTGGGGACGTAAGGAGCATTGTGCCTCCACACCACTCCAACGGAGACGTACTTCCTCTCAAAGGGAAGGAACTTCGGTAAGACATCCTCGTCTCCACCGGCTCCACTCTTGGTTATCTCTTACCTTTACTTGTGCAAGCTTATATTGTGTTGTATCCCTTGCTTGCTTGTGTGCTTATTGTTGTTGCATCATATAGGTTGCTCACCTAGTTGCATATCTAGACAACCTACTTTGATGCAAAGTTTAAATTGGTAAAGAAAAGCTAAAAATTGTTAGTTGCCTATTCACCCCCCCCCCCCTAGTCAACTATATCGATCCTTTCACTTTAGTACCTGCGCACACAAACTATTAGGCTTGGTTAGCAACCTCCACGCTTGTCTCGCGAGTAGAGCTTGGTTGAAAACTCTGAAATCCTTGAAGCCCAATCCACCCTGAGTTTTGTGCGCCAAATTTTTTGGCCAAGCCAACCAGTGAGTTTTCCTCTTGCCCTCAGACGCTCCCCACCAAAAATTCCGAACCATTCTGTTGAGGTCATCACATACAGACATAGGCAGTTTAAATACACCCATAATATAAGTGGGGATGGCTTGCGTGACTGCTTTGTTCATAATCTCCTTGCCAGCAAGAGAGAGGGTATCACCCCATGCAATGATCCTCTTCAACATCCGTGATTGCAAATTCTGAAATTTACCTTGTGTCATACGTCCTTCTGGTGTTGGAAGTCCCAAATACTTCTCTTCAAAGTTGATTACCTCAATATTAAGGGTATCACGGACCTTGTCATGTACAGCCGTTGGCCAAGCCGCCCCAAAAAGGGCACTGCACTTGGCCGGGTTGATGAGCTGCCCTATAGCTCGTGCATATGTATTAAGCACTTCCTTAACCTTCACCGCTTGGTACTCTTCTGCTTTAAAGAACAACAATGTGTCGTCTGCGAACAATAAATGAGACACACCCGGAGCTCTGCGGCAGATTTTCAGAGGTGTGTAGTCACCTTTCTCCTCACCATCTTTCAACAGGGCAAAAAGACCATCAGCAACTAACAAGAACAAGAACGGGGATAGGGGATCACCTTGCCAAAGCCCACGCGACGGTGCGAACGAATCCAAGAGGGTTCCATTGAATTTTACTGAGTATCTCACCGAGGTGATGCAAGCCATAATCCAGTTCACCCACCAGCGAGTGAAGCCCATCTTTTGCATCATTCGCTCCAAGAAGATCCAGTCCACCCTGTCATATGCCTTGGATAAATCTAGCTTATAAGCACAAAAGCTTCTATTAGGGTCTTTCTCCTGCTGAATAGAGTAAATGCACTAAAAAGCAATTAACGCATTATCCGTAATCAACCGCCCAGGTACGAAGGCGCTCTGTTCCGGAGAGATTATATCATCCAAAATAGGCCGCAAGCGGTTTACCAAACATTTTGCCACCACCTTGTAGATGACGTTACACAAGCTTATAGGCCGGAACTCCGTTAGATTTTTCGGGTTATCCGCCTTTGGAATGAGGATGATGGCTGTGTCATTGACTCCTTCTGGCATGACCCCTGTACAGAAAAAAAAATCAACCTGGCAATAACTTGGTCCTGCATCACCGCCCAGTTCCTCTCGAAGAAGCGTGCAGGGAAGCCATCCGGTCCCGGGGCCTTTAGTGGCCCGATCTGAAACAGAGCATCAGCAATCTCCTTGTGTGTGAAATTTGCGCATAATCCATCATTCATTCGGTCAGTGACACGAGTATTAATTAAATTTATTACAGGGTCCGCGGACAGGGTAGTATCAGCCTCAAATAAACTTGAGAAGTATGATGTAACCATGGCCGCCATAGAGCAGTGGTCCTTGTGCGCCACACCTGCATCATCCACAAGCAACTTAATACGATTTTTGCGAGCACGCCACACCGCTTTCCGGTGGAAGAACTGGGTGTTCCGGTCCCCCTCTCGCAGCCAAGAAATACGAGACCTTTGCATCCAAAGCATCTCTTCCCAGTATAAGAGTTCATTCATTTGGTCCGTTTCTGCTCTAATCTCCTTCCTGTCTGCATTCATAGACATAAGCTCCTCTAAATGAGAACAAGATTTATTAATTTCCTTGATAACATTACCAAACTTTTTGCGACTCCATTGCTGTAGTTGTTTCATCGTGGTACCCAGACCAGCAGCTATGTCACCCAGATTAAGCATTGAACCCAAACTAGTCCATGCATTATACCTCTCGGAGAGTATGATCTCTCTCCCACATAACCTCATACTGGCGGCATCTCCTCCCCGATATCTGCACTGGCTCCTCCAAGGCGCACCAAAGCAGAATGGGAAGGTGGTCAGAGCTAGGGGCCACGACGTGCTCCACCTTGGCGTGACCAAAAATATCTCTCCAGCAGTTGTTTGCCACAACACGGTCAAGGCGAACCTTGACGTTCGCCCGCCCTCCTCGGCGATTTTCATACGTGTAAGGAAGCCCTGCAAAAACAAGGTCTCCCAACCCACAAACTTCAAGAACATCACGAAAATCAATCATCTGACCCGCCCCACGTGGGGTTTCGGAGAAGTGCTCAAAACTCCACATGGCTTCATTAAAATCGCCAATGACAACCCACGGTATGTCGGTATGTTGATGAAGATCCCGTAGGGATGACCACATGCGATGACGGTCCTCCATACGGGGTTCGTCGTAGACGCAAGTAAGCCTCCAGGGTGGCTCACCTGCCACACCATTCACATGCGCATTGATATATCTTTCATTTATTGTTTTTACATCAAGACTCGATGACTTGTGCGAAAACAAGGCAAGACCACCACTAAGACCAACACTATCAAAAGCATCAAAACCACTAAGACCTAACCGAGCACGATATCTCTTCATTTTATTTTTTGACTGCCTAATTTCACAAAGAAAAACGACACTAGGGGAGTGAGCCTGTACTAGACTCACGAGATCATGAACTGCCCGAGGGTTCCCACCTCCTCGGCAGTTCCAACTGAGGATATTCATTGCTCCTGACGGAGCTCCACGGGCCCCGTCAGTTCGTCGGCGGCCCCTGGGCCGACTGCCTCCATGGTGTTGGTTCTCTCCTGTATGTCCTGGTCATGCATCTCTCCGTCTGTACGAGCCTGCTGCCCCACCAGAGACTACATTGCCCAGTGCTCTTTTGGTGTACCTGCATGCACACGCTCAGCCAGGCGGCCATGGTGGAATAGAGGCACCAGCACCTTGCCTCCACGGATCTGCGGGTTTGTTGCCACAACAGCTTCGGGTCCCCCGATGGAAGGCTGCGGGCGGGTAGCATCCACAGAGGGAGCCCCATAATCGCCCCCACCGACCACCGAGTTCACCTCCTGCGGCGGCGTCGCTTTTCCTTCCTCCGCATACGACGCCATCATGACAGACGGGGCCTCGGCTAGCAGCGTCGCGGTTGGGAGATTGGATCGATCCGGCGGCTTCCGCGGTTTTTGGCATTGTTCCATCCATGCCCCAGGCGTCTTTAAGTAGGAAGGGTTCTCAGATTTATTGCAACATGGATCAGGCAGCCCTAACCCATCTGTACGTAGACTCCTAGCTAGAATCCTCTCAGTGCTTTCCTTGACGGAAACGGCAGGATCGACTCGGCCTGGAGGGCCAAGCGATCGCGGGGCGAACGAGGCCGCTGCTGCTCCGGCTCCCTGCCTGGGCAAGGGCCCGGATGGAAGGCCACACGCGGTCGGACTGGCGTCCGGTGGCGACGGCAGCGAGGCGAACGCCTCATGATCACCAAGGGCGTCTAACCCTAGCGAAGCGGTACCCATCTTGCCTCACACCATATCATGTGACCATTTTTATATGCTAGAATAATAACAAGCATCATTTTCAATAGGTTCCAAAATATAGAACTGCTGGGCCAACGACAATACGAATGAAAAATAGTAACAGCCACAGAATGCAAACGAAACAACAAGAAAAAGAAAGAAGCGAGGAAGAGATAGAAGGAGCGAAGCGAACAGGGAAGAAGAAGCGAAAAAAGGGAAGAATCAACTGAGCCAACAAAAGCAAGCGAACCAATTAAACTAACGCTACTGGGCCGGCCCACTAAATCATCCCTTCAGGCAACCCAGTACTATAGGTACTTCAGGCTTGGAGAGCTCCCCGGCCAGGACGGTGCCATCCCTTCATCCCTTTAGTCGACCACGTTCTGTCTCGTGCCATGAAGGAATGAGATATGATTTTTTTTCCCTCTCGCTAGGGTTTCATCCTCTCGGCGGCGATCTAGCCGGCGTTGAGCACTCATCTTCTTCCTTCCCTCCAATCTGATCGGGGGATCCGTTAGCTCGGGCTGAACCAGGGGAGATCTTTGCATCTCCACCCGGCCTTGGCTACGTTTTCCTTGCATCGGGTGGATCGGGTTAGGTTTCGACGTTCTCATAACGCCCGGTACTCTTGCATGTCTTGGGTTAGGGTTTTGGTCTGATGGCTGTGGACATGGGAGGAAGCTCGGCGAACGTCGGCGGCACTTCGTATGCACAAGAGATCGAGAGATTGATGGCTGAATTGGGGCTCCAGGAGGAAGATATGGATGACGTGGTAGTAGATGAAGCCGGGGTTCCACAAGATGCTGCTAGATGGATGGCGGTAGCCCGTGTTCATATCGACAAGCCATATAGCCATGGGTGGTTTTTCAGAAATATGCGAGCTGTTTGGAATCTCGCACATCAGGTGAATTTTAAGCCGTTGGAGCAGAATCTATACACACTGCAGTTTCATTTCCTGGGAGATTGGGAGCGAGTTATGCAAGAGGGACCCTGGAATTTTAGGGGAAACGCTTTCATCATCAAGCCCTATGACGGGATCACCCAACCGTCCTAGGTCAAGCTTGATACCCTGGATATTTGGATCCAAATCCATGATGTTCCTACCCTTTATCCTCATCTAGTACCCGCTTTGGCTGCAAAAGTGGGAGAAGTGTTGTTCCCAGAACCAGCATCACATGACTTCATGGGCAATTTCTACCGTGTTTGGGTTAAGATCAATGTCAATAAACCCCTGAAGAATGCAGTTTCACTCGTGCGGGACATGAAGAGGCAGATCTACAGGGTGCGGTATGAACGCCTTCCGGATTGGTGTGCAGTTTGTGGTCACTTAGGCCACGTGTTTAAAGAACATGGTGATGGGATCCACCCGGTGTCAGCTCTAGTTTTCAAGGATCTTCGTGCTTCCTGAACAATGAGGACGGGGCAGGGACCTGGCGGTAACCGCGGCCATCGAGGGGGCACAAGAGGAGGCAGAACCACAGGCAATCGTGGAGCAGGCAGAAACAATTATGATAGTGGTGACTATAGGGAGGAGCGGGATGATGGTATTGCTGATATGAACATGGAGGACTACAACAGGAAGAGGGCTGAGAGGGTGGAGTCGGAGGTTGTCCCCGGTGCAAGAGCAGATATGCATAACGGGGAACTGAAGGGCAATGAGTTAGCTGTGGTTCCGTTTGGTGCTGGGGTGGTGAGCCCCCCTCCCATGAGGGACCCGAAGTGTACCAGGAAAGAAGAAGACGAGAAGGACGGGCAGAACAATGTGGTGAAAATTTTGGCGGGCTCCTTCGAGGGGCGCCGCCCAGCCCAATGAGTTCATTGTGTTGGAACTGTCGCAGAGTGGGCAATGCCGCGACAGTCTAAGAACTTCGTAAATTCGCGAGGAAGTTTGCCCCTTCCCTCTTGTGCATCGTGGAAACACAAATAGAAGGATCGAGGGTCGAATCTATAGCTAGTAGTTTACGGTTTGATAATGCTTTTGCAGTGGACAGCCAGGGTAGGAGTGGTGGTATTGGACTTTTTTGGAAGGATGAAATAAAAATTGAAATATTAGGCTATTCTTGTTATCATTTGGATGTTTCTGTTGAGGAGAATGGTCATGATTTGTGGAGAATGACATGCGTTTATGGCAAGGCACAAACACATTTGAGGCATCAAACATGGACAGTTCTAAAAAATATTAGCACGTTGAATCCCCTCCCCTGGTTGTGTATCGGGGATTTCAACGAAGTTCTCCGTCCAGAGGAACATGTTGGAGTTGGTCAGCGCAGCAATGCCCAAATCCAAGCATTTCGTGAAACAACTGATGTCTGCATGCTGATGGATATTGGATACAGGGGCAGGTTCTGGACTTTTGAGAAGAAGGTTGCGGGAGGTAGCTACACCAGATGTAGACTCGACAGAGCACTTGCTAATGCAGACTGGATGGCGCGTTTCCCTTTGGCCAGTTTAGAGCATCACTCAGCAGTAACATCCGATCATGGCCCAATAGTGCTTGATTTCGGGTGAGCTCTAGATAAACCAGCAAGATCAATGTTCAGGTATGAATCTATGTGGGAAACGCATGCAGATTTTAGAACCGCGGTGCATGATGAATGGATAAATGAAGGGCCTTGTGGAAGTGTACAACAATTGCATGAAAAACTGAGAAGGGTTGCTAGCGGTTTAATCAAGTGGAGCAAGCAATCCTTTGGTAATGTATGGTGAGAAATAACGGGGCTAAAGCAGAAGTTAGAGGCACTCCGGGGGGATCCACTGCGTACTGCTCCTACGCATGTTGAGCTAAAAATTAATGAAAGGCTTGTTGAACTATACCACTATGAGGAAATTATGTGGAGACAACGGGCACGTAAGGACTGGCTTGTTTCCGGCGATAAAAACACACAAAAAATTCACCTACGTGCTAGCCTATGGAGAAAGAAGAATATGATCCGAGCTCTTGAGAATGCCATGGGGTTTTTGGTGGAAAATCCGGATGAACTAAAGGCAATGGCGAACACCTTTTGCCAGGAACTGTATACTTCAGAGGGAGTTGACGGGATAGAGGAAGTCTTGACACATGTTCCTTGAAAGGTAACGGAGGCAATGAATGTTGATTTGTGTGCGCCATATACTGCTGAGGAGGTAAAAAAGGCTCTCTTCCAAATGTTTCCAACAAAGGCGCCGGGGCCGGACGGCTTCCCAGCCCAGTTTTACCAGAGGCACTGTGGGGAGGATGTGACTAATATTCTTTCGATTGTGAGAGGGGAGGTGAGCCCGGAGTGTATCAACGACACCATCCTAGTTCTGATCCCCAAGGTGAATAATGCAACCCTGTTAGCCCAGTTCAGACCGATAAGCTTGTGCAATGTTCTCTATAAGATAGCCTCCAAGGTAGTAGCTAACAGGTTGCAGCAATGCCACAAATAATCTCTCAGGAGCAGTCCGCTTTTGTCCCAGGTAGACAGATTACAGATAACATTATTTGTGCTTATGAATGTCTACATTTCATGAAATGTAACAAGTCAAAGAAGAATAGTTTTTGTGCTCTAAAACTGGACATGATGAAGGCATACGACAGATTAGAATGGTCCTACTTGAGGGCCATCATGGAGAAACTGGGCTTTGCCAGAGATTGGATCGATACAGTCATGGCCATGGTATCCTCAGTTTCATTTTCGGTTCTCTTTAATGGGGAGAAGCTCGAGAGTTTTCGTCCATCTAGAGGAATTCAGCAGGGAGATCCAATCTTCCCTTACCTTTTCTTGATTGCAGCAGAGGGCCTTTCATGCCTCCTGAAATCCAGTTCTCGGTCATCTCAGTTACAAGGCATCAAGGTGGCTCCTACGGCTATGCCAGTGAACCACCTTTTATTTGCAGATGATAGCATGCTGCTATTCAAGGCGAGTGTTGAGGGTGCAGAGGAGGTATCAAACATGCTTGAAACATATTGTGCAGCTTTGGGCCAGAAAATCAACAATGGAAAATCTTCAATCTTTTTTAGTAAAGGTTGTCCACAAAATTTGAGAGATGAAATTAAGTCAAAACTCCAAGTATAGAACGTGTCCCTAAGTGACCTCTATTTGGGCATGCCAACAGATGTAGGCCATTCAAAGATTGAAACGTTTAAATATTTACGAGACATAGTTTGGGAGAAGGTCAAATGATGGATGGGAAAGCTTCTGTCAGCAGCGGGAAAGGAAGTCCTTATAAAAGCGGTCGCCCAAGCAATTCCGGTTTATTCTATGGCTTGTTTTAGGCTCCCGCGAGGTTTATGTGAGAATGTATCTTCCATGATACGATAGTTTTGGTGGGGAAGCAAAAAAGGGCGACGGAAACCGGCTTGGGTGGCGTGGGATATCATGATTCGGCCTAAACACATGGGAGGTCTCGGTTTTAGGGACCTAGAGCTGTTCAATCTTGCCCTCTTATCCAGGCAAGCATGGAGGATGTTAAAGGAACCAGATTCTTTAAGCGCTGGAATCCTTAAAGCTGTCTATTTCCCGACCTGCTCACTCCTTGATGCTCAATTGGGATCTCATCCTTCACAAATATGGAGGGCCATTATTGACGGAAGGGATATGTCATGGCGCAAGGTATGATCAGACGTATCGGGGATGGGCGACTACACACATATGGGATCACAACTGGATAATGCGGGAAAGCTACAAGAGGCCAATAACTTCTTTAGTGCAGAATCCTCCACAGATGGTCGCTGATCTCATTGAGCCAACTACGGCGACTTGGAAGGAGGATGAAATACGAACGTTTTTTACACCATTTGATGCAGAAGCTATTTTGAAGATTCCTTTGTGAACAAGAAGGATTTCAGACTTCTGGGCTTGGTGTGAGGAAGAGCGTGGTAATTTCTCAGTACGCTTCGCATGCTAGTCCAGACCAAATATAATATAGAGAACTGGTTGGAAAATCGTGAGGGTTCCTCCCATGTTGAGACAGAAAGCAAGGAGTGGAAGAAGCTGTGGAAAGTGGAGGTTCCATAAAAAATCAGAGTATTCATGTGGCGTTTGGCGAGACATTCGATCCCGTCAGGGGAGGTTCTTCACCACAGGAACATGGCAACAACTCCATCGTGTCACCTCTGTAGCAAGCACGATACATGGAGGCACGCACTGCTGGATTGCCCTATGGCTCGGAGCACCTGGGCTCTGTCTTCTGATGGGATTCTCGAGCAGATGAGTGCACACTTGGAGGAAAGCACCAAGAGCTGGATCTTCGCCATGAACGAAGTACTATCTTCAGGTGATTTTGTGACACTAGCGGTTACACTACGGGCTATTTGGAGTGCTCGTAGAAAGGCCATCCACGAGCATATATTCAAGAGTCCCCAGGCGATCCATGGACATATAATGTCTTACTTGTCGGAGATCAGTTCAAATTTCCAGAAGAATGTTAAAGCACGCAGTGCAAATCAGCGACAAGTGGGCTGGATTCGCCCTCCTGAACAATATTCAAAACTAAACGTGGACGTGGCTGTCAGAATGGGCATGTTCGGAGCGGTTGGAGCAGTATGCAGGGATCGGGATGGTATTTTTCTAGGAGCATCTGCAATGGTCTTCAAAAACATACATGATCCAACCACACTGGAGACTCTAGCAGTGAGGGAAGGGCTAGCCCTCGCTACTGACTTGAACTTGCATCAAATTCATCTAGCATCAGACTGCGAAGGGGTGGTCCGAGAGGTCCAGCAAGGAAGTTCTGCACCCTATGGGGCGATCATACAGGAGATTAAAGTTACTTTACCATCTTTCATTTCATGTAACATAGTTCATGAATTTAGACGCTCAAACTTTGAGGCCCACAATCTAGCGAAGCATGCATTATCTTTAGGGTCTGGCCGTCATGTTTGGTTAGGCTAGACCGGTGGAATTCATTTCATCCCTGTAAACATTCTAACGGGTTGAATAAAGCTTCGTGAGATTGTTTCAAAAAAAAACCTTCTGTCTCGTGCCCAGCGAGGTATAGAAGCGCCCAGCGATATGTCTCACAAAAGAAAAGGAGTGTCTCAAAAAATAAAAAAGGAAAATTTAAAAATAAAACAGAGAAAACAACAGCGAACAGAGTAAGGCCAACTCCACCGCGCGACCCCAAACGGACGTCCGCTTTGCCCGGAATCGGTCCGTTTGGGTAGGGCAATGGGGTCGTGTCCGGGCCTGTCCTGGGATGCGGTGGCCGTGCGCCCAGCACGCGGCCGCATCCGTTTGCCCCATCCTGTCCGCCGGGGTAAAAAATGCCCATATTTTCATATCAAAACAAGTTTGCACGTCCAAATATTAATTGTCTGAAAATAAAAATAGTTCTACAACCCAATCGAAATTGTCTCTAATAAAATAGTTTTACAACCAAATCGAAATTGTCTTGAATGAACATAAAATGAACCAATACATCTATTGGTTGTCAATGTGATCCCACACATGCTCAACCAAGTCATTTTGAAGATCCAAATAAACGTTCCAATCACGCAGCTCACGATAGAATTGGACAAACTGTTCAAACGTGGCCGGTTCTTGGTGCAGGGGCTCAACATTTTCACCTTGATAATCAAATCCTTGGTCGAAGATACTGTCATCGTGCTCGTCCTCGACGATCATGTTGTGCATGATCACACAAGCAGTCATCACCTCCCAAAGCTTCCTTTCATCCCATGACAATGCAGGGTTTCGAATGATACCCCATCGGGATTGAAGCACGCCAAAAGCATGTTCCACATCCTTTCTGGCACTCTCTTGCATTTGGGCAAATCTCTTTCTCTTCTCACCTTGGGGGTTCGAGATTGTCTTCACAAAAGTTGACCACAGAGGATATATACCATCAGCTAGATAGTATCCTTTGTTGTACTGGAGGCCGTTGATCTCAAAGTTGACAGGTGGGGAGTGACTTTCTGCAAGCCTTGCGAAGAATGGAGAACGCTGCAGCATGTTGATATCATTGTGAGAACCTGCCATGCCGAAGAAAGAATGCCATATCCAAAGATCCGGTGAAGCCACCGCTTCTAATATGACAGTGCACGCTTTGACATGCCCCTTGTACTGGCCCTGCCAAGCAAATGGACAGTTCTTCCACTCCCGGTGCATACAATCTATGCTGCCAAGCATGCCTAGAAAGCCTCTAGCTGCGTTGGTCGCCAACAATCTCTCTGTATCAGCGGCAGTTGGCTGCCTCAAGTACTCAGGGCCAAACACCTCGATCACAGCCTGGCAGAACTTGTACATTGACATCAGACATGTTGTCTCACTCATACGCACATACTCATCCACCAGATCGCCTGGAATTCCATATGCAAGCATGCGAATAGCCGCGGTGCATTTCTGGTAAGAGAAGAATCCAAGCTTGCCAAGGGCATCCGTCTTGCACTCGAAGTATGGGTCATGAGCAACCACTCCCTCTCGGATACGATTGAACACATGCCTTGCCATACGAAAACGGCGACGGAATTTATCCGGCTTGAAGAGCGGGGCATTAGCAAAGTAACCGGCATAGAGCAGGGCGTGGCCTCTCTCCCTGTTGCGGTTCAGGTTGGGAGCACGACCAGGGGTGACCCCCTGTACCGAGGAAGCTGCCGTTGAATGTGGTCGTGAACGACCAGTGCAGCCACCACAAGAACTTCATCATCCGACGATGAATCGTCCGATGAACAAATGAAGTGGTGGAAGAAAAACTCATCTCCAATGTCCATACCTTTGTGGGCAAAGTGTCGAACACCTTGCGGTCGTGGTGGCAAAGAGGCCGCGATGATCACCTCGATGCAGCAGCGGTGGTTGGCGGCCGGCTACTGGCCGCTCTGGAGCACTCATCGGAAGCTGTCGTGGCAGCCGTGGTACGTCGCTGGCGGTCGTATCCCCTCTGCCGCCGGCTACGATGGCGACGGCCAAACCTCCTCCGATCGACGGCCAAAACTACGGCGAAAGCGCGGGCGTGGTGGCGGCCATGTCGAGACATGGTTTGGTATGGACGGCCGGGGGCTGCGCGGTGAGGAGGCGGTCGGAGAATAGCGGCGGCACCGGCGGCGAGGCAGGCGGGGAGAAGGGGTGGAGGCGTTGGAAGCGAAGGGACTGCTAGTGTCTCCGACAGGCGGGCCACGGGGTGACAAGGGCGTGCGGCGAGCCCCTCCGCGCGATGTCCGTTTCACCCCGAACTCGGCGCAAGTTTGGGCCAAGGATGGGTCGAAAACGGACGAAATCCGGACATTTGTCCGTTTGGGGGCCGCGCGTTGGGCCGCGTTATTCGGCCTTTCTACCCCAAACGAACGCACCCAGACAACGGACAAGATCGAAATCACTAATTAAGGAGTACTCGTTGCAAAGAACACTCCATTTTCCCAGGTCGCGACAAGTGGCGCACATGCAGCGCGCCACTTGTCGCAACCTGGGAGTTTTCCCTTTTTCGTAGATCCGTTTATTCAAAACGTTTTATCCCTTAAACCGTGCGTCCAAATCTCAAACCGTTTTCACCATTGGATTCCTCGCGTCGAGATCTTCAAAACTAGATCCCATGTTGATAGGTTTTGACGAACTTTTTTCACGAAAAAACCGGACGAAAAAGACCGGGCGAAAAAACCGAACCGGGAGCACGGTTTTTTTCCCTTTCCGAAAGAGGCACGCCCGTGCCTCTCGGGAAATCACAACCGTGCCTCTCATGGAAGCAAAACCGTGACTCTCGTGGAAGGAAAAAAAAACAGAAAACGCGTTTTTTTTTCATTTCCGAGAGGCACGGCCGTGACTCTCGCGAAAGCACAACCGTGCCTCTCGCGAAAGCAAAACCATGACTCTCGCAAAAGAAAAAAACCAGAAAACGCGTAATTTTTTCCCTTTTCGAGAGGCACGGCCGTGACTTTCGCGTAAGCACAACCGTGCCTCTCGCGGAAGCAAAACCGTGACTCTCACGAAAAAAAAAGAAAACGCGTTTTGTTTTTCCCTTTCCGAGAGGCACGGCCGTGACTCTCGCGAAAGCACAACCGTGCCTCTCGCGAAAGCAAAACCATGACTCTCGCGAAAGAAAAAAAAACAGAAAACGCGTGTTTTTTTCGTTTTTGAAAGGCACGGCCGTGACTCTCGATAAAGCACAACCGTGCCTCTTGCGGAAGAAAAACCGTGACTTTCGCGAAAGGGAAAAAAAAAGAAAACGCGTTTTTTCGTGCAAAAAAAAATTTGAAATTTTTTTTTCATCGAAAAGCTAAGAAAGACCGGGGGAAAACCAAAACGTCGAAAAAACCGGAAAAAAAACGTTTAAAAAACCAAAAACGCGTGCGGAAAAATAAAATAAAAAACAAAATCCGAACGGAGCGTCCAGAGCGCGACACGTGGCGAATGGCCGAGAGCGCGCCAAGTGACGCTGATCGTTGCAAGGCTCCCGAAGGAGGGCTTGTTAACTAGTTGCTGCCGGACAAGATGGGTCGCGCGATAGAATTGGCCTAACGAGCGAGCGAACAAGCGTGAACCAGCGGTAAGAAATGGGCCGGCCCAAGATTGTACGGCCACCAGAAAGCTTCGGGCGATCCAGAAGCTAGTCTAGTCTCGCGTTAGGCGAGATATAGCTCTCGTACAGGATGCGTGGCAAGCGATTCTGGGTGGGACGACGCTTCGCTGGAAGGATCCACCGACGGGGCCGGTCAGCTAGCGCGTGTGCTCGCCACACACCCCAAATCCTCCCCCACGCGGCCACGCCTACTCAAGCAAACAGACGATCCATCCATCCACAACCCCCACCAAACCAATCCGACCAACCAAGAAACACCGCCGGCCGCAACCACCAAGAACCTTCATCCATGGTGACCCTGTTCTGCGCAGCCGCTGCCACCTCGTGCCGCCTAACCTTCCCGCTTGCCGCGCCGGCGCCGGCGCCAGGCCTTGGCCGCGGCCGGGTCCGACGGGGCACGGTGGCGGTGCGTGCGGATGGAGACACCGCCGCTGCTGGGAGCGGGATAAACCCGGCCATCCGAAAGGAGGAGGCCAAGGTGGTCGACACCGTCCTGGCCGGGGAGCTCTCCAAGCCGCTCACCCCGTACTGCCGGTACAGTTCTCTTTCCCCATCGTGCTGTTTACTTGTGATTACTTCATCTTTGGTGGTGCGAGAAGTCTTTTTAGTCAGCCGCGTACACGTTGCATGATGAGATTTGCAGGGCATGCCATTTCACTCACCATTAACATAGTACATATGTAGTGTGTAGTTCGACTGCGCAAATAAATCATGTCGAGACAATGTTCTGACTTCATTAAACAAGCGATTATTATCGAAGAGGAAAAACCTTTTGAAATATCCAAGAGGATAAAGAACTTTGGTTCTTTTTCAAGGATGCTCTGCAGAACAAGTACTGTACTTGTTTTTTTATTTAGAAAAGGAGGATCACCCCGGCCTCTGCATAGAACCAAGACAAGAACTTGCTGGTTCTTAATGCAATCCGGGTCCAGACAGATGGCAACCTTTCTGTGTTTTGATGGCATTTTTCCATCTCCAGTTTTAATTTAGCTAACTACAACCTTGACAGGAACCTGCAACAAATAATTTACATGGGTAAAAATCGAATGGTAATTTGATTTGTTGTAAGAGGAAGATTTGTACTGCTACGGGCAACTGTGTCTAATCTAAATTTAGTTGGTTAAAGGTTTGAGTGGACTCTGCAAGAACAGTAAAATTTCATATATGGGCTTCGTTGATCACCTACGGTATCCCAAGTTGGTGCGCGAAGCAAAATTTAGACTGCTATACTGAGTTTTTTTAACCTTCAGTAACTGAATTGATCCTATGATCAGCAAATTTTAAGCCTTAGAATGGCCAAAGGTAGAAAACTAAGTAAAGAAAATACATAAATCTTCATGATTGTTTTGTGCACTGTTATATTTACAGTAGCTTAGTTGTAATCCTGATACTATTGCTCTCCTGCTGAGAGCCAATGTAACTATACTCTGTAGCTGTTGGTTACCCTTCTCAATGCAAGGATAATGCAACACTGTTGCATTTCGTAAGAAATATCCCTATGTCCCGATGAATTACCTGTTATTAATTCATCCAAAGCACTCTTTCTGCTGAACCATACTAGAATTTGCAAGCTGAATCCTAGTTCGTGACACTTCACACAAATTATTAATACAGTAGTGTTTATTGACGCAGACTGCGGAGACCAGCCAATTGATGGTCTTTATGCTGTTGATGCCTGCATTACAGAGTTCGTCTTCCTTTGGAATACTTGATTTGCATACCATTTCGAAGTTCCAACTATTACTCATTTCCCTCTAAATGAATGATTACTGACTTTGATTCATGTGTTTGCCACAAGGTGCTGGAGATCGGGAACATTTCCACTGTGTGATGGAAGCCATGTGAAGCACAACAAAGCAACGGGAGATAATGTAGGGCCCTTGCTTGTTAAGAAGTAGAATGAGTTATTTTTCCTCAATTTGTGTTGAGTGGAATAATGTGTATAACGTTTTTCTCAAATGTAATAATGAAGTTCCATGCTGCAACAACCCTGTTGATCAAAAGAGCAGAATTAAGAGAGAAATTGCCATGCTACAAAGCAAAATAAGTATCATTTCTGCACATACTACATGCATAGTGTCCCATGTTTTTGATAAATTTTTATAGGATGCATTAAAAGGAGTGTATACTCGATTTATCAGTCACTTTTCAAATCCGCAAGTGCGATGATACAGGCCAATGACAAATTTGGAAATGTGCTCAAATCAAGTAATGCTTAATATAAATAAATTATTTGGAAATGTGTTGCTCTTGTGAGGGCGACCCGAGCCATAGTTGTCGCCATCCATCTTCTCTTTTCCCTCCTCGCAGCCCGTGCGGATGACTACGGCGAGGTTCTTTTTTGTGTGCGAGGTGCAACAATTTTGTAGGCGTGGCGGTGGATGGCGGGATTGCTCGAGGTTCTTATTTATGTTGGCGTGCTCTATGTTGGTGTTCGCACACAAACGCGTCACCGTGAACTTTTGACGCTGGGATGATGCACCGCAACTCACGTCGAAAGAGATTCGTCCGAAATCACGGTACGCAAGCAGTCCGGTGAGCACTTCTGTAGAATCGAAACCCACATGCCTGAGAGGGACCCCGTCAGGATGCGCGGCGGCCATGGGCTGCCCTAGGTCGACCAGATCGTCCCTAGGGCCTCGAGGTTCGCCGTCTTGCAAACGAAGAATGAGAAGAAAAAGAACAACAAAAGAAGAAGGTAAAAGGTAAAGATAAAAGTGACAAATTGATTTGTTCGATTGTGTGTTGTTCAATTGACCGTCATCTCTCGTTTATTTATGAGGCGGATGGACTTCCCATACAAGAAAAGGACTCCAAATCCCGTCCAATTTTTTTTTAAATTAACCGAACTCGAATTTAGGTAAGTCTAAGATATCAATTTGGTTTTTCAGTCTCACAAGCTACAAATGACCTCGGATGAAGATGAGCCCGTAAGAAAATTTAACGGTTTCAAGACGACCAACTTTTATGTTGAAGTTTTTTTTTATTCGAGGCCATCTTCAGGACCGAATTGCTTGCGCAAAACATGTAATCATTGGCGCTACCCATCAACATCAGCTATATGGGTATCTGATGCGGCGCGCCACTTTTTGGCTCATGGTAGGGCTGCACTTCGATGACTGTAACTTTTACATATGACCCCGAATTGAGACGATTTTTATATCAAAATCGATCGTTTCCACGACGAGACAAAGACAAACTGCATAGAACATTTTCTCATATTAGGCCGTCTTGGAGGCGTAATTGGCAGAACAATACTCTGAATACAAAATCTTATATTTCGAGTAGAGTTTCGGCCCTTTAGATGAGATCGGATGGTGATGACCCAATGATGAAAGTTTCTCATTTGATGATACGAAACTTTATCATATTGAGAACCTTTTCATTTGATGCCATCTTAATTAAGTTTTTGACCATGCCAAAATCTGGTGTCAACACAGTCCCCTGTTTTTGGCACAGTTTGTGTGCCAAAAAATAATTTGCACGGAGCTTGTTTTAAGGACGATGTCAACACTTCATCAGCCATTTTGTACGTTCTTAGGGTGATAAGAATATATAGGCCATTACTTGTTAGAACCTTTGATGCAATCTTGGGTGAAACCTTCTGAACTTAATTAACAATCCGGTGATAAAGTTTCACAGATATGTATCTCAAAGTCATCCTTCTGACCATATTGTCCACCCTTCCGCCAGGATTTTATAGATAATCAAAAATGAACTTCCTCCAATCCTTGCTTTCACCTGCATAAAAAATTCATTAGTGGCCGAAGCGGTGAGCTTCGGTTTGGCCTTACCAATGTTGGTGAGACCAATCATCGACTATTGATTGATATTCAATACACCATGATCAACATGGTTGCGAGATGCTTGATGTGCCAACTCATTTGCTCTCCAATTGTCATGTCTAGATATATGAGCAATATTAAACGAACCCAAGGTAAAATTTATATCCAGACATACCTTAAGATAAACTATAAGTGATTCGTGAAAACAGTGATAACCCTTGAATATTTGTTGCACCACTCATAACAAATCACCGAAAGCCTCAATATGTATAACACCTATAGCAAGTAAAAGATTCAATTCGGATAACAATGCATATTCGGCTTTAATTATTTGTGCAAACAATATTCTAAGCAGCATGAGGCTTCAAAAATAGTACCATAAGGAGATATATAAACAACACCAACACCTTGGCCATTGCTACGAATTCAACCATCAAAACATAATCTCCATAGTACTAGATAGACAAGGCTAATATCAATATTATGCATTTCATTAATCCAATGTTCAATAATAAAACCAGCTATGGTTTGGCCTCTTTATGTAAGCCAAATCATATTCAATCAAAGTATATGAGCCACTCGCCAATTCTGCATGAATTGGCTTATGCAACATATATTGAATGGCATCGGTAATAATGTCTCAACTCTATGGAAGCATAACATATGTATAAGTATATAAATTTCAACAAATATGGGCCTTGTCTCGGTATCCATGCTTAGATAGATTCTCGGGGCGATGGTGAAATATCGGTCATTACCATAAGTTCCATGTATACTTCATCCACCAAAAGATATACGGCCGAAATGAAATAATAAATAACATATTTTGCCCCTTTGGGTCAACAACAAAATTGTAGCTAATTGAATGTATAATGATTTGGTAATATCCTTTCATGGCGTAAGAAATTGTATTGCATCCATGGATCAAAATATGTCCATGCAGGATTGATACGTCTCCAACGTGTCTATAATTTTTGATTGTTCCATGCTATTATATATTCTGTTTTGGATGTTTAATGGGCTTTATTATACACTTTTATATTATTTTTGGGACTAACCTACTAATCCAAAGCCAGTGCAAATTGTTTTTTTTGCCTATTTCAGTGTTTCGTGGAAAAGAAATATCAAATGGAGTCCAAACGGAATGAAACCTTCGGGAGCGTGATTTTTGGAACAAACGTGATCCAGAGGACTTGGAGTGGACGTCAAGAAATCAACGAGGAGGCCACGAGGTAGGGAGGCGTGCCTGCTGTGATCCAGAGGACATGGAGTGGACGTCAAGAAATCAACAAGGAGGCCACGAGGCAGGGAGGCGCGCCTGCCCCCCTGGGCGCGCCCCCCACCCTCGTGGGCCCCTAGCAGCTCCACCGACCTACTTCTTCCTCCTATATATACCCATATACCCCGAAACCAACCAGGAGCACCACGAAACCCTATTTCCACCGCCGCAACCTTCTGTACCCGTGAGATCACATCTTGGGGCCTTTTGCGGCGCTCCGCCGGAGGGGGAAACCAACACGAAGGGCTTCTACATCAACACCATAGCCTCTCTGATGATGTGTGAGTTGTTTACCTCAGACCTTCGGGTCCATAGTTATTAGCTAGATGGCTTCTTCTCTCTCTTTAGATCTCAATACAAAGTTCTCCTCGATGTTCTTGGAGATCTATTCGATGTAACTCTTTTTGCGGTGTGTTTGTCGAGATCCGATGAATTGTGGGTTTATGATCAAGATTATCTATGAACAATATTTGAATCTCCTCTGAATTTTTTTATGTATGATTTGTTATCTTTGCAAGTCTCTTCGAATTATCAGTTTGGTTTGGCCTACTAGATTGATCTTTCTTGCAATGGGAGAAGTGCTTAGCTTTGGGTTCAATCTTGCGTTGCTCGATCCCAGTGACAGAAGGGGAAACAACACGTATTGTATTGTTGCCATCGAGGATAAAAAGATGGGGTTTATATCATATTGCTTGAGTTTATCCCTCTACATCATGTCATCTTGCCGAATGCGTTACTCTGTTCTTATGAACTTAATACTCTAGATGCATGCTGGATAGCGGTCAATGTGTGGAGTAATAGTAGTAGATGCAGGCAGGAGTCGGTCTACTTGTCGCGGACGTGATGCCTATATACATGATAATGCCTAGATATTCTCATAATTATGCACTTTTCTATGAATTGCTCGACAGTAATTTGTTCACCCACCGTAATACTTATGCTATCTTGAGAGAAGCCACTAGTGAAACCTATGCCCCTCGGGTCTATTTTCCATCATATAAGTTTCCAATCTATTTTTACTTTGCAATCTTTACTTTTAGTCTTTATCATAAAAATACCAAAAATATTATCATCTCTATCCGATCTCACTTTTGCAAGTGGCCGTGAAGGGATTGACAACCCCTTTTATCGCGTTGGTTGCAAGGTTCTTATTTGTTTGTGTAGGTACGAGGGACTTGCGTGTGGCCTCCTACTGGGTTGATACCTTGGTTCTCAAAAAATGAGGGAAATACTTACGCTACTTTGCTGCATCACCCTTTCCTCTTCAAGGGAAAACCAACGCATGCTCAAGAGGTAGCAAGGATAACTGGTCATACCTGGGAATGAATTCATTGGCAAAGGCATCAATTGCATGGTTGAAGAATATGGATGATGTGCTAACTGAAGATTTTGGTGGGGTGATGGAAACCTTCGGTTGAATTGTTTACTGCTTTCAGTCTTCTCCTTCATCACTTTTTTGTACTTGTTGCGATAGAAGGTTGCACATCATTTTTGTTTTGATTGCCCCCCTTTGGAACCCATGCCATGTTCTTCTTTCTCAACTCTTGTGCACTAAGCTTTCAAAATTCCTTCTTTTTCCAACACGATAAGCCGAGTGAGCGCCTCGGCTGTGATTTTGTTTCAAGCAATGATAACTCTTTTTAGGTCTTGTGCATTCTCAACTTCTTCTCTTCAGATTTGGCACTTTGATTTTTAACAATTGATTGCTTCACTTCTTTGCCTTATGTAGCCAATGTTAACTCTTTAATTAGCTCTTTATCTTTTAAGATCAAATCTGAATTGGCACTCTTACCATCACCTTTTTAACTCGATATACTTGTTTGGCCACCTCTTTCTTCTTTCTTGAGCTCCAGACCGGTTCTTTTTTAATGAAACGGTCTTGAACATATGATTGCTCACTGAACGTTGGTCTTCTTGGAGCTGCATAACAATGGTGAGATGGTTCATAATAAGATGGATAATATGCCCTTGTATCATACATATCCCATGATGAATATGGATAAAAATCAGTATATGGAGATATCCATGGCATTGGCATTTACGGCCCAAAATATGGATAGAATATGATGCATTGAAATTTCCCCTTTGCCAATATTGGTCCTCAGATTTGCGCCTAGGGGGTGATCTTGGTGCTTTTGAATTACTTGGCCGATAACCACTCTTCTCCTAAATTTTCTTCTTATATTTTTCCAATAGTTGCGTAAAAGTGACTTTCACCTTTTTACCTTTGTGCTTACCTCGGCCTTTGCTTTCTTTGGTTGTGCTTGCACCGATCGTTGGATTTTCTTGTTGTCCCACAGTCCTTGGCATCTTTATTGTAACTTCGATAGAACTCATGCCTTCAAGAATATTTTCATTGTGCTCTTGAACAACATCTTTACTTGAAAGCTTGATCCCATCACCTGCAGTTTTTACCTTCTCATCTTTAAAGAAATCGTCTTGAAGCAGCCGATTCATTTTTTTTGCCATCAGGACCAATCGAAATAGACTGGTCATCCTTTGGTGTTTCAACAAATTTCAATCGTCTATCAATGGCCGATTTAACTATTTGATGAAACATATTATAATCCTCAAAATTATGCTCAAACAAATCATGCAACTTACAATACATTCGTCCTTGGATTGATGGCTTGACATGATGATCACGAATTCTTCAAGTGGACGGCTCTAGCAGGAGACGTGGCACATGACGGCGATGGCGGCTCTCCTCAGGAGGAGCTCGGGCGTTGAGAGGTTGGGCTGTGCGCCGCCCAAATGACGGAGCCCACTCGTGCTCGTCATGGTCCAGCACCACCACGCCTTCGACGGGATCCAACCTCCACTACTCCAGCGAGCAAGAGCATCATGGTGGTTGCGGTCTATTTAAATCTTAGTTTCTTCATCTTCTCTGAGATTATGTTTTGTTTGCATCTGATAATTAGGATGACCTCCTTCCTTTCAGGTTTGTACTGCTACTTAAGATAAACTTGACTGGCGAGGATTGTATCTCCTGACCAAATAAAATTAGCGTTGCTGATGTGAGTTGATTTTTTTTATTATAAAGGGAGCTTTAAGATGTGAGTTGATTTGGAAGATTATGTCTCTAGACCAGATAAAATCAGTGCTGCTGATGTGAGTTGATTTGGAACATTATGTCTCCCGACCGGATAAAATCAGTGTTGCTGATGTGAGGGCCTTCTCATTATGCTGAACATTCTTTTTCACTTGTACTACTTCAGCAGAAGAAATTTCATTGCCTCAGCTTAATTAGAAAATGATAATGATTCCTTAAATCCTTTACTCTTAAAAGTTTATCATAGTAAATGTACCTTCTGCTCACCATACATTTGTTTCACATATATTGACACCTATAATAGTAGCAATACCTGATTATGACATGTTATGTAATTGCTCGTGTAAATTAGGCACCCTTTTTTGCCTCCTCCTTTTTGTTATTCACGGTGTCATTCTTTTTCAAATTGCCGCTATTTGCCAGGAAGCTGGCATGCATGCTATCCGCAACAATCGGTATGCTATCCTCCCAAGTAATTTGAGAAGGTTTACCGAACCAACGTCCAGAAGCCTTAGACAGACTTTGACTTCTACAAATGACGCAACAAACTGTTAAAGAGGATGCTTTATTTCCTACGGGCAACAATTATTAACACTAGAGTTGAATTTGTGGACAGTCGCCTCTCACAGTAATATCATTGTATATCGGTGCTCCTGAAGTTTGCACATTCAGTCTCATCGGTGTTGTTAAGCTATTTGCCTGTACAACTCCATGAAGCTCGAGTGTCATGGGAGTTGCTTCCCCGCAAGAGAGAAGAATTCAAAAAGGAAGAGAGCAGAGAAGAAGGAAAAGGAGAGGGAAATGTATATCTCTTGGAGCTAGGCCAAGTTCTCACCGTGATTTGGAAGACGGCAAGAACGGGATATATCCCGGTTGAGTTTCAATCCTTCTTGGAATTAAAGATGTGGCTCGACAACTACTCGGTTATGCATTATCGTCCACACAAAGTGGCCAACTCGGACGTCAATGTGCGTTACACGGTTAAATGTGAAGTGCCAAGATGTCCATGGATTGTGCGTGCAAGGCCATGGAAAGGAGGTCCCACTTGGCGCATAGTGAGTTGTACATCAAGTCACATGTGCCGGCACAAGAATGCGGATGGCGAGCTTGTGTACCAACAACACAGACAACTCACGTCTGAGTTCATTGCTTACAGGTTATCCAACCAAATATCCACACTTCCAATAATGAGCTTCAAGAGTTTCATTGACCATGTTGTCGGTGTCAAAACCGGCGGATCTCGGGTAGGGGGTCCCGAACTGTGCGTCTAAGGTCGATGGTAACAGGAGACGGGGGACACTATGTTTACCCAGGTTCGCGCCCTCTTGATGGAGGTAATACCCTACTTCCTGCTTGATTGATCTTGATGAATATGAGGATTACCAGAGTTGATATACCACGAGATCGTAATAGCTAAACCCTAGATGTCTAGCCTGTATGATTGTGATTGCCTCTACGGACCAAACCCTCTGGTTTATATAGACACCGGAGGGGCCTAGGGTTATACAGAGTCAGTTTACAGAGGAAGGATCTTCATATCCGAACGCCGAGCTAGCCATCCACGCAAAGGCGAGTCCCATCCGGACACGGGAGGAAGTCTTTTGTCTTGTATCCTCATGGCCCATCAGTCCGGCCCACGTCACATAGGCCGGACGCGCGAGGACCCCTTAATCCAGGACTCCCTTAGTAGCCCCTGAACCAGGCTTCAATGACGATGTGTCCGGCGCGCAGATCGTCTTCGGCATTGCAAGGCGGGTTCCTCCTCCGAATACTCCAAAGCTGCCTTCGAACACAGAAAATGTGTCCGGCTCTGCAAAATAAGCTCTGCAAAGAGTATAACATTTAACAAGTCTCATCTAATGACATCTTCTGTAGTGAGACGCCACGTCTCCGCTTGGTCATTATTTCGAACCTTTTTAGCCTCCCGCTCCGTGTTTCGAGATGCGGTTTCCATTGGCACGTCTTGTCGGAGCAGAGATCATGTCCCCTTATCACGGGATTCTCATCAATACGGGCGTGGGTAACCCAACCGCGCCATTTGCACGACCCTTAGGGAATAAGCGAGTTTTAAGGCGAACGGGGAGGCGCTTGATATTCGCTGCCTTTATAAAGAGATAAGGATTCAACTTTTCACCCACGCCTTCTTTCTCTCTGCCCACCCATTCTCGAGCTCCGGCGCCCAAGCTTCCATCCTTTCTGCTTCAAAAAAGCACTCCAGCCATGTCCGGATCCGGAGTGCGGGGCAAGTGGATGGCCTCCTCCGTCACGGTGAAGGACATTACGAAGCTCCGGGAGGCGGGTTACTTGGCCCAGGAAATCGCCCACCGGCTTCCGGCCAAGGGGCAGATCGTCCCCACCCCGGAGCCCCATGAGGGGGTGGTGTTCATTCCCCACTTCTTCCGCGGGTTAGGGTTTCCTCTCCACCCCTTCGTCCGCGGACTCATGTTCTACTACGGGCTAGATTGTCATGATCTGGCCCCAAACTCTTTCCTCAACATCTCGGCATTTATTGTCATGTGTGAGGCCTTCCTCCGCGTCCCACCTCACTTCGGATTGTGGCTGAAGACCTTCAATGTGAAGCCGAAGGTGGTGGGTGGTCAGCACGCAGAGTGCGGAGACACTATGGTGAGCAAGATGTCCAACGTTATGTGGCCTAAAGGCACCTTTGTGGAGACCGTCAAAGGGTGGCAGCAGCAGTGGTTCTACGTCACAGAGCCCCGCGACACCACCTGGGCCGCGGCTCCCGAATTCAAGTCCGGGGCCCCGATGCGGCTCACCTCCTGGCTAGAGAAGGGCCTGGACTGGGCTTCATCGGACGAGCTGATAGCGCTGCAGGCGCGCATCAAGAGCATGGTGGACAAGAACATCAAGCTTGTCAATGTGATCCAGGTGATGCTTTTTCGCTGGATCCTTCCTTGCCAAAGCCGGACTTGCCATCTGTGGGAGTTCGATCCGGCCAAGCACCAGACCCTGCAACAGTTCTTCGGCGCTACACACGAAGGCATCTGGAAAGTGCTTTTCAAGGCCAATGAGATGCGGCCAAAGACGACCAAGGACCGTGGGTACAACATGACCCATCCCGCCAGTTCGGTTAGTTTTTCGTATTTCAAGGTGTATCCTTCACCTATACATTCAAGGAAGATGCATGAGCTTCCCTATCTGTCTCTTCAGGGCTGGACAAAGAAGGCGGAGTGGTCCAGTGTCCGGCTCCGCTGCCCGAAAACCCAGCAATCCCTCTTCTGACGAAGATGCTGGTTCCGGCGCCCTACAAGGCACCGGAGAAGAAGGCCAAGGAGACTAGAAGTGGCCTCCGCCGTAAAGGCACTTCGGACGTGACGTCTGAAGACGCCAAAACCCACTCCTCTCCCATCGAGGACGACGAGGAGGAGGAGGAAAGCAACTCTCCCGGTGAGGGGGGAAAGGAAGAAAAGGGCGGCCTCCACGCATCTGGAGGCAGAAGCGTCCAAGAAGGGGAAGGTCTCCCTCGCGGACAACTCCGCGTTGGACACCGATAGCAGCTCCGAGTGGCGCCCCAGGGAGAAGCCCCTGGCCGAATCATAAGTACACAAAGGCACTGCCGCACACATATATCCAGCTCTTTTACTTCATGGTTTTAAAATGTTGAATCATGCACTGCAGTCCGGCTCGTTCCCACCTCCAGCGATCCTCATCTTCGGGGAATTTGCTGGATCCCAAGGTGATGGACAGCGGGTCGCCTCCGCCGGCCTTCTCCCCCGAGACTACGGACGACGCTGAAGTGTTGTCCCGAAGGACCCTCCCAGCTCAGGGGGGCACAGGAGGCCGTCCCGGTGGCGCCAGAGGATGATACCTCGGCCGCCGGACACATGGGGGAGCAAATCCCCCTGAAGACTGGCGATGGGGGCCATATCCAATTCAGCCCCCAGCCGAATACTATTCCGGAGGCCCATACGGCTCCGGAATCAGGCAAGCAGCCTCCTTCAAAAGAAGGAGGTGCCCCTATTCCGCCGGTGACCTCTGTCCATCCAGAGGCACCGGATACTCTACTGGAAGCACTGCAAAGTGCTTCCATTGTTGAGGAACACCGTATCCTCATGGGTACGGTGGTTGAAAGGGTTCAGTCCATTAAGAGCGGACTGACCGACGCCTGCACTAGCCTTCTAACAGGCTTTGAGGTATGCGGCGTATTTATGTAAAAAGAGTGTCATAGTATAGACAGTAGCCCCTGAGACTCTGTCCGGTGCTCGAAAAGAAAAGCCGGGCAGAGGATCAAATAATTTCCGCAGGAGACTAACCATACATGTCTATGTGAATAAGCAGGCGCCGATGCTGGCTGTGACCTCCCATTCTGCCAAAGTCTCCAAACTGAAGCAGAGTCTGGAGCAGGCCGAGGAAGAGCTCAGCGATGTGAAAAAACAGCTAGAGGACAAGCAAGGTATGCAATGGCCTATTCAGATTTAGAAAGATATGAATAGTTCGTGTTGATCATATTATCATGATATTTCGTAGGAGCGGCGACCGAGGTGGAGACCCTCAAGAACGCGCTGGCCGAGGCCCAGAAGAGAGCGGCAAAGGAACAAGCTTCCCGCAAAAAACACGAGGCAAGGGTTCGGGAGGTCCAACAGGAGCTCCAGGACGCCGTAAAGAAATGCGAGTCCTTGGAGCGCAAGTTTGCAGACCAAGAGTCCGAACTTGCGAAGGCCCGCCAAAGCGCACAAGAGGCCCGGGTTGAAGCCCAGGGCGCCCTCCAGGAAATCCAGGAGGCCAAGAAAATCGTGGCGGGTAAGGCCTTTATTATGCAGAGCAAGTGTGTGAAGAAAAGGTACCTCTTACTGACCCGGATTTGGAGTTCTCCAGGAGCGTTTGCGGATCTGCCACGCAGTGTTGCTGATGCTGCGGAGTTCTTCCGAGACGAAGAGGGGAGCTCCACGGAGAAGCTGGTCTGGTCGCAATACCTTGCGCCAGAGCATCCGGTGCTCTTTAGCGATCAGCTGAAACAACTGACCAAACTGCATAGGGTGGCCGAATCGGCCATGAAGGATTTGATAATCCATCTGTGGCCTGCCGAAGCCATACCCAGCAGCTACTTCGGGCTCGTGAAGCGGCTGGTCGATGCCTGCCCTCGGCTTGATGCCATCAAGAGGTCGGTCTGCATCGAAGGTGCGTGGATGGCCTTCGCCCGTGTTAAGGTGCAGTGGGCGAAGATGGACGCCGTCAAGCTCGCAACCGAGGGACCGCCCGCGGGCAAGGAGCACCGGATGCCCGAGCGGTATTTTGATGATGTCCTGAAGGGATCCCGCATTGTAGAGGGCCAGTGTGAAAAATACATTATCTTTGAATGAAAACATTCATTTTATCCCGTCCTGTATTACGAAACAAAGCTGATATGTAATATAATGCTTGTTGTTTGTTTAAAATTTTGCCTCCTGTGCGGCCATTTTACTAAATCTAAGAGTTGGCCAGTCGTCGCCTTCAGCGCCCACGTAGGTAGTACGGGGGTGTTCGGGTTGAAACCTAAACACTCTTGATCCAAGATTTTGGTCCTTGAAGGAGGTGTTTAGCGCAACGAACCAGGCAATCGGACTATGTGGCTTTATCACCCTCACTTAGCCATATGAGTTTGACAATACAAATGTAGGCCCAGCCCCCAGTTAGTATTTGTTAATCTGGACTAGGGTGCTATAGACACCTGATCGGGTAGATGCCGATCCGTCGCATAATGCGAAAAAAATCGCAAAAGATTTTAACCTCCGAATAGCTGACCAGCTCTCTCCGCATCATGACAGTCAGTTTTCAGCTTTCTCTACTGAGGTGTTTACCCGGATAAACTAGAAACACAATCGCAGTAGTTCTCCCTTTACTACCCTAGCCGATAGGATGGAACGTAAGGTAGTAAGCACATGAGCCGGACAACCCAACTATTGACCAAAGATATGATTCGGAGCCGATGCATATAATGCTCAATTCGGGGTGCCTAACTATACTGTAAAAGTGTTCAGACTTTGTTGCCGTAGTATGGAGCGCAATGAAGCCCCTGGCGAATTAAAGCGTACCAAAGTGTATGGGTGCAATCGATAAGAATAACGAAATAAAATGAAGTAGTAAGCCAGTGCCACATAAGTTGGGCCACAAACTGTTTCCATTATAATTTGATTAATACATCAAAGCGTATTTGTACAAATACTGCGATAAGCAACATGGCTATTTAACATGCCGAGATCAAGGGGGAGCTGCGTGCGGGTCCTGAAAACAGGTAGAGTGATCATCAAGAAGACCACCTAGAGATTCCCCAACATGTCTATGCTACTTGCCGCCTTGGTATGTCCATCCTTCGAAAGGATCGATGATCAGGCCGTCGTGAGGGGCCTGTGGAAAAGAAACCTGAAAAAGGATAAAAAAGAAAAGGGAAAGTATGTGTGTCTAGGGAATGTCGAGCCGTATGATGGACCACAATCAAGTTACGCCTCCGTCTATGCCCATGCTATTTTGAGTGCGTAGTTATGTACGCGCGGTACGTACGCCGCCATTTGGTCGGGACTGAGACGGAGGCCGAATTGCTAATCGAACTCCCGACGAGCTGGACTGTCAAGCTGCGGAGTAGTCCGGACTCGTTTGACAGTGTCTGGGAGCTTGGCCGCTGAATTAAAGTTCTACTTGATAAGGCCGCTCTATAATTCCGCTGCCAGGGCCGTGGTGTGCTCCTCGGTACAGAGGGAGCGTTCCGTGTTTCCATTCACTGTTATGACACCACGTGGTCCTGGCATCTTCTGTTTGAGATAAGCATAGTGTGGCAGCGCATTGAATCGAGCGAATGCAGTTCGTCCAAGCAGTGCCTGATAGCCACTGCAGAAGGGAACGATATCGAAGATCAAGTCTTCGCTTCGGAAGTTGTCTGGAGATCCGAAGACGACTTCCAATGTGATTGAGCCTGTGCAACGGGCCTCTACACCTGGAATTACTCCTTTAAAGGTAGTTTTTGTGGGCTTGATCCTTGATGGATCGACGCCCATCTTGCGGACTGTATCCTTATAGAGTAGGTTGAGGCTGCTGCCACCATCCATGAGGACTCGCGTGAGGTGGAATCCATCAATGATTGGATCAAGGACCAGTGCGGCTGAACCGCCATGACAGATATTGGTCGGATGGTCCCTGCGATCGAAAGTGATCGGGCAGGACGACCATGGGTTGAATTTTGGGGCGACTGGCTCTATCGCGTAGACGTCCCTGAGCGCGCGTTTGCGCTCCCTCTTGGGGATGTGGGTAACGTATATCATGTTCACCGTTTTAACCTGGGGGGGAAACTTCTTCTGTCCCCCTGTGTTCGGCGGACGGGGCTCCTCGTCGTCGTCCTCACTTTGCGACCCCTTCTCCTTGTTCTCGGTATTTAACTTGCCGGCTTGTTTAAAGACCCAACAACTTCTGTTGGTATGATTGGCTGGTTTATCGGGGGTGCCGTGGATCTGACATGGACGATCGAGTATGCGGTCCAAGCTGGATGAGCCCGGATTGTTTCTTTTGAATGGCTTCTTCCGCTGGCCAGACTTGGAGCCACTGAATCTGGTGTTGACCGCCGTGTCATCGGTATTGTCACCGTTGCGACGCTGGTGCCTGTTGCGTCGGGGCTTGCCGTTGCTATTTCTGGTTTCAGAGGTGCCAGGTTCGCTTGCATTATTATTGCTACGGGCTAGCCAGCTATCTTCGCCCGCGCAAAAGTGGGTCATAAGTGCCGTGAGGGCTGCCATGGACTTCTGCTTTTCTTGGCCGAGGTGTCGGGCGAGCCATTCATCGCAGATGCTATGCTTAAAGGCCACTAGGGCTTCGGCATCCGGACAGTCGACGATTTGGTTCTTTTTAGTTAGGAACCTAGTCCAGAATTTCATGGCTGACTCTCCGGGCTGTTGAACTATGTGACTTAAGTCATCGGCGTCCGGAGGTCGGACGTATGTACCTTGGAAGTTGTCACAGAAGGCGTCTTCCAAGTCCTCCCAGCTGCCAATGGAGTTTTCAGGCAGGTTGCTTAACCAGTATCGAGCTGGTCCCTTGAGTTTTAGCGAGAGGTATTTGATGGCATGAAGATCATCACCGCGGGCCATATGAATATGGAGAAGAAAGTCCTCAATCCATACCGCGGGATCTGTTGTCCCATCATATGATTCGATATTCACGGGTTTAAACCCTTCTGGGAATTTGTGCTCCATTACTTCATAAGTGAAGCAGAGGGGGTGTGCGGCACCTCTATATCGGGCCAAGTCACGACGTAGCTCGGATGGAGTCCATCTGCGGTTTTCGGCACGGACGTGGTTATGCTTGTCACATCCGGCTAGATAGCCGTCGTCGCGCGTCGGGGCACGCCCCCACGATCCGTAGATCGATCTGGTCTGACCTGCTCTATTTTCCAGGTCCATCCGCAGGTCATATGTGTATCCCCGAGCTGTTGTGTCTTGAACTTTACGGTGAGGTGGTATGAGCTGTTGTTCGGCTTGAGTTGCCGTTTTGTCCCGGCCACGTGGTGGTCGGTCAACCGTGTTACGTGCTGATGGTACGGGCTCAAGTGCCTCGTCGTCGAATTGAGGTAGCAGTTTACGCTTCGGGTAAATTTTGGGTGGGCGCTCGAGGCCATATTCCTCGGCTGCCAGGACATTAGTCCACCTGTCGTTGAGTAGGTCTTGATCAGCTTGAAGCTACTGCTGCTTCTTTTTCAGGCTCCTTGTAGTGGCTATTAGCCATCGCTTAAAGCGCTCCTGCTCGAGAGGTTCCTCAGGCACGATAAAGTCTTTGTTGTCGAGGCTCACCTCATCCTCAGAGAGTGGAAGATAATTGCTGTCCTCCGAGTCTTCGTTTACAGCCTATTCATCAGGGCTAACTTGCCCATCTTCCCGATCGTCCTGTTCAGAGGTTGGCTCGATGGGGTTTTCTTGGTCTCCATCGTCGTCCGGAGTATTGTTTTCTCTCGTGCCGGTATTGCTGTCTCTTCCACGGCGTGATTTAGAGCGGCGCCGTCGGCGCTTTGGTTGTATCCCAGGAGGTTTATCCTCGACTGGATTCTTCTCGTTGTCGCCGTTATCCTCTTTGGGTGTATCCACCATGTACACGTCATACGAAGAGGTGGCCGTCCAACGTCCGGTAAACGGCGGGTTTTGGGCGTGCTCTTCTCCGGCATCGTCGTCCATAACATCGATGTCTTCGGAGCCGTAATCGAGCATGTCAGTTAAGTCCTCGACAATGGCTATGAAGTGGGTGGTGGGTGGGACGTAAAATTCCCCGCTCTCAGCCCCTAGTCTGGGTTGGGCATAGTTTGGACGTTGCTCCTCCGTAATGACGAGGGGCCGCATCAAGTCCAGAGCCTCACTTAAAGGCGAGGTTTGGCCAGGGAGAATAGAGTCCGTGGAGTACGGCGGGAGGGAGACTCCTTGACCGAGCTCACACGATGCTGACTCCGAGGGTTCGGAGCTAGTGTCCGGAGAAGAGTCCGGCTTCGTGATGGTTGCCAGCGACACCACTTGCTCCGGCTCTCCCGTACTGGGCTTAGTGGCCGCATATAGTTCGGCGGGCTCAAGAATCCCGTCTTCGGACCTAGCGATGTGCTCCGGATCTAAGGCCGGATCGGAGGTTGGGGTCGTGAACCCTTGGAAGATCAAGTCTCCTCGGATATCAGCGCCATAGTCCAGATTTCCGAAACTAATCTGGTGACCTGGGGCGTAGCTGTCGTTCTGTTCTAGATGGCCAAGCGAATTGGCCCACAGTGCGAAGCTACTGAATACAAAGATCTGGCCGGGGAGAAAAACCTCCCCCAGGGCGGTATTATTGTAGATGACTGATGGAGCCATTCGACCTTCTAATGACAACAAAGCGGAACTCTCAATGAAAGCACCAATGTCGGTGTCAAAACCGGTGGATCTCGGGTAGGGGGTCCCGAACTGTGCGTCTAAGGTCGATGGTAACAGGAGACGGGGGACACGATGTTTACCCAGGTTCAGGCCCTATTGATGGAGGTAATACCCTACTTCCCGATTTATTGATCTTGATGAATATGAGGATTACAAGAGTTGATCTACCACGAGATCATAATAGCTAAACCCTAGATGTCTAGCGTGTATGATTGTGATTGCGTCTATGGACCAAACCCTCTGGTTTATATAGACACTAGAGGGGCCTAGGGTTATACCGAGTCAGTTTACAGAGGAAGGGACCTTCATATCCGAACGCCAAGCTTGCCATCCACGCAAAGGCGAGTCCCATCCGGACACGGGAGGAAGTCTTCTGTCTTGTATCTTCATGCCCCATCAGTCCGGCCAACGTCACATAGGCCGACACCCGAGGACCCCTTAATCCAGGACTCCCTCACCCACCATTGCAGTCCCCACAACAGGAGTGCTCACGAGGCTCTTGGAATTGGCCGGTGCCGGTTTCTCGACCGCCACCATGGCCCCATCCATCCATGTCACCTCTAAGACGCTTTGTCTGATGTCTTCCCCGTCTAACGACCTTCAATTCTGGGTCCGGCCATAGTTGAACTCCATGATACTCCAGCCATTGTGATTGGTCCAAGTATGGCTGAAACAGGGGAGCCCATGTATTCTTGACAGTCATGATTGAGAACTCGGACTCCCGCACGATAAGAGAGTGATCGACGTCCACATTCCTAACACGAGATGTGTTTAACAAGTGCGAGCATGGGAGATGAAGCAAGGATGGCCTCATGCAAGTGCAATCACACCGTGTTAGGGAGACCTTGAAAGCCCGGCCTCCATGTTGGTGGCCATCGTTTGTGGTTCCTCCAGGCTCTTTCACTTCATACTTCCAATCGTTGTCGTCATATAGTACAGCTTCTTGGGAGTCTGCCGGCCTTTCGTGATTGAAATTCCAACCATTCTTCAACCTTTGGTGGGAAATTGTACTTGTGCTTTTCCTTGTTCTCACCAGCAATCTGCTTATCCGTCTCCATTGAGTACTTTAAAAAGTATCCATTCATCTTGTCAAACGTGTATTGAACTATTGCCGTCACGGGTAATGCACGTACACCCTTGAGCACCTTATTGAAGCATTCTGCCATATTGCTTGTCATTTGACCGTACCTCCGGCTATCTTCATCGAAAGCACATGCCCACATATTCCTTTCGACAATGTTCCTATTGAGAAATTCAAGACCACCGGGGTCAAGTTTCTTGTGTCTGAGCAATGCATTGAACAATGTGGCAAACCACTTGTTGGAGAAAGTGAGACAACAATCTTGAAGATCATCGGCCAACTCCTTGATACCACATGCCCTATAGAAGTTTGCATAAAAGTGCCTCATGCACCATCGATGGTGCAACTTTGTATGTTCGGGAATGTCAACCACCACCGCATTTAGAATTCTTGGATGGCGATCCGATATGTCACAAATTTCCCTTTCAGCCGGTAATACCCTTGTTCTCAATTGACGCAAGAACCACTCCCAGTTATCATTGTTCTCCACCTCAACCAAAGCGAAAGCCAAAGGCAACACCCGGTTATTGGCATCACTTGCTATTGCAACCAATAAAGTGCCCTTGTATTGTCCGGTCAAGAACGTGCCATCAATGGCGATGACGGGCCGACAATGCTCAAAAGCCCTCACGCATTGCTCAAAGGCCCAAAATGCACGGCCAAATACTCGGACGGTCCTCCCGTTGTGAATCAATGTTTGGTGCCCATGAGGCTCAAGCACATAAACCATGCCTGGGTTTGTGGCGGCCATAGCTAACAACAACCTAGGGAGTCGGTTGTATGCTTCCTCCCAATTTCCATACAACATCTTGAATGCAGCTTGCTTCACCTTCCATGCCTTGCCGTACTTCACCTTGTAATGAAAGATGGCTTTCACAAGTGACGGAGTCCTGGATTAAGGGGTCCTCGGGCGTCCGGCCTATGTGACATGGGCCGGACTGATGGGCCATGAAGATACAAGACAGAAGACTTCCTCCCATGTCCGGATGGACTCGCCTTTGCATGGATGGCAAGCTTGGCATTCCGATATGAAGATCCCTTCCTCTGTAAACCTACTTTGTATAACCCTAGGCCCCTCCGGTGTCTATATAAACCGGAGGGTTTGGTCCATAGAGGCAATCACAATCATACAGGCTAGACATCCAGGGTTTAGCTATTACGATCTCGTGGTAGATCAACTCTTGTAATCCTCATATTCATCAAGATCAATCAAGCAGGAAGTAGGGTATTACCTCCATCAAGAGGGCCGAACCTGGGTAAACATCGTGTCCCCTGTCTCTTGTTACCATCGATCTTAGACGCACAGTTCGGGACCCCCTACCCGAGATCCGTCGGTTTTGACACCGACATTGGTGCTTTCATTGAGTGTTCTATTGTGTCGTCATCAGAAGGTCTGATGGCTCCATCAGTCATCTACAACAATGCCGCCCCGAGGAAGGTTTTTCTTCCCGGCCAGATCTTTGTATTCGGCGGCTTCGCACTGCGGGCCAATTCGCTTGGCCATCTAGAGCAGATCGACAGCTACGCCCCTGGTCACCAGATTAGTTTCAGAAGTCTGGACTATGTCACTGATATCCGAGGAGACTTGATCTTCCAAGGGTTCACGACCCCAACCTCCGCTCTGGCCTTAGATCCGAAGCGCATCGCTAGGTCCGAAGAAGGGATTCTTGAGCCCACCGGACAATATGCGGCCACTAAGCCCAGTACGGGAGAGCCGAAGGAAGTGGTGTCACTGGCAACCATCACGAAGCCAGACTCTTCTCCGGACACTGGCGGAGTCAGCATCGTGTGAGCTCAGTCAAGGAGTCTCCCTCCCGCCGTACTCCACGGACTCTCTTCTCCCTGGCCAAACCTCACCTTTAAGCGAGGCTCTGGACTTGATGTGATCCCTTGTCTTACGTAGGAGCAACGTCCGAACTACGCCCAGCCCAGACTAGGGGCTGAGAGCGGGGAATTTTACGTCCCACCCACCACCCACTTCATAGCCATTGTCGAGGACTTAACTGACATGCTCGATTACGGCTCCGAAGACATCAACGGTATGGACGACGATGTCGGAGAAGAGCACGCCCAAAACCCGCCGTTTACCGGATGTTGGACGGCCACCTCTTCGTATGACGTGTACATGGTGGATACACCCAAAGAGGATAACGGCGACAACGAGAAGAATCCATTCTAGGATAAACCTCCTGAGATACAACCAAAGCGCTGATGGCGCCGCTCTAAATGACGCCATGGAAGAGACAGCAATACCGGCACGAGAGACAACAATACTCCGGACAATGACGAAGACCAAGAAAACCCCGTCGAGCCAACCTCCGAACAGGACGATCGGGAAGATGGGCAAGTTAGCCCTGATGAACAGGCTGTAAACGAAGACTCGGAGGACAACAATTATCTTCCACTCTCTGAGGATGAGGTGAGCCTCGGCAACGAAGACTTTATCGTGCCTGAGGAACCTCTCGAGCAGGAGCGCTTTAAGCGCCGGCCAATAGCCACTGCAAGGAGCTTGAAAAAGAAGCAGTAGCAGCTTCAAGCTGATCAAGACCTACTCAACGACAGGTGGACTAATGTCCTGGCAGCTGCTACCTCTTGAGCACTGCGTTGGTTTTCCCCTGAAGAGGAAAGGGTGGTGCAGCAAAGTAGCGTAAGTATTTCCCTCAGTTTTTGAGAACCAAGGTATCAATCCAGTAGGAGGCTACACGCGAGTCCCTCGCACCTACACAAAACAAATAAATCCTCGCAACCAACGCGATAAGGGGTTGTCAATCCCTACACGTCCACTTACGAGAGTGAGATCTGATAGATATGATAGGATAATATTTTTGGTATTTTTGTGATATATGCAAAGTAAAATAAAAGCAAAGTAAAAAGCAAAGGAAATAACTAAGTATTGGAAGATTAATATGATGAAGATAGACCCGGGGGCCATAGGTTTCACTAGTGGCTTCTCTCGAGAGCATAAGTATTTTACGGTGGGTGAACAAATTACTGTTGAGCAATTGACAGAATTGAGCATAGTTATGAGAATATCTAGGTATGATCATGTATATAGGCATCATGTCTGAGACAAGTAGACCGACTCCTGCTTGCATCTACTACTATTACTCCACTCATTGACCGCTATCCAGCATGCATCTAGAGTATTAAGTTCATAAAAACAGAGTAACGCCTTAAGCAAGATGACATGATGTAGAGGGATAAATTCATGCAATATGATAAAAAACCCATCTTGTTATCCTCGATGGCAACAATACAATACGTGCCTTGCTGCCCCTACTGTCACTGGGAAAGGACACCGCAAGATTGAACCCAAAGCTAAGCACTTCTCCCATTGCAAGAAAGATCAATCTAGTAGGACAAACCAAACTGATAATTCGAGGAGACTTGCAAAGATAACCAATCATACATAAAAGAATTCAGAGAAGATTCAAATATTGTTCATAGATAAACTTGATCATAAACCCACAATTCATCGGTCTCAACAAACACGCCGCAAAAGAAGATTACATCGAGTAGATCTCCACGAGAGAGGGGGAGAACATTGTATTGAGATACAAAAAGAGAGAAGAAGCCTTCTAGCTAATAACTATGGACCCGAAGGTCTGAGGTAAACTACTCACACTTCATCGGAGGGGCTATGGTGATGATGTAGAAGCCCTCCGTGATGGATGCCCCCTCCGACGGAGCTCCGGAACAGGCCCCAAGATGGGATCTCGTGGGTACATAAGGTTGCGACGGTGGAATTAGGTTTTGGCTCCGTATCTGATCATTTGGGGGTACGTAGGTATATATAGGAGGAAGGAGTACGTCGGTGGAGCAACAGGGGGCCCACGAGGGTGGAGGGGGCGCCCTGGGGGGGTAGGCGCGCCCCCCTACCTCGTGGCCTCCTCCTTTATTTCTTGACGTAGGGTCCAAGTCTCCTGGATCTTGTTCGTTCTGAAAATCACGTTCCCGAAGGTTTCATTCCGTTTGGACTCCGTTTGATATTCCTTTTCCGCGAAACTCTGAAATAGGCAAAAAACAGCAATTCTGGGCTGGGCCTCCGGTTAATAGGTTAGTCCCAAAAATAATATAAAAGTGAGTAATACAGCCCAATAATGTCCAAAACAGTAGATAATATAGCATGGAGCAATCAAAAAAATTAGATACGTTGGAGACGTATCAAGCATCCCCAAGCTTAATTCCTGCTCGTCCTCGAGTAGGTAAATGATAAAAACAGAATTTTTGATGCGGAGTGCTACTTGGCATAATTTCAATGTAATTCTTCTTAATTGTGGTGTGAATATTCAGATCCGAAAGATTCAAGACAAAAGTTTAATATTGACATAAAAATAATAATAATTCAAGCATACTAACAAAGCAATTATGTCTTCTCAAAATAACATGGCCAAAGAAAGTTATCCCTACAAAATCATATAGTCTGGCTATGCTCTATCTTCACCACACAAAGTATTTAAATCATGCACATCCCCGATGACAAGCCAAGCAATTGTTTCAAACTTTTGACATTCTCAAAAAATTTCAATCTTCACGCAATACATGAGCGTGGGCCATGGACATAGCAGTATATGTGGAATAGAATGGTGGTTGTGGAGAAGCCAAAAAGGTAGAAGACAGTCTCACATCAACTAGGCGTATCAACGGGCTATGGAGATGCCCATCAATAGATATCAATGTGAGTGAGTAGGGATTGCCATGCAACGGATGCACTAGAGCTATAAGTATATGAAAGCTCAACAAAAGAAACTAATTGGGTGTGGATCCAACTCGCTTGCTCACGAAGACCTAGGGCATTTTGAGGAAGCCCATCATTGGAATATACAAGCCAAGTTCTATAATGAAAAATTCCCACTAGTATATGAACGTGACAAAATGAGAGACTCTCTATCATGAAGATCATGGTGCTACTTTGAAGCACAAGTGTGGTAAAAGGATAGTAACATTGTCCCTTCTCTCTTTTTCTCTCATTTTTTGGGGCCTTTTCCTGTCTTTTTTATGGCCTCCTTTTTTTTCATCCGGAGTCTCATCCCGACTTGTGGGGGAATCATAGTCTCCATCATCCTTTTCCTCACTTGGGACAATGCTCTAAAAATGAAGATCATCACACTTTTATTTTCTTACAACTCAACAATTACAACTCGATACTTAGAACAAAATATGGCTCTATATGAATGCCTCTGGCGGTGTACCGGGATATGCAATGAATCAAGAGTTACATGTATGAAAGAATTATGAACGGTGGCTTTGCCACAAATACGATGTCAACTACATGATCATGCAAAGCAATATGACAATGATGGAGCGTGTCATAATAAATGGAACGGTGGAAAGTTGCATGGCAATATATCTCGGAATGGCTATGGAAATGCCATGATAGGTAGGTATGGTGGCTGTTTTGAGGAAGGTTTATGGTGGGTGTATGATACCGGCGAAAAGTGTGCGGTATTAGAGAGACTAGCAATGGTGGAAGGAAGAAGAGTGCGTATAATCCATGGACTCAACATTAGTCATAAAGAACTCATATACTTATTGCAAAAATCTACAAGTTATCAAAGCAAAGTATTACGCGCATGCTCCTAGGGGGATAGATTGGTAGGAAAAGACCATCGCTCGTCCCCGACCGCCACTCATAAGGAAGACAATCAATAAATAAATTATGCTCCGACTTCATCACATAACGGTTCACCATACGTGCATGCTACGGGAATCACAAACTTTAACAAGTATCTCTCAAATTCACAACTACTCAACTAGCATGACTCTAATATCACCATCTTTATATCTCAAAACAATTATCAAGCATCAAACTTTTCTTAGTATTCAACACACTCATAAGAAAGTTTTTACTAATATTGAATACCAAGCATATTAGGATTATTTAAGCAAATTACCATGCTATTTAAGACTCTCAAAATAATCTAAGTGAAGCATGAGAGATCAATATTTTCTATAAAACAAATCCACCACCGTGCTCTAAAAGATATAAGTGAAGCACTAGAGCAAAACTATATAACTCAAAAAATATAAGCGAAGCACATAGAGTATTCTAACAAATTCCAAATCATGTATGGCTCTCTCAAAAGGTGCGTACAGCAAGGATGATTGTGGTAAACTAAAAAGCAAAGACTCAAATCATACAATACGCTCCAAGCAAAACACATATCATGTAGTGAATAAAAATATAGCTCCAAGTAAAGTTACCGATGGAAGTAGCCGAAAGAGGGGATGCCTTCCGGGGCATCCCCAAGCTTTGGCTTTATGGTATCCTTAGATTATCTTGGGGGTGCCATGGGCATCCCCAATCTTAGGCTCTTGCCACTCCTTGTTCCATAATCGATCAAATCTTTCACCCAAAACTTGAAAACTTCACAACACAAAACTTAGCAGAAAATCTCGTGAGCTCCGTTAGCGAAAGAAAACAAAAGACCACTTCAAGGTACTGTAATGAACTCATTCTTTATTTATATTGGTGTTAAACCTACTGTATTCCAACTTCTCTATGGTTTATAAACTCTTTTACTAGCCATAGATTCATCAAAATAAGCAAACAACACACGAAAAACAGAATCTGTCAAAAACAGAACAGTCTGTAGTAATCTGTAACTAACGCAAACTTCTGGAACTCCAAAAAGTCAGACAAAATAGGAAGACCTAAAAAATTTCTTTATTGATCAGCAGCAATTAGAATCAGTATTTTATCACGTTCTGGTGATTTTTAACAATTATTTTCGTGAACAGAAAGTTTCTGGAAATTACAGCAAGATCAAATAACTATCATCCAAGAAGATCCTATAGGTTTAACTTGGCACAAACACTAATTAAAACATAAAAACACATTTAACCAGAGGCTAGAACAAATATTTATTCAATGACAGAAAGGAAATATATTGGGTTGTCTCCCAACAAGCGCTTTTCTTTAAAGCCTTTTAGCTAGGCATTGATTATTTTAATGATGCTCGCAAGAAAGACAAGAATTGAAGCACAAAGAGAGCATCATGAAACACGTGACAAACACATCTAAGTCTAACATACTTCCTATGCATAGGCATCTTATAGGCAAACAAATTATCATAGCAAGAAAAAACTAGCATATGCAAGGAAGCGGAAAGAAACAATAGCAATCTCAACATAACGAGAGGTAATTTATTATCATGAAAAATTTTACGACCATATTTTCCTCTCTCATAATAATTACATGTGGGATCATAAGAAAATTCAATAAAATAGCTATCACATAAAATATTTTCAACACGATCCACATGCATGCAAAGTTGACACTCTTCCGAAATAGTGGGATTAACATTAACTAAAGTCATGACCTCTCCAAACCCACTTTTATCAAAAATTTCATAAGATTGAATATTCTCCAAATATGTGGGATCTAAAGTTGACACTCTTCCAAACCCACTTTCAATATTATTGCAAACAATATTATCAATCTCATATTCATCATGGGGATTAGATAAATTTTCAAGATCATAAGAAGAATCACCCCATTCATGATAATTGCAATAAGTAGTAGGCATAGCAAAACTAGCCTCCCCAAGCTTAGGGTTTTTCATATTATTAGCACAATTGACATCAAGAGAATTTATAATAAAATTATTGCCATCATGCTTTTTATTCAAGGAGCTATCGTGAATCTCTTCATAAATTTCTTCATCACAATTTTCAGATTCACAAATTTCAAGCAAAACTTCATAAAGATAATCTAGTGCACAAAACTCACTAGCAATTGGTTCATCATAAATGGATCTCTTAAAAATATTAGCAAGCGGATGAGGATCCATAGATCTTAGCTTCTCTGTTTAGGAATGAATACTCAACTATTTCAACCAAGCGAGCAAACGAGCCAAGAAAGACATCAAGGAAGACGAAAAGATGAACGCAAAAAGGGCAAATAAAACGGCAAGGGTGAAGTGGGGGAGAGGAAAATGGCAAATAATGTAATGCGGGAGATAAGGGTTTGTGATGGGTGTTGGGGAACGTAGTAATTTCAAAATTTTCCTACGCACACGCAAGATCATGGTGATGCATAGCAACGAGAGGGGAGAGTGCTGTCCATGTACCCTCGTAGACCGAAAGCGAAAGCGTTAGCACAACGCGGTTGATGTAGTCGTACGTCTTCACGATCCGACTGATCAAGTACCGAACGCACGGCACCTCCGAGTTCAGCACACGTTCAGCCCGATGAGGTCCCTCGAACTCCGATCCAGCCGAGTGTTGAGGGAGAGTTTCGTCAGCACGACGGCGTGGTGACGATAATGATGTTCTACCGACGCAGGGCTTCGCCTAAGCACCGCTACAGTATTATCGAGGTGGACTATGGTGGAGGGGGGGCACCGCACACGGCTAAAAGATCAAACGATCAATTGTTGTGTCTCTAGGGTGCCCCCCTGCCCCCATATATAAAGGAGCAAGGGGGGAGGTGCAGCCGGCCAGGAGGGGGCGCGCCAGGAGGAGTCCTACTCCCACCGGGAGTAGGACTCCCTCCCTATTCCTTGTTGGATTAGGAGAAGAGGGGGAAAGAGGTGGAGGAGAAGAAGGAAAGGGGGGCGCCGCCCCCCTCTCCTTGTCCTATTCGGACTAGGGGAGGGGCGCTCGGACCTTCCCCTGGCCGCCTCTCCTCTTCTCCACTAAGGCCCACTATGGCCCATTAACCCCCGGGGGGTTCCGGTAACCCCTCCGGTACTCCGGTAAAATCCCGATTTCACCCGGAACACTTCCGATATCCAAATATAGGCTTCCAATATATCAATCTTCATGTCTCGACCATTTCGAGACACCTCGTCATGTCCGTGATCACATCCGGGACTCCGAACAACCTTCGGTACATCAAAACATATAAACTCATAATATAACTGTCATCGAAACGTTAAGCGTGCGGACCCTACGGGTTCGAGAACTATGTAGACATGACCGAGACACGTCTCTGGTCAATAACCAATAGCAGAACCTGGATGCTCATATTGGCTCCCACATATTCTACAAAGATCTTTATCGGTCAGACCGCATAACAACATACGTTGTTCCCTTTGTCATCGGTATGTTACTTGCCCGAGATTCGATCGTCGGTATCTCAATACCTAGTTCAATCTCGTTATCGGCAAGTCTCTTTACTCGTTCCGTAATACATCATCCCGCAACTAACTCATTAGTTGCAATGCTTGCAAGGCTTAAGTGATGTGCATTACCGAGTGGGCCCAGAGATACCTCTCCGACAATCGGAGTGACAAATCCTAATCTCGAAATACGCCAACCCAACAAGTACCTTCGGAAACACCTGTAGAGCACCTTTATAATTACCCAGTTACGTTGTGACGTTTGGTAGCACACAAAGTGTTCCTCCGGTAAACGGGAGTTGCATAATCTCATAGTCATAGGAACATGTATAAGTCATGAAGAAAGCAATAGCAACATACTAAACGATCGAGTGCTAAGCTAACGGAATGGGTCAAGTCAATCACATCATTCTCCTAATGATGTGACCTCGTTAATCAAATGACAACCCATGTCAATGGCTAGGAAACATAACCATCTTTGATTAATGAGCTAGTCAAGTAGAGGCATACTAGTGACACTCTATTTGTCTATGTATTCACGCAAGTATTACGTTTCCGGTTAATACAATTCTAGCATGAATAATAAACATTTATCATGATATAAGGAAATAAATAATAACTTTATTATTGCCTCTAGGGCATATTTCCTTCAGTCTCCCACTTGCACTAGAGTCAATAATCTAGATTACACAGTAATGATTCTAACACCCATGGAGCCTTGGTGTTGATCATGTTTTGCTCGTGGAAGAGGCTTAGTCAACGGGTCTGCAACATTCAGATCCGTATGTATCTTGCAAATTTCTATGTCTCCCACCTGGACTAAATCCCGGATGGAATTGAAGCGTCTCTTGATGTGCTTGGTTCTCTTGTGAAATCTGGATTCCTTCTCCAAGGCAATTGCACCAGTATTGTCACAAAAGATTTTTCATTGGACCCGATGCTCTAGGTATGACACCTAGGTCGGATATGAACTCCTTCATCTAGACTCCTTCATTTGCTGCTTCCGAAGCAGCTATGTATTCCGCTTCACACGTAGCTCCCGCCACGACGCTTTGTTTAGAACTGCACCAACTGACAGCTCCACCGTTCAATGTAAACACGTATCCGGTTTGCGATTTAGAATCGTCCGGATCAGTGTCAAAGCTTGCATCAACGTAACCATTTACGATGAGCTCTTTGTCACCTCCATAAACGAGAAACATATCCTTAGTTCTTTTCAGGTATTTTAGGATGTTCTTGACCGCTGTCCAGTGATCCACTCCTGGATTACTTTGGTACCCCCCTGCTAGACTTATAGCAAGGCACACATCAGGTCTGGTACACAGCATTGCATACATGATAGAGCCTATGGCTGAAGCATAGGGAACATCTTTCATTTTCTCTCTATCTTCTGCAGTGGTCGGGCATTGAGTCTTACTCAACTTCACACCTTGTAACACAGGCAAGAACCCTTTCTTTGCTTGATCCATTTTGAACTTCTTCAAAACTTTGTGAAGGTATGTGCTTTGTGAAAGTCCAATTAAGCGTCTTGATCTATCTCTATAGATCTTGATACCCAATATATACGCAGCTTCACCGAGGTCTTTCATTGAAAAACTCTTATTCAAGTATCCCTTTATGCTATCCAGAAATTATATATCATTTCCAATCAGCAATATGTCATCCACATATAATATCAGAAATGCTACAGAGCTCCCACTCACTTTCTTGTAAATACAGGCTTCTCCAAAAGTCTGTACAAAACCAAATGCTTTGTTCACACTATCAAAGCGTTTATTCCAACTCCGAGAGGCTTGCACCAGTCCATAACTGGATCGCTGGAGCTTGCACACTTTGTTAGCTCCCTTTGGATCGACAAAACCTACCGATTGCATCATATACAACTCTTCTTCCAGAAATCCATTCAGGAATGCAGTTTTGACATCCATTTGCCAAATTTCATAATCATAAAATGCGGCAATTGCTAACATGATTCGGACAGACTTAAGCATCGCTACGAGTGAGAAGGACTCATTGTAGTCAATCCCTTGAACTTGTCGAAAACCTTTTGCAACAAGTCGAGCTTTATAGACAGTAACATTACCGTCAGCGTCAGTCTTCTTCTTGAAGATCCATTTATTCTCAATGGCTTGCCGATCATCGAGCAAGTCAACCAAAGTCCACACTTTGTTCTCATACATGGATCCCATCTCAGATTTCATGGCCTCAAGCCATTTTGCAGAATCTGGGCTCACCATCGCTTCTTCATAGTTCGTAGGTTCGTCATGGTCTAGTAACATAACCTCCAGAACAGGATTACCGTACCACTCTGGGGCGGATCTTACTCTGGTTCACCTACGAGGTTCAATAACAACTTGATCTGAAGTTCCATGATCATCATCATTAACTTCCTCACTAATTGGTGTAGGCGTCACAAGAACAGATTTCTGTGATGAGCTACTTTCCAATAAGGGAGCAAGTACAGTTACCTCATCAAGTTCTACTTTCCTCCCACTCACTTCTTTCGAGAGAAACTCCTTCTCTAGAAAGGATCCATTCTTAGCAACGAATGTCTTGCCTTCGGGTCTGTGATAGAAGGTGTACCCAACAGTCTCCTTTGGGTATCCTATGAAGACACATTTCTCCGATTTGGGTTCGAGCTTATCAGGTTGAAGTTTTTTCACATAAGCATCGCAGCCCCAAACTTTAAGAAACGACAACTTTGGTTTCTTGCCAAACCACAGTTCATAAGGCATCGTCTCAACGGATTTCGATGGTGCCCTATTTAACGTGAATGCAGCCGTCTCTAAAGCATTACCCCAAAACGGTAGCGGTAAATCAGTAAGAGACATCATAGACCGCACCATATCTAGTAAAGTACGATTACGATATTCGGACACACCATTACGTTGTGGTGTTCCGGGTGGCGTGAGTTGTAAAACTATTTTGCATTGTTTTAAATGTAGACCAAACTCGTAACTCAAATATTCTCCTCCACGATCAGATCGTAGAAACTTTATTTTCTTGTTACGATGATTTTCAACTTCACTCTGAAATTCTTTGAACTTTTCAAACGTTTCAGACTTATGTTTCATTAAGTAGATATACCCATATATGCTTAAATCATTTGTGAAGGTGAGAAAATAACGATATCCGCCACGAGCCTCAATATTCATCGGACCACATACATCTGTATGTATGATTTCCAACAAATATGTTGCTCTCTCCATAGTACCAGAGAACGACGTTTTAGTCATCTTGCCCATGAGGCATGGTTCGCAAGTACCAAGTGATTCATAATCAAGTGGTTCCAAAGGTCCATCAGTATGGAGTTTCTTCATGCGCTTTATACCGATATGACCTAAACGGCAGTGCCACAAATAAGTTGCACTATCATTATCAACTCTGCATCTTTTGGCTTCAACATTATGAATATGTGTATCACTACTATCGAGATTCATAAAAAATAGACCACTCTTTAAGGGTGCATGACCCTAAAAGATATTACTCATATAAATAGAACAACCATTATTCTCTGATTTAAATGAATAACCATCTCGCATCAAACAAGATCCAGGTATAATGTTCACGCTCAACGCTGGCACCAAATAACAATTATTAGGTCTAATACTAATCCCGAAGGTAGATGTAGAGGTAGCGTGCCGATGGCGATCACATCGACTTTGGAACCGTTTCCCACGCGCATCGTCACCTCGTCCTTAGCCAGTGTTCGCTTAATCCGTAGTCCCTGTTTTGAGTTGCAAATATTAGCAACAGAACCAGTATCAAATACCCAGGTGATACTGCGAGCTCTGGTAAGGTACACATCAATAACATGTATATCACATATACCTTTGTTCACCTTGCCATCCTTCTTATCCGCCAAATACTTGGGGCAGTTCCACTTCCAGTGACCAGTCTGCTTGCAGTAGAAGCACTCAGTCTCAGGCTGAGGTCCAGACTTGGGTTTCTTCTCTTGAGCAGCAACTTGTTTGCTGTTCTTCTTGAAGTTCCCCTTCTTCTTCCCTTTACCCTTTTTCTTGAAACTGGTGGTCTTATTGACCATCAGCACTTGATGCTCCTTCTTGATTTCTACCTCCGCAGCCTTTAGCATTGCGAAGAGCTCGGGAATCGTCTTATCCATCCCTTGCATGTTATAGTTCATCACGAAGCTCTTGTAGCTTGGTGGCAGTGATTGAAGAATTCTGTCAATGACACTATCATCCGGAAGATTAACTCCCAGTTGAATCAAGTGATTGTTATACCCAGACATTCTGAGTATATGCTCACTGACAGAACTATTCTCCTCCATCTTGCAGCTGTAGAACTTATTGGAGACTTCATATCTCTCAATCCGGGCATTTGCTTGAAATACTAACTTCAACTCCTGGAACATCTCATATGCTCCGTGACGTTCAAAATGTCGTTGAAGTCCCGGTTCTAAGCCGTAAAGCATGGCACACTGAACTATCGAGTAGTCATCAGCTTTGCTTTGCCAGACGTTCTTAACATTGTCAGTTGCCTCTGCAAGAGGCCTGGCACCCAGCGGTGCTTCCAGGACGTAATTCTTCTGTGCAGCAATGAGGATAATCCTCAAGTTACGGACCCAGCCCGTGTAATTGCTACCATCATATTTCAACTTTGCTTTCTCAAGGAACGCATTAAAATTCAACGGAACAACATCACGGGACATCTATCTACAATCAACATAGACAAGCAAGATACTATCAGGTACTAAGTCCATGATAAATTTAAGTTCAATTAATCATATTACTTAAGAACTCCCACTTAGATAGACATCCCTCTAATCCTCTAAGTGATCACGTGATCCAAATCAACTAAACCATAACCGATCATCACATGAAATGGATTAGCTTTCAATGGTGAACATCACTATGTTGATCACATCTACTATATGATTCACGCTCGACCTTTCGGTCTCAGTGTTCCGAGGCCATATCTGCATATGCTAGGCTCGTCAAGTTTAACCTGAGTATTCCGCATGTGCAAAACTATCTTGCACCCGTTGTAGATGGACGTAGAGCTTATCACACCCGATCATCACGTGGTGTCTGGGCACGACGAACTTTGGCAACGGTGCATACTCAGGGAGAACACTTTTATCTTGAAATTTAGTGAGAGATCATCTTATAATGCTACCATCAATCAAAGCAAGATAAGATGCATAAAAGATAAACATCACATGCAATCAATATAAGTGATATGATATGGCCATCATCATCTTGTGCTTGTGATCTCCATCTCCGAAGCACCGTCATGATCACCATCATCACCGGCGCGACACCTTGATCTCCATCGTAGCATCGTTGTCGTATCGCCAATCTTATGCTTCTACGACTATCGCTACCGCTTAGTGATAAAGTAAAGCATTACAGGGCGATTGCATTGCATACAATAAAGCGACAACCATATGGCTCCTGCCAGTTGCCGATAACTAGGTTACAAAACATGATCATCTCATACAATAAAATTTAGCATCATGTCTTGACCATATCACATCACAACATGCCCTGCAAAAACAAGTTAGACGTCCTCTACTTTGTTGTTGCAATTTTTACGTGGCTGCTACGGGCTTAGCAAGAACCGTTCTTACCTACGCATCAAAACCACAACGATAGTTTGTCAAGTTGGTGCTGTTTTAACCTTCGCAAGGACCGGGCGTAGCCACACTCGGTTCAACTAAAGTTGGAGAAACTGACACCCGCCAGCCACCTATGTGCAAAGCACGTCGGTAGAACCAGTCTCGCGTAAGCGTACGCGTAATGTCGGTCCGGGCCGCTTCATCCAACAATATCGCCAAACCAAAGTAAGACATGCTGGTAAGCAGTATGACTTATATCGCCCACAACTCACTTGTGTTCTACTCGTGCATATGACATCTACGCATAAAACCTGGCTCGGATGCCACTGCTGGGGAACGTAGTAATTTCAAAATTTTCCTACGCACACGCAAGATCATGGTGATGCATAGCAACTAGAGGGGAGAGTGTTGTCCACGTACCCTCGTAGACCGAAAGTGGAAGCGTTAGCACAACGCGGTTGATGTAGTTGTACGTCTTCACGATCCGACCGATCAAGTACCGAACGCACGGCACCTCCGAGTTCAGCACACGTTCAGCCCGAAGACATCCCTCGAACTCCGATCCAGCCGAGTGTTGAGGGAGAGTTTCGTCAGCACGACGGCGTGGTGAAGATGATGATGTTCTACCGATGCAGGGCTTCGCCTAAGCACCGCTACAGTATTATCGAGGTGGACTATGGTGGAGGGGGCACCGCACACGGCTAAAAGATCAAACGATCAATTGTTGTGTCTCTAGGGTGCCCCCTGCCCTCGTATATAAAGGAACAAGGGGGGAGGTGCGGCCGGCCAGGAGGGGGCGCGCGGCCCTTGCCCTGGCTGCCTCTCCTCTTCTCCACTAAGGTCCACTATGGCCTATTAACCCCCGGGGGGTTCCGGTTACCCCTCCGGTACTCCGGTAAAATCCCGATTTCACCCGGAACACTTCCGATATCCAAATATAGGCTTCCAATATATCAATCTTCATGTCTCGACCATTTCGAGACTCCTCGTCATGTCCGTGATCACATCCGGGACTCCGAACAACCTTCGGTACATCAAAACATATAAACTCATAATATAACTGTCATCGAAACATTAAGCGTGCGGACCCTACGGGTTCGAGAACTATGTAGACATGACCGAGACACGTCTCCGGTCAATAACCAATAGCGGAACCTGGATGGTCATATTGGCTCCCACATATTCTCCGAAGATCTTTATTGGTCAGACCGCATAACAACATACGTTGTTCCCTTTGTCATCGGTATGTTACTTGCCCGAGATTCGATCGTCGGTATCTCAATACCTAGTTCAATCTCGTTACCGGCAAGTCTCTTTACTCGTTTCGTAATACATCATCCCGCAACTAACTCATTAGTTGCAATGCTTGCAAGGCTTAAGTGATGTGCATTACCGAGTGGGCCCAGAGATACCTCTCTGACAGTCGGAGTGACAAATCCTAATCTCGAAATACGCCAACCCAACAAGTACCTTCGGAAACACCTGTAGAGCACCTTTATAATCACCCAGTTACGTTGTGACGTTTGGTAGCACACAAAGTGTTCCTCCGGTAAACGGGAGTTGCATAATCTCATAGTCATAGGAACATGTATAAGTCATGAAGAAAGCAATAGCAACATACTAAACGATCGAGTGCTAAGCTAACGGAATGGGTCAAGTCAATCACATCATTCTCCTAAGGATGTGACCCCGTTAATCAGATGACAACCCATGTCAATGGCATGGAAACATAACCATCTTTGATTAACGAGCTAGTCAAGTAGAGGCATACTAGTGACACTCTGTTTCTCTATGTATTCGCACAAGTATTACGTTTCCGGTTAATACAATTCTAGCATGAATAATAAACATTTATCATGATATAAGGAAATAAATAATAACTTTATTATTGCCTCTAGGGCATATTTCCTTCAATGGGTACTTGGTATGTTGACTTTTGCGTAGACCTCCCCGGCAACGGCGCCAGAAATCCTTCTTGCTACCTCTTGAGCACTGCGTTGGTTTTCCCTTGAAGAGGAAAGGGTGATGCAGCAAAGTAGCGTAAGTATTTCCCTCAGTTTTTGAGAACCAAGGTATCAATCCAGTAGGAGGCTACGCGCGAGTCCCTCGCACCTACACAAAATAAATAAATCCTCGCGACCAACGCGATAAGGGGTTGTCAATCCCTACACGGCCACTTACGAGAGTGAGATCTGATAGATATGCTAGGATAATATTTTTGGTATTTTTGTGATAAAGATGCAAAGTAAAATAAAAGCAAAGTAAAAAGCAAAGGAAATAACGAAGTATTGGAAGATTAATATGATGAAGATAGACCCGGGGGCCATAGGTTTCATTAGTGGCTTCTCTCGAGAGCATAAGTATATTACGGTGGGTGAACACATTACTGTTGAGCAATTGACAGAATTGAGCGTAGTTATGAGAATATCTAGGTATGATCATGTATATAGGCATCACGTCCGAGACAAGTAGACCAACTCCTGCCTGCATCTACTACTATTACTCCACTCATCAACCGCTATCCAGCATGCATCTAGAGTATTAAGTTGATAAAAACATAGTAACGCCTTAAGCAAGATGACATGATGCAGAGGGATAAATTCATGCAATATGATAAAACCCCATCTTGTTATCCTCGATGGCAACAATACAATACGTGCCTTGCTGCCCCTACTGTCACTGGGAAAGGACACCGCAAGATTGAACCCAAAGCTAAGCACTTCTCCCATTGCAAGAAAGATCAATCTAGTAGGCCAAACCAAACTGATAATTCGAAGAGACTTGCAAAGATAACCAATCATACATAAAAGAATTCAGAGAAGATTCAAATATTGTTCATAGATAAACTTGATCATAAACCCACAATTCATCGGTCTCAACAAACACACCGCAAAAGAAGATTACATCGAATAGATCTCCACGAGAGAGGGGGAGAACATTGTATTGAGATCCAAAAAGAGAGAAGAAGCCATCTAGCTAATAACTATGGACCCGAAGGTCTGAGGTAAACTACTCACACTTTATCGGAGGGGCTATGGTGATGATGTAGAAGCCCTCCGTGATGGATGCCCCCTCCGGCGGAGCTCCGGAACAGGCCCCAAGATGGGATCTCATGGGTACAGAAGGTTGCGGCGGTGGAATTAGGTTTTTGGCTCAGTATCTGATCATTTGGCGGTACGTAGGTATATATAGGAGGAAGGAGTACGTCGGTGGAGCAACAGGGGGCCCACGAGGGTGGAGGGCGCGCCCTGGGGGGTAGGCGCACCCCCTACCTCGTGTCCTCCTCCTTTATTTCTTGACGTAGGGTCCAAGTCTCCTGGATCTTGTTCGTTCTTGAAATCACGTTCCCGAAGGTTTCATTCCGTTTGGACTCCGTTTGATATTCCTTTTCAGCGAAACTCTGAAATAGGCAAAAAACAGCAATTCTGGGCTGGGCCTCCGGTTAATAGGTTAGTCCCAAAAATAATATAAAAGTGAATAATAAAGCCCAATAATGTCCAAAACAGTAGATAATATAGCATGGAGCAATAAAAAATTATAGATACGTTGGAGACGTATCAGCAGCCGAGGAATATGGCCTCGAGCGCCCAACCAAAAGTTCCCGAAGCGGAAACTGCTACATCAATTCGACGACGAGGAACTTGAGCCCGTACCATCAGCACGTAACGCGGCTAACCGACAACCACGTGGCTGGGACAAAACGACAACTCAAGCCGAACACTAGCCCATACCACCTCGCCGTAAAGGTCGAGACACAACTGCTCAGGGATACACATTTGACCTGCGGCAGGACCTGGAAAATAGTGCAGGTCAGACCAGATCGATCTACGGATCGCGGGGGCGTTCCCCGACGCGCAACGACGGCTATCTAGCCGAACATGACAAGCATAACCACGTCCGTGCTGAAAACCGCAGATGGACTCCATCCGAGCTACGTCGCGACTTGGCCCGATATAGAGGCGCCGCACACCCCCTCTGCTTCACTGATGAAGTAATGGAGCATGAATTCCCGCGGTATGATGGGACAACAGATCCCGCGGTATGGATTGAGGACTTTCTTCTCCATATTCATATGGCCCGCGGTGATGATCTTCATGCCATCAAATACCTCCCACTAAAACTCAAGGGACCAGCTTGGCACTGGTTAAACAGCCTGCCTGAAAACTCCATTGGCAGCTGGGAGGACTTGGAAGACGCCTTCCGCGACAACTTCCAAGGTACATACGTCCAACCTCCGGATGCCGATGACTTAAGTCACATAGTTCAACAGCCCGGAGAGTCAGCCAGGAAATTCTGGACCAGGTTCCTAACAAAAGAACCAGATCATCGATTGTCCGGATGCCGAAGCCCTAGCGGCCTTTAAGCATAGCATCCGCGATGAATGGCTCGCCCGACACCTCGGCCAAGAAAAGCCGAAGTCCATGGCAGCCCTCACGGCACTTATGTCCCGCTTTTGCGCGGGCGAAGATAGCTGGCTAGCCCGTAGCAATAATAATGCAAGCGAACCTGGCACCTCTGAAACCAGAAATAGCAACGGCAAGCCCCGACGCAACAGGCACAAGCATCGAAGCAACGGTGACAATACCGATGCACGGCAGTCAACGTCGGATTCAGTGGCTCCAGGTCTGGCCAGCGGAAGAAGCCATTCAAAAGAAACAATCCGAGCTCATCCAGCTTGGACCACATACTCGATCGTCCATGTCAGATCCACGGCACCCCCGATAAACCAGCCAATCATACCAACAGAAGCTGTTGGGTCTTTAAACAAGCCGGCAAGTTAAATATCGAGAACAAGGAGAAGGGGTCGCAAAGTGAGGACGACGACGAGGAGCCCCGTCCGCCGAACACAGGGGTACAGAAGAAGTCCCCCCCAGGTTAAAACGGTGAACATGTTATACGTTACCCACATCCCAAGAGGGAGCGCAAACACGCGCTCAGGGACGTCTACGTGATAGAGCCAGTCGCCCCAAAATTCAACCGATGGTCGTCCTGCCCGATCAATTTCGATCGCAGGGAGCATCCGACCAGTATCCGTCACGGCGGTTCAACCGCACTGGTCCTTGATCCAATAATTGATGGATTCCACCTCACGTGAGTCCTCATGGATGGTGGCAGCAGCCTCAACTTGCTCTATCAGGATACAGTCCGCAAGATGGGAATCGATCCATCAAGGATCAAGCCCACAAAAACTACCTTTAAAGGAGTAATTCCAGGTGTAGAGGCCCGCTGCACGGGCTCAATCACATTGGAAGTCATCTTCGGATCTCCGGACAACTTCCAAAGCGAAGACTTGATCTTCGATATCGTCCCCTTCCGCAGTGGCTATCATGCACTGCTTGGACGAACTGCATTCGCTCGATTCAATGCGGTGCCACACTATGCTTATCTCAAACTCAAGATGCCCGGACCACGCGGTGTCATAACAGTCAATGGAAACACGGAACGCTCCCTCCATACCGAGGAGCACATTGCGGCCCTGGCAACGGAAGTACAGAGCGGCCTTATCAAGCAGAACTTTAATTCAGCGGCCAAGCTCCCGGACAGTGTCAAACGAGTCCAGACTACTCCACAGCTTGACAGTCCAGCTCGTCAGGAGTTCAACTAGCAATTCGGCCTCCATCTCAGTCCCGACCAAATGGCGGCGTACGTACCGCGCGTACATAGCTATGCACTCAAAATACCATGGGCATAGACGGAGGCGTAACTTGATTGTGGTCCATCATACGGCTCGACCTTCCCTGGACACACATACTTTCCCGTTTCTTTTTTATCCCTTTTCAGGTTTCTTTTCCACAGGCCCCTCGCGACAGCCTGATCATCGATCCTCTCGAAGGATGGACATACCAAGGCAGAAATTAGCATAGACATGTTGGGGAATCTCTAGGTGGTCTTCTTGACGATCACTCTACCTGTTTTCAGGACCCGCACGCAGCTCCCCCTTGATCTCGGCATGTTAAATAGCCCTCTTGCTTATCGCACTATTTGTACAAATATGCTTTGACATATAATCAAATTATACTGGAAACAGTTTGCGGCCCAACTTATGTGGCACTGGCTTACTACTTCATTTTATTTCCTTATTCTTATCGATTGGACCCATACACTTTGGTACGCTTTAATTCGCCAGGGGCTTCATTGTGCTCCATACTACGGCAACAAAGTCCGAACACTTTTACAGTATAGTTCGGCACCCTGAATTGAGCATTATATGCATCGGCTCCGAATCATGTCTTTGGTCAATAGTTGGGTTGCTCGGCTCGTGTGCTTACGACCTTACGTTCCGTCCTATCGGCTAGGGTAGTAAAGGGAGAACTACTGTCATTGTGTTTCTGGTTTATCCGGGTAAACAACTCAGTAGAGAAAGCCGAAAACTGACTGTCATGATGCGGCGAGAGCTGGTGAGCTATTCGGAGGTTAAAATCTTTTGCGATTTTTTCCGCATTATGCGACGGACCGGCATCTACCCGATCAGGTGTCTACATCACCCTAGTCTGGATTAAAAATACTAACTAGGGGCTGCGCCTGCATTTCTGTTATCAAACTCCTATGGCTAAGTGAGGGTGATAAAGCCACATAGTCCGATTGCCTGGTTTGTTGCACTAAACACCTCCTTCAAGGACCAAAATCTTGGATCAAGAGTGTTTAGGTTACAACCCGAACACCCCCATACTACCTACGTGGGGGGTGAAGCCGACGACTGACCAACTCTCAGATTTAGTAAAACGGCCGCACAGGAGGCAAAAATTTAATACAGGACGGGATAAAATGAATGTTTTCATTCAAAGATAATGTCTTTTGCACACTGGCCCTCTACAATGCGGGATCCCTTCAGGACATCATCAAAATACCGCTCGGACGTGCGGTGCTCCTTGCCCGCGGGCGGTCCCTCGGTCATGAGCTTGACGGCGTCCATCTTCGCCCACTGCACCTTAACACGGGCGAAGGCCATCCGCGCACCTTCGATGCAGACCGACTGCTTGATGGCATCAAGCCGAGGGCAGGCATCGCTAGCCGCTTCACGAGCCCAAAGTAGCTGCTGGGTATGGCTTCGGCAGGCAACAGACGGATTATCAAATCCTTCATGGCCGATTCGGCCACCCTATGTAGTTCGGTCAGCTATTTCAGTTGATTGCTAAAGGGCACCGGATGCTCTGGCGCAAGGTATTGCGACCAGAACAGCTTCTCCGTGGAGCTCCCCTCTTCGGCTAGGAAGAACTCCGCAGTATCAGCAACACTACGCGGCAGATCCGCAAACGCTCCTGGAGAACTCCAAATCCGGGTCAGTAAGAGGTACCTTTTCTTCACACACTTGCTCTGCATAATAAAGGCCTTACTCGCCGCGATTTTCTTGGCCTCCTGGATTTCCTGGAGGGCACCCTGGGCTTCAACCCAGGCCTCTTGTGCGCTTTGGCGGGCCTTCGCAAGTTCGGACTCTTGGTCCGCTAACTTGCGCTCCAAGGAATCACATTTCTTGACGGCGTCCTGGAGCTCCTGCTGGACCTCCCGAACCCTTGCCTCGTGTTTTTTGCGGGCGGCTTGTTCCTTTGCTGCTCTCTTCTGGGCCTCGGCCAGCGCGTTCTTGAGGGTCTCCACCTCGGTCGCCGCTCCTACGAAATATCATGATAATATGATCAACACGAACAATTCATATCTTTCTAAATCTGAATAGGCCATTTCATACCTTGCTTGTCCTCTAGCTGTTTTTTCACATGGCCGAGCTCTTCCTCGACCCGCTCCAGACTCTGCTTCAGTTTGGAGACTTCAGCAGAATGGGAGGTCGCAGCCAGCATCGACGCCTGCTTATTCACATAGACATGTATGGTTAGTCTCCTGCGAAAATTATTTGATCCTCTGCCCGGCTTTTCTTTTCAAGCACCGGACAGGGTCTCAGGGGCTACTGTCTATACTATGACACTCTTTTTGCATAAATACGCCGCATGCCTCAAAGCCTGTTAGAAGGCTGGTGCAGGCGTCGATCAGTCCACTCTTAATGGACTGAACCCTTTCAACCACCGTACCCATGAGGATACGGTGTTCCTCAACAACGGAAGCACTTTGCAGTGCTTCCAGTAGAGTATCCGGTGCCTCTGGATGGACAGAGGTCACCGGCGGAATAGGGGCACCTCCTTCTTTTGAAGGAGGCTGATTGCCTGATTCCGGAGCCGTATGGGCCTCCGGAATAGTATTCGGCTGGGGGCCGAATTGGATGTGGCCCCCATCGCCAGTCTTCAGGGGGATTTGCTCCCCCATGTGTCCGGCGGCCGAGGTATCATCCTCTGGCACCACCGGGACAGCCTCTTGTGCCTCCCCCTGAGCTGGGAGGGTCCTTCAGGACAACACTTCAGCGTCGTCCGTAGTCTTGGGGGAGAAGGCTGGCGGAGGCGACGCGCTGTCCAGCACCTTGGGATCCAGCGAATTCCCCGAAGATGAGGATCGCTGGAGGTGGGAACGTGACCGACTGCAGTGCATGATTCAACATGTTAAAACCATGAAGTAAAAGAGCTGGATATATGTGTGCGTCAGTGCCTTTGTGTACTTACGATTCGGCCAGGGGCTTCTCCCTGCGGCGGCACTCGGAGCTGCTATCGGTGTCCAACGCGGAGTTGTCCGCGAGGGAGACCTTCCCCTTCTTGGACGCTTCTGCCTCCATATGCGTGGAGGCCGCCCTTTTCTTCCTTCCCCCCTCAGGGGGAGAGTTGCTTTCCTCCTCCTCCTCGTCGTCCTCGGTGGGAGAGGAGTGGGTTTCGGCATCTTCAGATGTCACGTCCGAAGTGCCTTTACGGCGGAGGCCTCTTCTGGTCTCCTTGGCCTTCTTCTCCGGCGCCTTGTAGGGCGTCGGAACCAGCATCTTCATCAGAAGAGGGATTGCTGGGTTTTCGGGCAGCGGAGCCGGACACTGGATCCGCTCTGCCTTCTTTGTCCAGCCCTGAAGAGACAGATAGGGAAGCTCATGCATCTTCCTTGAATGTATAGGTGAAGGATACACCTTGAAATACGAAAAACTTACCGAACTGGCGGGATGGGTCAGTTTGTACCCACGGTCCTCGGTTGTCTTTGGCCACGTCTCATTGGCCTTGAAAAGCACTTTCCAGATGCCTTCGTGTGTAGCACCGAAGAATTGTTGCAGGGTCTGGTGCTTGGTCGGATCGAACTCCCACAGATGGCAAGTACGGCTTTGGCAAGGAAGGATCCGGCAAAAAAGCATCACCTGGATCACATTGACAAGCTTGATGTTCTTGTCCACCATGCTCTTGATGCGCGCCTGCAGCACTGTCAGCTCGTCCGATGAAGCCCGGTCCAGGCCCTTCTCTAGCCAGGAGGTGAGCCGCATCAGGGCCCCGGACTTGAATTCGGGAGCCGCGGCCCAGGTGGTGTCGCGGGGCTCTGTGACGTAGAACCAATGCTGCTGCCACCCTTTGACGGTCTCCACAAAGGTGCCTTTAGGCCACGTAACGTTGGACATCTTGCTCACCATAGCACCTCCGCACTCTGCGTGCTGACCACCCACCACCTTCGGCTTCAGATTGAAGGTCTTCAGCCACAATCCGAAGTGAGGTGGGACGCGGAGGAAGGCCTCGCACATGACAATAAATGCCGAGATGTTGAGGAAAGAGTTTGGGGCCAGATCATGAAAATCTAGCCCGTAGTAGAACATGAGTCCGTGGACGAAGGGTGGAGAGGAAACCCTAAACCGCGGACGAAGTGGGGAATGAACACCACCCTCTCATGGGGCTCCGGGGTGAGGACGATCTGCCCCTTGGCCGGAAGCTGGTGGGCTATTTCCTGGGCCAAGTACCCCGCCTCCCGGAGCTTCGTAATGTCCTTCTCTATGACGGAGGAGGCCATCCACTTGCCCTGCGCTCCGGATCCGGACATGGCTGGAGTGCTTTTTTGAAGCGAAAAGGATGGAAGCTTGGGCGCTGGAGCTCGAGAATGGGTGGGTAGAGAGAAAGAAGGCGTGGGTGAAAAGGTGAATCCTTATCTCTTTATAAGGCAGCGAATATCAAGCGCCTCCCCGTTCGCCTTAAAACTCGCCTATTCCCTAAGGGTCGTGCAGACGGCGCGGTTGGGTTACCCACGCCCGTATTGATGAGAATCCCGTGATAAGTGGACACGATCTCTGCTTCGACAAGACGTGCCAATGGAAACCGCATCTCGAAACACAGAGCGGGAGGCTAAAAACGGTTCAAAATAATGACCGGGCGGAGACGTGGCGTTGAAAGGATCGAGAAGAGGTGTCTAGAGGGGGGTGAATAGACTCTAATCAAGAAAAGTTGTAGTTTTTAATTCTTTAGGTTTATGTGGAGTTTAGCACAAGTTTAAACATTCACAATACATATCAAGCAAGCATGCCAAGAGTATATGAGCAGCGGAAAGTAAAGCATGCAAGTTGCAAGAATGTAAAGGGATGGGATTGGAGTGTGCAAACGCGATTTGGAGACACAGAGATTTTTTATCCGTGGTTCCGATAGGTGGTGCTATCGTACATCCACGTTGATGGAGACTTCAACCCACGAAGGGTAACGGTTGCACGAGTCCACGGAGGGCTCCACCCAGGAAGGGTCCACGAAGAAGCAACCTTGTCTATCCCACCATGATCGTCGCCCACGAAGGACTTGCCTCACTACGGTAGATCTTCACGAAGTAGGAGATCTCCTTGCCCTTACAAACTCCTTGGTTCAACTCCACAATCTTGACGGAGGCTCCCAAGTGACACCTAGCCAATCTAGGAGACACCACTCTCCAAGAAGTAACAAATGGTGTGTTGATGATGAACTCCTTGCTCTTGTGCTTCAAATGATAGTCTCCCCAACACTCAACTCTCTCTCACAGGATTTGGATTTGGTGGAAAGAAGATTTGAGTGGAAAGCAACTTGGGGAAGGCTAGAGATCAAGATTTATGTGGTTGGAATGGAATATCTTGACCTCAACACAAGTGTAGGTGGTTCTCTCTCAGAAAATATGTGTTGAAAGTGTAGGCATGTTCTGATGGCTCTCTCCATGAATGAAGAGTGGGTGGAGGGGTATATATAGCCTCCACACAAAATCTAACCGTTACACACAAATCACCAAACTCGGTGGGAATGATTCAGAGAACTCGGTCAGACCGATTTGGTTCATAATGTGACCGTTAGGTATTTCGGTGGAACCGACATGTCAACTCGGTGGGACTGATATCATTAGGGTTAGGGCATAACGTAATCTCGGTGAGACCGATTACACAAACTCGGTGAGACCGATTTTGGTAATAGACTAACAGAGAGTTGGTCAGGCAAACTCGGTGGGACTGATTCGCTCATCTCGGTTAGACCGAAACGTTACGAAGGGGTGACAGAGAGTTTGCATTGCAATCTCGGTGGGACCGATTGCATATTTCGGTGAGACCGAAATTATTGCAATAGGCAACAGAGAGTTTGCAATCCAGACCGAGATCCCATCGGTGAGACCAAAAAGACTAGGGTTTCTGGCAGTGGCTATGTCAAGTGAACTCGGTGGCTCCGGATAGAAAGAATCGGTGGGTCCGAGTTTGACTTTTGGTTTGGGACATATGTGGATGTGAGAAAGTAGTTGAGGGCTTTAGAGCATATCACTAAGCACTTTGAGCAAGCAAGCCATTAAGCAACACCTCATCCCCTCTTAATAGTATTGGCTTTCCTATGGACTCAATGTGATCTTGGATCACTAAAATAGAAAATGTAGATTCCTGAGCCTTGAGCTTGAGCCAATCCTTTTTCAAGGGGTTCCACATCCTCTAATCCATGCCACTCCATTGTTGAACTTATCTGAAACATACTAGGTAGAAGCATTAGTCCAACAAGAGATATGTTGACATTAATTACCAAAATCACCCAGGGAGCACTTGTGCTTTCAATCTCCCCCTTTTTTGTAATTGATGACAACATACATCAAAGCTTTAGATAAAGATATAGAGAACAACAAGTAAAGCTTTGGAAAGACATGTAACATGCATAGGCTCCCCCTGCATGTATGCAATCATATAAATATGGAACATAGGAGCATGTGAATGCATAAGCATGATAGAGTAAGCCATGTGTTACATGTATCTTGGCTATATGCATCAGAGCAAATAATGTAAATATAGGAAATGTACCTTCATGCTCATGAGTCCTTCTTGCAAACAGTATGTACATCAGTAAGAAGTTCTCATGCACATGACTGAGATGCATATACTTACCTTGTGGTCTTGAGTTGGCTTAGGAAGAAATGAACCTGAGCAAACAAGGTTAGATAACACAGATACATCTAATAGCCAAAGCAAACAAAAGAAACCACAAGAGTACCAAGACTGGGATGACATGTAGAGAGTGAGTACTGAGTACTCTATTGGATATAGACATGTCCCCAAAGGTAAAGATGTGCAATGAATTCAAGGATTTCCTTCCCTTAGATGTCTTGCTCCCCCTGAATCTTGCATGGGATATTGGGAGAAGATAGGGAACAGAAAATCAGAGCAAAGAAAAGAAACAGAGTTAACGCAAACAATCAAATATGAACATGTCTTTCCCCTCTTAAAGACATGTGACTTCTCTCCTCTTGAACACCAAGCATCTGGGGTTTCTTACACTCTCCCTCTAAGTATTCTCTCCCCCTATAGGAATGATTAATCTTAAGCTTTGATGTAATCTCTCTCCCCCTTTGACATCAATTTCCAAGAAGGGCTCTTCTGGATTTTTATTTCAAGAGGGTTTGGTCCTTCAGTCTCAAAGCAAAGTAGCAAGTCGAATGTGATGCTGGTAGAGGACAAGAATCATTGAGTGGAGCTGGAGCAGAAAGAATGCAGGAACAAGTGGCAAGCTGTCTTTTCTGCAGCGAAATCGGTAGCACCGAGTTGTGTGCTTCGGTGGCACCGAAGGAATTCGGTTGGGCCGAAGAAAACAAGCCGGTGGGACCGAGTGCATCACAGTGAAAACACTTTTCACCTCAGCTCACTAGGCAATTAAGATCTCACAAGGATTTGTAGGGAATTAGCTGAAAGATTTGCAATGAATTGGATGCAGAGAATGCAGAACAGAACAAAGAAAACAAAAGAAAAGATCTAGATGAAGTTTTTTTAAAAGGGAAACAAATATGCATGAGACAAATGCAAGAGCATGGAGAAACACAAGAGAACTTCATCTAGAATTGGGCGGCGACAAAGTCACCTATGTTAGAGTATATTGACATAAGAGTCAAGTGAGGACACTTGATCATAGGTCATACTCATCGTTTAAGCTCAAAATGGGGTTACCATTTTTCCTTTAAGCATCTTGATGTATTCACATCTTGTTGAGTTGCTTTGCCCCATGATTTGGAGTAAAGCTTCTCTAAGATGGAATAACATACCTTGGGTGGTGGTGTTGATCTTGATCATGTAGTTGAACTTGTGTGGGTTGCTCAAGGTTGATGTAGCTCATCAAGAGTTGGGAGCACCACTTGGAATTTGAGTTCATCTACCTACATGGGTTAGTTTTGCAAGGAAGAGCACTTGTGTATCCGAAATGACAATCATAAGATTTAACATAGAATTTGTCAAAGGATATATTCGAAGGGTTTTGTGCTTCCTTGTCTTCAACCACCATTGTGTAGAGACTTGGTGATGTGGAAATTGCTCAAGATATGAGTGATTTGCAATTTCATGGACTTAGATTCATCCAAGTACCTACAAGGGTTAGATAGCATGCAAGGGTGCAAGAATATCCAAAACATATAGATAGCATCACGAAAGAAATATCGTGGATTAGTCAAAGGCTCATGCCTTGCATGATCCAAATGGAGTTCCTACTCCAAGTTTGAAGCATCAATGATTTTCAATTCACCTCTCAAACGGCAAAAGACTTTCTCATCAAGCGGTTTGGTGAATATATCCGCTAATTGCTTATCGGTGCGAACATGCTTAAGATCAATGTCCCCTTTGGCAACATGATCTCGAATGAAATGATGACGAACTTCAATATGCTTAGTTCGAGAATGTTGCACGGGATTCTGAGCAATCTTGATAGAACTTTGATTGTCACAAAGCAATGGAACATGTTTCACATATATCCCATAGTCCTTGAGAGTTTGGGTCATCCAAAGTAATTGAGCACAACATGAACCAGCGGCAATGTATTCCGCTTCGGCGGTGGATAAGGATACTAAGTTTTGTTTCTTGGAGGACCAAGACACAAGAGATCTACCAAGAAATTGAAAAGTACCCAAAGTGGACTTTCTATCAACCTTGTCTCCGGCATAGTCCGAATCGGAGTAACCAACAAGATCGAAAGAAGACCTCTTAGGATACCAAATGCCAAAAATTGGTGTGTGTATTAAGTATCTCACTATCCTTTTCACAGCCTTAAGATGACACTCTTTAGGGGTCACTTGATATCGTGCACACATGCACACACTTAGCATAATATCAGGACGAGAGGCACATAGAATAACAATGAACCAATCATAGAGCGGTAAACCTTTTGATCAACCGGTTCACCGTCCTTAGTCAAGTCAAGATGTCCACTAGTAGGCATGGGTGTAGACATACCTTTGCATTATTGCATATTGAACTTCTTGAATAAGTCCTTGGTGTACTTTGTTTGAGAAACAAAGGTACCTTCCTTAGTTTGCTTGATTTGCAAACCAAGAAAGAATTTGAGTTCACTCATCATAGACATCTCAAACTTCTCCGACATTAGCTTTCCAAACTTTTCACTAAAATGAGGGTTAGTAGAACCAAATATGATATCATCAACATAAATTTGGCACACAAATAGTTCTCCATTAACCCTTTTAGTAAAAAGAGTAGAATCTATTTTTCCAATTTCAAAGCCTTTTTCAATAAGGAACTTGTTCAAGCATATATACCACGCTCTAGGAGCTTGTTTAAGACCATAAAGGGCTTTGTGAAGCTTGTAAACATGATTAGGTTTCTTAGGATTGACAAAGCCGGGAGGTTGCTTAACATAAACTTCCTCCTCAATTTCACCATTTAGAAAGGCACTTTTAATGTCCATTTGGTACAAAGTGATATCATGGTGATTAGCATAAGCAAGTAAGATGCGAATGGACTCAAGTCTAGCAACGGGAGCATATGTCTCACCATAGTCCATACCTTCGACTTGAGTGTAGCCTTGGGCGACTAGGCATGCTTTGTTGCGGACGACTTGACCATCTTCATCTTGCTTGTTGCGAAACACCCATTTGGTACCAATGATGTTGTGGTTGTTGTCGGGCTTCTCGACCAATGTCCACACTTGGTTTCTCTAAAAGTTGTGTAGCTCTTCATGCATAGCGTTTATCCAATCCGGATCTTCCAATGCTTCTTCAACCTTCATAGGTTCAATGCTAGAGATGAATGAGTAATGTTCACAAAAGTTAGCCAAATGAGTTTTAGAGCGAGTGATTCTCCCGGTTTGGATATCATTGTAGATTTGTTCGACGGGATGGTCTTTGGCGATTCTTGCTCGAACTCGTGGAAGCTTTGGCTTGGCTTGGGGTGGAACATCCTCTTCATCTTGTTCTTCTTCTTGGTCTTCTTCATTGTTGACGTTGTCATTCTCTTGTCGTGGTGGAGAAGGAGGTTGTTGATGTTCATCTTGGTGTACTTCCTCGTTTTCTTCGTCTTGGTGTGTCCCACTTGTGGATGCTTCCGTATCAATTCTTGGTTCACCTTGTCGTGAGGTAGAAGCTTCCACTTGGACGGATGAGGTACTCTCCTTCACCTCCGTTGGACGAATCTTGCCAATAGACAAGTCTTGGATAGCTTCCGAAGGGTCTTTGTCTCCTACATCAATTGGCAATTGCTCTACTTGCGAGCCGTTAGATTCATCAAACTTCACATCTACCGTCTCTTCAACCTTTCGGGTGAAATTGTTGTAGACATGGTAAGTGTGAGAGTTTGAGCCATAACCAAGTAGGAAACCTTCATGAGATTTAGGAGCAAATTTAGAACAACGATGCTTATCAAGAATGTAGCACTTTGAGCCAAATACTCGAAAGTATCCAACTTGGGGTTTGTTACCGGTGAGGAGCTCGTATGCCGTCTTGCCAAGTAGCTTGTGAAGATACAAGCGATTTGTTGCATGACAAGCTGTCTCAACCGCTTCTGCCCAAAAGTGTTTTGGAGTCTTGTACTCATCAAACATCGTTCTTGCCATCTCAATAAGAGTCCGGTTCTTTCTCTCAACAACTCCATTTTGTTGAGGCATGTACGTAGCCGAGAACTCATGTGAAATCCCTTCTTCATCAAGAAAGGTATCCACATTTGCGTTCTTGAACTCCGTTCCATTGTCGCTCCGAACCTTCTTGATCTTCACGTCAAATTGATTTTGGGCCTTCCTAGCGAAGTTTTTGAAGATCTTTTGGACCTGCGATTTGTCATCAAGAAAGAACACCCACGTAAATCTTGAAAAATCATCAACTATGACTAGACCAAATGAGTTACCACCGAGACTCTTGTAGGCATTGGGACCAAAGAGATCCATGTGAAGTAGCTCGAGTGGTCTTCTCGTGGTCATGATGTTCTTCGCGCGATGACTTCCTCCAACCTGTTTTCCTGCCTGACAAGCACTACAAAGTCTATCCTTGTCAAATATGACATCTTTTATTCCAAGGATATGATCACCTTTAATAAGCTTATCAAGATTTCGCATGCCCACATGACCTAGCCTTCTATGCCACAACCAACCCTTAGAAGATTTAGCAATTAAGCAAGTTCTAGGTTGAGCCTTTTTAGTGAAATCAACAATGTAAATATCACCTCTACGTATACCGGTAAAGACCATTTTATGATTGTCTCTTCGAAACACTTGGCAGTCTACCTCAGTAAATAGGACATTGAAACCGAAATCAGCAAGTCTAGATACTAAAAGTAAATTGTACCCAAGAGATTCAACGAGCATGACATTTTGTATGGAGCTATCATGTGAGATGGCCACCTTACCGAGGCCAACCACCTTACCCTTTGAGTTATCACCAAAGGTGACATACTTTCGAGGGCCATTGTTTTCAGCAAGCTCACGGAACATATCTTTGTCATATGATCAGTACATCCACTATCAAGGACCCATTCCTTTCCTACAGCCATGTAGCCGTGAAGGTTTGCCATAAGACCAAAGTGTCTCATCGCATCATCAAGATCATAGTCACTATCATCATCCTCATCATAGTATCCATGTTCAACATCACCTTGTGATTGATCAACTCCTAGAGAGGGTAATTCATTAGATAAATGATCATTTCTATGGTTATCTTTATGAATTCTAATAGCTTAGGAAATGATATTGCTAATGATTCCAACATCTCCTTTGGCACGCATGAGATTGGTAAGCTCAAATAGACAATCACCAAAGCTAGGATCACTAGAATTCATCTTACTCAAGGCAATAGACTTATGGAGAATTTTGTCTAAGTTTTTCAAGGAATAATTTGGAAATCGTTCCTCAAGAAATCTCCATATAGTATAGGCACAATCAAGGGTAGGCAAACTAGCAATCAAAATTTTGGGCAATCCTCTAATGATAAGATTGATAGTTCTAAGATTGCGAATCATGTCAAGATCCTCTTCGGGTGTAGGATGCAAAGGACCAATATGAGGTGCACACGGGCTAGTAATGTACTTGTTCAAATGATATTCATCGAAAATCTCAAGCATTTCATTTTTCCACTCATAGAAGAACTCTCTATCAAGAATAGGCACTCTACATCTAAGACTCCCCCAAGTAGACACATTCATCTTCCTCCAAAGGTGTTTAAACCAAGGCAATGGAGACCAAAGCTTTGGTACCAATTGAAAGGATCGAGAAGAGGTGTCTAGAGGGGGGGTGAATAGACAGTAATCAAGAAAAGTTGCAGTTTTTAATTCTTTAGGTTTATGTGGAGTTTAGCACAAGTTTAAACATTCACAATACATATCAAGCAAGCATGCCAAGAGTATATGAGCAGCGGAAAGTAAAGCATGCAAGTTGCAAGAATGTAAAGGGATGGGATTGGAGTGTGCAAACGCAATTTGGAGACACGGAGATTTTTTATCCGTGGTTCCGATAGGCGGTGCTATCGTACATCCACGTTGATGGAGACTTCAACCCACGAAGGGTAACGGTTGCGCGAGTCCACGGAGGGCTCCACCCATGAAGGGTCCATGAAGAAGCAACCTTGTCTATCCCACCATGGCCGTCGCCCACGAAGGACTTGCCTCACTAGGGTAGATCTTCACGAAGTTGGCGCTCTCCTTGCCCTTACAAACTCCTTGGTTCAACTCCACAATCTTGACGGAGGCTCCCAAGTAACACCTAGCCAATCTAGGAGACACCACTCTCCAAGAAGTAACAAATGGTGTGTTGATGATGAACTCCTTGCTCTTGTACTTCGAATGATAGTCTCCCCAACACTCAACTCTCTCTCACAGGATTTGGATTTGGTGGAAAGAAGATTTGAGTGGAAAGCAACTTGGGGAAGGCTAGAGATCAAGATTTATGTGGTTGGAATGGAATATCTCGACCTCAACACAAGTGTAGGTGGTTCTCTCTCAGAAAATATGTGTTGAAAGTGTAGGCATGTTCTGATGGCTCTCTCCATGAATGAAGAGTGGGTGGAGGGGTATATATAGCCTCCACACAAAATCTAACCGTTACACACAAATCACCAAACTCGGTGGGACAGATTCAGAGAACTCGGTCAGACCGATTTGGTTCATAATGTGACCGTTAGGTATTTCGGTGGGACCGACATGTCAACACGGTGGGACCGATATCATTAGGGTTAGGGCATAACGTAATCTCGGTGAGACCGATTACACAAACTCGGTGAGACCAATTTTGGTAATAGACTAATAGAGAGTTGGTCAGGCAAATTCGGTGGGACCGATTCGCTCATCTCGGTTAGACCGAAACATTACGAAGGGGTGACAGAGAGTTTGCATTGCAATCTCGGTGGGACCGATTGTATATTTCGGTGAGACTGAAATTATTGCAATAGGCAACAGAGAGTTTGCAAACCTATCTCGGTGAGACCGAAAAGACTAGGGTTTCTCGCAGTGGCTATGTCAAGTGAACACGGTGGCTCCGGATAGAAAGAATCGGTGGGTCCGAGTTTGAATTTTGGTTTGGGACATATGTGGATGTGAGAAAGTAGTTGAGGGCTTTAGAGCATATCACTAAGCACTTTGAGCAAGCAAGCCATTAAGCAACACCTCATCCCCTCTTAATAGTATTGGCTTTCCTATGGACTCAATGTGATCTTGGATCACTAAAATAGAAAATGTAGACTCCTGAGCCATGAGCTTGAGCCAATCCTTTTTGAAGGGTGCCACATCCTCTAGTCCATGCCACTCCATTGTTGAACTTATCTGAAGCATACTAGGTAGAAGCATTAGTCCAACAAGAGATATGTTGACATTAATTACCAAAATCACCCAAGGAGCACTTGTGCTTTCTGGCGTCTCACTACAAAAGATGTCAGTAGATGAGACTTGTTAAATATTATACTCTTTGCGGAGCTTATTTTGTAGAGCCGGACACATTTTTTGTGTTTGAAGGCAGCTTTGGAGTATTCGTAGGAGGAACCCGCCTTGCAATGCCGAAGACGATCTGCGCACCGGACACATCGTCATTGAAGCCTGGTTCAGGGGCTACCGAGGGAGTCCTGGATTAAGGGGTCCTCAGGCGTCCGGCCTATGTGACGTGGGCCGGACTGATGGGCCATGAAGATACAAGACAGAAGACTTCCTCCCGTGTCCGGATGGGACTCGCCTTTGCGTGGATGGCAAGCTTGGCGTTCGGATATGAAGATCCCTTCCTCTGTAAACTGACTCTGTATAACCCTAGGCCCCTCCGGTGTCTATATAAACCGAAGGGTTTGGTCCGTATAGGCAATCACAATCATACAGGCTAGACATCTAGGGTTTAGCTATTACGATCTCGTGGTAGATCAACTCTTGTAATCCTCATATTCATCAAGATCAATCAAGCAGGAAGTAGGGTATTACCTCCATCAAGAGGGCCCGAACCTGGGTAAACATCGTGTTGGAAATATGCCCTAGAGGCAATAATAAAATGGTTATTATTGTATTTCCTTGTTCATGATAATTGTCTATTGTTCATGCTATAATTGTATTAACTGGAAACCGTAATAGATGTGTGAATACATAGACCACAACATGTCCCTAGTAAGCCTCTAGTTGACTAGCTCGTTGATCAATAGATGGTTATGGTTTCCTGACCATGGACATTGGATGTCATTGATAACGGGATCACATCATTGGGAGAATGATGTGATGGACAAGACCCAATCCTAAGCATAGCACAAGATCGTGTAGTTCGTTTTGCTAGAGCTTTTCTAATGTCAAGTATCATTTCCTTAGACCATGAGATTGTGCAACTCCCGGATACCGAAGGAATGCTTTGGGTGTACCAAACGTCACAACGTAACTGGGTGGCTATAAAGGTACACTACAGGTATCTCCGAAAGTGTCTGTTGGGTTGGTACGAATCGAGACTGGGATTTGTCACTCCGTATGATGGAGAGGTATCTCTGGGCCCACTCGGTAATGCATCATCATAATGAGCTCAATGTGACTAATGAGTTAGTCACGGGATCATGCGTTACGGAACGAGTAAATAGACTTGCCGATAACGAGATTGAATGAGGTATGGGGATACCGACGATCGAATCTCGGGCAAGTAACATACCGATTGACAAAGGGAATTGTATACGGGATTGATTGAATCCCCGACATCGTGGTTCATCCGATGAGATCATCGTGGAACATGTGGGACCCAACATGGGTATCCAGATCCCGCTGTTGGTTATTGGCCGGAGAACGTCTCGGTCATGTCTGCATGGTTCCCGAACCCGTAGGGTCTACACACTTAAGGTTCGATGATGCTAGGGTTATAGGGAATAGATATACGTGGTTACCGAATGTTGTTCGGAGTCCCGTATGAGATCCCAGACGTCACGAGGTGTTCCGGAATGGTCCGGAGGTAAAGATTTATATATGGGAAGTCCCGTTTTGGCCACCGGAAGAGTTTCGGGCGTCACCAGTAATGTACCGGGACCACCGGAGGGTTCCGGGGGTCCACCGGGAGGGGCCACCAACCCCGGAGGCCTGCGTGGGCCAAGTGTGGGAAGGGACCAGCCCCTATGTGGACTGGTGCGCCTCCCACAAGAGGCCCAAGGCACAGGGAAAGGGGAAGGGGGGAAACCCTAGGCTCAGATGGGCCTAAGGCCCACCTAGGGTGCGCCCCCCTCTCTCCCCCTCTGGCCGCCCCTTAGATGCATCTAGGGCTGGCGGCCACCCCTAAGGGGGGAACCCTAGATGGGGGCGCAGCCCCTCCCCTTCCCCTATATATAGTGGGGGTTTTTGGGGCTGCCGTAGACATGAGTCTCCCTCTCTCTTGGCGCAGCTCTACCCCTCTCCCTCCTCGTCTCTCGCAGTGCTTGGCGAAGCCCTGCTGGAGTGCCACGCTCCTCCATCACCACCATGCCGTTGTGCTGCTGCTGGACGGAGTCTTCCCCAACCTCTCCCTCTCTCCTTGCTGGATCGAGGCACGGGAGACGTCACCGGGCTGCATGTGTGTTGAACGCGGAGGCACCGTTGTTCGGTGCTTAGATCGGATTCGGCCGCGATCTGAATCGCTTCGTGTACGACTCCACCGACCGCGTTCTTGCAACGCTTCCCCATCGCGATCTTCAAGGGTATGAAGATGCACTCCCCTCTCTCTCGTTGCTAGTTAATCCATAGATTGATCTTGGTGATGCGTAGAAATTTTTTGAATTTCTGCTACGTTCCCCAACAGTGGTATCAGAGCCAGGTCTATGCGTAGATTCTATGCACGAGTAGAACACAAAATGGTTGTGGGCGATGATTTGTTCAATTTGCTTGCCGTTACACGTACTCTTACGTGAGACAGGTTCCACCGACTGACATGCACTTGATGCATAAGGTGGCTAGCGGGTGTCTGTCTCTCCCACTTTAGTCGGATCGGATTCGATGAAGAGGGTCCTTATGAAGGGTAAATAGCAATTGGCATATCACCGTTGTGGCTTTTGCGTAGGTAAGAAACGTTCTTGCTAGAAACCCATAGCAGCCACGTAAAACATGCAACAACAATTAGAGGACGTCTAACTTGTTTTTGCAGGGTATGCTATGTGATATGATATGGCCAAAAGGATGTGATGAATTATATATATGTGATGTATGAGATTGATCATGTTCTTGTAATAGGAATCACGACTTGCATGTCGAGAGTATGACAACCGGCAGGAGCCATAGGAGTTGTCTTAATTTATTGTATGACCTGCGTGTCAATGAAAAATGCCATGTAATTACTTTACTTTATTGCTAACCGTTAGCCATAGTAGTAGAAGTAATAGTTGGCGAGACAACTTCATGAAGACACGATGATGGAGATCATGATGATGGAGATCATGGTGTCATGCCGGTGACGAAGGTGATCATGCCGCGTCTCGAAGATGGAGATCAAAAGGCGCAAGATGATATTGGCCATATCATGTCACTTTATGATTTGCATGTGATGTTTGTCATGTTTACATCTTATTTGCTTAGAACGACGGTAGCATAAATAAGATGATCCCTCACTAAAATTTCAAGAGATGTGTTCCCCCTAACTGTGCACCGTTGCGAAGGTTCGTTGTTTCGAAGCACCATGTGATGATCGGGTGTGATAGATTCGAACATTCGCATACGACGGGTGTAAGCCAGATTTACACATGCGAAACACTTAGGTTGACTTGACGAGCCTAGCATGTACAGACATGGCCTCGGAACACAAGAGACCGAAAGGTCAAACATGAGTCGTATAGTAGATACGATCAACATGGAGATGTTCACTGATGATGACTAGCCCGTCTCACGTGATGATCGGACACGGCCTAGTTGACTCGGATCATGTATCACTTCGATGACTAGAGGGATGTCTATCTGAGTGGGAGTTCATTAAATAATTTGATCAGATGAACTTAATTATCATGAACATAGTCAAAAGGTCTTTGCAAATTATGTCGTAGCTTACGCTTTAGTTCTACTAAGATATGTTCCTAGAGAAAATTTAGTTGAAAGTTAATAGTAGCAATTATGCGGACTGGGTCCGTAAACTGAGGATTGTCCTCATTGCTGCACAGAAGGCTTATGTCCTTAATGCACCGCTCGGTGTGCTGAACCTCGAGCGTCGTTTGTGGATGTTGCGAACATCTGACATACACGTTTTGATGACTACGTGATAGTTCAGTGCGTAATGTTAAACGGTTTAGAATTGAGGCACCGAAGACATTTTGAAACGTCGCAGAACATATGAGATGTTCCAAAGACTGAAATTGGGATTTCAGACTAGTGCCCACGTCAAGAGGTATGAGACCTCTGACAAGTTTCTTAAGCCTGCAAACTAAGGGAGAAAAGCTCAACCGTTGAGCATGTGCTCAGATTGTCTGAGTACTACAATCGCTTGAATCGAGTGGGAGTTAATCTTCCAGATGAGGTAGTGATGGTTCTCCAAAGTCACTGCCACCAAGCTACTAGAGCTTCGTGATGAACTATAACAAATCAGGGATAGATATGATGATCCTTGAGCTATTCGCGATGTTTGACACCACGATAGTAGAAATCAAGTAGGAGCATCAATTGTTGATGGTTAGTAAAACCACTAGTTTCAAGAAGGGCAAGGGAAAGAAGGGATACTTCATGAAACGGCAAATCAGTTGCTGCTCCAGCGAAGAAACCCAAGGTTGAACCCAAACCCGAGACTAAGTGCTTCTGTAATGAGGGGAACGGTCACTGAAGCAGAACTACCCTAGATACTTGGTAGATGAGAAGGCAGGCAAGGTCGACAGAAGTATATTAATGTGTACTTTACTAGTACTCCTAGTAGCACCAGGGTATTAGATACCGGTTCGGTTGCTAAGTGTTGGTAACTCGAAATAAAAGGCTACGAAATAAACGGAGACTAGTTAAAGGTGAGATGACGATATGTGTTGGAAGTGTTTCCAAGGTTGATGTGATCAAGCATCGCATGCTCCCTCTACCATCGAGATTGGTGTTAAAACCTAAATAATTGTTATTTGGTGTTTGCATTGAGCATAGACATGATTGGATTATGTTTATCACAATACAGTTATTCATTTAAGGAGAATAATGGTTACTCTGTTTATTTGAATAATACCTTCAATGGTTTTGCACCTAAAATGAATGGTTTATTGAATCTCGATCGTAGTGATACACATGTTCATGCCAAAAGATATAAAATAGTAATGATAGTACCACATACTTGTGGCACTGCCACTTGAGTCATATTGGTATAAAGCACATGAAGAAGCTCCATGTTGATGGATCTTTGGACTCACTCGTTTTTGAAAAGATTGAGACATGCGAACCATGTCTATTGGTAGATATGCATGAAGAAACTCCATACAGATGGATCGTTTGGACTCACTTGATTTTGAATCACTTGAGACATGCAAATCATAATACATGGGCAAGATGACTGAAAGGCCTCGTTTTCAGTAAGATGGAACAAGAAAGCAACTTATTGGAAGTAATACATTTTGATGTGTGCAGTCCAATGAGTGCTGAGGCATGCAGTGGATATCGTTATGTTCTTACTTCACAATGATTTGAGTAGATGCTGAGTGTATTTACTTGATGAAACACAAGTCTGAATTATTGAAAGGTTCAAGTTTCAGAGTGAAGTTGAAGATCGTCGTGACAAGAGGATAAAATGTCTGTGATATGATCATAGAGATGAATATCTGAGTTACGAGTTTGGCACACAATTAAGACATTGTGGAAATTGTTCCACAACTAATACCGCCTGGAACACCATAGTGTGATGGTGTGTCCGAACATCATAACTGCACCCTATTGGATATGGTGCATACCATGATGTCTCTTATCGAATTACACTATCGTTTATGGGTTAGGCATTAGAGACAACCGCATTCACTTTAAATAGGGCACCACGCAATTCCGTTGAGACGACACCGCATGAACTATGGTTTAGAGAAACCTAAGTTGTCTTTTCTTAAAAGTTTGGGGCTGCGACGCTTATGTGAAAAAGTTTCAGGCTGATAAGCTCGAACCCAAAGCGGATAAATGCATCTTCATAGAATACCCAAAACAGTTGGGTATACCTCCTATTTCAGATCTGGAAGCAAAAGTGATTGTTTCTAGAAACGGGTCCTTTCTCGAGGAAAAGTTTCTCTCGAAAGAATTGAGTGGGAGGATGGTGCAGACTTGATGAGGTTATTGTAACGTCACTTCAACTAGTGTGTAGCAGGGCACAAGAAGTTGTTCCTATGGCACCTACACCAATTGAAGTGGAAGCTTATGATAGTGATCATGAAACTTCGGATCAAGTCACTACCAAACCTCGTAGGACGACAAGGATGCGTACTACTTTAGAGTGGTACGTAATCATGTCTTGGAAGTCATGTTGCTAGACAACAATGAACCTATGAGCTATGGAGAAACGATGGTGGGCCCAGATTCCGACGAATGGCTCGAGGCCATAAAATCCGAGAGAGGATCCATGTATAAAACCAAAGTATAGACTTTGGAAGAACTACTTGATGGTCGTAAGGCTGTTGGGTGCAGATGGATTTTAAAAGGAAGACGGACAATGATGGTAAGTGTCACCATTAAGAAAGCTCGACTTGTCGTTAAGATATTTTCCGACAAGTTCAAGGAGTTGACTGCGATGAGATTTTCTCACTCGTAGCGATGCTAAGAGTCTGTTGGAATTATATTAGCAGTTACTGCATTATTTATGAAATCTTGCAGATAGGATGTCAAAAACCATTGTTTCCTCGACGATTTTCTTGGGGAAAGGTTGTATGTGATACAACCAGAAGGTTTTGTCAATCCTGAAAGATGCTAACAAGTATGCAAAGCTCCAGCAATCCTTCTAAGGACTGGAGTAAGCATCTCGGAGTTGGAATGTACGCTTTGATGAGATGATCAAAGATTTTGGTTTTATACAAAGTTTATGAGAAACTTGTATTTCAAAAGAAGTGAGTGGGAGCACTATAGAATTTTTGATGAGTATATGTTGTTACATATTGTTGATCAGAAATGATGTAGAATTTCTGGAAAGCATACAGGGTTATTTGAAAAGAGTTTTTCAATGGAAAACCTGGATTAAGCTACTTGAACATTGAGCATCAAGATCTATAAGGATAGATCAAAAACGCTTAATAGTACTTTCAAATGAATACATACCGTGACAAGATTTTGAAGGAGTTCAAAATAGACCAGCAAAGAAGGAGTTCTTGGCTGTGTTACAAGGTGTGAGTATTGAGTAAGACTCAAGACCTAACCACGGCAGAAGAGAGAGAAAGGACGAAGGTCGTCCCCTATGCTTTAGACGTAGGCTCTACAGTATGCTATGCTGTGTACCGCACCTGAAGTGTGCCTTGCCATGAGTCAGTCAAGGGGTACAAGAGTGATCCAGGAATGGATCACATGACAGCGGTCGAACTTATCCTTAGTAACTAGTGGACTAAGGAATTTTCTCGATTATGGAGGTGGTAAAAGAGTTCGTCGTAAAGGGTTACGTCGATGCAAACTTTGACACTAATCCGGATGACTCTAAACCAGATTCGTATAGTAGAGCAGTTATTTGGAATAGCTCCAAGTAGCGCGTGGTAGCTGCATCTACAAGATGACACAGAGATTTGTAAAGCACACACGGATCTGGAAGGTTCAGACCCATTGACTAAAAACCTCTCTCACAAGCGAGATATGAACAAACCCCATGGGTGTTGGATTCATTACAATCACATAGTGATGTGAACTAGATTATTGACTCTAGTGCAAGTGGGAGACTGTTGGAAATATGCCCTAGAGGCAATAATAAAATGGTTATTATTGTATTTCCTTGTTCATGATAATTGTCTATTGTTCATGCTATAATTGTATTAACTGGAAACCGTAATAGATGTGTGAATACATAGACCACAACATGTCCCTAGTAAGCCTCTAGTTGACTAGCTCGTTGATCAATAGATGGTTATGGTTTCCTGACCCTGGACATTGGATGTCATTGATAACGGGATCACATCATTGGGAGAATGATGTGATGGACAAGACCCAATCCTAAGCATAGCACAAGATCGTGTAGTTCGTTTTGCTAGAGCTTTTCTAATGTCAAGTATCATTTCCTTAGACCATGAGATTGTGCAACTCCCGGATACCGTAGGAATGCTTTGGGTGTACCAACGTCACAACGTAACTGGGTGGCTATAAAGGTACACTACAGGTATCTCCGAAAGTGTCTGTTGGGTTGGTACGAATCGAGACTGGGATTTGTCACTCCGTATGACGGAGAGGTATCTCTGGGCCCACTCGGTAATGCATCATCATAATGAGCTCAATGTGACTAATGAGTTAGTCACGGGATCATGCGTTACGGAATGAGTAAAGAGACTTGCCGGTAACGAGATTGAACGAGGTATGGGGATACCGACGATCGAATCTCGGGCAAGTAACATACCGATTGACAAAGGGAATTGTATACGGGATTGATTGAATCCCCGACATCATGGTTCATCCGATGAGATCATCATGGAACATGTGGGAGCCAACATGGGTATCCAGATCCCGCTGTTGGTTATTGGCCGGAGAACGTCTCGGTCATGTTTGCATGGTTCCCGAACCCGTAGGGTCTACACACTTAAGGTTCGATGACGCTAGGGTTATAGGGAATAGATATACGTGGTTACCGAATGTTGTTCGGAGTCCCGTATGAGATCCCGGACGTCACGAGGAGTTCCGGAATGGTCCGGAGGTAAAGATTTATATATGGGAAGTCCCGTTTTGGCCACCGGAAGAGTTTCGGGCGTCACCGGTAATGTACCGGGACCACCGGAGGGTTCCGGGGGTCCACCGGGAGGGGCCACCAACCCCGGAGGCCTGCGTGGGCCAAGTGTGGGAAGGGACCAGCCCCTAGGTGGGCTTGTGCGCCTCCCACAAGAGGCCCAAGGCGCAGGGAAACGGGAAGCGGGGAAACCCTAGGCTCAGATGGGCCTAAGGCCCACCTAGGGTGCGCCCCCCCTCTCTCCCCCTCTGGCCGCCCCTTCGATGCATCTAGGGCTGGCCGCCACCCCTAGGGGGGAACCCTAGATGGGGGCGCAGCCCCTCCCCTCCCCCTATATATAGTGGGGGTTTTGGGGCTGCCATAGACATGAGTCTCCCTCTCTCTTGGCGCAGCCCTACCCCTCGCCCTCCTCGTCTCTCGCAGTGCTTGGCGAAGCCCTGCTGGAGTGCCACGCTCCTCCATCACCACCATGCCGTTGTGCTGCTGCTGGACGGAGTCTTCCCCAACCTCTCCCTCTCTCCTTGTTGGATCAAGGCACGGGAGACGTCACCGGGCTGCATGTGTGTTGAACGCGGAGGCACCGTTGTTCGGTGCTTAGATCGGATTCGGCCGCGATCTGAATCACTTCGTGTACGACTCCACCGACCGCGTTCTTGCAACGCTTCCCCATCGCGATCTTCAAGGGTATGAAGATGCACTCCCCTCTCTCTCGTTGCTAGTTAATCCATAGATTGATCTTGGTGATGCGTAGAAATTTTTTGAATTTCTCCTACGTTCCCCAACACATCGTGTCCCCTGTCTCCTGTTACCATCGACCTTAGACGCACAGTTTGGGACCCCCTACCCGAGATCCGCCGGTTTTGACACCGACAATGGGGGACACAACACAATAACTTGTACCAAACCAAGAAAGAGATCAAAGAAAAATGATGCAAGCACAAGCCAAGCAAATGGTAGCCAACCAAGTCAAACAAGCGCCCAAGTGCCAAGCCATTCAAATCAACCAAGCCAACGAGGAACTAGGCAACAAAGATGGAGTCAACTAGGTCTTAGAAGAGGCCGTGGTGGCGGTACAGGCCGTGCTGACGGTCTTGGCCATGGTGTTGGTAGAGGCCGTGGTGATGGTCTTGGTCGTGGTGATGGTGGTAGAGGGCGTGGTGATGGACTTGGCCGTGGTGTGGGTAGAGGTCGCGGTGTGGGTAGAGGCCGTGGTGACGGTCTTGGCCGTGGTGATGGTCTTGGCCGTGGTGATGGTGGTAGAGGCCGTGGTGGTGGTCTAGGCCACGGTGGTGGTAGAGGCTGTGGTGATGGCTAGGCCTTGGTGGTGGCTATGGCCTTGGCGGTGGTCATAGTGGAGGAATGTTTTCTTAGCTCAATGGACCATTTCCGTATGTGACTTACTATTATCTTGTTATTTATGTTGTCATTGTCATTTTGCATAATGTGACTAAATATTAAGTTTCCATTTTTGTAGGTATGGCAACAATGAAGGGGGTGGAGGACACGGAGGGGGGAGGTGAGATGCCGGGGTGGTGGGAGCCGAAAGAAGAAGAAGAAGAAGAAGAAGAAGAAGAAGAAGAAGAAGAAGAAGAAGAAGAAGAAGAAGAAGAAGAAGAAGAAGAAGAAGAAGAAGAAGAAGAAGAAGAAGAAGAAGAAGAAGAAGAGAGGACCTTGCTCGACGCAAAATGTGTCCTACTATGTGACCTTGTGAACCAAAATGTGTGGTACTATGTGCTATGAGTCCTAAATGTGTTTTGGACAAATCTACGTTTTCGACAAATCTATGTTTTGGACAAAATGTGTGTATGACTATGTGCTATGTCTTCTTTCTGTGTTTTGGACTACTATATGTGATATCACTTATGATTATGTGACATTTATGTGAACCACAAAACATAAAATGCACTCGGTATTTGAAAACAGCACATAGTGCAGCGCCCAACTCCTGGGCGTCACACAGTATAGTGCAGCGCCTTACACATGGGCGCTGCACCCTGACATAGCGATTTTTGGGCTGGAAAAGTTACTGGAAGTGTTATGTTGCTCTCTGGACTGGCATGTCCAGGTGTGCAGCGCCTAGCACATAGGCGTCACACTATACAGTGCAACGCCCCTCCCATAGGCATTGCACATCTGGACAAGCCAGTCCAGAGAGCAACAGAGCACTTCCAGTAGCTTTTCCACCCAAAAAACCGCTAAGTCAGGGTGCAGCGCCTGTGGCCTCGGCGCCACACTATACAGTGCAGCGCCTGCACTGTATAGTGTGACGCCTAGACCATGGGCGCTGCACACCTGGACATGCCAGTCCAGAGAGCAACAGAACACTTCCAGTAACTTTTCCAGCAGTGCAGCGCCCATGGGCTAGGCGCCACACTTTTAATGTGCAACGCCTATCTCTTAGGCGCTGGACATATGGACATCTCTTAGAATGCACCCACCCCCCTCCCACCCATACCCACCCCACACATCCCACCCCACACAAACCCGAAGCTTAGTGCCTCTCCTCTGCCCTCCTTTCTCCCCCTCTCAAATCCTTCTCAGATCCGGAGATATTGTCCGTGGATATCGAAGCCAACCCCTCCCTTAAGGTAATCTCCTCCGATCCCCTCGTTTTCATCCATAGGAATTGTCACATTTGATCAAATCTTGCTAGTTTGGGGAAACCCTAGTTTTGGCTTGGATTTGGAAATTTGTGTTGAATCATGATATGTTTCTTTGCTAATTTGGCATGGTTAGGCCTCATACTATGCTAGGGTTAGGTTTATGTGTGTTTGATGTTGGTGTTAGGGTTATGCTATGGTTAGGGTTGTGGTTATTGTTAAGTGGGGGTTAGGGTTTTGAAGGCATGGCTTCATCCGGTTCCATGACGAGGCCACCATGTGCTAACCAAGAAGACATGCCGAACAAGTGGGAGGACGCATCTTTGGACAAGGTGAAGGAGAAAGATGTCAACATCCCGCCATGTTGGTGTGGAGATGTTTGCAAGGTGAAGGTGTCCACCGATCGAATGAAATCATGGACGAAAGGGCGGAGATATTTTGTATGCCCGAACTATGCTTATGATCGTGCACTTCCAACTAACGCCTATGACCAACCACCGGTAAGCTCGAGAAGTAAAATGTTAATCTCAAATGTGTGTCAACACTAACAAAAAATTTGTATGCAGACACCGCCTCCTCTATGCAAGTACTTCACGTGGATAGATCATGAAGTGCTAGAAGATGTCCAAAAGGACCAATACCAAGATTGTCTTAGGCGGCGGCAGCGGTTCGAAGAATCGTTTCGAAGAGGCTTGGAGGAAGAGCGTCGTTAGAAGGAGAGGATGGAGCGGAAGAAACGAGAGGAGGAGAGGGCACGCCAAGCGAAACTTGCTCGTGAGGAGAAGAGGGCTAGAAAGCTTGCAAAGGCTCGCGAGGCGCAAGAGAGGACTCGGCACGTGACAAGAAGGGGAAATGGCCTCGCTCTACTCAGTAGGGACTTCGCTTCGGTGCACTCGTCGTCAACTATCTTCTAATGAATGTGTCGTGAACTTGTGAGGTTATGTGAGATGTTGGTGAACTTTCTTCTAGGGCAAGCTGCCATTTGTCATTTGTAATGAATGTGTCGTGAACCATGTCGTAGTAATGTTTGAATTGTCTTAAGTTATGAACTCATCGACATAAAATTTGTGTTTGTTCAAATTGTTGTGATGCTCCAGTTATTGTAAGTATTATGATGTTCCGGTGAATTGAAATTGCTGTGAACTCTGTTTTTCCAGTAAACAGCAGTGCAGCACCCAGAACACAGGCGCTGCACTCTACGGTGCAGCGCCCAAGAGATAGGCATCACACAGTATAGTGCAGCGCCTGTATCTTAGGCGCAGCACACTGACTTAGCAATTTTCGAGTATGGTCAGTGCTGCAAGTCTTCTGTGGCTCTCTGGATAGCCATGGCCAGTTGTGCAGCGCCTAGGGGACTGGCGCTGCACTGTATAGTGCGGTGCCTCAGTGTTGGGCGCTGCACAGTACAATGCAGTGCCTCACTGTTGGGCGCTGCAGTGCTGTTAACTGCTAAACTGCAGAAATAGATGCCATTTTGGCTGCAAACTGAACTCACAAGTACTGTAAACTGCAGAAACTGAACAAAGACAGCTAATAACTTGAACATCACATAATTTAGGACAATTCAACATCACTACAAGTTTGCAAACACAAGTACCACACTAGTAAAAGTTCACCAACATATGACATAACCTCACAAGTTCATCAACCTAATGAAACGGCTATAAGAGCACTTCCATAGTAAAAACACAAGCACTAATGCTTTCCGCGCGTGTTCCTGGTGCCACGCCTGCAGGCAATCTTCTTCTTCCTGTTAGGACGAGCCTCCTCTTCCTCCACTTCCTCCTCCGCCTCATCATCCAAGCTAGCCACCCGCGAGGTCCCTACAACCACCTTTGGGTTGCCTCTGTTATCAAAGTCGGTGGGCGTGTACCGGCATATGGGTTGCCTAGGCTTCAACATATATGCGGACCGAACTTGAGCGTCCGCCAAAGTCATGTCATCATCAAGCTCATGGCCCTATCACACAATCAAACAATATGGTGAAGATCGGCGTCGTAATCAAGTGAGAATCACATCTAAAGGATTAGTCATACCTCTTGGGTGACCGCACCCTCATCATCCAGATAAGCATATGAGGAACTCACGTCGTCCCCCTGATGGTGAGATAAGGGATCTGATGGTGTACCAGACCTAGAGGCAGATGGTTCATCAAATTCGGGATCACGGCAACCGAGAAGATTCGATAACCGCCTTACCTTCTTGGCCTGACGCTGTAACATGAACAAGTGTATAAGATATCAAACTCCGCAACATATGTAACATGGACACCTGAATGCGATATGTACCTTGAGGAATGCTCGTAGTGAACCATCATCATTGCCTTCTCCAACCGGTGTCTTGTCCAAAATAGACTGGCTTTCATCAGCTGCTTTCTTGATCTCATTGCGCTGCGGATGAGAACGAATGAACATGTTAGCCATTCAAACAAGTGTAATACGGCCAACGGGAAAGTAAAGAAGGGAACACTTTACCACATAGTTAATCACCGCAACAGCAGGGACTCCTTGCCCTTCCCTGACATCTCTGTTGTACTTCCCCTTTGGTAGATCCTCAAAGTTTACGGGTTCTTCAAGAATATCCTCATTGTATGCCGGCGGGTATATCTCAACTCGAGTATTTTCAAGAAGCCATCGTATATAGTTATCAAAAGCAAGTGAGTTATGCTCACGAAGTTGGGCACGTGCACTGCTACGAGCTTGCTCCACACAAAGATGGAAGCAGGTAACATACGAAGCATGATGCTTGTCCCAGTCCTTTATCTTCCGTTGCCTTCTCCTGTCCAACCTGCATGGTACAAAACCAAACATTAGCAAAATCAAGAAGGAGTGGCGATGCTTAGTCAATACGGTTCATGCTCTCTTACCTATGAAGTGCTTTGTTCGTATCCACCCATTCCGGTGGGTGAGGCTGGAACAGACCAAACTGACGGTACACGCGATGTGGCAAGTGAAACTCAACCGCCCAGTTGCGTATCAGTGGGCACCGCATGAGCCACAGATCCCTATCCCGCAAGCACATCGGGTTGATGGCAAACTCTAGAGTGTACCCTAATGTGTCATTCGCGCCATATGGCTGCCATACCACCTATGAAATAGGGCAACAACGCAACATTGATGACTATTTTTCAGGCAAGCATGAGAAATGACTGTAGTAATGTCCTCGTTACCTGCTCAGGTGTAATCGTGTCCAACTCGGCAATGTACTTTTGGTACATGAGATTGACATCGTTCGTCATCTCGGATACCACATCCCACTTGTAAGCCCAAGTGGGGAGCCGTAATGCCTCTTCTTCATCCCAAGGATTAAACTTGACGCTCTTCGGGCGTCCAACAAGCAGACGCTCCCATCTCCATACAGAAAGTAGAAGCATATTACCACCAATTCCTGCACTATCTGTGATCCTACAACACGCATCGTCCAGCTGCATATGAAAGAAAACAATGTTAACTTGACAGCAAGCTTGCATTGCTAATGAAGAAATGACTTGATAACAAAATAGACCAACTACCTGTCAGTACAAGTAGGCAAGAGTCACCGAACCTCGGCTCCATCCGCTATCGAAGACGGTCAACGCCTTCAGCCACATCCATGGAGCGTTCTTGCCCGTGGAGTCAGGAAAAAAAGTCCTCGAGACAACGTACCACATATAGACACGAGCATGTGTCTGGATCACATCATCAGTGGCATCCGCAGGGCAAGTGGCAAAGTGTTCCTGAATCCACGTGAAAGCAGCTCCGGCTGCTTTCCTTTCCTTCTTCTTCTTCTTCTTCTCTTCTCCCTCCTCTACATCAGCCTCAGCCTCGGTAGGAGCCATACCGATAAGAGCAATCATCTGCTCGCGCCACCCATCGGAATTGGTGCTCATACATAGAGGCTTCCCGTCGATAGGAAGCCCGGTGATCAAGGCGACATCCTCGAGCGTCACGGTCATCTCCCCAGTTCGAAGATGGAAACTGTGCGTCTCCGGCCTCCATCGATCAGCAAGAGAGGACACTAGTGGAGCGTTGAGGTTCGGCGTGGACCGGCTGACCAACTGAATCCACCGGAGGAGTCCTGCCTGCTGGATATGTAGGGCGTGTACCGCTCATCGTAGGGCATGGCACGACCAGAGACCCCGTGATACCGAATCTTCAGAGGTTCAAGCTTCTGCAAAAAAAACAAGTAATGACAAATCTTAGGGCATGTCAGTTTCAACTAAAGGCAAATTTGCAAACTATTTAGACTACTCATTATTACCATCTCCTTCTCGTGCATCATGTAGGCCCGGTGTCGTGTGTCGTAGGCATTGTCGAGAAGCCAAACCATCCTTACAAAGTTCAAACAATAAACATATATGAGTTCATCTTCATCTCAAATATCGGTATACACTAAACATCTAATATGTGTTCAACTACAAGAATCTCAACATCTCCTTCTCACACAATGAATATGTCATATGTGTTCAAATAAACTCAACATCTCATATTTCAAATAAACTCAACATCTAATATATATATATATATATATATATATATATATATATATATATATATATATATATATATATATATATATATATATATATATATATATATACAAAACTAAGCATCTCATATATGTCTACAAAACTCAACATCTCATAGTTATCTATAAAAATAGGCATCTCATATATATCTAAAAAAACTAAACAATCTAGGCTTTCACTAACAATAATCATATATTGTGAACTAATCAACAACACTACGGTACTACCACTATGACTACACATCCTAAATCAAGCAATTCAAGCAATTCAAGGGTTCCATCAAATCTTGGACAAATCTCTAAAATGGCAACAAATTTACGGAGGAAAAGAAAGGGAACGGAGGAGTTTACCTAGTAGGAGGGATTGGAGATCGAATCCACTGATCAAATCTTCAGATCTGAGAGGGATGTGGGGGGGGGATTCGATGGGGGCACCGCCGCTGCTCTCTGTCCAGAGAGCGGAGAGGGACAAGAACTGCCTAGTCGGGCTGGGCCGATGCGCTTTAAGTCACTGTGCATCGCCTAAGCGCTAGGCCCTGCACATTACAAGTGTGGCGCAGCGCTTAGGCGCTACACAGCTGTCTGTGGGGCCGCGCCTGGCCCCGGGCTGCTACGCTGTCAGGAGGTACGACGCCTAAGGCAAAGGCGCTGCATTATACGGCGCGGCGCCTAGCTGTCGGGCGTCACTCGAAAGGGTCAGCTATGTGAAATTTTTTCGAAAGCATGTCAAATCGTGATTTGATATCGTCCTCGGGTCAAATATGTGATTTCTGCCGGTCGTGGGTACATGCGCGCACACCTCGGGCAGGACCGCGGGAGACGTGGCGGACGGCAGTGGCGGCTCTCCTCGGGAGGAGCTCGGGCACTGAGGGGTTTGATATTTGAGATGTACTACGTGTTTGCTCTCCATCTTTGTAGGGATCGGAAATTCAGAATATACTTGTTGATTGTTTTACTGTCAATTTTCTGAATATTGTTAGTGACTAACAATTCCTAATTTTGTTTATTTAGGTTGGAGAGAATATGTAAGGCTAATGTTTGAGGAGAAGGAGAGTGAAAAGATGCAAGAGTGATACATCCAAGCACTTGATTTGAGTCAAACTTGGTTTGCTGTACAGGATTCCACCGTATTTGTCCACACAAATAGTTCTTGATATTTAGTCATGATTGTTTTTCTCCATACTTCAGTGTCTACATCTTTATTCTCCTAATATAGTCATATCGTCCTTTTATAAAGTGCAGATGTACTTTGGCCAATTGATTTTAGTAGAGCTCCTGTTTGTACAGTATGGATGAAAAGGTGCACTGAAACATCTTGCAAAAAAATTAGTCTTGTGCTGGATGCAGTTTTATAACCACAACTACAGCAATCTTATTAGCCTTTTCTCATATGTATGCTAAATTAAAATGAGGCCAAATGAAAGTCCAACTCGGCGCCCGGGCTCATCTGCTCCCGAGTTACAGTAAATTCAAAAAAAAATGCTAGGAAAATTCAAAATAAACTGATTTTTTTAAACATGTTCACATGCGTGATGTCCGTGCAAAATTTCATCCCGTTTGGACATCTAGGAGCTCGTGGCAAAAAAGAGAAAATCGGTCCAAACAGTGCATGAACAGTAATCTTTCTCACAGAGCCGAATTTGTCTTTTTTGTCGCACGCTCCTTGATTGTCCAAACTCCACCAATTTTTTCACAAACATCACTCACATGAGCATCTTGCTTCCAAAAAAATCAGAATTTTTTTATTTTTTTTTCTTTTTTTAATTTTTTTTGATTTTTTGAGCAACAAGCTAGGCTTTATTCAATCGTTGTGTATTGCTACCGGTATTACAGAAGTATCATGTGGAATTGCTACCGGCAGTAACTGGGATGTTCATACGGCTCGGTATTGGATTCTTCTCCTCATCCAACTCTGATATGAAATGAGTGATGAACATGTATGTGGATAAAGGGCTTTGATTCAGCCCTTCATGGATCAGCTTCCGCCTCGCCCACCATATGGCCCATAGGGTAACTGCTACCTTGGTAAACTTGTCATGTGGAAGTTTTTCGATCATAGTAAATAACCATCTCTTTGCGTTATTTTTAGTGTTACTCCGCAGATCATCAATTAGCTCCTGATCAACCAATGACCAAACACACCGAGTAGCAGTACACTCAAGCAAACTATGCTTCCACGAGTCCGGAGTTCCACAAATGGCACAAGAGCTGCTTGTAGCCATATTCCGATGCATCCTGACATCTTCCGTTGGGATAGATTGACGTGCAAGTCTCCACAAAAACACCCTGATTTTAGCAGGAACCGTAGTTTTCCATAGCCGTTTCCAGTCCGACTTCTCCTCCTGGCGATTCGACGCACCTGGGCGTGATTCCAGCCAATCTTCACGCCTCCTCTTAGTTTCAACAATCATACGATAACAAGACCGTACACTGAACACGCCAGATTTCTCAAACATCCAAGACCAGTAGTCCTCCACATTCCTTTGACAAATCGGGATTTGAAAAATTGCTTGTGCATCAAAAGGCAGAAAGACTTGTTTCACTAACTCCATGTTCTAGCGAGCATTACCTGAATCAATAAGTTCAGCAACCATTTGCGGTGGATCAGGCACTCTAGCAACTAGAGGCCTCATTAATTCAGACAGAGGGATCCAGTTAGTGTTTCATATTTCTGTAGATGATCCATCACCAATTCGCCTGATTAGACCCTGGTTCATGATATCCCTTCCTTCCAGAATAGATCTCCAAATCTGAGATGGATGACTCCCAATATTGGCCTCAAGAATCGAGCAATTTGGGAAATACACATCTTTTAAAATACGAGCACTAAGGGACTCTGGGAAGACCAAGATCCTCCATGATTGCCGAGCCAGTAGAGCCAAATTAAAAAGCTCAAAGTCACGGAAACCAAGGCCGCCCATATACCTCGGCATTGTCATACTATCCCAAGACACCCAATAGGGTTTCCTCTTCCCTTGTTTGCTTCCCCACCAAAAGGCCCTTATAGCTGAGGTTAACTTCTCACATAATCCTCTTGGCAGTTTGAAGCATGACATTGAAAACACCGGGATGGCTTGTGCTACGGACTTGATGAGCACATCCTTCCCTGCAGCAGAGAGGGTCTTCTCCATCCAACCTCTTATTTTGTTCCATAACCGATCAATAAGATACTTGAAAGCTCCGTTCTTGGATGAGCCCACATCCGTTGGCAAACCCAAGTATTTCTCGCTAAGTTGTTCATTGGGGACTTGCAAGATTTGTTTAACCTGTTCTCGAACTGATTCTGGACATCCCTTACTGAAAAAGCATGATGATTTGTCCCGGTTCACTCTTTGACCCGAAGCCCTAGCATAGGTTTCCAATAAAAGAGACACTTCTTCCGCCCCTTCCGAATTTGCTTTAAAAAACAGCAGGCTGTCATCTGCAAACAACAAGTGGTTTATCGGCGGGGCCGTTGAAGCCACTTTGATTCCTCCTAGATTAGATGACTGAACTCGAGATTTTAAGAGGCACGAAAGGCCCTCTGCTGCCAGCAAAAACAAATAGGGTGAAATAGGATCCCCTTGACGGATGCCACGCGAAGGATTGAACTCTTCTAATTTTTCTCCATTAAACATAACCGAGAAGGAGAGAGATGAGACCATCCCCATAACAATATCGACCCAATTCCGACTGGACCCAAGCTTCAACATGATAGCTCTCAGGTAGTCCGACTCGACATGTTTTTTGGATTTTTGCCCGGGCTCATCTGAGCCCAGGAGCAGAAACGCCACTCTCGAGGCCGAACACACATACATTGTAAATATACCTTGTTTTCCCAAAAATGGTTATGGAACTCATAGGCACCCTCCTACTTACTGTAACATAATCGAACTACTAATGGAATTTTTAGACCTCAGTAAAACTATAATTTTGGAGACAAAAACTTACAAATTTGACCTACACCGTATACCTATAAAGATATTAAGATCGAAAATCCTTTTCTGAGCCCGGGCTCATCTGCACCTGTGTTGAATAAAAAAGTCAAAACAAATACTAGAAAAATTAAAAAAATTACAATTTTTTCCCATGGTAGAAAATTTGATGCGTGAGGTCCGCTCCAATTTTCAAATCATTTGAGCAACTGAGCAACTCTCGGCAAAAAAGACAAATTCAGGGTCTGTAAAACAGCTTACTGTTCATGTACTGTTTTGACCCGATTTGTCTTTTTTGTTGAGAGCTACTCAGATGTCCAAATGAGCTAAAATTTGGAGCGAACCTCACGCAATAAATTGTCTACCATGGGGAAAAAATTTGATATTTTTTGAATTTTTCTAGTATTTTTGTGAAATCTTTTCTAGACGGGTGCAGATGAGCCCGAGCACCGAATCGCTGCACTCAGATACTTAAAAATCCTATACAAACTTTTGTCTTCAACATGATTTCACAATGTATAGTTTTATGACATTTCAGTAAATATATTCAAGTAAAATATTGGTGGTTAAAGCCGGATTAGGGAGATCTTACCAAAACAAACAACTACTAGGAACTGGATCAATACATGTTTGCATGTCAAGCTCAGCTTATAGTGATTGTGAGGTAGGATTGAATGCATTTTGACGATGAAATCATCTAGGATCAAAGCGGAGGTGCCTGCTTTCTACCAAGAAATTGCATCGTCATTAAATGTTTATGTCTTCCTTTCTTCCTTGACAATCTGAATCTGAATACTACTTTCTTTTTCCCTAAGCTCTCTTTATGGTCCTTTCTGCTAAATATCTTGCAAATGCCACACTGAAGTGCAGGAAATTATTAGGTGTGTGGGTATCAGTCCACTATTTTCTTATGTCTATGGATCTGGGAAATGTTGACGCTTTATTCGTTTTGGTCACAAAAATGTTTGTACAGGCTTTCATCTTGAATATATGTGGTTCTAAACTAATACTACTTCCCAGTTAGTTCATTAAAGTAATGATACAATCAATTGGATGTTTTTCTACGGTTATGGACCTAGCGGAAAAAAATGTTGTTTTGACATCGTTGTTTTTCTCCAAAGTTCATTGTCAGAATCTTTATTCTCCTAATACATTCATACTGTCCATATAAGTGCAACTTTTAGTTTGTAAAAGTCCTTCGTACTTTGCCCAATTGATTTCACTAGATCCCCTGTTTTGTACAGTATGGATGAAACACCTTGCAATTATAGGTAGTCTTATGCTGAATGCAGTTTATAAAGAAAAGAAATTATATCTTTGTGTTTCTTCCATGACGATAAAACTGAATATTTTCGGACAGGAGTGTCACACAAGGCATGACAAGTTCATGTCGAGCACCTAGAACTCAGTCGTCAACAAGTTGACAACATTGCATACTTGGTTTTACTAATTAAAATAACAAGCAGATACCAATCCACGGTTACAACACAAGGCGGCATCTTGGCGTTGCTAGGTGAGAGGCTACGGTGGATCGGCGTTGCTGGGAATAGGTTTGGTCATGTCAAGTGTGAGTTTGTGGCAAGCCTCTCCGGCCTCCTGCCCTGACATTGGGCTCAGTACACGAAAGAGGGGTAACTAAGAGCAACTTAAACGGGCCGACCCAAATGGACGGCGATTTCGTCCGCTTTTTGTCCGTTTGGATCGGCCAGATGGACACGGATGCCCGCTTCCGCATTTGGGTCGGCACGTGCGCCCAATACTGGCCTGAACCCATTTTGACGGCGCAAAAAAATGAACGCATGCATATTAAAAAAAAGAGAAACATCATTAATTAAACATTAAAGCCGGCCACGAAGGCCGGCGAGAGTCCACGCGTCCACATTTGCATTAAAAAAATAAAAACAGCCTAAACTACGAGGCGGCGCGCTGTCCTAGGCGTCGTCGTCGTCGTCCTCGGGGTCCGTGAGGTCGATGAGCGTCGGCGCCGGCCCGGCCCAGGCAAACGCCATGTTCCAGAGCGCCGTCATGTCGGGCTGTGCCGGCGCAGGCAGTGCCGGGGCGGGGGGAGGGGGTGTGCGGCCGCCTGTGCAGCTGCGGCCTGGCGCACCTCCTCCTCGGCCTCGCGCTGCTCCTCCACGAAGTCGCGCTCGAGCATCTCCTCGTACTCGCCGCGACGGCGCTCCTCTGCCAGCCGGCGCTGGCGCCACATCTCAAGGTGCGCCTGCTCCTGCGCCGGCGTCGCCCCCATCCAGACTGGCGGCGCGCGTACCCACTCGCGCACTACTCCCGTCCAGGAGTAGCGCTCGATGGGGGACGGCTCCCGCTCCGGCTCCGGCTTGATGGGGGACGGCGGGGCCATCGGCGGCACCACGCTGTCGCCCGCCGCGGAGAGGGCAAGGGCCTGTGCCATTGCCGCCTCGTACCGAGCCTCCTCTTCCGCCTCCACCGCCTCCGCTCTGCGCCGCTCGTCCTCCTCGCTCTCCCGGTAGACGGCCGCAAGGGCCGCCTGGTAGGCGTCCTCCGCCGCGTGGTCCTCCTCGCGGACGACGAGCGCCGGTGGCGGCGACCTCCGGCCGACCTCGCGCACGCCCCGTCGCCTCACCTCCTCGTGCTCGAAGGCAAACCACTTCGCCCAGTTGAGCGAGTCGGTTGCGTAGGCGGGGTCGCGGCGCTGCTCCGGCGTCAGCAGCGACCGCCGGCACCGCACCTCCTCCGCGTGAGCACGAGCCGTCCGCGGCGCCGCCGGCACTGGGATCCTATCTAGATCCAGATGTCAGTCGTGCGGCAGCGCCACGTCGGGATACGGCAGAGGTTGGCGGTGCTGCCAGTGCCACTCCGCCTGGTGCACTGGCACGTTCACGCGCTGCCTCTGCCGGCGAGGCGCCGGCGCCGGCGAAGGTGGGAGGAACTCTGAGGGGAAAGGGGTGGCGTGGGACTTGCCCTTGGCCTTGCTGCCGCTGGCGCCGGAGAAGAGGCCCATCTCGTTGTGGTTGTGATGGCTAGGGTTTGCCGGCGACGAGGGAGCAAAGGATGGCAGATGTGGACGGCGAGTTTGGATGAGGACGGCCCCGCCGCACGGTCGGCTTAAAAAAGGACGAGCGCCGTCGCTGACGCGTGGGCCCGTTGTCATAAATTAAGCTCACCGCGTGGGCAGCGGGTAGTTGGACGGCCGCCATGTGGGGACGCGGCGGATAGCGAGAAGACGCGCGAAGCGTCCGTTCGGCGTCCGCGCCGACGCATTTGGGGCACAAATTTGGGCCACAAATGCGTCGGCGCGGACGCGACGCGGACGTGATTTGGGTTTGGGTCGACGCGTTGGGCCGCCACTTTTGTCCGCGCCGACCCAAACGGACGCAGGCGGACGAAATAGGTCGGCCCTTTGGAGTTGCTCTAAAGTACTAAACAAAGAATATATGAAACTGTAAAATCAAGTGCTTTTTCCTGTTTCTTTCGTTGCAACACACGGGGCACATTTACTAATAAGCATTAAAGAATATTGAATGAGTATTTAAAAAGTTGAACAAGTATTTGAAAATGTTGAACAAATATTTTAAAAATGTTGAATAAGCGTTCGGACAATGTTGAATGTGTACACAAAATATTGATCACTTATTAAAAAAATATTTGACATATACGAAAATGTAGAGTGAAAATGACAACAAACGTAAAAAAACAAAAACAAAAAATGCAGAAGAAAAAGGAAAACCAAACAAAAATGGAGTAGAAAACCAAAAAACTAAATAAACCAAAACATGAAAATGAAAAAAAGGAGAAAGAAAAAAAAGAAAAGAAACATCCCTGAAAAAAAAAGAAAAGAAAAACAAAACCAGAGAAACCCACGCTCATTTCGCCCCAACTACAAACCGCCTTACTGTTGACCAAGTAAGTCGGGACATCCTATACGCCGCTCTCTGCAGCAAAATGGCGTCGTTTCGCATAGGCGATCTCCGACTGGGCCGGCCCATGACTGCCAGCGAACTTGCACTGTAGTACAACAAAAAATCGACCTACCTGTGAATCGAACCTTGTACCTCATGCTACAGATCAATAGGACCCTGCCTGTTTTTTTTTCCTTTTCTTTTTTTCTTTTCTCAGTAATTCGGGATGTCAAAAAGTTTTAAATTTCAAAAAAAGTTTCTAATCTTAAATAAAACAATCACGATTTCAAAAAATTGTTTGAGAATTCAAAAAATGTTCAACAATTTGTAAGAAAATGTTCATAAATTTAAAAATGTTCATGATTTCAAATAATGTTCACGAATTCTAATTTTTTTCACAAATTTGTAAAAAATGTTCATGATTTCAAAAACTTATTCTTGAATTAAAGAAATGTTCATGATTCAAAAAAAAGTTCATGATTTCAAAAACTTGTTCGAGAATTCAAAAACTGTTCAAAAATTTGTAAAAAAGTGTTCATAAATTTAAAAATGTTCATGATTTTAAATAATGTTCACGAATTCTAAAAATGTTCACAAATTTGTAAAAAAAAAATCATGATTTCAAAAAGTTATTCTTGAAGTAAAGAAATGTTCATGCTTCAGAAAAATGTTGTCGGATTCAAAAACATTTTCATGATTTAAGAGAATGTTCAACATTTCGAAAAAATATTTAGGATTTCGAAATAATGTTCGTTTGTTTTGAAAAATGTTCACAATTTTGAAAAAATGTTCATGAATGCTCACAATTTCAGAAAAAATGTTCACAATTTTAGGAAAATGTTCGTGATTTAGGCAAAAATGTTAACGGATTCATGATTAGAGAGATATTTTCACGAATTCGCAAAAAGCAAAACCTATTTTTTTTAAATCACATATTTAAAAATGTTCGTCATTAAAAAAATCGTCTATTTAAAAGTTTTTTGTAAATTAAAAACAAGAAGAAGAATGATAACAAAAAAAGAAGAATAAAGAAAAAACTAAAATAAAAGAGTAAAAGGATCAAAAAGAAAAAGAAAAATCGAGGGAAAATAAATAAAAAACCAAAAGAAAAAATAAAACAAAAACAGAAAACCCGGTTCATGGAAGGCTCTAGAACCTTTCGAAAACCGGTTGGGGTGAAACCCCGTATGGACCTACGCGCCGTATAGGAACCCCGGGATTTAAGATGATACAGACAAATAGAGCGTGTTTGAGAAGGCCTATTGAAATCGTGTTCCGACATACAGGGCTTGGGGGAGATGCTATTCCGCCCGCGCGCGCTGGAACGATCGGTTTCGGACAGGAACTAAACTTTCCGGGCCCACTGTTGAATTCACGGGGGATAAAATATGGAAGAGCACGGCTGACCCCATCACCTGAAATCACCGGGGCAGTGTTTTGATGGTGCGCGCACACTTGGTGGGGCCCCTGCCCTTTTAACAGCGCCCAGTAGATCGATCGTTGCAACACGCGATCGCGAAAGAGTCGTTTCGGTCCTTTACTAACACAGAGTTCCCTAAAAAAAAACTAACACAGAGTCCATGGCAAGCACATCACGGCCGCGACCACGACCCACGCGCGCCACCACCGGCATAAATTAGCGGCAGGTCGCCTCGCTTCGGCTCCACAACGCATCGAAAAGAAATAGGGTTTCTTGCCGGTCGCCGTCCCTCCTTCCGCCGAGGTCCGCCCGGTCAACCCCAGATCATCCCCAGTACCAGTAAGTCTGTTTGTTCCACACTATGTACTATTCAAATCGTAGCACCAATCTTTTCCCTGATGTGTTTTTACTGACGGTGACTTCTCCAATTGGTACGCGGAGGGATGGCCGCGTTTGCGGTGAAGGGGTCGCTGCGAGGACCTTGCTTCTCGGCGGCCGGCCTCTCCTCCGGCCAGAACCCGCCGCGGAGCAGTGCTGCCCCACTCCCGTCCATGGTCTGGAGCACGGGCAGCGACCCAAGGCATGGGAAGCTCAAGGCCCAGGTATAGAGTAGCGACGCCTTTTTTTTTGTCCACAAACAGCACGTTTTGTTTACTATGTTCTGGAATTTGAGGGACGACTAGGTAAGATGGTGAAATTTGGGGACTTAATTGGACAGAGGAGTTAATATTGTATGAATTGCAGAAGCTTTGGATGGTTTGAGCTAGGGTCCCGAAATTTTGAACAATTCATGCTATGTATATTGCACCATGTATATAGCCTTTTCCACTACAATTTCAGGGATTCTTTAGTTAATAATCAATGCGGCAAAATGGATTACTAAATATAGTTATAACTTATAACATTGTCTTGAAGGCAACTGAGTGGATGCGGCCAAATGATGATTATCGATATGATGTTCAACCATCACAGAGGCACACAGATTTTATTTGCCAACCTGGTCCAGCCATGCACATCGACCTTCTCAACAGGGAGCGGCTTCGTTATCCAATGGTACTTCTTATACATCTCAGTGTCTTTTCTTGTATCTTGTCGTTTGCGCTGAATTTGCAAAGTTATGCTCAATTTTGCTCCAAAGTAAAAAAAAACTAGAGTGACTGTTGCTCTGAAGTGTGTGGCAAACATCGATAAGTATGAAGTAGGAGTCTACTCAGTTAGATACATACGTCTATGGAGTAGCCAATACCTGATTATATGAAGGGGCTATATGTTAGTTCACTTGTATACAACACGGATAGGGACATTTGGAGCATAATTTATGTTCAAGTATGACTCGTTTATATGCACAAGAAGTTATGCAGGGTATGTAATTTTGCGACAATGGCAAGGATAACGATCAAGCTTAGTTATTCTTAGAACAATAGTTCATTGCATACAAAGTAGATAATGTTATGTGTATGTGTGGCGAGAGGATCTTTGCCATAATAATCTAACTTTGTCTTGAAGAATCCACACTCTTGAATAAATCACTGTGGGAGCACTTGAATGTGTAGCAATGAAGAAAGTGTCTTGTGTTGTTGCGTTGGTCATGCCTCTTTGAACTGCTGCCTTCTGCTAACACTAAGGATATTAGCCTAGTTTTTTGTAGGTTTTTGTATTCCAAAGTCAAATCACTACATGTTTTTTTGCATGCGTTCGACAAATACACCCTCTTTTAAAAGAGAGAATTGCATCTAGTGACTTTTAGTAGTGCTTGCCTAGATTGTAAGGTGATACTTGGAGCGAGTGTTGTCCCTTAGCATAAGCTTGTGGTGGCTGACTTCCGCTTTCGGATTCGTGCCCAGCGGGATAAGCGCGGCAAAGTCGCTAGAACGAAGTGGTGGAAGCTCAAGTGGGAGGCAACTGAGGCTTTCAAGGAGAGGATCATTAAGGAGGGCCCTTGAGAGGAAAGAGGTGATGCAGGCAATATGCAGACAACTTGCATTCATAAGGTGGCTTTAGAGGAGTTTGGAGTGTCCACGGGAAGCAGCCACAAAGCTAAAGATACCTGGTGGTGGAACGATGATGTCCAGAAGGCTATTTAGGAGAAGAAAGATTGTTTGAGACACACACACGTGGATAAGAGTGCAAACAACATAGAGAAGTACAAGGTGGCAAAGAAGGTCGCAAAGTGAGCTGTGAGTGAAGCAAGGGGTCGGGCTTTTGAGGACCTCTACCAGCGGTTAGACACGAAGGAAGGTGAAAAGGACATCTATTAGATGTCCAAGACCCGAGAGAGGGAGACTAGGGATGTTGACCAAGTCAAATGCATCAAGAATGGAGCAGATCAACCCTTGGTGAAGGACTAGGAGATTAAGCATAGATGGCGGGAGTACCAAGCTGTTCAGTGGAGAGAATGAGAACTCTACCATTGAACTGGACGACTCCTTTGATGATACCAACATGCGTTTTGTGTGGCGAATCTAGGAGTTGAGGTCAGCGAGGCTTTCAAAGGATGATAGGAGGCAAGGCGCTAGGCTCTGATTGTATCCCCATTGAGGTGTGGAGAGGCCTCGACGACATAGTGATAGTATGGATAACTAAGCTTTTCAACCTCATTTTTCGGGCAAACAAGATGCTAGAAGAATGGAGGCGTAGTATATTAGTACCAATCTTCAAGAACAAGGGGGGATGTTCAAAGTTGTACTAATTACCGTGGAATTAAGCTGATGAGCCATACAATGAGGTGTTCGAACAAGTGATGGCAACACTGGTGACTCCCAATTAAATGGACTGCACCAAGGGTCGGCTTTGAGCCCTTGTCTTTTTTTGCTTTGGTGATGAATGAGGTCACAATGGATATACGAGATAGCCCATGGTGTATGCTCTTTGCGGATGATGTGGTGCTAGTCGATGATAGTCGGACGGGGGTTAACGTAAGTTAGAGCTATGGAGACAAACCTTGGAATCGGAAGGTTTTAGGCTTAGTAGAACTAAAAACCAAGTACATGAGGTGCAATTTCAATATTACTAGGAATGAGGGGGTTAGCCTTCATGGGCAGATGATACCTCAGAAGGACACCTTTCGATATGTGGGGTCAATGTTGCAGAAGGATGGTGAACCAATGAAGATGTGAGTCATCGAATCAAAGCTGGATGGATGAAGTTGCACCAAGCTTCCGGTGTTCTCTATGACAAGAGAGTGCCACAAAAGCTAAAAGGCGGGTTCTATAGGACGACGATTCGACCTGCAATGTTGTATGGTGCCGAGTGTTGGCCGACTAAAAGGCGACATGTTCAATAGCTAGGTGTAGCGGAGATGCGCATGTTGAGATGGATGTGTGGCCACACAAGGAAGGAATGGGTCTGGAATGATGATATACGGGATAGAGTTGGGGTAGCACCGATTGAAGATAAGCTTGTCCAACAGCGTCTGAGATGGTTTGGGCATATTCAGCGCATGCTTCCAGAAGCTCCAGTGCATAGCGGAGGCTAAAGTGTGCGGATAATGTCAAGAGAGGTCGTGGTAGACATGACAGGAGTCCATAAAGAGAGATCTGAAGGACTGGAATATCACCAAAGAACTAGCCATGGACAGTGGTGCGTGGAAGTTAGCTATCCATGTGCCAAAAGCATGAGTTGGTTTCTCTCTAAAAAAAACATGAATTGTTTCGAGATCTGATGGGTTTCAGCTCTAGCCTACCCCAACCATGAGTTGATTATGTATAGCCTCCCATATATGTTGATCAATATGTGCTTGTTACGATTGTGTGTATTTTGATGACATTGTGAATTTTTAATGTCATCCTTTATGTTTATTACTAACATCAATCATATATCATGGGAACATGAATGTTCTTATTCTCTTCTGTTGAGTCAAATAAATCTTGTACCTGTCTTGCTATTAGACTGCTGAAAACTTTAGAGTTGTTTCATCAGACTAATAAAGCTAACTAGAACTGTTTCATAAATTTCAAGTTGGAGAGAAAGAAGCTAGTCGTTGCAGACCAGGTTAAGAAGCGTCCGAAGGCTCTTCAGAAGTGTGCTAGAGATTTTGCAGATTGGCTGTTAAAGTACATTTGCTCAGAGAATGAGAACTACAAATACGTCTTAGTTGCCACTAAAGAGAATGCCAATATGCTTATGAAGGAGGTTCTCTCTCTGTCTCTCTCTCTCTCTCTCTCTCTCTCTCTCTCTCTCTCTCTCTGATATCTCGTGCTGGTATAATTAGAAATGCAAAAGGACCGCATTCTAATGCTGTTATAATTAGAAATGCTAAAGGGCCGCATTTTGTGTTGTCTGTACTTCCCTATTCATACATGTTCAGCCCAAATTTGGCCTTTCTTGCAGTTTACTTGAGTAGTATGCTAGACTCTCACTGTAGTTACTTAAAGCTACTGTATAAGTAGAGATATTTAATGATTTATTAAGTGTCTACATAACGCCGCCATAATGCCAAAGCCATCTGAATGCCCTTATTCTTAAAGGTTCCTTTTGCATTGTTCTGAAGCCTTATAATTCATTTTCTGTGATTCCACTATTTTTTGTAGTAATTTAATTATGATTCGTTCATACCCTGTAATTTTGCAGGGTTTTATTTCTTCTTATGCCCGAGATGAAATATTACATGGTCTTGAAAGGATTAAAAAGGACATTGAAGAAGGAAGATTTCAGTGGAGGGATAATAAAGATCTAAGGACTAATATTATTGACACACTCATTGATATAGTTGGAGGGCCAGCCAAGAGGCTGGATAGAGTGATAAGTCATTATGTTCAACTGCTAACAGTCCTCCAATTATGGTGTCATGATTCCATTGATCAAGTTATTTCTCAAACAAAAGAACTCCAGGTTTACTCATGCACACAGCCTGTTATTGCCATGACCATGTTGTTTTTTCTATAAAAAATCCATTGCTACAGAATTTTGTGACTTACTTTTTATTTTATATTTCAACTTAGTCATTAATTCCATTTTTTAGTGATCCATATCTAGAAAGGTATACTCAGATAATTTTACATACTGCCATAACTGAAGTGGTTACGACATGCACATAGCAAGGCAATTTATATGTTGGCGTAGAAAATTTTGCTACCTGGCTACTTCCTAGCAGGTCTTGATGAAACCCACATGCCTATTTGGATTCTCCTAAATATTTGTGGGTATACCAGAATGCCTGGTTGTTGGAGATATTTGAATCAATTTGCACTTTGCACAGTGCACTAAATTATCCCTTCCAGTTTTGTAAACCCTAGCTGATCAGCCTTGTCCCTTGGTAAAGGGGGTAGCCATTTTATGTGGGCAGTGGCAAGCTAGAATGGTTGGGTTGGGTGGCCTTGGTACAATAAGCAAAGCAGAATTGTATTACCTTATCAGTTGTTTGAGCAATTGAGCACTAATTGATAGATGTTATTACAAATGTAGTCGACTGTTTGCTTAGTTGTTCTTTTATCGCAGTAAAATTTATATGTTGAGCTCTAGCTACATGAATGGCCTCATCCAACTTGAGTACATTATCCATTTCCCAGACTGAGCTTTTTTTGCTAGCAATCAGAAATGGGGGATTGGTCCTCCCTAGCATATGGAGGCGTGCAAATTGGATTCTACTTGGTGATGTGGTATTGTCGCAACTTGAACAGGTACCACCTCATAGATTGTCAGATTTATGTAAGGGTTGTAATACCCATGTTGTAACATAAAACGGATTTTGTTTAGCTCACAACTTCAGTGAGCCTTTCCTTTTAAAATATGGACAAGTGCATTTTTTAAAGTTCTGTAAAATTCTATAAAAATCCCCACATGTACATGTGAGCATAGGAATCTGCAAACTCACAAAAACTACTTCTTCCCATGAAAAATAACACTAACACATAGTATTACAATATTGTATATGTTCTCTCTTTTTTCTTGTAATTTGTTTTTTTCCTCGAAATAGGAGAGGTGCGCCACATTTCATTAAGTAGAGAGAAAAGAGTGCAAAAGGGAGGGTCAAAACAATCCCCCACCCCCTTTAGGGCTTGTTCAGTTTAGGTGGATTTGAAGGGGAATGAGAGGGATTAAATCCTACAAGAAAAAATCCTGCAAATCCCCTCCAACCCCCTTGGGAGGAGGTTTAACCGAACAGGGCCTTGAGGATAAACTGCAAGCCACACATAGACTATTGCATAAGCAGAATGTCAAACGACGGATTAAGGGGACGTTTGGTTCTAGGCCTTACATCCCACACTTTGCCACACATTTCTTGGTAAACTTGCCTAAGGTTAGTTCAATAAAATGAGAGCCACAAGTTGACAAGCTTAAGGGAATCTTGCCACACTTTTGAGTGTATGTGATGTGGGACCCTAGTGTGGCAAAAAGCATCTTGCCTAAGGTGAGGCTTGAACCAAACACCCTCCTAAGTTGGTCAAACTTGCCTAACCTTAGGTGTGGCAACCTTAGTAACAAATCAGACAGTCCCTAAGAGTCCAGGGCAAAGGGACGCAGGAGAAATTCCTGGGCGCATGGGCTCCACCAAACGGTACTCTCGTTTTGCCACTGTTTGAAGGATCAAATAAGCATTTGGAATGGTGCCATTGAAGACGCAATCATTCCGATGCTTCCAAAGCTCCCAGGCTAACCCTTCCGCAGTTCTTTAGGAACGCCCTTGAGGACTTGGCAGCACCAGCTTGAAAAACGGACCGCTGGAGGTTGTGGTGTTGCTGCAACCAGCCCCAGCTTCTGAAAAATTATCAACCAGACCCGCCAAGCGAAAACACAAGAGACAAGTAGGTGTTGAATTGTTTATGCAGCTTGATCACAGAGGGCAGACCGCTGGGTGTGGTAAACCACGCTTAGTAAGAGGATCAGTGGTCCAACACCGGTTGTTTAAACCACACCATATGAAAAATTTACAGCACAGTGGAGCCCAACTTTTCGAAATTCTCTTCCATGGAGCGAACTTGATGGATCCGAGGAAATACACGTTATAAGCAGACTTACTGGTGTAGGAGCCCGACTGCGCAAGTATCTATAAGCAGACTTACTGGTGTAGGAGCCCGACTGCGCAAGTATCCATTTATGCTGATCAGGAACGTCTTGCTGAAGGACCAGACCATTAACCAAGTCCCAAATCCGTAGATACTCCACTATAACATGGACAGTGAGAGCCCCTCTGATATCTTCCACCCATCTTCTATTATTCAGGCCATGCTTCCTTGGTCTTCGAGGAATAAGCTTGATAAGATATAAGGAGCCAATTCAGCAACCGTTCTGCTCTGCAGCCACCGATGAGACTAGAAGTTGATACTCTCCCCATTACCAATGAGTTTCCACTGCTACACTGAATGAATGAAGCATGAACATTGTGTGGTACCTGAATAGGCAAAACAGCCCAAGGTTGAGAGGCATCAGTTTTCTTGTAGCCATAGCCACTGAGGGCGTAGAGCCCAACCTAATGTTCCAAGTTGTGGATGCCCAAACCACCATACTGAAGCGGCCGGCGAACCTGTTCTCAAGAAACAAGGAAATTGCCACCATTGGCATTTTTTCCAAAGAAAACCTCTGCCCCTTTCATCAATAGCATGGCTTGCCCATTTGGGAAGGTCGAAAGCCATCCTTAAATAGATGAGAATAGCAGTTAACACCCCTCAAACCAGAGACGAACAGCCTGGTTCATGAGAGAGGTTATCTGTTATGCGTTTTTCCCCTCCAGTGCTTGGGAGCCAAAAGCAGTTTCCAAACCTACAACACTTTCTTTAAGCCGCATGGTTTTTATTCAAATCCATATATGGGCTATGTATGACTAATCAACAGAATAAAACTGCTTATATCAATGCTTAAATAGCATTTCTACTCCCATTAGTTGGCATATCCATGTGTGTGGCTCTGTGCCTCCTGCAGTCCCCCCAGTACTATCTTTGGATAATGCATTGTATGCTACTGTATCCTTTGAAGTAAGATATATTTCTGGAAAATCCTATATGACGCACGTTGCGTCAAGCTGTCGAGGCTTCGCACAAGCTTCACGAGCGAGCGACGTGATCTGGGCCGACCCGTTAGTGGTTAGCGTAGCTATTACGGGCGGGTAGTTTTCTTTTTCGTTTTTTTCCTTTCTGCTTCTTTTTTTATTTTTGTTTTCGTTTTTATCTTTTCTGTTTCTTCCTTCTTTTTTATTTTCTTTACTTTTTCTGTTTATTTTTCAAAAACTTGCAAATTTAAAAAATGTTTACAATTCTAAATTGTTCGCAAATTTTAAAATATGTTTGGGGTTTTCAAAAAAATGTTCACAAATTTCAAAAAATGTTTGTAAAGTTGAAAATGGTCAGACTTTCAAAAAACGTTCATGTTTTTCAAGATGATGTTCGCGATTTGGAAAAATGTTCGTATTTCTAAAAAATGCTCACGCTTTCAAAATAATGTTTGCAATTTTGAAAAAGTTCAAAAATTCTAAAAAATATTAGAAAAATAAAAAAATGTTCAAAATTTTCGAATAAATGTTCGCGTTTTAGGAAAATCATTCAGTTTTTGAAACATTTCGTAGTTTTTAAAAAGTGTTCGTGCTTTCAAAAAACATTTCAAAGTTTGAGAAATGTTCATTTACAAAAATGCATTAGCTACAGTACTCCTACAGTGTCGTTTTACCCATCTAGAGAATGTCCGTACGAGATGGCAGTTTTAAAGATGTGTGCTGCTTATATGTCACCAAAGCTTGTTTGGTCTGTTGGCTATTCCGAGCAAGCGTGTGCATTTACCCTTTTTTTTTATTTTTCATCCTGCGATACAGTGCACTACTGGGCCGGCCCATGTCAGACTCCCCTGTGCGTTTGCTCGACAGTATGTCGCAGAACGGGACACATAGGAGGTCCCTATATTTTTGCCAAAGGAGCCTTGCAGTGTTGCATGACCCATTCTCTGCCATGTTCAACTCACTAGTTTTCACTCTATAACTTGTGTACTGCAAACATAAATTGTTGATGTGAATATCTCCCATGTCATGGAAACCTGTTAATCTGATAACATTATTTATTTAATTGGTGTAAACAGCTTGACATGGATGTCTCTCAGCTTGTTAGTTGTAAAAACAAGATGGACTCTACACTACAAACAGCTCTCCCTTCAGACAGCACCTATTGTTCTATGAACAGGTAAGTTAAGTATATATTTTCCCTCGACTTTTCAATTTCTTTCTTGTTCCGTCAAGTTCTCTTCTATGGAATGGACTCTTGGGTGTAGTTCTGCTTGCTCTTGTATATTTTAAGTGTTAAGCATATGGCAAGGTGCAGCTGATTGTTACTATACTTTTGAGGAAAAGGCAAGCGCATTGCCATTCAGTAAGACATAGTTAGAAGTGTTATCTACAGAAAAAAGAATCCCGAGGGGCAAAGAATCACGGCACCGGCAAAGCCTAGAATGCTGATTTTTCATCGCATGTTGGATAGAAGCACTGCTTGGTCCGGGCTTAGCTTCCCTTGAGAATGGTTCATAAGTTGAACTTGAAAGCTATAAGAGGGAGGGTATATATATAACTGTAAAAGAGGTGTGAGATTTTCTAGAGATGTTTAGTATAGTATATTATTGAATTCCTAATATACTGTTAAACCATTTCATAAATATTTATATTTCTAATTCCCACATGTGAGCTTTCACCTCTGTTTGTCCATAAATATCATTGTTTGTAATAATAATTCGAAATTTCAGTAAGAACTGAGAAACACAAACACCGAGAAAGATTGCCTGAGGCCGTGATAATTAAGTGTGTTTATTTTCACTAAGAGATCCTAAATCACCCTGTTAAGTTGGACCAAGCGATTTTCCATGTTTTTTAAGGTCTAGTTCAGTTGTTTTAGAATGGTTCTCTAACTGATATGTTTTAGTTATATTTAACTTAACTCAATCTGTTTGATCTGGAACTGTTCCAGTTTATGTAAGGATCCACGTCACATGCACAATTTCGCTGTGGAATTTGGAAATTTGATTGTCGGGGACATCTCCCGCGATCTTTCAAATATTGGATTGGAGCTGAGTTCATGGATGGAGTTGCACTTGTTGACACCAAATGATAAAGTGATTGAAAGTTTTTCGCTTATGCGAAAGCAAATGCTGGATCTAGATAATTTAACAGCCACACGGAGCGCTTATTCTATCTACAATCCTGTTGAGGTATAGTAGCAGAAACTACTACAGTTTGCACCTGTATGTTGTTATGTTCTGCAAGTGAAGCAACTTTCTGAAACAGGATAGCAGCAGGCGATTTTTGGCAAGCTTTAGAAGTGTTTCAGAAATACTTAAAGCAGCGAAAGAATTTGCAAAACAATCATCTTTTGATCATGAAAAGGCTCGAACCTTTCTTGCGCCAAGAGATAATTTTGGTGCTTCACAACTAGCTGAATTCCATGCAACTAAGGTACATTTTATATCTATTAATTTACGTCCTCTATTCATCTTACGTCTTTGTTATTTGCAATTTAGAGCTAGAGAAGTTAGCTAACTGAAAATGGAGCAAACCTTGTCCTATGTAGTTATTTTGTTGTTGATATCATTAATAAAAGAATCTTGGATGGATAATCCTGCTGTTTCTTTCTATTAAATGCTAGCTGGTTTTAATTTTAAAGTTGCACCTCTGCCATTAACAGCCTGAAATATTTTCTTCTCTAAATAAATGAATCAAATAGTGCAAATGTGTAGTTCGTGGATCATGCGTACCTTGTTATAATAACTAGCAACCTGTATGGATGAAAAATAGAAGATATAGCATTTGACAAGAAGCAAATTAAGGGAAGGGTTTATTAGAAAAAAAATCTTGTTTGGGCAGTTTGTCCATTGATCATAATATGTAGTCTAATTTTCTTCTGGGACCACTGGTTCGGGTTTTACCAGACTGATAAAATTCCCAATTTGTTTGGATTGCCTTCCTTTCAAATAATAAGATAAATTCTATTAATTTCTACAGGAAATTTCACAATGTAGTCTTCTGCCCTTCTCTTAGGAAAATTTCCCCATTCTTGACGAAATAAATTATATTAATTAGTTGCATATACTAGAAACTTGATAACAGAATTAAGTTCATATGTATGGAACTTTGATTGTACTTTTTGATCATTATAAAGCAGTATTTTAGTGTTGTTTCTTTTCTGCTGTGCCAACCATCTTTGTAGGGTTTCAGCCGTGCTCTTAGCATTTCCATGACTACATTGAACCTTTCTAGTACAATTTATGTATAATAAATAATTTTCGTTTTATCATTGACACAATTCTGTGTACTTCTCATCAAAGCAGAGTCTAGACGGTCAGAATAAAGATGAAGGAGGTAGTGCTATCGAGAAGCAAAATTTCAGATTACATAGTGACGATACAATGAGGAAATTGCTCGATTGGCCTCGACGCCTTCAATCGGAGAAAAATGACTAATGTTTTATAGCGTTACTTGAAACAAACAGTCGACACAGTTATTTATTTTCTTTAGGTATTTGAAAGAGCCATCCTTGTGGCCCTGTATTATGTGATGCGTTCAGCAAGAATTGGTTTATTCTGCGAGGAAAGTTTTCAGTTTTTCTAATACATGTTGGTTTGATCCATCATCAGGCTGGAGCATGATACAGTTTTTTTTTTTTAGTCTAGGAACATGATATAGCTAGGTAAAGGAAAATGTTAAGACAACCTGGAGGTTCTCCCCTTATTTTTTCTACCATATTCGAGAAACTCGAAAGGGCAAGGCCAACACCAGGGTCTACTTTTGTTTGGGGCTCGGAAGGAGGGAGTGATGAAGGCGCTGCCGTCGACCTCTCCAGCAAACAGGACTGGAGAGAGGCAAGAGCTGGACGATGACATCTCAATGTAGACAAATGATGCCCTAGGATGGCATTGTAGTCTATCACAAATTACCACAATGGAAAACCATACACCATGATAACACGATGCCTATAAAAAATCCTGATGGACAAACCACTCGTCAAAGGTAAAACTAAACCAGCAAGGTCTTCCAATGTGCCGACGATCCCGATAGGAGCCGCACGTATCTCGTTCTCAGGCACTGAGATCCCGGTATTCTAGGGGACGCCGGACATCGTCCAGTTGGACCATAGGGGCGCTTATCATGAAACATAACATTGGTATTACAAAAACTAGGATAGCAAAAGTGGAACAAAACACCAGGCAAAAGGCTGAGCCTTTCATCCTTTAACAAATATATAGATGCCGGAACAATGTCATCACTGCCTCCCATGTTGTCATCGTGTGCCGCCATCTCGGAGCCACGGCTCACTACCAGTGCGGCAAGGGCAGGTGACCAATTAGTGTGAGGGGAGAGGAGGGGCAAAAATGCTAGACTCATGGAGTGCCGGCTCACAGACTTTACAGATTGTCATGCAAAATTTTGTTGGAATTTTAAAACGTGGCCAGAATATGAGCGGCGCCCAGCCCGTAAAATGTAGCAAAGCTTGAGGAGGGGTTTTTGGAGCCTCACAGCAACTCTAGCAGATAGGGGGTATACTCAAAAATAACTGTTGTTTTAGTGTTTTGTAGCCAAAAAATGGCAAGATCAGATACCGTGAATAAGCACATTATATAATATGTTTTTTCGGTAAACTCAAAACCGGACCTCTCGACAGGCCAAATCATCATTTGCGCCACCTTTGCTCATCCCCGGTCAAAATGCCCCACCTTACATTACAATTGATAAAATGCCCCATTTTTATTGTGCCTCTATATAAAATGCCCCGTATTAAAAATAAACATCTATTATTTGTTAACTACTGCAATTAGGGATGGAAAAAGGACATAAATGCCGCTAACCAAAATCAACTAAAAACACACACGCACGTAAGGATTGGGCTGGCTGGCTCCTGTTCGTTCGCTCCCACAGGAATGGAACGAACCAGCTGCGCCCGAGCAGCATAGCTAAGGGTTCTTGCCGCCCCCGGCCAAGAACCACTAGCCGCCGCCGTCCGCCTCCAGCAGCCCCGTCTCCATCTTCAGAAACAAACGTGCCTAGAAACATTTTAAAAAATTACAGAAAACCAAATATATTCATAGAGTGTGCTGTTCGAATTTCAGCCAATTCTGAACATAGAACAAAGAGAAAAACGAGATTTAAAATTTTTGTCCAGATTTGTTCAAAATTTAGGCGAAAATTTAAACTGCCCAAAAAATTCTGAAAAAATTACAGAAAAGCAAGTATATTCATAATAGCATACTATTCAAATTTTAGCCAATTGAAGGCATCTATAATAGAGAAAGTGGCAGCAGTTAACAAGTAATAGATGTTTATTTTTGATACGGAGCATTTTATCTAGAGGCACAACAAAAATGGGGCATTTTATCAATTGCATTATAAGACAGGGCATTTTGACTAGGAGACAGAGCAAAGGTGGGCAAATGATCAATTGGCCCAGAGTAAGAGGGCATTTTTTTGGTATACGCGCCCGTGCTTGGCGGGAGGGAAGTTTTAGATCCTCCGCCTCCTGCACCTCAACCGGCGCTACCCTCGACGCCACCTAACCGTCGCACCTCCCCCGGCAGGCTGCGCGTTGCCATGGAGCCCTCGGAGCCCCCTGCACCAAATCCCGAGGCCAGGCCGCCTGAATTGAGTCCGTCCGTCCCTGCCTACCGCCACCAAGACCACAACCACGGCGCCAGTGCCTCCAGCCGCCATGACTGGCCGCCACGACGGCCATCCAACGCTCGTCGCCACGTCCGTGCGCCGCCGGTTGGCCACCTTGCCCTCGTTGTCGCGCCCCGCGCCCTTCCCGCTCCAGTGCTCGCCTCGCGCTCTTGCTCCGCGAGAAGCCATGCGCCATGCCGCATGGTTGGGCGGCCACGCCAGTGGACGTTGCTGGTCTTGTTGCATTGGTTGCGTGTGCCAGGGAGGGCGCTGCCTTGTTGCGGGTCGTGGTGCCTCTGCTCGTGCTAGAGCGTTGGTCATCGTTCGCCCCGTGAGCGGGCACGTCGTGGCCAAGGGCCTTCCGGGCAGAACCGTCGTGACACACGCTGGAGGGCGCCGCCGTGTTGTGTCGACCGCTGGGTGGATCTGCCGTTGCCATGTTGTCAAAGGCCTCAAATTGTAATTTAGTTTTTGCTTTCATGGTGTTTCGTGCTAATTTTTATGGCCATGTTGTCTGTTGACTAGTGGGCTTCACACCTGAAACAATTTTTACAGAATATGTTCTGGCGGAACATACGTCTTATCGTAAAAATATTTTGCAGTATACTGTAAAGAAAAAAAAATCCATTTTACTACTTGAAGAAAGTTGGTGGTTCACGTAACCTCCTGATTTTTATTTTTGCTCCCTTTACCCCCTAAACAATTCCATACAGGACAAAATCAGTCCCTGGGTGGTTTGACTTGACTAGTTGTTGAACGTGCCAATGGTCAATGGGTGGTTCTGACCTGCGGGTAGTAAAATGAAACTGTCTAGCGGAACGATTACCCCCCCCCCCCCCCCCCCCCCCGCGCCACCTCCTCTGAGGCGACTCGGGGTGAACCCTAGCACCTCCACCCCGTTCCCCTTCGCATCTCTCCTCTCTGCCGCCGCCCGAGGTGCCCACCGGCTCGGCCGCGTGGTACCGATGAAGGAGGCAGCGGGGAGCCTGGCGTCTTCACCTCGGGTGGAGGGCCTCGGCTTCCAGGGCGGCGGCCATGGGTGGTGGCGCGCAGCGCGGCCTGTGCGGCGGCGGCGCCGGTGGGTGTTGGGTCACCTCCCCAGTTGTGTGGGCAGCGTGGAGGTGGTGGGCGTCGGCTGCTGCGGCGGCCCCCCAGCTGGTTGCTGGTCGCCATGGAGATGCTCTTCCTCAACCCCGATCTACTCTGATCTGCAGCGGATTTGGCCCCTGGTGGCTTCTGCCGCCGATCTCGGGTGCTGGCTTTGCGGATCTGGTGGCTGCAAGTGGATCCGGGGGAACCCCTTGGCCGGCGTGGCGACCACTCCGAAGGCGACACCTTTGGGTGCTGTTCCCCTTGTTGGAGGCTTCAGAGAGGATCCCCTTCCTTCCATCCCTCCCAGGAGCTCGGGTGAAAGCCTCATACCCCATGTTCCAAGCGGCGACGACGCCGTGGTGGCGTGCTACTTCCTGAAGGCGTCGTTCGGGGGCTGCTCAAGCGGTGGTGGAGGTGGCGGTGGTTTATGGACGACGTGACCAGGCTTCATCTCCGGCGCTTGCTCGGTCCCTGGTGCGGTTGGTCCCGGGCATTGGTGTGACGGGATGGGTGTCTTTCTCGGTGTCGGTGGTCCGGCGACTCCTTCCTTGACCGTTGTATGGTGCTGCCATTTTTGGCCTTCTTCGTGGTTTAGTGCCTTTGTTCAACATCTCTCGTCCGACGTTATGTCCTGCCGTTGCCGGCGACGGTGCTTGGGTGGTAGGGCCTCCATTGCATGTGGGTCTACTCCTGAGGTATCTCTTTGGGCAGCTTGGACACCTTGATTTGGGTTCTAGGGGAACCACTCTGCCGGCCGCCGGTGTGGCACCCATCAAGCCTGGGTGAAAGGGTGGTGGCCCTTTGCGGCGGCAGAGACAAATCATTGTTGCCCATGTTTGGTCCTTCGGTGGCTGTCAGCGAACACAATACTCGCACGGTGGTGCCTTCCTTCCATGGCCTTAGTAGGTTAGCTGGTGTAGGTATAGCGACGGTCGTTGGCAATGGCGTGGTCTGTTCTTGCCCACTGTGAAGTTGCCTTGAGTTGTTCTACTTAGCACCTTGTACCCCTTCTTTCCGTTGTTTTCCTTTGTGTATGTTGCTGCACTGTAATCCTGGCCGGTTGATGGCTTTGTTAATTCAATGCCGGGCTAGGTTCGAGCTCTTCTCGGGCTCGGCCAGCGCCTTTTCTCTAAAAGAAACTGTTTTTGTAGTGCGAGATTTTACTGTATCTGCTAGAGTTGCTATGAGACTTGAAAGGAGCGACCCTCGGACTAGTAGTACTGATATATCTTCACACTGATAGCTTAGTGAAAAGGTACACATTATCACCCAACATATAGAAACGGTTTAATATTGCCAATCTTAATTATTTTACTTTCTTTTATACACCTTATTTAATCTGAATTTTCGAAACTATCAACTCTGGATAGTACGTACAAAAGAACTTAGGTTGCCCCCACCCCACCAGAAAAAGAAAACACATGCGCACACACACCAAATAAAGCATGTATTTTTTCCACAGGAGAAGAAGTGCATGCTTTTGTTTCAGTGAAAAGGTAAATTTGATCGAAAAATACAGCCTAGAGAAAAGATAGAAAATTGGAAGGTGCCCCTTTTATACACAACCAATGTGTAAATCTGTCTATCTCACGCACGTCCGTTTGGAGTTCTTCTGTTGAAGTAGTAATGTTCTTCTGTTTCATGGAAACAAAAAGAGACGTTCTATCAGATCATTAAAAATGTAAGCATTTATTTAGACAATCAAAGTCAACGAAATATTGATGCGGTGTAAATAATATAAATTGTTACATTTTACACAAATTCTGGTTGCATCAGTTTCAGGTTTCAGAATTCCAATTGTTGTAGAAGCAGTGATGCTCTAGTCGATGAAAACAGACCAAATCTGACCAACTTAACTCGAAAAAAGTATGACCATAACAACAACAAAGAGGACGACGGGAACAGCGACAAACACAAAAGTAGCAAAAACATAACCAACCCAACCTTTAGGCTGGAGCACCCATTCACACCGAAATCGTCCCCTAGTTGTAGCCATGGTGAGTTCCTCTCTAGATATGCTCCCAAACACATGAAATCAGAGATATGGAAGGAGAGCAAAGAGCGAGGAGTAGAGACCCGTCAAAAAAAAAAGAGCGAGGAGTAGAGAACAGAGGAAGAAAGGAGTGCTAGCACAGCCATACGGCCCCTCGAGGCGAACACACGAACGACAAACTTTTTTATTTATTTTAAAGGAGGATAACCCCGGCCTCTGCATCAGCACGATGCATGCAATCATATATTATTAATAGTGCAAAAATCCACTAGCCGAACATCATCGACCCGGAAATAAAGCGGAAAACAAACCCTGAGGCCGTATACCTCGCGACAATACTTCCCCAGATAGCCACTAATCCCTATGATACAAGACACAACATAAACAAAAAAATATTCAACTCCTAGATTACGCCTTCAAGAAGGGATCACCGCAGGTGCGCCGGAATGGCGAGTCCACCACAAGGTTCAACTCTGGATTCTCACCCCCAAAGCCAAGCTTCAATCCACCATCTTCAGCAAGGACACGACACAGGCGCGCGACGACATAGTCTGATCAAAGATCTTGTGTTTTCACCGGAGTGCATAAACTCGTTGCTGAAGCCGTCTGTACCACCCGCCCTTATCCGTCTACCGACACCTCGATAGCCAGATACCTCTGGAGGAGACAACGAAAGACAAAGACGTCCCATACCGCCTGCCTCTCGGTACTGTCGCACCACCTTCGATCCGACAACAACATGCTAAACATGACACCTCCGCCAGAGCCACCGTGCATCACCTACCGGTAGCAGGCATGACTTGACGTCTCCATATAAGACGTCGTGCGTAGGATCCGTCGGTAGCACATCCACCGGTGGCTTCACCTGCCGGGTGGCAAGCACCGCCCGACAACTCCGAAAGAGGCAAATGTGTCACATGCCAAGCCGCATTGAACCCTATCTGTTGATGGAGGACGTCCCATACCGCCACCAGCCTCAGAAGGCCGTCACCATCTCGAGATCCAGACTCCGAATCGCCCACACGAACGACGAACTTAGAGCTTCGAGTGCAACCTCTCAAACTAACAGAAGCGGGAGGAGGCATCACAAGGAAGTGTCTAGTCCACTCACAACCGCGAGTGAGCCACAATATTAAAATCCAATCAGAGGAAATAATAAGAGTACAATAGTAACTATAAATTATTGTACACTTTGCAAATTGGAAAGAGATATATCGGAAGACCATATGAAAATAGTCTTTCCACAAGAAATTGACAGAGCAATGTGGACGGGTAGACTACAAGCCTTAATAGGGAATTACATTATTATCTGCGCTCTAGTTCCAAAATCATTTCAACAAAGTTCACGCAAAGGTAAGTGGGCAATTTTACCTATGGTATACCTGAAAATCATTGTTGTCTCGTCAATTAGTAGCTAATTGAGCATCACTAAACAAGATGATGATTTGACTAATGGAACATCTGATATCTAGAATACTTGAAAAAACAACAAAGCAATGAAATTAAAGAGGTGGTTTGATGGGTATAGGCATATAGTACTCAATAGGGGTAGTGTTGGAAAGCATGCCCCGAAAATGTGACAGTGACAAGCATATGTGAACAATTTTTTTATTACCAAAATGGAAAATACTCATGTATGGAATAATATACATTACATCAGTGTAGTACACATCTTCCTCAAAGATAAAAAAAATTCCTTTACACAACATGGACCATATTGATTATCTGGAGCCAGTATTGACATCTTTCCTCGAAAGAAGAAACTACTTTTGTTGTACTCAAACAAGAAAAACTTTAACTACTTGGTAATTCTTCACCATTGAACTGAGTACTGAATGAAAGTTCGCTCCCATCCATAGGTCTCTTGTACATTGCCTTTGCTCTCTTTTATAAAATTAAGGTACATCATTGGCGTACTCTCGAAAAAAAAATTGAGTACTGAATGCTACTGAATGCCGATCTTTCAGGTAGTAAATGTTGTGCTTGAAAAATTAAGTGTTTGGTAGTCTGGTGCCTGAGATCTGCAAATACTCATTCCTACTTACGTAGCTTACTTCATTTAAACGGGATGCACCAGCCTTAAACATATATACGCACTATAAAAAAAACATAAGGTAGATTCCTGTGGCTCAGTTCAGATGACATAGAAAATTGCAGTGATACATTGATGCTATTCGACACTCACCTGATGCCGAGTTGCAAATTAAGCATTAAGAAATAGCTCATGTGGCCCTTGTAAATAATATCCATTGACCCTCTTGCTTGTTTTTGCCAGGTATTTTTCTGTGTTTCACCGTTGTCCAACATTCCTGAATGTTTGCCTTTTGGCTGTTCCAAGATAAGCACGGCTTGTATACATCCCCGTTAGTAGACCAAATCCTTACGAACATCACTCTTTTGTATACACTCGTCACTTGACAAGGATTTATTGGGTAGATTTTGTGATAAGTGATGCAATGAAAATGGATGCAGAACTTCAATGTAGTAGAAACTATACACAAGAGATATGCAGTTTGACGAAGACGACGACTTGCGTGAGGAAACAAATCGGACATGCGTGAGTAACAGAAATGGAGCATCCAAATCGAATTGGACTAATGGGAGAAGAAGAGGGGCGTGAGACGACCTTGTTGACAGCCAAACTCTGCCGCCTGAGAAGTTCCTGGGCGGTGCTAGGTAGGAGGCGATCATTACAAAAAACAAAATGCAGTGTGGGTAGCACATGGATATGCAAGTGATGAGAGCTTGATGTCAGTAATGCTTCTCAAACATCTGAGTTTCTTTCGACAGTTCTCTTGCACCTAAAATATGTAACCTGACATGGAAATGATGTATGTTTGAATTTTGTGAAACCTGGCATGATGACAAAACATATCTTATTTTCAGAATCTTAATTTTCTGTTATTTGAACCATCAGCGAGACTACAAATTACGAGTTCACCACTCATCGAAAAAGTGCATCCCATCAATGGACATTCAAAGGACCCAGCAGTGGACATTCAAAGGACACTGAATACACATGCACCCACACTACAGTAGTCACATGCCAAGCACCCTGACGGAGGGTTCAGGGATCTACATCAGCTGGTTGCCCACAGGGTCAACGACAAAAGAAAGGCAACTCAACATATCTTTCCGCAACTGGATATCAAACTTATATGCCTTGATTATATTCAGATGGACCTTGATTAGTCATTCACACACTAATCAGGTATAGTGCTTGCTGTTCATTATTCTTGTTATCAGCTAGAGAAAATGGCCAGAGAGTTTCACATTTTACTTAACTATTCATCATCATTATTCTATGAGCTTCTGATTTTGCAATGCAGTAGCCAGTAGGTAAAGGTAATCAAGATGAGATAAGTGGCGCTGATTCCGTCAGGTAAACCAACGCAATTTGCATCGCAGACAAATAGAAATCAAACCCTAGCCGCAGGGTCTGCACAAACCAGCGCTCATCAAAATCAAGGCTACAAGTGTAAGGATAGGAGGCGATGTTTACCTCCATTACGAGGTGACTTTGGTGTTGACCAGCGCCTTCTGCATTGTGCGCTGGTTGAGGCCGAGCGCCAGCATCAAGGCGGGGCCTTCTCCCGTCGGCGGACTGCATCAAGGCAGGGCCTTCTCCCGTCAACTCCGCTGCCAACGCCTTGAATTTTTCAGGTGGGAGCCTTTAGCCGCTGCTCACCTCGCTGCTGCTGCCATGGATATGGAGCTGGGGGGAGAGGGGGCGCCACTGATTCCCATCTGCCTAGCCTGATCCCGGCCGCCGAGGCACGACACAATCGATCGAACACCGGTGGTGTGCTCGTAGCCGCTTCCCCTCATCCTCACCTGACCCTCAGCCAGCCAACGACGCCTTCTTCATCTCATCCTTTTGGCAGCCACTTCGACCAGATCGATACGCCTTCTCTCCCATCGAGGCACATCACAGATCGAAATTGCCGCCTCCTTCTCCTCCCACTCACTCCTCCCTCAAGACGACGACATTGGTGTGGCTGCATGGGAGAACGGAGCTGGATCCTCTCCTGACGGTCGTGGCGGCGTGTTTGGGAGAGGAAACGAGAGAGAGAGGTCGCGTGCGTGGGACGAGACTTGCCTGCTCCCTTCCCATGCTCCCATCCGTGCTCCCGCATACGTGGCTTGATTTGATTGGAAGAAAATAAGGTCCGGCCCCACCCCCTGAAAATCAGGGGGGGAGATGATTAGATTAGAAAAGAAAAAGGGAAAAGAACAGCCGTAGGATGAAGTGGGAGCACGGATGAGAGCATGGAGAGGGAGCAGGCAAGCCGGATACGCGTGCGTGGGCTGCCTTCCCTGCGAAGATAAGAGAAGGTTAAAGTGTTTTTTTTTTACTTTTTCTACGTTACCTTGGGGAGGTGTTATCTGAGTAGATGAGCGTCTAACCGACCAATCCCTGCGACAGTAGATGTTTACGTGGCATAGCCCAGCGTCCGCTCCTTCCCCGCACGTTAATGTGTTCGATGTGCATGATTGGATAATGCATGGTGCATCTACTTCGCGTGCCTATGTTGGTGCTATGCCAAGCCCTTTCTCTATTCCACACACAGTTATGCTCTCTGTATTGCACATACATTTAGGATTTGTTCTTTTTGAAGTACTAATGTTTTTGAGAAATTTTACGGTGCATTATAATACACCAGAGCACGTGTATTATATGGGCGATCTAACGGATAACAATAACTGGGCCTTTTTGAGCCCAAGGGTATTTTCGACCTAAATTTTTTTGTACCTTTAATCGGCCCAATTAGGTCCAGGGGTATTCTCGTCCTAAATTTTTTGATTAAATTAATTGCATTAATAAAGCACTTCATTATAGAGGTCCCATCATCGTGCGTACTCTTTTGAATTTCGGTTCGAGCAGTTCGTCCTCTCTCCTCCTCTCGAGCCCTAACCTCGGGCCCCCCTCGATCGCCTCCGGCGCCATCGATCGCCGCCGATCGCACCCGCCGTGTCTACCCCTCCTGCTCCTACTCCCCCTCCCCCCTCCATCGCAAGTCACCCCACTCGGGTCGCGGCGCCAGATCTTCCGACGAGCCGCTAATCCACTCCTTCCCCGAGCGGAAGCCACCTTCCCCGACCCGAGAGGCCACATCATCCTCATCGACGTGCATCAACTTTTTCACGCCGGATCTTCGCTGTAAGTGCCTAGCCATCTCAAATCTTTTTTGGTCCCTTCTGCATATAGCACCAATAGGGGTCGGATTTGATTCGGGTTTAGGATATGTCATGTGAGGTTTAGGGTTTATCGTTTCAGAAAGTTGTGACGAGATTTCGATCGGATTTGGTTAGGGTTTAGGATATGTCATGTGAGGATTAGGGTTTATGTTTTCAGAAAGTTGTGACGAGATTACGATTGAAAGGAAGTGTAAGTCGGATGTAGCTAGGACATATTGAAGGACTTAGTTAGGGTTATGTGGCATGAGAAAGTTGTCAGCAGATTTGGATTCAAAGGAAGTTATTTGGATTTAGTTAGGAGATACTTTTGAATTGAGTTTTGAGATATTTTGGATTTAGTTAGGAGATAATTATTTTGTATGGAGTTTGGACTTATTTTGGATTTAGTTAGGAGATAATTTGGATTTAGTTAGGAGATACTTTTGGATTTTGTTAGGAGATAATTTGGATTTAGTTAGGAGATAATTTTGAATGGAGTTTGGAGATAATTGATATATCAGGGTGGATCTATCAAGGCATTTGAAGGACTTGTGGACTTTGGATTTAGTTAGGAGATCATCAGTTAGAGCTAGTACAATCAATTACAAATTTCTGGATTTAGTCAAGGCATATTTACTTACAACTTTTGAAGGACTGAGTTAGGTACATGACTCCGATATGAAAATTAAATCAATTATTTAAGTAAAGTAGTCCATAATGTCGGTAACGTATGCTATCCATCCGTAACATTGACTATCTATTTTCGCTGGCAGCATAACGACATGGATGATAAAGGCAACGATGGCAAAAACTTGGGTGATACAGGCAAGGATGACAAGGACATGGGTCATAGAGGCAACGAAGGCAAAGGCATGGATGATAAGGACAATGATTTCGTAGCCATGGACCCCAAAGGAATGGATGGTATGTGCATGGATGATAAGGATAATGAGGATGAAGGCAAGGATGGCATAGACATGGATGATGTACACATGCAAGGTAAAGGAATTGATAATAAAGGCATGGCTGGTTCAGACCTGAATGAGTGTATGGAATACTTAGAGATTGTGAAGAAGACTTTCAGGACTGAGGAAGAAGCCTACATGTTCTACGTAGGCTATGCGAGAAAAAAAGGGTTTGGTGTTAGAAAGGATGATTTGAAGTACAGGGGTCCGGTTCCGAAACAAAATGCATACAGAAGGACATACAAGTGCTGCGAACAAGGATGACAGGCCCTTAAGAACTTTAACAGAGCTGAAAGAAAAAGAACACCAAGGGGTCTTTCTCGGTGTGGGTGTCCCGCTCTTTTTTAGGTTGAGCTACAAGATAGCAGTGGCCTCTGGTTCGTCAAGAATTTTGTGGACAAGCATAACCATCTGTTTGTCCCTGCTGACCTGACTCCGTACTTATCGGCTCATCGTAGAATGACTGACGCACAAAAGGCCGATGTCATCGAGTATGCTGTCGGTGGACTTTGAACACATCAGATTATGAATGTAATGGAGAAGAATGCCGAAGGTCCCGACAAGCTTGGATTTATAGATCGAGATCTATACAACCATGTTTCAATCCAGAAGAAGCACAAGATAGAAGGCAGTGACGCTAGATATTTGCTCACCTATATGATTGCATAGAAAAAAGCAGACCCGGAATTCTTTTTCAAATACACAAAAGACAGCGAAGGCCATTTGAGGAACATATTCTGGGCTGATTCACAATCCCGGATTGACTATGTTGCCTTTGGTGGTGTCGTGGTGTTCGACAGTACATATCGGTCTAACAAGTACATGCTTCCGTTTGTTCTATTTGTTGGTCTGAACCATCACCGCAGGACAGTTTTGTTTGGGGTCGGTCTAGTGTCAGACGAGACAGTTGCATCATACCAGCGGCTTCTTCATGTATTTTTGGAGGCAATGTCCCAGACGGCACCCATTTCAGCAATCACCGATGGGGATGGTTCAATGACTAAAGCAATAGCTACTGTCTGGACCGAAACAGATCATCGTTTGTGCACGTGGCATATCGAGGAGAATATGGTATGGTGATCCACCTCCGCAAGAAAAAGCTTGAGGAATTTAGGGAATTCATTTACCTTCGTTGGGATGTTGATGAGTTTGAGAAAAGATGGGGGGCTTATAAGGTTAGGTTCAAAATAAAACCAACAGGCAAGAGGTCGTCATGAGTTAACAGGATGTGCGAGCTGCGACACAAATGGGCTTCTGCGTACACAAAGGGTAGATATTTCCTAGGCATGATGAGTAATCAGAGGAGTGAGTCTCTCAACTCAAGGCTTCATGTGCACCTAAACAGGAAGATGCAGCTTGTTGATTTGTTGCAGCATGTTGAGCACCGTGTATCCATAATGCGTAAGAATGAAGCAGCATTAGATGCAGTAGCGACACATACGATACCCTTCACTAAGCTGAATCCACACCCTCTGGAGATTGCTGCCTCTTATATTTATACAACTGTGATGTTTGCACGGGTAAAGCGTCAGATTGTCGAAGGAACAAATTGGCAGGTCACAGACCGGGTAGCGTGTGATGGTTTGGTCGTGTTTGGAGTTTTGCGCAAAGTCCCATATGATAAAGTCCCATATGGCAGGGATGCTAGAGAATTGCAAGGTAAGGATGGTAACGACTCAGATGCTAAGGTTCCTACAGACTTGGAAGGTAAGGATGCTGAGGACTTGCATGCAAAAAACTTGGATGCTGAGGATCCCAATGACTTGGAAGGCAAGGATGGTGTGGACTTGCATGCAAAAAACCTGGATGCTAAGGATCCCAATGACTTGGAAGGTAAGGACAGTGAGGAGTTGGATGCAAAAAAGTTGGATGCACAAGGCATGGATGCTAAGCCTGTGGATTTTATATATCACGTGACTTGTCTGTTTACAGGAGCAAGACTTGACGCTGCAGCTTGTAAATGTAAAAAGTTGGAAAGTCAGGATTACCCATGTGCACATATATTCTGCGTTCTGGATCATCTTGGTGTACGCACATTTCCAAAAAAATTTGTGAAGAAAAGATGGACAATGCATGCCAAGCCAGCGTTCCCTTCCTCGAGGACTGCGGATACTCATGTATGGTCTGATCACATGAATAAGTATCATCAACTACGCAACATGGCTAGTGACGCTTTATTCACAGCTGCAGCTAGCGATTCACAGTCAGAACAGGTGATGGAGCTCCTCCGGAGTATATTGGTTGATGGAGAAAAAACTGATTTGGATGAAGGCCAGAAATCGTTTGTTCCTTTGCCAGCATACTTCTCTGCTACTCGTGAATGCTGCACTGATGACATGGAAAATCTAATCAAAATAATTCCAAAAGGGAGACCAACTACCGAAGAATCGAACAAGAGGATTAAATCCAGGCGCGAGCGGATGAGAGGGAAAAAAGCAACGAAGTTAGTGCACATGTTAATCTCATTGTTCATTTCCATACATGCTTACAGAGTTAATATGTTCTCCGGGAGAGTGTTCACATGTTTTCCTTCAATTTAAGCAGGAAAAAATCAGGGAAATCAAAGGTCACAAGGAGGAAGAAGCGAAAAGAGAAAGACACAGAGACAGAAGAAGACACGGAGTCAGATACAAAAGAAGAGGAAGCTTCTAAAAAAGCAACAAAGTTAGTGCACATGTTAGTCTCATTGTTCATTTCCATACATGCTTAAAGTGTTAATGTGCTCTCCGGGAGAGTGTTCACATGTTTTCCTTCAATTTACGTAGGAAAAAATCGGGGAAATCAAAGGTCACAAGGAGGAAGAAGCGAAAAGAGAAAGATTCAGAAACAGAAGAAGACACCGAGTCAGATACAAAAGAAGAGGAAGCTTAAAAAAACCAACGAAGTAGTGCACATGTTAATCTCATTGTTCATTTCCATACATGCGTACATTGTTAATATGTTCTCCCGGAGAGTGATCACATATTTTTCTTCAATTTACGCAGGAAAAATGCGGGGAAATCAAAGGTCACAAGGAGGAAAAAGCAAAAAGAAGAGACAGAGTCAGATACAGAAGAAGAGACAGAGGCAGATACAGAAGAAGAGACAGACGCAGATACAGAAGAAGAGGAAGATTCAGGTACAGAAGAAGAGGAAGATTCAGATGCAGAAGAAGAGGGAGATTCAGCTGCAGAAGAAGAGGAAGATTCAGATGCAGAAGATGGTGGGCTGAGGAGGGCTAGGAAGAGACCATTGGAGGTTGCAGAAGAGGATTATGCAAAACCAAACAAGTGGGCATTACCACAATTGTGCGTACTTAAACATGTTTTCGGATGCTGGCTGCAGATTCATCTATTTCATTTTTTGTAGGAAACGCAAGGGCGCTCCAAATGTCAAAGCTGGGAGGAAGAAAAATAACGATGACAAGGGTGGGCGAGGAAAACCAGTGAAGTTAGTGTCTGTACTTACATGTCCGCTCTACAACTCAGGTCTTTGCTAGTACTATGTTGACGTTTCTTAACTTTTCCAGGAAAGACTCTAGGAAGGGCGGTAAAGAACAGGCCAAAGGGGTGATGAAGACAAAAAGGCCTGCTAGGAATGTACCAAAGGCTGAGTGAATAAGAGCTGTCAAGTAAGCTTCTGCAGCTATGAAGAGAAATCAGTGAAGTTAGTGTTTTTTGTGTTCAAGTGTACTGTACATGCTCAAATCTTCTTTGCTATCCTATTAACAAACGTTGTTTCATGCAGGAAAGCTAAAGTGAATTCGAGACATGATGTTTAGATGCACAGGGTCAGGCCGATAAAACAAAAGGATTTCTGGGGTCGAAAAAATTAGAACAAACTGAATTGTTTTCATGCCTGATCCACCTTGTTTATGATGTATTAGACCTATTTGATGGACTGCCACTATTTTTTTGAATACCTCGTTTGATTGGTACACCCTCATTTTATTATGGACGGGTCGACATGGTCAGCTAGTTATGATTTATCAACATCTATCAAACAATGCATTTTTAGTGAAGTTGGTTTTCTGTATTTCTTTCATTTTCTACATAATATATTGCTGAAATTTGTTAAAAGTGCAGTCAAATTTCATACTTGAAATATAAAATAGAAACCGAAAAATTATATATATATATATATGAAAATATAACGTTGGATTTCCTCAGAAACCTACTTGAAATCAAAATAGAAACCTCGTTTTCAAATAACCTTGAAAATCTTTTATTTTGAAATAGTAAATAAGCATACTGATATTTTAAAAATAGCATTCTCATTTGAAAAAAAGCATGTTCATTTGAAGATAGAATGAATATGCAGATTTAAAAGTAGCATGCTGCTTTGAATATGCTGTTTTTAAAATACCATGCTATTTTTAAAATTAAAAATAGCATGTTGATTTTAAAAATAGCATGGTGATTTTAAAAATAGCATGCTGATTTTAAAAATAGCATGCTGATTATGTTGTTTTCAATATGCTGTTTTTTAAAATAAGCATGCTGATTTCAAAAATGGCATGCTACTTTTGAAAATATAATGCTCTTTTCAATATGTTACTATGTTAATTTTAATAATATAATGCTTCAAAAATAGCATGCTAATTTCAAAATAATGATGCTGATTTTAAAAACAACATGCTACTTTAAAAAAATATAATGCTCTTTTCAATATGCTACTTTTAAAATAGCATGCTGATTTCAAAAATAGCATTCTGATTTTCATGTTGTTTTGAATATGTTGTTTTTAAAAATAGCATGCTGATTTCAAAATAACATCCTGATTTTTAAAATATAATGCTGTTTTCAATATGTTGTTTTTAAAATAGCATGCTGATTTCAAAAGTTACATGCTTTTTTAAATATGATGTTTTGAAAGTAGCATGCTGATTTTGAAAACAACATTTTTTTAATTACGCTGTTTTTAAAGATTTTGAAAACTGCATTTTTTTAATTATGCTGTTTTAAATTTTTTTAAATAACATGCTGATTTGCTCTGTTTATGAAAACAATATGCCATTTCAAAAATAACAGAAACATCATTTTTTAAATATGAAAGCTTCGACCCGCAAGTTTTTGTTTTTGCATTGCATTTTTTTGTGCAACACATACAAACCTCATTTTCAAAATAACTCGTACTAGCTTAAAATGAAAGTAGCATCTAATCCATATGAAACCCGGTTAGATTTGATTTTAAAAATACTAGCATCACTGTGGCAAAAAAGGAAATATCTTTGCAGTCCATAAAGGTAATTCTATCAGGGAGGGTACCAGGGTGCGTTGTAAGAACAGACTTGCATAGCATGTACATTACTCCACATAAGTTCATACTACCACCAAGTTACCGCGAAGTTCCACTTACTGGACGATCTTCATATCCAGTCGGACCCAAAAGTTATACCACCAAAGTATCAGTTACTACCAAGTACCAATTACTAGTAAGTTGTACTTACTGGACCCAAAAGCTGATACTACCAACCTCCAGTTACTGGCTACTACATACATATTATAAAACTAGCGTCAAACTACTCCCATGGGTCAACGAATCCTCATGCCACTAGCCATGTTCACCCTAAGCTCACCTCCACTCCTTTCCATGAACCTGAAGATAGCCATTTGATCTTCTTTCATTTTGGCGCCCTGAACGACTTCTCTCCAGTTCTTCGTCATGATCGCACGCCCGTCCTTCTTGCTCATCTTGAACAAGACCTTTTTAGAACCTTCAAAATGTTCGTTGGTGACACGCACAACCATGGGCTTTCGCAGATAGTCTTTGAGGTAGGCCTGACTGTAATCCTTTGAGAAGCACTGATTGCACAGGGAAATAAATAATGTTACATAAAAAAATAAGTATGATTTGCACACAAAAAAGTAAGTATGATTTGCACAACCACACCCGTCCTCCTCTCTGTCTCTACATGATGGCATTTTCACTTGTGACATATGATTTGCAAAAAAAGAAGTCCAAATGCTTACCATCTTGCTCTTCCCTCTGATGACTGTCGAGCGAGTAACGGTGCTGACATAGTATGGTATGGGAGTTTTGCACTGCTTTACTATGGATTTGAGACAGTCCCACCGATCCTGGTTTAGCAATACATGGTTGCCGTAGAAGATGCGATCCTCGAAAGTTCCTCTTCTCCCTGGGTATCCCGGACCTGTATAAAAAAATTAAGATGACAGAGTAGTAAATAATTTCATACAGAAGATCTAGAACATCAGCACTGGGTTGATGATCAATGCCTACTTCAATGATCAAGAAATGAAGGACATAGATAACCCAATCACATCCACCCAGCAATATCTCGTAGAAACATGGGCAAATTGAATATTTGATTTATTTAAACTAACAACTAAACACTGCTCTATTTAAGCTCTAGTTCACTCAATGTTGATTTGGAAGGTCATCTAGAACCCAAACAGAGTAATGTGTGGTAATCAAGTGTCACTCAAACATCAATAGATAGTTCATGGTTCATTTAATATCTGACCAGCCATATAGAACTTTACCCCTGTGTGCCAAGATGGGATCGTGGTCCACATATCCATCCCCATCAGAACTATCATCAGTGTCATAGTCGCTAGAGGTGCCGTCATCACCGCTATAGCCGTCACTCCCATGTGAAGTGCCATCTGAAGCATCATCTGAGGTGGTCTGGTGATCACTATCTTCACTCCTGATGAGGATGGTTTCCCTTGCCATTCAAACCTGTTGCATGCATTGCAATGAACAAATGTTAGTTATTGATATATGAAATCAGTCTTACACTAGAACTTGTTAGCACCATATACAATGTGAATAATATTTTCGCATACTTCTTGCTAAGTACGTAGTTAATGTATAAACATCTACACGAAAAAGCTAGTCGACAACCAGATTGATACTACTAGACTATTCGCACGACTAGTGAAGACTAGTGGTTAAACTCATAATCACTGGGCAGACAAAACCAATTAGGATATTTCAAAGTTACAATTTTTTTGGCATATTTTTGTGACATTGGCAGAAATAGTTGGTAGCCAACCAATCACTAGCGAACATTTGGCATTTTGCCAGATATTGGCATGCCAAATTTTGGCATTGAACCATTCATGCTGACAGATCATGATTGACTTGCTACCAATGTTGGCATTGCCAAATATTGGCCAATTTATGTGCTCTGGACAAGAAAACTTGGTAACCAACCAATTATTAGCCATGTATATTTGGCATCAAACCAATTTCGCTCATAATCCGAACAAGCAGTAAAAAGAATCATCAAAAATATAAACCAACCATAATGTTACACCATTATTGGTAACCAACCAATCACTTAACAAATCATTTCATCAAAGGTATGCTGTCCAACAGTCACCCTTTTGTATACTTGCTATGTACTTACTAATTACTACCCATACCAACAAGTAAAATCATGATTATGAAGTATAATGGCAGAAAATCCAACAGTGAGGAATTTGTTGCAATATGAACTACTAGCTCACAGCAAATCTTCATTGACCCCAACAACCCCATACCATATCATGGAGATAGGCTGACATAATTCAAGTAAGCAGTAACAACAATCATCAAAAATATGCACCAACCAAAAATATTTCATGTGTGCACATATCATCAAAAACATGCACCAATCAAGAGCCGTCTATACTTGACAAATCCTTCAGAATATGCACTAATCATCATACTACCATCGAGTAATACATGAAACTATAACTGATCCTCATTCCATCATTACAAAATTTCTCATGGACTGCTTCTGTGCTCGCCTTTTAGTTTTTAATAATTAAGTATCAGCAAATACATATACACAGTATTCAAACTATCCCAACAAACCAGAACATGTGTATGCTCCTGTGTATATACCTTTTCTATATCTAGCAGTGGGGGATCATTTTCCAGGGAGAAAAATTACTTGATAGCATCTGTCAAGCAAGATGATAGTATAGTGAAGGCTATGTCGACGAGCAAGGTATGCTGGCCAACACCCACCCTTTTCTCTTACTTGCTACCAAAGTGTTTACCCATTACTACCCATACGAACAAGTAAAACCATGATTATGCAATACATTGTCAGATTATCTTGCTATAAAATTACTTGTTGCAATATGACCTACTAGTTGACAGTAAATCTGCGTATACCCGAAACATGCACACAATCAAGTGTCAGCTTTTAACTTAGGGCGGTGCTGCTAGATCGCAAAATTAAGGTCATATCGACATGCGAAGGGCAGGGAAGATCAATCTTACCTGCGAAGTGGTACCAGATGGGGCTGGAGTAGACTTGTTCGAAGCTGGCAACACCGAAGCTTCGGGCGGCGCGGCCAAGGATTGGGGAGAAGAGGTGCCGTTGTCGGACCTTGTTGTCGACGAAGCAGTGGAGAATCGTGGATGGAGCAGGGAGGAGTGGGTGGCCGGAGCGGATCCGACCGATTTGACGACGACGGGGGCGGCCAAGGTGACGGCTTAGCAAACCCTAGCCGTCGTCCTCCGCGTCTCCTCTCTGTCTCTGCAAAGAACGAAGTGTGGTGGGATTGGGAATGGGGGTGGGGTTGGGGTTGGGGCCATCGCTCGCTTTTCTCTCTGCCTCCCACTTGTACAGGCCCACAAAAGGAACAAAGTGTTGGGCCGGATCAGATGCAGATTTGGCAGCTTACCAATTCTGGCCAAATAGAAAAGATCAGCATCACCAGGCCAGCAGGACCACCACAGGTGTGCTTTTGAAGAAACCCTAAAAATACAGTGCTGTTCATATTGCATGTGCATGAGTCTTTCAGTACACCAATTGATCTTGAATAATTTTAAGCACTCCATAGTATATATATGAAAATAATGGTTAACCAATAAATGGTAAACTATTCGATGCAAGGTTATTTTTTAAAAAAATCAATAATTCAATTGTATGCATTTTTATGATTAAATTTAATAAATGTAACATTTTTTCAAAAACTATGATAATTAAAATATTCATTGGTATTTAAAAAACAACCGCAAATGACTACTTATGCCAACCAGAACTTCTTCAGGGTTTCGATTATTCATCTATTCTTTGGCATGCTGGTTCTCATAAAGCCTTCTTTAGACCTTCTCTTTGTCAGAAAAATTCCTGAGATATTGGGCTAGTGCCTTGTGTTTCACCCTCACACCATTTTTCATTTGGTAGCCTTTGGCAACTCCTTCGGCGTGCTCAAGAATACTAACGAAAGCTGGGTCCAGATATTTGCCACAGAAAGCGCAACGATACACCATACGCTTAAGCACGTTGCACTGTCCATTCTGCAATTCATCAAGGGTTTTCTGAGTGTGTGCATCCATCTCTCCTTCGGAAATGTCTGCATAATCATCAGAATAAGGCTGCAAGTTTAAATTATGTATGATATAAGCTAAACCATTGTTTAAAGTAACTAATATTCCCTAAGTTCCATACTGTAGTGCCTATAAATTATTTTTAAAATAAATATTTATTAACTATGAAAATTTAAGGAGAAAAAAGCAATATCAATTCCATATGGAAGCATAAATCATATGATGTACTTTAAAAAAATGTCAATAAACATGGACAACCTTTATGATGTCTGACTTTTAGCATAAAACAAAAACACACTAAATTGTGGAGTGGATGAACCATTAATTTGTCAAAGATTGATTGAATAAATAATGATCATTATGTACTGATGATCAACAGTATATTTTGAGCTAGATTCCATTATGCCAAGTCAACAACATATTGATGGTTTAATGATTAACCTGTAACCTTAAACTTGAAGACAGATGTAGGGGTAAAAAAATAAAATTGCCATAACGGAATTCCAGTCCATGCCGTGCATGTGCTGCTGCTTGTGATCGACGACGGAGTAGTGCACCTCCTCGTTGACACGATGCTTCTCTGGGTCGGACACCGAGTAGTCCAAAGCTTTCTCGTGGGGATCCTGATCCATGCGATGGACGACGACGTCGGTGGTTAGCCCCGCAAGTCCACGATCTGTCACGACGGCGTCCATGACAGGCCCCCCACGTCCATGGCCCCGATCTGTCACGACGGCCAATCGACCTCCACGAGTGGATTTCATATCCGGCGGCAGGGAGGCGGGCGTGTGAGCGGCTATGGTGGTTTTAGAGCGTACCCTAGGGGGAGAGATGCGGGGAGTAATTGGTAGTTACCTACTATAGTGGAAATACTTCGGCGTTGGGCACCTACAATGTAGCGGGCTTATTTAGGCGCTTAATTAGGATCCTGGAAAAAAAATCACAACCGTAGGCGCTTGGGGCAGGCGCTAGGAACTGGATTTTGTACATCTACGTGATGCAATCCAAAGATCGTGACCGGGGTGGATGGGTTGGGGATTGAAAATTTTGTACATAAACCCTGGTGCTCAAGACTTGTGAAACATCAGATCAAATTGTCATCAAGTGATCTAAAAATTTCAAACTTAGAAAGAAATGTACGCAGAGGCCATTATAGTATTACTTGGATCGAGACTTTGTGATCATCATGTAGCCACGCCACAACCAACACGATGGTCTTCGTGGACATCTAGACATCACACCATGCACCGTTGGCCGCTTAGACCCTCAAGCCATGCATCGATAGTCGTCATGTCTCGCATGCATTTGTGATGCTAGCAATGTCATCACGTGATGTCATAAACTAAAAGGCGTGTGACAATAATTTGAAAAAACAACAAGAAAATACTCCGTCCCAAAATTTTGACTAAAACATGATTTGATACGTCAGTATTTACACAAATCGAAGACAAGAATTTTGGGACGGAGGGAGTACTAAAGCATCAATATTCCAATCCTAGGTTGCTATAAGAGAAGCTTGGGTTTCCATCTACCAAGCTGAATGCAGCTCAAGGCTGCAATTCCATTGCACTGGTACGTTAGATATGTAGTCGGCACACAACTTAACATGCATAGTTGTACCATAGTTCAACAGTAAGCATACGGTACTTCTTAACATCGTTCATCCATAAAGTCTCGCCAACATACCACAAACTAAGGTAGTACTTAACCTAGTTCAAACCAAAAGAGCTTCCATTATGGCTGCCAGGGTGCGCGCACTGCCCTAAACCCCCTCCAAGAACTCAGCAAGGGCGGCGTGTGCCACCCTGGAAGCATATCCATGGGCGTGGCTAGCAGCTCGTCCGAGTGCGTGCTGGATAAGACTCATACGGGTGTTATTAACCTTGCGGTTGCAGAAAGGGCATCCGTAGCACCCAACACTAGGCCTGACACGTCTGGCATGCACACCACCAACAAGCTCCCTCCCCTTGCGATTCCTGTAGATCATCTGGCCTTCTTCGTCACTATCGACGTCTTTAGATAGTATCTACATGTAGTAAAAAATGTTGCATAAATAATGGGAATTCAGCAGGCACAGAGTCTATGAAACATAATATTATAGATGATAGCGTAAACCCGAAACCCTAAATGATCTTGATGAAAGAAGTGTGTTGTTTATTATGTGCTACATAAACAACCAATGTGATAACATATAATAGAAAATAATGAAGGATCAACCATACATTTATGTGCCTAGCACCCAACACAGTTACCGTGATGATGAGAGCACACAACTTAATGCAAAAAAAATTCACTCACGACGTAAAATGCATGAACTGATGATGTACCATGGCAGAGCTGCGTAAAGATGTACCAATGCAAAAACAAGACTTAAACTTACATGGATGACTTGCTGATGTGTCACTGGTGCATGACTCGATAAAATAGGTAGTGAGTTGTATATATTTAGCAATATAGGAAAAGAGAGACGTCTCTAGAACAGTAAAAATCAACTACATATGTATTCTCCAACCTTCCAACACACCTCCCTTGCTCACTGATATATTTGCTAGTCAAGTAGTAAGATTTGACTACCATATCCAGCTACTATTTCCTGGTCCTCTATCTTAAAGATACCGCCAGTTGTCTATCTTATGGATCTCATTAGCTAACCGCAAATTGCTACATAAATAAGACTATTCTGTTGCTTTCTTGCATCCAGTCCATTGTCATAAAAGAGCCACCCGGTATCTAGTAACATATAGATTTTGTGTGGTTAGGATCATGGATATTGAAAGTCCCCATGTTATCGTCATGGCAGATTCCCCTGTTGATACCCCGGTCGTCAATGGTCCTTAACTATTCAACATTCTAGCTAAGTAGTTATTATGAATTCTGACAAGACGCGATCCAAAATTTTGTATTTACAAAGAAACTAATTAACAGTACTCAAGTAAAACAGTGATGAAATCCAGTTTCTTTATGCATTAGCCTCTGCTTAGAGATAATCAATGTTTAAAATCATTGTCACAATCACTTAGGTAGATCATTAAATTAAAACAAAAAATCAGTGCTCAAAGAACAAAAGCAGCAAAGCATTTACTCAACATTTTAAGACCTTATTTGCCTAGTGCATAACTCATGCTCAGCGCAAATCAATCTTTATGTTATTATCACAATCATCTGCATAGGAAATTCAATTCCAAGGTGCAGCTACGAAATAGTATAAGCACAATAACCAACCATAGCCGGATTATTAGCAGAACAATTTATATAGATCAAAAAATGACCTCTAAAGGGCTCAACACATGTAACCTAGCAAGTTAGGTAACACATCTACAGAATCTAGATAGGCATTTCATCGTTTAAAGAAAAAAGAAACCCTGGCCTTCCCCAAAAATAGAGAAAAGGACAGACCAGACAAAACTTGGGATTTTACAATAATAATAAAGGAGATAGATGACTAACGTCTTCTTCGTCGACGTGGACGGCAACCACAGGCTCAAGCACAAGAGGAACTAGCGGCAGAGGAACCGGCTGCGGCAGAGGAGCCACCTGCTGCGGCTGCGGTAGAGGAGCCACCTGCTCCGGCTGATGAGCCACCTGCTGCAACCGAAGAACCTGGACGGTAGCAAGGACGTCAAGCCCGCCCGTGCCGGATTATTAGCACAAAAACTTATTTAGATAAAAAAATGACATATACATGGCTCAACAAATGTAACCTAGCTAGACAACAGCAGATCCAGGATTTCACACTAGGGTGTTCAAAAATTTATATTGTAAACAAAAAACCCACAAATAATTTTGATACAGAGGGAGTAATATCTGAAATGTTCATGTGAAAATAATTTCTATTCCATCATAATGATAGTAGTGACATGAATGGCAGAAAATGAGGATTATTTACTAGACGACCATAGAATGAAATCAATGGTAATTGGGCTCCAAGAAGCAAGCAGTTTTATACGAATTGGCATGAAGTTTAGTGAAAAAAGTACACCACCTTTAGTCCTTTTACCTTGCATACACCTTCCTTAACTTTCTGCCAAAAAAGTACACCCATGAACCCATGTGGACCTACTACTGAACCTAGATCTACAGAATCTAGGCATGGATTTCTTCGACTAAAGGAAAACAGAAACCCTAGTCTTCCCCCAAAAAAGGAGGAAAGCACTGACCAGATAAAACTTTGGATTTGGCCCAATAAGGAAGATAAATGACCGACCTCTTCTCTGTCGTCGTCGCCGTCGACCACGAGCTCGGGCGGAGGAGTCAGCAGCCACAGCAGAAGAGTCACCTGCACCGACGGAGGAGCCACCTGCTCTGGATGAAGATCCAGGACGGCGACGAGGATGTCAAGACGGCCCTGCTGCCCGCTCGACCCCTTGCCGGCGGCCCGGTCGTCGCCCCCGGCGTGGTCCATCCCTCCCATGGTGCGCGGCATCTCGACGGAGGAGGTGCAGCGACGGGAAGGGTGCACGGCGAGCGGTGAAGCGTGGGAGGAGAAAACCCTCGTCTGTGGATTTGTGGATGGGGAAGAGGACGACGCGGCCGATGATGAGATTAATAATCGAGAAGCGGAGCTGTCGGCTCTAGACTTTGGGATGACTTAATTAGTACTACTTTGGCCACGTTCACACCACTCCGTGCGTTGTTCACACCGCCCCTGATCTGCTAGGCAGGTTTGAGATGGGCACAATCGTGCATAGCCAGGATTTAGGAGTAATGCACGTGTCATGTTGTATTTTTTTAATATGTTGTAAAACTTCAGAAACAAAGCAATGGAAAATGAAAAGTTATGAAAATTCAGAACTAGTGGTCATCGACTTTGATGTAAAAACAATTGATTTGTTTAATTGATTTGTTAATTCCTAAATATTGAATTTAAACATGCACCTAAACCATGGCGGTTAGTTCACATTTGTCTCATCGTGCGGATTCGTCTACCATATGCATGTCGTTACGGCATCTGGTACCATTGAGGGGAATCAGATGCGGTGCGATGCGACAACGTTCATACCGACCCATATCATGTACCCCTAGCCAACCCGACTGGCAACATGCACTATTAGCCACCTCGATGCGAACCATGCCCTCATGTCAACCATGGGCAACACGCTTCTCAACTAGACACATTTTATGGCAAAATAGTGCATGATGCCCAATCTCGATGTGCAATATGTGCAGTTGAGTAGCGGTGCACGATTTGAGTATAGCTGGCTAGGCGTGCATGGTTGGTGGCTAGATGACTAATAAGTGTGCCTGCGTCATGTCCACATTGTCAAGGTTGACCAATGGGTGTATACGTGTCCATGTCTGCATGCATCGTGTTGGTCCAGCAGGCGTGCGCTGCATGGGGCGGGCCCTGGTGGCTAGAGACCACATAAAGTGGCACCGAGTTTTGAGGCAAATGAAGGATTGGGCGCCGCACTTCCTCCACAGGGCGGACTCGTTCCCTCTCGTTGGCTTGATCGGGTCCCGTTTCATGTGGCCGTGATCTAGATCTTGATTTTTTGAGGTTACAACCCTAGAAATGCTATAAATGTCCCGAATATGCTAGCGGAGCGATAAAGGCCACGCAATGAACTAACCCCCTCCCCCTCCCGGGTAATTTAAGTTTATTTTTCTCTACTCCTATAAAACACTCAGTTTGTGATGGTGGTGCGCATGTCATCCGTCATTTCTGACCATCAGATCTGCATCTAACGACTGTTATGTAAAGCTGTGACATTTTTGGAACATGACCACACTTCTTTGCTCCGATTTGTAGAAACACCTTAGTATCTTCAAACCAATCTCATCAAGACATTCACAAGGAATATATTTTGAGTGAAACTTAATACGGTTAGATTTTTAGTGACCATGCATTATTCTACTTTGGATCTGCTGCAACGCACGAGCACATTGCTCGCTTCTTAGTGAACGAGCTAATTAGTTTCACGAGTAGCTCGTTAGTGTCAACATAACACCAATTTTCATCTTACACGACCATTTTTGGAGGCAGCAAACTAGTGCATTTCCTTTTTGAGTCACTATCTTCCTTCTTGAAAACCACATCTACACACTCAACATGTATACCGTAGCACATCAGAATCTGTTAACGAGCACTCACAAGCTTAACTAGCTTCAAACGAGCCGATGATTAATGAGCACGAGTTTAACAAGCAGAGATGCCAAACCACACACCAATTAACATAGGTCTACCTTAGTTCAACGCTTCCATATATACAAAACAAACAAAGTATAGCATAGTTCAACCATAAACGATCACCAACAAAGTATAGCATAGTTCAACCGTAACACTTAGCATAGTTAAAACCAAAAGAGCATCAGTTCTAGCTGCGAGGGTGCGCACTTCCTCGCAGCGTAGCCATTCTATCTTCAAACCAATATCAACAAGTACTCGGTGTACGCAGCTTGCTTCACCCTGAAAGCGTAGCCATTCTTGATGCTGCCTTGGGATGTTCCGAGTGCATGCTGAATGTCACTCTGCAGGCTGCCTTTCATCAGCTTGTTGCAGTAAGGGCATCCATAGCCCCCTTCCGATTCTAGGCCTGACACGTTTCTCGAGCACACCACTGTCCAGCTCCCTCACCTTCTGCCTCCTATAGATCCTCTGGGTTTCTGGGTCGCTGTCGACGTCGTAACTTAGGACCTACATGTAGTACAAAATGTTGCGTAAGTATATTTAATATGAGAATTCAGTAGGCACATAGTCTATGAAACATAATGTAATTGATGAGAGCGTAAAATATCTTCAAATGATGTTGAAAAAATAAATCCATAACTTATTAGTTGCTACATAAGCAACTAAATGGGACAGTACCATATAGTAAAAAAATGAAGGATCAACCATACATGTCGGAGAGAGCACATTTTGCCACACATTTTTCCCAAGCTTGCCTAAGGTTAGTTCATCAAAATGAGAGCCACAAGTTGGCAAGCCTAAGGGAATCTTGCCACACTTTTTGTGTGTATGCCATGTGGGGCCCAAGTGTGCCTTGCCTAAGGTGTGGCTGGAACCAAACACTCACTTAAGTTGGTCAAACTTGCCTAACCTTAGGTGTGGCAATCTTTGGCAAAGTTAGTCACAAACCAAACAGCCCTTTAGTGCAACAAAATTCATTTATTACGTAACAAATGCATGAACTGATGATGTAACATGGCAGAGCAGCATACAGATGTACTAATGCAAAAAAATGAATTATAACTTACATTCATGACTAGATAAAATAGCTAGTGAGCTGTATCTATTTAGGGTTAGAATTTTGTGTGCTTATGATGATGGATATTGAAAGTCCCCATGTTATCGTCGTGGAAGTTTCCCCTGTAGATCGATACCCCACCCATCAATGTTCCTGAACCATTCAACGTTCTAGCTAAGTAGTTATTATGAATTCTGACAATACGTGATCCCAAATGTTGTACTTACAAAAAAGGGTTTTTATCATTTATGCCACCAGTTGTGTCCCACAACTCAGTATCGCCACTAGGAATTTCTACTGCTAAAAAATGCCATCGCTTCGTTAGACACATGCTAAAAAATGCCACTGCACATCATTATTGTGATCTCAAATCTCTTTTGACATGTTATAATGGCATCAATCAATACCTATGGACCAACAAGCCAGCTCTCCCTCTATCTCACTACAATAAAGTGTGGGCCCACTTGATCCCAACAACGTTCTTATTTTCCTGTAAAATTATTCGCTTACTTACTCCTCACAGAACGATGGCATTTTCTAAGCAGAGGCTAATGAAAATAACAATGTGTAATGGCATTATTGAGCAAACATCTAACGGAACGATGGCATTTTTTATACATCTATAATGGCATTTTTGAGTAAGCATCTCACGAATCGATGTCATTTTTGAGCGGCTGTAAATTCTAATGGAAAAACTGAGTAGTGGGATTCAACTAGTGGCATAAATTATAAAAACCCTACAAAAGAACTAGTTAAAACAACTCAAGTAAACCATTGATGATATCCAATTTCTTTCTAAGATAGCCATTGCTTAGAGATAATCAATGTTTAAAATCATTGCCGCAGCCACTTATGGAACATTTAAACCAAAGATTGATCAAGTGCAACCAAACATGTACTCAACATTTTAATACCTTATTTGCCTTGTACTGACCAGAGAAAACCTAGGATATTACAAAATAAATAAATAAATAAATAAATAAAGGGGATACATGACTAACATCTTCTTCGTTCTCGTTGGCGACGACCGCAGGTGGGGGCAGAGGAGGCAACATCAGCGACAGATGAATACTCGGCTGAGGCTGAGGAGCCACCACCTGCTCTGGCAGAGAAGCCAGAGGAGCTACCTATTCCGGATTATTAGCAGAATAATTTATATAGGTCAAAAACTGACATATACATGCCTCAAAAATATGTAATCTAGCTACACAGCTGCGGATCCAGGATTTCATACTTGGGTGTTAAAAAATTTATATTGCAAACTAAAACCACAACAATATTTTTCAAATGGAGGGAGTAATATCTAAAATTTTCATGTGAAAAGATTCTTTGTCCTTCGTAATGACAGTACTGACATGAATGACAGAAAATGAAGATTATTTACTTCATGACCATACAATATGACATTTTCATAAACAAGGCATGGTGTTGTTATCCTTAAGTTGCAGAAAATATTTCCACAATCACCTACATAGGCAATTCAATTCCAAGGTCCACCTACGTATTTGTATTAGCAGAGTCACCAAACCTAGGTGGATTTATTAGCAGAATAATTTGTCTAGATCAAAATATGTTATAATGGCATGTTATAATGGCACGTGATAATGGACCAACATGTTATTGTGATCTCAAATCTCTTTTGACATGTTATAATGGCATCAATCAATACCTATGGACCAACATGCCAGCTCTCCCTCTATCTCACTACAATAAAGTGTGGGCTCACTTGATCCCAACAGCGTTCTTATTTTCCTGTAAAATTATTCGCTTACTTACTCCTCACTAGTGGGGCCACATTTATCATTGTGAGATAGAGAGAACTGAAATGTGGGACTAGGCTTTTTTTTGTCATATTGGATGTTCAACAAGTTTTACATGAAAATAACAATGTGTAATGGCATTATTGAGCAAACATCTAACGAAACAATGGCATTTTTTTATACATCTAATGGCATTTTTGAGTAAGCATCTCACGAATCGATGTCATTTTTGAGCGGCTGTAACTTCTAATGAAAAAACTGAGTAGTGGGAGACAACTGGTGGCATAAATGATAAAAACCCTACAAAAGAACTAATTAAAACAACTCAAGTAAAACATTGATGATATCCAATTTCTTTCTAAGATAGCCATTGCTTAGAGATAAACAATGTTTAAAATCATTGCCGCAACCACTTATGGAACATTAAAACCAAAGATCGATCAAGTGCAACCAAACATGTACTCAACATTTCAATAGCTTATTTGCCTTGTACTGACCAGAGAAAACCTAGGATATTACAAAATAAATAAATAAATAAATAAATAAAGGGGATACATGAATAACCTCTTCTTCGTTCTCGTCGGCGACGACCACAGGTGGGGGCAGAGGAGGCAACACCAGCGGCAGATGAACACCCGGCTGAGGCTGAGGAGCCACCACCTGCTCCGGCAGAGAAGCCAGAGGAGCTACCTGTTCCGGATTATTAGCAGAATAATTTATATAGGTCAAAAATTGACATATACATGCCTCAAAAATGTAATCTAGCTACACAGCTGCGGATCCAAGATTTCATACAACTGGTGGCATAAATGATTGAAACCCTACAAAAGAACTAATTAAAACAACTCAAGTAAAACATTGATGATATCCAATTTCTTTCTAAAATAGCCATTGCTTGGAGATAATCAGTGTTTAAAATCATTGCCGCAGGCACTTATGGAACATTTAAACCAAAGATCGATCAATGTTTAAATTTATATTGCAAACTAAAACCACAACAATATTTTTCAAATGGAGGGAGTAATATCTAAAATTTTCATGTGAAAAGATTCTTTGTCCATGGTAATGACAGTACTGACATGAATGACAGAAAATGAAGATTATTTACTTCATGACCATACAATATGACATTTTCATAAACAAGGCATGGTGTTGTTATCGTTAAGTTGCAGAAAATATTTTCACAATCACCTACGTAGGCAATTCAATTTCAAGGTCCAGCTATGTATTTGTATTAGCAGTCACCAAACCTAGGTGGATTTATTAGCAGAATAATTTATCTAGATCAAAATATTGCCTATACAGGGCTCAACACATGTAACCTAGCTAGTTAGCTAACACATCTATAGAAAATTGATATGGAGTCCATCGATCAAAGATAAAAAGAAACCCTGGCCTTCCCCAAAAATAGAGAAAAGGACTGACCACAACACACCTAGGATTTTACAAAAAATTAAAGGAGATAGATGACTAACGTCGTCTTTGTTGACGTCGCAAACGACCACAGGCTCGGGCACAGGAGGCGTCACCCACGGCAGAGGAGACACCTGCTCCGTCTGAGGAGCCAGAGCAGCTACCCGGGCCCGCATAAATGGCTGTGCAAGGACAGTTTCATGCCGGTCAAGTACCATATATAAGAAATTTCGGCCAAATTTTTCTCGGGTGCGCTACTGTACGTCTGTACCAGTGCTGCTGCTATCAAAATTTGGCATCAACACATTTTGGATGCACGAGAGCCATGAGATCGGAGTGGTTGGTAGATCTTAAATAAAGATAACCTATACAATGAGGAGCCGACCCCCACACCATGTGGATCCGCCCTGAAACCTAATGGATCTAACGAATCTAGGTACGGATTTCATAGATGGAAGAAAATCAGAAACCCTAGCCATGCCCACAAATAGATAAAGGACTGAATAAGGAAACCTAGGATATTTCCAAAAATAAGAGTTAGATGACTGACCTCTTCTCCGTCGTCGTCGCCGTCAACATTGATGACGGGCTGCAGCAGAGGAGGCAGATGGCGTGGCAGAGGAGTCACGTGCTCCGGCGGAGGAGCCACCTGCTCCGGCATAGGTTCCACCTGCACCGGATGAAGAGCCTGGACGTGGTCGATGACGTCAAGGCCGCCCTGCTGCCAGCTTGACCCCTCGCCGGCGGCGACGGGTTTCTCCTTGTGCAGCTTCGCACGGGGCTTGGATGCTTCGTGCGCCATGGTGTTGGCCCCTACGTCGGCCCTCCCTCCCATGGTGCGCTTGGGCATCTCGACGGCGGAGGTGCAGCGGCGGGAAGGGAGTAGCGGCGGGAAGTGCACGGCGAGTGGTGAGGCGTGGGAGGAGAAAACCCTCGATTGTGGCCATTTGTGGATTTGTGGATGGAGAAGAGTACGGGAAGAGGGGGCGGCGATGAGATTAATTCTATGGGGAAGCGGAGCGTGCTATGGGGACGCGGAGCTGCCGATTTAGTCCTTGGCTAGTCAACCGCATTTGTTGCCACGTTCACACCTCCCCGTGCATTGTTCACACCACCACTTCTGCCACTTCAAAACGCAACTTCTCACTAAAATGAATAGCCCGATCGTGCACAACCATGATTTAGGAGTAATGCAACTTCCCTTCAAAAAATTGTGTAATGCAACTGCTCCCTCATTACACAGAACAAAGTCATACAGTGGGACAACTGCATTTGTAGGCTTGTTTCATCTGCACGTGTCATGTTTTATATTTTTCCTAAAATATGTTTTAAAACTTTACAAATAATGGAATGGCAAATGGATGTGACAAAACTTCGACAGCAACCGCGCGGATTCGTCTGCCATATATCCGATGTCCGGTACCGAGGAGGGGAATGTTGATCCACGCGATGCCATGCGTTTCATCTGGATCCATATCATGCACCCCTAGCCAACCGGGCCAAAAAAATGTGCCGCTAGCCTTCTCGATCCAAACAATGAGCTAGTGTCCACCATGCGTAGAGATGCTCATGTGGACATGTTTGCTAGCACTAGTGAATGACGTCGGAACTCGGTGTGCAATATGTGTAGCCGCGTGTCTCTTTGGCATGCCTGGCATACCGACGGGAGGGACTCGTCGAAGGTCCAACGAACCGCGGTGGGGTCAATGGTGGATGTATGGTGTGGGTCAACCTGGCTAACGGTGCATGGTTTGAGTGTAGGTGGCTGGGAGGCTAGATGGCTAATGAGTGCTCATGCGTCATCTGTACATTGTCAAGGTTGAACGGTGGTTGTCTACGTGGCCATGCATGCATGCATGGTGTGGGTCCAGTTGGCGTGCGGCGCACGGGACGTGCCTTCGTGGCTAGGGCGCAAACTTGCGCACAGAGTTCTGAAGTAGATGAAGGTGCGGGCCCCGGTCTCCGTCCACAAGCAGGACTTGTTCCCTCTTGATGGCTAGCATCGAGATACGTTTTGGTCTCGTTTACACACAACCTACGTGAAGGCTTATGCATGCCACTCTCGATGTTCGACCACACCCACACCGCGAAAGGTTCCAAGAAATTCCGATCCCTCGTGAATTTGCACGGATTATAGCGGCGGCAGACGACACCCGGCATTTTTGCCCTTAACAACGGCTCTGAGCTGGCCCTTCCCATTGGTCACACATGGCCCATATATGGAACAGAGCTTAGCATGGAACTGTCACCCCAATCCCCGTTATGATTTCATGTGGCCGCGGTATAGATCCTGAATTTCCGAGGATACTACCCTAGAAATGCGGCAAATGTCCCGAATATGGCACGCGCGGGCTCCGAAAAAGGCCAGGACCTTGCATGCGCTTTTGGATTGTTCTCCGTCGACCCGAGAGAAAGCATCGACGAAAATGGAGGAACGGGCCCGCATTCACTGCGCAAACCGGACATGTTACCTCAAGGTAGCTAGATCCAAACCATGCACCCCCGCCGTCTAGACCCACGGGGCGCACCACTTAGGCACTAGACCCACACCACTTACGCCGGCCCCCAAGCCAACCATTCCCCGTGTAGATTCATATGTCGCACCCCGCAAAATAGCTTAGCACAAGACTTTCACCCCGATTTCCACAACATGCACCACTACATGTAAGTGTCCACAAAAATGGACTATCGCATTATCAACATTTTTTTGCCAAAACAAGTAAGTTGTTTTTAAATTGCTTGTAAATAACAAGGTTTCTGTTAAATTATAATTTCATTAATTACACATTATAAGGTACATTTTTTGTCCCTCAAAAAGGGGTGCATTCCTTTTTGTAAACCCACAAAATTCCTTCCTTTCCCTCGAAAAAATGAATCCTTCTTCACCCTCTCACGATCACGTTCACGGTGGCCTCGTCCTATAATCTAGGAGTGGTCGATCCAATCTCCCCACGGGGGACAACTTCCACGCACTATCTATCTTGGTTGGTTGCAACCATCTCTCCAAAACGGTTTATTATGGGAAAATCACATTCTTTTGTTTTTCCTTCCAAAGATATGTGGCAAAAAACATGGAACAAAATTGTAGAAGGTATGGTGGGATACGTGCACATGCTGTCTTTTTGTACTACAAGTGCACTTGTTGGCAAATTGCCTGTGCACGTGCCATGTTTCATTTTTTTCTTGAAAATTATGTTGTACACCTTTACATAGACGCTTGAATTATTGTTTTCAGATGTTAATAATTCCTAAATATTGAAATTCAGCATGCACATAACACATGGCATCCAAGCTTCGTCGGCGACCGCTTGGATTCGTCTGGTATATGCCCGCTATCTGGTATCGGGCAGGGGAATGTGGATCCATGCAATGCCACGTTTCATCTGGACCCATGTCATGCACCCCCAGCCAATCGGGTCGACAACATGTGCCGCTAAGCTTCTCGATCCTAACCATGCGCTAGTGTCCCACCATGGGTAGAGATGCTGAGGTGCACAGGTTTGCTGGTACTAGTGAATGACGTCGTATCTAGGTGTGCAATATGTGTAGTCGCGTGTTGCTTTGACATACCTGGCATGCCGAGGGAAGGGACTCGTGTCGGAGGTCCAACGAACCGAGGCGTGGTCAATAATGGATGGATGGTGTGGGTGAACCTGGCAAACGGTGCACGGTTTGAGTGTAACTGGCTAGGTGTGCATGGCTGGGGGCTAGATGGCTAATGAGTGCGTATGCGTCTTGTGTACATTGTCAAGGTTGACTGGTGGGTGTCTACTTGGCCACGCGTGCATGCATGGTGTGCGTCCAGTTGGCGTGCGGCGCACGGGACGGGCCTTGGTTGCTAGGGTCCACATCTTGTGGCAAAGAGTTCTGAAGCAGATGAAGGGGCAGGCCCCGCACACCGTTCGTAGGCCAGACTCGTATCCTCTCAATGGACAATGGCTCTGAGGCGGCCCTTCTCTTTGGTGGCACATGGCCCATATATATGGACCGAAGAGCTTAGCATCTGATTGTTACCCCATTCTCTGCTATGATTTCATGTGGTCGCGGTATAGATTGTGAATTCCCGATGATACTACCCTAGAAATGCGGCAAATGTCCCGAATATGGCACGCGGGACCCAAGAAAGGCCGGGACCTAGCATGCACGTTTTCATTGTTCTCCGTTGACCCGAGAGAAAGCACCGATAAAAACGGAGGAACGGGCCCGCACTCAGTGCGCAAACCGGCCGCATTACCTCATGGTAGCTAGATCCAAACCATGCACCCCCGCCGTATAGACTCACGTGGCGCACCACTTATGCACTAGGCCCACACCAGTTATGCCGGCCCCCAAGCCAAGCATTCCCCTCGGGTAGACTCATACTCCCTTCGTCCGGAAATACGTGTCATCAAAATGGATAAAAGAGGATGTATGTAGACGTATTTTAGTTCTAGATACATCTCTTTTTATCCATTTTGATGGCAAGTATTTTCGGATGGAGGGAGTATGTCGCACACCACAAAATAGAATTAGCACAAGACTTTCACCCCGATTCACGAGGTTACTACCTTGTGCACACCTAGCCAGCATGATACACTGCATGCACCTAGAGCTACCTGGGCCCACAGCATGCACCACTACACGTACGTGTCCACAAAACGAACTAACCCATAATCAACTCTGCCAAAACAATTTAGTTATTTTTATAATGGCTTGAAAATAGCAAGGTTTCTGTTAAATAATAATTTCCTTAATTACGATAAGGTCCATTTTTGTCCCTCTCAAAGGGGTGCATTCCATTTTGTAACCACACAAAATTCCTACCTTCCCTCGAAAAAAAGAATTCTTCTCTCACGATCACGATGGCCTCACCCTATAATCTAGGAGTCGATCCAATCTCCCCACGGGGGCCAAGTTGCACGCAGTAGATATTTTTGGTTGGTTGCAAATTTCTCTCCAAAACGGTTTATTATGAGAAAATCACCTTATATTTTTTTACTTGCAAAGACATGTGGCGGCAAAAGCCTGGAACAAAATCGTAGGAGGAACGGTTGGATACGTGCACATGCTGTCTTTTTCTACTACAACTGGACTTGTTGGCAAATTGCATGTGCACGTGTCATGTTTCAATTTATCTTGAAAATTATGTTGTACACATGTACATAGGCAATTGAATTATTGTTTTCATATCTTAATAGTCCCTAAATATTGACCACGTGACACATGTGGTAAGCAATCCAAACAATTAAAAAAATCCCTAAATATTGAATTTAAGCATGCACCTAGAAATTATCAGTCATAGAACCAACATCTCTTTCGTACAGATTAAGGTACTTCCACATTAAACCTAATACTACAAATTCAATGGATCAACTTAATACATTAACAACACATGGGGATGTAGCCCAGGAATCCAACGAGTAGAGAGAAAAGGAGGAACAAAAGCTGGAAGAAGAAGGATCAGCCAGCAGCAGCGCCATCAGCTTCCTAGCCTCACAATTCCAGGTCTCCAGCCTTGTGAACTCCAGTTTTTTTCCTGCGAAACACGAATGGCAAAGTTGCTGTTACAGATTAGGACTTAGTAAAAATTACAGTTATGCTGAAACAGTTATAATGACTAGAAGTGTCGATAGGATGGTTACAACAAGCAAACAAAACCAAGCTCACAAGTTGCAACTTACTTTTAACATCAAACAATTATATTAACATGACCACTTTAGAGCAAGATTTAACCATGCAACATAAACTTTGTCATAGCAGCAAAAGGCATGGCATGAAAGTATTGACAACATAATGCAAATAATTTTTAGGAAGCATGGCCATAGGAGTTATATTTTTAGTGGCAACCTTCAAGCAAAGTTGCATATTTTTATAACAGAAAGGGCTGCTGTTATTGGTAGAGGCACGCTGAGGTTGGCTAGCCATCGGGGATGACCAGGTGGGCCAGGGGCCACATGGCTGGGAGCGTTTGTGCGTGTGTGACTGCTGTGGGACCCGGATGTCAGTGGCTTACTCTGAAAACAGAAGGGGGGTTTATAGTTTAGTGGGAACCATCAAGCAAATTCGCAAAGTTCTATAGCTGACAGATTTATACTTGCTGAGATGCACAGAGTAAAATGATGGCATGTTGGAGGCAATAAATAAATATGCTACATGGCTTGTCATGGCATCTAATTGCATAGAATGCTAGTACAAATCATGGAGAACAAGACATACAACATGAGCATCTCCATAAGAGCTGGTAGCTCTACCAAAAAGCAATCAAAAACTCAAAAAAGGTTCAAATATAGTATCAAGCACTTAATAATAGAAAGACACATAACAAATTTTTGGAGTAGAAGTGCAGGTGAACATCAAATTCTACCACTACAACAGTACAAATTTAGCCTAGGGTTCATATACATCATAATCACTACCACCACAATTGTAAGCACGAGAAGTAGGAAGATTAGGAGTGGGGAAGCTTACGCTAAAAAACGGTACCGCCGCCATTCAGACGAGGGGAGCAGCGAGGAAAGCGTGGAGAACGGCGGGGAAGCGAGGTTGCCACCACTGTCCTCCTTCCCTTGCGCTTCGAAGTCTCCGGTGACTCCGTTGGAGGCTGCACAATCTGCAACAGTACCTCGTGCACGGTGGCTTCCTGATCCAGTGGATGCTCTACCCTGGATCTGAACGCCCACCACCTCCGCCTGACCCACGGGTTGGACGAATCGGCCTGCTCCATCGCCCAGAGGAGGATCTCGATCTTGTTGATCGGTTGTGAGGACGGGGGGCAAAGCTTCTTCTTTTATCTCTTCGACATTTGCTTCATGGTGGCCATCGCCGTCCAAAACATTTGCAGTGTGTTGTCAAACCAAGAAAGGATCTCGGTCAACCTGGCCATCTTGCGCTAGTCGCCGTCGGCGATCTGCTCGATCTCCTGCTCCATCGAGAGGGGGGGTGGATGTGGATGTGGAAGAGGAGACGAGCAAAGTTGCGGCAGCGAGAAGGAGGAGATGGCTACTGTGGATTTGGAATGCAGGAGAGGGAGGAGATGCATGCGGTTGTGTAATGGTGATGGAAGAGGAGAGGACCCTGGCGGCGGCGGTTCTGCATTGGATGAGAGGGGCGGCGCATGATTGTTTTTTTCCTATGACTTTTTTAGACAATTTTTTTCCTATGACAAAAATGCCATAGATTAAAATGGTTCCAAAAAAGCCAAACCACTCTAAAACTTTGTATAATAAATATAGATAATTCGGGCCAACGAAAGCCCGCAACATGACATATATAGTATGCTTACAACTTAAATAACACCAAGACAAATATAGATAGATACTAGATTTTTTAGCTAAAAACGATAGATAGATGGCCACCGCTTCTCCACCAGGATCCTCCTCGCTCCTCCTCCGGGCTCCCTTCACTGCTCCTCCACGGTGTTGTTGATGGGGTACGACAGAGTGTGCATGCACTCCTCGGTGGGGAATATGTTGTCATAGTCCGTGAAGATGTTATGGGTGGTAAATTCTATGAACTCGCAGCCACACCAGAACACGCGGTCGAGGAGGTAGAACGCGTCGAAGGGGTTGGTCAAGTGGGCAAGGATAGCAACCACAACCCCATTATGGATGACCTCCTCGGCTCGGTACATCCTTGGAGATCCCCAGGGGAGGTGCCCGTAGCCGGCCCCAAGGAAGAAGTCAGTGACCCCCCTTGCGCCCCTCCACCTTGACATCGCCCACACACGAAGGGTCCTCTCGACGTACACCCCGGCGGGGTAGAGCATCTCTGGCACGGTGGGGGGAAGCGGTAGGTTGGCCCGGTGTACTGCATGGCTGCGCCGGGCTGGTTCTTGGGGCTGTTTGTGGTGAAGAAGAAGAAGGGCAGACGCAAAATGCAGCTGGGAGAGTATGGGAGATGGATGAAGGGTGTGATAGGAAGAGGAACATGATAGGTGGCTTAAATAGCCACCGTGGCAGTAATGGGGTCAAATGTGAACAAGTTTTCTACCCACCGCGGCATCGGGAGTGTACACACGTGGGAAACTGTAGTGTGAATCTAAATGCGAAGTCTAAGTGCTGCCCTATGTGCCGTCGGTCGGGTCAAACGGGGACGGCTCTGCGGCGCGTGCTCCTTCGCGTATGTGCATGCATGCAACATAGGCTGAAGCGGGCGCATGCATGTAACCGCACGCAACGTAGGCTCGCTCGGGCGCATGCAACGGCGGCGGACATCGCTCTGTCCAATGGGTGGGCTTCTTTACACAGCCCAACGACGCGCATGCATGGCAGCCCACCCTCGAGCGCAGAAAAAAACAAGCGCAGAAAACACGTAAGTATTATATGATTTATCGACGCGAAAGCTGTAGAAAATCCTTACAACATCAAAAAGCTATGAAACTTGGCAAGGATGCTAGTCATGTTGGTACAAGGTTGTTGGTCCACTTCAAGGATGTGAACAAAAACATGCTTCGAGACGGACCCTTCCCGTCCTACCTGAAAGGCCAGGATGTAAGTCCAATGAGATCAACACTTGTTCATGTTGGCCAATGTGGCACTGACCGTCGAAGGAGATAAAGATTGATACTTGTTCATGTGGGCCCATATTTTTTTACATTTGGTGTCGATAGAACACAAAAAATAAACATGACTATATGCTTTTAGGTCTTCACCCTCCCCAATTTGTTGGCCAACTCAGCAGGTTTTGCCTTAAGATGCCACCTCTTTCTGTAAGCTGCAATTGCTGTGGTTTTGGAATGCTGGTTCTCTTTCCTGCAGAACGGGCATTTATAGCGACCATTACGCTGGTACACAATCTTTGCAGCCATGAGCCACTTGAAGGTTTTCTTTCTGAAAGCTTCCCTCAGCTGTAGGTAGTTCTCCCATTCTTCCAAATCTGCAATCTGGTATTAGAAGAAAAAAAATCTCATGCCAGCGAATTGTACATTATATCAAAGGCAGGCATAAATGGATTGTTTTTTCTTTGTATTAGTTTTCTAAAAACTTTGATTATATGAAAGACATGCATAAAATGGAATACAGATGATCCATTCATCTAAATTTGCAAACCCTAGGACTGATAACCGTATGATTAATAAAAAAATAGCGAACAGTACGATTGTCTGTACGAATAGCGAGGAATAACAAGAGAGCAATTTCTACGGTTAACTTCGAGAAGGCAAATTCTAGGGTTAATCTCTGCAGACACTAACCGATTTGTCGTCGTTGGTGCTGTGTAGGACCAGCTGCGGCTGCGAATCGGCGGCGACGACGTCCTTGTCGACCAGTTCCTTCATGGGGTCCACATCCTCCGCACGGAGCGCACCAGCCACACCCCCTCCTCCGGCAGGTAGGATCATCCTCGCCGGCAAGAATGTGGGATTTTTGGTGGCGGCGAGTAGTGGGCGGCGACGAAGACGTGGGTGGATAGGCAGAGGCGATCGAACGCTGGAGGCGGGAGCGAGATTTGGGGAGTGAAAATTCAATTTGTTTGGGAGAGAGAGGTCAAGGCCACGCACAATTCGCCACTTTTGAAATTTAGGTAGAAACATGCACGCACACGGCATCGTGCACACCCATAGATTTGCCGGAACCAACCAATCAACCAACCAAGCAAAAGAAAAAGTGCACAATGTCGGTCCACAAACGTGGCAACATAAACCGAACACCAAAATAGGGTGTTAAAAAAAAGAACACCAAAATAAGAGGGACATTTTTTTGCGCAGTACTACTAAATACTAGAAGGGAGAACTACTGAAAAAATACTAGAAGGGACAGTTGGCACATTTAATTTCACATGGCATCTAGCTTTTTTGTTCATCGCTAGCTAGTTGTACCGATTAGGTAAAATGAATGGATAATTATTAAACCCTAGCTATTGTCAAGGTTTATCGGTGTGTGTCTACTTGGCCAAGTGTGCTTGCACGGTGTGGGTCCAGGTGAGTGTGATGCATGGGACGGGCCTTTGTGGTTAGGGCCCACATCAAGTGGCACCGAATTTTGAGGAAAGTGAAGGAACGAGCACTACAAAAAAAGACACATCTGTGACATTTTGGGCCGAACGAATTTTTTTTCTGTCATACATATGACACTTCTATGACGATAATTGTGACAAAACCCGGTATCATCATAGATGTGGTGGGCTCCTACTTCTATGACAAAAAATCATGACAGAAAATGGGCTTTTCGTCCTGGGCGGGCCGAAGACGCAGCTGCATGACATTCTTTGGGCCGTCCATGACGGGAAAAACCATGGTAGAAGCGAGGGCGAGGAAAATTTCGGGGAGTTCCCGGTTACGGTGGGAGGTCGGGGGCCGAGCGATGCACGTTTCTCTCGTACACATACGCGCGTGTGCGAGGCGTTGGCTCTAACTGAACCCGAGCGAGGCGTTGGGCTCTAACTGAACCCGAGCGATTGCACTGCAGGCTACGCGTTACTGAACCCGAGCGATCGATCGATGGCTGTTAACTGAACCCGATCGAGCGATTCCTTTGATACTGCTGCTAACTGATGCCGATCGATGCTGCCTCTGGATGAACAGTGAGCGTTGCTGGGGGGTTTGGATGAACAGTTCCCGGTGGGGGTGGATGAATAGGACCCCGTGGTGTTGCCTCTGGATGAACAGGACCCCGATCGATCGAGCCGGTTGGGGCTGGCTGAACAGGACCCCATGGAGGGCAGGATGAACAGGACCACCCCGTGGATGGCAGAATGAACAGTAGACGGTGGAGGGCTGGATGAACAGTAGCCCGTGGAGGGGTGGTTGAACAGGAGCCCGTGGAGAGGGCTGGTTGAACAGTAGCCGGTGGAGTAGCGCGTGGTGGATGCTGGATGAACAAGAGCCCGTGGATGAACAATCGCAGGTGGAGGCTGGAGGAGGTCGACGGTGGATGAACAGTAGCCCGTGGAGGCGGGAGGGGGTCGACGGTGGAGATGAACAGTGTCCCGTGGAGTCCTGTTTTGCGGTACGCCACACCCCTCCCGATGAACAGGACCCCCGTTTCCACCGTAGCACTCCAACACAAGTCCGTTTCCTCCGTTTTGCGGTACGCCACACCCCTCCCGATCAACAGGACCCCCGTTTCGACCGTAGGAGGTCCGTTTCCTCCGTTTTGCGGTACGCTAGACCCCTCCCGATGAACAGGATCCCGTTTCAAACGTGGCCGGTCGAACACAAGGCCGTTTCCTCCGTTCTACGGTACGCCAGGCCTCGTTTCCATCGGCTGTTCCGTCCAAGCCCTCCCGATGAACACGACGACGCATTCCGTTCTGACCCAGCCGGTTGGCTCCCCATGAACACGACGACGACGCTGTTTCTCCGTTCCGACCGAGCCATGTACACGAGCCCTGGCCGTACGTATGCGCGAGTAGGCGTTCGAGACCCTGCCCGTATGTACGTACGTGGCCGTATTTTCTTTATTGCACACTGGCCGCTGTACGTACGTGTACATGCTACGTGCGCGCCTCTACTATGACACGTGCGCGCCTCTACATCCACCAGTATATATGTACGTACACGTTCGCGACCAGAATGACAACGCTAAGTACGCTTCGACTAGGTGGGTCCCGACTGTCAGGCACTTCCTTGCCTGCGAAGATGGCTATAGCTGGTGGGTCCCAGCAGTCAGGGGGGCGAATCGTTTTTTTTGCCCGGACGCACTTCCTTGCATGCGAAGATGTAGCTGGTGGGTCCCAACAGTCAGGGGGAAACATTTTTTTCGTGAAATACAGTGGCCCGTCCGGTGGGTCCCAGCTGTCAGGTGGAGGAATCATTATTTTCCGCGCAATAAGGAGGCACTTCCTTGCTGCGGCCGTGGACCCAGCTGTCAGCCTCTCCACGTACAGTCCACGTCCGATGGAAGTCGTTCCTTGACCACGTTGACCACGCCATGCCGAGAGCACGAGGGCAGTGGACGACGGCGAGGCCTAGGAAGGGGACGATGGGGAGCCGGGGAAGACGTGGCAGTGGAAGCCCGCACGGAGAGGAGTACGATGGTTCACTGGTTCGGCTGCGGTGTGAGGCTGCCGTCGCCGCAGGGCCTGGCCAGCGGTGGGAATAGTAGGGGGCGGTGAGGCCTCCGCGGCAACACAGCCAGCCACGGGAGGTAGGAGCATGCGGCACGACCGGCACTGCTTTGGGCGGCTGGAGCAAGAAGACCAGAGGTTGAAGAAGCACTACGGCCGTTGGATGGACATCGTACGGTCACTGGAGCTAGAATCGTTCATATTGACTAAAGTTGACAAAGGCCCCCGTCCCAGTCAACTTAGTAGGCCCACAAGTCAGCCTCCCACCATGGTGGGTCCCAGCTAGCAGGGGGAGTATTCTTTTTTTGTGCGTAATAAGGAGGCACTTCCTTGCGTGCGAAGATATAGCTGGTGGGTCTGAGCTGTCAGCGGCGGTAACATTTTTTCGCGAAATACAGAGGCCCTTTCGGTGGGTCCCTGATGTCAGGTGGAGGAATCATTATTTTGCGCGTAATAAGGAGGCATTTCCTTGCGTGCGGCCGTGGACCCAGCTGTCGGCCTCTCCACGTACAGTCCACTTCAGATGCATTTCGGTCGTTGACCACGTTGACCAGGCCGCGCCGAGAGCACCAGGGCGGTGGACGACGGCGAGGCCTAGGAAGGGAACGACATGGAGGCAGGGAAGACTCGGCAGTTGTTTCCCACACGGAGGGGAGTACGACTGTACGAGGGTTTACTGGTTCGTCTGCCGTCGCCGGAGAATAACAGCAGGTGTGGGTGAGTAGAGGGATGGCTAGGCCAGCGATGGGAGTACGGTGGGGCGGTGAGGCCTCCGCGGCAGCAGAGCCGGCCGCGGGGAGGAGGGAGCAGGCAGTCCCGTCGGCGCTTGTTTGAGCGGCTGGACCAGGAAGAGCAGAGATTGAAGAAGCACGACGACCGTTGGATGGCCATCCAACAGTCACTGCTTGTGCGTCAACCTTTTTTTAGGAAAGCCTCAAATCTGTGGAAAACAGCATACAGCCCATCTGCCATTATTTCTAATAATTTACAGCCCATTTGCTAATTATTAAGGTTTTTTTGGAGCCCATATTCTATTTGTTAGCATTACAGCCCATATTGTGGCCACGGTTAAAAAATTATACGAAATTTTGCATATTTCGGTGCGGTCCGAACTGTTTTTAATCCCGAAATTTCGACTCACATTCAAACTGATTTTAAAAATAAATGTATATCAATATAAAATCCAACAAACTCTCCACGTATAGTCCACGTCCGATGGAAGTCGTTCCTTGACCATGTTGACCACGCCGCATCGAGAGCACCAGGGCGGTGGACGACGGCGAGGCCTAGGAAGGGGATAACGCAGAGCCGGGGAAGATGCGGCAGTGGATGCACACGCGGAGAGGAGTACGAGGGTTCACTGGTTCAGCTGCGCTGCCGTCGCCGCAGAATAACAGGGGGTGTGGGTGAGTGGAGGGATGGCCTGGCCAGCGGTGGGAGTAGTAGGGGGCGGTGAGGCCTCCGCGGCAGCACAGCCGGCCACGGGAGGCAGGAGCAGGCGGCACGACCGGCGCTGCTTTGGGCGGCTGGAGCAAGAAGACCAGAGGTTGAAGAAGCACGACGGCCGTTGGATGGACATCGTACGGTCACTGCAGCTAGAATCGTTTATATTGACTAAGTTGACATAGCCCTTGGTACGTCAACTTAGTAGGCCCACAGGTCAGCTTTCGAAACGGTGTGCCCCAGATGTCAGGGGGAGGAATCATTTTTTGGGCGGGTGAAGCTAGAATATCCGAGATTGAAGAAGAAGCACGGCATCCGTTGGATGGACATCCAACGGCCACTGCTGCTAGAACCGTGTGTTGACTATGAGTTAACAAAGCCTTGCATACGCGTCAACTCTATTTTTTTAGGGGACGCGTCAACTTAGTAAGGCCAGAAGTGTGTGGCAGAGAACTTATAAGCCCATTTGAGATTTGTAAGAATGTGTAGCCCATTTTTGAATTCTAATGGAATTTACTACAGCGCATTTACAGTTTGTTAAAAGTACAGCCCATTTCAACCAACCGTTCAAAACAGAATTCAATAAAATTTCCCACATTTTGATGGGATCCGAAATATTTTTATCCCGAAATTTCTAGTCAGATTAAATACAATTTCAATATAAATTTATATTACGTAAAAATCAAACGAAACATTACGCTCGCAATAATTAATGAAATTAAAATTTTCAATATCCAAAAATAATATTTTATAAAGTAATCACGTGTTTGGTGCACTTTTTTATAGTTACTGCCCAGTTTTTATAATTACATTGCATTTATTATTTCTTAAAGCCCATTTTCTTGTTAAGCCTAATGCATCCCTCCTAGGAAAGATTTGCGGCCCAGCGGGGTGGAGAATAACAACTTGACCTTGCCTGGGTATTCCTAAAAAAAGTATAGCTAGGCTAGCCATTTTCAGCTTGAAAAAACTTAATATCTGGGCTGGATATCCTGGCCTGGGCTAGACGGGCCACAACCCGCCCAGTTAATACCTGCAGTGATGTTTTCGTTGTTGTTCAGAGGAGAAAAATTAATATCTGGGCTAAACATCGAAAAACTCTGCAATGCTCACACCTCAAAAACACAAATACTGCTCGAGCTGCTTGGTCCCAGCTGTCGACCGCTTCTTGTGCAATTCTCTCGTTTATTGACTACTACATAGGTTGACAAAGGTGTGGGACCGTGATGTCAAGAAACCAGGAGGAAGCAAAATAAATTATAGTTATATATATATATATATATATAAAATAAGGAGGCACTTGTGTACATGAGGCTATGGACCTGGTGGGTCCCCATTGTCATCCTCTCCAAGTAAAGTCATCTCCTCGCCCGCGCGTGCTTTCCGCGCGAAACAGTCAGCGCCGCCCGCCCCGCTTCCCGGTGCAGGCGATTGCTCCGCCTTCAAATGAAACAAGTGCCGTCCGTCCGTCCATCTGCCGCCCACATTAATGATACGCGGTTGCTGAGGCGGCTACTCCGGCACCACACGTCCGTCCCTCCGCCCGTCCACCATTGCTATATAAACTGCTGTGCCGGCCATAGCCGCAGTCATCCGCATCCGTTCCCTTTCTCCTGTCCACACCACTACTGCCCACCATGGCTTCCTCGCGCTCCAGCGCTCTTCTGGATGGGCAGATGACGAACAACAAGGAGATGGCAGCCCTTGCTGCCGACCGGCTGGCGGGCAGGCAGCCGGAGGACGACGACGTCCCAATGGAGAACATGGTAGTCGACGATCCGGCGCCAACCCCCTCCTCCGCGCCATCCTCGCCGGTGCATTGCACCATGACCATCGGCGAGGCCCGTGCCCAATATATGGACAGGGTGAGGCAGATGCGTGAGGAGCAGTTCCGGGAGGCGCAGGCCGACGCCGCCTACAACCACCATCTCCTCCAGGAGCACCTGCAGGCAGAGGAGCAGATCGCTGCGGAGCAGGAGGCGCTGCTCGACTCGTACCGCTCCGCCCGCAAGGGCCGCCTCGAGCGCTGGCTGTACCGCATGCGGGTGGCGGAGGCTGCGGCCGCCTACAAAGTGGCTAGCAAAGAGGGCGATGAAGCGGGTGAGGCGCTGTTTGGCGAGACCGAGGACGAGGCAGAGGACAATGCCAACTCCGACGAGTCCTCGCTCCGCTGGCGTCGACGAGGCCCTGCTCCGCCGAGGCCCCGCGGCGCCAACAACGAGGCAGAGGACACCGCCGGCTCCGCCGAGGCCCCGCCCCGCCAACAACGAGGCAGAGGACATCGCCGGCTCAGCCGAGGCCCCACCCTGCCGGCAACGTGGGGGAGGATTTCCACCGCTCCCCTGAGGCGCCGCCCGCCGGCAACGAGACAGAGGACATCGCCGGCTCCGCCGAGGCCCCGCCCCGCTGCCAACGAGGCCGCGCCACACAGAAAACGAGTAAGAGTAGAACACGGTAGGTCGCCGCCGCTCGGGTCCAAGTAAGGCCACCGCTGCTACCCTCCGGTTGAAGCCAAGCTAGGCGGGTTGACCATTGACGGCCAGTTAGCTTCTTGGCGGCGACGTGGAGTCGGAGAGCTGCGCTGGAGAAGAACGCTGCTTCTACTTAACTGCTGGTGCAGTTGGCTGACTGACACGTGGGCCCAACAGGCCACATGTCAGTTACGCAACTACACCTGCAGTTAAGTCACTGAAGCTTCTGTTCGGCTCAGCGGGACACAGGTGGGTAGCTTCGGTTAATGAATTATACCTCCAGCGCACCCCTTTTTAGTTGAAGAATGTATGAAATGTAATGAAATCCGGCATGTTTATATGAAATTTGACCGTGTATGTATGAATTTATTTCGATTAGTTCGAATTCCTGTATCACTGGCATTGGATGAACATGCAAAACAATACGTACTAGCATTATTCCCAGGGTGATCACCTCGTTTGCAGTAGTTTCACATGTACTCCCTCCGGTCCTTTCTAGTCTGCATACAAGTTTTGTCTGCAGTCAAAGTATCTCTACTTTAACCACTGTTATACAAAAAAGTATGTACTTTCACAATGTGCGAAGTAAAAAGGAACAAAAGGAGTACAAAGAGTTTGAGCAGCTTTTTAGCGTTTCTGTACATTGCAATCAAACACACAGGCCTGGCAATTCATAGAGAACATTCAAAACAATCGATGATTATGCATCTCAGCGACTCACATGTCAGAGGCAATATTTACTTCACAACTAAAGAATAAAGAAAAAATTGATCGACGCTGCTGACAGCAAAGGGCGTCCCATTCGAAAATATCAAACGCATGTCTTGCTAAAATCAATGAGCAAAATTTGACAAGGTTGTCCCATTCCAAAATATCAAATGCCTACAATTGTGGAATGGGCAGGGTTTGCCATCAGTTCGGACATTGACATGGCACCTCGTGCTAAATAAACCAGCTGTTCTTTTTGTGCAGTTCCACCAAAATCAACCAAATTCGCGCGTAGCTTGTATGATTTCTCCCTCATATGTTGCAACGCCTTGAACTTATCGGCACCTCCTTTCTTGTGGTGGTGTGACGCCCCGAGACCGTCGCTTCAGAAGACTTCCTTATTTTTGTGATCACCGCGTGTTTCTTTCGGCGCTTGCTCTTTTATTTTTGCATTGCATCATGTCATCATGCCATCATGTCATTAATTTTCAAAACTCAACCAAATAAATTGCATGGATCTTCGATCCATTTAAATCGAGGGAATTCACATGGTGATTTCTCTTTATAACATATCCTCCTAATATTTATGGAGCTATTATAAATATTCCATTAGTTTGGAATTAACCGGAACACACTTGCAAAATAATTCCCATGCCTATTTCCACTTCAAGTTTCACCTCCAAGCTTGGCCAACAATTCTTTTCCCTCTTATCGAGGCCCTTCCTAAATGTTCAACATGTTGGGTACTTTTGTAATCCTACTCCTTCTTCTCATCTTCTTTTCTGTTTCATCTTGCCCTTTCCATCTAAAACATCATCTAGTGCAACACCCCATCACAAGCGTCTTCCTTTCTATTCTCACCCATTTATTGCAAGTGGTATTTTTTCTGTCCCAGTAAAATGTTCACTTACTTTCTGTAAATCTTAAACCATGCCAACTACCTCTTTGTCAAATCTCATCTCTTGTAAAGTTGTTTTGGTTGGGTTAAGAAATGGCTCAAGTTTGAATTCAATTCAAACTTGAATTATTTTTCTTCCTCTAAAAATTGCCAAACCAATTTATTCAAATTGTGTATATTATCAAGACTTCAGAGATATCTTCTTTTCTGAAATATTCCACCTCTAGCACCTCCTTCTTTTCTCTAAAGTTCTGGTTGAGGAAATAAAGAAAAGAAGGAAGAAAGGGAGAGAGCCCAGCTGGTCAATTGGGCCTCCCAGCAGGCCGGCCCACCTAAACCCTCCTCTTAACCCTAGCCCGCACCCAGCGCTCGATCCCCATCTCTCCCGATCTCCTCCCTCACGCCGCCACCCACGCGCAGCCCTCGATCCTCTTCGCTCCCTCGCCCCGTCCCTCCAGCGCCATCGTCGCCCCGCCTCCGTTCGGCTCCCACGCCGAAGTCCACTGCCGCGGCCCTGCCGGACGTTGGTGACCCCGACGCGCCCGCGCCCGATCTGCTCTTGCCCGCCTAGCTCATCATCTCCGCCCCGCGCCTCGACTCAGCGCCGCCCCGCCATGGATGCCGCCATGGATGCCGAGTTCCCCGCCGGTCGCCTCTGCCTCGACCCCGCGTCCTCGCCTCCGGCGGCCGTCACCGCTCCGTGCACACCGCTGCCCCGAGCTGCTTCGCCTCCCTCCTCCGACAAGCGCCGCGCCTCCTGCCTCTCCGCGACCCTCGCTGCAGCTCCCTCTCCAGCTCGTCGTCGACCCGCCGTTCGCCTCCAGCCCTCGTCCGCGGCCGCGCCAAGCCACTCTCCATCGACCTCCGCGACCAGCGCCTCCACTACCTCCCCGTCGCTGCGCCTGCCTCCTCTCGTCACTGCCGCCTTCCGTTCCCCGTCACCGCGCCAGTAGCCACCGCCGCCGTGGTCTTCTGCATCGCCAATCCCAGCACCCGCGGCCCTCTGCTTCGCCTCGCCAAGCCGTCGATGTTCCTCCTCCGGTGCCCTGTCCCCGTTGGTTTTGCTCGAGCACGCCACCACTGCACCTCAAGTTCTACTACAGGAGCACCTCAAGTTCTGCTACAGGAGCGCCTCAAGTTCTGCTACATGCAACAGCTAGTACCTTGGAACGTCTACGACTACGCGGACTCGCCAAGTACCACGACGACCGTGTACCACTACCGTCGCCGTGTACCACTACTTCCACTACGAGTTTCGAGAACGTCTACTTCCTCTACACTGTACCGAAACGCCGAGTTCCTCGCCGTGACCCCGAACATCTACGGAAACTTGTGCGACCATGAATGTGAACGACTACCGTCGACCCTAAGTTACTCGGTCCCGTCAAGTACCTCTCCGAAAACGAACGTGTGCCACTACTTCCACTACCGTCGCCGAAGACCCGTGTAACGGAACGTCAAGTTCGACTACCTCCGCGTGTACCGCTACTTCCACTACCGTCGCGAGAACGACTACTTTCATGATGACCCCGTGAACATCTACTTCCACTTCGAACACGTTCCGCCCTGAATGCACGCTTCGAAGGTATAACCCCGAGACGACGTCCGTGGTACGATAGCATGTGTTGTTTGAGTTGCTTGCGTTTGCACCGTGCCCGACTTGTTCGTCGCACGCTGTCACTCGTTTCCTTTCCATGCCGCCGTACCGTGGGAACCCGGTAACCGGGAGTACCCCACCATTCTCTTGCGTGTTTCACACATCCGCACAATTCTCCTTGCGCCGGTATCTCCGTGAGCTACCAGAACCGATATGTTGCCGTGGCACCATTTTCGGATTCGTTGCCGTGGCACCCTTTTTCGTTCCACCACGGTAACAAATGCTTCATAACATGCTTTTGTCCACGTTTTATAAAATTGTTTAAAACTTGCATTGTCATCCGCATCATGATAACAACATTTAAAATGTCTTCAATTGATGTTTGCATTAAAATAGCTAAATGACATGAGGATTTTCCGGTATTGTCGTTTGTTATTTCCGGCCTCATTTAAACTTGCCTTCATAGATAGTTTCCATATGCTTCACCTCTTGCCATGGTTAAAAACATTTAATATTGTTGGGTCCATAAACGAGAGAGAACTAAATAATTGATGTGGTGTTTCGTCAATATGCAACTCGTTGCATATTGAGCTCCACTTAATTTGTAGTGTTGTTTGTTGCACTTTGCCATGCCTTGCCTCATTAAACCGGACATGCATCATATTTGTTTTTGCATCATGCCATGTGTATGTGGTGGTTGTTTACTATGTTGTTTGTTCCTTTCCGGGTTGCTTCTCTCGTTAGCTTCGGTTTCGTTCCGAAGTTGTGAGGATTCGTTCGACTACATCCGCTTGTCTTCTTCATGGACTCATTCTTCTTCCTTGCGGGATCTCAGGCAAGATGACCATACCCTCGAAATCACTTCTATCTTTGCTTGCTAGATGTTCGCTCTATTGCTATGCCGCGCTACCTACCACTTGCTTTTCAAGCCTCCCAAGTTGCCATGAACCTCTAACCTTTGTCACCCTTCCTAGCAAACCGTTGTTTGGCTATGTTACCGCTTTTGCTCAGCCCCTCTTATAGCGTGTTAGTTGCAGGTGAAGATGAAGATTGCTCCATGTTGGATTCTATTTATGTTGGGATATCACAATATCTCTTATCTTAATTAATGCATCTATATACTTGGTAAAGGGTGGAAGGCTCGGCCTTATGCCTGGTGTTTTGTTCCACTCTTGCCGCCCTAGTTTCCGTCATACCGGTGTTATGTTCCTTGATTTTTGCGTTCCTTACGCGGTTGGGTGATTTATGGGACCCCCTTGACAGTTCGCTTTGAATAAAACTCCTCCAGCAAGGCCCAACCTTGGTTTTACCATTTGCCTACCTAAGCCTTTTTCCCTTGGGTTCTGCAGACTCAAGGGTCATCTTTTTTTAAACCCCCCCGGGCCAGTGCTCCTTCGAGTGTTGGTCCGAACCGAGCAGCCTACGGGGCCACCTCGGGGAAACTTGAGGTCTGGTTTTACTCGTAGCTTGACTTATCCGGTGTGCCCTGAGAACGAGATATGTGCAGCTCCTATCGGGATTTGTCGGCACATCCGGGCGGCTTTGCTGGTCTTGTTTTACCATTGTCGAAATGTCTTGTAAACCGGGATTCCGAGACTGATCGGGTCTTTCCGGGAGAAGGTTTATCCTTCGTTGACTGTGAGAGCTTATGATGGGCTAAGTTGGGACACCCCTGCAGGGTATAAACTTTCGAGAGCCGTGCCCGCGGTTATGTGGCAGATGGGAATTTGTTAATATCCGGTTGTAGAGAACTTGACACTTGACCTTAATTAAAACGCATCAACCGCGTGTGTAGCCGTGATGGTCTCTTCTCGGCGGAGTCCGGGAAGTGAACACGGTTTCTGGGTTATGCTTGACGTAAGTAGGAGTTCAGGATCACTTCTTGATCATTGCTAGCTTCACGACCGATCCGTTGCTTCTCTTCTCGCTCTTATTTGCGTATGTTTAGCCACCATATATGCTTAGTGCTTGCTGCAGCTCTACCTCACTACACCATCCTTTCCTATAAGCTTAAATAGTCTTGATCTCACGGGTGTGAGATTGCTGAGTCCTCGTGACTCACAGATACTTCCAAAACAGTTGCAGGTGCCGATGAGACCAGTGCAGGTGACGCAACTGAGCTCAAGTGGGAGCTCGATGAAGATCTTGTCCGTTGTGTTGTTTCTTTTCATTTTGATCAGTAGTGGTGCCCAGTTGGGACGATCAGGGATCTGGCAGTTGGGTTGTCTTCTTTTATCTTGGTTCCGTAGTCGGACCTATGTGTGTATCTTGAATGATGTATGATTTATTTATGTATTGTGTGAAGTGGCGATTGTAAGCCAACTCTTTATCCCATTCTTGTTCATTACATGGGATTGTGTGAAGATGACCCTTCTTGCGACAAAACCACTATGCGGTTATGCCTCTAAGTCGTGCCTCGACACGTGGGAGATATAGCCGCATCGTGGGCGTTACAGGTGGAAATGAATGATTCGATGTATTCATGAACATTTTGTGCAGTTCCCATTGAAATCAAGCTGAGCACCCCTGTTTGCACAAATACAAGAAAGTGATTAGTATAAAGCAAACTTTACTATGAATTGACAGTTTCAACAGGCACATACATGGTCCATGTAGAGCACACTTTTAGAAAAATGGAACTCACCAGAAAGAATCCTAGAACAACATTGTACTCGCGCATCACAACAAAAAATGGAGATTTGTCAGTCCTTCTGAGCTCAAGTTAGTTTGGTCTTGTGGGGAGTAATGTAACCATCCTTCAACTGCTCCTTCTGATGAGAAGATAGACATGGCTTCTTCATCCTGGCATAATCGGAACTAGTCACTTCACATACTCCATATTCTTCTTCAAAGGAAGATGATCCTGTTGTGCAAAGACAAGAGGACTACTAAATGCTAGCATCCCTGTTTGCTCGAGAAAAAGGAAAGGAAATATTTAAAACAACACAGATGAAGCACTTCTCAAGGACAATACCACTTTTTCATGACAGTATCTAAACAGTAGCACAACACTAATAGAGATGACAAAGCTCAATCATATGGATGAAATCAGTGGGCGAGTACCAACCTTTGTCAGGAGGCTTATTGTGTAGAGCATATAGATGAAGCACTTCTCCGGAACCATCTGTTGCTATCTACGGTGGTGGCCGTGCTTACTATATACTCCTCGATTAGCTTAATGTTTCCAACATCTTCTTGTGCAGTTCCACTAAAATATATGGTATCTTCAAAGAAGATCCCTGTTTGCACAAGTAGAGATAATTACATATTACATTAAGAGTGGCATCAAATAAGTGGCAAAACAATTGCTCGTTCCAGCCATAGCAATAAATTAAGAAGCAAAACTATATCATTACTTGTGTCATCACAGTTCCAGTGCTTCATTACAGCACCGGGAGTTGATTTTTGTTTTTCTTCTGCTTGTTCTTCCCCTTCATAACTTGGTTCAATAACAAACAAGCTTCGCCTTCAATGTAAGATTTGGCATGTCAATTAGGGAGCATAAGTAACTAAACTTAATTTTCTGATGAAAGTGGCAAAATACAGGCCAACAGTTGTGAAATGTCCTTATCTTACCTCAATGGGTTATTACGGTGCACATACAGATTGGAAGTCTTGTCTCCATTTGTGCAGTTCACTAAAATCAAGCAACATTATCGTACAAGTAGCACAACATATGAAAGCACACTGCGGAATCATGTGAAAGAAGGCTAGTACTGACCTCTCATGATGCGGAATTCAAACAACTCACAAGAAGAAGATCTGAACCAAATTCGCCTTAACGGATAGGAAGTAAGATCTCCTCTTGTGCAGTTCCACTAAGATCAAGCAATCAAGCAACGTTGTCGGTGTGACATTTTGGTTGAACTGCACAAAACACTCTTAAAACAAAAGTGTTTTGTGCAGTGCAACAAAGGTCACAATGGCAACGAGGTGAAGTAGATAACCCTGTTTACACAGAGGTGCAAAGGAAACAATTAGTGGTCAATAACGGTGGATGACACAGAAGCCAACAAAAAGAAGCATCTACCTTATCTAAATGGGAAAGAAAGCAAGACAGTAGCATTTCTCAAACGGTGGCATTGATTAATATTAACATAGAGATTATATTAACAATAAAATTCGTTAAACATGTAATTTGCTTTTAACTGTGGCATGCATCATTTTTCCAGCGGCATTATTAGAGGGTGTTTGTTTACAGGGACATTTTGGTGTAGGGACTAAAAAAACTCCGTGTCAGTCCCATCTAAACCAAACAGGAGGGACTTTTAGGGACTAAAAGTGGGCATTTGGGACTAAAGAAAGAAGACCACGAGGGAGTCTTTTTGGCACTTTTTCCAACAGTTGCCCTTGCCGCGCATCACACCTTGTCTCTATTAGTTCATTACTAGGGGTAACATGGTCTTTTAGCATGTCATTTAATAACCTCTAGTCCATGTTTAGTCCCTGGAACCCAGCAGGTAGGGACTAGGGAGTTTTTAACCAAACAGGGCCTTAGATTAACAATAGCTAATGAGTTGCACGGGACAGTGGACGCACCAGCACCATGTGCATCTACCGATGTACTGTGGTCATGCACAGTCTGTTGCAACAAAGAACAAACAACCAAGGAGCATATTTGTGTTGGTCCCAGTTTTGTTATCTTTAGACATCTTTCCCTATGTGAGCGCAGCAAATCTAGTCCTGCTCAAACTCTACAGCCTTGTCCCTTCCTTTCCTTTTTGAACTAGTACTTTCGCCCCTTCCTTTCCTCTTTGAACCACGTCCTAGATTTATGCGATACAACTTTCCCCACTACTTTCCCCCATTCCTTTCCTCTTTGAACAACGTCCTAGATTCATGCTATACAACTTTCCCCCTTCATCTCCTCTTTGAACCACGTCCTAGATTCATGCTATATACAACTTTTCCCACTACTTTCCCCCACTCCTTTCCTCTTTGAACCACGTCCTAGATTCATGGTATACATGCAGCTAGAGCAATGCATGTGGAGTAAGTAAATTATACCTTAAGGTTCTTGGGGCGTGGTTCGGTGCGCGATGGGACGGCGGCGAAGAAGAAGGGGTCGGAGGCCCTCCCGCGCCACCGCTGGGTGGAAAGTGAACAGCTGCGCCGGTAGTCCCTTGCCGACGGCGACAGCATTAAGCCTCCTTCCCTTCCCGGCGGACGGATCCTGCCGGCTCTTTGAGCAGCAGTGAGGGGAGAGAGAGGCCAACGAAGTCTTGTTTAGATCTGGAGAGGGCGAGAGAGTGTGAAGAAAGCAACTACAAGTGCTGAGGCTCCAGCGGGAGAGGGCGAGAGAGTGTGAAGAGAGCAACTACAAGCGCTGAGGCTCCAGCGTGTATATATATACTGGAGAGAGAGTGTGAAGCGTGCAAACCCTAGAAAACATTTTGACCAGTCAAAGAATCCTCCTGGCACAAATTATGCTCAAGTGTAGTTATCGAACCCAAGACCTCAAGTTTGATGAGCGAACAGGCTAACCAGCTACACAACCCTCCCGTTATGTTCAACGAGAGGGAAATAACCTTTTATACATTCCTGCATTCGTGTGACAAGCATGCCATGTTTTTTTTGTGTGTGTGGGAGTCATTGGGATTTCAATCATAATCGTGTCATGTGGCTTTGGTGGTAAGACTATCCACAGTGGTGCGGAAATAATGCAGCCTTAGTCACCTTACCTCTCTCCACGTAGTACGTTGGGTCCCACCAGTCAGAGGGTGAAACAAACAAATTAATAAGAAAAATTAAAAGCGCCAGCGGTGTATCTTACCTCACACATCTCGCTACTGCTCGGGAACACTGTCCAATTGATCCCTCTGTTCTCTCACGTACTATTTTAAGTGAATCCTTATTATACATGCACACAAATTTTGGGCACTTGTATTCGACTTAAGTCAGTGTGCCACCGTATCTCGTATACTTACTACTCCCTCCGTCTAGGTGTAATATGTCACGTTAGAAGGTGCAACGGGACCAAGGTGCGTGCGTGTGCGTGTGTGTTTAACAGCATGTGTGTGTTAGAGAGAGCGACAGATCGACCTACTACTACAGAGAGATGTTGTGTAGTGTAGTACGATTTTAGCCGCGAGAGTCGGTGCATCCTCTTGTTTCCGGGCGTGTCCGGTAGGGACATGTGGACAGCTGCCACGCCCGCTCCTGACCAGCCTGGCCAACGCAAAGGCCCTCCATCGCCCGCGCGCGCTTCCCGCCCGAAATGGTCAGTGCCGCTCCAAAGAATCGGTGCCGCATTCATGCCTGGGCAGAGCGGATGCGACCTCTCACTGGCGCAAGAGTGATGGTTGCTTCATCCGTCCAACTTACTGCTGGGTCTATGTGATTTGACGGCTCATTGGTCTTTATTACTGAGGTCGTAGGACTGCTGGATGTCCCACGCTTTTGGCGAAAGGAGGTACTACTACTAGATTACAATTTTCTCCATTCTTACAGCGGAGGCATGCAAGAGCAGTGAAAACACACGGGCTCAGTGATTACATGGCCCACCTCACACTATCACCGTGCGACACCTAACTCTTTACATAGTACTCCCTCCGTTCCTAAATATTACTAGATGAGTCCCCGCGCGTTGCCGCGGAACAGCGGTATATCTCTCTGCGCAAAATTATCGATTTCATAGAACTAAAAAAACTCTATAACCGCATGACAAATGTGGTAGCCAAACTAAATAAACTCCCATCATCATTTAGATCATCCCACGTAAGGAAAAAAAATCAGCCAACTCCTACTGCATAATGGGATTATATTTTTCTTTTTGACATGCTAATGGGACTTAAAAGCTCACATACATGCATGCTACCGGTGCATGCTTGCATGCAGACATGTTGATGTGATTTAAAACCCACTCACATGCATGTGCCACGGTATTTCCGCATGCTTACATGTGGCTTAGTGCGGAGCCTCTCAACGTCTAAATCAGACGGCTATTATGGACTGATTTACTTCATCTAACGGCTACATCAATTTTGATGATTTGGCTCAAGGAGAGGATAGAGAATTCCTAGTAGTGGGGCCTAGCTATTACTAGTAGATAAGTCTTTGTAGAGATTCCTCTACATACGGAACAAAATGAATGAATCTACACTTAAAATGCATCTATATACATCCGCATGTGGTTCATGGTGAAATCTCTACAAAGACTTATATTTAGGAACGGAGGAAGTACTAGTATAGTACGTACTGTAATTTATCAGCGACATAAATTTGTACAATGCTATGAAGCTTCCAGCTTCTGTTACATGTATCTTGCGTCCAAGGTTGCCCGTTGCAACATTTCATCAAATACGAAGGAGACTAACATGCATGCTATTGCATCTCAATGATTGACATATCATAGCAAATATGTACTCCCTCCGTTCCAAAATAAGTGTCTCAACTTTGTGCAAACTTTAGTACAAAGTTGTACTACTACTAAAGTTGACACTTATTTTGGAACAGAGGCAGCTAAAGAAAAAAAACGATCCATGCAGTCCCTAGCCCTTGAACCGTGAACCCTGACCAGGCTTCAATTTGCTGGCAACGTTCGAGCTTCCTAATAAATGAAGTTTGCAACCTTTTGACAATCGGATCATTTTGTGCAGTTTCACCAAAATCGAGATGAGCATCCCTGTGGCAAAGAAATTGAAGAAGCGTGATTAGAATAAGATTACTGGGACTAGTTGATGAGACATAAACTCATCACAAATACAGTACGTAGAAGCCAGTAGAGGTATGTGCGGGGCAAAGAAGTAGAGAAATATCCACAGGGAGTGATGTGGGCAGCTGGAGCAGTGGTGCAAGCCGGCTGTAAAGGGAGTTGTACCTGAGGGACGTAGCTCAACCTTGAGGAGGGCGGCGGGAGGCGGCAACTGGCCACGTCGCAGCGGTGAGCAAGGGACGAAGGCAACCTCACCGGCTTTGTGAGAGAGAACGGCGGGGACCCCTGATCGGGACGTGCCGACAGTGGGTTTTCGCCGTCAGCGACGGCCACCGCATCTACACTAAGCATCCACCCCTTCCCTAAGCGGACGTGATCCGCCGGAATGTTAGAGATGTGGCCACAGTCATTTTGTGCGAGAGAGTGTGAAGAGAGCAACCCCAGCAAGCAACCGTGTAGGCTGGCCCGTCCTGACTATGTATATAGTGGAGCGGTTTCCTTTTCTCTCCATATGAACCTATCATATTGCGTACGTGCCACTAAAGAAAAAAAACTTTATTTATAAATGACGCGGCACCTACTACTCGTTCTCCTATAACCATGCGCTTGGCATCTCCAAAATATTAACCTTGCGATTGGCTCTTCGCCTCTTCGGGAAGTCGAGCAATAATGGTAGTGCACTATATATCGTTCTGGCTATATGAGATAGAATGAATTGCTGCACGTCCACCACGTGGGCGAGGGTCGAGGGGCGAGGGAGAGTGCTACATACGGAGCAAAATGAGTGAATCTACACTCTAAAATACGTCTATATACATCAGTGTTTGGAGTATGTACTAGTAGTTCATATTGAAATCTACTAAAGGACATATATATTCCAAAAAATATGATATAATCTCTACAGCCAAGGTAGTAGGGACGAGGAGTAAACAGAGGGAGTAGTACATTTTTCTCCTCGTCCTGCGAGCCACCGTGCGCATGGGCGAGGGAGCGGGCGTAAGGCGGAGCAAGCTTCACCTCATCCTGCGAGCCACCGCGCCTGTGGGCGGGGGAGACGGCGTACTAAGCAAGCTTCTCCTCGTTCTGCGAGTTGACGGGACACATCAAAAGTACTCCAGTGTATAGAGCCTTGCCTCTAAGGTAGGCCCCACATGGTTTGCCTCTTTTTTTTAACATAACACGCCAAGTCGCAATTTGTTTGTTCACCCGTGGTAGACGATCCTCCCTCCACCAAGTGGACAACCAGTACACGTGCCAAATTACCACGTGGGCTGCCTTTTTCGTACAGAAATGAGCTCCACCATGTACCCGCGCGGGTGTGGTTGGGAAAGAGACGAGAGTACGTGCGCCGTGCATGCACCTCTTCTCTTCGTGCACGTCCCCCACCTACGTGGGTGTGTGTGAGAGATACAAACCGCGTTCGTGAGTGTTTTTTGTTTTGGGGTGGGGGGTTGATTTCGTGAATTATTTGTGGGAATATGTGTCGATGACATCTCAAACAAATTTTTGCATGCAATGTGTGTGAAAATGGAGGCCTATCCATATCATACATAGAGGGTCGGGCAATCCACGAGAAGAGAGGGAGTGGTCATAGCTATCGATGGAGTCGAAGAGAGGATCAAGTGGGTGGGTGCGAGATCGATGAAGAGAGCCATCGAAATTGTGTGTGTGTGCAAGTCAAAGATATAGGGCGACTGGCCTACCGGAACGTTAGAGGGCACATGTCAAGTTTGTGTGTGGCAGGGAGACATGACTAGAGCGCTCGATGTATCGGTGTGTGGGGGGGAGGGGGGTGGGGGGAGGGGTAGGCAGAGGCCTAACTATAGAGGTAGAACGACTCGTATATGTGTTGAGAAGGATAGACCCAGCTATGTCTTGAGGGAGATCGGTCGACATCCATACATAACTGAAGGACGGGAAATATGATGGGACAGAGAGAGAGAGAGGAGAGAGAGAGGGAGGGAGAGGGAGGGAGAGGGGTAGAGTGCTGGATGGGTGATGGAGTTGCTTCTCGAAGATGGTGGGAGAGGCCTACTAGACAAACTGAGGGTGGAACTGCAATGTTATCAATAAGAGTGGGGATGTGTTTCTGTGTGTGCGTGTGCGTGATAGATCTGTCGGGACGCATCCATGGATGATGAAGGGGAACCATGTGTTTGGTAAGCAAACCTAACTAGATCGGTAGATCAATTGTTGTTTGTCGGAGGAAGGGAGAGACACAACTAATGAGGTAGATCGATTGACGTGTGGGTAAAAACGAGTTATAAGGACCTACCTAGCTATATGTATAGCGAGAGATCGGTCGGTGTATGTCCATTTGTTATGAGGCAAATAAGGCCCAGCGAGACGGATAGACAGAGAGAATGGAGCTAGGAGGTGGTGCCCAACTACTAGCTAGATAGGGGGAGGAGTGTGCGGTTGTGAGATCAATGAAAAGAGGGGCGAGAGTTTACACGTGTGTCTGACCATATGAGAGACACGAGGCAAGGACACATAAAGGAGGAGATTGAAGGTGTGTGTGTATGTTGTAGGCAGGCATTGCTAGAGAGGTTTATCGATCGGTGTGTGTCGGAAAGGAGTTTGGAGACTCTGGGAGAACGACCTAAAGAAAAAAATGAATGTGCCCGGTGGATAGAATGCCGAGGGAGGGGGAGGGCGAGGAGGGCGTGTGCATGCACGAGAGAAAGTTAGTGGTAGCTACAAAGGTTAGAGGATTGTGTGGGTGTAAGAGACTAACAAAGATCATAATTTGATATGAAAGCGGATTCATATATTTGAATAGGAGATCATAGTGTTTTAAACATTGCATGCATGAATATAGCGGTGATACACGTGCTGTGCACATGTTATACCATAATGTGATAATGCATGGCGTTTGCAACTCACAGCTAAATGCCGAACAATCTAAACCATACTATACATCAAACAATCTCACATTTTATTTGAATTTGTGATAATGTGTGGCGTTTGCAGCTTACAACTAAATATCGAACAATCTAAACAATACTATATATCGAACATTCTCACATTTTATTTGAATTTGTGGTAATGTGTGGTGTTTGCAACTCACATCTAAATACTTGTAGGCGTAGGGGGCGGGGCACCATACATAATGTGATAAACACATTATACATATGAGACATGGTTTAGATTATGAAGATCTAGCTAGAGCTAGAAATGTAATGTGATTTGAAATCAAAATAAAGTGGATTCAAAAAATCTAGTTCGAGTTCATATAGTACACATAGTTCATATGTAATTCGATACTAATCATGTGGTGTGCTGTGAAGATAATACACAAACGATGGTTTAACTTGACAATAATGATGATTGTAGATCTTATTAAAACAGAGAAACGAATTCAAATGCTTTGACTTCACAACAATCATTACTGTAGATCTTATTCAAATAGAGAAACGAATTCAAATTTAGTTCATATTGAAGCGGTAGTATATACGTTTGGAATGCACTAAAACGTTCATTTGAGTAGTAGGTTGCATGCATTATACACGTAGCGAAATATTTTAATTAAACATAACATGAATTCAAAGTTTTGAATGACATTTGTAGTGCGCATTGATTTGGTACAGTACACGTTAGGCTTGTCCAGAAATTTCAACCCGCGCCTTGTTAGCCCGAAATATTTAAGATATATCTTTGTCTCGTTGTGCTCCGACAACTCCCTCCATCTCAACCCGCGCCTTGCTATTCCAAAATTACAACGCGCGCGAAAACTCCCACCTCCTGTGAAATCCCGACACGCGAAATGCCCGTGGTACCCCTGAACCGAAAGAACCGCCTCAAATCGGTGGGGGTACTTTCATAACTTACCCCACATTTCGGACAAGCGCGTCTCTAAGCCATGGTTCCCCACTGCCATCCCATCCGCCCACCCATTCGTACACCGAGGCCGCGAAAACCCACGACGAAACCCCACACCCTGCTCCGTCCGCCACCCAGCCGGAGCCTCTTCCCCGACGATGTCGTCCACAGCAACACCTCGACGTCCCTCATCCACCGTACCGGATGAGGATCCGTCATCGATCTCATCGTCCCGCTGGCTGAGCCACCCCGTCCTCCACCTCCAAGGAGCTGCCCCGACGTTCCCCTCGTCTTTCGCGCCACCTCCATTCCCACACCGCCGTCTTCACCTGCACCACCGGAAGAGCATCATCATCACCATTTCCTCGGATGAAGCTGCGGCCTAATTGGCGCCACCAAAGAGGTTCTACACTAATCGCCGCGTTTTCTTCTTGATTCGATCTCACGGTGCTGCCGGCGCTCGGTCCCGAGCCGACACGGCGCGGCTCCATCCATGGCGGCGTCGCCGGCCACTTCCTCCACGGCGTCGCTCCCTCGGCGGCGACGTCCACATCAGTAGGAGCTGCTGCTGCTCTAGCTCTCGCTCGCGCTGCTGCTCTGCTCTTGATCTCGGTCCGCTGCCTGGTCTGCTCTTGCTATTGCTCTTGCTCGCGATGCTGCTCTCGCTCTTGCTCTTGCTCTTGCTTGCGATGCTACTCCGATTTAGCTACACTTCAGTCGACTGAATCGACTTTTGGGTCAGTCGATTTTCAGGGTGTGGGGGGGGCTCGCTGGGGTGAAGGAAGAACCAGCCGCATCAGGATGGGGGCGGTGGTCGCCGGCGGTGGCGGGGCAGTGGCGTGGGGATCGCTGGAGAAAAATCTCGGCACGGGGGGGGGGGGGGGGGCTAGAGGGATGGCCGGGGCGGCGGCGGACCGGCGGTGGGGAGTGTTTTCGGGGAGGGCGGGGCGGCGCACCGCCGGCCGCGGGCGGCGGGGGGCTGCTGTTTGGCCGGTGGTGGCTGGCGGCTCAGGGGGGGGTGGAGGTTGAAGATGAACCGCAGGCCCTTGATTTTGTATCCAACGGCTGCAAAATTGACTGGCCAGAGATGAAAAAGTCAGTCGACCGACGTGTAGCCTCACCTTGCTAGTGCGTTCAGTTTCGACATCAAAATTCAGTTTCTACAGCAAAATTCAGTTTCGACGGTTAAGTTCAGTTTCGACAGTTAAGTTCAGTTTCGACAGTTAAGTTCAGAGATGAGAGGATGATGTATTTTACATCTAGCACTTTGTGGGTATGTATTTTACGTCATGTATTGGAGATGCTATTAGAATTCCACTCAGGTTAACGTTGTTCGTTGTCTCTCTTGTCCTGCTTCAGCCTCGGCGTCGTATAACTCACCGGAGCTGCTCCAACGATGAAACCCTCCATCACAGCGGAGCAGTGTCTCGGGCTCCATCTCCAGACGCCAAAGATCTTCTTCCCCTCCTGTCACGACCGGTTTTTCAATAAAATAATTATTGAGAAACCAATCCCTGTTACGGACCAGCGAGGAAGAATTCCTTCTCACTGATAGACAATACATTGGTCACAGAAGAAAAAAAATACCAGGAGTACTAAATATAATACAAAGTTGAGCAGAGACTGCCCAACAATTTATTACGTGCACGCCGATAAAACAATACGGCGGATAGGGTGGCAGACTACTAACTCACGATAATGACGATGGTGGAGATATCACCGCGAGGCGAGTGATATGTCTCCAGAAGACTACAACTCTTCGAGCATCGGAGTGAGACTCGAGAAGACTTATTGCGGGAGGCGGAAGCGTATATAATACAAGTGACCAAAATCCGGGATCGCGCAGGACTGACTGGGACTCCTCTAGGCATCGGACGCGCTATCAAACTCTTCATCCAAGAGATCGCCTTCGTCAACATCTGGCCAAATCAACAAGCCAGGTGAGTACTATGAAAGTACTCGCAAGGCAGTTCGGACATAAGGTATAACAAATGCATACATGAAACACATGAATAAGTTAACCAGTGCGATCAGACATAGAGATAATAAATACTGGGTGCCAAACGAGGGTCTGAATGACGCCTCGAGCGGAAACTGCCGAATAGTAATACTGGTGCCAAACGAGTGTCTGAAAGACTCCTCGAGAGGAAAATGCGGAATAATAATACAGGTGCCAAACGAGTGTCTGAAAGACTCCTCGAGCGGAAAATGCGGAATAATAATGCCACAGCCGGGCGTCGGGGCGACACCACATAAAGGGCTTATAACAGAAAGTAAAGACAGTGCATGCCGCAGTCGGACGTCTGAGCGACATCACATAAAGGGCTTATATCGAAAGTGAGAAACGTGTACACGCCACAGTCGGACGTCTGCGCGACGTCACCTAAAGGGCTTATATCACATTTCATTATTACAACAGCTCGGAGACATAAATTATCACAAGCATGAGACACAAAATAAAGCTTGTCCATCCACTGGAATAACAATAAAACCTGAGATTTTACCACTTGAGCACCGGGGACAAGTTTTTTGACATGGATAGATATGGATATAATGTTTACACTACTGATCATGGATACGATGATTTGGAAAGAATTGACTCTGCAGAGTTTGTACTTAACCACAGCCAACGGATTTCAGTAGTCACGGGGACTAGTTCCGTCTACGGTGTTCTGGAAGGAAAACGTCTAACCAGTACACACCCAATTCAACCATCCGAAGCCAGGGATCACCCTCGGCATCATTCAAGAAAAACCTTGAGTCGGGGAGGCTACAACCTCGCGTAGCATGGGATCAAATTTCTATACGCGCGCTATAAGGGGGTGCCCCCCCTCTCGGTCCCAACCGGAAACACCCATGCCCCTGACCGAATGACTGGCTTTAATCCTGGGCCAAGGTACCATCATCCCGGCCTCTCTGTTTGGTGTGAACACGGAAAGAGGTTACCAACTTACTAAACCGTATCCTGGCAATGAGACATGTGGTAGCACGGAAAGGGGAAGGGACGATAACACGGCTCCAACCATGTTAACGTCGGAAAAGTCGGATGACACAAGGCTGGCATGCTACAACAGTACCACCTTGCTGCCCTTCATGTCACCACATGATTAGGCCACCTCTCATCAGAGGTCATCGCAACTTTGGAACATGCGGGAAAAGATCGATAACGTGGCTCCAACCACGTTAACGTCGAAGAAAGTCGGATGACGCAAGGCTGGCATGCTACAACAGTACCACCTTGCTGCCCTTCATGTCACTACATGATTAGGCCACCTCTCATCAGAGGTCATCGCAACTTCGGAACAACCGGGTCGTTGCCTCACGAGCAACGAGATATTTACCGACACTCATATGCCACACACAAACTTTCACATGAACATGCAAAACTTCTGCCATATCAAATGTCCAAACATGCTTGCCTGGTTCGGAGAAGTCGGAAACTAGCTCGGCGAAGTTCGCGGCTCCGTCACCTCTCCCGGAACCTACGGCAATCACGAAACGGGTACTAACGTGAAAACCAACACATGCACAGAAACTTTGCCAAATATTGCCCAAATAAATCCCATAAAAAACTAGACAAAATTTTAAGAATGTCAGAAAAAGAATCACTCAAAAATACCTTTTTATTAAAAAGTTATAAAGGTTTCTGTCCAGGGACCTTTCTGTAATGAAACAGAAAAGTTCCAGGGTTTTAACTGAGAAAACAGAAAACGGCTCGTTTGGAAATGCGCAAGCGCAAGAGAGAAGACGTATTTTGCCCGAAGGCGTCAACAGAAAACGGTTCGGGGAAATAGAACAGAGGCTGACACGCGGGGCCCGCATGTCAGGTTTGAAAAGGCTCGCCGGCGCCCGAAGACGGCGGTGGACGCCGGCGTCGAGCCACGGCGAGTTAGGAGAAACGGAGGGTACCAAGAGCTTCAGTGTCTTCTTCCGCGTCGGTGGGTGGTGGACTCGTCCCAAGGGGAGCACCACGTCGACGGCGTATCTCCGGCGGACGGCGGCTCGGATGAGGATGGGGAACTCCGGTGGAGGGCTGCAAGCTTCAAATTGAAGGGCGGGTCAGAACGAGAGATGCATGGTGAAGTTACTAGCAAGAGAATGGAGGCTGTGGAGCACACACGGGGGCAAATCGGGCTGGATCCCGTGGCGGGTCGCGGCGGCCGGAGTCGAGGAAGGAGACCTCCTCGGGGCTCTTCCAGTGGCTAGGCGTGCTCTAGAGGAAGTGCAGGGCTGGTGGGTGCTCGAGTTGAAGCTCGGGACCTCTATTTATAGGCAGATCGACGGGGTGGCCGTGAACAGAGAATCTCCGGCGAGCGATTACGGCGGAGCAGTGGGTTGGCAGAGGGTTTGAGCGGTCGGGCAGCATCGGTGGATGTTACGGGACTCGTTTTGCAGCTAAACGGAGCTGGCCCTGGCGTAATGGCGTCTGCCCACGGTGAGGTGACCGCACGGGCTCAACGGCGGCAGAGAGCGCGCTCCGCGCCCTGCGGTTCACGACGAGAGCGGCAGCGCATTCGGGGGAGTGGACGGCCACGCGGCGGGCTCCGGTGGTTTGGGCGGCGCTGGGTGGAGTCGTCGGCGCCGTGTGTCCCGCTGGCGTCCGCCAAGCCGCCGCCGGCGTCGGTCACGGGGCGGCGCACCTCCTGCTGCTCGTTGCCGATGCCCGCAAGGTGCCAGGCGCTCGTGCGGTGCAGGAACAAGTGGGCGAGGACGAGGAGCAAGGCGACGCGGCGGTACTGGCAAGATCGATGCCCGTTTCTGAAGAAAACGACAGCAAGCACTGAACTGAAACTCTGAAGTTACTGAAACTTGACAGTGACCATGCATTGCAGGTGTTCGACAGTAGGTTTTGGTAAAGAGATAAATTTTGCTGGAGCTGTAACTTGGTGAGATGACCACTCAAAGCACCCAGGGGCTGCATGAATTTATTTGGAATTTTTGGAGAAGGTTTTGAATGAATTTCACCAAATTTGCCAAATCTGGTCCAAACTTGCAGCTGATGTAGTTTGAAAATTTTGAACTGGAGACCAGTGGATCTTCATGGTTCTAGGTTGAGGGTTCAAAGGACTAGGAGGGGAAAGAAGTTTGGTGGTAAAAGTCCAAACAGAAAATGGAGTTCCTTTGTAAATCTCCAAGAGGTAGAATAGAAGGCAGAAAATATTTGAATAGAATTTTAATGGAAAGTAAATACATGGGGAGGTTCAACTTGCTGGATTTGATGTAAATCATGATCCAGAGGTGAGGGAGTGTTTAGGAGAGAGGATTTGCACTTATGCCATGGCAAGAAGGAATAGTTGAAAGTGGCAAAGTACCTTCCAAAAGCCATAGTGCAAATTCAGAAAAAGGATTTTCAAAAGTTCTTTTCCCAAATGAAAAAAAACATTTTGTCTTGAGTCCAAATGAAGAGCAAGAACTCCCAAGGTCAAAGGCAGATCTTGGGTGAATCCAAATAAAATTTTTGCCATAAAGAAAATATATGAGAGGGAGAGTTCTCTTGAAGAAAAAATTTTAAATCACTCCCCTCAAGTCAAATAAAATCTTTTCAAAAAAAATCCAAATAAAAACTTGGGTGCCACAACACCTACCCCCTTAGGAAAAATCTCGTCCTCGAGATTTCTGCTGATCCTCAAATAGATATGGATACTCTACTCGAAGGAAATCCTCTCTTTCCCATGTAGCTTCATCCTCAGTGTGGTTGCTCCACTGAACCATGAAAAACTTTGTCGTTTTCTGACGGGTCCTCCGTTCAGACTCTTCTAAAATCTTTACCGGCCTTTCTCTGTAGGTGAGATCTGGTTGTATATCAGTGTCCTCATGAGGTACATGTTTTTCTGGGTTGCTTACTGTCACGACCGGATTTTTGGGATATAAATTCCCAGAAAAACGGCCTGTGTGCTCACCAGCCCCAGGATTACTATTAGCTGATGAGGTACCAACTTGATACAAGAATTCCAAGCAAGAAACAAAAATTTGTAGTACAAGACCATTTAGGCCAGGGAGTACAACACTTGGTTTCTAATGGTTGAGGGCGGAAGCGGTTGGAAACATCTGCGTCTATGGGACTCCATTTCCCACAAGAACAGCTGACCAGGATAACTCCTATCTTCGCGAGGCTACAAATGTCAACACGTAGGCTCCGAGGTTGTCACCGCGATGCATACCTCCACGCAAGGCAATCTGGCCAAGACAATAGCCAGGGACAAGCCAGTGAGTACGTTTGAATGTACTCGCAAACATTAAGAACACGGGTATAATAAATGTCAAACATGCTCCAGAATATCATGTGATCACGCGTCTGTCACGAAAAGATACCAAAAACCATAACGCGCACGTGTGGTTAAAATGATTCAAAGTAAAATACTGGGTGCCAAGCGAGGGTCTGAATGACGCCTCGAGCGGAAACTGCAGAATAGTAATACGGGTGCCAAACGAGTGTCTGAAAGACTCCTCGAGCGGAAAATGCGGAATAGTAATACAGGTGCTAAACGAGTGTCTGAAAGACTCCTCGAGCGGAAAATGCAGAATAGTAATACAGGTGCCAAACGAGTGTCTGGAAGACTCCTCGAGCGGAAAATGCAGAATATAATAATGCCGCAGTCGGGCGTCGGGGCGACACCACATAAAGGGCTTATAAAAGATAAAAGAACAACAGGCATGCTGCAGTCGGGCGTCTGAGCGACACCACAGAAAGGGCTTATAAGAGAATAATCACAGTGAATATCCAGGAGGTAGAACCGTCCCAGGGATACATAAAATAAATGGTTAGTCCATATAGTAAAGATCATAATCCAAAGGTGCCATAATCATAAACAATATTTAGTACAGTCGTTTCTCCATCCGAAAACCGATAATTCAGTCAAGTCATATCTCCATCTGAATACCGTTACTGAGCTCTAGTTAAACCGTTCTCCATCCGAATACCGTTACAGAGTTCTAGTTAAATCATTCTCCATCTGAATACCGTTATCAAGATTTAACCCAGACTGTGGTCCTATACTCAAGAACATGACTATCCAACAGGATATATCCTCTGCAGAGGGGGTACCATTTTCCACGAGTAATGGGATTACTCAGTCCCTCGGGACTAATTCCGTCTACGGTCTTTTGATTGAAAACACGCCTGACCTGCACACACCAGCTTAACTCACCAGTGCCTGGAATCACCCACGACACCTGCCAAGCAAAACTCTAAGTGGGGAGGCTACAACCTCGAGTAGCATGGGATCACAATATTTATACCGCGCGCAAACTAGGGGAGCAACCCCCCTCGGCTCCAACCGGAAACACCCATGCCCCCGGACCGAATGACAGGCTTTAATCCGTGGCCACGGGACCTTCATCACGGCCTCTCTGTACGGTGTGTGCTTTGGAAAGGGGTTGGCAACCTACTGAACCATACCCTGTCCCCTGCAGGGACAAGTGGTGGTACCGACAAAAGGAAGCTACTGAACAAGACTCGGTCTACAACCGACTCAGGTGATCCAAGTATCCACCAACAATATTACCACTAGTGAAATGAATCACCACTCCTCGAGCCTCACCATGCTATGTCGGGCATACTCGTCACAACGAGGGATTAGGGACAAGCTCGTGTCTACCCAAGACCACGACTTTCCCGCTTCCTACCGGTGTGCAAGAGAAGCTCACGAGGGTGATCCAAATCCTTAGGGTATCCATTGCTGGCCACAAACAACTCCAAAGTGCACTCATGCACGAGACTACATCGATACATAAACTGTCACTTATACTCCAAGACAAAAGGTGCTGTGATCATATCCAAAGCACCACAACAAATATTATGCCAGAGTTCAGAAATGCTTGCCTTCAAAAGTATGCAAAGGATGCACTTAGTGGAAGCTTTCCTTTTCCTCCAAAAATCCTATTTTGCAAAATACACAAATACAAATATTTCAAACACAGTACCAAAACCTGTCTCAAATATTTTTGAAATAAATCTTAAAATAAACTAGATGGAATTTTAGAGAGGTAGGAAAAAGAATCAACTCATTTGGAGTTTTATTTTAAAAGTTATAGCCAGTCAAAGTTTGGTCAAATCTGTTTTTAAATAAAACCAGAAAAAAGGAAAACGTTTCAGCAGAAATACGCTTTCGCAGCAGAGAGACGTACGCAGGGGTTTGCGCCACCACTTAAACAGAGAGAGGGCGCTGCGCTGGTCGCTGACAGTGGGTCCAGAGGGCCCACTAGTCAGGTTTGACTGGTCTCCCTCTCCCTCCCTTTTCTGTGCCCGAATGGTGGCGAGGCTCCGGCGATCGCCGGCGACAGACGGCGGCTCCTCGGGGGCACCCAAGGGCGGGAATGGAACGGCTAGACCGAGGCAGTCCTTTGGGTGGTTGAAGGGTCGTCGAAGGTGGAAGGAATCGCCGGCGGCGAGCTTCGCGGCGGAGGGAGGCTACGGTGGTGAAGTGACTTAGGTGCTCCGGCGGTCTCCGACCGCAGTTGGGTAGCTGGGCAGCTCCGCAAGACTACGGGGAAGCTCCTGGTGGTGCTGGTTGGGCGAGAGGGTGGCCGGTTGCGACGAATCGCACCGGGGCTTGCTCGGAGGGGCTCGGGGACCCTTTATATAGTGTGACGAGGCTGGCTCCGCGGTGGCAGCGGATAAGATCGCCGGCGACCGCTTTCCTGTAGCTGCAGGGCATCTTGGCGGCGACGAACGCGTTCCGACGAGCGGGGGATAAGCACGGCCTGTGCTCCGGGGCAGCTGGCGCGCTGGCGTGGCTTGGGCGGCGCCGAACATGGCAGAGGCCACTGCCGACGCCAGCGTGCCGCCAAGGGCGCGGCCAGCGGCGCAGCCGGGCACCAGAGGAATCGTGGAGCAGGGGGCGGTTAGTGCATGGCTCAGCGATGCAGAAGGAGCCAGGGTCGGGTCACGTCGAGCGCGGCAGTGCGGCGTGTCGGCGTAGTGCGCGCGCGTGCAAAACGTGCGCTCTGGGCGCGCCGAGAGCACGCACGGCACCTGTTCGACGCAATGCCAGCGCGCTCTAGAGTACGAGGGTGGAGCTGGCACTGCACAGGATGGAGGTAGGGGTAGCTAGGAGCTCAGTGGACAAGGTTGTTGGGGCTGGGGTACAAGTCCACAGTGCAAACCAGAGAGCTTGCCAAAAGTGGCTGTGCACACCAGGTGTTCGACAGAATGTCAAGTGCACTTAGGCAACTCTTGGAGTGGCCAAAGTCTCCAGATCAGTGTCTCTTTAGATACAGGAGATGGTGGTGAGATTAGTTTGGCAAAAACAGAATGTTGATAGTGCAAGCTTTGCAAAACTCCAGTTTTGGGCAGAAAGAAAAAGGGTTTAGAACATGCACTTCAAAACCTCCAATGAGCCCAATCGCCTGGACTTCAGAGTTTGGTAGGGAGGGCTACAAGTAGGAAAAAGCTCAGGGTCACTAGAGCAAGGAAAAATATGGTTGCAGTACAAATCACCAAATTGGACCAGAATGCAAAAGAGGTTGATCCACTCAAATTTTTCAAAAAACATCATTGGGTTTTTGCTTGAAGATGAATTGTATGCATCCACTGACATCTCCAAACACTTGGAAGAATTTTTGAAGAAATATTTAAATGGGTTGCAGTGCAAAAGTGCCTACTGGACCAGATTGGAAAAATTGGTGTAGAGCTCAAAATCTCCAATGGCCAGGAGGTATCTTTGCATAAAAGTGATGTGGAAACATCACATGACATCCCCAAATTTTGGTGGAATTTTTAGGAGCATTTATCAAATGGTTGTAGTGCAAATAGGCCTCAAATGCAAGAGGAAATCATTTTAAAGAAAGAAAGCTTTTTGAATAAATAAATCTTGCAACATTTAAATCCACTGATAAATAATGGTTTTATTATAGAGAGAGATCAAGTCCAGCAATACCTTTGAAGGTTTTCCCCACTAGAGGCAAAAATCCAAAATCACAAAAGGTAAAACTTGACAAATTGGAAAAGTTTTATTTCCTGGCAATATTTTAATAAACAAAATAAGGCCAAAATATTTTGGGTGTCACAACACTACCCCCCTTAAGAAAAAATCTCGTCCTCGAGATTTGTTAAAAGCTGTTTTGGACAAGAATTGTTTTTGAAATAAAATTGCTTTTATCAATGAAATCCTCTAGTTGCACAAAAACCAAAAAGGCTACAGTGAGAGGGCAATGAGTGGTGTAAAACCATAGTGTGCTACACTGGCGCAGCGTGGAAAAATCCACGGTTAGGGAAAACGAGATATTTCTACTGGATACAGTAATTTAGAATAAATTCTAAATTACTAAAATACGCTGGTCGCACCCGGGAGCACAGTGCTCTCTCTGGCTGACAGGTGGGCCTAGGGCCCATTGTCGGCCTCTGCTCCTTCCTCTGGCTCTCTCTTCTCCCTCGCGCGTTATCCCGCGCTTCCTCCACCGGCGATGCCTAGCTCGTAGGTCATCAAGGCCGTACCGTGGTAGTGCGCGGCGTGCGTGCTGCCGGTGCAGCGTGCACTCACCTCGCGGGCCAGGGGCTGTCGGCACTGCTCGCGGGCTCGCCTCCGAACACCGGCGGCCGAGCGACGGGTGGCGCTGGTGGACCTCGCCCACCGTACACCGATCTCGGGCTGTAAAACGCTCGCGGTGCTCCTCTCTTCTTCCTCACACCCGGCCTCGCTCCTACTCCTCCTTCCTTCTTCTCCATAGCTGCTGTCAGGAGCTCGAGCCGAGGCTCCAATGGCGGAGGCAATGCCGGACTGGTATGTGGTCCTGGTGTGTGGAGGTTTGGCGGTGCTGCTGGGGTTCTCCGTGCTCCTGTGCGCGATGATCCTGGATGATCGTCGTGATGCTGCCGCACGAGTGTTAGCTCTTCGCGGTGGCGGCGATCATGTGGATTAGGCGCGGCACCGGGGCTGACTGCTGTCGGAGTGCTGGGGCAGCTCGCGCTCGAATGAACACTCACAAATCTCTCTTACTGGGACGGTGGTGTCCTCAAGTGTAGTTAGATAGGCGCAAAAATGTGTTCAAGGATTTGTAACAGTGCTCGAGGTCGAGTAGTGGCTGCTGAGAGTCTGCTGTAATGATGCTGCGCGAATAAAAAAAAATCTATGCCGGGAAAAAGCATATATACGCAGCAGTGACTCGGAGAAAGAAATCCCCTCGAAAAACATGCTGCGAGAGAAGAAATAATTAAACAACACTAACAGCAGTAACACTGCTCACAAAACAGGAACTAAAGAAAAATCGGATCCGTTGCACAAAGATTTTACGAACATGCTGCAACACATAAATACAAGTACTGGGACAATAAATACATCGGAGGCGTTCACATGGAAAACGGTAAAGCGACAGGGTCCTGAGAAAACGCCTCTGGCACTGGGGCACACTCCTCTTCTATCGGGGGAAGTGGGTTGACCAGACGATGAATGCGCCCTTCTTGGCCAGGCCTTAGTGGTCTGCCAATGGCGATCCGAGGATTTAAATCAGCGAGGCTCTGGAGATAACCCATTACTCGCTGAGTTAAACGCTCCTGGGCAATGACGTACTGGGCAAGGTTGGCCAGTACTGGATCTCTCTCAATGCGCCCACTGGGGAAAGATGCAACTTCTCCGGGTGCTGCACGACTCGGAAAATAATAGTACCCTCGCTCACTGGCGTAGGGCACCGCGAATCGAAGGCGGGTGAGCGCCTCGTACGCAGCAGCTTCTATGGCCATCTGTGGAGTCGGCATGGATTTCCCCACGAAGGAGGCTTCCGTGGGATCTTGGTTTGGGTAGGCGGGAGGGATGTGCACCACTGCCCAATATTTCGAGGTGGATGGAGTGATCCTATATTTGAGCAACTCGTACTGGGGTGGACGGGTGGCACTCATAGTACTGCAGGTAAAGTCCCACAGTAATTTGACAAAGCTGCCGGGGGTTGCGTCTGGGGTTCTCAGATAAATGCTGGGGGTCGACATGGCAAGGAATGGCTGTGGGTGCTGCGCACAAAGGTGAGGGGTGCTCGGCAAGGTCACGGAGTGGCCTTTATATAGCACCGGGGCTGGGATATCTACCAGGGTAAAAGGCGACTGGTTGACGATCCTGTACTCGGGTCAAAGCCACAGATATACATATCACATAAAGGTGACGCATTACTATGGGCGTTGACGGGGTTGGTCTAGGTAGCTGCGCCCGAGAAATAAAAAATGCAATTGTACGCCAACGTGCACATGCATAGCTACTACTCCAAAATAAGAGCGCTCAAACGGACAGCATGCAACAAAAGCGATACAAGGCCACACATTACAAAGCGTAGGAAAACTAAGGCTCGATACAACTCTGAGCGACTTAGTCTACTTCGTTAATGTCCAAGTGGGCTGGCCTTGCGGACGCCGATGCTTCTCCACGGTTCTCACCGTCGAGATTTGCTGGCTGAGGCTGAGGTGCTGCAGGGTCGGGGAGATGGTGATGACCATCCCGGGGGTTGTTGGCCCAAATCCCGTTGGAATGGGTTTCCAAAAGGCGGCGAAGCGCTTCTGGGGTCACCAAAGTGCTCTGGTTGATGGCTGGCGCAGACCTCAAGGGATCGATCGGGTGTCCGAACAGCACGACTGGGTTGTCCGTGTCGGGCTCCGCTTCTCTCCTCGCCGGGGCTCGGCGAACCAGCTCTCCACGAGCTGTGATCAGATCCAGAGTGACCTGGTCGAACAGTTGCTCTAGTGCGCTTACATAGCGCACCAGATGCAGCAGCGCAGGATCCGTCTCGTGGTCTCCGTCGGCAACTTGGGGCGGCCTACCATACCCGTCACGACTGGGGTAGTAGTAGAACGAGCGACAGTTAACTCTGGGCGACAAGTGCCGGAGTTGAACTATAGCTTCTCGGGCTGCCAGTTGGATGGCTTGAGGCTCGAAGGGAGTTGTCCTTCCAGTGAACCTGTAGGGGCGTTCTGGCGACAGACCCCTACCGTAGATGTGCACAGTGGCCCAGCACTGACGGCTTTCACCGTACATGGGTCCTTGGTACACAACATACTCAGGAGGTTCTTCTAACGCGTAGGCACGGCGGGTGAGGTTTGCGAGCACGGTCACAAAACCTCCAAGGTTGGTCGCTGTGGTCTCGTTGTGAACAATGGGGCCAGGCATCGTGGCTGGGTTTGGGGGAAAGAGGTTGTGCTGTGCCGTGGCTAGCGTGCCCTTTTTATAGGGAAAAGGGGACGGAGTCTTCCTCCGCACGCTTGCGATAGAGACGGGTTGGGTGTCGGTCACTGGCGCGTGATCGACGGGCTAGGTTGATAGGTTGGGCACCGTCCGCCGAAAAGGCGTCGGGTCACTGTGGAGCTACCTTACGCGGAAAGCTTGACCGGGGTCAGGCTAAGGTCTGATGGTTTGGGATAACCTGGGTTTATTGACCTGGCTAAGATAGGATTAGCCAATGGTCAGCCTGGCTCTGATACCAAGTCTGTCACGACCGGATTTTTGGGATATAAATTCCCAGAAAAACGGCCTGTGTGCTCAGCAGCCCCAGGATTACTGTTAGCTGATGAGGTACCAACTTGATACAAGAATTCCAAGCAAGAAACAAAAATATGTAGTACAAGACCATTTAGGCCAGGGAGTACAACACTTGGTTTCTAATGGTTGAGGGCGGAAGCGGTTGGAAACATCTGCGTCTATGGGACTCCATTTCCCACAAGAACAGCTGACCAGGATAACTCCTATCTTCGCGAGGCTGCAAATGTCAACACGTAGGCTCCGAGGTTGTCACCGCGATGCATACCTCCACGCAAGGCAATCTAGCCAAGACAATAGCCAGGGACAAGCCAGTGAGTACGTTTGAATGTACTCGCAAACATTAAGAACACGGGTATAATAAATGTCAAACATGCTCCAGAATATCATGTGATCACGCGTCTGTCACGAAAAGATACCAAAAACCATAACGCGCACGTGTGGTTAAAATGATTCAAAGTAAAATACTGGGTGCCAAGCGAGGGTCTGAATGACGCCTCGAGCGGAAACTGCAGAATAGTAATACGGGTGCCAAACGAGTGTCTGAAAGACTCCTCGAGCGGAAAATGCGGAATAGTAATACAGGTGCCAAACGAGTGTCTGAAAGACTCCTCGAGCGGAAAATGCAGAATAGTAATACAGGTGCCAAACGAGTGTCTGGAAGACTCCTCGAGCAGAAAATGCAGAATATAATAATGCCGCAGTCGGGCGTCGGGGCGACACCACATAAAGGGCTTATAAAAGATAAAAGAACAACAGGCATGCCGCAGTCGGGCGTCTGAGCGACACCACAGAAAGGGCTTATAAGAGAATAATCACAGTGAATATCCAGGAGGTAGAACCGTCCCAGGGATACATAAAATAAATGGTTAGTCCATAATAATAAAGATCATAATCCAAAGGTGCCGTAATCATAAACAATATTTAGTACAGTCGTTTCTCCATCCGAAAACCGATAATTCAGTCAAGTCGTATCTCCATCCGAATACCGTTACTGAGCTCTAGTTAAACCGTTCTCCATCCGAATACCGTTACAGAGTTCTAGTTAAATCATTCTCCATCCGAATACCGTTATCAAGATTTAACCCAGACTGTGGTCCTATACTCAAGAACATGACTATCCAACAGGATATATCCTCTGCAGAGGGGGTACCATTTTCCACGAGTAACGGGATTACTCAGTCCCTCGGGACTAATTCCGTCTACGGTCTTTTGATTGAAAACACGCCTGACCTGCACACACCAGCTTAACTCACCAGTGCCTGGAATCACCCACGACACCTGCCAAGCAAAACTCTAAGTGGGGAGGCTACAACCTCGAGTAGCATGGGATCACAATATTTATACCGCGCGCAAACTAGGGGAGCAACCCCCCTCGGCTCCAACCGGAAACACCCATGCCCCCAGACCGAATGACAGGCTTTAATCCGTGGCCACGGGACCTTCATCACGGCCTCTCCGTACGGTGTGTGCTTTGGAAAGGGGTTGGCAACCTACTGAACCATACCCTGTCCCCTGCAGGGACAAGTGGTGGTACCGACAAAAGGAAGCTACTGAACAAGACTCGGTCTACAACCGACTCAGGTGATCCAAGTATCCACCAACAATATTACCACTAGTGAAATGAATCACCACTCCTCGAGCCTCACCATGCTATGCCGGGTATACTCGTCACAACGAGGGATTAGGGACAAGCTCGTGTCTACCCAAGACCACGACTTTCCCGCTTCCTACCAGTGTGCAAGAGAAGCTCACGAGGGCGATCCAAATCCTTAGGGTATCCATTGCTGGCCACAAACAACTCCAAAGTGCACTCATGCACGAGACTACATCGATACATAAACTGTCACTTATACTCCAAGACAAAAGGTGCTGTGATCGTATCCAAAGCACCACAACAAATATTATGCCAGAGTTCAGAAATGCTTGCCTTCGAAAGTATGCAAAGGATGCACTTAGTGGAAGCTTTCCTTTTCCTCCAAAAATCCTATTTTGCAAAATACACAAATACAAATATTTCAAACACAGTACCAAAACCTGTCTCAAATATTTTTGAAATAAATCTTAAAATAAACTAGATGGAATTTGAGAGAGGTAGGAAAAAGAATCAACTAATTTGGAGTTTTATTTTAAAAGTTATAGCCAGTCAAAGTTTGGTCAAATCTGTTTTTAAATAAAACCAGAAAAAAGGAAAACGTTTCAGCAGAAATACGCTTTCGCAGCAGAGAGACGTACACGGGGGTTTGCGCCTCCACTTAAACAGAGAGAGGGCGCTGCGCTGGTCGCTGACAGTGGGTCCAGAGGGCCCACTAGTCAAGTTTGACTGGTCTCCCTCTCCCTCCCTTTTCTGTGCCCGAACGGTGGCGAGGCTCCGGCGATCGCCGGCGACAGACGGCGGCTCCTCGGGGGCACCCAAGGGCGGGAATGGAACGGCTAGACCGAGGCGGTCCTTTGGGTGGTTGAAGGGTCGTCGGAGGTGGAAGGAATCGCCGGCGGCGAGCTTCGCGGCGGAGGGAAGCTACGGTGGTGAAGTGCCTTAGGTGCTCCGGCGGTCTCCGACCGCAATTGGGTAGCTGGGCAGCTCCGCAAGACTACGGGGAAGCTCCTGGTGGTGCTGGTTGGGCGAGAGGGTGGCCGGTTGCAACGAATCGCACCAGGGCTTGGCGGCGGCTGAGCTGGCCGGAGTTGAGGAGGACGGCCACTACAGGTCGATTCACTACGCGGGAAGCTCTACGAGGAGTGCCTGAAGTCGCGTGAGTGCTCGGAGGGGCTCGGGGACCCTTTATATAGTGTGACGAGGCTGGCTCCGCGGTGGCAGCGGATAAGATCGCCGGCGACCGCTTTCCTGTAGGTGCAGGGCATCTTGGCGGCGACGAACGCGTTCCGACGAGCGGGGGATAAGCACGGCCTGTGCTCCGGGGCAGCTGGCGCGCTGGCGTGGCTTGGGCGGCACCGAACATGGCAGAGGCCACTGCCGACGCCGGCGTGCCGCCAAGGGCGCGGCCAGCGGCGCAGCCGGGCACCAGAGGAATCGTGGAGCAGGGGCGGTTAGTGCATGGCTCAGCGGTGCAGAAGGAGCCAGGGTCGGGTCACGTCGAGCGCGGAAGTGCGGCGTGTCGGCGTAGTGCGCGCGCGTGCAAAACGTGCGCTCTGGGCGCCCCCAGAGCACGCACGGCACCTGTTCGACACAATGCCAGCGCGCTCTAGAGTTCGAGGGTGGAGCTGGCACTGCACAGGATGGAGGTAGGGGTAGCTAGGAGCTCAGTGGACAAGGTTGTTGGGGCTGGGGTACAAGTCCACAGTGCAAACCAGAGAGCTTGCCAAAAGTGGCCGTGCACACCAGGTGTTCGACAGAATGTCAAGTGCACCTAGGCAACTCTTGGAGTGGCCAAAGTCTCCAGATCAGTGTCTCTTTAGATACAGGAGATGGTGGTGAGATTAGTTTGGAAAAAACAGAAAGTTGATAGTGCAAGCTTTGCAAAACTCCAGTTTTGGGCAGAAAGAAAAAGGGTTTAGAACATGCACTTCAAAACCTCCAATGAGCCCAATCTCTTGGACTTAAGAGTTTGGTAGGGAGGGCTACAAGTAGGAAAGAGCTCAGGGTCACTAGAGCAAGGAAAAATATGGTTGCAGTACAAATCACCAAATTGGACCTGAATGCAAAAGAGGTTGATCCACTCAAATTTTTCAAAAAACATCATTGGGTTTTTGCTTGAAGATGAATTGTATGCATCCACTGACATCTCCAAACACTTGGAAGAATTTTTGAAGAAATATTTAAATGGGTTGCAGTGCAAAAGTGCCTACTGGACCAGATTGGAAAAATTGGTGTAGAGCTCAAAATCTCCAATGGCCAGGAGGTATCTTTACATAAAAGTGATGTGGAAACATCACATGACATCCCCAAATTTTGGTGGAATTTTTAGGAGCATTTATCAAATGGTTGTAGTGCAAATAGGCCTCAAATGCAAGAGGAAATCATTTTAAAGAAAGAAAGCTTTTTGAATAAATAAATCTTGCAACATTTAAATCCACTGATAAATAATGGTTTTATTATAGAGAGAGATCAAGTCCAGCAATACCTTTGAAGGTTTTCCCCACTAGAGGCAAAAATCCAAAATCACAAAAGGTAAAACTTGACAAATTGGAAAAGTTTTATTTCCTGGCAATATTTTAATAAACAAAATAAGGCCAAAATATTTTGGGTGTCACACTTACACATTTCCTCAACTGCGAGACGTGGAATACGTCATGGACGTCTGACAGCTCCTTGGGTAGGTCTAGCTGGTAGGCTACCGTGCCTCTTCGTGCCTTCACACAAAATGGTCCAATAAATCTTGGGGCTAGTTTCCCCTTTATTTTGAACCGTTGCAGACCCCTCATAGGAGATACTCGGAGGTATACGGAATCACCAGGTTCAAAGCTGACCTCACGATGCTTCTGGTCATAGTAGCTCTTTTGTCGGCTCTGTGCTGTCTTGAGTCTGTCCCTGATTTGTTTAACTTTTTCCTCAGCCTCCTTAAGCATATCTGGGCCGAAGATACGGCAGTCACCTGTTTCTGACCAATTCAATGGGGTACGACACCTCCGTCCGTACAATGCTTCAAAGGGTGCCATTTGCAAGCTGGCTTGGTAACTGTTGTTGTACGCAAATTCGGCATAGGGCAAACTCTCTTCCCAACTGGATCCATAGGTGAGTACACAGGCTCTTAGCATATCCTCTAGGATTTGGTTTACACGCTCTGTTTGTCCATCTGTCTAAGGGTGGTATGCTGTACTGAAAGCCAGTTGTGTGCCCAGAGCTTGTTGTAGGTGTTCCCAAAATTTGGAGATGAATTGGGTGCCTCGGTCAGATATTATAGTCTTTGGGACTCTGTGCAAGCAAACTATACGGGAGAGATAGAGTTTTGCCAGTCTTTGTGTGGAGTAGGTAGTCTTCACGGGAATGAAGTGTGCAACCTTGGTTAGTCGGTCTGTGATGACCCATATGGCGTCATTTCCGCGTTGCGATCGGGGTAATCCGACAATGAAGTCCATTCCGATTTCATCCCATTTCCACTCCGGTATCCTGTTAGGCTGGAGTAGCCCTGCTGGCTTTTGGTGCTCGGCCTTGATGCGCTGACATGAATCGCAACAAGCAATGAATGCGGCTATATCTCTTTTCATACCATGCCACCAAAATCTTTCCTGGATGTCCTTGTACATTTTGGTTCCTCCAGGATGGATCGAGTATGGGGCGGTGTGGCTTTCCGTGAAGATCTGTTGCTTGAGTTCCTCAATGTTAGGTACGCAAAGCCTGTCCCGGTACCATAATGTTCCTTCACTGTCCGTGACGAATTCTGAAGTCTTACTACGGTTCATTTTCTTCTTTATGCCTTCGATACTGGGGTGTCCCTGTTGGGCCTTCTTGATTTGTTCCACTAGGGTGGGTTGTATCTCCAGGTTCGATATGGTGCCCTCAGAGACTAACATCATGTTGAGCCGAGTGAACTCTCGCTGAAACTCAGGCCTCAAACTTTGCTGACCGTCACTGTCCGGGCTGGGGTTTCGACTAAGGGCATCGGCCACTACATTTGCCTTCCCTGGGTGGTAGTGAATACCGACGTCATAGTCCTTGACCAGTTCCAACCAGCGTCGTTGGCGTAAATTCAGCTCTGGCTGTGTGAAAATATATTTGAGGCTCTTATGGTCTGTATATATTTCACAGCGATTTCCCAACAGAAAGTGCCTCCACTCCTTGAGTGCATGTATAACTGCTGCTAGTTCCAGGTCATGTGTTGGGTAATTTTCCTCATGTTTTCGCAGCTGTCTGGAGGCATATGCAACAACTTTGCCATCCTGCATTAGCACACATCCGAGACCTTTTCGGGACGCGTCACAATACACCTCAAAGCTCTTGTGTATGTCTGGTACGGTTAAGACTGGTGCGGTTGTTAGCTTCTTCTTGAGTTCTTGGAAGCTCTGCTCACATGCTTCCGTCCATACGAATTTCTTGTCCTTCTTGAGTAACTGTGTTATAGGTTTTGCCACAGTGGAGAATCCTTCAATAAATCTCCTGTAATATCCGGCCATTCCTAGGAAACTCCGCACATCTGTAACATTCGCGGGTGGCTTCCAGTCCAGTATGGCCTTGACCTTTTCTGGGTCTACGGCCACGCCTTCTTGGTTCAATATATGACCCAAGAAACCAACTTTTCTTAGCCAAAATTCGCATTTGCTAAATTTGGCGTACAACTGATGTTTCCTCAATTCTCCCAAAACAATTCTGAGGTGCTCAGCATGTTCTTCTGGTGTCCTTGAGTAAACCAGAATGTCGTCAATGAATACCACCACAAATTTGTCCATGAATTTCATGAATACTTTGTTCATGAGGTCGACGAAATATGCGGGGGCGTTTGTTAGTCCAAACGGCATCACCGCAAACTCGTACCCATATCTGGAAGTGAAAGCTGTCTTGGGAATATCTTCCGTCCGTACCTGCAATTGGTGATATCCCGATCGCAAATCAATTTTCGAGAATACCTTGGCCTGTGCAAGCTGGTCAAACAAATCATTTATTCGTGGCATCGGATATTTATTTTTGATGGTGACCATATTGAGGGCTCGATAGTCTATGCACAGCCTTAAAGTCCCATCCTTTTTTTTTGGCGAACAACACAGGCGAACCCCAAGGTGAGGAGCTGGCTCGAATAAATCCTTTGTCCAATAATTCTTTTATCTGCTTCTTTAACTCCACCAATTCTGAGGGTGCCATTCTATATGGCTTCTTATAAATGGGAGCGGTGCCAGGTGCTAGTTCGATGCTGAATTCGATCTCTCGGTCTGGTGGCATGCCTGGTAGTTCTTCCGGGAACACATCAGGGAACTCGCATACCACTGGCACTTTTCTTAATTCTGCGATGTCCATCTTGTTCAGTTTTGGTTTCTGTGATCGTGGCCTTTCTTGAGCGGAAACTCTTATAGTCTTGCCGTGATGGTGAGTGAGAATCACTGTCCGATTGAAACAGTCGATGAATCCTTTGTTGGTGGTCAACCAGTCCATTCCTAAAATGACATACAGTCCTTTACTTTCCAACACGATGAGATTCGCGTGGAATGGTAGTCCTTCGAACTCAATGACCACTCCTTGGCAGTAACCCTGAGCAATTTGCTTATTTCCGGGGGACTTGATGATCATAGATTTTTCCAAGGGGAGTATCGGAAAACCATGTTGCGAAACAAAACTCTTCGAAACGAACGAATGGGAAGCTCCAGAATCAAACAAAACCGTGGCAGGTACTGTGTTGACAGGGAACGTACCGAGCACGATGTCTGGGGCATTCTGCGCTTCTTCCCTGGTCACATGGTTCAAGTGACCCTTCCTGTGGTTGTTGCTGGGATTGAAGTTGTTGCGCTTGGGGGCTGGATTGTTTCCACCATTGTTCGGCTTGGGTGCCGAGTCTCTTGGCTTCGGGCACTGTTTAGCATAATGCCCTTGTTGACCACAAGCATAGCAGGTGACCCCTGGACGGTATGTGAACTCCTTGTCTCTGGCATGAAATTGTCCGACGGGTCTTGGCTCAGTAGTCGTGGATCTCCTCGTGTCTGTCCTTGGGACCTCAGTCTTGCCTCGGTTGCTGCGGGCAAGAGTCGTCTCTTCCCTCTTCCGCTTGCGGATATCTTCCATTCTACGGCGCTCATTCTCCAGGGTGATGGCCTTGTCCACCAGCGTCTTAAAATCCGGAAAGGTGTGTACAATCAGTTGGCATCTTAATGCTGGTGCCAGGCCGTCCAGGAATTTTTCCATCTTCTGGTTTTCTGTCATGTGCTCGTCGTAGGCATAACGAGACAGTTGGGTAAACTGGCCGTTGTATTCTGTGACGGTCATGCCTCTTTGCTTCAGGTCATCAAACTCTCTCTTCTTGATCTTTAGGATGCTCCTGGGAATGTGTGCCCCACGGAAGCCTTCCTTGAATTCTTCCCAGGTGATGTTGTGTTCCCTGGGGTGCATGTGTAGGAAGTTTTCCCACCATGCTGCGGCTGCTCTAGTAAGGTAGTGTGGTGCATAAAGCACCTTCTCATGATCTGAGCATTGAGCGATAATCAGTTTCCTTTCAATCTCGCGAAGCCAATCATCGGCTTCCAGTGGCCTGTCGGTGTGAGCAAAAGTTGAGGGGCGAGTCTTCTATAACTCAGATAACTTGGAATGTGGTTGATAGGGTTCACGGTGGTTTCCCATATTGATGACATGGTTCATCATCTCCTGGTGCTGTTGCTGGCTTTGCTCGAAGAGACGGCATACTTGAGATAGTGCCGCTTCGCTGTCCTGTTGGCTGGACTGACCCTGAGTGAAATTGTTGCTGGTCTGTGTTCCGTAAACCTCTTCTGGCTGATTGGGCATAGAGCGAGTCCAAGGGCGAGACATTTTTCCAGTCTGGGGTATCATTTGCAAAACCCATGAGAGAAACCGTGTAGCGCAGGAAAACCCTTGCAAAGGCAATAATCAAAAAGGCTTCAAGGTTTTCAAGAAACACAAATGATTTTCACGGAGAAGAAGTGCTTAACACAAATCTTACATGCGAAAGCAAACACAAGATACAGCACTCAAGTTGTGCGTACACAATCCTGACATGTTATTAAAAACTAGCGTACTACTCCGGAAGGCAGCAAACACACCAACACAAACTAGCGTACAGATATAAACAACACCTCAAACAAGCAGGTATAACACGTGGCTACTCGGTGCTCTCAGTCGGAGATGGTGAAGATCTCCTTCCCCTTGCCGAGGGCAAGGCTCAGCGGTCCAGGAGAATCAACCTCCTCCTCTCTAGCTGGCTCCTGGCGTGCGACGCTGCGCTGCGGTGATGGTGCGGGGGCGACAGGCCGTAGAGCGCGTGCGGCAGGCGGCGCGGCTCTGACTGGAGTAGGAGCGATGACTCGGTCGAACTCCTCAGTGGTAGGCAGACGGCGAGCAGTGGCCAAAACGGCCGGTGCATACGAGGCTGAAGACGAGACGAATGTCAGAGGCGGCGCCGTGTGGAGAAGCTCCTTCCTGCTGGCAGGACCGCCCCGGACTAAGTCCATGCGGGCAGCCACAAGATCATCTACGAGGTTGTCGAAAGACTCCTCCAAAGCCTTGAGATACTCCACAACCATCTCGATGGCTTCATCTCGCTCTCCCCGATGGCAGGCGAACGCATAGTGGCTGGTGTAAGGCACATGGCATGGGAGGTAGCGGTAGCGACGAGTCTTCATCGTAGGAAGGATGTCCCGAAGGCGAGCTATCGCCTCCCGGGCAGCCATCTGCATGGCATGCCTCTCCGTAGGCATGGCCCTTCCCACAAAACGGAAGTGGCGTGCAGCTGAACGTCCTCCCTTGAACTGCACCACAGCCTGGTGCATAGACACGTCGTCACTGAGCTTGTGCTGATAGAGGGTGAACTCCGGGCGAGCTGCTGGCCCGATCGCGAGCTTGGTGATGGAGACGAGGAGCTTGACAAACCCCTCGGGCACGTTGGTGAACACTCGATTCTCACAGCTGTTGCCAGCCATCTACAAAAGTAGGCAAAAATTCTGAGTAGTCATGTCATAAATTTTATGATGACCAACAGAAAATAGCTACAATTGCAAAAAGCTGAAGAAGCACAAAAGACGCTAATCACTGATTAGCGGTCGCACCTAGTGGCTTCCTACAGTTAGCCTGGCTCTGATACCAAGCTTGTCACGACCGGTTTTTCAATAAAATAATTATTGAGAAACCAATCCCTGTTACGGACCAGCGAGGAAGAATTCCTTCTCACTGATAGACAATACATTGGTCACAGAAGAAAAAAAATACCAGGAGTACTAAATATAATACAAAGTTGAGCAGAGACTGCCCAACAATTTATTACATGCACGCCGATAAAACAATACGGCGGATAGGGTGGCAGACTACTAACTCACGATAATGACGATGGTGGAGATATCACCGCGAGGCGAGTGATATGTCTCCAGAAGACTACAGCTCTTCGAGCGTCGGAGTGAGACTCGAGAAGACTTATTGCGGGAGGCGGAAGCGTATATAATACAAGTGACCAAAATCCGGGATCGCGCAGGACTGACTGGGACTCCTCTAGGCATCGGACGCGCTATCAAACTCTTCATCCAAGAGATCGCCTTCGTCAACATCTAGCCAAATCAACAAGACAGGTGAGTACTATGAAAGTACTCGCAAGACAGTTCGGACATAAGGTATAACAAATGCATACATGAAACACATGAATAAGTTAACCAGTGCGATCAGACATAGAGATAATAAATACTGGGTGCCAAGCGAGGGTCTGAATGACGCCTCGAGCGGAAACTGCCGAATAGTAATACTGGTGCCAAACGAGTGTCTGAAAGACTCCTCGAGAGGAAAATGCGGAATAATAATACAGGTGCCAAACGAGTGTCTGAAAGACTCCTCGAGCGGAAAATGCGGAATAATAATGCCACAGCCGGGCGTCGGGGTGACACCACATAAAGGGCTTATAACAGAAAGTAAAGACAGTGCATGCCGCAGTCGGACGTCTGAGCGACATCACATAAAGGGCTTATATCGAAAGTGAGAAACGAGTACACGCCACAGTCGGACGTCTGCGCGACGTCACCTAAAGGGCTTATATCACATTTCATTATTACAACAGCTCGGAGACATAAATTATCACAAGCATGAGACACAAAATAAAGCTTGTCCATCCACTGGAATAACAATAAAACCTGAGATTTTACCACTTGAGCACCGGGGACAAGTTTTTTGACATGGATAGATATGGATATAATGTTTACACTACTGATCATGGATACGATGATTTGGAAAGAATTGACTCTGCAGAGTTTGTACTTAACCACAGCCAACGGATTTCAGTAGTCAAGGGGACTAGTTCCGTCTACGGTGTTCTGGAAGGAAAACGTCTAACCAGTACACACCCAATTCAACCATCCGAAGCCAGGGATCACCCTCGGCAACATTCAAGAAAAACCTTGAGTCGGGGAGGCTACAACCTCGCGTAGCATGGGATCAAATTTCTATACGCGCGCTATAAGGGGGTGCCCCCCCTCTCGGTCCCAACCGGAAACACCCATGCCCCTGACCGAATGACTGGCTTTAATCCTGGGCCAAGGTACCATCATCCCGGCCTCTCTGTTTGGTGTGAACACGGAAAGAGGTTACCAACTTACTAAACCGTATCCTGGCAATGAGACATGTGGTAGCATGGAAAGGGGAAGGGACGATAACACGGCTCCAACCATGTTAACGTCGGAAAAGTCGGATGACACAAGGCTGGCATGCTACAACAGTACCACCTTGCTGCCCTTCATGTCACCACATGATTAGGCCACCTCTCATCAGAGGTCATCGCAACTTTGGAACATGCGGGAAAAGATCGATAACGTGGCTCCAACCACGTTAACGTCGAAGAAAGTCGGATGACGCAAGGCTGGCATGCTACAACAGTACCACCTTGCTGCCCTTCATGTCACTACATGATTAGGCCACCTCTCATCAGAGGTCATCGCAACTTCGGAACAACCGGGTCGTTGCCTCACGAGCAACGAGATATTTACCGACACTCATATGCCACACACAAACTTTCACATGAACATGCAAAACTTCTGCCATATCAAATGTCCAAACATGCTTGCCTGGTTCGGAGAAGTCGGAAACTAGCTCGGCGAAGTTCGCGGCTCCGTCACCTCTCCCGGAACCTACGGCAATCACGAAACGGGTACTAACGTGAAAACCAACACATGCACAGAAACTTTGCCAAATATTGCCCAAATAAATCCCATAAAAAACTAGACAAAATTTTAAGAATGTCAGAAAAAGAATCACTCAAAAATACCTTTTTATTAAAAAGTTATAAAGGTTTCTGTCCAGGGACCTTTCTGTAATGAAACAGAAAAGTTCCAGGGTTTTAACTGAGAAAACAGAAAACGGTTCGTTTGGAAATGCGCAAGCGCAAGAGAGAAGACGTATTTTGCCCGAAGGCGTCAACAGAAAACGGTTCGGGGAAATAGAACAGAGGCTGACACGCGGGGCCCGCATGTCAGGTTTGAAAAGGCTCGCCGGCGCCCGAAGACGGCGGTGGACGCCGGCGTCGAACCACGGCGAGTTAGGAGAAACGGAGGGTACCAAGAGCTTCAGTGTCTTCTTCCGCGTCGGTGGGTGGTGGACTCGTCCCAAGGGGAGCACCACGTCGACGGCGTATCTCCGGCGGACGGCGGTTCGGGTGAGGATGGGAACTCCGGTGGAGGGCTGCAAGCTTCAAATTGAAGGGCGGGTCAGAACGAGAGATGCATGGTGAAGTTACTAGCAAGAGAATGGAGGCTGCGGAGCACACACGGGGGCAAATCGGGCTGGATCCCGTGGCGGGTCGCGGCGGCCGGAGTCGAGGAAGGAGACCTCCTCGGGGCTCTTCCAGTGGCTAGGCGTGCTCTAGAGGAAGTGCAGGGCTGGTGGGTGCTCGAGTTGAAGCTCGGGACCTCTATTTATAGGCAGATCGACGGGGTGGCCGTGAACGGAGAATCTCCGGCGAGCGATTACGGCGGAGCAGTGGGTTGGCAGAGGGATTGAGCGGTCGGGCAGCATCGGTGGATGTTACGGGACTCGTTTTGCAGCTAAACGGAGCTGGCCCTGGCGTAATGGCGTCTGCCCACGGTGAGGTGACCGCACGGGCTCAACGGCGGCAGAGAGCGCGCTCCGCGCCCTGCGGTTCACGACGAGAGCGGCAGCGCATTCGGGGGAGTGGACGGCCACGCGGCGGGCTCCGGTGGTTTGGGCGGCGCTGGGTGGAGTCGTCGGCGCCGTGTCTCCCGCGGGCGTCCGCAAAGCCGCCGCCGGCGTCGGTCACGGGGCGGCGCACCTCCTGCTGCTCGTCGCCGACGCCCGCAAGGTGCCAGGCGCTCGTGCGGTGCAGGAACAAGTGGGCGAGGACGAGGAGCAAGGCGACGCGGCGGTACTGGCGAGATCGATGCCCGTTTCTGAAGAAAACGACAGCAAGCACTGAACTGAAACTCTGAAGTTACTGAAACTTGACAGTGACCATGCATTGCAGGTGTTCGACAGTAGGTTTTGGTAAAGAGATAAATTTTGCTGGAGCTGTAACTTGGTGAGATGACCACTCAAAGCACCCAGGGGCTGCATGAATTTATTTGGAATTTTGGAGAAGGTTTTGAATGAATTTCACCAAATTTGCCAAATCTGGTCCAAACTTGCAGCTGATGTAGTTTGAAAATTTTGAACTGGAGACCAGTGGATCTTCATGGTTCTAGGTTGAGGGTTCAAAGGACTAGGAGGGGAAAGAAGTTTGGTGGTAAAAGTCCAAACAGAAAATGGAGTTCCTTTGTAAATCTCCAAGAGGTAGAATAGAAGGCAGAAAATATTTGAATAGAATTTTAATGGAAAGTAAATACATGGGGAGGTTCAACTTGCTGGATTTGATGTAAATCATGATCCAGAGGTGAGGGAGTGTTTAGGAGAGAGGATTTGCACTTATGCCATGGCAAGAAGGAATAGTTGAAAGTGGCAAAGTACCTTCCAAAAGCCATAGTGCAAATTCAGAAAAAGGATTTTCAAAAGTTCTTTTCCCAAATGAAAAAAAACATTTTGTCTTGAGTCCAAATGAAGAGCAAGAACTCCCAAGGTCAAAGGCAGATCTTGGGTGAATCCAAATAAAATTTTTGCCATAAAGAAAATATATGAGAGGGAGAGTTCTCTTGAAGAAAATTTTTTAAATCACTCCCCTCAAGTCAAATAAAATCTTTTCAAAAAAAATCCAAATAAAAACTTGGGTGCCACACCTCCTCCGACAGCAAAGTCAGCCGGAGCATCCTCACCGGCCAACCCAATCACGCTGAGATCGACATGGCTTCGCCAAAGAGGTTGTACACTTGTTGCATCTCTTTTTTACTCTACATGTTATATATATTGTCCACTCAGCACACGGATTTGTTCCTTTAGTGTCTCCTTGAAGGAAAAAACGTAGGAATTTTAATTTTCACTTGTCCTCCTTTTCAAATTCCTATTCATGAAGCACAAGACTAAGAGATAGTAGCATAATAGCATTATAACCGTACATTTTCTTGTGGTTTGACTTAATCTCACCATGCTTCTTTGCATCCTGTGATCTTCCAATTGTTGTGAATCAAACACCCAGATTGGCAGAAATCCTGTGTTTTTAAATTCTCTGTTTTGCACGTGCATTCCTATCCTATTCCTGTCTATTTCCTATCCCTGCATTGTTGGAATCCTCCAATTCAAACGAGCCCTTACAGAATTACTTCTCTTACAGATAGTTGTCAAAGAAAACCTTGTGTGGTTTGTCCCGCTCCTGCTGCGCCGTCGTCCACCCCAGCTCAGCTGCTCCAATGACAGAAGGGTCCAGCACAGGAGGGATCCGGCCTCCAGACTGTCTTTCGCCGTCTCAGATCTTCTTCCCCGCCGCTGGCAGCCATGAAAACTGCATTACCATCATCAACCGAGCAGATGACCTCGAGGACTACACGGGTCCGCAAGAGAGGTCGCACTCTTTCGTGTCTGCTTACATTATGCATCGCTTAATATTACATGCTACTTTATCGTCCTGTTCACCGATTAGACTCTGAGTCAGCTCCAAACTAATGGTCAAACTTGAGTTTTTAAATGGTTGTGGGGTACATATCGGGGCCGCTATCAATAGTATCTATCTACTATCTGGTTAATCTCCGGTGTCTACTATGAGTTTCTTGTTGGGTGGGAAACAAACAGTAAAGAAGCCATTATCTGTATTTTTTAACTAAAGCCATTATCTGCCTGCTATTATTGGTGGTCTATCCACAGGTTGCTACCATCACTCTGGATTTCTGCATGCACTCCTTACATAATCTCACTATGTTTTACTCCTATGCATGACAGTTATTGTAAACAATGGAACTGAACATGTAGAGCAAAAGAGACGAGCCTTGCGTGGCAATAAAATTTCATGCAGACGTCGCTCCATGGTAGGCGCAAAGGCAGCCCCCCTCCACGCATTTCGGATTGTAATCGAGAGGAAGATATCTGTTCTGAGGGGGATTCAGAAGGAGAAGACAACTCCTATTTACCCCCTGAGGTCTTCGCTCTAACCTAGCATGCTGATGTTGGTTATATCATGCATATGGTGTCTTGCATTGCTTACTTTATACATGAAATATGTCATCTGCTTAGTTTAGACATCCTTTGTGCGAATGGCATCTGTTTAGTTTATTCATCGTTTATGTGAATTATGCAATGCCATCTTGTTTAGCCAGGCATCATATATGTGAATTTTGCAATGCCATCCTGCTTAGCCAGTCATCTTATATGTAAATTATATCAGGCCATCCTTTTTTTCGTTACATATTACATTTGTCAACAATGTTAGTACATTCAACTACTCTTCGTGTGCATCAGCCATTTGACACGGTGATGGCAAATTCTGGAGTGAAAACAAGGTCTTCAGAGCAGACTATGCTATCTGATGAAGCGCATATCTCGCTGCTTACGGATAGCTCCTCAGAGGAGGATTCAGAGACAGATGACCAGTCCTATTCCCTCCCGAGGTGTATGCTCTAACTTGGCAGGGTTATGTTGCTCATATCGTGCGTATGGTGTCTCGCATTGCTATGTCATTTGATTAGTTTAGACATGCTTTGTGTGAATGCCACCTGTTCAGTGTCTAATTACCATATATGTGAATTATGCATTGCCATCTTGTTTTAAGACATTATATATGCGAATTATACAATGCTATCTTGTTGCAAAGGCATTATATATGTGAATTATGCAATGCCATGCTGTTTAGCCAATCATCATGTATGTGAATTATAACATGCTATCATTTTTTTGTATTACGTGTTCCATTTGTCGACAACGTTTGTATATTCAACTACTCTTCCTGTGCATCAGCCATTTGAAGCGGTGATGGAAGTATCTGGAGTGAAAACAAGGTATTCAGAGCAGACAATGCTACCTGCTGAAGCAGACATCTTGCTGGTTACAGAGAGCTCCTCAGAGGAGGATTCAGAGACTGATGACCAGTCCTATTTCCCCCCTGAGGTCTATGCTCAAACTTGGCAGGGTTATATTACCCATGTCATGCATGTTGTCTTGCATTGCTTAGTTTTTACATCATATATGGATTGCCATCTGCTTACTTGCTTACTATATAAATCATATATTTGAATTATATCATGCCATCATGTTTACAGAGTACATACACATCATCTGTCTGAATTATGGCATGGCAACCCATTTAATAAAGACATCATATAGTTATATCATCTCATCCTGTTTAGTGTTTACAGTCATCATATTTTGAATTATGGCATTCTATCCGTGAATGTATGTGAATTATGACATGCCAACCTATTTAATAAACACATTATATAGTTATGTCATGTCATCCTGTTTACATAGTCTCATATTTTGAACTATGTCTTTCCATCTTTTTTAGTTAGCCATCATAATGTGAAATTGTGTCATGCTATCCTGTTTAGTTAGCCATCATATATGTGAAATTGTGTCATGCTATCCTGTTTGGTTAGACAACATAAATATGAATTATTTCATGCCCTCTTTTATTCCCCACTATCCATTGCACTTGTCTATCATACAATGTCTATACTTTCAATTACTTTTCTTGTTTATCATCCATTTGAATTGGAGAGCGTGATGGCAGTATCTAAGGGAGTAACAACACGGTCTTCAGAAAAGATAGTGCTACCAGTTGATGCAGATAGAACCACGACTGTACTTGCCCAAGGACCAGATCCACCACACATAACCCAGACTCTCGCAGATTGTACCCCTACCCAGTTGGACAGAGAACCAGCTACACCCCTTCTAACCCCAACCCCGGCAGATAGTAACCCAGTTCCAGTTGACGCAGCACCGTCTCCACCACAGAGCACCCAAACACGAGCAGTTAGTAAGGGAACTGCAATGCCCAAAGCACGTGGACCACCACTTGGAATCCCAACTCAACGCTTAAAGGAGAAGAAGATTTGTTCTCAGGTCAGGTTCTGTAGCTATGGTTCATACTCCTTTGCTCTTGCATTACTGTATTTACTCATACCAACTATTTTCAAATTTCAAGGATGGAATTGAAACACCAATGGCGCAACAGGTATGTTTTAAACCTGTTTCTTTAACTGGTTTTCTGTTGTAACCTGCTCTATGTTGATTTCAGTTTAATTGAATAAACAGTTATGTTCTCATGTCATGCACATTACAAGTGTTGTTATTGCTCTATAGTTACCCACACTTATATTCTGTCTATTCTGCTTTGTCTTGAACAAATATTATTTGAACTGTGTCTCTATCTTGATTTGGCAACAAAAACTAGAATGACATAGACCATAAAGTGACCATGGTACATAGATATATGTTTGTTTCATGCTGTTATCCTGTCCACTTTACTACTGAACTCATTTACCAAAATGAGTTTCATATACAACATGGTAAACATGTGATGCGTGTGCTTGTTTCTCTTTTAGAATGCGGACAAAATATTGGAGAACAGTACCGCGTTATCCAATGGTAAAGGAAGTAATGCAAATAAGGTTCAAGATAGTGGGACATCCCTGTTGGTCTCCAAGAAAGCTGGTAAAAACTATCTTGACGACAGTGAGGGAACCCAAAAGTCCTGTCTTGATGTAGTGTTTGAGTTATTGGCCACTACTGCTGGCACAAGCTCTTCGAACTCGCTACCTGAATCAGTTCGTCTTCTTGAGTCTCAACTTCAAGTTGAAAGATATCGATCAGATGCGCTGCGACAGGAAGCTGAAGGACTGAGGAAGTCCCTGCAGAATTCAGATGCATATTTTCTGGTGCAACAGCAAGCGCTGGAGGATTTAAGCGCCAAACAAGAGAAAGTTAATAAGCTTGCGCATCTTGCCAGCATTATGGGTACCCAGGATATTGTTTCTTGAGATCTTCTGAAGTGGTTTCAGTTCTGGATTTGTTTTGCTGTGGCGTTTATTTGCGCTGGTCGCCAACTTTGACAACCAGTGTATATGATATGCTGCTTTGTTCCCTATATTTGCACTGGTGGCGAAGTTTGATGCCCAGTGGATGTAATATGTGTAATAGCCGTGATAGCCTAGCGTTAGTTGCTTTCTTATTTATTTCCTTGTTGTCTTGTTTATTTGTTTGCTTGTAGTAATTGCAGTTCTTTTTCCGCGGTTAGCTAGTGGCTCCAATAACCTATTTTTTAAAACTAGGCCGCAATAACCATGGGCAAATATTTACTGTAGTGACACTGGGCCTCCTACTGGCCGTAGAAATAGTGGGCCTTCTACGGGCCGTAGAAACAATGGGCCTTCTGCGTGCCGTAGAAACAATGGGCCTTCTGCGGGCCGTATCATCAATGGGCCTTATACGGCTCGTCTGATCGATTGGCCAAACATGGGCCAAATAGACCGCATTATGGCCGTAAACGGGCTAGAGTTGGAACCGTCCGTTCATGGGTCGACCATAACGGGCCATCGTTAATAGGCCGTATTTGATGACGCTATAAAAATGGCCCAACGTATTAACGGACCACAAACGGGCCGACTGTAACCACGGGCTGAATTTGGCCCACAAGCAGAAAATGACAGTAACGGGCCGTAAGTAAACGAATGCTGGAAATGAGCCCAAGAATAAATGGGCTCTGAGAAGGCCGAAAGATAACATGGGCTGGAAACGACCCAACGGAATAACGGGCCGTTAATGGGTATAAAGTGATACACTGTTCATTACGGGCCAGTTTCACCACGGGCCGTTAATGGGTGTAAAGTGATACACTGTTCATTACGAGCCAGTTTCACCACGGGCCGTTAATAGGCCAAGAGTTACATAGGGCCTCATATGGGCCGAAAGACGTCATGGGCCATACATGGGCCAGAAGTGAAAACGGGCTGGAATCATATTGGATGGCCCAGATGACGCTACTGGGACTAATTTGGATAGGGCTTAACGGGCCTTGGGTTAGCGGGCTGTAAATGGGCTATATGCGAACAGGCCGTTAACAGGCTTTCCATGGGCCGGCCCGCCACCTTTTGACCAAGTCAAACGGGCCGGCCTTTTTACAGGAACGGGCCTCTGTTGGCCCGTGCCACGTGTCGACGTATCATAGGCGCCTTCTGTCCAATGAGTGGATGACATCTGTCCCAACGATGAGCCGACACGTGTTTCCTCCAGCCAATGATGATTTTACACGTGGAAAATCCCCATTGGTCGGGGCTGTTAACGGGTTATCGGATCCAAAACCCGACCCGATAGCTTAACGGCGTTCCGTTACGGTGGATGCCACGTGTCGGTCACCCTTGACGAAAGCACTTCTGTGATGCACGATTTATCGTCATGGAAGTGGACACTTCCGTGATGATAATTTTGGTAATGTCATGGAACACTTCTACGACAGCACAGGTATGACTATCTTGATTCTGTCATAAATTTGTCATGGATGTACATGCATGACAAAAACACGATCTACTGTGACAAACACGTATCATCACAGAAGTGTATTTTTTTGTAGTGGAGCCCCGCACACCGTCCGCATGCCGGACTTGTTCCCTCCCATTGGCTAGATCCAACATGCGATATGGCCTCGTTTACACTTAGCCCGCGTGAGGGTTTATGCATGCCCCTCTCGGTGTTTGACATACCCTTCATGGCTCATATGATGAGACCACGCCAGGCCCCGTGATGCACCGCCTAGGCACAAACCGGACGTGTTACCTCTTGGTAGCTAGATCCAAACCATGCACCCCCGCTGTTTAGACCCAAGTGGAGTAGCACCTAGACACATGACCCGCGACACTTGTGCCAGCCCCTGAACCATGCATCCCTGTCGTGTAGACTCATACGTGGCCATGTGTGCATGCATGTTGTGGTTCCAGCTAAGTGCGATGCACGAGACGGTCCTTGGTTACTAGGTCTAACATCACGTAGCAACAAGATTTGAGGCAAAAGAAGGAACGGGCCCCGCACTCCCTTCACAGGACTGACGCATTCCCACTTTGTGGCTTGATCCAGCATGGGATATGGCCCCGGTTGCCCACAGCCTATGTGAGGGCCTACGCAAGCCGCTCTCGATGTTTTACCACACCCTCTAGGGGTCGTATGATTACACTTGCGCCAGGTCCCGTGAATATTCGGCCCCTCGCGAATTTGCATGGATTATAACGACAGCTGATGAGCATCATAGCATAGGGAATGGCGTCGAGGCCACCCCTCCCTTTGGTACCATATGGTGCATATATGGACCAAAGAGCTTAACATGGGGCTTTCATCCCAATCCTTGCTATGCTTTCATGTGGCCGCCATAGATCTTGAACTTTCGAGGTTACAACCCTAGAAATGGGTAAATGTCCCGAATATGGGAGGGAGGGGGGCGGGGGGGGGGGGCGAGAAAGGCCACGCAATAAACTATCCCCATAATTTATGTTTGTTTTATCTGGCAAGACAAACAAGTTTTTTAAATAAGGATTTTTAGCATGTTTTAATAAGGATTTTAAAATTTCACATTATGAGGTGCTTATTTTTTCCTAAAACAAAGGTGTTGTAAATGCACAAAGCTCCTCATTGAGCCTCTCACCATCACGTTCACGTTGCTCACCCTAAAATCAAGGAGAGGTAGATCGAATCTCCCCACGGGGGGGGGGGGCAACCTCCACCTAGTAGCTAAATATGGTTAGTTGAGAATTTCTCCCCAAGTCACTTTTTGAGGCAAAATCACATTCTTCTTTTTTCCTCCAATATTGTGGCGAAATACATGGAAGAAAAATCGTGGGAGGCACGGTGGAACGAGTGCACCTGTTTTTCCCCTCCAAAAGTGCACTAGTTGTCATATTGCATGTGAACGTGTCACCTGTACAAACAATTGAAATGTCATTTTTATTTTGTTAACAATTCCTAAATATTGAATTTCAGCATGCACCTACCCCATGGCGTTAGGTCAAATTTGTCTTATCCAAGCTCCGCCAGCGACCGTGCAGATTCTTGTACCATGCACGTGCTACTCCGGGCCTCCGATGTCCGGTACCGGACAGGGGAATCTAGATGTGATGCAATACAATTCATGTTGACCCATATCATGCACCCTTAGCCAACCAGGCCGACAACATGCACCGCTAGCCACCTCGATCTAGACCATGCGGTAGTGTCCACGATGGGCAAAGATGCTCAGCTGGACATGTTTGCTGGCACTAGTGCATGATGCCCAATCTCGGTGTGCAAGACGGGTAGCCATGTGTCGCTTTGACATGCTTGGCATACGGAGGGAGGGACTTGTTGGAGAACTAACGAACCGAGGTGGGGTCAAGGGTGGATGGATGGTGTGGGTCAACTTGGCTAAAGGGGAACGGTTCGAGGCCATTTGAACAATGTATGCCATGGCTATGGTCATGAGCTAGCTCACTTGCCTTACCACGGAATTTTACATAAGGGGACAGTGTAAACTTAAAATTTTTTAGTTTTATTTTTGGATATCCTGTTTGTTACATTTATGGCACCGTGTACAACAAATTTGGGGTTATTTTGGAGATGGTCAAAAAAACCACTTCATTACAGACGGATCATTTGTTCTCACTTAAGCGAGTTTTTCTAACAAGGTGGTTTTTTCGACCACATCCAAATCACCTTAAATTTTGTACACGTGATCTCTTTCATTAAAATAGACAGAATATGAAAGTTTGCCATTTTTAGAATTTTATATAATTTATAGTGGCTCAGTGAAACTCAGGTACATACCTCTGACTTTACCTTAAGGGGACAGTGTAAACTTCATTATTGTTGAATTTTCTTTGATAATCATGTTTATTACATGTATGTGACAATGTAAAAAAAGGGTGATTTGGAGATGGTCCAATCATAACATTTGACCATATACAAAAGAAAAAGCCCACCTCTAACAGGAGATTTCAGACCCCACGGCCTTCATACGACTAGAAACCCAACAATATGGGCCAGGATGCAGGCCCGTGGGATATCGATTTCTCCTGCTAGTAGGCCCCAACAGGGCATACACGGAACTGGATACAGAACATGCTGTTTCAGTGAGAGAGGCTCATGCAAATGGTTGCTCAGCCGCGTATATAAGTAGGTGAGTGCGCGTCTCGATCGCTTGGCGAGGTGGGACTAAACTCCCACCACCCGTCAGTTGCGTGAAACGTCCATTTTGCATCATGCTTTTATATCGATATTCATTGCATTATGGGCTGTTATTACACGTTATGTCACAATACTTATGCCTATTCTCTCTTATTTTACAAGGTTTACATGAAGAGGGAGAATGCCGGCAGCTGGAATTCTAGGCTTGAAAAGGAGCAAATATTAAAGACCTATTCTGCACAGCTCCAAAAGTCCTAAAACTTCACGGAAGTTATTTTTGGAATTAAGAAAAAAATACTGGCGAAAGAATCCACCAGAGGGGGCCCACACCCTGGCCACGAGGGTGGGGGGCGCGCCCTACCCCCCTGGGTGCGCCCCCTGCCTCGTGGGCCCCCTGGCAGGCCTCCGGTGCCCATCTTTTGCTATATGAAGTCTTTTACCCTGGAAAAAATCATAAGCAAGCTTTCGAGAAGAAACTCCGCCGCCACGAGGCGGAACCTTGGCGGAACCAATCTAGGGCTCCTGCGGAGCTGTTCTGCCAGGGAAACTTCCCTCTGGGAGGGGGAAATCATCGCCATCGTCATCACCAATGATCCTCTCATCGGGAGGGGGTAAATCTCCATCAATATCTTCACCAGCACCAAATCCTCTCAAACCCTAGTTCATCTCTTGTATGCAATCTTTGTATCAAAACCTCAGATTGATACCTGTGGGTTGCTAGTAGTGTTGATTGCTCCTTGTAGTTGAAGCTAGTTGGTTTATTTGGTAGAAGATCATCTGTTCAGATCCTTTATGCATATTAATACCCCTCTAATTATGAACATGAATATGATTTGTGAGTAGTTACGTTTGTTCCTGAGGACATGGGAGAAGTCTTGCTATATGTAGTCATGTGAATTTGGTATTCGTTCGATATTTTGATGAGATGTATGTTGTCTTTCCTCTAGTGGTGTTATGTGAACATCGACTACATGACACTTCACCATTATTTTGTCCTAGGGGAAGGCATTGGGAAGTAATAAGTAGATGATGGGTTGCTAGAGTGACAGAAGCTTAAACCCTAGTTTATGACTTGCTTCGTAAGGGGCTGATTTGGATCCATATGTTTCATGCTATGGTTAGGTTACCTTAATACTTCTTTTGTAGTTGCGGATGCTTGCAATAGGGGTTCATCATAAGTGGTATGCTTGTCCAAGAAAGGACAGTACCCAAGCACCGGTCCACCCACATACCAAATTATCAAAGTAACGAACGCGAATCATATAAGCGTGATGAAAACTAGCTTGACGATAATTCCCATGTGTCCTTGGGAGCACTTTTCTCTATATAAGAGTTTGTCCAGGCTTGTCCTTTGCTACAAAAAGGATTGGGCCATCTTGCTGCATGATAACCCACAAGTATGGGGGATCGCAACAGTTTTTGAGGGTAGAGTATTCAACCCAAATTTATTGATTCGACACAAGGGGAGCCAAAGAATATTCTCAAGTATTAGCAGTTGAGTTGTCAATTCAACCACACCTGGATAACTTAGTATCTACAGAAAAGTATTTAGTAGCAAAGTAGTATGGAAGTAACGATAACGGTGGCAAAAGTAACAGTGATAGTTTTGTAGTGATTGTAACAGTAGCAATGGAAAAGTAAATAAGCGAAGAACAATATGTGAAAAGCTCGTAGGCATTGGATCGGTGATGGAGAATTATGCCGGATGCGATTCCTCATGCAATAGTTATAACATAGGGTGACACAGAACTAGCTCCAATTCATCAATGTAATGTAGGCATGTATTCCGAATATAGTCATACGTGCTTCACTACTAGGAAAAGGGCTGCTAGTGGCGCACCTGTTTTCGCTACTAATGGCGCACTACAGGTGCGCCACTAGCACCACGCCATTAGATTTTTTTTCTAATGGCGCACCTGTGGTGCGCCATTAGTATCTATCTGGTATACTAATGGCGCACCACATAGAAGTGCGCCATTAGTAACAATTTTTTTTCAAATTTTTTTAAGAATTTTTTTAGAATCTTTTTTTCAATTTTTTTTACATTTTTTTAAAATTTTGTCAAATTTTTTTTAATTTTTTTCTTAATCTCGGGTCACTATGGCTTAATCTCGGGTCAATATGCTTAATCTCAAGTCAAATCGCACTAAGTGGTCAAACTTCCTGGAAGGTCACCCATCCTCACACTACTCCAGCCCGAGCACGCTTAACTTCGCAGTTCTATCCAACCCCAGCACCACCTCACTTAACAGCCACTTGTTGATATATCTATCATATCAATCCTATTAAACCTTGTTGATGTCTAGGACTTTGTTCATATTCATGAGTATGATGAAATTTCGAAAAATATTTCAAACTTCCCAGTCATATTACGAATCATTTTTTGAAAAAAAAAATCCAAAAAAAATTCAAAACCAATATTTTTTTCTGTTACTAGTGGCGCACCTAGCAACCGGTGCGCCACTAGTAAGTTTGAAAATTTTTGAATTTTTTTGCCTCTAGATCTTGAAAGCCCCGTATCTTTTTTTCTGTTAGGTTTTTGAGGATTTTGAAGATGTTTAACGGGGTTCCCCCGGTTAAATTCGGATGTAACTTTTCGAGTAGATGATTTTTCATATAAAAAACTTTTTCATCCGAGTTCGTATGCAAAAGTTATGCCCATTTTAAGAAATTCCAGAGAGATTTTGCAAATAAAGTCGAAATTCATATTTGTTAATTTTCCCAACAACTAGACCACATATCACATGGGAAACTTATTTTATTTTATTTTTTTGACATTTCCATCATTTTCTTTTATTTTTTTTAAAACTGAAAAGGCGGTCCACGGGGGGGGGGGGGGGGGGGTGGTGCATTCGGTGGAATGGGCCAAGTTACTAATGGCGCACCGTGGGGGTGGTGCGCCATTAGTAGTTCAACTAGTAATGGCGCACCACCCCAACCGTGCGCCATTAGTAGTTTTTCAAAAAAAAAATTGAAACAAACAAAATTTGTAACAAAATTACTAATGGCGCACCTGTGAGTGGTGCGCCATTAGTAGTTCAACTAGTAATGGCGCACCGTGGGAGTGGTGCGCCATTAGTAGTTGAACTACTAATGGCGCACCACTCACAGGTGCGCCATTAGTAGTTTAAAAAATAAAATAAAAATTGAAAAAAAAATTTGAAACATAATTACTAATGGCGCACCGTGGGATGGTGCGCCATTACTAGTTGAACTACTAATGGCGCACCATCCCACGGTGCGCCATTAGTAGTTTTGAAAAAATTAAAAAAAATATTTACTAATGGCGCACCGTGGATGTGGTGCGCCATTAGTATTTTCACACTAATGGCGCACCGACACATGGTGCGCCATTAGTATTTAGTAATGGCGCACCACATGTACAGTGCGCCATTAGTGGCCATTCCATCTATAGCCCTTTTCCTAGTAGTGCTTATGGAAAAGAACTTGCATGACATCTTTTGTCCTACCCTCCCGTGGCAGCGGGGTCCTATTGGAAACTAAGGGATATTAAGGCCTTCTTTTAATAAAGTACCGGACCAAAGCGTTAACTCTTAGTGAATACATGAACTCCTCAAACGACGGTCATCACCGGTAGTGGTCCCGATTATTGTCACTTCGGGGTTAACGGATCATAACACATTATAGGTGACTATAGACTGGCAAGATAGGATCAAGAACTCACATATATTCATGAATACGTAATAGGTTCAGATCTGAAATCATGGCACTCGGGCCCTAGTGACAAGCATTACGCATAGCAAAGTCATAGCAACATCAATCTCAGAACATAGTGGATACTAGGGATCAAACCCTAACAAAACTAACTCGACTACATGGTAAATCTCATCCAACCCATCACCGTCTAGCAAGCCTACGATGGAATTACTCATGCACTGTGACGCCCCCGATTTGACCGTACACTAATCATGCACGCAAATGTGTATGATCAAGATCAGGGACTCACGGATACTCGGTAAGTGCGAGAATTATCCGTAGGGGTATTCAAGTGACAAAGAACAGCAAGGCAGTAAGCTCAAAGGATTCTCGGAACAACAGAGAGAATTTCAGGGTATCTTGTAATAACAAGATCAACTGGGAAACATTGTATGAATGGCGAGTATACGTGGTTATCCATAGGAGTTTATCGATGAAAGGGAATTGCAAAAGCGATGAACACAAGTTCTCGGGTTATCAGCGGAGAGTATCTTCAGGGTCTTCACGTGCAGCAGACGATCATCAGTAATAAGGGGCTCTCCGGGTGAAAGTGATAACGAGATCCTAATGTTAGATTTAGTAAAATTCACTTAACCCGAATAGAAGAGAGATCAGAGTCCCAGAGTATAGACAAGGAGTAAAAGATCCTAATACCACCCAATGGCGACGTGGGCCCGTAAGCCACACAGCCATGTTAGTAAAAGTTTTTCAACGACTAGACTCGACTTCGGCCAAGGAGTTGGAAAGGGGGATTCCTACAGGCAGTCGGCTCTGATACCAACTTGTGACGCCCCCGATTTGACCGTACACTAATCATGCACGCAAATGTGTACGATCATCACAACACAACTCTAAAACATAAATAAGTCATACAAGCATCATAATACAAGCCAGAGGGCTCGAATACAAGTGCTCGATCACAGACGAGTCAGCGGAAGCCACAATATCTGAGTACAGACATAAGTTAAACAAGTTTGCCTTAAGAAGGCTAGCACAAACTGGGATACAGATCGAACGAGGCGCAGGCCTCCTGCCTGGGATCCTCCTAACTACTCCTGGTCGTCGTCAGCGGACTGCACGTAGTAATAGGCACCTCCAGTGTCGTAGGAGTCGTCGTCGACGGTGGCGTCTGGCTCCTGGGCTCCAGCATCTGGTTGCGACAACCAAGTAGAAAGGAAAGGGGGAAAAAGAGGGAGAAAGGCAACCGTGAGTACTCATCCAAAGTACTCGCAAGCAAGGAGCTACACTACATATGCATGGGTATATGTGTAAAGGAGCATATCAGTGGACTGAACTGCAGAATGCCAGAATAAGAGGGGGATAGCTAGTCCTGTCGAATGCCAGAATAAGAGGGGGATAGCTAGTCCTGTCGAAGACTACGCTTCTGGCCATCTCCATCTTGCAGCATGTAGAAGAGAGTAGATTGAAGTCCTCCAAGTAGCATCGCATAGCATAATCCTACCCGGCGATCCCCTCCTCGTCTCCCTGTTAGAGAGCGATCACCGGGTTGTATCTGGCACTTGGAAGGGTGTATTTTATTCAGTATCCGGTTCTAGTTGTCATAAGGTCAAGGTACAACTCCGGGTCGTCCTTTTACCGAGGGACACGGCTATTCGAATAGATAAACTTCCCTGCAGGGGTGCACCACATAACCCAACACGCTCGATCCCATTTGGCCGGACACACTTTCCTGGGTCATGCCCGACCTCGGAAGATCAACACGTCGCAGCCCCACCTAGGCTCAACAGAGAGGTCAGCACGCCGGTCTAAACCTATGCGCGCAGGGGTCTGGGCCCATCGCCCTATGCACACCTGCACGTTGCGTACGCGGCCGGAAGCAGACCTAGCCCCCTTAATACAAGCGCGAGCTTACGGTCCAATGCGGCGCGCGCCACTCAGTCGCTGACGTCAAAAAGAGC